>NC_133825.1:42113311-43313311 GCF_047830755.1 Zonotrichia albicollis
CGCTGCCGTGCGCGGCTCCCCGCGCCCCCGGCGTGCCCGGCTCCGCCGCCCCCGGGATGGGTGGGCAGGAACTTGCGGAGGGCTCTGACCTGTGGCTGCGGCGGGAGCGCGATGGGACGCTGCGTCTCCCTGACGGGCTCCTGCCTCGGTAGGAACTTGCCGCGCTATTTTGATTTGGAAAGGCGTGAAATTTGTGCGGGAGGTTTGTTTTGTCCTTACCCCCACCCTCGACGTTAAACTACCAGAGCAGTTTTTTCCCTACCTTTTCTTTTTTCTTCTTTTTTTTTTTTTTTTTTGTTTTTCCCTCCCCTCAATGAGCAGAGGAGATAAATATTTAAAATTTTTTTATAAACTTTTTAGAAAATGCCAAGCCACGCGTTTTCCTCTGTCATCCCCTGAGCACCCAACTTTGTTTTAGCGCCCGTGGTCGCGGCTGTAGGAATGCGCGCAGGGAGCTGCAGCCCCGCTTGGTCTCTCCCTGCCCTCTGCGGTTGCGGTCTCATGGTAAGGAGGGCTCGGGGCGCGCAGGGCGCGGGGCAGGGGCTGCCTCCCCCAGGCCCCCCGCCCGCCTCCCGCCGCCCTCGGCCGCCCCACTCCGGGCTGCTCTTCCCCGACGGCCCCGGGGAATCGGCCACGGCCGGGGGAGAACTTGCATCCCGCAGGAGCTGGTCCTGGGGGGTGCTCGGGGAGGCATGGAAATAGGGAGCTCAGCATCTCCATCCCATGTGCTGCGCATCTTTCGGGAAGAGCCGGCAATCCCGAATTCCGAGTTCCCCGTCCCGTTGGCTGCACTTTTCCAAGTTATTGTTGGTAAATGGTGGGGAACTGTCCGTCAGCAGCCCCGGGAACCGCACGTGGGACAAAGGCAGCCGCTGGAGTGTGGTGGCTGCTGTGAATAGAGGGAGGGAAGGCAATTAGCTGCCGTGTTGTTGGGGCTTTTTACTTGTCAAACTGGAGCCTCGTTGCTTTTGTTATTGCCGTGTAAAGGGAAATCGTGGGGTTTTGTTTTGGTATTAAGGGCCTTAGAGGTTGCTGGCTGACACTGCACACGCAAAGGCCAGAGCAGCGCAGGGAGAGGACCAGGGACGGGGCTCCGGCGGACAGAGACTGCACAGATTTTCCCCCTTTTACTTCTTCTGCTCATCTTCTTTTTTTTTCCCCCGGGGCTTGGGTACCAGTTTGTGTTTCGTTGTCGTTTGTTATATTTTGTTTAGCCCGTGGCCCCCGCATTTTAAACTGCCGCTTAAAAGGCAAACTTGGGACGCACTTAAGGTCTCCCTTCTCAAAACAGTTTTATTTTTACCCTATATTTGTTTGGTCCTGTTGTTTCACTCTTTGGGGGCAAGGGGGAAGAGAACTCGTTGGTGTGATCATCCAGATGTGCGTGGGGAAGACAAGTGTTTGCAACTGGTCTCCTCCAGTGCCTCGTCTGCAGCAGCATCCGTCCCACATGGCGATCGCTCCCCGTGCGTGCAGCATCCGTCAGTGTTGACAAATTTGCTTAGAAAGTGAGGAGGGGAACGACGCAGCCCCCTTTTCCAAATTGTTCCCCTTTAAACCATCCTTTTTGGCTTTTTACCTTGTTGCAGCGTAACTACTTTACAACTTTGGGGGAAAGGATAAAAAGGAGATGAGAGATTGACTCTTGGCAAACTCGGATGCCCGTGATAGTTAGCTGAGATTTAGGAAGTGGGCATCTTGCAGTGCTCGTAGGCAAGAGCAAGGCACAGGGCAGAAGGCTTTACCCTTCATCAGTTCAGCAATGCTCTCAGGTGCCCCTGTTAATTCTCATTTAGGAGCAGCTTGGGAAAATACAGTAACCAGGGCACCCTATCTCAAAGTTCCTCTTGCATCCCTGTTGCAGTAGGTCAGTGTTTTACAGAAATATTAAATACTAAAGGAAAAGGGAGGAGGGGGAGAGAACAGTGCTAATGGTAAAGGTCTGCCAAATGTCACCTCGGTGTTACAATGACAAGAAAATACACTTTCCTTACAGCTCTCCCCCTAAGAAATTTGTTTTGAGGGATTTGACAATCTTGCAGATAAAGTGACTGCTTGCTACACTTAACTGATCATGCTCCCTCACGGCCGGCCAGCGTTTCCTTGCTGCTCTTAGTAATACCTGCGCAACCTGGCTTGGAGTAGCATTGTCATTGATTTCCAAAGTAACTGCTTTTTAGCTCTTGTGAACAGACATACCTGCGTGGGGGGGCGGGGGGGAGAGAGAAAGTCTTTTCCCCACTCCCTGGAAGGATGATGGTAAAGTGCTATATTGGAAAAGACAGGAGGCTTCTCTAAATTTTGATAACTGCAGCCGACAATTTAGAAATAAGACACTTCTCACAGCCAACATGACAGTGGATTTTGAGCATTCAGAAAACACCAGGCCAAAAAACTGGAGACATCTTGATCTTTTAAGACAGCTTTTCCAGTACTTTAAGTGAAGGGGGGGGAGCGGGGAAAGAAAAAGAGAGAGAAAAGCTGCAAGGAAAATAATACAAAGCCAGCACAATTGGCATCTAGACAGTAAAGAAAAAAAGTTTTTGAGGTTAACAGAAGGAAAGACAAAGCTGTTATGTACCCGAGGGATGCAATTTTAGTGGGAATGGAAGATTTGAGTGGTAAAGGAGGAGCGCTTGCCTCTGGGTTCTCTCTCTTCCAGCAGTTCGGCTGCTGGCATCTCAATTTGAATTGCTGGGTGAGTAGCACTTTCTGCGTGCGCGTTTTCCGTCTTGACCATTGAACTTCTGATGTGACTTCTCTCCCTCTCCTCCTCTCTCCCTCTCCTTCCCTTTCTTCCTGTGAGGAATCAAAAAAAAAAAATGGGGAGGGGGGGAGAGCGTGAGAAACCAAGCAAGCATCTCCAGCTGTGACCTTTGTTAGCTACATTGTTTTTATTTATTTATTTTATGGTAATCGCCTTTTCTAGTAGGGGGAAGCGCAACTTTTCGATGCCGCTGAATTTGGCAGCGGTGGCGAGGAGCGCGCGGCAGAGCCGCTGTCGCGACACAATGGTGCAGCAGCGGGACAGTTGTTGCACTCCTCCCCTGCGCCCTTCCCTCTGCCCGGGTTTGGGGTTTGCTTGGGGGGGCGGGAGGGGGGGAAATGGGATTTTCTCTTTTCCTGGTGCATCCAGGGTGGGATCGGGGTGTGTTGGCGGGGCGGCGTTTCGGAGCCCGGTGTGCAGCAGGTTTCGGGGGCTGATTCCTGGCTGCTGAACAATGGTTACCAGCGAGGGAGAAGTGTGAGCGCGTGTAGGGCTGTGTTACATCTGCAGTCAGGCACTCACACAGTGACCATGACATCACTAGCTTTTCTTCTCTTTTTTTCCTTTGGGGCGGAGGGGGCCACTTCAAAGCTTTCTTCAGTTCAGTACGATATTTCCTAAACTCTGAAACCATGAAGGTAAAAATGTTTGGGTTTTGGGGTTTTTTTTCTTAAAGGAAGAAAAGTTGGTTTGTGGCAGGGCACATATGTTGCAGTTAAGGGGGTTTGGAGATGGAATGGTTTAACTCTTGTCATACACGAAACGAGATTTTTTGTTTTAATTATTAAAAATACTACGTAGTACTATTTCTTGGGTGCTTTTGATCCTGTGTTTGGTTGACAGTTAAATTTTCTGAGTTCTTCAGAAAGCTCAACTGTAGTGTGAAAGGGGAAAATTTTAGGGACACTGCATAAGAATTATTTTACCCAGGGATAAAGGAGTATGAAAAATCAGACTGAATGCTGATAAAGATGAGGTAGCACATGTTTTAATACAGTGCTTCTGTGTTTGCTGTCAGAAGTCCACGAGACTTTCTTTCTCCTATTATTATAAATTGCAGAAAGTAAAGCTACCCCTCAGCCTGGTTTGTGTATTACCCTTACTTGCACACAGAAAATAGAAACTTATTGATGAATTCTACAATGCATCACGTTTTCACTCTTGGTTTTGTGGAAGTCTTGAGTTTCTGCTGTTTCCTTTTCTAACTCTGCCAGACTTGCTTACAGAGTCACTTTATCCAGGAGGAGGATTTCTATCATTTCAGTACTCTGTGGTACTGAAATGATAGAAATAAGCCTGATGATAGAAGTAAGCCTGATTAGCTTACTTGATTTATTTGCCTTTTCTTATATAAAACAAGGGATAAAATTCTGTAGAATTTGTCTAAAATTAATTAATCTAAAAGCACAGTTATTTAGATGTTTTTTCTTTCACTGCGTGTTGTTGCATATGCAGGTTTTACAAGACTGGTGGTGAGATCTCACAAACATTATATCTTTAGAGGATTTTTTTTTTTACTGGGACTTGGGGCAAAAGGCCTGACAGCACTGTGTAAATGTGCCTGTTACTTTTCTTCTGAAATACTTGCAAGGTGTTTCAGGTCTGATGTGCATTTAACATAACGTTTTTACGGAAATTTTTTGAATTTATGCAAGAAATAATTGGTCTGGATTTACTTAATTGCATCAGTTAATTGTGCAGCATGTAATGTTTTTAGCATATAAAAAAATGAAAACCGTTTTTAGAGCCTTGTTATTTGTTATGGAATTTAATATGCATTTGCTACATTTGTTGCATATCGGTGTTGAGCACAGTCTGCTGTGAATGCTGCATTTTAAAAAGCTGTACTGAAAACTTGCCATCATATCTTAAGGCATGTATGTGCATGGTAGGTTTTTAATAATGCTGTTATTACTGAAATTACCAAATACAAGAAGGCATAGGCATACATGCTAATTTTTATTAATTTCTTGCAGTTTTTTGACGGCCTCACATTTAAGTTCTTGCTATAGACAGAAATCACAGATACCCTAATAAAAATCAGGAGCTGTTTTGCCTACAGTATATATGCCTGCCTAGTGCTGAAATATGTGGTTTATAAGCAAGAATTAAAGCTGTTTATAATGAGGCATTTCAGAGACTTGGACAGCAAATCAAATTGCTTGACTAGGTATTCGCATAAAAATATAGAGCAAGGTCTGTCGGGGCAATTATATGCGCTATTTTGCTTATATTTGCTTTTTTCTCTGCTTCTCATCTTCTCTTAATTTTTGTGCTTGTATTATTGCTCTGTGCCTCTCCCCTTCCTACCCTATTTGTGTTCAGGACCATTTCCCAAAGACCTGTTTTGGTTTCAGCCATCTCTATGCTTAGTGGTTGTGCATCCAGCACACCTTGTGCTGGTATGGCTTAGCAAAAAGGTGTTTTTCAGTTTTAATGTAATATATACCAAGATTTTTTGCTTTTTTGCCTTGTTAGAATGAACGAAGGCTTGTCTGTTCTGCAGAGATGGTATCTGTCTAGTAATTAAAATTAACTAAAGTCTGCAGAGAAAGCACCGAGTATTTGTCACATTGGGGAAGAAACTGCCTCTCCTTTTGTAATGGAAGAAATAAATATGGGTGCTTTTTTATCTGAAACTGGAAGAGACTGAGCACTGCCCTGTCCTATTGGTATGGGAAAGTCCACCTGTTGATCAAATAATCTGTAATGTTGATCCTCAGTGTAAGGCTTGCCTGGATGCATGCAGGCCGCAGTTCTGGGCTATAGATGATGTAACTGCTGTGTGAATTCATATGCTGAGGTGAGGCAGAGCAGGTGAGCAGAGTGCTTTCTCTTTATCAGTGAAGCCTAAGAGAATAGGTAAGGTAAAATCTATCTGCTGTAAATGTAATCCCAGTGTTGCTGAAGGATCTCAAATTATAGACTTGTGTAGCAGGTGCTTGTTTGGGTCTGACCTGACATTGGAGTAACACCACATTGTCCAAGACTACAGCACTTAACTTGTATTTAAAACCCCAAGTTTCTTTCTTCTGCTAAAAAAAAAAATATATATATATATAAAAAATATAAAAACCCCACTCCAAATACCATAGCAATAAACTTACAGACCACAACAGCTTTGAAAGCAGAGTGTGAGCGCACTTAATAATGTTTTACTACTAGTGTGTTTTATCCTCCTGCGTCGGAACTAACAGGCGGTAATTAGATAGCTAAACCCCAGTCCTTCCCCTTGTACACTAGAGGATTTGGCGTATGCTAATTGTCACCAGATCATTTCACATAATTGCCTTTCGGCGAAATTAAGTGGAAATTTCCTGAACATCTTAAATCCTCATTTCCCCACCCCCTCCCCTCAGTACCTTCTCACCCTGACAGGAAGGATGTGGAAAAATGTCAAGCACGGTGGCTTAGCTCTCCAATATTCAGGGGACACTTCATCTGAGTTAAAGGGGGGAAAAAAAACCCAAAATTATTCTTTTCATGAATGAATTGCTGGACACTTAAAAGCAGGAAGCTGATTTTGTTGTTTTGTCTGAGAGACTGCTAATAGACCACGGGGTTTTATTGAATGCCCGCAGTTCTTGCAGGAGCAGGTAGGCACTCGGTGGCCTGGGAAGTGGTCAGGGGGGGAAGGGGAAGAAAGGCTGCAAAAGTGTGTTTGTTTGTGTATCCCCATTTTTTAAAATTTAATTTAATTTTATTTTTATACTAAGGGTAGGACAGAAGGGGTTGTTGCAGGGGTTTCGGGGTTATTTTTTAAGGCTCTGCCTGGGGAGGGCATTGTCCCAGCACATGGTTGTCAGTGCTCCTGTCATCATTTGTGTGAAAGAAGAAAATGAGCCTCTTTCTAGCAGGGTGAGTTGTGATTATCAATGGAGGCCTTGTCTCCTGCTACAATGGGCAGTTAGCTTAGGGCAGGACCTTAGGCAGGAATCAGCTGCATTAAACTGAGAAAGGGCTCAGGCCACTGTATCAGCCATAAAGGAGCAAGGGGAAGTAGTTTTCAGGAATGCTTAGTCAGGTGTGAAAGCATCCTTAAAAAAAATAAACTGTGACTTCACTAGCTGTGCAGGGCTGGGTGAAATTAAATCTTTGATATTTTTCAGGAAATGCTTCATCACTCGTGTTGAATTTTTATGCTTGGGAAGGGGATGAGTACCAAGTTACATATAGCTGGTGGGTTTGGTTGGCTTTAGCTTCTCAGTTAACCCAAATGGTGTGCATTTTCCTTGGTGTAGTTTGGGGTGCCACCAAGAGTGGCTCCTGATGTGGGTGATCCCCAGACCTGCAGTGGTGCTTACAGATGTTCTGCTTTGGGTGGTGATGACACTGATGGAAGTGGAAAAGTATTTCAATATTTGCAGCCATATTTTGGGATTTGCCTTTACTTGCAACTTAATTTCCTGGTTTATGTGGGGTGTCACGGTGGTGAGGGGGTGTAAGGATGTCATTCCTAGGCAGAATCAGGGACAGATCAGCCTTTAGAAAAAAAGAAACTCCTTTTATGAGTATCTTTGGAACTGTAGAGCAGTTCAGGAGCATCTGTTAGCATTTCACTGGCCACAGTCAGCAAAACTGCAATAGCATCAGTAGGAAAATACAGAGAAACACATATTTTTAAATGTGAACTGGTATTGAATGATACTCCTTGCTAAGCCCAGGGAGCAACTCCAGGAGGGCCTGCTAATTCAAGACCACTGTCGACCTGCATCCACCCTGGAGGAGGGGAAAAGGCTGACAAACCCTCTTCTGTGCTGCTTTTGTTTTATTGTATTGTACTGGCTCATAAAAGCACTTTCAGGGCCCATCTTTCTTCAGCAGAAAAGGAGAGCAGTGGGGAAGAGGAGGACATGGCAAAAAGACAGGCGGAGCTCTAGCTCCATTTGTTTTCAGTGTCTCTTGATTAATAGGTTTTAAGGAGGATGGTGAGCTCTCATTGCTCTGATGGTGGAGGAAGGGGCCGGGGCTCTGGGCTCTGGGTGTGAGCACCTGCTCAGTCCCTCCCAGTCGCGGGTGGTTGAGGGGTGCCCGGTGGGCTGCAGCACCTCCCAGGGCTTGAAGGACGTTTCAAAGGGCACCAGGTCAGGGAAGGGGCTGCAGCTGCATGGGCTGTGCTGGCAGTACTGGAGTTTGAGGCTGGGTTGGTGCAGGAGCCTCCCCCTGCCCTCGGGATGCACTGGGAAGGAGTCAGGCGCCGGAGGCTTTGGCCGCTGCCATGCTGACACGGCACGGTGGCTTGTTTTCAGCCTGGGTGGCTTTTTGTGCAGACCTGCCTTTACTAACCCCACATTATTCTGGTGAGGACATCCTCTGGTGTTTCTGGCATGTTTTTTTTCTGACTTGGAGTTGATATGATACTGTGGTTTTATTGCCAAAGCCAAAAGAGCCATGAATTTGAAAGCAGAAATTGCAGTTGTAAACTCTTCCTGTTTAGAGTTTGGTTTCTCTTTGTGTGCTCAACAATACAATGTTTCATCTTATGCAAGTCCTATGTTGCTTTCAGAGACTTAGGAACTATTGATTTATGCAGCATGTATTAACTTCTTCAATAAATGGGGAGTATTCATCAGTAGGGTGTATTAAATTGGGCTGTATACGCATAGAAGCATCTTTCATCCTGTTAATGAAATGTCCTTACCATGCAACAAAGACTAATACACAGCAATTTATACACACAATCCCCTGCAGTTTAAATCTGAAGTTCAGATAGGTTTTTTTGTTCCCTAAAGGCACCTATCAGAACCTAGTCTAAATGGATCTCAGTACTCCTTTCAAACATTTATCAGTCCAAAATTTGTTGTGGTTTTGGTGCGGGAATTTTTTTTGTTCTAGAGCTCCATTATTGTTTAAACTGATCTGTGTTTAAGCACTCCCAGAAGCATTTCAAATTCATATAGAGAGGTTTAGTAGTAGAGCCCCTATGGGGACAATTTCTCCTGGTTGCTTCAGGCAGCAGTTACCAAGAAAAGCAAACTTCTCTTGTCTTTTTGCAATTCTTTACCATGCCCTCTAAGCTACCATATGAGACCTCAGCTTTCAATGGACAGGGGTGATTTATCAGCAGAGGCTTGGTACTTCTTAGGTGCTGGGATTTCTCTCTAGAAATCTCCATTTGTTCCAGTCCTGTCAGCAGATGCCCTGATGCTGATCTGTGTGTACCAGTGCAGCTCCCTTCCCATGCCTGACAGAGCCATACATGGAGCTCTTCAGCTTGCCAGAGAAACGCCTGTATCTCACAATGGCTCTTAGCTTAAAAGGGCCCTTGATGAAGTGCTCACAAATGTATATTGGAGAATATTGCCTTTTGCAGGGGGATGTCTAAAGTCATCTTAATAGGGGTCTCCTATTGATGGTTTCTGTGGTTTACCTTTCATTGCCAGTGGATGGGGTTAGGACCACACTTGTAACTCAGGCAGAGCTCCCGTTGGCTTCAAAGGAAGATGCATCTGCAGGATTAATCCTGCTCTTTTCCAGATTGTCCTTTATTTTTCTTTTCCAAGGAAGCTTAGTTAACTGCAGGAACGGTACTTTTAAAAGAGCAGCTTGTTTAGCATATTATGCATGTTTAGCTTGGCTTGCAAATTGTGTGTGCTGTTCTGAGGGGAGTTATGGTCCCTTTCCCCAGTGTGTGCCAAACAGTGCAATGCAGAATGGAAACCTGTCCCTGGGTAGTGGTACAGATGCAGACTGACTGGCTGGGAAGTGGATCACACTCCTCTGTCCCAGAGAGCATGTTTTTGAGCATGTATATGATAGTTTCTCCCTTTCCCCTAGGACATTCTCCCCCCACCTCTGCCCCAGAATCATCAGTGTCAAAAGAGTATCCTACCCTTGCACCTTTATATGAGTGGTCCATTTGAGTGCGTGCTAGTAACCTAAACAAAAATTATTTACCAGGGGAATAATTTGCAGACTTAAGGTTCAAGCTCTTAATTGTTGATTTTTATTTGCTTTACTTTTGCTTTTTATTTGTGTCTGAAACATGTTAAGTGAAATACATCATAATTTAGCAGTTGTTCTGTTTTGTGGAGATATTGTGGGCGCTCTTGGTATATCAAAGCAAGGAGTGGTGGTTTCCCACAGTTGACATGTAACCCCCTATGGTACATCTGGCTTTGGTGATGGAGCCATGTCAGTCCAGCTTTCCTCTCACGTGTTGTTTCTTGTTTGTCGGCTTAAGTTTGACCCTGTAATGTTATTCTACATATTTTTTTAGCTAACCAGCTCCAGTTTCTGTGAAAATAAGCTCTCTGTGGAAGACAGCACTTAATGGCTGTCAGGGTCTGGGTGAGGTTTACCATGATGTGCAGATAGAGCTGGGAGAGCACAAAGCTACAGCCTGTATTAACTTCTTCACTAAATGGGGCCACATTGTGGGTCACCTAACAGCAGGAGTTCACACAATTCTTAGCCAGAAAAAGTAGCTCTTATTGGAAATGATCATTTTTGTGAACCTCATCAACTGGTCATTTGGCTTGTAATGTCATGTGTTGTTGGGTAGATGCCTGCTACTCTGTATGGTGTGAAATATAATTTGTTTGGTGAAACCCTTACCAAAGCCTTCAGTTACTTTCAGACTGCTTGGGCTGGTTCACTACAAAGAGAACAGATTTTGGGTTAGAGCATCTCCTTTGGCTTTTTGAACTTGGAGAGCCAAATCCTTATATCTCTTCCTGATATGAAACCATTATGGATCCATGTGGCCAAAAGTTGTCCTTGGCTGTTCAGCTGGCAGATCTGACCCACAACCCAGCCAGCACAAGCTGCTGTTAATCATAGCATTAGCTGTTGTGACCACGTTCTTCCCTGCATGGTGGCCACTTGACAGTGGAATCCCCTGTGCCAAGCGCTTGGTGGTGGAGGGGGATCATCCCATGTAAGGGTGGCAGAAAGAGATGAACATGGTGAAGAACATAGGAGAAGTTGTGGAAAGCACAGGTACAGGTCTTGGCTGGCTTCTTTTGGATGCACGCTTTTTCCTGCAGTTATCAAAGCAGTGAGCCCAAGTAGCCACTTATGGCAGGGGCTGGGGGAGCCAAAGGGGCTTCACTGGGCCAAAGCATGGTGGAGGGACTTCTTGTTCATTCAGGGGAGACAGATGTTTCTTTTCCTCCTTGCTCCCAGTTTGTCTTCCCTCTTCCTTCCCCACAGTCTAGCAGCTCATTCCCAAAGAATAACTGAATTATTTTTGAAATAATTTTTCCCTTCTTTTAAGGGAAGCTCAAAACATTGGAAGCTGGATCAGATAACAGCAATAGCTTGTCTAAGGTGGCACAGTGAGGGTGTGTGTGTGTGTTTGGGGGTGCTGGGGTGTGAGCAGTGGGTTCAGAGCTGTGCTGGAGCAGGATAGTGCTGGCAGACCCTGAACAGCAGCGGCGCTATCGTGGCCACCATGGTATCACTACTTTATTTTAATGTGATTCCTTTTACTTGATGTTAATGCAAGTTGTTCCTTACTTAAAGTAATAAAAGGAAATGAAGACACATTCTAAAATGAAACCTGACTCTAATCCATTCATCATCTAATACCAGCCTCTTTATCTTTGCTGGTACCTAATCTGGTTAAATGTCCCTGTTGTAGGATTTTAGTGAAAATCCTCTATGGGGAATAGGGTTTTTTGCAATTGGATTACTCGCAGTAAATGGTCCAGCGGTTCAGCTGGTTTCAGCTTAATTTTTTCTTTGTGATCTTGTAAGGGTAAGTTACAGTTCAGCCTGCCTTTTTCTTTCATTCATTCACTCCTTTTAATTTTTTTTTTAATTGTTGTTGAGAAAAATATTTTTTTTCCCCAGAGCTAGGAATGTGATGGGGAAAACCTCATGATATCTACGTGATTATTCCCCCTACAAGAGTGTTAATTTCAATGGCTTTATCTGGGGGGTTTTGCCATTATTTATATAGCTGAATATTTTAGTAGCCTAATTAATCAGTATCCAGTTTCCATTTATTAGCGCTCTCTGATGAATTGATAATTAATCAGCTCTTCTAAAATATATATATAAAATATGCAGGTGATCGCTTGTCAGCTTAATGCTTGCTGATGAAGGGAATACTCCAGCACTACAAAGGCTTTTTATCTGGAGTATTTGCAATGAGCAGTAAAATGCAGAACTGAGAGTGAGGACAGGAAGGGGAGAGGAAAAGACCTACAGGTCATTGAGCATTTGGGTCTCTTGCTAATTAAATGGGGGACTCTCTCAGCCCCTCACTGAGGAGTCTGCCTGCATCTTGAAGGTGAAGCACAAGATTATAAAAGAAAAAGAAAAATTTTAAAGAATTGCTGTTGCTCCATACAGGAGCACGACAGGTCAAAAAGATTAAAGAACCTCAACAGCAGGGAAAGTGTGTGAGGAGGTTTTAAGCAAGAGGGTGGGAAAACTGCAAGGGTGATGCAGAGAAGGAATCTGGAAAAGTCTGAGGATCGCATTGAAATCCTGGCTACTCAGATTTTTTGTGTGTTGTACCTCATGCTGTAGTGGGGAGATGCCCAGCACTGCTCTAACAGTGTCAACCTTTTTCTCTTGACAGTCTAACAAAGTGCCAGTTGTGCAGCACCCACACCATGTACACCCTCTTACGCCGCTTATCACATACAGCAATGAGCACTTCACACCAGGAAACCCTCCTCCACACTTACCAGCTGACGTAGACCCCAAAACAGGTAGGTGGGAAGTATTTTGGGGTTGCTTTTGGGAGGGAGTGGGTGGATCTTCCCTTTTTGCGCATTAGGGGAGAGGAGTGCGGGAGAATGGATTTCCCATGCTGGAGCACCAAAGGGGGCATGTGAAATGTCAAAGCCAGACAAAATACTTTCTTTTTAAGCCAATTAGACTTCAGAAGGAAACCTACTGGGTGAATTTTCATAGAGCTTCTGCAGGGTGACACCAGAGTTGCATGTGTGGGGTCGCTTGCAGGTGTGTTTCTTTGCAAGCATGATACCCCACCTGGTAGTTCAATCTACCAGTGCTTGGTTTGCATGCACGACCCACAGAATTAAACATGTACATTCTGTGATCTGCACTTATAAAATTGCAGCTGGAATTTTAAAGGTGGTGGGTCATGACCGGTTTCAAAATGAATCTCTTTTAATTCCCCAAATCCCATTGTTTCTGTGTCAGGAGTTCAGCCATTTTTCTTCTATAATGTTGAATTTTCATCCACTGTAACTACTTAGCTCCAGCTTTACGCTTGCAATTCTTTTCCCCAATGTAAGTCTACCCAACTCTAAGTTCAGCCTGAAGGGCACTCTGCTTGAATATAGAGCACCACGTAAAATCCTGACTAGATTTATTGGTGTTACAGAGTAGAATTTACATGTTATTCTAACTTTTTAAGAGTCCCTTTTTAACCTGAGGTCCCAAAGAAGTCAAACAGTGTCAATCTTCTTTCTCCAGGCTGTGCTGAGTTCCTAGTGACAGTGGTTTTTGGTTTTGTTAATCCGAGCCCCATTTAGTTAATTGTGAAGTTCATCAGAAACAGAATTCATGTCAAAGGAATCACTCTGTGTCAGCCTTAACTTATGCAGATAATTTATCTAAACTCCAGCCCTTGAATGAGACTGTGCATTAGCTGGCTGTCACTCGATATGCTTCAACTGGGGCCCCCTTTTAATTGTGCTTAATGCTGACTTCACATGGCTTGAAAGGAATCCATCTCACCATCCCTGGGTATTGCAAGTGAATGGCATAGTCAACCTCTCATTTAAATAATGGTAGTACAGGGAATAGCTCTTAAATGGTTATCGTAAAACATATGATTAACGTCTGTAGACTGTTTGCTTTTCTTCTGTGAACATTCTTTCAAGTGTGCAAATAGCTCACTGGATGGTTAAAGCCCAGTTAATCTGTTTGGGTTTTGTAATGGAGAGAAAGCAATGTCTGCATGAAAATGTCACACAAGGAGATTTAATTTAGAGATTAAAGTGACTTAAAAAAATAGTTTTTAGCCCTGAATACAGTACCCCTTCTTTTTAATGCTCTCTGTTTTAATTTTGTTTCTGCTGTGTAATTGTGCCCTGGCTTGTTAATTGAAAGACCCAGCTTTGTAACCCTTACTCCTCTGAGTAATTCCTATTTGCTCTTAAGGTAAGGAGCGTTAATATTTAAGGCTTGTGTCTGGAGCTGGTTTCTGCTTTCTGAGTAGAAACTGTACCTCAATCCAGAGAGGATGGGTGGGCTCTCCGTCCTCCCCTGCACACCTTCAACATCTGCCCCTGGTTTTACCAAGCATTTCCAGGGGTCCTCACCTCCACTCCTGGTTTCAGAAAAGTTCTCCTAGCTTTGCTCAAAAGGAAACATCATTTGCAATTTTAATGACTTTTAAACTTGTTCTGGAGATTACTTTGGAATAATGCCATGTTAATTGAGTACCCAGTCACCCCATGGGTAGGGCCTGTGGTCTTTTGGCTGACTTTGAAACTAAAATAACCATGAAGCTGTTGCAGGGTCCGTCTTTGTGTTGAACATTTAAGAGTGTATCTAATACAGTATCACACCAAAATTGTGTCTGAGACTGCTAAATTCTGAATAACAAAAATAATTATCTCTGACTGGAGAGGTGACTAAGGGAGTGAATAACATTTTTTCTTGTTTAAAAAATGAGAATGTGAAAAATTCTTTGAAAACCCTAAGCAAAGTCACAAATACTGTAATAAAAGTAAATTGACAGAAATTTAGAAACATATGCGTTTTTTCTTTATATTTTATTTATTTCGACATTTCAATACTGATGTTGCTTTATGTTCCTCTTCTATAGGAATTCCAAGGCCTCCACATCCTCCAGATATATCTCCTTATTATCCATTATCACCAGGCACTGTAGGACAAATCCCCCATCCGCTAGGATGGTTAGTACCACAGTAAGGAGTTCCATTTTTTTAATTTCTTTTTTTCTTTTTCTGATGTGTAAAATTTATGTAAAAATATGTGTGTGTGTGTGTGTGTGTATGTATATGTGTGCATTGGGATGAGTTGTTTGCCAACTGCCACTTCACTGAGTGTTATGAATTTACCAACCTCAAGGTTAATTAAAATATATGCCAGGTCATGTGGTCATAAACAAAACCTGAGCAGTTGGACACAGCTTTGCATGTCATCCTAACCAGCTGACAGCTCATGAAGCATGAATTTTGAAATCCTTCTGCAGAAATGTCCTTTTCTTGTTATTGCCCTTACACTGACTGCATGAGTTTTTCTCAGATTTGTTTTCTGGGGGCTCAAGGTGGTTCTCATAGACCCTTTTTTTTTTTTTTTTTTTTTTTACTAGGGCCATCCCTACTACAAATTTGCAATTTTAAGTTTCATTTGCCTTGTCTGTTGAAAACTCTTTTGTTTTACTTATGAAACAGTAGAGCTTTACATCAGCCATAAGCAGCCTTCCTAATTGAGATGTGGCTGGGCAGTTGGCAACTGGCATCTAAGGAATGGAATTTTAAACAAGTAAAAGGAATTAGTTTACTTTAAAACTGGTTAAGAAAAAAGAAATGGAAAGTTAGTTTGGGATTTGGATTCATTTTCGACTCCTCAGATCCCACTTGCAGAGCCTTGCTGGGTATGAGGCTCCCAGCAGTAATCAAGTCCTTATCTTCTTTTATTTCTTATGTTGCCATCTCTCAATAGGTTTATAATATACTTAAGCACTGCCTAAGCCTTTTGTGTAGTATATTTGATCTAAATGCTTATAAAATCCATTTGTATTGCTGGATAAAACAGTTCTCTGCATTATAAATCAAGACTGTTACCTTGCTTTTCTCACATAACAGGCCTCCTCTGTTTTGGAGTGATCATATTTTTTATAGAAATTAATTGCCCAAAGTTCAAAATAGTTTGCTCCTGCTTGAGGTTGTTTCTCCAGCTGTGCTGAAATACTTCTCCACAAGTTCCTCCATGAGGAACTGGAGTTGATACCCCAAAGCGAAAGCAGGGCAGGGCAGGAGGTCACTGCATATCCCCAGGTCTTGGGCAAGACCTGGTGGTGGCCATCAGAAGCTTTGGAGACCTTTCTCAAGCACAAAAGTGTTGATGCAGGAGAGATGAAGCTTATACAATTATTAAATAATAATTTCTCTCATTTTGCATGGTGCCCTTCCTTGTGGGTGGTCATGCTGCTATTTTGGGTAGAGGTTCCCCCACCCTGAGGGTGAAGCATGTCCATCACCTCTCTGCTGAATGTCCAGAAGATCACATCATGAGCAGAAGTAAAACCCAAAGCATTGCTCCCTGAAATTTGAAATTCGTCCTGTTTGTGGTGATTTACCCTTTCCAAAGGACACCCTGAACAATTGTAGACTGCATGTGAGCTCCTTAGCTCAAGTTTGCACAGCAATAGCCTCAACATTTCAAACAAATACACTCAGCTAGTGCCAAAAGTCAGTGACATGAAAGACATGAGGGTGCAGGGAAGAAACTCTTCAGTGTCCCTGGCCTATACCCCATTGCTCATGTGGGTGTCTATAGTGTGCAGACACAGGTTTGTCCTCCTTGCACCTCATGCCATGGCTGCCAAAGCACATGGATGATGCCACGTGTAGCCAGTTTCACCAGTAAGGTGCTAATGGCCACCTCTGTCTCTGGACAACTCTGCCATCCCCACTGCTTCAGAACAAGTCAACACCATGGTCTACTTAGAGCCTACCCACAGCTCTTACAGCTTCTCCCAGTGATTTTTGGTGAGGGGTGACACCATCACATTGGCTTTTGCTCTGGGAGAGTGGCACGGCCAACTTCACAGAAGTAACCCAAGTTTTTCATTTCCCCTCTCATTGCCACTTGCACTTCACCATCAACTTCCCAACCCATCTGT
Organism: Zonotrichia albicollis; assembly: GCF_047830755.1. Classification (NCBI taxonomy): domain Eukaryota; kingdom Metazoa; phylum Chordata; class Aves; order Passeriformes; family Passerellidae; genus Zonotrichia; species Zonotrichia albicollis. The sequence continues at coordinate 42,129,883 of NC_133825.1, forward strand.
CCTCCACTGGCTTGCATGTTTTTGGCATAGTACCCACTCCAAAAGCATCCTGCCCAGTCAGATGATGTATTTGAAGGACAGATGAAACAAGCTAGCCAGCACAGACAAACCTCCATCAGAAAAAGTTGTGTGTCTTTCATGAGGATGCTGTTTTGCATGTTGCTGTATTTTTTAATTATTGTAATGAGGTGTGATTGTCTATTGGTTACCCACAATACTTCTTGGGGACTCTCCCCCGGTAACTCTTGTCAACACTTGTTAATCTGACAAAAGGCTACAAATTAAGCTCTGTTAATTTAATGTTTTCTCACCGAGATCTAAATACCGAAAGAGGCCCAAAGCGCAACTGAAGTCCTTTGATTCACTGTACTTTATTTTGGTATAAATTTACATTCATTATTGTTTTCCTTTGGATGTGTAGCCCTCAATTAGTGTGATGGCTCCATTAAAGCAAGCGAGACTTCGCCTTTAATTATTACAACAAAACACCTAGTTTCAGCTTGGGGAGAGGGTCTCTATTGACATAAGCAGAGGTTATAAAATTTAATTAGCCATTCCTATCAGATTTATGGCATTCAAATTGTTCTGTGTTTCTTTCCTTTGATCCTTGCTGTACAATCCCCAAGATTTTTGTTCTGATCAAATGAGAATAAAGCTTACTGTGCAGAGAGAAGTTTTTTGCTGTTCTTTTTTTTTTTAAGCCCTTTTTTCCTTTCTCTCATTCCCTCTCTCCCTTCTTTTTTGCCAGGCAAGGTCAGCCAGTGTACCCAATCACGACAGGGGGTTTCCGCCACCCCTACCCAACAGCTCTGACCGTCAATGCTTCCATGTCAAGGTGAGTTCAAATGCTGAGGTCCTAAATCAAGAGCAAATGTAGCTCCTCCTCCCACTCTCTGTAGGAGAGCATTTCGTCTAGGCAGCAGATTCCTGAAAGCACTTGAGTTAAACATCCATCCTTAGCTTTTTGGTGGGGTGGAGGAGAGGGCGAGGGCTACCTTCCCATGTGAGGAGAAGGTGGTGTCCTGATGCTGTCATTGGGCCTCAAGAACTTGCCTTAGAGGGAGAGGTGGAGGAGTGAGAAGCCACCTTTGAAAGCCAAACTAAATGAAAGAGCTGGGAGAGTGTGATGTTGAAAAAGCAGGGATGAGAAGTGGTGATAGCCTTTGCTTTCCCGGTGGCCAGCAGCCAGAGCAGCGCTGTGTGCGCGGGAGGGGAGGCTCAGGAGGGAGGAGGACTGCTCTTCAGCAGAGTTGGGAGGAAGGTTATTGTGCTGTTTTCCCCTCCCAAAGCTCCAAACACTAATAGTCAACATAAAAGGGCCTGCCTGACCCTCAAAAGCTTTAGAAGTATATATTTCTCCCCCTCCCTACCTCCAATTAATTCCATCTAATTTTCCAGGGGCTGCTAGTTTTATTTACAAACTGGTTGGCAGCACTATGTTTAAGTAATCAGTAATTGCTCCTAATGATAGTTTTATTTTCTGTTCATCTGATTTTCAGCCTGGTTAATTAAATCGGTGGAAGTTTAGACTTTCCTGATGGGCTGAAACAGCTAATCCATTTTGATGATGGCACATAATTAAATTAGCATGCATTACATAGCAAGGTTCCACATCTCTTCCCTGCTCTGTCCCTTCCTCTCCATCTCTGCAGTTTAATATGTGAGCACTGGTGCATAGATGATCTAAGGAGGAAAAGACTGGTGAGGGCTGGGGGGAAGCACACCTCATTGAGAAGTGGAAATCTGTACCTAGGGCTCGTGAATGAATGGGTGGGAAAACAGCGTGGTGTGTGCTTTAGATAAATAAACAAAAAAATAAAAATTTAAATTAAAATGCTGGCCCAGCAAATAGACAACTGGAATATCAACTTTAAAAAAAAGGGTAGTCCCAGAACAGAAAAAAAATACTAGGCTGGGGAGAGAGCTGCAAATTTAAACAACGGTTCCCTCCCCCTGTTTAATCTTTTTAATATCTATAAAAGACTTGCAGGCATGGTGTGAGGCAAAGTAGAGCTTGATTTAGTTTAATTATTATTAGAGAGGCTAGTCATTTGAGGGAGGGGGGAGATGTGGAAGCAGGGGGGGCTATATTCCCAAGATAGACTTTATGAAAGGTATCTAGTTAAAAAGAGTACACAGCAAATTAAATACATTATTGTGGTAATGGGACGACAGAAGTAGAGGTCTATTATACTTATGGCAGTTATAGGAAATGTAGGCTCCTTGCCCTGTTCTAGCACATCCTTTGATATTCATTCCATTCAGCAGCAGGGCCAGGACTTCTCAGAATTAAGTGATGGGTCATTATACTTTAAACACCATGGAGAAGCCTAGATTGGCAATTAAACAGCACTTGCTGACACTCGCTTGTGCCACCCTGTGACCCCCTTTAGATTGAGTTGTTGGAGCTCGGGGCCCTCAGCCTGCTAAATTGGTAGCAGGCACTTCTCCTGACGAGGGCTGGCTCTGAAATCTGCCGGCTTCAAAGGGAGCAAGATCATGTATAAACCATAATGTGGGTGCACCGTGGCTCAAAAAATAAGGCAGGAATAGATGAAATGTTACAAGTGCAAGGGGAAAATGAGAGAATAATGACAAATCTAATGCAACTCAAAGCAGAATTGTTGCACAGAAAAATGCATCCCACTGCTTGTGCATAAAATCAAGGCAGGCAGATGACATCCAGTTAACAGAAACATGTCAACAGTGAAGTAAAGTGAGAGTGAGTAAGAGAGAAGCCCCTGAGACAGCCAGGAACAAAAAATTAGTTGTCCTTAACAAGTTAAGACTCATCATTATATTCTGGCTTGGAGCCATAAAAGGAGACAGTAGTGTATAATGAGCTGCTTAGAATTTTTAGGGTGTTTATTGCAATTCATGGAATACTTGTCTAGAGAAAAAAAATCTGGTGAATGTCTTAGGCGAAGGTGAGGGGTGTGCACATACACAGGGAGCCTTTCTTTTTGTCTCTGACAGAAGCCCATGCATGTGCACGTGCTCAGGCACACGTGCAGGGGGATGAATTGATTTAAGGTGTTTACCCTTTGTTTTCAGCCCAGAAACTTCTCCTCTGGTTTCCCCTAGATGGGAGCACCCTCTGTGCTCTCATATATGGTTTCATGTATGTTTTCCCCTGTCAACCTGGGCTCAGCAGGGGACAGCCCTTGTCCAGGTGTCTGCTGTGGTCAGGGGATTGCTGGTGGTGCCCATGCTGGCCTCCAGACATGCTGGTCCTGGGCAGCTGCCCTGCAGGGTCCTGCTGCAAGCCCGTGCTGCAAACCTTGCCTTTGCTGTGCTGGCTGTGCAGTGAAGTCAGCACAGACCTCAAACCTCACCCCTCCATCCACAGTTTTCCAGTGCCTGCCTTCAGAAGTAGTTCCCATCTTTGTCTGCATTATGGTGTGGATCTTTGGAGCCTATAGTGCTTCCCAACCTTTAGCTCCCTAAGCTTAGAAATTGCTGTTTATTAGTTTAAGTGTGCTTATGAATAGTTTAGAAAAGGTTAATGGGTGACTAATAGTGATTTTTCATATATGGTTTAGGTAGTGTCTTTAACCAGTTGCAACTCTTAGTTGTTACTTGTAGCCTTGCCACACTCACATTGTATGCCTGTAGTATGCCTGTAAGATCTCTTGATCCTTCATTACCTCTCTGTAATATGCCTTTAAGGTAAAATGAGACAGGGCTGACTGAATGATGGGCAAACAGTGGACCCACTATGAAAAAACAACTGCTGTGAGAGGAAATCAGGAAATAATTTAGCAGAATTACACCAGACAAACACTGCACAGCAGTTAAGTGGTGGCAGTGGAAAATACCTTCTGTAATTGAAATTTCAGGGGAAATTCACTTTTGCTGAATGTAATTACTGAAGTTGGAGTGTAGCCAGGAAGTTAAAAATTAACACCCTTCCCCTGCTCATATTGCCATGTGAGTGGCTGTCTGCATGGAAATGAGCAGGCACTCAGATCTTGGGCTGAACCCTCATCCCACCAATGGAAGTCTATGGGATTGTGAGAGCAACTTTGGGTTCTGGAGCATGTTTTTATAGCCCTAAATATAGGAAGGGGTGTGTAAGTCCAATAGGCAGCCTTGTGAATTGGACAGATTCAGTATGAAAAAGTGAATGGCCATTGGTAATGAACACAGCACTTCCTCATGGAAACTGCAACCCTGAAAATAACCACTGAGCTGCAGCTGCCTGTTGATGAAGGCTGCTGTCTCTGGAGTTTAGAGCCCAGTGAGTGAAATATCCCAGCTGAGGTCAGTGGAGGCTTTGCCATCCTTCAGGCCTTCACACAATGTGGGCATGCTGTGCTCTGCATTTAGATTTTCTCCCTGCTGGTACATGCCCACCGCACTTCACGCTGAGCCCTCATGTCAGACCAGCAGAGCTCTTCCTGCCTGCTCTCTGAAGGAAGGCTTTTCATCTCCATCTTCATCCTTCATTCTCCCTTTGTCTCTGGCCTAGCCAGCCCCAGCAGCTTAGTCCTTCCTCCCTGAAACACTGGGTCTTGCCTAGGACAGTTCCTTGATAGGATGTGCCTCAACCTTTTATCACTGTGCTTAGACTGTGTTCAGCAAGGTCAGGTTTTTTACCACCACTTTTATTTTTGATCATGTTTGTTAGTTATTTTTTTTTAAAAATCCAGCTCATACTGCCAGTTTTTATTTGCATTGTACCATGTCTGAAGGTCCCAGGTGTGTGAGAACAAATTTTAGATATGTCCAATCAAAATACATACACATGGAAGTAGAGAAAGAGCAGAAAAAAGTAATACAAAGGCCCAGTTTGTGTCTTGCTGAGGGTGAGCAGTTCTGTGGCAGAACTGGGACAAGGATGCCAGTCTCCTTTGCAGCCTTGACATTGTCTTCTCTTCTGACCTGCCATGAACCAAAGCATATCCTCAAATGTGTGCTTCTCTCCCAGCTACTTTTGTCAGAGAGTGGGAAGGCACTTGGACAACCCACTTGGCGATTTGTGTCCGTGAGTCTTTAGCAGAAGTAGGAATGACCATTTTGCTGCCCATTCTCCTCTTCCCTTGCCATCCCACCTTCCTGCCTCCCTTCTCTCCATGCCTTTGTTCATGAAGAACTGCAATTCTCTACAACTTGAACAATTTCACATTCTCCCTGTCAGTCCTTGCTCTTCCCACCACTGCCTTCAAAGACAAAATAGTTCTGTCTAATCACCCTGAGTACTACCAGCTGATAGACAAAAGATCCTCAGAGCTTGTAGTGGACAGTGCTCTTGTTCATGAAAGTACTTCTGTGTCATCTTGTGAATGTAGAGAATGTCTAGGCAGTCATGGGGGATGGTATTGTTAAGCTTGGCATTGGGATTTATAAGAGGGGAGAGAAAAAGATAACCCCACTATATTTCTGATGCTTATACACGACGATATCCATGGTATATCACCCCATTTTAAATCCTGTTGGATAGAAAAAAATCATTGTATATTGATGATAGAAGAAATAATCATTTATGTCATTGAGTGTTCCATAATCTTGGGTTGTTTTACTTGGATCAGATTGTGCAAAATCTAGGATGAGAGTGGGGATTTGCAGTGAGAAAAGCCCTTGCCAGATCACTTTAATTTTGGCATTTTGAGGAAAGTTACTTCTGAAACATAATTTTAGGCTAGAGCCCATTCCTTGGAAACCTGTTGACTTCCATGGGGGAAGGCAGTCAGTCATGCTGTGCTTTCTTTATTTACTGCAAAGCCTTTCTGAGACTGTTGAGAAACAATGATATAAGTCAATCCTGCTTTTGAGAATTTTGTTCATTTTTGTTCATTGAGAATTTTGTTAATTTCTCTTATATTTCATAAAATGTAAAAAGTCTGAATGATTGTGCCATGTTTGTGCTGCGATCCCGACCAAGCAATTAGATTCATGCAGAAGGATTGTGTATCCCTCTGAATCCACTTGCAGGACCGGGATCTGTCCATGTATATGACCATAAACCATAAAGCTGACAACATTTTTTTCTCTTTAGAAAGGCTAGATTGTTAAAGCCTTTCTAGGTTACTTAAATGGATCAAAAATTCCACAATCTTCCACCTTCTGTTAAAGCAGTGTGGCTCAGAGATTTATTAGACACAAATAAATATTTTTCTTTTGCTCCATCAACAAAATGTAGCTAATGAGGCGTCTATAAGTATTATCAAAAATGCATCTAGAATGTGTTGGCATTAATATTTTATTTTGCTGTCAATATAGAATAAAAGATGTCATCCTAAATTCACAACATGATTCAAAACTATAAAAATTGATTCCTTGGCTGCCACACATAATTTCTCAGCAAAGAAATGGACTGGTGGATTTTGTTTCAGGTAGCTGAAATTCCACCTTCATGCAAGTTCATCCAGTTGAATTCGCCTTTTGTTGATGTTAAAAATCATGATGTCTCGTGTCAGTAATGATAATGAAGGGGAAGATTGGCTTTAATGACATTAGAAGAGTCATTATGTTTAATTTATTGCTAATTAATGCTGCCAGCTTTCATATGCTTTGTCTAGCTGTCATGCGCTTGTTATATGCCAGTTGGTTTTTTTTTTTTTATTAATGTGTGTACACATCCCTCCCCATTCATTCATTTTTATTCTGACAATTTACACAGCTTTCTCTCCTCTAGGTTTCCTCCACACATGGTCCCGCCACACCATAGTTTACACACAACTGGAATTCCTCATCCGGCCATAGTCACACCAACAGTCAAACAGGAATCTTCCCAGAGCGACGTCGGCTCACTCCACAGCTCGTAAGTTGTTGCTTCCCCTGTCTTCTCTTTGGGATACTCAAAGCATCCCCTGTGCATGTGTGGCTTGTAAAAAGGCTTGGGTTTGTGATGTTTTTTGCTGTGAAATGTCATAGGCAATTAGTTACTAATTTCATGTGTTTCAACAAGGAAGTGGAATTTTCTTGATTGAGATTCAAGTTTCTTGACCAGTTTCTCTATTACTCAGTGTCTAGTTTGAATCCTTGAGATAACAGATGCATCATAGGAGACAAAAAATCTAAGCATAAATGGCTTCTTCAAAGCTGCAGAGAGCTGGTATCAAGTTTAGGTTTGAACTGACGAGAGCCCATTGATAAAGAGGTGTAATTATTTCCTCTACTGTCATGCTCAAGCTCTCCCTGTAAGCCCATTTTTCTGGGGCCCATGTCCTTCCAAGATTCTTGTAGGGGCTCAGAGGGTACTTGGTAGTGTTGCATAGACGTGAGGTGAGTTTTCTTGTAGTGTTTTTAAGACTGTTGCCATACAGCAGCCAGGGTGAAGGGTCTAGAGAACCTTCTGGTCCTCTTCCTAGAGATTGCTGAGGATTGTTGCTAGAGAGAATGAGGGGATTAATTTAATAAACTCACAAGGGGTTCTCACTGTGAGGTCTCTGTCTGTTCTATTTTTACTCTTCAGAAAACATCAGGACTCCAAAAAAGAAGAAGAGAAAAAGAAGCCACACATAAAGAAACCTCTTAATGCATTTATGTTGTATATGAAGGAAATGAGAGCAAAAGTTGTAGCAGAATGCACATTGAAAGAGAGCGCAGCCATCAACCAAATCCTCGGTCGAAGGGTAGGTAACAAGGGACAGGCACAAGCAGGGCCTGAAACTGGGGAGGATTCACACCTTCTAGATCCCTGTGTTTTTCTGCCATTGTGAAAATGGATAGGGGAATTGCTAAATCAAAGGCCTTTGTTTTTTAGTTTCTGCAGGCACTTCTTGCCAGTGGGGTCATTTATGGGGAAGAGGAGGAGTTAATTAACAGCAGTGTTATTTCAGTATCATTTCCATGACCGGTTGATGAAAAAAATCATAAGATTTTTATTTTGGCCTAAGATAGGCAGAAAAGTAAATGGGAAATGAAAAACCTTTGAGTTCAGTACCAGTATCAGCACCTGTGAGAGCTAGAAGAGGAGAGGAAGTGCCGGTGGGGGAGACACCTCCAAAGCTGGAACTGATTTCTGGCTCAGGACAAGTGGTTCAGCTTCTGGACAGTCTCCCCTGCTGTCTTGTTTTTGTTTAGATTTCTTAATTCTCCTCTCTCAACAGGAGACAAAGGGGTTGAGTGCATGTAAATGATTAGTTGTGGTTCAGTTGATTTAACTGCAGTTATAATCTAGAGCTGTAAATAAAATACGAATGTCAGCATGCCAGATCATCAGTTTTTGTCTCTTTTTAATGAAAATCGATTCTAACTGTATCTATATGTATAAATAACACATTTTGCTGTTAATATGCTTAAAAAACCCCCAACCACTAGTGCTTTTTATTTTGTCTTTTTGTCTTTTCTCCACCCCAGTGGCACGCGTTATCCAGAGAAGAGCAAGCGAAATACTATGAACTAGCAAGGAAGGAGCGACAGCTTCACATGCAGCTGTACCCGGGCTGGTCTGCGCGGGATAACTATGTAGGTTCCTGTGTGGGTGGAAACTTTGAGTAGTAGAGCTTGTAGAAATGTCTGTGTGACCTGCTGAGCTATGACCATGCATTGCACACAAGCACTGCGTGGAAAGTCTCAGGAACCAATGTGGTAACGACAACAGGCGCTTCCCTTGGTGATACTGAAACTATTGGGGGATAATTCCCACTTGGAAGAGGCTTCTGGGCTGGGACTGGTATGGGTTAGAATTTGAGGATAACAGTAGAGCTCTGTGAAAAAAAGTCTTCCCTTCACTTTTACCAGCATCTGGAAATACTGTTTGGCTTTCTGGTCATTTAGAATTTCATTTTTTAAAACGAAATTTAAAATGCCCCTTGTATGCTCCTCTCCTTTCCACCAAAAGAGATAAATAATTAGTGTCTTGTGCTTATGTGTGTGAGAGTGTAGTGGAAAGTGGAAAAATGACTTATCCTAGCTTCAGAGAAGGACTGGCAAAACCAAAAGCATTATATTTTTGAAAGTCTTACTCTCAAGTGGGGTTAAATGAATTATTCCACACTTGATAGTTATGTATTTTGTTTATGTTTTCTTTTTCATGCCCATATTACCTTTCTTTTCCCCCCTACCCTCCTAATTTTTTAAAAAGTATATTGGAATTCATGATCAATTCATGGATTGTTTTAAAATTGATTCCTCCCTCTACTTTTCAGAAAGCCTGTTTTTGAGCTAAAAGTGCTAGTATTTTTTGTCTGTTAAAAAGCATAAGGGCAGCTTTATAACCCCTAGTACTAAATAGCTCCTTCCATGAAGGGTAAGCGGTGCAGATGGTAATAAGTGTTTGCAAGCCTAAGCCCATAAATTCTTGACAGATTTGTGGATTGGTGAGAGCTCTAAACCCTTTTTAATAGGATTATAGCAGCATCTTGATTTTTTTTTAAAGTTAAATAAAAATCACCTAGAACTCTCAAGGTCTGTAACTCTGTAATAAACCCTTTTCTCTGCCTTCTAGTCACACTTTCCTGCAGGTTTGGGGACCAACAGTTCTAAGATTGATGCCAGTTTTAAGTAGAGTTACACATTACAGTTTTGCTGAAGTTTGTCTCTTCCATCCTCATCATAATCACTGCCTGTTTTACCATAAATATTCTGTTTCGCTCTATATGATAATACTCGCCTCTGTGAATCTGCATTTTTAAGTGTATGGGTGGGAGGAAGCCAGTTCAGAGTCTGCAGTGAAGCCAGGAGAAGCAGCAGCAGCTCTTAACACTCTTCTGCCATTTCAGTGGTGGAGAGTACACATGCTCACTTATTTAGCAATATGTACTTAGGGACAGTTTTTCAAATCCTTCTGTTTTCTTGATCATCTTTTCTTTCCACCGGGCTCAGCTCTCCCTCCTTGGTCATTACAGGTATACCTGTGCATGCTCAATTGTCCTTCCAGTTCAGAACATTCTTGATCCTGTCCTCCTCAGAGGAGACCTTTTAAAGCCTGATGAGGCACAGCTCCTGGTTAGCACATTTTCCTTCCCCTTTCAGCACAGTCTGGCCCAAGGCTGTCAGACCATAGGCTCGAGGTAGTTGCTCAGCACTGTGCAGTATCATCATCTTGGGTGTTCAAAAGGGAGTCTGGGCTCGACTGAGGTTTCGGGAATGCTCATTCTGCACAGTGACTGTGCCACCGACAGATGGGCATGTACAAAGCCTCGGTGTTTAGGACCTTTTACTTTTGTCCTCACTGTGTGAACACTGAGAAACCCTTTCTTCTCAAGCTAAAAAGGACAGGATGAGAGAGCCGGTGCTTTCCCAGCGGCTTGATGCTGTACCCCCAGGTGACCTTCAGGGGGAACCTTCCTGCCTGAGGAGAGCGTGGTACCTTTGCATCATCCGCAGGATTTATTTATGTCTCCTCTCCTGGTCCATTCACAGCTCTCCTGAGTGCCCCTCCTCCCTCAGCCGTTTGTAGGGTCTTGAGCCTTTCACACATCTAGCAGGGGAGCGACTTTGGGCTGCTTGAAGTGGTTAAATTGTTAAGCACTTCACATCAGGCTCCGGGATAAGGCCAGCTATAGCCCAAGTCTTCAGAGACAGGAGCAGTGCATTCAGGAAATGCAGCTTTCAGCCTCATGCCTTGTTGGTGTCACAAGGCACGTTGGCTCTTCCTGAGATCTGATGTGAGATGTTTAGCAGTGCTGAGTGCTGGACTCAGAAGTATGTAAGGGTCCAGTCACCTCACTCACTGTACCAAAGAACTCTGCAGACCTATCAAAGCCCATGTTGGTTTGGCTCTGGAGAGGGAGCTACCAAAATTGCTAACAGGTATTTACATCCATATTTAATTGCAGCATAAAAATTTTTATAGTATGATGACAGAAAATGTTACAATCTACTCAAGTCTTGAGAAAATAATCTTAGGCAAAGAAAAAATGGTGCCTTCTGCAGAGTACTTGAAAACTGCTGCCACAGTTATTTCCTTAAATCCATATATTAATTTAGCTACATAGTCTAATATCCTCTTGTAGCCCAGAAATTGAACAAGCAAACCAGATTATTCTTCTCCCTGATGCTTTGAAAAGGGTGTAAAGAAGTTGATGTGACATGTGTCCATTCTTTGTTAGGAAGGAAGAGTTTTAAAAGCTTGTGTTGAAAAAGAACAAGAAATTTCTGGTCCCTGGCTGACATTCCTGTATATCAGCTGTTTTTAACAGATTGCTCCCTAATGGCATTACAGTACTTTAATACCTGGCTTGAAGAGCTTGTGAAAGGCAGGTGACTCCTGACCTTTGTTCTGGCTGGCCCTCGAGTGAAGAAGTTATAAGGTCTCAAATTGAAATAACCCTTGAATTCCCAAATGTACTGCAAAAATTAAGCAAATTTGCCACAGATGCAGTCTGTTAATTATGCCAGTGGCCTCCTTGAGATTAAATAAAAGTCAGGCTTATGATCTTGAGGCAATTGTCTGGTTTTGGTTACACTGTTGAAAGCTGGAAAAAATTCACTGATTTTTGCAGAGTTACTGTCAATCTAGATCAATATAGATGGAGCAGAGTCTGAGCCTCTTGCATCTTTATGTGATACATGGATTTCAAGATATCATGCTTTTCCCTATTCTGTTCTCAGGGAGCTTTAGGAGCAATGTTGGTCTGCCTTATCTGCCTGTCATGTTAGACTGATGGCTGCTCTAGCAACTGACAACTTCCATATCCCAAAAAATTACCTCAGAGGTGTCAGAGATTATTTGTCATCATCATCAAGGCTGAAGGATTATGTGCCTGTTGTTTAAAGTTCCTTTGAGGTGGACAATTCACACTGCTATTTCCATCTCCAGAAAGATCTCATAAACCTGGAACAGCCTGGACAACAGGATGGCAGTTTACAACCCTGAGCAAGCACGGGGAATGAGTGCAGAAACCCTGTGCCACAAGGCCAGTTTTGTGGAGGAAAAACAGGACAATGACAGATCAATGTCCTTCATTCACGTTGGGGGAATTTTTTACTAATACATTCCAGGAAGTCTTTACTAATACATTCCAGGAAGTCTATCACAGGGAGCATCACAAGTGTGCATGTGCCACGTTGAAGTCCATCTTAACCGTGTATCTGGAATCCATCTACTGAGATAGATGCCCACTGTGTGGGAGAAATTCTTGGGTTTCCTAGATACATCCAACCCTTCAAAAGCTCTGTGAGATTTCTCCTTCCAAGATATGTTTGTTGCCCCTTGACCACAAGGGACTGCTGCTCCGAGGTCTTCTCACCAGCTGCACTTGCTGCCATGTCTTCAAAGCCAGGAATTCTTGTGCTGTTCACAGCTGACATTGCTGGCCCAAAAGCTTTTGCTTTTAGCATTTGGAGAGCTGTGAAAATGAAATTACTCTGTTGCCTACACTGGCCTTGTTGTACTAGTCTGCAAACCTTGTACCTCACTGTTAGAGGAGTTTTCTTGGAAAAATAGCTTTTCTCTTTTGAGCTGTGCTTATTACTTCATATTTTTTCTATTGGAAAGCAATTACTGTTTTTCCACAGAAGCTGGGCTCCCAGTTGTCCTCTCCCACACTGTTGGAGAGAAACAGAACAGGCTTTTCCCCCTCCAGTCAAAAACTGCAACAAATTTCATCATCTTGTGGTGCAGCATTTGGGAAAGGGATAGAGTTTAGCTAAATATTACTGGTTGTTTCCTTGTGATAGAAGAAAATGTGGGAAGGGTCTTGGCTATGTCTGGATTTTTTTTTCTTGTCCTGGCATTGCTTTCTAGGTTGTCAGTGGAACTTTAAAACTGCAGGTTAGGATAGTCATTACTGTTGGCGTCCTTGTCTGCTTGAATGCTTGGGGTTTGGTGCTGAGGAACTCCAGGAGCTCAGTCTGACCTCACTCTCCCCTCTCTATTCTCCCTCTCCTTCCCCTCCCTGTCCCACCAATACATGACCACAAATGATTCCTGAAACTTCTGCATGCAGCAGCGTACATATGTGAGATGTTTGTGGCTTCGTGATGATCTTAGCTCAAAAGCAGCATCTTGCAAATCCTTCTGCCCTCACCTCAGCTGCCCATGGCCTTGGTGGGTGTTTGCACTGGGTGGGCAGCAGTGAGGCTGTCTGAAAAGTCACAGGGTGGGCAGGCAGAGTCAATCCTGGGGTGCAGCATCTCCTCAGGACACCCCAAAGTTCCCTGCACAGAGGGTGAGGCAGTGTCACACTTCAGTGCTCCCCCTTGGGAGCTTCCTGCTCCAGCTGCAGCCTCATTACTCCGTGCCCTCTTGCAAGGACACTTCTTTGGGGCTTAATTCTAATCCTCCTTTGTGTATGTTTTCTGCAGGGAAAGAAGAAGAAGAGGAAAAGGGATAAGCAGCCAGGAGAGACCAATGGTAAGTAAAGACAAGTCTAAACCTCTTGCTTAGTGGAAGTGTGGCAGTCCTGGTGTGACCCTTATAGGTACGGGGGAGGTGGGCACAGGTCTCCTGGCCTCAGGGGAGCCAGTCCCTATGCTAGACAGCTTTTTATTTTTTTTAAATGCACTCCAATAATTCCCGCGTTACAGCCCTTCTAAACCTAGTAACCCAGCCATTGCATGTCAGAGCCTCCTCCTCCTCGCGCGGCACGGCCGGGTTTGTCCGCGTGGCTGCCGAGGCCGTAGCGCAGAGCCGTAGCTGGAATGCCTGTGCCGTGGTTTATCAGCCGTGCGCTTCCCGCGCGCGCGTGTGTGCGTGTCCGTGTGCGTGCGCTGTTAATTTGGGCTGTCCCTGGATGTCCTGATGCATGCCTTACAGTGGTAAATCGCACCCATCTTAAATTAAGGAGGTTTGCCATTCTATATAGGAAATTAGAAATACTGCATAGGCAATCTCATAGTCAATCTTGAAGAAGCCCTAACTTAGTTTTTTTGAAGCCTTTGTATAATTTGTTCTTTTTTTTCAGAACACAGCGAATGTTTCCTAAATCCTTGCCTTTCACTTCCTCCGATTACAGGTGCTAACGTCATTTTGAGTCATTTAAAATAGTTTATAAACTGCTTTTTAATTTTTTTTCCTGCCATTATAGATTTTAACATTAAACACTTATGACATTAAGAAAAAAATACCATCCACACGTTTTGATAATATTTATTATCTATATATCTTTATATCTATTATGTTTGATAGTATTTTTTAATTTTGTTTTTTGTTTTTGTAACAATTGCTATTAAAACAGTAATACAGTAAAAATAACGCAAGAGTTGTACTAACTGTGCAAATTGAATATGCAGTATTTCTTTAAAGAGACTGATAAAGAATGGAAGCAAGTCAGTAATGAACCTCCTTAATCTAATGGCATTTTTCATGGCTCCCACTAAGTCTTCTCACATTAGCATGCATACGCATTTTTTTATTATTATTTTAGTTTTGTATCTTTTTTTTTCCTTTCTGCTCAAGCCTGTTCATTGCAATTCACTAGCTGTACTAACTCAGCACCTTGCCATGCTTTACATTTTATTTTCTGGCTGATACTAACATACTCATTCCGCAGTCTGCTTATTCTTATCCATTCTTTAAAATACAAATTAATGAAAACAAGTAAATTGAATGTTATTCCAAAAGCTGCATTATCCCAGGAGATATAATTTCTTTTTTTTCCTTTCTTTTTTTTTTTTTTCCTCTTATTTTGTACCTGAGTTGAAGAAAAAAGCATGTTCAGGATCTAACTTCCATACTCAGCTTCTTTTCTTCCTTTTCCCCCCCTCTTAAAAAAAAAAAAAAACAACAAAAAAGAAACCCCAGCCCAAATCAATCTTGCCTGAAACATCCTGCTAGACCAACCACAAAGACTTTCCTCTACGTGCTCTCTTAAAAGGGAAAGAAACAGTCCTTTATAAAGGGATACTGCAGCTTTAATTGCAACAGCTAATCTCAAGAGTTGAATAAAAATGTAATTATCACTTTTTTTAACTTTTAAATCAAAAGTCAATATTTGCAATTAATAACAAGGACATTGATTTTTATTCCCTTTTTTATTTTTATTTTTTCCTTATTTTTACCTTTCTCTTTTTTCTCCCCTTTTCTCTCTTCCTCTCTCTCTCTCTCTCTCTCACTCCCCCCTCTCCCCTTTTCTTTTTTTCCTCTCTCCCTTTTCTGCTCGCTTTTCTTGAACTCATTCAGACCTGAGCGCTCCTAAGAAATGCCGAGCGCGCTTTGGCCTTGATCAACAGAATAACTGGTGCGGCCCCTGCAGGTGTGTATAGTTTTCCCAGACTCGCTATGGCTGATTTGCAGCTGGTTTATTTGGTACTTTCCCCTTTTTTTTCCTGCCTTGTTGCTTTGTAGCTCTGTGTTGTGATCTAGAAGACACAAGGGAGTGGGACACTGCCATCAGTAATCATCTCTCCGAAAGGGTTTTGCTTTTTTTTTTTTCCTTTGTTGGTTGGTTGGTGTTTTTTTTTTTTGCCTTCCTCTTTGCTGCTGCTAGCCAAAAACCCACTGTAAAACAGCATCAACCTTAAGCCCATCTGATCCGTGGCTCAACCACGCTCCTGCCTTCCAAGCCTCCACCCAAGGACAGTGGCTCCCAAAGCCCTTGATAATGCGGCACTGAGTGCGGTACCCACACCACACAGGCTCGTGGCTGTGTCGGAGATTTTTTTTTTTTGGTTTTCCTTTGGCTCGATGTGAAAGTCCTGTTTTCCTTCCTGCCCTTGGTACGAGGGGAGATTACCAAATAAAGCGGAGGTGATTGCAAGCTGAACGTAGCTGTAGCTGAGATGACGCAGACCAAATGAGCTCTATCCACCATTGTGTTGTATTTTTTGTGTTTACCTTATGCTAACAGATGCAAATACTCCAAAGAAGTGTCGGGCATTGTTCGGGCTTGACCGACAGAGTTTATGGTGCAAACCATGCAGGTATAAAACTACCCATTAGGCCTTTGGGGAAATAAAAGCAATCTGTCCTCTTAGTGCATTTGTGTGATTTTATTTTTTTAATCTTTTTTCCCCACTCCCCACCTTTCTCTCTCCCACAGCATCAATTGCTAATAATCTTTGATCTTTGGAATTTCTTGCTAATTTAATGCCATTTTCTCTCTTTCTTTACCAATAACCTCTCCCTGGTGGTAGAACTGGGAACAAGAAAACTCAAAGTCCTTAAACCTGGCTTTTTTTTTTGGCGATTTTTTTGTCATTTTTTCCAGATTGTCAGCAAAATTAATGTTTAGCTGGACATTTATATTTTATCTTTCATTTGGGTCTATGTCCCTACCTGCAGAGGCTTTTTAAAAAAGGTTCTGGGATCTGCAGTACTAGTGGTTTTTTTGTTATTCGAGATGTAAAAGCAAGTGTTTACAGCTTATATTGTATTCATTCTTTTGGTATTATCTGAAAAATTAAAACAGCTACCTGTTGGCTACTATGCCTCTGTAAGGTTTATGTAGATATAATTTTTTAAATTATCTGAAATCTTTCTTCCTAATCCCAAAAATATATTTTATCATAAATTTTATCCCAACAAGTGAGCTGTAAATGTCTGAGCTCTAGACAAAACTAATTACAACTTTAGTAGCACAGTTTCCAGCATTAAAAGGAGTTGAAAGACATCAGAGAGCCCAAATTCCGGCAGCCCATGTTCTACTGGAGTTTAATTCCATGTGTAACTCAGTACGTACTTCTTTCTTGGTGGAGGGATACCGAGTAGTTCTTTTCTCATTCCTTTTTCCTTATATGATCGCATTTGGTTAAATTTGTTGTTTCTTTATTCTGATACAAGCAGTCTTTGAATTTGGAATATTATGATGGTAGGTATTTCAACCCAAACCACACTCTGTGTGTAGTGATTCCTCTCCCACATTTTCCCCTCTTACTCATGCCAGTCCCATGTGCTCCATCTCATTTAGAATGTAGCTCAGATGTCCATCGTATTTTGTGTATGCACGCAGTCTTGTCTGTGCTTAGTGTCCAGGACTGAGGGTGGTGGTTTGTGTCAGTGTACCAGAGGAGGCTCCAGAAATGCCTCCTGCAGGTTGTATGTTGTCCCGTTTGAGGCATGGTATTTTGGGGTGCTGGGGGTTAGATATCAGTACCAGGACATGTGTTAAACAAGCTGGGAAAGCAGCAGTTCTGTAGTGCTTGGAGGGAGAAGGGTTCAGTCCAGAAGAGCTGTGTAGCTACTTCACTGTGTCAGGAGTTTCATGCTAGCCAAGGACTGCAGTGTTGTGTTTAGTTAGGCTCTGTTCTGTGGTTACTTTGCTGCACACTATCAGCAGATATTTGTGTAGTCTAGAGATAGAGTATGTGAAGCATGTCAGGCTCTGAATGCCAAGTACCAGAACTGGGGGCACATCATGTTTGTGTTGCTTTATCTTTTCCTGGCTGCTTAAGTAAGCAACATACTTTTAAAACTACATTTTATCAGCAAGGAAACTTTTTATTTGGTCTGTACAGTGCTTAGGTTACATGTGAAGCATAAACCCTCTCTTAACTTATACCAGATTTTGGTCAGAAGTCTTTTCAGTGCATCAGGGACAACTTCAGTGGTATAGCTGATAGTTCTGGATTACTGATTCAGAGTCAGCTGCTTCTTTTTGTTTTGGTTTGGTTTCTTGTTTTGTTTTGTTTTTTCATGCATGGAGGCATTTTACCACTAGGTGTTAGAGCATTTCTCTCCTAGTTCTGGTCCTAATCATTATAACATTGCATTTGCTAGCATGGTAGCATTCCGTAGTACACCTTAGGTAGGTGCTAAAGATGTGCAGTTTGCTACTGTGGTGAAAACTGAGACATCTTTGCCCGCAGCAACTGAATAAACCCTTGCACTCTTCTGTGGCTTTTACTCATGGCAATTGCAGCATTACAGGTTTCCTGGTGCTATTCCAGGGCTAGTTTCAAAAGCAGCAAAAGTGGTTTCAGGTCTGTTGTGTTTGCTCTACTGATGTAGCAAGTTAACACTTTCAGAGCAATGCACCAGTGAATAATCCGTATTAGTGCTTCTGAGGGGGCAATATGTAGTATTTTTGTTCCAGCCTTTTGGAGAGCAAAATTAAGGCACAAATAGTTCCTTAGATTTTTGCTTATTCCCCCTCACCAGAGCTGCCTGGTGGTCTTCATGTCTGCTAAAATCAGGCTTGCATGGTTTGGGGGTTTGCCCTCTGGACCTTTTGTCCCACTTAACCCTGACAGGTACATGACCACAGGTAACCATGGTGTGATTGGCACAGATTGCAAAAATATCTCCCCCCTTGAGCCATCGTGATTTAAGTAAATATTATTTTCAGACTACTGAGTGGCCACACTATTAAAGAGTTTGGCAAAAGAAGTAATATGCTCCCTTAATCCTAGTCAAAAGAAAATTACTTCAGGTAGCAGAGCAATGGTTTTTTTTTTAAAGGTTGTTAGCTCTGCAGTGTCAGAAAGTCAGGTAAACCTGGTTTAAAGCTGCTTTGCCATGGGAGCTCTTTCTTTCAGGCCACAGAACATAAATAATATTAAAAAGAAATTTGAAATGCTGGCTTACTAGATTCAAACTGCCTCCAGTTCAATAATTTACTGCCCTGTAGGTTCAGAGCAGTCCAGTTAAAGGACTTTTGGACCCCCATCAATGAGGCAGGCAGAGCTTGGGTCTCTGCTTGCAAGTAATTTTAATTTGCGGATGGAAAGGAGTCCTGCAGTCTCCACATTGTAAGAGCTCATCTTTCCTTACACAATGAGCATTGGGGAACTTTGTGGAGTTTAACTGTCCTGCTTTGCCACTGGAGCTGTACAGAAGGTCCAGACAGGAACTGTGCACCTGGTAGTGCTGCACAGCTAAAGTAGGAAGCAGTGAGAGAGGAGAGGGGAGAGCAGAGCAGAACTGTCCCAAGCCAAGAGCCAGATATCTCCAGTATTGTTTGTTGATGGTAGAAGAATTAACAAGGTCTGTTTTGAGCCCACCAAATTAATTTTTTTCCTGTCTTTTAACGTTGCTCTAATAAAGCATGGTTTACAGCCTTCACTTGCTGTCTTCTATCTTTCTTTCTTTCTTTTTAACATTTAAGATGCATGGTTGTTTTTAGCATGTATTGATCTGCAGGCTAACGTGGTTAAAACTCTAATAGCCCTAACCCCTTACCTTGCCATGTGGCACATGGAGCAGAATCTGAGGGCAGACCTGAGGCTCTGGAGGAAGGGATGTCACAGCACTGGTCCCTCACTGAAGCTGGTGAAAGATGGGGTACTGGGTTTGTTGTTCCCTTCCTGGCTATGAGAGATGATAGTTTTAACTCCAGGATCAAGGTAGTGTGGTCTCCTTTGCAAATGAGAAGCATCTCATTGCCTCAAGGGTGGAGCTTGGTTTAACCTAGTCGAATGCCATACCTAGGGGAGAACACTGGTGACCAGCAGTGGAACTGGGGCACCTCCTGGAGGGGGGAATGTCCCCTGGTGATGCTCAGCTGCTATGCCACGCTCAAGCACTCCCTCTGATGGAGTTGCAGAGCTGGGGTGATGTATCCACTGGAGAGGGAGAGCAACCTCCTCCTTCATGTTGGTGGCTTTGTGCAGCTTAGCTGAGCATCCAAAGTTCTCGTGGCAGAGCTGCTCCAGACAGGCTTTGTCCTATGCCTTGGTCTGTGACAGCACTTCAGCACCTCCCTTGGGAAGTGTGATTGTGGATCAGGGGGCTGAAGAGCCAGCATGCTTAGGGTCAAGGTGGCCACTGGACATCATTCTGCCAGATGCTGTGGTTGTTTGCCTCATTACTTCTGTCCTACTGCTAGAATTGTCCTGCACATACTTGGCAAGAGAGATGGTGTGAAACTGTCATCTGTTTTCATTGCTCCTTTACATTATCCAGTGGACAGAGGGAGGAGAAAAGATCTCTGTCGGGTCACTTATTTATTTGAAGATGAGCGGCTCGTCTCTTGCGAGACTCTCACATGCCCTGGTGTGAAATTAAGATCCATGTTGCTCCTCACCTTTGTACCTGTCGTCGTGCTCTTCACCTACTGAAATTGGATCCCACTCTGGAGTTACATGGATGGCCTCTCAGAGGAAAATCCCCAAAACGCAGACAAGCAGCTTCCCAAATCTACCACTCTCCCCTAAAACAAAAAGTAAAACTGAGTCGATTTAAAGCCACAACCTGCAGGCCATACAACCAGTTATTCTTGTTATTTTGGATCATACTCTGTTTTTCCCGTTCTTTTCCTGTTTTTTTCTTCTGTTTGCTTTGTTTGTTCGTTTTGTTTTTATTTCCCCTCTCTCTCGTTCTCTCTGTTATATATCCCTTCTGTCTGACTGACATTTCTGAATTTGGTGTGGTTCTTAACAGAGGAGAAAGCAATGAGCAGTAGTTTGCAGCTGATCTTGCCTCCAAAGGGCAGGGCACTGTATGACACCGCAGGTGATGCAGGTGTAGCTGTAGCCCCATTGAGTTGGACAGTGTTATGGGACATCTTGAGATACCATCAGCTATCCAGGGTTTTTATTTTAGGAGGATTAAACTACTTTTTAATATTTTTTTTCCCATGTAGGAAAGTTTAGAACAGTGGGCTCCGAAACCCATTTATCTGGTTTTCTGATTATGAAAATAAGGAGGCGGCCTGAAGAGGAGAGGGATGAAGAGACAATTAATTGGTGAATCCTTTCCAAATCTGTTAGCCGAGGGGAGATTCCCAAGCGGGTTTGGTGCTGAGGACACCCTGCCAGACCCCCAGGATGGCACGTGGGGCCAGGATGCCCCCCATGCAGAGCCCAGAGTAGCTGACTGATGGCTCTTTGCTGTAGATGACTGTCTCCATCAGCGTCTCTGCCCTTTATTCATGGATAACTCTCTCCCTGTTTCTAGGAGAAAAAAAAAGTGCGTTCGCTACATACAAGGTGAAGGCAGCTGCGTCAGCCCACCCTCTTCAGATGGAAGCTTACTAGACTCTCCTCCGTCCTCCCCCGCCATGCTCGCCTCCCCCTCCAGAGACTCGAAACCACAGACTGAACAAACGCAACCCCTCTCGCTGTCATTGAAGCCCGACCCGCTGGCGCACCTGGTGATGATGCCGCCGCCATCCTCGCTCGTGCTCGCTGAGAGCGCCGCGAGCAAGCCCGGCGCCCTGCCCGCCGCCAGCTGCCCCAACGGGGCCCTGGACCACCCGCCGGCCGCCCTCCCGCCGGCCGCCGCCGCATCCCTCGCACAGCCCTCGACGTCCTCCTTGCATTCCCACAGCTCGCTGCCGGGGACACAGCCCCAGCCGCTCTCCCTTGTAACGAAGTCCTTAGAATAGCTTTAGCCTCGTTAGCTCTTTCGGTTTCCTTTCGGGGGGATTGAATTCTGTTGGTATTTGGGGTTTTGGTTTGGTTTTTTTTTTTCCTTTTCCTTTTTTTTTTTTTTTCTTCTCCTTGTTGTCGTCCGCTGTTTGTCGTCGTTTCTCGGTTTCGTTTTTAATTTGTGCCATGTGGCTACATTAGTTGATGTTTTATCGAGTTCATTGGTCAATATTTGACCCATTCTTATTTCAATTTCTCCTTTTTAAATATGTAGATGAGAAAAGCCTCATGATTCTGCCAAAATTTTTATCAACAGCTGTTTAAAGTCTTTGTAGCGTTTAAAAAATATATATATATACATAATTGTTATGTAGTTCCAATAGCTTAGTTTTAAAGACTGATTTTAAAAATTAAAAAAAAAAAAAGAAGCAATTTTGAAGCAGCCCTTGCCAGAGGCATTGGTTCTTTATTATTTGTATTAAATACGAGCTTGCGAACCAATCATTTTACATCTGGTTTTTAAACCTTTAAGGGCACAACGAATGCGGTGCCGCTACTACTTCTTTTTTTTTTTCTTCCTTGTGTGAAACAACCTTTATTGTGATGTTACTTGTTATTGTTTAAATGTACAGAAACAAAGGGTTAAAAAATGTGTTAATATACCTTGTTCCATGGTGTTGTTCTTTTTGGGGGAGGGGACGCTACTCAACAATTAAAAGTATCACAACGCTATTGGACCAGTAGTATTTATTGCTTTAGAAATTGCTTATTGTATCTGTATGTTGTCCCTTTTTAAATGTTTTTTTCTTCTTTTATTTTTTCCTTGAAACATTGTATAAAGGGTTTTTTTTTTCCTTTAGTGTAAGCATCTTATATATAACAACTCATTTGTACAAGGTTTTTAAGTTTATATATAAATGTGTATATATATATTTTTTCTGGGATTTTGTTTTTGATTTGTTTTTGTGATTTTTTTTTTTTTTTTTTTTTTTTTTTGCTATATGAAATACGGTTGCCACCAAATGGACATTCGCAGATGCATTTTTTCAAGGATCAATAGTGTAAAGAATGAAATTGCTTTAAAAGCCATTACACTCGAAAAGACTTGAAAATTTAGCAAGGGAATTTTTAGCAATGCTGTTTGAAAAATAGCAAGGTCCAAGTGTCTCCCGTTCAGAACTGCAGCTGAATCCCCTGCGACATTAGGACTGTAGGCTGTGTGCAAAATTTTTATGTGCCAAAATTCTCAGTGACTTTTAACTTTCTCCCGACAACTTTATTATTTTTTTTAATGCTGTAATTTTTTTGTTCATCATGTTTTGCTGTGATGTTACATAGGTAGATATGTATGTAGTTTTAATGTCACCTATAACAGACGTGTTTGGTAGCAGATTGTCCGGAAAGCATTTAAAATGAAGAGGTATAAACCCTTAAGGGCCAAATTCTGTATATTAGATTATTCATAAAAGGAAAATCAGACTGCCACTTTTATGTACACTTACTACATACAGGTAGGTAGCAAACTTAAAACAAAAAAAAAAACCTAGGCATGTTGATGTTGCAAAAAACGCTGTATAAAGCTGAAAAATTGTTCATCTGTTCATTCAGTGCCATTGTAGTTGACATGAAGCGATTGTAAAACTGTCTCAGATTTTTCTCTGGTTTATTAAGATGCTAACTATAACATTTTTTGTGAATACTTTGAATGTTTCCTAACAGTTGTGATGTTACTGTTCCGTTTTATGCTCTTATTCCGATTTTCATTTTTAATGGTTTGGAAGCCATTTTTTGTAATGAATAAATGTTCATGCTGTACAGTATCTGTAGCATGCAGTTCTGGATTAATAAAAGCAACTTAGTATGTGCAGAGAATGACTTGTCAACTCATTTATGCATTGACTGCATTTTATCTGGCTGGAAAGATTTTCAGTCCGACTGGAAAAATTCCTCGGGAAAAAAAGTGTGAAAATTGTGGCAAGTTGCAGCCAGCTCTAGTTGTGAGAAATCCCATTTCCTTTGCGTTCCTTGGGAACTCAATGGATTTGCATTTGCACTGGCCCTCTCCCTGCTCAGTGCTCTTTTGCATGAGTAGCAGTGATTTAAGATCCTTTTAATTTAAAGAAAATGGCATATCATTTGGCAGAAGAGAGCATATGGGCTAAGGGAATGTCCTTCCCTGTGAAGTGAGCCTGACTGGTGGATGGATGGGAGACCAGGGCTAGGGATACCATTAATTTTAATGCATGTCTGTTTAACCTGGTGATCTCACAACATAGAGCTGGTGCACTATAAAGGTCACAGAGGAGAGCCCAGATAGCCTTAATTAGTAAAGTCTTTCTTCTGGCCTTAGGTTTTATCTTCTGGACAGATTTGAGTCCAGTTTTGCATATATTTGAGGGGTTTTTTAATGCAATGAGCCCTTGCAGCACAGCCTGCTCTTGGTTCTGAGAATCCACCATCCACCTGACAGCAATACCTGCAGATGCTGCAGGATGGAAGTAAATTTATGTGCAAAGATTCTTATTATGTTGTTGATTTGTTTGGGTTTTTTTTAATAAGTGGTGATTTAATTCCACTTCCTAATTTCCAGGATTCTATCTCAAGTGGATGTCACCATAGGGCCAGTCATCTTGGAAAATGTTAGCCATGGTAATTCCTACACTTGAGGAGAATGAAGTGTAAAGGTGTTGAAGTGGTTTTGTTCTGTGCTATTGTGCAGGTGCATTACTCAGGTACTGCATTTCTGTTTGGTTGGTCTTGGCAGGCTCTGCAGAAAGGGTGAGTGTTCTGCAGAGACCTGGGAACAGGCTGTTCTGGTAAGCCCAGCACTGGTGCTGTCCTTTCCTGTGGGGGCTGATAAAACCTGCAAAAGTGTCCATTGGCTCCACAGAAGGAATTTCCTTTGTGAGGGCCTGGGAGGTGCTAAGTGAAGTATAATATGTAAGCAATATACAGTACTTTTAATTGCTAATATTTAATTACTGGTTTACAAGACAAACCTTTTCTTTGTTTAAACATGTTAGTAATGTAAATACGTGAATATTGTTTCTCATGTCCTATTAGAAGGATTAAGTCGTGGTGAATTTTTTATCAAGCTCCATTTATCTCTCTTGAACCAAGGTTTGATGATGTTTTTGTTGTGGTCTGACATGATGCTGCCCTTGACCTCAGTGGAACACGTTCCCTCATCAACCACAACAGGCACGTGGGCAGCGTGGGTGCGAGAGGGCTCTGCAGTGGGGAAAAGGACATTGCTGCAAAGCCTTTTTGGAAGGTGCCAAATGTTGCTGTTGTTGTTAGCCAGTAAATTGAATGCAATGCTCAAATTATTCTCCGGCTGGTTAGGGTTTCTAGGGAATTTTTTACTTCTTTTTCCTAAGTGTTTTGACTCTTGCTAGAGCATGGCCATCCATCAGCCCAACACATGTGCTGCATCTCTGCTGGGGATAGCTGCTCTCTTCTAAAGTAAGGAATAGTGCTCCAGGGAGATCTCTGAATGCCATGATTCAAAGTAGACACCATCAAGGTATGATTCATATATTCAGGAAAATAATGTGTTCTTTGCCTCTCTGCTTTATTAGGCAAACTTCAGAAAGCAGAGTCCTGAAACACCATTGCCGTGCAGATTAGTTTTCCTTCTGTGTGTGTGGTGAGAGGCATGTGTTCCAAGGATACATTGAACAGGGCTTGTGAGTGGTGGAGAACTCATGCTGGGAACTTATTTGCTGTGGAAAACAATTGTATATCCCTGGGAAAGCAACTGCTTGTGTTTCCTCCAGGTTGTGCCTTGGCTGCATCCCTTTGAGGGATTGTGCCTTTAGATTTGCCTCCAAATTTCCCTTGCTTAGAGAGGAATTGAGCTGGGTCAAGGCACTGTAGGTGTAAAATAGGGTAAGAAACAGGCTGATCACCCCCAGATCCACACCCGTGAGGGCAGCCACAAGAGTGGGGTGGTGCTAAAGTGGAGTGGTCTGTTCTCATCCAGGGCTGCCTAGAGACAGCACAGGGCCCTGCATACAGTAGGTAATTCACTGAAGCTATTGCTTCCATCTGTTTTTATGGACTAAGGCAAGGAAGCAAGTCAATGTATTGCATGTTCGGGAGACATTTCTTTTCCATTAGTTTTGTAAATCTCATTTTTCACTTAGCATATGGAATTTTAAAAAGTTTAAGCAATTGCTGACTCAAAGCAGTGCCACATGGTTTTATGCTTTGCTTAAAAGAAAAAAATGGACAGGCAGGAAAAAAAAAGAGTAATCTTTAGAGTCCTGTTCATTTCATTAGACTATAAAAAAGATGTAAAGAGAATTTACAGTAAAATGGTTGCATAGGTCATTGCAACAATAATGAACGTTAATAATATTCTTATTCTTATTCTTATTCTTATTCTTATTCTTATTCTTATTCTTATTCTTATTCTTATTCTTATTCTTTTATTCTTATTCTTTTATTCTTATTCTTATTCTATTCTTATTCTTATTCTTTTCTTATTCTTAGTTACAAAACTAATAATAACTAACAAAAATAATGTGTGTGAATGCTGCCCAGGTATGTCTGGCATACACATAGGAGTACTTTACCACCAAAGACTGGATGAAGGGTTTGGATGCTGTTTTGGGAGAGGTGCTCCATCTGAAAACGAAATTCAGTACAGGACTGAGATTGATCTCAAGTGATCTTTGTTGGACAGGACATCTAAAGCTTTTGGAGCCTTAAAACTATGAATATTCAAATTTTCTCAGAGTGTAGCAATTGCTGTTATTAAAAAAGTGTAGACAGTTACTTTGGCATTCATTTTAAGATGTCCCTGGAAAACATCTTGAGATTTTTGAGACAGATCAGCTTTAAGTGATTTAATTCCAAGCACCCATCGTTGTCAATAATGTCACCAACCCATTTAAGGACCCTTTGACAACTGTATTCTTCCAGCCCCTGGACTGATTTTCTTCTGGGATCAATCAAAAATATTAACTTATTACTTTCATGCATATACTAGGAGCGGCTCTTTCTCTGAGGTTGGAAATGCTTTTAAATTTGGGATGGGGGGATATTAATCTGGACGTCTAAGGCAGTGGAGAACATGAAGTCATGCTCTCTGTCCATCTGCTTGACCCTCTCCTGATAATTCTTGAATACTCTGGCATTTTGAACCAGATTTGACAGCGGCAGTCGAGCTCTCAGAGATGATAAAGTCCCTCTGAGTTCCAGGGAAATCTCTGCCGGCGCTGAGAAGAGAGGCTTTCCAGATCCACTGCTGAAGAAAAGGCAGGGAGAGCTCAGCTGTTATCCATTCTCTCTGGCAGCATCCAGATGGCCAATTATCACACGTCTACTTCTGGACCAGCATCTGCTCTCCCCTGCCCAGCTGGCAGGCTGAGAAGATTAGGTAGGAGACATGGACAGCATTGGGATGTTGGAGGGAACAAGGGAACGAGTTAAGGGTATAGGGAAAAGTGGAAATACTGCAGCTGCAATATGTAATGTTATGTAAGACTGCAGTGGGGAAGCAAGGGGAGGGAAAGGACAATGGGGAGATAGGAGACACATCTGCAGGACACCAGGCCCTGCTAATGCTCCTGCTCACAGAGCAGAGCTGCTCTGGAAAAGTCAGTGCTGCGGGGTTTCCAGATTCTTGTCTCGTTCCTTTGAGTTAGCAGCTGGCACCAGCTCACTGATGGGAAGCACAGCCCCATTTAGGAGGTACCTGCTGGCAGGGGCTTGTGATGCCCTGGCCTGGACACCACCAGAACAGGGTGGAAAAGTCTCAAGGTGTTTGCACAGCTCTGTAGCACGGGGATGACTGAAGCTAGGTGTGCAAAGCAAGAAGGGTGGGTTTTTTCAAGAAAGAGAGAAAAAAGATTATTACCTTATTTGCAAACAAGCCCATTTGTAGTAGCTGGTTGCCAGGCATTTGCAAACACCCTGGTTTTAATCTCCATCAGAAATTGTCTCCTTTGCTCCCTTATTTTGCGTTCCCTTTTAAATATGCTGCTGGGGTATTTTTGGATCTAACTACATCTTTTTAATCAGTTCCACCCACCCCCTTCTCAGCCCCCGCTGCTTCCCTGCCTGCTCCTTCTTCAAACTTATATAATGGCACATTATACAAAATAGCTAAGCAGGTGGTATTTTTAAAGACAGTGAGTGAGCATTTTTTTGGCCTAAATTTGGAATGAAACAGATGGATTTTAAGACTCTGCTTTTTCTATGAATAGTAACCGTTGTTCTCTACTGCCTTAAACACCAGTTTCAAGACCACCTCCAGCAACCAATCAGCACACTGTTATTTAATTATAACAAAATTCTTAGCTCTGTCTGCTGCTGCATGGGCAAGTGGGGGGCACTGGATCAACTTCTGGAGCCAGGCAGACTTGCCAACAATAATTTTCCTTTTCCCAGAGGGCCGAGGGGGCCTGGAGTGGGTTCCAAGTTCCTCCTAAACTGGCTGTTCAGTTTGGGCTCCCTGACAGAGTGCTTGAAAAGGGTTATAGAAAGGCAGATAAATGCACTTCTTGTTGCAAGCTTCCCTGACAAGCCAGGCCTCCAGAACAGTGATCTCATTTCTGCCTTATTATTGGTGGTGCCAGATTTTTTCCATTAACAGGTAATTGAGTCAAAACTAAAATAAGCAAAGTTTGTTTTATCCAATGCGTTCTCTTGCTTGCTTGTGAAAGAAAAACACTTTAGTGAGGGGTTTGCTTTTAATGTTCATGGAAATGTATTTACATCTCACAGATTCCTCCCTGCTCTAGTGTAATTAACCTGACTGGTCTTTTTGTTATTGTTGTTTTGATTTTTAAAGCAAAGATATTGGCGAGGCTTAATTCATTTTACTAACGGTTTGAATTCCCTGGGAGCAGTAGGGTTGAAGTTGTCCATTCTGTGCATGGCCACAAGTGCTCCTGAGTGTGCATTCACTCAGGATGGCTTGGCTTCACCCATGGCCCCAGAGGGGAAACAGGAGCAGGATTCTAGCAGGATGATTCTGTGCAGCATTTCCAGGCTCAAAACAAGCCTTCCCTTCCATGGAGGCCACGGGGACACCGAAGGGACCAGCCAGTGTCTTCTGTCCTGACCAAGCAGGGACACAACATGGCTGCCCACAAATTGCTCATGGTCTTGCTGAAGATTGTTCTTTGTTTCTCACCCATGTGTTTATGAGGGCCAGGAGTTGGACTCGATGATCCTTGTGGGTCCCTTCCAACTCAGCATATTCTGTGATTCTGTAATTCCTCAGCCAGCTGCTTCAGGCATCCTCAGGCCAGCAGGCTGCCTCTCCCCTCCTCACCTGCAGGAGAGCCAGCCCTGCCCTGGGTGAAAGGCTGCAGCTTAACAGGAAGCAGCAAGCAATGCTGAAGAACAGAGAAGTTACATGTTTGTGGCTTTGCTGTTTTGCTTCTGTTTCCAGCTGCCCAGAGTTAGGCTCCTGCCTGCTTTGCCCTTGTAAGGGAGGCCGTGTCCTCCAGCACTACGGGGCCCTGGGTGCTTTGCCCACCTGCAGCCCTGTGACAGCCACATCACCCTGTGAACGCTTCTCCAGCCTTGTGCAGAGGTGTAAAGGGATGGTAGAGGTGGGTGAGATGGAGCAAGGAGGGTGCTGAGCTCAGGCTGTGGGGTGGGGATGGTGGCTTGTCCCAAGACCCTGCAGCCAGGACAGGTCAGTGGGTGGCTGCAGAAGTGCTGAGCATGGCAGCGGTGCCGCCTGCCAAGCTCCCTCAGCCTCACTGCCCCTGGGCTCTGTGAGGCCAATTACCAATTCACAGAGTCTGTTTTCAGCACAAACAGGACCTTCAAAGAGTTGGGAGCCTTTCTGTTTTGGTTTTTTATTTTTAATGTCCTCCTTAAAAAATGAAAGCAGAAAGACCCATACTTAAAAGTCAAGTAGATAATTGTTTCTAACATAAATTTCAAACATTATCTCTTCCTCTGGGCAGGTACTACTGAGTCAGTTACGCCGACTGCCCAATGGCAAACTGCGACACAGTAATCCCCATTTGAACTTGAACACATCCTCTCTAAAGTAGCATTTAAAGGGGTTTGGTTTGTTCTGTTTAATCACCCAACTTTTGGCAATTTTCTTGCTGGAGGCTTTAGCCAGCTTTCATCTTTGATGCTGAGACTTGCCTGGCAGTGAAGCTGTAGGAGAAATCAGGTGTGTGATGAGAGGTGAAGTCCTGCAGTAGCCCTTGTCTGGCTGAGGTAAAGGGTCTGTGATTCACAAATTGCATATCTATTGCAGTCTGGGATATGTATTAACCAAGTCCTCCCCTGGCTCTAAAATGGTAAAAAAATATGAGATACATGAGATACAGTGGCACAGCTCACATTATCTGCAAAATGCATGTTCAGAACCTCCATGGCAGAATCAGTGTTGCCACAGTGGGCAGGAGATGAAATTCCATCTCCAGTCAGTCATCCCAAAATATGTTTCTCACTGGATTTTCTGAGGTATTTCTCATTGAACCAACAATGTAGTTTAGTTCCCTCTCTAATGCATTAATTTTGCTTAAGCAGTTCATGTTTTGCTTTTATGAGCTTTTCCTCCTCTGCATCATGAGGGACAGCAAAGAACTTGTACCAGTGAAAACATACTAAACAAAGTGGCTTCACCTCAAATGACTTAATTTTAAGAGATGATCTTTTTCTTTGCCCCACCCTCTTAAATTTTTTACATGAATTGAAATTAATAGGCATCTTTCAGGTGTAGGCAATATACAGGTTGGAAAGATTTGCCATCCACAAATCTGGTCACTTTTTAAAGCCTTCAGTTTAGCTAGAGAACACCTGCAGCAAAAACAACAACAGTATAGGCTCCTCTGAACTTTTTCCTTTCTTCAAGCTACTCTGACCTGGGTAAATGAACTGAGGGATGTAGCTGACTCTCTGCCTCCTTCTGCCTTCAGATCCTCTCTGTTTCATTCACATTTTGCACAGTGTTTGTCACCTCAGGTTTCTTGCAAGAACCTCTTCCAAGTTTTTCCATTGTCCTGCATTTCATGAGGGTGGAGTAGTCGCATCATCTTCACTTCACTTGTTTGTAACCTGACTCAAAACCATTTTTGTGTTGAGTTTCACAAATGAGGAATATTTGATAAGGTTTTCATCAAAAGGGTCTTTTACCAATGAATATATTACTGAGACCAATTGCTTCAAGGCAGCTGTGTCCAGCCACAAGGTCTGGCCTAGTAGAGCAGATCCAGTAATGTGGAAGACCTGGTTGTACAATATAAATTTCTTTGATATCCTCAAGGATTCAGTCACTTTTACTTGGGTTGCGGCGTCTTTGAACTTTGTACTAATTTACCCCTCCTTTTTCTGGGATTAAATGCCCAAGATTTCCAATGACACCTTATGGCCTCAGGTGTCCCATTTGATGAGGGAAGATGTTTCACAGCAAGAATTCATTCCAGGCAGACAGTAAATCTGTCCCAAAGCCAAAACAATTGGTAGCTACCGCTGAAAAATGTACCATGATCTTATTTTCATTTAATCCAGGAGGCACATTTAAAACAATGTTGGTACTGCATAAAATAATTTTTTGTGTGCATTAGAGAAGACAAAAGGAAGAGAAGTATAAATATGTCTACATGTTAGTTGTATTTAAATATTGAAATTTTTACTATTTTATATAAGTCCTTTGGATTTGGTCCAATCTCAACCTCATATTTACCAAATCTAAAATATTTTGGGGGATATTTTTTTTTCTCCTGACTATAGCTGTCTATTTTTAGCAGTGATGTTGTTCTGGCTAGTTTTCTTTACCCTAACAGAGGTGACTCCACGGCACATTTCTTTTGACAAAAACACACAAAACCAACACGGATCAGTTAACACAGATGACATCTTTAAACCTGAATACATTTTTTCACTATAAACGCCACCAGTCAACTTTCGTGTAGGTAGGTTTCCATTGTTAGTTGTCAAAGTCTTCTTGAGTGGATTTCCCACTGTGTCACTTTTGTGTGAGTCAAATCAAGATTATAGGTAACAGAGAAGAAAAAGAAAAAGAAGAGAAGGTTAGACCCTCATTTTAGAGTTTAAGAAAAATCTACCAGCAGGTTGCAGTTCGAGTTGGTAATATACATGAAAGGGGGAGTCCAAGCCGTGTCACAGGTATCACTATATTAGGCTTTCAGGAAAAAGCATACAAAACACATATTGTAGTGGTCACACACAGAGACATAAATTTAGGAACAAGATCTGCCTTAGCTTGAACATAGTCAGCTCTGATAATAAGGAACAATGGACCGAAGCTATTATGAAACGAAACCCAGGAGCCAGAATGGAGGGAGTTTTTAGTTGAGTTCTCCTGGAATAAAAAAGTCTAACTTTTTTTTTCAGACGTATGTTGTCCTAAATTTTTCTGTTCTCACTTTAGAAGACAGCTGATTTTATTTGGGGTTTGATTAATGAGATGTTCCATGCTGAAATTTCCCGAGTAACCTTTACATTAAATTTTGTTTCATCTTTTCTGTCTTAAATAATTTATTTTCATTGGGATTGAGGAAAATATGCTAAATTGTGCCCTTTATCATAGCTACACAGTATCCAGGGTGGATTTCAGATAATTTGTAGTAGTTTGGGTAGTTTCTACTCTTACATGGTATCATACAGTGTCCTGAGTTGGAAGGGACCCACAATGATCATCAAAGTCCAGCTCCAAGGACCATCCCAAGGATCACCCCATGTGCCTGAGAGCATTGTCCTAGTACTTCTTGAATTCTGTGAGGACTGCTGCTGTGACCACTGCCCTGGGGAGCCTGTTCCAGTGCCCAAACACCCTCTGGGTGAACAACCTTTTGCCCATATCCAACCTAAGCCTCCCCTGACACAGATTCAGGGGTCCTGTCACCAGTCTCCATAGAGAAGAGACCAGTGCCTGCCCCTCCTCTCCCCCTCATGAAGTTGTACAATCATATGAGGTCCCCCCTCAATCTTCTCCAGCTGAAGTAACCAAGTGCCCTCAGCCACACCTCCTACATCTTTCCCTCCAGACCCTTCAATATTCTCATAGCCCTTCTTTGGATGCTTTTTAATAGCTTTATACCTTTCTTATATTGCAGTGCCGTGGCTGGTGGAAAAATAGCTCTAGAAGTGTGAAATTCATTAATTCATGAGAGGCATGAGAAGCTTGATTTATGTCAAAAAGCATTTGTTTGACACTTTCTCCTGACCTGGGAGGTCAACAGGCTGCTGAGATGTGTCTTAGAAAGCTGCAGGATTGGCAGAGCAGAAACCTTCAGTGGGATCTGAAGAGTTGCACATATAAGACAAAATCCAAGCTTGTCTGAGGTACCCAATGATGTCACACCTCCAGCTGTGGAATTGGCAGGTAAGTTTGACTTTCCTGTCATTCTAGGTTTGAGAGATACATGCATATGTCTTTGGTCATACTGAAGTCTTTTTTGCTAAGGTAATCTTGCATGACATCCGATGAATAAACCAGTTTAAGATGAGAACATTTTGTTTACTTTTGTCTTAACCAAAGACCAAGAACTTTCAATGAAATCAGAGCTTCTGTTCCTCTTGAAATAAGCAAGGTGTGTCCATGAGGCACTGCACTTCACAGGATTTTGTATAGGACCCTGAACATTATGGGAAACCAACTCAGGGATTCAGTATTGTGAAGTAATGCTCTTTTGACTTGAAGGAGCAGTCAGAATTTCTGACTGCTGAGATAAACAAGGCTGAGCTAGACTTATTTTAGGTCAAACAGGGCTTCTCTCCCCTGTAGAATCCATGGCAAATATTAGATTTGCATCAGTTTTAGTCAGCAAAAGGTTAATAGTAGTAAGCATGAATATTTTGGCCTATTGTGCAGAACATACAAATATTCAAGGGTGTTTGTACTGAGGCTTTTGGCTGGACC
Source organism: Zonotrichia albicollis (assembly GCF_047830755.1). Classification (NCBI taxonomy): domain Eukaryota; kingdom Metazoa; phylum Chordata; class Aves; order Passeriformes; family Passerellidae; genus Zonotrichia; species Zonotrichia albicollis. The sequence continues at coordinate 42,162,830 of NC_133825.1, forward strand.
TCTATAAAGATACAAGAAGCCAAACATATGTTCTGGCGTTCTAGGCTTTGATTCTTAATCATGTTCTGTGCTTGCATTCAGAGGTTTGCTTTGGGACCATCTCCAGTGTGAGAAAATATGACAGAGAAATCAAACACAGAGGTTGTGCATAGCAGTGTGGTGTTCCTACGTGAAGGGGAGCTTTTGTAAGCACTAACATTATTCTTCTTTTGACAGCAGCCTCACATTTTCCCTTGGTTTATCTTAAATGGGAATAACCCCTAAGACGGGATATCTCTGGGCACTTCAGAGAAGTGCTTTTTGAAGGCAAAGGAAATATTGTTACAGGGGTGAGCCTCGCATCTCTTTGGCAGTTAACAATCCTATAAATACCACTGCTGAGTGCAGTGTTTGTCCATGGCTGGTCTCAAGTGTAGCTGGCTTGTGGCGCAGGAATCTCTTTTGCTCCAGGAGCATGTTGCCTAGCCTTGCTAATACTTGGCTCCCAGAAACAGACTAAACCAGACAGGCCATGAAGAAAGCACTGGCTGGCCACACAGACCAGGTAATATGTCACAGAATGAGTAAAATTTGGTATCAGCTGTCAAAAAAGTAAAATATGAAAGCTTCCCAGAAACAGAAAAATATGGAAATTAAGGTTTTGGGATGGGTTTGGATTTGCTTTAGCTCTTCCATTCCTAAGAAATTTCTCAGGAATTTCTTCCATATTTTTTCAAGGCATCGCCCTTTTACCCATTCTTTTACCAGGAAAGTGGTTACATTTATGCTGCACTTTCCTTTTTTTTATTCTTTTCTATCCAGAAATGTTCTTCCTCCTTACATTTTTATTTTCTTCTTAAAAATTTAAAATACCCAAATAAAAAGTCAATCAGTATACAAAGAAATGCAAAAATTAACTGAACCTCATTGTCTAATTCTAAAATATATTTAATCTCCTTTGTAACTTTTTGCACTTTGGTAGTTCGGTAATTACAAGGGAATGTACTTCACTGGATAGATCTCATATCTGATATATCTGCAGAGGAAAAGCCATGAAGTCAATGGAAATATCTCAGTAACCTGAGGTCAAGCTGTAATTTCCTGAGAAAACAGAAACTCAGTTTCTTTTCTTCCAATCAGTCTTGTCATCTCTTCTTCCTCCCATGTGCAACTCCATTTTCCAATGCACATTTCTGTCTTATGACCGCTTGAGGCACATGGCAGGTGTGAAAAGCTGATCTATCAGCTGTTGAAGCCAATGGATTTTGATCACAACTTGCTTTACATTGGAATCTAAATTGCTCTTTCTGCAGAAAATGTCGCAAAATATTGGTAATAGGAAAATGGACCTGAATTCAGGCAGCACCCTGCACCAACTGAGAACACTGAGAGCAAAAGAGCAGCAGCAGGAATAACACCATCCATGGGCCAAACTGCAAGATAATTAAACCAGAAATAGCATGGGGCATTTCTTGAGGCCAATTAATTCCATCAGAAGGATGTCATCTAGCAGTTCAAGACAAGAAGGACACTCTGTATGAAGTGGAGATCAATGTGGCAGTCTGCCAATCTATCACAATCTTCTTTTATTAAAGATTCTTATTAGTATCTTATATTTCAAATTAAATATTTATAGTTCTGTTAATAGAATGCGGAAAGGAGGCCTGTTCCAGAGATCTGTCTGTACAAGGAGTTGTCCACTGACGTGAATTAGATCAGCAAAGCTTGGGATATTTGTGTTTGTAGTCCTGTCATCATTTTTCTTTCGGGGCTGCAGGATGGGGTAGCAGCTGAACTCCCTGTAGGCACGTTGCTCTCCTCCCCACGGATGTGTGCACCTCTTACTTTCCTGCAAAGTGGTTTTTTTCTGGTATCAACTGCTTTGGACTTTAACAGTTCTCTTAAGGGATCTGTGTTTTAGCCTCCATGGCTGGCAGGCCAGTGCTGTTATTCCCATTCTCCCACATGGAGACTCCTGCGGCTTTTAAAGGACATGCAGAGAAGCAGTGCCAGCTTTGTGAATATATAGCCCCACCATTCTTATTAGATTCCATGAAAGATGAGAATAGGCCCTTTGATGCTTTCAGTGAGTGCTGAAGCCTTTAGCAATTTTGTGAAAGGTCGTTGGAGAAGAGCTGGGGGGGACAGATTCAACTGGTACTCATGGGAATGGTCCTTGGGATGTGGAACTAGTCTGGAAGAAAATGTGAAAACAGAAGTGATTTATATTGAAATGAGGGTTATGAAGACAGCAATGACCACTGAAACATACACAACAATAACTCAGAACAACCTCTCTGGCACACTCTGCTGTGCCATCTTTTTAACCCTGGAGGAGGTGACTGGGAAGAGAGATTTAGAGCAGATCTGTGGGACTGATATGAGTGAACGGATCTGACTTCTATCTAGGTGCTCCTGGGTTCTCATCAGCCCCTTTCAAGGCGTGAGGGAAACCATCTCGGTCCTCTGTGATCTGTTCCCTGGGATACAGATAGCAGGACAAAGCAGTCATTCTCTTTTTCTCCCATGGTAAGTGGTCTCTGCCCTTTTGATACTAAATATATGGGGTCTTTCCAGAAGGGTAGTGTGAAATGTCAAAGAGATAATATATTTAAGCATTCATCTAGTTTGCAACCATTTTATGCCCACCACACAAAGACATAGAAGGCTTCTCACTCATTTCTCTGCACTCATCATGCTGCCATTGTGGGACCAGAAGATAATGAGATGAATAGGAAGCATTTCCTCAGCATGAGCGATGTAGGAACATCATTATTAATGTTCGTACAAAATATCCCATCTCTACATGATGTCTACATATCTGAGATACAGCCCTCTGCCAGATATAAAAAACCATGCCCATCCAACAGTGATCTGTTACTTAATGGAAAGTCTGCTCAAATTTCAGTTTAAATTGCATTTATTATTTATGTCTCAAGTACAGAGAATACTGAATATGTCTTCCCCTTATAGTGTTAGGGGATTAGTAGTTTCCATTTAAACAGACAGATATTGGCCCAGAAGGATGTTGAACATGTCCATATTCAATATTTAAAAATTGCAAAAACCCTTTGAAATTAGTGCAAAGAAATTATAACGAAGTAGCCTTTTCTGTACATACTGAGGTGCTAATTTTCATGTGGCTGGGGTCAGCACCTGCAGCTCTGCTCCCAGTCACCAGTGCTTTTCCCTCTGGCTCCTGGTGGGTTAAGTGAGTGCTCCTCCTGGGTGAGTGTGCCAACCTGAGGGCAGGAGCTGTAGGGATGGGGTTCAAAGGGATATACAGGGCTGGACACACACATGGTGGTGTGTGTGTCTGCAACTAAACCTTACACTAGATAACAATATTCTGATTTTGGTAATCGTTTTCTCTTTATGGCTTGCCTGCTAGCAGGGATAGTTTTCAAACAGGGTATCAAGGTGACACATTTACTCATTAATTTCTGACTTTTTTTGACCTGTGGTTAGATCACAAACAACTCACTGAACATTTTCAGAGCACAGCAACCCATGTGTGACATCTCTTGTCCTTACTTGGCTGGGTCTCCCATTGCACTCCAGGTCTCACTGGCACAGTGAATCCAGGTGTTTGAATAATTCATCACCAAGACACCTGGGCCTAGCTGACAAACTTTGTGTTTCAGGTTGTTTTTTCCTAAAGCCTTAGAACAATGCAGTTTGTCTTCTCACACTTATTCATTCATATTCATATTTTCATAGTAGACATTTTGAATGCTTTAGTTAAAGCTGTACCCAGAAGTACATACTGGAACAGATGGGAGAAAGAGCTAGGAATTTTCATGATATTTTACGGGTTGGACAACAACCACAACCTGATCCAACAAATTTTCTTTTTCTCAAACATTTTATTGTCAATACACTCCTCAGGAATGTACTCAAGAGTTGTTTGGGGACATGGAAAAATATTTACCTCAGCCTTCCACAATTTATTACTTATTGTTTGAAAAAGTTGCCTCTTTTCTGCGCCAACATTTATCATCTTGGGAACACACTGGAATATAGCAGTGATATTAAACAATAATGTGCTCTTTGCTGGGATAAAATAATATTGCTGAGCCACTGCAGAGGAAGCCAAAAACCACATGTGAAATAGTTTTTTTGGAAGGGCAAAAAGTCTCAACATTTGTTAGCAAATAACTTAGCTCGTGGTGCAGACATCAAATGGTATGGCAGCACTTGCAAAGCTATTCTGAATATGCATTTTCCCAGGGGTGCTGGGGCACAAAGCCACTGTAATGAAGGTTAGAAATGTAAGAATTTTGCACCAGTAAAATGTAATAATATTAAAAAACCCCAAAAACAACAATTCACAGAAGACTTAGGGGAAGAAATTATAGACAGTGAGTACTTCAGCAACCCATATTAATTTAATTTTTATTTGCATGGCCCTGAATGAGACACTGCCTTAATGTCTGGGTGGAGGTGGCTGTTCAAACTTCTTTTTTCCATGAGGGAGGGTTTGCCATCCCTCTCCTCCAGTTGGTCAGCTGCTTTCCTAGCTGAACATACATTTTTCTCCCCCCAACCCCCAAAGCAGTCTAATACTTTCTCTTGTGCAGTGGGTTGTATGTGGTGAAGGTTTCCCATACAAAAAAAGCACAGCTGCAAATGCAGCATTCTTTAAATATTTCCCTAAAATGCCTCTGCTGAGTTGCTGATGGAATACTTGGTGAGAGCTACATAGTCCTGTGTGTTTAGTAAAATCCATGTCCTTGAGGACTTCCTCACTGTCTAGTTGTGCCTGCCCATAAGCTCCCGTAGGACACCCAGTAATTGTAGGAGAGGAGAGACCGTCTTCAGTGTAGTGTCTCAATGCAGCTGCTACAGAAAGTCCATAAATCTTTCTCCGTAACCCATAAACCATAGAATTGTAGATAAATTTAGGTTGGAAAAGACCTCTAAGATCATCAAGTCCAGATGTTACCCATCACTGCCACGTCCACCAGTAATGCATGCCCCTAAGTGCCACATCTACAGATCTTTTAAATAATGCCTTCAGGGATGGTGGCTTCACCCCTTCTCTGGGCATTGGCAACCATTGTAGTGAGGAAATTTTTCCTAATATCCAGTCTAAATCTCCACTGATGTGTCTTGAGGCCATTTACTCTTATCCTGTCACTTGTTACCTTGGAGAAGAGACTGACCTCCACCTCACAGCAACCTCTTTGCAAGTGGTTGTAGGGACTGAAAAGGCCATCCCTGAGCCTCCTTTTCTCCAGGCTAAACACCCCCAGCTCCCTCAGATGCTCCTCCTCAGGCTTGTGCTCCAGATTCTTCACCAGCTCCGTTGCCCTTCTTTGGGCTCATCCAGATCAATGCAATACAGCAATTAATGCCAAAGGTGTTTTGGATCACCCCTCTCTTCCCAGCGGAGCTCAGCCCACTCAGCTGGGTGCCAGGAGCTCTGTGCCATCATCAGCTGAACCTGCACCTCCCTAGAGGGCCATCCCTGGCTGGAGCCTCTGTGGGTCCCTCTGTGCTGCCCCAGGATCCCAGGGCTGTGCAGTGACCTCAGCATGGAAGGGGCTGGGATTTTCCTGGGAGTTAGTGGGGTGCAATTTCAGCCAAAGGCTCTGGGTTGTGCACCTATTTTGACACTACACAGGCATGTTATCTAACCTTCTAAAGACTCACCTGTCCTGTGGGTGCCTCTGTGTCCACCAAAGAACTTTTATTCCCTTTTGATATTTGCAAAGGGGTAAGAGGGAGGAAAGTACCAGTACTGTGCCTGGAAGGAGAAGAAACAGCATCAGAAGGGATGGATAAGCTGAAAGAGAGTAGTTCTCAAAAAAAGTATTAATAACTACTAATAAAGGCGCATTTGAATACTGATTTTAGGTTATGATGGATCCAAAGAGCCCTGCATGCACTGGAATTGTCCTGGCCCACCTCTGAAGTGCTCCCACCTGAAGGGCAGGGTGCCCCAGTTTCTTAAAAGTTCGCTCTGGACTCGACACGAGGTGTGAAGCAAATCTTTGAACCCTGGGTGCTTTGCCCAACTCCTGTTCCTTTATTAGAAGCCCAGAAGCCAGCATGGAATAAGCAGGGTAACAGTACAGCACGGCACATTTTTATAGCAAGGCCAAATCTTTATTATGCTTCTTGGCCCAGTTTAGTGGAGAACACTGCTGGGCCTGATTTCAGTTTTGATATCATACACCGAGGCTGCAGACCCTTAAGAGTACAAGCAGGAGAAAAGAACATAGAAAATGTTAGGAATGAGAAAAGGCCATTCAACACATTGATGCTTGTCTCTTGTAATACAGCGTTTCCCCCAGGATAGCATCTAATTGCTTCTTGAACGAGCCCACTGTCTTTGCCTCAACAACCTTGCCCAGTAGGCCATTCCAAACATTTATTATTCTTTGAGTGACAAAGCACTTCCTTATGTCTCCTCTGAATTTGTTTTTTGAACTTCCATTTATGCCCCCGATCCTGTCATCTGTGCTGTATCAAAAGTAGTAACATGCATTGATATTATCCATTCAGCTAAGATTTTTGTATACTTCTGTTAGACCCCCCTTAAATGTCTTTTTTTTTTTTTTTTAAGTTGAATAGATTGAGGGTTTTTTTCACCTTTCAGTAACTTCTACAATTTTATCCTGGAACCAAGTTGAGCAAAAATATTTGTTAAAGCCTGACTTACATTAGATCACACTGAATGGATGTATAAAGTCTACTGTAGAAACACATTTAATTTTTTTTTTCCTCCCACTCTTTTGGACATTAAACTATAATTTGGTTTTCCTGATGCTTGCATCTGGTTATTTTGGCAAAAGTTAACTAGGAAGATGGCAAGAATTAAAAGCTTGGTATGAAATTTGGAAAAATCTGGTCTTAAATTTTTATTAATTTATACTGTGGGCTTCCTCCCCACTTCTCTTTCTCCAAGTAGTGGTTTGGTTTTTTCAAGAGAATTGCTTATCATTTGGGATTTTCCATGTGATAGTGCTTTGCAGAATCTATATGAAGAAATGTCAGAATACATCTGTGATCTCCCCAAAAGCCACTGAACCAAGCAGTGGCAGGTTCAGCCCTCATTCACTTCCACAGCCAAGGTGAATAGTTCATTACCTTTTTGGATGACATTCCAGGGCATGTGTTATGCAGGAGGCCAGAACTGATGATCTAATGGTCCCTCCTGGCCTTAAAAAATATCTACAAATAATGATTATAGATGAAATATATATGTCCTGCACAAAGTAAAAACCAGCAGGCTTTGGGTGGGAATAAGAAATTAAGGAAAAGAATTTTGCCATAGCCCTTTCCCAGAGGCTGGGTAAACAGCACTAGCCTGATGGCAGCTGTGGCTACTTACTCATTCTCTCTTAATTTTTTCATCCTATTTTTCATATTAACAATGTGGGGTTTGTTTTTTAGGCCATCTGTAAATCTTCCAGTTTTCTCTGAATTCCTTCCCTATGCATTTCTAGGAATGGAAGATCTGAGCAAGACCTGCAGGTTGTCCCTCCAACGCTGGGCTGAGCTGGGATTATTTCCTCACAGGTTCTCCACAGAGGTAAATGCTGTCCAACACAATCACTGAGTTTAGATCAGGTAAATTAGTATTTGTATGAATTAGCTTAGACAAAGGACTACCATAATTTATAGCTTAGAGGTGAGTTTGATCTCATCCTCTGTATTTTCTGTGCAGGTTTGCCCTGTGGGACAGGCACACTGCTGCTGGACCATCACAGCCCAGGGAGTCATTCTTCTTTCCCTGGTTGGGACCCTGGCTGTCAGTCAGTCCTGCACTAGCACTGTGTAGGACTATGCTGGATCATCTCTGGATAATGAATAAGTCAGCCCCATAGGTCTCAGGAAATTGTTTTTGCTATTATGCTACCAGGGAGAGAAAACTGATGTATGAGACTGTAATTATTGGGATCATGCTTCAGTTCCTCTCTGAAAAATCTAAACAATATTTGCTTTGCTTCAGGCCCTGGGAATCTCCCATGATTTGTCAAAAAATAATTGTTGGTGGTACAATAAATTTGTTGTTCAATTCCCTAAGTGTTCTGGGCTTTATGCAACGTGGAAAGCTGATTTGTTTATATTCATATTTTCTCTATATTCCCTTACCCATTCTTTGTCATTATCTTTATTTCTACAGGTTTATTTCTCTCCAGTGTTTTCTAGTTGTTCAAACTTTGTGTTTGTATATTTATTTAAAGGCAGATTTCAAAAGATTTCAGTCTCTCAGTTTACTGAAGGATTCAGCTTCTTGCCAGTACTTCATCTCCCCTGGTATTTTTGCGAGCGCTCTTGTTCTCCTTACCCGTCTATCTAGCGCTAACCTCTTTGGTCTCTTTGCTGCTCACGTCTGTTGCTCACAAACCTCAGAGTCCTGGTTTTGAACTACAATCCCCTTACATTCAGCAACTCTTTGGACATTATCTGCTCCTTGTTCTACACTTTTTTTTTTTTTGGGTAGAGGAATTCTGAGGCTTCTGACATGTTTTTAGAAGTCTGAAATATTTTTCTGAACAGATTTTCATTTTCTCTCCTAAGAGGGCTTCATTCCTACCCCATGTAATGCAGCTGTGGGAGTAGAGGGGCTGGAACCCAGTACTAGGCACCACCAGGAGAGACGACATAGGGGCAGGGTACCAGCCTTGGGCATGGATGAGCCTGGAACAAACCTTTCTTCTGTTACAGGCTTCCCCTGAGGGAAACCATTTATTCTTTCTACTTCAGCACATCTGTACAAAATGCTGATATAAACCCATCCTTAACATGTGGTTACAAAGAGAGTTTTAGAAGTGGCCAAAGATGCCAGGCCCTGTATGGAGGGCTTTGATGTGTGAGGTCACTGTGCCCCAGCATGAAATTGTTGTGCTTCTGCTCCCTGCAAGGAACTTCCTCACTCCTCATGCAGTGTGTGAGTCTCCCATCAGGTGAACTTGCAATGCAAAGCACATCTGTCATTTCCCTAGGATCAGAGCTGCCTGGAGGGAAGCACATCTCTGGGAGTACCAAGACCATGATATCTCCATGTCCTGGCAGAGGTGATGTAAAAAGGGCTGTGAGGTTTTTGTTATCTTTGGCAAGTTGGTCCTTCCATTCTGTCCAATGTTTCAGATTGCTAAGACTGCTTGTCCTGTCAGAAGTACCAACTATAACTAGACCATTCACTGGATTTAAACATTTTCAAGTGTTTACAACCACATCTCCTCCCCAGGGGGATCTCTGAGCTGCAGTGCTTGCTGTATTGTCTTTGGCGAGCTCTATAGAGTTCCTGAATTTATGTGCTTAAAAATCAATGAGCCTTAGTTAGATAAGAACCAAACACTGTGACTCCACCCCTAGGATTTCACAGGGTTTATGAGAGATATAAATAAACCTTGGTTTTGTAGCCTTTAGAGCCTCTATCAAAAACTTTAAAGTCAATTTAAAATTATGAGCCAGATACACCATAAGAATCACACTTCACAACATAGGTCATCTTTATGTGGTAAGGTGTGAGAAGCTATTTAATTAAATGAATTGTAATCTTCTGCAGCCTCTGCTAGCCAACAAGAGCTGATGACAGAGCAGGTAATGAAAAGCCTGGTTGCATAAATAGTATCATTCAGATCTGGGCTCTCCTGTGGCATGCAGGTCTCATATCCAGCTTGCTCCCCAGGGCAGTGAGGTGGCAAACACGGGTGTGCGGATACGTCCTTAGCCCAGCCTGTCCCCTCCACACAGCTGTCAGCATGAATGCCACCTTTCTCCTCCCATGGACTTCAGAGCTCCCCAAAGGCCTGGCCAAACTCTTTCAAAGTGAAATGAGCAGAGTTTGGCCTTATGCTTAAAATACAGCCCTGCCATACCAAAAGGAGTGCCCTGGGACCCCCTCATTTGGTGTGGGACACGTGGACGACATTCTCGTCACAGGCTCTCTTTGCTGCGGTATTTTGTGTCAAGCTGAAGCAAGGAGGATTCTTCCTTGTCCTTTGAAAGAACCATAAAAGAAGCATGGAGAGATGGAAGAAACAACCAGAAGAACCCAGAGAGACAAAAAAGACAAGAGAGAGAAAGAAAGAGACTTGAGAGGGAGAAAGGTGAAAGAAGGAGCTGTCTCAACAGTCAAGGGAACAGGTGGTGTGTCATCTCCCTCTCAGTATAAAGAGATTGTGTGGGAAGAGGGATATGACAGATAATATATCAAAGGAAATGAATTGCAGGATTAAGATCCTGACTTTGCTTTGTCAAATTTGCAGGTGATTATTGTATAACTCTCTGCAGCTCTCTCAGTGATGGAAATGCTCTTCAGATCCTCACGACACAGAATCACTGGTAAAAGCAACAGCTCTTCAGAGAGATGCTTACCTAAAGTAGCAGAAGGCTTCTTAAATATCCTACAGGCTTCTTCCAACAGTGTTACCCATTCTGTGTAATCTCTATGTTCTTGAGATATATTTTCCTCCTGACAATATACCCCTTGAGATTTATTTTCCAGACCAACAGTAAAATTTGAGCTCAAAAAATACATTGGGAATCTCTGAAATAAAATTTTGTTAAAATTTCTAATTTTTAATTTGGTATTGTAGTAAACACAATTTAGAACTACTTTTTTGATATTGAGTACCAAGGATAAATCCTGGGCACAAACAATGCATAAGACCTTCATAGATAAGGATTTGTACTCAGAAAGTTCTTCACTTTTTTTTAATATGATGGATGGTCAGATGAAGATAGAACTTTTGTCCTACAGGTCAAGTATCTTTGACATTCATAATATGTAATAAATATGGTATCCTTTGAGGTGTCCTCAAACTTTCAGGTCCTGAAAACCCGAGCTTTCCCCTGGGAAACAAAATAAATGTCAAAAAAATCCATTAGAGGGTTGTGTCCAATATGACCAACCCCTGTCCAGGGCTAGCTATGAGAGTCTGGAGGAAAAAGTAGGTTTTGCTAACCTGTCTGAAATGGCTCCCAAACTGAAGCGTAAAATAGTAAAGGAAATTTATGACTACATCTCCCACTTGGCCTTTCCCCAACCCTTAGTGCTCATCATTTAGGGCATTAAAATAGTAAAAGAAAAACTTGTAAATGGGCACAAAATCAAACCAAAACAAACCTCTTAAACTCAGATCCAAGATATTATTCTTGCCCTCCAAATCAGGGAAATTCACACCTCATCGCCACCAACAGGGATTCTAGACAAGGCATATCCAAATAGGAACAAAGTTATTTGAATGAAAAATCCAGCCATCCTCTTTCCTCTGCCTTCCTCCATCAGCCCCCTGAAGTGACAAGCAGCAAGAAACCTCTTCGGCCTTGCAGCGTTTGAAGTGAAACTTTTTGGGAAATACTGAAAGTCACTCACAGTCCCAAGGGAATGGTGATCCATTTTTTTCCCCTCTCCCTTCTTTGTAGTTTGCTTTCCCCTATATTACTTTTTTTTTTCCTTACTGCAGCTTTTCTGATCACAGTATCACAGTGACTTTATCGCCGTCACCTCCTCATTGTGAACCAGCCCATCCCTTGGAGGCAGAGAGCTATTGTGGAGGTGGTAAGTAATTTGTTTTGTTCAATGGATTTCTTGTTATTCATGCATGCAAAGCCACTTTTATCTCACATTTAAATTTGTGTTTTCCCTCTCATGATTGGTTTTGCGACATCAAAAAGCTTTCAGCATCTTCAAAAAATCAAGAAGAACAAACTCTTAGAAAAATGAAATAAAAATAAAAAGAAATCCTTCCTAATACACCCAGTATTTCAGTACAGCTTTAGAAAAGAAGAGATTCACTTGGGATACTGGCTACTAACGACTATGGAAATAAGCCTGATTTTTTGATCTCTAGGCCCAAACATTATTCATTTTTTTTTCCTTAGCCTCAAACAATGTCTTCAGATAGCCCAGGTAAAAGCAAGCCAGAAACAAAACAACATCATAGAGGAATTGCTTTATGCAGATACTTTCAGCTACACTACACAACTCATATTGTCTTTGAACCCAGTGTGATGAGAGAATGATTTGAGACTCCAGGGACGACTCCTGGATATGTTTTTACTTCAGCACACTGTAGTAAGACAGAAATCTTTGGCTTAAGAAATGTGTTCAGCAATCATCTGCATTTGGGGGGTGTTTATTTCTGTCTCTCTAGTAACTCTTTGGACAATGCTGAGAGCTGAGGTCAAGGAGCAGACACACTGGACATATGAGGTTATGGAGAATCTCTTTAACCTTTAAGAAAATATTTTGTCCACGCTTACTGGGTGGCTGAGAGCAGGGGTGGGAAAGTCCAAGCAAATCCTTCTCATAACTAGAATTAGAGGCTATAATTGTAAGGCTGATTTTTGGGGAAGGAGCCACACATATCCTTTGATTTTCAGTTATGTGCCTACTTTTCTAAGAATGCTTTTATCAATTTACTTATTGGGAATTGGTTAGAATTTGCCTAAATATCTACCACGAATTGAAATATTGAACCTCAGTACAAGTGAATTGCATACAGCCTGTGAACTCTGACATGCAGGACCCAGACTTTTAGATTCAAATCACTCCAGGAGAGAATGCAGTCCACAGAATGGCTTTCAGAGGTTTTCTTAGAAATTGTGTCATAAACTGTTTGGAACATTTATCTACAGTTCTATTTGTTTCTGTAAATTTCAGACTCTTTCTAGAAGCAACTGAACAGCAAAGATTTTTTTTAAATATGATTCTCTATGACATTTCCCATTCAGCACTGATTCTTTGATGAAGAGGTGTGGACCATAGGGCAAGGGATCTTCTCTGAAGCAGCAAGGCAATGCACACAGCAGAGGCCCTGCTGCCTCCCAGGCATCCTGGCTCTCCATATCATGGTGAATAAGTGATGCTGGCTGGGACACATGTGCTTTTAATACAACGTTCTTTAGTGGGGGAAAAATCAGAACCCTGTCTTGCTGCAAATTTACAGTTATAAAGCTGGAGTCAGTTTACTGACCAAAACAGAGCCCTCAGCAAAAAAAAAAAAAAAAAAAAAAAAAAAAAAAAAAAAAGAAGAAAAAGCAGGTAAAATTTAAGCGTGAGCATGATCTTACATCTCATGCTGTAGGAAAGACCTGGGGTGCAGAGACAGCCATCCTGCATCCTTCAATAAAATCTTTTGTCCTAGATTTTTCCTAGGATGGGGATGTTCCTTGCCCCAAGGTCGGAAATACTACATTGCTATAGCTATGATAGGAGCAGGGGACTGAGTTTCACAGCTGTTCATGCGAACCCACACCCACCTAGGCAACACAACTATCAGCATTTGGCCCAACACATGTCAGTGTTGGTGCTCAAAAAGTGTACAAGAAGCATCACACAGTGCAAAATAGAGGTGTGACCTAAATTCTGTGTTGTGCACCAGCCATCCCCAGTTTTTAAATTGCTCACCATATCCAAGGCAGCCACAGAAAACAGAAATCTGTGCAATAAACAAAAACTTTATTGAGAGTTAATTCCACTGCAAGGGTGCTTGTTTCAAAGTGACATGTAGGCTTTGCTATCCCAGCTATCCAACCCATGAGTGCTACTGGACCCAGAGCTACAGAGGCATTTATGTGCCTAATTCTGGCAAATGTGTCCCTTTCTTTCCCAATGAAATCGGTTCTTCTGTTCTCAGCCCCTTTGTGGATGTGGACTGAAGGTATTAATTATCCTGAGGAAGGGATTTTGGGTGCTGTGGGAGTCTTTCCACTGCCATGAATGCGAGCAGGACTGATTAGGAAGGTAATTTGAGGCCATTACCAGCAAAGGCAGGAGGAAGGAGGTCTTCTAGCAGGGCCTGAAACCTTCCCCCTCCAGCCCCATGTTCACTGCTGCCCTTGAATTTTAGGGGCTTTTCATTCTGGCAAATGTATTTTATGAACCTGATGTACACTTAGCTAGAACAATCCCACACTGGGATCCAATTTCAAACTCACAAAGGTTGATTTATCCTTTTTCAGGCTATGTACTCATTTGAACTAAAATTACCCTGCTGCCTGCCTTCTTGATAGCAATTACATCTAAAGAGAGAGAACCACTGAATTTCATGTATTGGTAATGGTCTTTCCATCTATATTTTTCCTTGGGGATAAAGTTGTATGGGAAAATTAGGCACATTAGCCTCAGAAAAATAGTGAATAAAAATACATATTTTATACTTTTAAAAAGTATCCTCATGCTACCAATTAGAGACATTATTTAATGCAGGTATTTTAGCATTATGGTGCCAGTCTGTACATAAAACAGAACAAAATCATTTTTGATAGTTATTTAAGGGCATCCTAAATACACTCAAGAATAGTACATTTTAATTTTCAATAATGCCAGCAGACTCAAGCATTCAGATTTTAGCATAACCAGCAGGAAAACTGTTTGATGTTTTAATTATGTCCCAGAAAATGCTGAATGTGTTATAAAAGAAATCTGAAGAGGGGAGGGGGGGAAAAAAGGTTTTTATTACTGCTCAAGAGGAAGGACGTTTTACAACATAGCATTAAAAATGTAAAATGGAATAAAAAAGAACTCGGATAGTCAAAACTTTGTCTGCAACAAAGTAGGCCAGAGAAGCACAATAATATGTCTGTTAGAAGCAGTCAGCAGTGAGAAGTGAGGGAGAGCATTTACATAGACACAGGGCTGAAGGAAAGGAAAAGCCTTAAAATAACCCCAAAGTCTTTTAAATTATGTTTAAGACTAGCCAGAACCCGGTAACCATTCCCAACAAGGTGTCTCGGAGGATTTCAGAGTTCCTGATTAATGTGGTGACCTACTGCTCTCTGATGCAATGCATTTAAAGCCCAGCTGGGTATTTGCAGTCGGGATGAGGCTGTTGGGACTTCCTGGGGCTCCATCCTGCTGGCACCGGGGTCAGGCTCCGCAGCAAGGCTCAGGAAAGGTGTCCCCGAGGGAGGGGGAAAACGAGAACCTGAATTGTTGGCAATGAATTGAACCAGATGTACAAAGCCCCAGCAATTCAAGCAGCGATAGGAAGTGGTGTGTGTGTGTGTGGGGAGGGAAATTGCCGAGGTTTAACTCTTCCTGCCCTTGGCAGGTGGAGGAGGATGAGAGGGACAACACTGCCGTGTCCTGTGTCTACAGTGCAGGGACCAGTGCAGGACAGGGCTGCCTGAGGGGTGTGTGCAGCCAAAGCCTTTCCTCTGTTCATCACACCCCTAGCACCCTTGCATACCCATATATCCACAAATTCAATCATTTCTGGCACCCAGCTTTTTTGCCTTGTGAGCTCCTTTAAGAAAGCAAAATATTCCATTGGGTTCAGATATATAATTTACATCTGTCGATACATTTTTACCCCAAGAAATGTTTACTTCAGATTTTTTTTCAAACATCAATACAGTAAATTTGTGTATGTATATTTATACTCACATGCATATACAACACATATGAAAGGCAGGTCTGTGATTGTACTGCATAGATACATCTTAGTGCCATTGATGCTTTAAAAAAAACAGCACAAAGCTTTCTGAGGCTATGGCTTGTTAAAAAAAAATAACCCTTTATTGATAAAATCATAAATTATGTATCTAAACAAAGCAAACAAAAAAAGGGGCCTGTTTTATTATGTAGTTGATAATGTCAAAATGATGAAAGATTTTGGAGTCAGATGTCAATGAAACAGTGCTGTGAAACCTCCTTGAGCAGAATGGTATTTCAAAATGTCCAGTGTCATGCCTGGGTATTATGATATATGTTTCTTATTTACCTCCTCAGTTCTTAGAGCTTCTGTGCTTTTGATATCTTGACTGTTTGCTTAAACTCTGTATGCAAAAACAAAGCTCAAATGCAAAGCTGGAGTATTAAGATTAAAGAAGAACTAGGATTCCAAGATTAAAAAGGAAGATGAATGTCTCTTGTAAATGTGTATAGTTGGTCTGATTTTAGAGGCTTTTTGGCAAAGATTAAAAAAAATAAAATCAACATAGTAAAAGAAATAGTCCAAAATGCCTTAAAAAGCATGTGTAGTAGAAAAGTCTTCTTCCAGCTGTAAATGAGCCCATGACAAAAGTTAGTGTTAGAGGGAGCAGCAAAGCCCCAAATGATGCAGTTTGAATGTCTTTCCCTTATTCTCTTTTCTCACCCTACTCTCTTATGCCCTTTCCATTTGATTTTAGCCTGAAGCAGCCACGGAGGGCTCGCATTCCCGGTGACAATTCAGAGAGCAGAGGCAGGAGGGAGGCTCTTGCCGAGCCCGGCATGTGCTGCATGCCCAGGTGCGGTGTCCCCATCCATCCCGCTCACACTCAGAGGTGTTTCCCAGGCCACCCGGACACACAGACACCTCCGGAGAGCACCGGGGACCCGGGCTTCTCCTCCCCACCTTCCCATCCCTCCTCCATCACAAGTGGAACTTGTCACCAAGAGAGCAGCTGGCATTGTCACTCCATGCTGTAAACTTTCACCTTTTGCACAGTGCTTTTCTGTCTGTGTCAGGGCTGGGAGTCTGAGTTCAGGGAGACAAAAACTTGCTTGACAAACAAAGGTTTTTCTTTGAAAAAGAAGAGGAGAGGGGGAAAATGCTTCAGGCTTACGGGAATAGGTGAAAACGACAGAGGCTTGAGACAAAGATCAGGAGTGATCCCGATCGATTTGTTGCCGGAGGATGCTGGGAGAGGGACCAGCATCCTTCGGCAAGCGGGCGATGGAGCGCACCTGGCGGCTGCAGCCAGGGAGCCAGGAATTTCAGATTCAATTGCTTCCTACGGCCTTTTTTGTTTATTGCCATTATTTGCACTTGCTTCTGGCCTCGGCCGGGGAGGAGACGATGTTCCCCTGCCGCGGCTGCTCGGGGGGCTCCTCGCCTTCCCCGCAAATGATGCTGAACAAACCCCGGCTGCCCCGCGCGGGAACCGAGCGCAAGTCACCGGCCACTTACGGGCTGGTTCTCACTTTCTCCTTCTGTGCCTTTCACCTTTTTTGACTTGTGAACCATGAAGTGTTTTCCAGAGGACTACGTCCCTTTTGAAATGCACATTCCTAAAGTGCTGTACAGCATAAATGGACTTGTTTTTCTTAGCCACCTCTCACAGACAACTTAGAAGTAGACCACAGAGCTCCCCAGAGGTCTGCAGACCCCCGGCTTGAAAACTAACACTCTAATGTTAATCCTTTCAGCTGCCCAGTCCAGGAAATGTGATTATTTTGCAACTGAAAGAACCGAGGCAAAGAAAGGTGATGCCAGAAAACAGGAATTTTGAAAGCTCTTCTCCCATCTAGGAGCATAGCCACGGTTGGAAGTGAGGGGTGGTTTTCCTACATGTCTTCCAGATGCTATTGAAATCACTCCTGAAATGTTCCCCTTTCATTAGTTGTCTAAACTCACATCCATAAGGGCTGAATCCCTCTGACTTGGGTAGAGCCCACCCCCCAAGAAAATCAGACTGGTTTAGTCCTTTCTGCAGCAGTGGCCATAGCTGGGTGGTGAAGGGAAACAGTGCTGTGTTTTGGATGAGATACTGAGTGAGACACTGAGATTTTAGAGGTAGTTGGTGTTCATAAACACTGGGAGCACGTCTCCACCTACTCCCCGGGGATTCCTCTCTCTTAAAGTGGAGCACAGTTTGAACACTTTGATTCCCACAAGTGTATTCAAATTAAATTTGGCATTCACAGATTTGTAGATTTTTGAGGCCAGGAGTGCATCCTTTTTTCACCCATTTTTCCCTGCACTCAACCCAGTAATGTGCATCTGACTAGAGCAGAGCTTTTGTTTGATTAAAGCACATCTGCCAGAAAAGTGTTCAGACCTGATTTGAAGACATTAGGAGAGAGAGAATCCACCTCTTCCCTTGGTGGTTCATTCTAGTGGCTAATCACCCTCAATGTTAAATATTTGTGCCATTCTTTCTAGATTAAAGAACATTTCAGTACGTGGCATTCCTATGAGATAATGCTTGCAATGAAGTAACCTTTTAATCTTCTTTTTGATAAATTAAACAGTGTGAGATCTTTAGGTTTTGCACTGTCAAACATTATCTACAGTCAGTAAATCATTTCTGTGGCTCTTCTCTGAGCTTCCTCCAATTTCATAAGGCTCTTTTTTAACATGACAACTGGATCCCACAGTCTAGCATATGCTTGCCTGTGGTGTATTCTATAACCTGCTTATTCTTTTCTTTATCAGGAGGGTCAGAATCATCCCACTGAAGTTCAGCCAAACTAGAAGTTATTGAAACTAAAAATCAGCAAAATTTCAGCTGATCTGCCAGGATGCCCTTGTAGTCATCAGAGACAGATGGACACTCCTGAAGGGCAGGCTTTCCCATTTAGGTAATTTTGCTTCAGGGTGTATCAGAACACCTTTTCTTAGAATTCTTCCCACCTTGCCAAGAGGCTGTGTTGCAAATGCCACCCCTGTATCATCAGCATTCTCTTTTGTCCCCCTATCAGGCTCTCTGTTCCCCCATACCTGTAATCAGCAAACACTTTGAGAGAGCAGGTCAGAAATGTGTTCAAAGAGAGCAAAATTTCCAAAAACAATTTGCAGAGATGTTCTAATGTGGACATAATTTTCACTGAGCCTGATTCATATGCATGAGGCTATTGATGTTTACTAACTGAATCCACTTAAGAAAACATCAGCTAGCTGCAGACAGACCGGTACTAGTCATTGCAAAAAATGGGAGAAATCCCATTCAGTGATGACTCTGTGTTGACAAGTGTATTTTGGAGATCTGCCAAGTAGCCAGCTCTTCACCCATTCATCCTGTGCCTTATCAGTTTTGCAAATACCAGTATTTCAATCAAAACAGTATGTGAATTAAACTTAACAGCAATTCCATAATTATCTTGCTTAAGAAATTCATTATAAAGTACCTCTAATCTTCATTTGCATTTTCCAGTCTTTTTTCTTATTCCTTTCAATTTATTTTGATTAATTGGCTCTTTTGAGCCAACTGCATATGTTCCTTGCTTGGACTCTCCTGTTTGTATCATTGGTGTAGGTGTCTAGTGACCACTGTCTTTCATGGTTGTAACTAATTAACTCCTGGCAGTCAGGAATGCTGCACTGAATCTGTACATTGCTCATAAAAGGAATTATCTTTTATAATTCTTTTTCTCTCTGTTATATTTTGTCAAGAAACCCAAGTAATGCTTTATTTAACAGCTGCATGAAACCTCTAGCACATGCCTCCCAAATTGAGGACCCCCTAACAGTGCAATTGTTCCCCTTGCTGTGCTCCAGAGAGATCCTAAGGAGAATCATGTCCTGTTTTCTGGTTTGATTCAGTGGTCTACAAAGTCTCCTACCATTACCACTTCCTGAGCTTTCTGAGTCAGGTAGGTGATTGAAGAGGCATTCGAATTCCTGGTGCTCACTCCAGGCTCTCGATAGCTAGAAAACCAGATAAAGGTGCTTTTATTGTTCATGTTTCGCCTCTTTTACCCTTTCTGTTGTTCCATAACAGGACGAGATGGCTGCAGGAAGCAGCACCACAAAGTCAGCAGCATGAAGTGGATGATGATGTGGAGACATTTCCTGAAAGCCTTCTGCCCTGGAACTTCCTGAAGGATCTTGACAGTGTGATGGCGTCCCACAGCTCCTTGTGCATCTTCAGGTAAGTGCACAGTACCCACAGGCCAGCCAAATCACAGGATCAGAGGAGTCAAAGACAGGAAAAGTCTGTCAGACCACAGAGCACGTCCCTGACAGTGAGCACTGCCATTCCTGCTCCAGCACATGTCAGATCTCAAACTGAGACCACAACTGATCTCAGCTAAAGGGCCAAAGGGAGCTGGATGCACTTTTTTTCCATTTTGTTTTGTTTTGGTTTTGAAGCCTGGTATTCTCAGTGGTTCAGAAAGACTTTCTGCTGTGTTCTAGTGGGTGGAAAGCTAAGCCCAACACTTGAGTCTGGTTGCTGTGCTGCCCTGGCTGGTGGTGAGTGTGGGTCAAAGCAAGTCACTTTTCCCACCTGTCCCTGTGAGTGAGTCATGATGGACACTAATAAAGTGAGCCTTCTCTCCTCATCCAGACAAGTAGGGTTTTTTCTGAGAGAGTCTCTACAGAGTGCAGGCAGAAATCAATCTCCACACAAGCTGGAGAAAAGAACCCGGTAACACCCAGGACTGTGAAACCAGTGGCATAAAAATCACAGTGATCAAAGTCAAGTACTTTAATAGCTTTAGGCAAAAATACTTCCCAAACTGTGTTGTCTCTTTTTGACATCTCCTGCTGGTGCCTGGGATACAGCAGAGGAATGGGAAGGTAGCTATGCTGATGAACACCACAATGACAAGGACAAGCCTCTGAAGGAGCAGCATTTGGGCCCTGAGCTGAACAGGAGGGTCGGAAAGAAGCAGGATTGGGAAGGCTTAGCTGGTGTGAGAAGAGTGGATTAGAGAGTGAGCAGTGCTGTGGGTGAGAGATGGGAGCTGGGAGGAGGAGATAATTGCAGGGGAAGAAGGAGTGGGAGCCAGGGAGAGTGGCTGTGGCTATAACTGAGAAGGGCTGGTGGAGAAGGATCAGAAGGAGCAAGGCAGGTATTGTATGTGTAGTGAGGGGATGGGAGCAGAGGGGCTGGCAGGGTGAAGGTGAGGAAGGGGATGGGAAAGCTGGAGTCAGATCATTGTGAGCTCTGTAAGCTACAGCTCCTCTCTGTTTCCTTCCCACTACACCCTATCTCGGGAGAGCACAGCCCTTCACAAAGATGCTCTGGGAGTGATCTCAAAGACTCATTTGTCTGGGCTGGGGGAACACAAGGCTGTGCTGACTCCTTGTCCTCTGACATCTCCAACCTGCCGAGCTTTGGTGTCAGCAACCTGCCAGTTGTGCAGCAGAGCCGTTGTCGTGTGTTCTGTGATTCTGGCACAGCAGGAAATGTGCATTTAACTCCAGAGACAGCACAGCAGCCCAGCCTTGAAAGTCACAGCTCCCTGCCTCTCTGTGCAACTTTTTGTGACACAAGTTTAATTCAGCAGGATGTTTGCAGTAACTGATTTTTATTCTCCTTTCCTGGGGTTCATTTAGAGCCTTACCTCTGCCTGCTTATCAGACTCTTATCTCACACTGAGCTAGCAAAACTTTGGGTGAGACTGGTCCCTTGAAGAGCAGAATTCACTTCATGTGGTTACAGGGGACCCTTAGGAAATTTGGTCCATTCATCTGTGGACCACAGGGAACACTCTCTGACCACATGTATCAGTCAGGGAGCCAGACTTCTCTGTCCCAGCTGGCAGGGCTCTTGCTATGATCCATTAGGAATGCACCATTCCTCAGGGACAAAGACAGCTATGTTGCAACAAGCAGTTGTGGGAAACTATCACATCAGGGAAAAAAATAAGATTATACAAAAATCAGGGCTTAAGGGACATTACAGTTGTTATGGGTCTCTGACTTTTATGGGGGAAATTTGGAAGTGCTTCTACTCGAACCTGAAGTACATTGAGCTGAATGCCAATCACTGCAAATTATGAAGATTCAAGCAAGCTTCTTTATATTTGTGTGAGGCCTGATTGTTTCTTCCTCTTGCCCCATATTATTTGCTCTACAAATCTATTAGCATTGCTTTTTCTTGCTGCATCCAAGATACTGCAGTCTATCACTTGAGCTATTCACATTACATTTTTCCTTTCTTTGGAAGACAATCTTGTCTTCAATCAAAGACCTCTTGACAAAAGGAAATAGGAACAAGAACTTGAGATGGCATAATGCAGCAAAGTGCTTTCCATACACCTGCATAATACAATTCAGTCTGCCATTACTTTCAAAATTATGCTGAAAGATTTCTGTTGTTTACATTTGTTTGTGTGTGCCCCGACCCATTGCTCATTTAACCTTGAGGTTCCCTTCATTCCTCCTTCCCCCCACTGCTTCCCTTGTCTGTACCTCCAGCAGTTATTATTTTCTTTGTTGGTAGCAGTTTCTGTAATTGTGTTGCTGCAGCCAACACACAAGCATTTCTTTAGTCCTTTTTTGTGCCAAAGAGACTGAGTGCAACAGTCAGGTGGGTGTAAGTATTTAAGATGATTTGTCAAACAGAATCTAGTGTCTCATTTTTAGAACATCTTCTTTAGGGCCAGTGATGAAGGGCTTTAGATTGGTTCAGGATTTTTTTCTGTAATGAAAGGATATATTTGATGGGAAAAGTACTTAAAAATCAAAGGTGTGATGGGAATGACAGTGCAGAATTGGAGCTCCAGGAAGGTCTGCAGCTGATTTTGGTTGAGTCATGGTGTCCTTTGAGAGCGTGCTGGACAGATTCCCCATGGGAAGCAAGAGAGACAGGAATTATTGCCTTCCTATGAGAAGGTAGCTCTTACAGCTCCTGCAGGGTAGGTGGAAATCATGCTGTGCTATTGACACCCACCTCCTCAGGCTGTTCCTGATACAGGTCTTGCTTTGGGTTTCACTGAGGAACATGGTGAAGATGTATTTGCCATGTCCCAATAATCTCCTCTTCTTTTTCGGACTCTGCTGGGTCCTTTATTTGTTTCCCACTGTGACTGGTATAACTGTGGTCAACTATTCCTTGCTCATATTGCTTTGTGACTATTTATTTTCTATCTCATGTGTAAACTTAAAATCCTAGGGCTGATCCAAAACATCTTGGCTTTGCTGGAATCTGAGCTGTGATGAGGTAGGGTTTTGTAGGCTGGTTTCACAGATCATCTGAGAGACAAAATGTGGGGAGGAATTCTGAGGGCAACTCCAGCACCAAGCATGTCTTTCCTCACAGAAAATCCCTTAAATCCTCTAATCTTCACTTCCCAATCACATAAATGTGCATCCATAAAACTTTGTTCATGTTGGTGTATTTGAGACAGGCAGAAGCATTTTTAGCTGATCTTTTTTGCTAACAGAGTAATATTGAAGGATCACCTTTTTGATACAACACACAACACTCAAATGTGTCTCCCCAAATATTTTTTGGCCAGAATGTAGTTCCAAGCAAGCAGCTCTAAATGCTCCCTTGTTCATTGCTGCCCCTGTGCTGGCATCCTGAGACTGCTGAAGCCACATATGAGTAGTCAGCAGTAACACTGGGATGGATCCCTTGTTTTAGGGTGGAAACCTCATATGATGTACAATTTTCAGTATCCGTTAGGGTGAAACCTGTTCCCACCCACACTGTTGTCAGGGTCAAGCCTGTTCAGTCACAGTTATTGGGAATGCTGTAGATGATTCATAAACCCTATCCACCCCCTAGATGACTGTCATAATCTGTGCTCCATATTTAATCTCAGATGGCATTTTGTGGCAGGAATCATTACTTCCACAGACCTAAGAGAAAGAATGAGGAGTTTGTAATTGTGTCCACTAAAAATTCCAAGTGGCTTATGATTTATGGGACAGTTTATTTATTCTGCACCACTTGTGTGTATACTCCTGCACAATAACCTGTGATTTTATAGACACCCTTTCCACCTCAGAGTTTGCCTTTTGATAGTGAAACCAACCATCAGTACAAACACACTATTTCTAATACTGCATAGTCCCCTGCAGTCTGTAATAGCTGCTACATAAGTGAATCACTAATGATGATATCCTTATTTGAAGCAAAATCTGGCTGCTGACATCTTCTCTGTGTTGCTTATCTCCGTGAGTCTGTGCTCTGTAAATTCACTGTAGCTGTATTGTTTTCTATCAGTGACAGAGCTGACTCTGCTGTAGTGATGAGGTTCAAGCAATTCAAATCTTCTGAGTTAACAACCCTGGACCTTTATCCCTCCCTTCTTTCCTCTCACTTTTTCCACTGGCAATGCCACCTATTACTTTTATGTTTCCCTGTGATCCACTGACTCCCTGACTCCACATGGGATAAAATAATGGAATGCATCCCTGCACCAACCAGCCTGACACAGGAACTTGTGGGAGGCAGGGGACTCTTGGGAGTTTATGCTTCTCAAGACAGGCTTTAACTGGGGGTGCAATTGCAGAAGCACCTATGAATATAAGACTATAGATCCTTTGAAGAGGCAATTTGTAGCATAATCAGGAAATCATAGGAATTATTTTCTTTTTCCATCCTTATTTCTCTAGCTAATTGTTTTTTTATTTTCTTTAAACTGATCTATGCATTTACAATCTCACTTCAGATTTGGGAGCCAGCACAAAAAGCTCTTACCCACCAGGTGGCATTTTCTCATGTGTCCAGCCTTAATTCTAACGTCAATGTTTTCTACATATAATTATAAAATTGAGGGCCAATAAAGTGCACCTGTAGAGCAGAAACTTGACTGTTCTCAATTCTGTTCTAATTATCAAGCCTCAGAGCAAAAACCAGGTTTCAAAGAAAACTTTCTGTACAGGCCTCAATAGAGTTAAAGGAGAAACATTTTAAGTTGATGAGCTGACACTTGTAGAAGCAAATATATTAAATAAATCATGATTCGTTTTGGGGCTAAATCTGACTTACATCAACTCTGGAAAAACTAGATCCTAATGAGTGACAGTTTGGTGTTTTCTGTCACTTCCTACAGTAATGGCCCCAAGCTGACACTGCTCTGTGGGAGTCTAATACTTCTGAACAAAAGTTTTTTTGGAGTGAGATAGACAAGGTAGAAATCCCAAGGTGACTCGAAGGAATGTCTAATGACTGGAAAGACATATTTACTGGCAGACTGTATGTAAGCTGTGACAGTTGACAGGGCTTGATTGTAATAAATATAGTTGATGAAGAGAAGGCTGACAGGTGAGGACAGAGAGAGAAAAAGAGTCAAAAGATCTGCATTGGCTGAACCCTATTAATGGTAAGTTGGTAACAAAGCCCAGAGTCATAAAAGAAAACAGGTATCGCAAACTGATGTCTAAACAGTGAAATATGTAGGACTTGCAGGTTGCTGTAACAAGCTCAGATTTGTTGACCTTTCTTCTATCTATTTTGTAAGTGCTGTTTTCTGTTGATATTTCAGCAGGAAGGCACCTGATTTTTTAAATACTGGGTATGATTAATCATGTAACAGAGTAAACCCTGATCAAGGTCATAATTATTGCTTCAATCTCTAACTTTTGCTGCTTTGATCAGGGGATTTGATGTTGGAAAAAGTGCCTCCACGTGCTGTGAAGGAGTAAATCTTGCTGGAGATCTGTTCTGCTGGAAACAAAAAGGATTCTTGTGAAGGAAATTTAACAATGTAAAACCTGAAAGTGTTTCTTTTAATGCAGAGGCTCACCACACACAAACACACACACACACACACACACACACACACACACAAACACACACACAAACACACACACACACGCACATGGAGTGATCGACCCTGAAAATGGAAACAACCCTGGCATATTAAATCACGACACTTCATAACTGACTGGTCAGAGTTTCAACAATAGGATTTCCAATGAGCTCTGCACTTTCTTCCCCCAGGCAAATGTCACACACTGAAACTAAACAGGATCTTTTTTTTTTTCTTGTTCATCCCCACGTGCTGTTTTCTGTGCCCAAGATACAAATCTGTATTCAAAAATGCCTTAACCCTTTGGAAGGGCAACCCTCCCTCTTCGTGCCCCAGGAGAAGGGAGGTTTGTGTCAGCTGTGGGACATGGGGACATTTTGCCTGCTTTGCTACCAGGGTCAGTCTGCATGTTTGTTGCACTCCCATTTCAAAAGGGAAGAAAGGGGAAAGAAAACCAGTGGTGAGGGAATATCTGTCTGGGGGAAAGCACTCAGGAATTGCACAAACTTAATGTAAAGGTTAATAACAAGGGACATCCCTTATTGGGAATATCAAGTGAGAGTTCTTCTAAACTCTGGAAATGGGCCCATTTAACAGCAGTGTCACTCTTTGCTTGCTTTCACCACACATGGACAGAGGTGAAAATCCCCTCACCTTCTTGCTTATATGAAACACAAAAGCATTTGTGAAATATTGAGACAACTAAAATATTGAGAGAACCTTTCTTGTCGAAAATTGCTTTTATTTTAAGTGGATATCCTCCTTCCCCCCACCCCCCACCAGATGCCACAGTCTCTATAAGTGGTGCTGAGACTAAATGAATTGTGGGGAGCGCCAGGGAAAATAAAAAGAGACCATAAAGTCACACTACAAAGACTCTCAGGGTAGCACAGTGCTTAATGTCAATCACAGCAATGCTCCCTCTTTGCCTGTCTCCCACACAGCACTGGATCCAGCCACTCTGCTGCTCACTGCTACCTGTTTGGAATTGCAGTATTCAGAGCCATGGCTTGTCAGCATGGGAGTTGTCAGCCTAATTGGCACATCCACACACACTTTATGCACTCCTCTGGTTGTCAGTGCACGCCTTGTAGGTGGGCATGAGAGTGTCCTGTCAGGTGGAAAGCTCTCCACACAAGCACACAGATGATTTCTGCATTGGTATTAAGATAATGTTTGTATCCAATGACCTTAAAAATAATTTCTGACCTTAATGATTCTATGATAGCCACAGATACTTTTTATCTGTCCTTTGTACGCTGGGTTATTGCATTTCAGGACATGAACCTACACCTCATCTGCTGTCCTGTGCATGTGATGTCAAAGTGAATTTATGGTCATTTACTTCAGTGGCCATCCTTTGATACTCAGGCAGAAGATGGGGCATCATTGTATTTAAATAGAACAAATACATTTAATTGTAAATCTGTGAGTACATAAACACACACAGAGTTTCTGCTCTGAAACCCAGCCTTGTGAAGCCTGAACTCCATGCCAACAAATGTCTCATGTAGTGAAGGCCTCGAGCCAGGCAGTTGGAAGCACAAGACAAAGAAAGTGATATATAAGCTATGCTGTAACCCTTGATTTGGTTTGTTTTTAATACATGTTTATGTTTTTCTGTACATACTTCACCTGTTTTGTTTTGGTTTAACCTTCTTCCAGGGACTTTACCACAGCTGTTCACTGGTGAGAACATGGAAATTTTATTCACTCAAAAAGCAGTGTGTTGGAGCCAATCTACAGCTAGTGGCTGTAGATGCTTTGCCTTTGGTTTGACATCTCTTTTAGGCTCCCAGACATATTGAAGGTCGGTTCCTTGTCAGAAGAGGTAAGTAGAAGACAAAACAGGAATTAAAATCTACATGGAATGTGCCTTCTTTCACAGGGAAACCTGTTGAAGTCAACATGACTATAACCATTGCCTGCATCAGGAACAGTCTTTCATTTCAATGCTGGGAATGTTAAGAACTGTGTTTTAAAAGTGAATATAGCATTAGCAGGACACATTTTTTTAGTGTTTCAAATCAAAATACCACTGAAAGCACAAACTGAGTACAAATATCAGGGAAAATTTTCTGAGGTTTAATTCACAAGGAATGAGAATATTCTCCTTCTGGAAACTGGGGATGCTCTGCACAGTGAATTGCTATTGCTGAGGCAGGGTTCATCTTGCATCTCTGGGGCTTTTCAATGGAAGCCATGTAACTGTTCTACCATATATTTTGTATCTTTGAATTCAGGCTTATTTTGGATATCTTCTGAGAGCCATGTTTCCCAAGAGGGAAATCATCAGCAGTTCATTGTCTATGGTAAAATGTGTACCATAGGGAACTTAATGATGGTTCTGAAGGTTGTGTATTTCACTTGAGACAAAACTTGTCTGAGCCTGCACTGGAGAAAAGACTTTCAGAAGGGGCAGAACCTAACTGATCTTGAGATTCCTAAACTCTGAAGTAGGCCAGGTCTTGCACACTGGTAAGAATGGTTTTTATAGGTCTGTTTGTACATCTGGGATAGGGATGAAGATTATTGATAATGCTCCTATGTAACTTCTGTTCTGAATACTTCATCTGGTTCCCAGTGAGAATAAGAACCTCACTAAAAAGATTTATAGCTTTCCAAGTTTTGCACACAATTTTCCCTGCAGAAATTTTTTAGTGTGTTCAGATCCCTTCCTTCAGTTTAGATTTTCTCTAAAAATATTTTACAAGTTGGAAAAAAAACCAACCAAAAAAATCCCTTTTGTATCATAACTATAGAATTCATAATAATCCAAACTAAAGCTTCAGCTAGAATCACAGTTATGTATGGCACCAAACACAACATGAGGGATGAGTCAGTAGCACTGGCATAAGGTTTACAATTGTATTCAAGTTGTTAAGAGGAAAAACTGTTTTTGTTGCCACAGTAGGTGCAGGATAATGCCCAGGACTTCAGCTGCAAAACTCCTGTTTTGTCTTTTGCTGTTTGTTCATAAAAGCTTGCCAAGTGCCTGGACCCTCATTAAATGCCTTGCTGTTGTAATAACGGCATGAGAACACCCAGCAAGTTTTTTGTGCCAGAGGAAACTTCTGTGAGAAAAAGAAGCAAGTACATGATGCTGTGCTTTCAACAGACATCACTGAGAGCTGTGTTTGGGGACTGATGTGTCAGCTGCCTATCAATACAGCCATGGAGTTGAATACATCAGGAAAGCTTTAAGAAGAATGGGAGAAAAAGAAAAAGAATGTAAGGATAATGGGGCAAAATTATTTCCAGTGTTAAATGTGCTGAAACAAATGTAGTTTCATCAAGAAGAAATTTGCACTGCTGTGTTCCAGGCTTATTGTTTGGGTTGATTACATGGCAACATGGAATTGATTTCTTGAGCTTAGGACAGTTGGCAAACTTGACTAGACTTAAAATGAACCTCTTTGATTCTGTCTACAAAATTACAGCAGACTTGATAAAGTAAAGATGTATCCTTTGAAGTATTCCCTATCAACATAAGTGCTAAGAACACCTAAGCAAAGGAATTTTAACAGTTTTGAAAGCAGTAGCAAAAGAACATCAATGAGGATTGCAGCTAAGGGCATGCCCACAAGGCACTATACTAACTGCATCTATCCTGCAGGCAATAAGCAATTGCTAAAGATTCCAGACTTTTTAAAGTTCATAGTTCATCTCATAAAAACTTTACTTCCAACTTATGATATGTTTTTGCTGGTTCGGTTTGTCTTTCAGTAGACGACTCCAAGAGGAAGCCTTACCAAGCAGATCTGCATAAGGACATGAAGAAAACCTTCTCTTTTTTGTGTGTCCCATGATGATTGAAAGGTGGGAAATGTGATCATGTCCTGTTACACCCTGCCTTAAGAGCACGTAAGCTATAATTCTTCCAGGCATTTGAACAACAGAAAAACAACAGTCCAAATGCTGTGTGGATTCCATCCCCACAACACAAGAGAGAAGGGCTGTCCTTCACATTGCAAATTTCTCACAAGTGCTGGATTTGAGATGCCCATGTTGCTGCAAGATGTTTTTCCATGAATAGAAAGCAACATGCAGGACAACTAATGATCTAGTGGTAGTTTCAGTGAGGCCATTTATCTGCTTGGCAGTCTGATTCTGCTGGCCCATCAATGCCAATGCTCTTATAGCTGTGCTCTTACTGCTTGTGTTGGGCAACTTGCTCTGCCTTGCAAATTTGTCATTAGCAAGGATGAACACAAGGAATAAATAACAGAAGGATCTGGACAGAAACAAAATGAAAACAAGAGTTGGTTTTAGACAGCAAACAGGATCTGAGCTGCTAGCACTAGGAAATGAGTCACTGAGCAACACGGATATTTAATTTGGGCAGTAGAGGAGATGTAATTAAAAAGCTTTTACTTTTTAATGAAGATTTCATACTGGTGATTCTTGGTAGATTTCAGAGCAACCACAGCAAATTAGTGATAGCCACAGTTATGACAATTAGGATTCTTAAAACATGATCATGTTACTATGGCTAAATGAACTACTGTATGTCAGCTGAGCTGTGGGATGTGGCACATGTATGTCCTCAGCCCAAAGAGGAGGTAGTGAGTCAGTGTAAACCTCTTCCAGTGAGTTTTAAGCAAATACCACACAGAATTGGACAAATAACGTGTACAGTCAATTGCTGGTGCTCAGCTCCTGAGCAGAGTGCACCAATGAAAAATATCTGATTTCTCTGAGAAAAAAATGGGAGAAATGTACCTTTTGTTTCAGATCACCTAGCATGTTTCCCCAAGACGTGGTTCCCAAATTCCCTTCACAGTTGTACTTCCTCAAATTTGATGAAGGCATTATTTCCACAGCGGAGCTGTAAGAAAAACAATAAAACATGATTGTGACAGAGAGCAGCTGAAATGGATTCAAGATTAGCAAGGTGTGAACAACTGTTTTTACCATAAGCCTGATCCAAAGACAGTGGACTTACGAAGATGGTTTTCTGTTGACTTCAAGAAGTTTGATGTCAAACCCAGCTTCCACAGCTTAGTGAAGAAAAGCCAGGACAACATTATTTGTTCTGATATAGGATACCATGACAGTATCTGCCTCATAAATGCCCACCATAATAATTGATAATAGAAGCACAAAGGGGGTAATAGCTTTAAACTGAAAGAGGGTAGTCTTAAATTAGATTTTAGGAAGAAATCCTTCTCTGTGAGGGTGGTGAGGGCCTGGCACAGGTTGCCCAGAGAAGCTGTGGATGTTCCATCCTGGAAGTGTTCAAGGACAGGTTGGACAGGACTTTGTGCAACCTGGTCTAGAGGAAGGTGTAAGTCTAGGAGAAGGTGTACCTGCCCACAGCAGGGGGACTGGAATTAGATTAATTTAAAAGTCCCTTCCAACCTAAATTATTCTCTGAAATTAATTTTTTTTTTTGACCTTCGTGCTTTTCCTGGGTAAAGCTCTACCTTGCTCAATACTGAAGTTTTACTGCTGATTAGGTATCACTTTATTCATTCACTGAAAGCTAATAAAAATTGGCTGATTAGAAAACCCCAGGCTGCACATCTTAAATAGTCATTAAACAATCATTACAGATAGAAACAGCTACAACTGGCTTGTGTTAAAATGCTGCTGATTATTATATAATCCTTTTTCAAGTCAAAATGAATGCATAATCAAAGCACAAAGCAAACAGTTTGAAAGTTCTGAGCTGGCTGTGCAAAGCTATAATGTATCAACAAACCTCTAAATTAATGCCCAATTCAGCAGATGAGTGTTGATGTACAGCAGAAGAAATAATTGAGGGAAAAGTGTGGAACCATGAGCATTGGTGAAGCAACCTTCTTCTGACATAACTTCACCTAGAGTCCTGCAGGAAACCCTTGCAGCTCTCACCCAAAGGTACATGTCTGGTGTCAAGGAGTGAAGGTAAGTACACAGCTCTGGTGTTTCTTTTTGTTATTACTGATACTGTTATTTACAAAGAGTCACATTAAACTGTGCAGCTGAAGACACACAAACATAGAGATAAATCCAGCACAGGACCAAAACACTGTGAATTGACCCTTACCCAGTAACATTTCTGCTTTTAACAGACTCCTTAATAAAATTTAATAAGGAAACCCTCAGATAAATAGGGATACCTTATTATACTGGTGTAAATTTGGAGCAACTTCAATGAAAACTAGTGGAGTGGTTCAGCATTTACTAACAGTGCAAATGAACACAGAATGAAAACCAGAAACTTTGGAAAGCTTTAAACCAGTAACTCAGCTTTCTCAATTGAGAAGATCGCTTCTTAAGGTTAGAGTAAAAAACTCCTGTCTTCCTCCTTCTCTGTAATAACATTTTTCTTAATAGTTCTTGCTTAATCTTTGCATATTCTGCATGAAATAAATGGTCAGGATGTTTAAATTTCCACCCTGTAGCACCTGCAAGTTACAGGCCAGACCCATTTTCTTGATTGAGGCAAGCAAGAATCATTACCACATAGGGCAGCTGATCTTCCCCCGCTTAAACACCTGCAAATGCAGGTCATCTGGGAGTTTGAACCTATTAAGGTTCTCATAATTGAGACAAGGGCAAAATAGTTTGTAAAATGGTATAT
The DNA here is from genome assembly GCF_047830755.1 of Zonotrichia albicollis. Taxonomy (NCBI): domain Eukaryota; kingdom Metazoa; phylum Chordata; class Aves; order Passeriformes; family Passerellidae; genus Zonotrichia; species Zonotrichia albicollis. Next base: position 42,194,482 of record NC_133825.1, read on the forward strand.
GAACAGAAAGATGAGAGAGAGGGAGAGAGAAGGAGAAAGACACTCTGGTTGGATGACAGGAAATCACATAACAATATTTGCAAGTGAGCTTTGGGAGCATGGTCTTTGTAATGGGGTTAGCTAATCCAGATAGTAATAAGGATAGGAAAGTCAGCAATCATAATCATATTTAATGGATTCCAGATGGAGAAATATAATTGTTCTCATTATCATTGTGAAAACTCCAAGGAAATACAATCCCAAGATACTTTACCTTGACAGGCAACCAGGAACAATATCCACATCAAGTCATGGGTTTTGTAGGTAGAGTTGTCAGTTATTTCCTTTTTGTAGCATTCCCTTCTAAAGTAATGGTTTGATTAACCTAAGACATTCTGATGTGAGTATAAAAGCAATGTTAATGAAATGCCTGCTTAATTGACTGTGCATCTCTATACCATATGATGTGGTGGCTTACTAAATACGTTGTGGAATTAAAAAGAAAACCCGAAAGCCTTGTATATCATGAGACTTTTCCTTTGTAATGTGGTTAAAATGAAATATGGCTGTAAGCACAGGCCTTTTTGGGTGCAGCTGTTCTTTTTGTTTGGGTTGATAATTGGAACCAGTCCCATGGGCCTATTTGATGTTATCTCTTGTTTAAAACTAAACTGTCAAAGCTTATCCCCCCTGTGTACTCAACAGGGAGTAGTTCTGGGGAAACTTTCTTCTTAAGTATTTTTAACCCCTCCTCCCTGCACGCATTCTCTAAACTGAACCAGGGCAGTCATGAAATGATGTCTTCACAGGAACACTTGTACAGCAAAATATTTCTTTGTGGAAAATTGAGCCTTTTCATGTTATATGTCTTTGTAACAGAGGCCTAAAAGAAAAGATCCCACAGCAGAAGTCAGATGATCAGGATGTGATCTCTCAGCTTTAAAACAACTCATCTCTGTACAAAGGGAGTCCTGCACAGCATCCCCATGGCATGAGAGGAGCTCAGGGTGTGGGGCACAGAGGCAGATGTGTCCCACAATATGAGCCAATATTTGCTCCAGGAGCACCACAGCTGGGTCTCACAAAGTCTCCTGTGTGACTTTAACGTGCCTGATCCCAAGCTAATGCATTCAGACAGCAGTTCCAGTTGGGCTGGTTGTACCTCAGGATTTTCTGTAAGGGTATGGCAATCTTTAGATGTAACCTCAGAATTATTAGATTTTCCCAAGTCCAGGAGATGCTGGACCTGGGTTTTGTTGGTTTCTTGAATGGTGGTAGGCAGCAGGGAGCATTCCTGCTGCAGTCCAGTGAGGAGGCATTTTGAGTTTGCTTCACACCTTTCCTTTTCCTTTGAAGGTATTGGAAGTTTTCAGAGTTATAGTATTAAGACAAGTCAATGGTGCGATCTCAACAGCGCTAAAAAGGAGAATATTATTTTGGCCATCAGACCATTTGGGTAATTTTCTTAGTTGGCTCAATTTCAGATATAATTTTGTCAAAATCATCAGGCCTTCTGCTAGTTATTTCTGTTTGTACAGACAATTTTGTCAGGCCATTACTCACATGATGTTATGGCACTTATAGAGTCAACTTTAATGGAGTAGAAGGAAGGAGAGATAAGAATCACTGATAGATGTCATTGTCATCTCCACTATCTTGGGCAAATGAAAAAGGTTTTCCCTTTTTCGTGTTACAGTTTGCAAAGCTTGCTTGTTGCATTATTCTGGCATGTCCTGTGTCATGCACTGCTCCTCTTGAATGAGCCATTTGCAGGATAAGAGAACCTTTCACAAACCCCACGGATCACTTATGCATGCTATTCACAGTCACACTACATTTAAAAAACTATACCCAAACAATACACTGGTTTCCCTTCCTGCAGACACGTGCACACCTTGGAGGGGTTGCAGTGGCCTCCAGGGGTTGGAACCTGTGTGCTGGTGGTATGTTCAGCTTCTATTATACAGCATTTCTGATAAGGGACAAATATCCATGAAGGCTGGGACCTCTCTTGGCCTCTGTTGCACTGATCTTGCCTTTGTCTTAGCACTCATTTCACTGTTTTCTTCTAGTCTTTAAGACCAAATGCAGCAGTGTATCCTTCCCAGAACCCATTTGTCTCTCCCCTATAAACTCAAGGCAGGACACCTGGAAGAGCCCTTCTGAGTAAAATCAGAAGTAAAAGCTGCTGATAGCTGTAAAAACAGCAAATGAGCTTCCTATCTTGTGCAGCACTCAATGTGTCTGAGACACTTTTGACAAGCAACCACTTTGCAGTCCCCTTTAGAGAGCAACTGCTGGAAGGCCTAAGCACAGGCTGTAGGTTGCAGGTTGGTTTTGTGCACCAAGAGACCAAAGATGCTTGTGAGGCCCATTTGTAGAAGAGCAGTGCTCAAGCTGTACGTCCCTCTCACCATCACAAACCAGTTTCTGTAGACCTGTCATGTATGTGAGATGGGGAGTGATTCTTAGGTCCCTTGGGGGATGCCAGGACTTAGTACATTGTAGATAAATATAAGTTTCTATTTAAAACCAGTACTACTGGGACTAGATGTAAGAGGGGCTGGAAAAAGCCATTTCTAAAAATACAGGAAATAGCTATATGGTTACAGAAGTGAATTACCAGCTGTGGGTAATCATATAACTCACATATTAACAATGAGAATCCACTGTGTAAAGGGGGAAAACAACAATTCACACAAGCTTGAAAGACAATAGGCCAGTTCCTGATCAGGCTGCAGAAAAAGAAGGAGCAGAGAGAATATATGGAGAGCAGAAAAAGTGGGAGTTGGTGCTTTCTTACAGGAGAGCCCATGGAGAAGGCAATTCCAGAAATGTCAGTAAGGGCAATGGAAAGCATTCATTTACTTTTAGGAGGTGCTGCTTGCAAAAGTGAGGTTAAGAGTATGAAACTGAAACAATGTCAGGAGGTCACTTTGCTGGACTGCCCCATCTGTTCACAGATTCATCTCTGGAAGCAGCAGCCCCAGAAATAAGTCCAGTACAATCCATACAACACTTGGCATACAAGACTCTCACAGCAATTTTGAACTGTATCTAACACTGGGCTGCCTCACTGCTGACGCAGGACTGATTAGGCCTCGTGTGTTACAGGTGGGAAAATGGAGACATTCACCTTGTCAGTTATTGAAAGAGTAGAAACAGAACCCATCTATTTTAGCTTAGTTTTCATTAATTTCAATTAGCCATCCAAACTTCCATTTCCTGTCAGGCCTTTTAGCTGCAAAGACCCTATCTTACAGGGTTTTCCTGGCGTGTTCTGGAAAAGTTCATCTTGTCTTTTTAATTTTTTTTTGTCCTGGCTGTTGAGAATCTGGCTGTTGAGAATCTGGGTCTTTTCTTCCTGTGGGCCTCTCCAGCGCCTATTCCTTTAAAATCCCTTCCCAGTAATTTTGACTGTTATTCTAAGCAATAGTAGATTGTTTTGATCTGTGGAGCTATGTAAAAATTGTGTTCTCAACCTGTCTCTCTATCTGTTTTTCTTCTTCAGTGTTAGAGCTTCATTCTCATGGGTTTGACCAGAACAGTTGCTTTTGTGTAGTGGGACTAATTCTAACCTATCATCCAATTGTCAAGGGATGTCTCCACTCATTTCAAGGCAGCTTCTTTATAGTATTCTCTTTGGTTCTCCTCTGCTTTACAGCAGAGGTTTTGCAAGAATACTGAAGAATAGCTCTTGCTTGAAGGCTTTTTCAGATCTAGCATGGTTTCCTTCCCAGTGGAGGGGGACATATTTGTCTTAACAGAATCATTGTGGCTCACTTTGGTGGTGCAGGCTGCTCCTAGGTCCTGCTGCTACTGAGGGTTTGCTTATGGCTGATGCTTCTCTACACTGCCATGGCAAGCAGAATCCCTCACTTTACTAACCTGCAAGCTTGAATAAATCAGGAAAGTTTTAGCCACTGGCAAAGGATCTGGTCCAAACTCACAGGAAGTCAATGGAAACACCTGAGCAGTTTATGTGAGCAATAGTCCCCTCAAAGAACAGGACTGACAGAATTGGACAATAAGTGGTTCCTCCACTTCACTTTCCATGTCTCTGTTATTACAGTGCATAGCAAAATTGTTCATGTCTCCTCTCCCCTCTCCTCCCTTCCCCTCCCATAAGAATCTAAGAGTGATATTCCTGCTCAGACAGGATAAAAAATCCTTTATGCTTTAAAGCATCTCCAGAGATGCCCATCTGATTGCATCTTCTGTCCTGCTAGGGCTGCCTGCATAGAAGAGTCATCATACCTACAGAATTACTTGATTCTCAGCAGAGTTAAAATACTGATATTGTGCAAAGTTAAAACAAAACAAAAATATTGAAAAAATTATGTATTTATTTTACCTATAGGCAGTAATACTATTCCAGCCTATTACTCTTAAGCGCTACAGCAAGACCCTGAAATGCAATTGCAGTTTTTAGGTAAAACAAAATTCAGTATGTTTCACAATTAAAGAAAGAAAAATAACTTTCATGACGAAATGACAGGCTAATTTTTCCTTCCATTGTTTCTGTAATATCTGTGTCTCCTTGATGGCATGCATGTTTTTCTCCTCATGAAGCAACATCTGCTGTTGTTTATGTTTATCCTTAGCTTTTGGAGCTGCAGGTCTGGATCAACCCTTATTTTCAGGGTTTTCAGTGCCATCCCAGAAGCTGAAGGCAAAGTCAGACCAAAAGATGAGCTCAGGGGGTTGCAGGCTTTCAGGGACAAAAGGAGCACACCCAGGACTGCAAAACCCAGTAGAAAACCAGAGAGCTGGCAGCACTGGCCAGCAGTGGGAATGTGTTCATGTCTTCAAAGCCAGCAAACTGCGACACCTTGATGTGGAATTTAGCTTGAAAAACATAGTATCAGCATTCATTTCATAATAAAATTGTTTATTTGTTTTAGAGGAGTAACATTTAAAGACTTGGTCAGAGATGGTAGACAACACACACTCCAAAAGAACAGAATTGAGAAACAGGCTGTGTCAGTACGAAAAACACCAAACTGAGCAGCACATTTGCCAGGTTTCTTTGGCTTTGCCAGCTCATTTTCCAGTTTTTACAAGTATGTCTTTCTCCTGGGTCTCTGTATGAAAGAGCTGCTCAGAGCAGAGGGGAGCTGCCTGGAGGAGCACACAGCCAGCAGCCTATGGAAGGGCCAGGTCCCCCCCTTTGGTCCCCAAACCTGGGTGCTACTTGCAGGAAGAAGGGGCTAAAGAAACAAAGACACACTGAGGTGAAAGTGGTGATGTTTAACTCAGCCCTGTGCTCTGGTAGCAGAGCTGGGGCTCTGTCTGGGCTTGGTTTCATCCAGAGCCCAGGGAATGTGGAGCTGGCTGTGGTGCAAACACCCTTTGTTTCCACAGTCAGCAGCAGGGCTTGGGGCAGTGTGGAGCCCAGCTACTGCACTCAGCCTCATGTGCACCTTCCTTACAATGTTGGTCAGGGATGTTTTAATGTGTTTAATGTATTTTAGTATATTTATCCAGTGCATTAGAGGCATGTCTGTTGGTGCTGTTGAGGCATACTGATAAAATCAGTGCTTAGGGACTTTTAAATAATGTGTCTTGACCCAACAGACCATAATTGGACTCATGGATGTGTTTAGAGAGGTAAATGAGTATTCAGGGACTCCTAAATGTACTTATTATATAGCTACCATGAATGCATGTGAGGGCTCTGGTCACACCTTGGCATTCCAACGTGGGGTGCACCAAGTGCCACCTCTGGGTGTATTTGTCACTGCTGGGAGGTGTTGCAGCCTTGCTCAGCGTACCAGACATGTACTGGCCCAGCACCCTTCCCTGTGGCCATGTACTGGCCCCAGAGCACACCTTGGAATGCCACCCTAAATCCATGGTGCACCTCTGACTCTGCTGATGGCACAGGGGGAGGTGGAGGTTGAGTTTTCCAAGGGAATATGTTCCTTGCCATGAGAGGATCCACATGTGGATGGCACTGTCTCCATGCCTTCCAGGCCTGGCTTTGAACAAACCGAAGGCTGGGAGGGATATTAGTCTGAAGGGTTTTTATTTTGTTTCTGTTTGTTTTTAATTTAGGTTCAATTATTATCTGTAGCAAGCACTCAGAAGCCAGTTCAAGGGCCATACTTGAGCTGCAGCTTGGCCTTTCTTTACTGTATGCTCTGGTTCATCTTTACAGAGCAAGCTGGAGGTTAAAGCTGATTAAATACAGCATTTGCCTGCACTGTTGTTTTTCTTTTTTTTTTTTTTTAATATTTATTTCTTTATTGTTTTTGCACTACTGTTTGCTGGAACTGACCAAGCACAGGGAATAACTGTAAAGTAAAAATGAAACAGAAATTATCCAGGAAGTAAAAATGCTTGCAAAATCCACTAAAACCAAATGAATACCTCTCAAAGGAGTCAAAAGCATGCAAGATAATTCAGGAAACATTAACATAATATTATCTTAACCTTGTAGATAAGATTATCTGATGCGTGAAAATGGTCATCTTTTGTATTGATTCCACCATGCCATGCAGCAGTTCTTAGGAAAATGAATAGGTCATTAAATGTTCATTACTTGATAGGCTCTAAAGCAGAAAAGATGTATTAGCAAATGAATTAAGTGCTTTGTTACAGTTTGAATATATCATTAATGTGTATGTTTTTCTCATGCAAGAAGTGAATTGTATGCATCTATAGGGCAGCAGTGTCTGTAGGCTACTGGGAAGTAATATTTGCTTAATACTTGAGGGACTTGTGCTTTTAGAAAATTCAGGTAAGCCCTCACCACTTTTCCAGTAACAGGGAGTAGAGAATTTGGTTATTTATCCATTTATGAAAGCTGTCATAGGAGACTTGTGCCTTAGTGAGGTGCCCTATTTGAGAGCAGGAGTGATGCCCCGGCCCTGCCTGACCCTGTGGGCAACAGCACTGCTCCTCAGGGACACCCAGTGGGAACTGGGGGAGTTCTGGGGGAGATGCCCATGCAAACAGCAGACAAAAGTGCAGATTTGCACTGCCTAGGCTGCTGGAGGGCTCAGCATCTCAGCAGTGGCCATCTCACTGCTCCCCGGGGGCTGCTGCCCTCAGACGCTGCCCACTTTTCACAGCCCACAGCTGACCCTCACGGGAGCCACAGGGAAAAAGGTGCTTCCAGCAGCAGCAGAGTGTGTGGGAAGCCTGGCATCACATCCCCTACCCTTGCTGAGGGCTGCCCAGAGGAGAAAATGCTCCTTACACACTGCTTGAAACAATGACCTGGTGCCGCGGTAAAAATGCCAAAGGCCTTTCTTGCTCTATCTACAGGATCAGTCCCACCTGTGCCACACACAGAAGAGGGTCTTTTTTTTCTCTTTCTTTTCAAAGCTAATAAGGCTTATAATTGCATTTGAAGCTGTTTTTCAAAGCCATTTGTGTCCACACCCGCTATGACTTTAAACTATATTACAAGCGTATTAACCAATTAAGTGACATATTGCCCAGAGGGACAGTCAAGAGCATGATTTTGGCTCACACAATTGTTAGAGAAATCCCAGGCTGCAAAGCTGGATAGCAAAACCATACCAGGAAAGATGTGCCGACAGTTCTGAAGGCAGCACAGCTGCGAGAGAGCGCTGCTCAAGCTGTGGCTCAGACGGGGCCTGGGAGACTGATAGCAGTGTTTGGAGCCAGGCATTGTGCAGTCAAGAGCTGAGCAAAACTCTGCTCTGGAGCTCACTCCTAACCTGCAACACCACCTGCTGTTACAATGCACCGTGTCTGCTCAGATTGCTGGGGATGTGCTGAGAGCAGCAGCGCTGCTGGGCTGTCTCACCCCTGGCATACAGCAGTAAGCCTTCCCTGGGAAATGTGAGTAAGGGTGTTAATTGAAAAGTCATCAAGGCTGAAAAACAAACATGGAAAAGTACGTATAAAATCCTTTCCCCATTCCCTCCTTTCTTCCTCCCCCGGTTCAGATTTGCTAAGTGCTAAACCAAAACCTAAGGGCTCCTGCTGGGTACCTAGTGGGAGGCTATAACCATATAATACTTCATCTCTGGGGTAAGGTGAGGTGGCAGCTGCCCTTTCAAGCCCTTTCTTGTGGAAGATCTTGTACCCTCCTAAATCACCCAGCTCCTGACTTTTCTCTCCCTCAGTTCCCACAGCTCCTTCAGCAGATGCCATGCTGCTGCAAGCCCTCAATTTGTCTGGAGCAGGTAAATGCTGCCCTGAGGGAGCTTTGGCTCTGCCCCTTTGCTTTTCATCACACAGTTAGACAGACAAGAGTGGGGCAGACTGAGGAGGCATTTTCATCTTCCCCTGCTCCAGCAGTGAGGGACTGTCCCTTTGTGGGCCATCAGAAAGCCAGCAGGGACCTTTGTCTCAGATGAGCATCCCAATGACTCAATGCCTTCACCGTTTCTCTCCTGGGGTGATACCATTTATGGACTTTTCTCAGGACAGGGTCTAATATCTCAGCCAAGTGCTAAATCAGTAACAGAAAGATGATTTCATTCTTCTGTTTAATTCAAGTTTCACAATCTGCAAGAATATCACCCTGAGCCTTCTCCCCTTAGTTCCTAAATGGATTTTTATTGCTCTCCCATCACAAGCTGTGCTATGATCCTTCAGGAATAAAAGAGCTCTGCACCCACAGAAAGCCCATTTTCTTGGCACAATCAGGAACTAAGCTGTTTGTCCACATTCAGCATCAGATTTACATGGGACAAGAGAGCTGTGTTCTACAAAACAATGTTTTCACCAGAAGTCTGAGGAGTTTCCAACTTTGGGCTTTATTTGTATTTTAAATTTAGCATTTGCAGATGTTTTATAGGCATCCAACTATTTCAACAAAATGATCACTTGACAATATTACATTGCTGAGCCTTGAACTGTGGCCAGATTGCTTTGTTTACATAAGACCACCTGCAGCCATGGTATATTTTGTGACCTTCTATGGAGAAACAAAACTGTGAGTAGGGGAGCATTACTCAGGTCCTTTTTGGTTCATGAATGAAGCCCACTACAACATGTACAGTGGGGGTATGAGAGGGAGATGAATTAATCATGACACACTACAGAAAACGAAGTGCTTGCCATTCATTTAGCAGTCAATCAAGTATCTGAGAAACTGTAGGCCCCTTTGTGGTACAGGAGCTCAGGGCTCCATCCCAGTTCTACCAGCGGTGACTCACTGGTGGGAGGCATAATGTCATGGGTTATTCCTGTTCATTTGGCTGGTTGCAAATTTCCATGAAACAGCAAAGGGAGAGGAAAAAAAAAAAAAAAGAAAAAAGAAAAAGAGGGCCACTCCTGGGATGAGCAGTGTGTCTTGCCAAATGCTACGTGCAACGTCAATGCGCAAGTACATCTGCCCACCTCATGTTCCTTTACCTTCGTGCACAAACAGGCAAGGCAGGAAGGTTTATCAGAGATTTGGAGAAAACATCCTCTCCTTCTGCAGAGGGACCAATCAAATTATGTGAATGTAAGAACAAGGTGAAATTTCAAATGCTGGTTCTTCTCAGTCAACAATGTCTGATCTTGTTTCTGAGCAGCTGAGCTATGGGTAGAGTCCAAATGTCTCTCTGCAAGAGGTGATTGCACTCAGGACCAGCCAAAAATGTTAAAACACATCAAACTTGGTATTGCAAAACTTATTGCCATCTGGCCAGTGTAATCAGTTGACTTCTGTTAAAGCTCATGAGTAGCAAAGGAAGAAGCTCTTTTTTTGGGTTGGTTTGCACTAAGAATTTATTCAACAACTCCAGTATTGTATTTTTATGATTCCGATAAAGTAGATTATTCCAATCCATATTATTTTCAAATTTTGCTTTGCTTAACCAGCTCATAATCACTAAAAATAAATGAAAGCCCATCCTGGTTAGCACATTTTTGTGTGAGGCAATGCTGAAACTGTTTATCAGAATTTTCGCTCATGTTTAGGGGGATGCTTGATAGGTCTGTAAACTCAAACCACAGTGGTTTGTTTATTTTTTTGTTAAAAAACTATACATCATCCTTACTGCATGTCTGATCCACACTGCTTCAGCACAGAACTGGCCCTGATCCTGAAACCCTTATGTGTATGCCAAAGGCATCCAAATCTGTGGGACGCAGAGGACCATTCCCCAAGACCTGTTTGCTGTGAAAAGTGGTGATAACAGCTCTTGCTCTTGCTTTTGCCTCTGCAGAGGAGCTGCTGCTAACCACAAGGTTTAAGTCAAGTTGGGAGGACATTTCCCCTGGTCCTTCCTTCCAGCCATCCACAGTCCCACAGCAGTGTGAAACCTGAGTACTCCATGCTCTTTCCAACCATTTTTTGTGCCAGGGAGTTTAGAAGAAGATTTAGAAAGCATGTTGGGAGATGAAATGTATCTCCAGGCCTTGAGGGTGTTTAATTTTGAGCCTTGTCTGCAGGAATGCCTTGGGTACCACACAGCAAATCCAGACTGAGTTAATTGGGTGAACACATTTGGGCTGCTGGACATCACTCAGCAGACATGGCATGGGCCAGTGCCACCCTGCCTTTCTCAGAAAAATAATTTCTTCCCTGCCCACTGGCCTCTCTCCTTTGAAATTATTGTTTCTTTGATTCATGATTTCAGTTTACTGAAACCCTGCTCCTTTTACTAATATCTTTCTTACGCCCCCCTCATTTCCTTTGCCATCCTAGCCTGGAAACGGGCCTTGATTGTTTCAGCTCACATACTCTGTGCAGAGATGAGCTGCAGCCAAATCTCCTGTCTTGGGCTAATTAATGACACAGTAGCACAGTTCCCCTGAACAAAAGTCTGTCACATTCCACAAGTTCACATATTAGCCTTTGTACGATCCGAGACGTGACAAAGCACTGCCCCAAACCTGTCTCTCCATTGCTTGTATTTCCCATTTAATCTGTTTCTCCTTCCTCTCTAAACTCTTTTCTCAGTCTTTCAGCAAGTGTGAAACAATTTCCTCTTTTCACAGGGGCCTAGTGGCAAGCAGATTAATGAACCCTTAACACAACACGGAATGCTGCTGCCAAAAAATGTATGAAATGCATTCAGCAGTCCCCACAGTGCACTGTGTGGGGGACAATTACAGAAAACAAAAGCTGCGGAGCAGTTCACTTAGGTTTCCAGAAGTCTGAAGAGTTTGGATCAGACACAGGGAACTGCAGAAATGCCCCTGAATTTTTTTCTTTTTAAAAATTTTTTATTGGTCAGCACCAGCTATCTTTTATGAGTTTAAATGTAGCAAAAAGCAGGTCAAGTGATAGGAACCTGCAGCCTCCTTCATTCCTGGCATAACTGCTCTACAGTTGATTAGACATCAGGGATAAATTTGACTTGCACTATCCCCTGACATTAATGTGCTTCTGCTTGAGGTCTCTGTATTGTTCTGAACTGGAACTTAACGTTTTATATTTCAGAGGGGTTTTAGAGGAGAGATCCTTTGATTTTTCACTGGCCTTGCCAGCTCTATGCTAACCGTGCCCAGTGGCTCTGTATAAAATATTTGGAAAATAGCTCGCTTTCTATCTTTCCTTCCTTTTTCCTCTTTCCCTCCCCCTCCCCTCCAGTCCCCCTTCTTTAATGAGCCTTTGTTGGTCCAGCTTGCTCTCTCAGTCTCTTAACACACTTGTGTGTGGAACACTAACTCCTTGAAATGCGAAACAGATGGATGAAGTGTGGGACTCGCAGATATTTGTTTTGGAACAGCGCTGCACATCAGTGTCTGTGGAAGAATTTCCAGCAGCTGGGTAAGCCCGCTGAGACTTCCCTAGTTTCAGTACAAAAGAGAGTCCCCCAAAGAACTTTTGGCGGTCCCCAGATCTCCCCCAGGGAGTTTTTGCAGCTCATGAAAAGCAGACTTTGCACTCCCAGGATGACATATGGCACTTCCAAGTTCAAGCGCTAAAGGTGAAGTTATTTTATTTTGGGGAGCTTCAGGCACTTTGTTTGCTTGTTTGCAAAATGCTCAAAAAGCGACGTGATTTAAAGAGCTGGATTAACAATGTTTTAGATTTCAACAGCAGCTTCCACCCCAAGAAATAAAATCATTCTTTGTAGCCACTAATGACTGCAGCCTCCCAACACTGTGGTGAAGAAAGCAGCCTGGTTAATCACGTTTTGTAGGTGGGAACACAGGAGGTGAAACCCAGGTCCCAGCTAAGTCAAAGGGAAATTTCCCTTGATTTCATTAGAGCTAGGATTCCACTGACTGTGATTAGGAGCCTGAGCCTGCAAATCCTTACTCAGAGTCTGGCCATTACACAGACAAGCAGTCCATTGTAGCTGTGCACTCACATAAACAAGACTTAGTGGGAATGGGTTCCCAGACCTACATTTTTATTTTCAAAAGTGGTCACTGATTTGGGATGCCTGGCTTGAGACACCTGAAAAGGCTTTTTCACTGTCAGGGAATGTTTGTGCCCGAAATCTGTCAGAGCTGGGCTTAAGGCAACACCTCCAGTCAATTTTGGTTTAGCAATCATGCTCATTAAAATTTGGCTTTCCTTTAGGTCACTGTGAAAGGCCAAGAACAGCAGACTCGGGATTTGGGGTTCAATGTCCTTTGGACTGTATCTAAACTCTTTACATTTATCATTTAACTTGGGGATATTGGGAACATGTCTCAGCACGGGTATCCTTATCTGCTATGTATTGGAACGTTCCTCTACCTAGGTTGGTAGCTGAATGATAAACTGGAATATGCCCATATAAACAAATGGGAAACCCAAGAGGGATTCTCAGCTCTGCAATCCAAATTGTCCCATACAGCTGCAATTCTGTCACTGATATCCCCGCATGGCTCCCAGAGGGATGATGGTGGGTTGTGACAGGGACCTGGGGAGGCAAAGCTGGGTGGAGATGAGTACACAAGCAAGGAAAAGGACTTTAAAGGTTTATAATACTGCATAGTGAGCTGGATAGTGGTTTTGGGGAGCAAGTTTGCTTTTCTTTCACATCAGCTCCCTCCTGCCCCACACCACAGTATATCTGAGCTCAGCCTGACCTATTGGTTTCATTACAAAATGTGCTCTACCTTCTGATGGGCTTTGTTTTGCATGGAAACCTGAGCCCAGAGCTGGTCTTGCTGCCTTTATCCCCTTCATGCCCAGCAGCTGTCTACTGCTACAGCAAGTTGTGAAATATGGTGCAAACCTACAGCACATCAGCTGGTCTGTGGTGGTTTGCACTTGCACGAGGCCCCTGAGGTGCTTGTGGTAAGTTAAATATGAAGTAGCTTAACTGGCAAAGAGCAGGGGCTGGGCTGCCTTGCATCCGTCATGGCTCACAAGCTCACACAGTTACTGTGGAGCAGCTGATGGGTTGCAAATTTACACCTCAGCATTTCTGCAGAGAGCAGTTCACGTGATTCAGAAAGCGAGATAAAGCTGGGCTCTTGAAATTCAGTAGGGCAGCAGCTCACTCACACTCACTCACACACACACACACACACACACACACACACACACATATATATATTTATATACATATATACACACACAGTTCTGAATGTGCTGACCTCCCTTTGCCGTCTGTGTGGGGACCCAGAGCTCTAAAGGAAACTGTGATGGATCAGCCCTCTAATGCCTCCTTTTCTTCCCTCATTTTTATGCCTAAGACACCTTCCTAAAGGAGACGTGCCCAGTCTTATGCAGCCCTCTAGCAGCAGTGCCCTGAAAGGCAAAGCCTGGTGCCCAGCCCTCTGTCTTTCATGGCTGTCTCATGGAATCAGGTCAGTTGTATTTTCACAGCCTACTTTGGACTCATGGAGGTGAGCCACATTTCACAGATGTGGTTCGTCCTTTTGCCTGCTTCAAATAGGGCTGTTATTTATGATGATAGTCTGCTAATATAAACTTATAAATAAGGCCAAAAAATGTGAATATTTTATGGGAGATGGAAAAGGTCCTTGGAATAGAATCAGTTTGGGTTTGCTGCATCTTTCTTTCTCTGTGTCTTTTAATAAGAAAAGATAAGAAAAGTTATCTAGTTATGACTTGCATGCTGAGGCAAGACTGTGATGCTGGAGAGCTCAAAGAATGACACTGAGTGCTTTTGTGAAGCCCTCTGAGGATAATGAACCCAAAGCACTTCTCTGAGCCCAGCACTAACACTTTGGCTTTTTAAAATTGTTATTGGTTTCCATGCATTTGTGGAAATAGTGAACTTGGTGTTTTCACAGTACATCTTCATTATCTCTGAAATGTCAGGCCCAGTCTAGTAGCACACGTATGTGCCCATGGCAGAGGGGTGGGAACTAAGTGGTTTTTAAGGTCTCTTCCAACCCAAACTGTTCTATGATTCCATGAAATGCAAGTCCTCTCATAATTTCATTATGCAGGGTTCTAGCATAATGAAATTAGACCAAAGCTAAACTCTGAGCAGAGCTTTTCTGAAAGATATCTTCCTATCCAACAAGCAAGGCTTCATACTATGAATTATTTTGCAGAAATGTGTCAACTCTTATGATGTTTTCAAAGATAAGAAGCTGAAACAAATAACTGTGACACTATCATTTTATTTTAGTAATCCTGAAACATTTTGTTACAGTAAAACAGAATCTTTCCTTCCTTCAAAGATAAAAAGGTCTGCTATGTCACTGGCATTTCAATTAATTTTATTTAGATTCTTAGGTCATATTGACAACTGTTAATACTAGGCTGGTGTTCTTACATGCAGTACTTAACAGACCTATGTTTGATATAATTCAGATTAAATAACTTGATAGGGCTCATTATTTAAAAAAAAAAAAAATCCTTTCTGTTGGTGAAATATGTGCTTTTGGTTCCAGAAGAGAAAATAATCCCAACATCAGGATTTCCCACAAGATGGCAGTTCTACCATCACTATCACCAATATTATCACATGAGGGACCCTCACTCATGACTAGAACTTATGGGCTGGTTCCAAGTGCAGTACAGGCCCCAAAAGTCCCTAATTGCTAGAAGGCCCAAATCCTCAAGAGCTTGCAACAAACGTAGAAGGCAAGGGTCACTGGATGGACAGAGACAGATGGAGAACTGCAAAGAAACCAGGAGACACAACAGGTCAGCTTGATGGCAGTAGTCTCAGTGGTTTCCTCCTCAGCCCAAACTCAGAACTTGCAGACCCGTCTTTGTTATGTTGTCCTTAACACTTTCATGTCTGACCACAGCCAAAAAAGCTCTTATTTGACCCTTCTGAAAGGACTCATCCAGCTCTTCCAGTAGTTCTGGACAGGGTTTTACCATCACCTTTGAGAAGGTCAGAAATGGTTGGTAAGAGATACAAGGCCCCTTGTGCAATTTCCTCCCTCTCAAGTGGCTTTTCTATGAGAGGTGAGAGGTTATGTCAGAAAACATATTACATACACACAGTAATTAGTAGTACTTATTTGAAAAAAGCCAGGACAATGAACATTTTTTAAAGGGGAAAATTTGAACTAAAGATCTCTGTTTTATATAGATGTAGCATACCTGGCTGGCTAATATCTAACCCGTGACTGAAAGTTTTGGGCTCTCAGAGATGACTGAGCATGTGGCATTGGTCAATACCATAAAACACTTTCATTTTCCTATGACAAATGACCACAGGGAGCCAGAGATTGTGTTGCCTTACAAGACACAAAGGTAATTTTTATGCTTGTAAACTTCTTTCCCTTGAAGGGATTATTATCAACATTATTTGGCCAATGGTGAACAAAAAAGCTTAGGGTGGAAGAAAAAAATGTGCTTTATAGTTGTGAAAGGCTCTGTGGAGACCAAGAGAGTAAATGCTGGCAGCATTGCTGGCAGCATTGGACATTTAAACAGCAGCAAAATGTGAACTTTCTTACTGTGTGCAGGAGACGTGTCAGAAACCAACAGAGACTGAGAAGCAGAGAATATTCACTCGTGGTGTGTGTGTGTCTGGTTGGAGAGTATTTCTGTAGCTAACAATAGATTTCTTTCCTGAAACACTGTGCTGCAGGAGCAGATCCATGCATCTAGTGCTCATTCCCAGGAGTGACCTTCTGACGCGTGTCCTGTGGAAATGAGAGATGAAAACTGAACTTCATTAGGTTTGGCTTTGCTTCTTTGAGCAGCTCTCCCCTACAAACTGAATTAGGGTTGATGAAGTGGCAACACCAATCTGTATGAATTTGGTGTATCTACAGCCTTAACCTAACATGAATTCAGTGAGCCTGTGCATGAGAGGGCCCAAGTATCATAATCCAAACCATGGTAAAATCAGTTCAGGGGTGAACCATGTTACTGGGTTAACCATGGGTATTGTCTATTGTGTAAAGAGACAAAGAGAAATGAATCCATCCACAAACTGCTGCTTTCCAAATGCCAGCAGAAGCTGTTGTTTGAGTGTTTTATTGAGATTAAATGTTAAGAATAAATTAAAGATTGTTTCACTTCAAATCTACAACAGGAACTTGGCAGGTTGAAAAAAATCAATTTGTCACTGGAGATTTTCGTTAAGTCGGTTATGATGAGAAGAAGAGGACTTTTGCATCTTTAGATCAGCAAAAGGAATAAATTATTGCACTAGCAGGAGTTTGGAGTGCTTAGCCCTTGTGATGCTTTTTAATGGGACAATAATATGTAGCCATCAGCTGACATGAAAGTACCTTTTCACAAAGAAACCCCAAAAGCAGTTGAAGCTAATCTTGGCAATAAGGATTTAGTCTGTTTTATTGTACACTGGTGCTTGGCTTGCATGCCATATCGCTCGATCAGGAAAAGCTGGATGAGTTACGTAATTACATGCAAATGTTCCTCAGTATTGATGTTTCAGTCTGTCAGGCTTGAAAAAAAAAGTCTTGCTCTTCAGATACTTTCACCTGAGAAATAGCAACTTCTTATTTTTTTTTAGGATTTGTTTTTGGGGACACCATTCTCTGAAAACCAAAATCAGCACTGGAGATTTGCACATTTTCCTTGAAGGAGTGCCTCCTCCAAAGAGCGCCTACATGCCAGCATTTGAAAGCAATTAGCTTTAACATTTTAAGAGGAAATCAGGGACACGTTGTGGAAATGGAGGGAGATATTTCTCATTCCTCTTTACATCTTTGCATGGACAGATCTCACACAGAATAAAATTCACCCTTGTGCAGAAAGTCAGCACAAGCCAATAAGTTTCATTTGAGCCTGAGGGCTTAGTTGAGAATTAAGTGGTGAGCAGGTCACACTCAGGACCAGTGTGAATTATATTAATCAAAGAGATTTCATTGTTCTGAACTAGCACTATCCCACTAACATACCCAACACAACACCCAGACCTGGTGATTTGGTACAAGCTCTGAAAGCCAGGAGGCTTAGATGGGGACATCATAGCTCTTGTTGTATGGTTTGGTTTTGGAGAAGATTCAGGTTTGGGATTTCCTTAAGTTGGGGATAGGCAAGCTGAAATTCTGATCTGAGCTTTTGGTTGCATGGTTGCATTAAAAGCTACTTCAGTTCCTACTTCTTACAGGAGGTGTTCCTGCTCTTGGCCACGTTTTTTGTTGCTTTTCATTCAAAACAGACTCTTCTCAGTCAAGACATATTCTCAAGAGATATAAAAGGAAGAAAATGAAGTTTTGCTCTTTTTATTAAAGAATTATTTATAGAGGTCCATGTCCTTTTCACTGCCTTAAAAGGAAAAATATGGGGTTTCATTTTTCTTTATTTCTTTATCTTATTTATTTTTTCCTTTGTTTCTTATTTTATTTCTTCTTGGTTTTTGTTACAGACTCAAAAATCACAGAGATATAGGTACCAGAACACAGTTGTTGTTATTGTTGTTGGTGTTGTTGTTATTGTTGTTATAATAAAATTAATAATAATTGCATTTGTGACTAATACCTGTTGCCTTGAAGGTTGTTAGATGAAACTAAGTGGCAAGACTTCTTCAAGTTTGTTTTTTTTAATGAGCAATATTAGACTGTGGTAGGCTTTGCTGTAAAGACTTTATTGGTCTTTAGATTTACCAAGAAACTCTGTAAGGCAGAAGGATGAGCATCAGCTCTTCTCTGGGAAAAGATAAAGGGAATTAGGACAGCTACAGAAGATGCAGCTCCAAGCCCTTTTAACACATCAGGATTCAGCCTTTGAGCTTGCAGCTGTCTTGGTCAGATGCTATCCACAAGCCACACTGGAGACTGCTGATGCTGCAGCCCTTGTGATTAAAGTGCTCCCAACCAGCCCCTCTGGGATCTAGATGTGGCAGGGGAGAAAGTCACAGCAGCATTCAAACCTCCCACGTGGGACAGAAACCTCCCAGACCTGAAGGCAGCCCTGTCCTTGCTGGCTCTGCAATCCCAGGATGCAGAAGCCCCAGCCCAGCAGGTGAAAACCTTGGGTTGCACAGGGAACCTGAGCTGGCTCCTGTCATGTCACTGTGTCCCTGCCAGGATGACCTGGTCACCAGTGCCACCAGCATCCCAGAGCAGAGGCAGCCCTGGCAGCCAGAGACAGGGCTGGGAGGAGACAGGCAGGACAGCTGACCCAAAGGGGTGTTCCAGACCAAATAACATCATGCTCAGGGCACAAAGTGGGAGGAAGAAGGACAAAGGGGCGATATTTGGAGTGATGGCATTTATCTTCCCAAGTCCTTGTAACATGAGATGGGGCCCTGCTCTCCTGGGGATGGATGAACATCTGCCTGCCCATGGGGAGCAGTGAATTCATTCCTTGTTTTGCTTTGCTTGTGTGCAACTGCTTTTGCTTTCCCTATTAAACTGTCTTTATCTCAACCCACAAGTTTTCCAGGTTTTACTTTTCCAGTTCTCTCCCTGATCCTGCTGATGGGAGGCTGAGCAAATGGCTGCTGACGGGGGTTAAAACCTGACACCGTGGGGCAGCAAAGACTTTTTCTGGGAAGTCAGGGTGAGGGAGAAATAATCTCAATGAGCATAAGATAACAGGCATTTCAGTCTAGAACACTTCCACTTGCTTTGTTAATTTGTCTTCATATCCAATAAAGAAATGGATGATCCAGTAATGAATCATTATTAGGCATAACAAAGCCAAAATGTACTCACAGGCAATATTTAGGCAGTTAACAGTCATTTGGAATACAGTCCTCCCAACAGATATTCTATTTGTGTAATTTGTGGAAATCCCAGTAGAAAAAGAAATTGAAAAAACAGAAGTATTTGTGGGGCAAAATCCTCTGCAGGAAGACTGGACATCTTCATTGTGTTAGCATTGTTACTTTTTTCTATTGGCTTGTCCAGGTTTATGTGCTGCTTTTAAGGCTGAACTTGCTAAAAGGCTGAACTGTGTACCTTTAAGATAAACCACAGGGAATTAGTATCTAATCAAGCAATTGATTGTCCGAGCACTGTTTGTCCATGCATTACACAGACAACACGTAACCTCTCAAGACATTTAGGGGGTTTTTTTTACCCTTTAAAAGATTGTAATTTCTTTCAGTAGTCGAGCCCAAACATTTCATGTGATCAAATTAAGAAAATGTGAGATTTTGTGCAACGGGGAGGAATAAAGAAGAATTGCTACACAGACAAATTGTTTTAAAGCATTCTAGGGACGACACAATAGCTCTGGGATCCCTTGGGTAAAAATGAAATAGCTACACCTTAGGAATATAATGGAAAGATATTATCAACCGTGGTTTACAGGGGATAGAAAGAGGATCCAGCCTGACTTCCCACAGAATATGTGAATAATCTATGAGAAAGACTGAGCCCATTAAGGGTAACTACACAGTGTATGCTAAACCTTGATAGATGTTATACCCTATTGGAAGTCATGTACTTTTCTTTTTGGATAGCCTTTTAATTTATGCTTTAATATAATCTTTTAAAAATAATTCTGACTGTACTGGCACTTCTGACACACAGACCATCATTTCAAATCCTTTTATCAGCACATGTATCATTTTGTCTCATAGTAGTAATAGGATGGGAGTCAAGGAATATCTATAGTTTCACCTCATGCCTCTTAGCAATAATGGAGTTATGGGCTGCAATGAAATACTGTATAACTCGCTATTCATCAAATGAGGCTGGGGTACTGAAGAAATTTGCTCAGTGACTGTTTCATGCAAAGAACATCAACGGATTTGGGGTCAAGCCAAGGGCTCCCGTGGCTCTCTCAGATCCCAAATCCGTTGGTTGCAGTTCTGTCCCCTCTGGTGTTTTCCACCGGCCCCCATGCACAGAGATTCTGCTCTGTGGCTGGAGCTGAGCAGTGTCCCTGTGGGGATCGTGTATTCCCTGTGCTGCAGAGGGCAGAGGAAGCCCAGCTGGGCTGTGCCAGCTCTTGTCCTGGCTCTTCCACTGCCGACTGCGGCTGCAGATTCTGTGGGAGGTGGCACTGCAGCTATCACTGCTGCCATGAGCTGTGCTCAGTCCTCTGAGCGCCTCCAGGGAAGGAGTCTGCAGTGGTGGGTGCTGGGCATGTAGGGTGGGAATGTCACACTTTCCCTGTTCCCCTTGCTTTCCCCATTAAATCACACTGGGGATACCTTAGGCACTTCTTGGCCCAATGTGCTGGCAGTGCTGCCACAGGTTCCATGGTCCCAGGTCTCTTCAGGCACTTGACATGCCTTGAAGTGCACAAGAGAGGGTTTGACTCAAGAATCTCTCCTGGATTTAGCATTAATTTAACCAAGCTGTTTTGTCTGTGTGTTTTCATTGCTACTCTCTGGCAGACTACAGGAGCTAAGGACTCCAATTGCCTACCGCGTCCTCCCAAACACCCAGCCATCCACCTTCCCTCATTTTTAAGCACTCCTTTGAATTTTTACCTACTTTTCTAAACCTGACCTACTCCATCCAGCCTTCCTCTACCAGCATTTCTACTTCTTCCGCCTAACAGCACAAGTCCCCTCCTGCTCTCTGATTTTCCAGTACTTCACGTTAATTCCAATGCTAAACACTTCCTTTAGGGCAGGGGAAAGGGGGCCACAGAGTCCAGATGGAAAAACACTTCATTATTCTTCAGCATCTGTATAACCTGGTCAGAATGAGGTGAGGAGGAAACCAAGTGGTGCAGTGGAATTATTGAGAATCAAAATCCAGCATCTAATGAGTCTCCATGCAAAATTCTGGAGGTTGTAGCATTTCAAAGACCCTCAACACAGTCACATTTGGGTGTGTTTCCATCTGCAATGAAAAAAGTAATCTTACCCAGTTTTACCACTAAGAAAAGGAAGAGGGCTATGAGTTCATAACCCCACCGGGGTGCATTTATTCCCAGGGAGTATCCTGGCACTCAGCAGAGCATACTGGAGGATAAGTATCCAGAAAGACCCTTACTACAATAGAGAAAGAAATGCAGATCCTTCTAAACCCATTCAGGTAATTGGTTAGGTCATTTTGATAGAACTTTTGCACAAGAAAAATCAGCATGAAATGGACATTTGGCAAACATAACCTACCCCAAACAGTTACACTTAGGGGAATCTAAACCGTAGAAAAATCAAGGATTTACAGTGAGAAGCTCAGCAAAGTTCATTTATTTTACCAGCAGCACTGTATCTCAGTTTCCACAGATTTCATTAAAAGTCTTTGCTCTACAAAATCTTAAATTTGGATTATCAATCTTACTAAAGACCTCCAAAACCCTCACATCTGTGCAAGTGTATTCTCAGTAGGAAACAAAAGCCAAGGGTTTGTGTCCTGCTCCAGGATTTGGTCTCTTTTAATAGTCAGAATTTGATCAAAGCCGATTTTCTAATCTGGTGCTTGAGCCTTTGCCCCCACAGTGATGCTGAGGTACCTGCAAGGAAACATTGGTCATGTAATCTTAGCTTGTCCTCATTTCCAACTGAAAAAATTTATTGAAAGTCACTAAAAATATGTGACACAGTTTCTTAAGGCCTTGTTTCTTGGAGCTGATTGCGGTGGTTCCTACAGGCCTCTTGTATGGCTGTGAATGAAACCTGAGGGCTTCTTATTTAATGAAATGTGGGCCAAGGGATGGTTTGCAGAAATTGGCTAAAGGTGGTTAGGTGGGGTACACAATGATTTATTCTTTCAAAACGGATGCACTAAACCCTCCAGATGTGAACACTGGGGCAGAAACTTGCACCAGGGGATGCAGCAGCACTGCAAACAGGAGTCTCTAATGCAGTCAGTTGATGGACAGTGTTTTCTGGAGCTATGTGTGACCTTTAAAGCAGGTGCCAGCAGAAAGAAAGGAAAAGCCAGAATCCAGCTGACAAAGGCAATAGCACTGGGCAAAGAGACTACTGGTAACCTGCAGGAAGAAAGGCAAAGGACAGTAGGAAAATATTGATTTATTAGTGTGAAATGAAAAGTACACTGGACAGGTCAGAAGCACTTGCTTTCCTGAGGAAGTTTTAATTTGATTAGTCCATTATTTGCAGAGGAAATAAGTGCTTCAATACAGTGAACGAAAATACACAGTCACAGGTTCCAATTTTTAATAGTGCTTGCAAAGCATCCATTTTTTTACTTTCATTCATGTCACTTGGATAAGAGAGGTGTAGTGGCCTTTCAGATTTGAGGGAAAACAAATTAATTGTTCTTCTACCTGTAACAACAAAATTTGTTGAAGCCGTGTGTAATGCACACCCCTTTGGAGAAGGGATGTGCTTGGCAGAAGGAAGGCAGCACCAAGGAATAGTTTCCTAGAGACAGAAACTGGTATCTCCCAGTCAGGTAAGGACTAAACCAATCAAAAAAGTATGAACCACAGATACCAGTGTATAATTCCAATCTTTGTACAGTAATAAGATTTCATGATTACTGCTTTGAAGGCTGCACTCTGGTCAAGCAAGATAAGTACTGGCAATTTCCCTGAGCCTGAATTCAGTAAGATATCACATGTCACTTTCAACGATGTTCTCTGTGTGCTATGTTGAGATCAAAACCTGGACTAGAGTGTATCACACAGATCACATCTCTTCTTAGGTGATAGTGCAGTTAGGATGGCACAGCCTATTTGAATATCAGGAATATTCAGGATTTGGACTTTTGTGGGTCTGTAGCTATAATTGAAGTGAGGTTTTGAAGAAGTTGCAAAGCCCAGATTTTTGCTTGGTGTAGATTTTTACAGAGTAGTGAGGATTCCTTTTGCTCATATAAGGCAGAAAGGTTTAAGGTGAAGCAGGAAACTGCCTTTGCTATATCAGTAAATAAAAAGGTCAAAGCTATGTGGGTGCTGCCCTCTGCTCATCTTCCTGAATGGTGCTTGACTGCCAGAGAGGTTGAGGACTGTCTTCTTGTCATATTTTCCATGGGAATGTGATGCATTGCTGGATTTGGGATCAGACATGTCTGAATGCTCAAAGTTGTGTTTGAACAGCAACATGGGAGTAGGCATTTCAAAAATAATCTGCTTACTCAACTCTGTGTTAAATCTCTGGACCACGGCAGAAATCAGCCAGCACTGCATCCTTGTGATCCAAGCCTATTATCAGCAAGAACTTTAAAAGCATCCCACTGTTAAAGGGGAGTCTCCTATAGCTAAAACCCTGTAAAAGTATGCTCGTTCCAGGTTTTGCCACAGCCTTCCAAGTAAAATGGGAAAAGTTGCTTCAGCTCTTTGTGTTGTTCAGGTAAAAGTGGGGTCTTACATCTTCCACTGTTTCTTGCTTTGGGGAATAGTAGAAGCAGCTTGTCTTATAACTCTGAGAAAAAGGGAATGATCTGGATTGAGACTGCTACTTGGCACCACGATACAAATAATAAGTACTTAAGCCTTATGAAAATGCTACTGAGTTCAGTTGCAATAAATTAGCACTAGTTATTGAAATATTAGGAAGGCTTTTCTTTGCACTACAGTGATTAAAGCAGATAAATAAGGATCTGGACAATTTTGTGTGTGTGGTTACTGTGTCTTAGGGCTGCCTCTAATAGCCCCAGTGATCTTTCCATCGTTGTTAATGGGTATTTAATTGGGATTTATTTCCATGGAATTTTTGTACCTTCAGATCATTACAGCACTGAGGGAATTTTATAGCCATGGGGATCAACATGGTCTCTCTAGAGGTTCTGTTTGATGAATGAAGTTGGAAAGAGTTGACATATAGTTAGAGACCATTACCATTTAGAAACACAGGACTGAGAGGAATCCCTTTCAAAAGGATCCTCTTTGTCCTATGCTGTCTGCCAGTCATCTCTTAAAAAACAGTATGATTAATGCATCCAATCTTTTCTTCTGTTTTTAATTGATCTTTCCTCAAAATTCTGTATGCCTTTTATTTTTTTAATTTTTTTCATTTCAGAGCAGTGAAACAAAATAGAACCACCATCTATGGAGGAGATAACTATTTCATTTTGTCCCTATCTTTCCACAGTTTATAAGAGAAAACACTGATCACAGATAGAGAGAAAGAATAGCTGGGAAATGGCAGCACTGGCTAGTGACTCAGGAGAGGTGAAAGCAATTCCTCTCCCTGCCACATGCTTCTTGTGTGACCCTAGAAAGTTACCTGTTTTTCAGTGGAGAAGAGGAAAACTGGTATTTTTCCACTTTGCTAGGCAGAGGAACAAGTCAATGCTTAAGACTTTGAATGAGAGATGTGTGCCATAAAATGACTAAGGTACAATAAATAGTTTATCTTCTGTGTCTTTTGCAACAGGATTACCCCAAATAATCAGTGTATTTCACTCAAATTCATATGTGTGAATGGAGTATTGCCACATACGTGCATATGTGTCTTAAATGTTTAAAAAAATGGAATTAAGAATTCAGCCTTTATGATAAATCTATATATTGATAATCCCCTGCTTTCCCCCTTGTTTAGCCTTTAGCTATCCCTTGTTAATAGAGCTGAGCTCAGCTGGGTCAATTTCTTTTCTCTTGAATCCTTTCCATGTTCAGAGGGCTTTCTGTTTGTCTGTCTCCTCTGGTGGCTCCTGTCTTGTTCATGTCTGCCTGCTTGGCATGTGCAAAGCCTACAGGCAGAACCTTGTCATGAGCAGCCACCTCAGAGCACCCCCTGCTCCCCAGCACAACTCTGCCTGACATGTGCTTAAACACCAGCTTGCAAGTGGCCACAGTTCTCTTTTCCTTTTTGTTGGCCCTGGGAATGAGCACTTCAAGCAGATTTCTCTTGATTGCTTCCAACTTCCACCATTCCCTGCATTTGGGCCTGAGGAAAGGTATTCAATGTGGCAATCTTCAGGCCTTTAAAATTACCAATTCTTAAAGTTGTTTTTATATTATTATTTATATTATTATTTTGTTGTATCATTGGGTTCTCTGCACTGGGACTGTTGCCTAGCCCCTCTTTTCTCTTGTTCCCTCAGATTAGGGCTTTTGGGAGACGTTGCTGAGCACCTTTTCAACAGTGTGGTCCTGCTCAGCCTGAGATCCAGCTGTGCAGAAGATGTTCTTTCTCAGATGCTCCAACCTCTGATCTGGAGAGGATTCTGGTGCTGGTCAGAAAGGATGCAGAAAACCCTGTAGCCAGGTGAAGGAAAAACATAAGCTGTACAGGCAGGGAAGAAGTAGGAAAGGTTTAAGTGGTTCTTTCCTAAAAGTTATGTTCTTGTGGGTGGGATAAAATTGATTTTTGAAGTATCTGTTTACAACTGGATGAATTACATAAGCATCCATTATGTAATTGAATAATAGCATAATCTTCCATAATGACAGGCAGAAGCCTTCTAATGTTTGGGACAGGACTTATTTCCTTCTTACTTGGATATCTTTCAGATCCATTGTTATGCAGTTCTTTACATGATGTTTTCTTTCTTCCCTCTTTGAAATTCATCCATGTTAACTGGCTGTATTTACTCTATTATTATGCTTCCTTGAACATGTCTTTTCTTTATTACTTATGTCTTGATAGCATTCCAAGCACACTGAGCTGTGATGCTCTTTTATCTCGCTGTTACTGCAAGTTTGAGCCTCTGCATCCAGATCTTGTAACTCTCCACCTGTTAGAGCTCACTCCAAATGCAGGATGAAACCATCTCCATGCAAGGTGAAACAAAGGTCTCTGAAGGACGGAAGAGCTTTAGCGAGGCTGGCTACAGGCTGACCAGGGATTCTTCCCATCACTGAAAAGGATGGGAAAGGCAACTTGCATGAGTAAGCACTTGTGAGTTCAATTCCTCAGTCAAGTATCCATTGGCTGCTGAGTACACTTTGTTGTAAAGCTGATTATATTTCTCTTTTAAACATGCTGTTGATGGAAATTTTTTCTGAGATGGTATTTTTTTTTCTTTTCTATTTTTTCCCCCTTGGCATGGTAGCATAATGTCCAGATTACAAATAATAATTTCAGAAAAACCCCAACAAACTATCTTTCACTGAACTAGTAATACGTTAACACTGCTGGCTTTTTTCATCTTTCTTTCAAACCCTGGCACACAGAGCTCATCTGTAGAAGGGCACTCTTGAGGGTGGATTTATAGGGGCATGCATCTCTTTTCAAAATTATGAAAAACATCTCATTTTATGAAAAACCCACAAATCCCTCAGGATCCACAGAGGCTTTCATTTCAAAACTGAACTGCTTCTGTCCACTTTCCTTGGAAAATCTTCAAGGAGCCTCCAGATTTTTAGTGCTGATATTTGCAATCTCCAGTAAAAGAAAATGCCCCTCCCTTTATTTTTCTTTAACACTGAATTATATACATATTTGAATATTCACATTTTGGTGAATTGCTGACCACAATGACTTTTCTGTGCCCTGGAAGAAATGATGAGCCTTTTTTTTCCCCCAGC
Source organism: Zonotrichia albicollis (assembly GCF_047830755.1). NCBI lineage: Eukaryota > Metazoa > Chordata > Aves > Passeriformes > Passerellidae > Zonotrichia > Zonotrichia albicollis. The sequence goes on from NC_133825.1 coordinate 42,221,021, forward strand.
TTCTGGTTCACAGAGCTGAGTAAAACATTTTCTCACAGCATTTGTTAATAACATAAGCAGGTTTATTCCACGTTTGGGGATTTGTTTAGCCATGGGCTAAATTAGATTGGCCACATGTGGTGTTCAGAGTGCCACAGTGGGGTCCCTGTAACACCCTCCATGAGTAGCAGTGTTGCACTGCTGAAAAATGGGGGAGAGGGATGAGGGATGGTTTAGAAGAGCCAATAATTTCCCAGTTTATCTGGGTTTCTGGTGGCTGTGGTGGTTGTTGTTGTTGTTGTTGTTGTTTTGAGTTGCATGTACTACGTTTGAAGAGAAAGCCAGGACTGGTTGGAGCCTTAATAAGAAATAAAAAAATTGGAGGTGAAAGGGCTCACTGATAAAAGAGCTGCTTTCATTTACTGCTCCAGGCATCTGCTGTAAAGGAGCCAAAGCGAATGTGCAAGCATCAGAGACAGTCGCAGGAGGGAGGAGGCAACAGTCAGAGCTGTGAGTAACTGTACATAAACATAATTTAAATCAAAACAGCTGAATAACAATTTAGGACATAAAAGGAAAGAGAAAAGGTGGAATGAAGTAAAGAAAAACAAACCCCACAAATCGACCACAGTCAAACGAGAGAGGAACACAGAGGAGCAGCAAATGGAAGACGAAAAATCAAGCAAAGCCATCGGGGTCCAGTGGTTCATTCCTGTGGTACCCTGCGGTTCCCAGCTCAATTACTCAATAAGGTCTTGTGCTTTCCAGGCCAAGAGGAGCCCTGAAGTACCAAATCTCTCCTTCAGGCTTCTTCTCTTCAAACACAAGGCTCTTCTCAGCTCATCTTCCCTGTACTCGCCTCTTTGTGCTGCTTTCTGTGCCAGCTCCCAGGCCCTCTGCTCTGCCAGTGATGGGCTGTGCTCACTCCTGCTGCTGCCACCATTCCCTCTTGCCTGGAGCCACTTACACCCTCTCCACACAAGTTCTCCTTTCCTCCAACACGGTTCCCTTAAATATTGCTTGCTGCTGCTCAGCCCCTGCTGGTGTCACTCAGTCTCAGTGCTTCATCCCTTGTCATCTCACCATCTCAGGTCATTCCTGCTGCTCTTTCCATGCTCACACAGCTCCTTTTATAAATGGGTTTGCATCCACAATTCGAGTTCCTAAGTCCTAACACAACAGCTGTTGCTGCTTTACACCCTCCAAGGCCTTTGTGCCTTCTGTCTTTTCTCAGTCCCATCCAGTGTCACTGCCTGGTGCTCAAACAAATAAATAGAAATTTAGATTTTTTAATCCTATTAAATAATTTGCCTTGATGGTACCATGTGGCAATGAGTGTCACTGATGACTCAGTTTGAAATGTGTTTTCCTGACATTCTTATTAAGTGGGAAGAGCAAGCAGGACACTGCCAGGTTGATGTGGTTGATGAAGAATGCTGTTGATGGGTTCACAAAGACTAATTGCCCATTCCTTCAAATCCAAGAGACATAGTTGTGATGGGACAAAGACCCATCTTTGTTCGGTGGCTGGAGAAGAATGGCAAGAGCAGAAGGAAACAGCAGGAGAAGAGTGTCTCAAGCAGAGGCTGTTACCCCATACTCCTGAGGATGTTATTCAAGGCTCTGCAGCAGACCTTTCGCGAAATATCTCCCTGACCCCAGTGCAGAAGCCTCCTTTGTGCCTGGAAGAATGAGGGCTTAAACCCTTTCCAAAATATTTGGGGTTTTGCTTTCTCATTAGTGCAAGCTTAGCTTTGCTTGTGTCTTGGGAATATTTCATTTCTCAGGTTTATGATATCAGAAAAAGCAAAGAAACAAAAAATCCTCTCTCCTTTATGAGAGGCACAGTACTAGATCCCTCCCTGATCTATATGTCCAATTAGTCCATAAAAGTTACTCTCTGCTAATTTGATATCCCATTTTCCAGCTTTACCAACATCTGAGCCATCTGATGTGTTTGTGAATGTATAGTGGGATGAGGATGTGTGACAATATTTTTTCCACGGCAGAAATGTGTATATTTTTTCATGCATACATAATTAAAAATGGTTGAAAGCGACTTTGATTAAGCTTTGTCAAAATTCAAACTAATGTTAATCATATTTCAGGAGACATCATGCAATAATATTTTCAGCCACAAAAAGAAGACTGCCTAGGGAAAGCCACCACATTAGGAAAAAGTAAATCCCAAAAAAGAAATACCAGCTTGTGACCGGAAATATTTTGCTTTCTTTTCTTTAGGCTATACTAACAAGTGACCACTGTCAAACAGTTACTAGGATAAAAAATGCATATATAATACTAGCAAGGCTAGGGAGAAATGAGGAATCATAGAAAAGGGAGATGAATATTGTTTCATCTCAGAATTGAAACGAGTAGAGGCCAAAACCAGCAGGGTGGGGAGTCTGTTCCAGATGGCAGGAGCTGCAGAAGCCATTCCACCAACAGTAGCCAGCTTGTAGGGAGAGGCAGAGAGAAATTACTGGGTTGCCAACAAAGCACCAGGTAATGCAAGAGTGGCACTAACCAGTGCCAAAGCTCTGATGGATGCTTCCTTAAAGGGGTGCTCCTGCAGAAATTGGGAGGGTCACTGTGACTCAGAACCATGCAAGGTGGGGGAGGCAAGGGGATTTTTTCCTTAGAGGCAGCACTGAGTCATAAAGCCTTTGCTTTTTCCTCTTTTTCCCTTTTTTTTTTTTTCGTTTCTATTAAGTGAAAATGCTCTCTTTCCAGAAGATTTTGAAGAGGACATTCTGGAGATACATTTCACAGAGCCAGCAGAAGGCAGTCCCAGGCCAGCTGGGATCCTCAGGAAGATCCCCCTGGATGAGCTCCCAGCAGCCTCCCAGTCCTGCTGGCAGCTGTAGGACACCATGGTCCTGCCTGCAGACCAACAGGACTGAAGGAAAACCATCTACCCCAACAATACACTGAGCAGGAGTCACTGACAGTACCTACAAGTAACTGGATAAAAACTGTAAATGAAATTGGAAGTAATTTTTGCGAACTATGAAGAAATTGCTTTGGGTGAGTATATGCCCTCTTGTACCCTCGGTTGTTTTATAGAAGATACCAAATATAATAAGGAAACTCCCACACACCACACTGGCTTCAACCACATGGAGAGCAACTCCTCATGGCCCCTGATGCAGGGGTTAAGAAATTTACCAAAAATAAGGTTTTGCAATGGGAAAAGTGGGTGCATACTCCCAGACAAATCCTGCAAGCACTCTTGGCTGCTCAGACTAAACCCAGCCTGGCTTTTATTGAGATGGTCATCAACCACAGCGTGAGGGTAAGGCTGATGCAGGGAGACCTTTCTCAAAATTTGCCTCATGTTGAGGACCCAGTTGGTCTTAATATTCTTTTCTAAGATTGAATTGGGATAAGATTTGTGCTCAGAGTTGGTAATCCAAGTCACAGCTTGGGGATTTCAAGTGCAAGATGTCAAAATCTCTTGTGTTCAGAAAGTCCCTTGCCAGTGCTTTGCCATGTTTCTGTCTCAGAAACCAGTTTGAATTTTGGAACCATCCAGTTAAGTCATTTGGGATCTGGTGATTTGACTTTGACTGTAAACACTAATTTTTAAAGATGCCAGACCTAACAGTTGGTTTAAAAACTGAACAATAAACATGCTTATTAACTTGCCACACAAGATACACACATTGAATCTGCATTGCTTATTTGGCAGCATCATGAACACTACCCTCAAACTGATTTGATGACTGTTTAGAATAGTAACTGATCCTGCTGAGAAAAATCTAACTGTTAGGGCTAAAAGTTTCTTACTGTTCACATTCCTTCTTGAAATTCTATTCAGCTTTTGGTCTAAATTTTTCATGGAAAAACCCACTAAATTAAAAATGCATTTTGGAGTGATGCCAACACCTTACAAAGTTATGCTTGGAGTTTTTTTCCCTGTTAATTTTTTTATTTTTAATCTAAAAATTGTTCTTGTTTTTAATTACAATCTCAAACCACCTGATCAAAAATGTAAGTTTTCTCCAACTCACACAGCAATAAACCATTCAAGATTAATATATTCAACTAATTGGTCAACTGAAAGCATAAATTGACTTGATGGTCAACAGGAAGAACTAGAACAAAGGTTCAAAATGTTCAATGAGCTGAAAAATCTGTTTTGTACCAGTTCTGTTGATCAACCTTTAAAACCAGTCTCACCCCATTGAATTGAATAATACAGTGTCTCCTTTAAAGGCCAGCAGTTTTCCAAGCAGATTTTTTGCATGTCACCCCCAATTTAGAAAGCAAGCTGACATGGAGCTGACACCAATTTTTGACCAAGGCATTTACAGGGAAGGAGCAGAAACCTTGCTCCTCTAGATCACGCACATTTTGAAGGCCATAATGTGTTTTTCAATAGCACTGTTGAGTTTAGTGCTGCCATCTCGGGGAAATCGGAGATGAACGATGTTATTTAAAAAAATATTAGAAACAGCAAACACAAATTTTTTGGCAAAATGTGACAATAAACATAAAAAGTCAAAAGATAAATCAGAGCTGATGAAGGGACCTCCAAGAATTTACAAGCTTTTCTATTTGCCATTAACCTCCTCAGCTCTGACTTCTTTTGCCAAAAATTATTCTTTGCTGATTTATTTTTTTACTGTTGTGGGCAGGAGGTCTATAAAGTGATGCCTACAAGTCCTGGTAGAAAATCTTACATTCTGTAGGTATTTCTAGGTTTGTGTATAAAATCTGTGGTGTCCACCCTGGCAAACACACACCCCTGAAACCCACAGGTGATGCCACTGGACTTCTAATCACTGAATGAGGGACAAATCTTTGAAGAGAAATAGAACTGGTGACACATTGAAAAGAGCTTCTAAGCAGAGTCCTGCACACAGGTTCTGGGTGCATTTGCTCCTCTTTCTTTAGTCATTGACTGTACGGCAGTGTTTCAAAGTAACTGAAAGAAATATTTATCCTTCCTGTAGCCCCAAAATGAACCAAAAAAAAAAAAAAAATTAAATCTCATGAGGAAGCAATTTCAGGCTGGGGAAAAAGAATTAATTCCTTTTTGGTTGTTATTGTTGCTTTTCATTCTCTCATAAAGGAAATTTAATTTCAATTTCCAAATTGCATTTTCTTTCAAAATGAAATATCCAAGCATTTATTTCTGAAATGTCAGAGGGAAATGCATTAAAACTTCATTTATAAGGTGGATTAGGATGGTGTGTTGAACTTAAACTTGGTCCACAAGTACCTTTGGTTGACTTGGAGAGGGGTTATTTTCATCCTGTTACACAGAGAGCTCCTCCTGGGGCTGCTACAGTGTGGAGATGCTGAAATGTCAGGGTGTCTCAGCTGACACCCGGTGCCATCTCCCACACTTGTGACTGATGGCGCTTGCCAGCTGTCAGGGGCAAACCCATCCAGTGGCAAGCAGTGGGCAGGCAGTTCTGGGGCTGTGGCAGCCCCAGAGTGTTCCCTTGAGTCACCAACTGCAGCACCTGCTGTGATGTTCCCCTCCTGGCCCCTGATGTCCCTCCTAGCCCACAGTGTCCCCCCTCGGTTCTCCGTCACCCCTGATGCTGCTGACAACATCCTGCTAGGCGCCACGAGCTCCAGTTTTACAGGACAGGGATGATGCCAGGGCAGAACAAGATCCCTCCATCTGCTGAATTGTCCCCTCCTCTTCCTCCTGCACCACAGCTCTCCTCACCTGCTCGTGGGTGACTTTTGTGAGTGGGCTTCTGACATTTGTCCCGTGCAAAACATGAGCAGGACTGCCCAAGAAGGACAGATTTTGCCCTGGCCAACCCTTCCAGGATGAAGCTTGAGGCAAAGAGGTGCCTCTCTCTACCTGTCAGCCTACACCCCTGCCACACACTTTTTACTGTTGACTCTTCTATTTTTTGTCATGCTCTCTGCTTGTTGTCTGAGATGAGATGAAAGATTTTTAATAGTGATGGCATACAGCTCTAGAGACAAAAGGGTCTATTTCTTTCTTATCTTGGATGTGTTAAAAACACTCTACCTTCATCCCGCTACGTTCAAAAGGAGACAAAAGTGAAACGAAGCGAACAATTTTTCAGCACCATTAATAAAACAACCCCAAATGATATAAAATAGCCTTGTTTCACATGACAAACACCGTACCCACGAGCTTTGGCTTCTCTCATGAAGAGAGAGAGAGAAAACCTTCAGAACTTTTTCTGGGCTCTCAAACTTCCAGCGCGGTTCGTAGGGGCTGTAATTTAGCCCCAGGCATTTGAGAATCTACTTTGTGTGTTTTGGCAATGACATGAAAATGCAGAGAGAACTGTACATCTTGCAGTTGTACGCTGAGCTGGGCGATCTGAGGGGCCTGTCTATAATAGAGGAATCATCTTTTCTTCAATGAAGTGCTACTATTGTTGTGATCTTCAATAAAGGATATAATGGATGCATTCATGTGGTGGCTGTTGTTTGTGTGTGATTCTTTCAGCGCACGGCTAAGCGCACAAGAGTCCTTTAAACTCTTCTCTACTCACATCCAGTAGGGCTAGCATTTTGTGCCAAACTAGGTTGGTTTTCCCCCTGCAAGCTTCTTTTCCTATTATTTTTGGATAAAGCCAATTGACCATGAAATGCCTCTTTATTGCAAAATGATATCCCCAAGCCCTCACTGTGGGATCATGGGTTAAAATGCCGGTGTAATGAGCATTTGCATGGAGGTGTTGTTGGTTTAAATATTTACCTTTAAAATTAGTCACTTTGGCCCATTGTAGGCATGTTAAGAAAGTGATATTCTTCAGGGGTCAGAAGTGATATGTGAGGCTGCATCTCCTTCTGGGTACTATAATGGCATCAATTGCTTGTTTTCATCTAAGTCCAAACTGAAGTTACATCTTTCATGTGGATAAACATCATTCTCAGGCCTTCATAAGGTGACCTGAATAAAGTAATTTCCTTCTGTTTGATTACAGCATAGGACAGAGAAGAGATTTTCAAAGACAAAAGGAGAAGGTTGTGCTTGGAAAGGCAGAAATTTGCATTAACCCACAAAGTAATGGCACGAGCAAAAAATATTTTAGCATGCAATGTGCATGTGTGTTTAACATATCATAGATGCAATAATTAACGTGTGGCCTCTGAAGGAGGGAAGGGTGCTGAGCAAGGCTGCAGACAACAGCTGGAAGTGCACAGGATGGGCCATGAGAGGATGCTCATTTTTCAACTGTACAACAACAACAACAGCAACACTTTTAGAAAAAGGGTAGGGGAGGAAATGTTACCTTGAATCTGCTCTAAAGAACTTACTTCAATCAATAGTCCTACATTTAAATAAGTTTAGATGTAATTATCCGTTACAAATCTGGTTTTCTGCCTTGTTAGTCAGAGATCCTAGGCACTTTTATTTAAAATTTGTACTAATCTCAACCTCATTTAACTATACAATGTGAACAGTTTAGGGAAAGAGGGAGAAAAAAAAGAAAAACATTAAAACCTTCCAACATATTTTCTTTTTAGGCAAGTTGAAAAGGAGCACCTAGCAAGGTTTTTTCTCAAGTCACTTTTTAAAGATTGTTATTATCTTTTCATATTAAAGTTAACATTACCATATGCTGTTGAGCTTTTGTTGATGGCAGTGCTTAAACTGGGATGTTGTTTCCTTTGGAGATTCTTACTGCCAGTCATTAATTTACATTTTTTTGAAATCGTACAGCGAGTGCTTTGTTGATGCCTGTTTTCATTTTGTTTCTCTCTCTTTTCAGGTCACACATGAGGAGTTTTTTCAAACAGTAAGTCAAGATGATGGAATGAAATCAGTGACATCTGCCACTCATGCTCTCTTCCTCCATCCTGTTTGCCCATAGCCCCCCTTTTCTCCTTTTCTTTTTGTAATGCTCATGGTTTTCATCCCATTCAAAGGCCACCCCCAATTCTGCCCCCCACCCTCCAGTTTCTCCCATAATTACTCTGGGGAATGCATTTGAAGCTGAATCTCTTTCTCTCCTTCATTCTTTGGCCTTTTGTAGCTGTTGGTTTGGGGATGTCTTAATGTTCCCACTTGAACTGAGATATCTCCCTTCATAAACTTCAGTCATGTCCATTTTTATTTTGTCTCTGAGGAAATCAAACAACATGTCATGGAAATGAAGTGCCCAGCACTTAACATGATCCCATGCTGATTGTTACAGGCTTCTAGGAATTGTCCTCCTCTCTGCTTTTGGTCCCCTATTGTGGTTGACCATCTCCATACCAATCTAAATAAATGAAATCTAATTAAAAAGAAAAAGGACACAACTGCCTCCCAACTCCCTCTTTAAAAGCTGAATGAATAACATCGAATCATCTCCAGTAGGAAATTTATGAGGCTGAGAGTTAGGGTCCTGATCCTGAACTCTTTACTCATACACTAATCCTCACACATTTGATTTATCCTTTCAGCTTTGGTTCACACAATGAGTCATAAAAATAAGTGATGTAGGATCGGGCCCTTCAGAATCTTGAAATGATGCAGTTTTCCAAAGCGTTTTCTTTCATTAATGTGATTTTAACTACTGGCTATTCAGGCAGAAAAAATATACTCAGAACAGAGATTTTTTTTAATCCTTACTGCATCACGTAAAGAAGGTAGTAACTTGTCAGAGAAGGATTTGATCCAAAGAGCATACAGGTATGCATGTTAGATTTCTTCAGTAATAGATGTGTCTCTCCTCTGTGTCAGATTAGGACCATTGCCAAATGGGATCATCCTATTGTGTTACAGCATGGGTGCTCCCTATTAGAGTGCTCTCAAGTATCTATTTAGGACAAGCTGCTTAAAAAAAAGTAAAAGAGAAAAAAGAAAGCAGAAAAAAGCAAAAGGGAAAGAAGAAAAGGAAAGAGAGGAAAGAGAAGGAAAAGAGGAAAAAGAGGAAAAAAGAAAAAGAAAGAAAAAGAGAAAGAAAAACAGGAAAAAGAAAAATAGAAGAAAATGAAAAAGAAGAAAAAGGAAAAGGAAAAGGAGAAGGAAAAGGAAAAGGAAAAGGAAAAGGAAAAGGAAAAGGAAAAGGAAAAGGAAAAGGAAAAGGAAAAGGAAAAGGAAAAGGAAAAGGAAAAAAGGAAAAGAAAAAGAAAAAGAAAAAGAAAAAAAGAAAAAGAAAAAGAAAAAGAAAAAGAAAAAGAAAAAGAAAAAGAAAAAGAAAAAGAAAAAGAAAAAGAAAAAGAAAAAGAAAAAGAAAGAAAAAGAAAAAGAAAAAGAAAAAGAAAAAGAAAAAGAAAAAGAAAAAGAAAAAGAAAAAGAAAAAGAAAAAGAAGGAAACACAGATGCTTTTTTGTGAGTATTTCAAACTGTAGCACAGATCACCACCAAAAAGGAAACAAAGGAAATTCTAGACTACAGTAAAACCTGATCTGTTTAGTATATGCCCTTAAAACTTAATGTGCACAGTTAGGATCCAGTTAAGTGCTCTGTCGCTAAAACTTGGATTGAAGCAGCCCTGCTGTAAAGTTTCTTTCCTGATGTCATTTTAAAGTGAGAAGAGGCAAGAAGAGAAACAAATTGACACGTACTGTGATAAATTCCTGTAATGGATTAGAAACAGTGCACTGCTGTCACTGAAGGCAGAAGAACAGAACTGTTTGGGAAATGGTACAGAGATGCTGGCTCTGGTTATTTCTTCCAGTGGAGGAATAAGAATGCTGGAAACTTGCCTTGTGTGTGTGTGATCTGGACTCAAATCCCTCTGGAAATGCATTAAAAAAAAAGGGAGGTCTTGTTGCTAAAGGGTATTGTTTGGAAAAATATACAAAACAACAACCAGCAAAAGAAACTGCTTTTGTAGATGATGGGAAATATCAGGAAGGGATGAGTTTATTCACACTAGGCTGAATTCTCATGTCTGTCTTCCTATTTGAGAGTGAATAATAAGGAAAATTAGGATTTCTTCTGTTCCTGCCTCTTCAGGTACTCAGCTCAGGAGGTCCCATCAGGATTTTCAAAAGGCCAATTTTGCAGACCACTGGAGAGGCAGAAGATGGCTTGCTGACTGGTTGGAATCCCATTTATTTTGTTTTCTTCTTCTGTTTTGGGAGAGTTCATTTTGGTATATTTAGGAGGTTACCCTCCAACATCTGGGAGTAATCTTCACACCAAATGATGGGAAGACAACCCTCGGTTCCACCATAGATTCCTGCCCCCGTGCTGAATAAAGCACATCTCCATGAGTGTGCCCCTCTTACTTCCCAACTGGGGACAGCCACCCCAGAGGGTCCCCTCCTCTGAGCCCCTTCTGCTGGGGGAGCTCTTCCTCAGGGCTGGAAGTCCACAGGAAGGAATCCAGCTTTCCCCATTCTCTGCCTCTGAGCAGCTCCTGTTCTACAGGAAAATGCATTTTTCTGACTCCTCCCTGTTCACCCTGACTTGAGAGGAGATTCTGGGTTCCACCACTGCTGATGTCCCATTGCTCCCTTATCACCCCCCCAGTGCATCCCAACCCCTCTGTGAAGGGGGTTAGAAAGACCTGATGCTTTTTTTGGACATTAAAATACATTTTGCCCCAAACTAACAATATATTTCAGAATGTGAGGAAGGAACAGGAAGGAGGCAGAGAGGCCTTTCAGAGCAAAGACTATCTGGATGGTTTTAATGGAGGTATAGAACTATACAGATATGAAATATTATTATTATTATTGTTATTATTATTATTATTATTATTATTAGTAGTAGTAGTAGTAGTAGTAATGAACTAATTTGCATTCTCACTTCCTGAGATATCATTTTACTGGCACATGCAAAGTGATGCAATTATTTGCCTTTTTTTCCCTGCCCTAAGTGTACCCACAGCCTGAAAGGGACATTTGGGGACCCATTTCCAGTATGTGGATCTCAGACCAAATTGCACAATGCCAGATCAGATGTCTGCTTTGAACAGGAGCAGCATGCAAAACAGTCTTCCTGGTGAGGGATTTTTAGGGTGATTTATAATCAGGGAGAGTTGTAGAAAACATATGTGATGATGATGGGGCAAGATGGAGCACTAAGGTACCATCAGTGGAAAAAGCAATACGTATTTTCATACATGTAAAATGACCAATAACAAAAGCTCTCCTTTAAAATTATCCTCTGAGCTATTTGTACCTCTGCAAACATGCACCACCAAATTTGAGGCAGAGAGAAGGGAAAAATCCTAAGGCCAGCAGCCAGCACAAAATGAAATGCTGAGACTCAGAACACCACAGTATCAGAGCAAAAGCAGGACTGTGGGGCTGGGGAAAATGGGGAATAGCAGGGTAAAGCCACTCTGGGCTAACCTGGCTTCTGCATCCCCTGAGGGCAAGTCCTGCCCACACTGCTGCTGAGCCATGGAAAGCTGGAGCACTCAGGCAAGCCTTGTACTGCCCATGGGGGTTTCCAGCTGGCAGCAGACATTCCAGCTGTAAAGGGGGCATTGCAAAGCTTGTGGCACCAGATCTCAGGCACAGCCAGCCATGGGGCTGAGCAGCAGTCCATTTCCACCTATGACCACACGTCCTGGCTTCTGTAAGTTAGAAGGGGCCATCTGCTCTCTGTAGACCTGGGAATGGATTGTCTTAGATTTGTTGTCTCCAGCAGCAGTGACTTAAGTGCTTTTAGTGGAGGAACTGCTCTGGTGATCCCTACTTTCCCATTTTGGCAGCGTAGAGGAGCTGTCATCGGGATTCGTCTGACCTACTATTGTTCATCCCCTCTTCCTTCTAACTAGTAAAATTTCCTGCTGCTTTCCTGTGAGTTAAATACCAGGGATTTAGGATGAGCAGAGCAGCAAATCATCTGTTGGCTCTTGCTTCCCCTCTCTCCCTCTCCATCTCTCTCTGCAAGCAGCACTTCCTCCAGCAGTGATTTATGTTTGGTTCCACAGGAAGAGAAGCCACTGGGGAGGTTTCAGCCTTTGACACCACAGTCACCAGAGACCTGAAGCTGAGCTCATGGCTTGCAAGAGCAGCTGTGTGGATGCCAGAGAAACCCAGCCTACCTCCTGTCCTCACTCCCACCCTGGTTGTTGAAGGTTTTGGTGTTTTGGATGGTCGTAAAGCCATGATTGTCACCAGGAGGCTCCCCATGCCTGTTATGAGCAGAACCCATGGTGTGGGTGAGTGCTCGAGGCTCTGCTAAAATGTAATGGTGCCTACAGTGGTGTAAAGCTCTGAAAAAACTCCCTTTACCTCTGGCTACAGTGGCTGAATGCAGAGCTTGGGAGCTCTGAGTTTCCTCCAGACTTTACTTTCAACACAGATCATGCCAAGGTATCTCTTATGCTGAGCTTCCTAACTGACCTGTGCTGTGTGAAAAACCCTTTCACATCTCCAAAGAGAAAGTGCTTAAGAACATCAGATTGAATATCTTAATTGAATGTGGCCTCTTGATTAGAAAAGAGGGATCTCAGACTGCACCCCCTGTTCTAAATAGAAGCCCAGGGCATTTGGAAGGAGGTCGCTGATTTTATCATCAATGCTGAATAATGATCTTGCCACCAAAGGGGCAGTTTTGATTTGTCTATCCAGGCAGATAACCACAGAGCTACACGTGTTGATCTCACCCTTTTATTTTCATGAGGAGGTGCTGATGGCAGCTGGCACCCAGCTGACCCTGCTGCCCGAGGTCTGGTGGGGCAGGTTCACAACCTCAAGGATGCCCAGGCTGCAGGGCTCCATCTCCATGCAGGTGTGCCTGGCTCCCACCCCATGCTGTCACGGGTGACCTGCAAGGGGCTCTGCTGCCCAGGGCGTGAGCAGCTTTCACAAGTGAAGCAGCTGCGGCCAGCCCTGCTCTCTGGGAGCCCTGCACTGCCACCTCTGGGGCCACCTTCCACCCTGGAGCGTGATCCGCCCTGGCATGTACAGTGCAGCATTGCTGGGTAAACAGCTCAAACTGCCTTTTGTTCATCTTTTAGTGGCTCTCCCCTGCACATCACACTGGTCAGGAACAGAATCCATCAATTAGCTGAGCCATGAAGTTGAAAACCTTCAAGCATCTGACTTGCAAGTTCCCAGCCAAGTATTTCAGTCATCAGAGCTCTGTGCAGGGTACATGGATAATTCTGCTTGTCTGCTCTGACAGGTGGTCTTGAAAACACAGGTTTCCTAGCTTTTATTCTGACTTTAAAAAAAAATAAATAAATAAAGTGAGTCAACTTGACTCTCCTAGGGTCTGTTTTATTTCAATAGGGAAACAACTTACTAATTAGGGTAAGACTCTTAAAGAAAATATGTTTTCTATTCCACTGATAGTCAGTTACAAGCGATAACACTGTTAAATGTAGTGCCTAATAAATCCAGAAAAACTACCCAATAAATGTAAGTAATAACAATGATTAACAATAAATTAAATGCAGAGAACTAGGAATGTACCACATTATTTTTAACTAGTCTGGTCCATCGGGTTCTTATTATTCAGTTTGTCCTCCACACCTGGAGTTTATTAGAGTGTAATACAAACTAAACAGTCCCTCAGAGAGGCCATTGGAAGGGCTTAGTATAAAACAATATACAAGTTTAATAGTTGTAACTGACCTTTATTCTTTTGCAAAAACCTATCTTGGTAACTTGATGCTTACGGAGATGTAATGCTTTTTTACATAATCCTAATGGGTAATTTTCTTTTTGGTTTAATGTAGATTATTTTTATTCACAAGACAGCAAGACCTATGACCAAGTCCATGATCTCCTATTCTTCCAGACACAGAATAGTTACTCGAGAGTATTTTTCTTTCTTCACCCATTTAAAGATCAAGCAAGCAAAAGGGTTAATGCTGTAGGCTCCACAGATGATGAAAGTGTATGGTTAGAAATGACTAAACTTCACCAGAGTCATGCCTGGCTAAAGGTTTTAAGCAGCTTAAAGTTCAAGATTGCTCAGACTCAGGTGGCTTTTTTTTGGCACAGTGCAGAGATAAGGTTCATTTGCTGCAATATGAATCCAGACCTGACCTTTAAACACTTCTAAATTGGACTAGGGGCGTTGGCTGAAATCAGTGCATTTTATTAATACATATCCATGAGTAACAACCAAATGTTCATAATGACAAATGTTGTTTGTAGCTGGAATTTTGAGTCAGTTTTCCTTGGATTTTCATTTTAAAATGTGGAAAATTATAATTGCCATTTTTTTTCTCTCTCTTCCTCTTTCTCCCTCCCCCTTCACTTTTGAAACCACAAGTGATGGGAAATAGTAAATCCACAAGACAAAAGATTCTTTTCTAATTTATTTCCCTGAATTTCCATTGTTACACTTATGCCATCTATTGGACTACAGTGTTTTTCTGTCCTATCCCCTCTTTTTCAAATAAAACATACTTTATTGTCTCTGAGATTTTAAATGCTTTTAAAACTTAAAAATAGTGGTCAAAAGAGGCATTTTCCTCACACAATGACCTGTAATATTTTGTGCTCTGTGTTTCCAGTGTTGCACTACTTCTCCACACATACCAAACCCATACGTTGTTTCAGCCTGAAAATCCCTTTGTTTAGATGCCTTTACATGCTCCAAACCAGAACTGCTGATATTGACACTGCAAATTAGCCCATAAACCCACAAAAAACCAGCTCAGAAACAATTAAGAGAGAATGTTAATTCAGAGCTGTTCAGAGGTGCAAATAAGTCAACTAACATGTGGAATTTGAAACAGAGAACAGAAATATTTCTTTATAGACTACATTATCTTCAGACCTACTCATCTTGCAGGATTGGCTCCAATTCTTACTCACTCAAATAGTGTTGCCAAAAACCACATACAGCTTGCTCACCCTAAGCCTTCATTTTATAATCAAAACCATTTTTATTTTGATTCATTCCCCCTTCATTTTAAGGGATGAGAAACTACTCCTTGTTCCTGCAAATATCATCTTTGCTTCAAACACATACTTCACTTGCTTGATAAAATAACCAGGCAAACACTACAAAAATAACTTATTTTGAAACAAATAAAGGATAAGTACAATTGCCAAAGATTTTTCAGGTGTGTTGGCTTGGCTTGCTTTTTATTTTCTAAGTATATCTGGCAGGGGAAAAAACTCAGAAGGAGCAATATATCTGGATAATTTTGTAAAAGCAGCCAGGAAAAATGGAATTTGCTGTTGCACCAAGAGGATTTATCTTAATGGCTTATAAAGCCATTGGCCAATGAAGTTGGAAGTGTGGCTCCACTTCTTTAAATATGATATGGTCCATATTCCTAAAAAGTTAGAGCTTGAAAATTACAAAGCAGCACAGATCCTGTGGTGGAAAGACAAATGTAAGGTGCTGTCTTATGGGTGATAAACACTCAGGCTGTGTTGGGGAAGCAAGTTGTAAGACAGGACTGTGCCTGGCCTCCCAAAAGTTGCTGATTGCCAGAACCTGGCTCAGCTTGGAAGGGACAACAGGGGTCATCTGTTACAATGTCCTGCTCAAGCAGGGTCACCCTGGAGCACAGGGCCCAGGATTGTGTCCAGATGGTTCTTGAATATCTCCAGTGAGGGAGAGACTCCCCAGCTCCTCCAGGCAATCTGTTCCAGTGCTCAGTCACGCACACAGCAAAGAAAAGGGGATGTGCTGCTCTGTTCCTGCCTTTCCAGCACACCAGTGCTGGATTCACAGGGAGTTTGAACAGGGCCTCCCTGCAAGGCTTCTGGTGCTCATTGCATTTGTGGGCTACAGGAAACAAGTGGCTGCAGCTGCCTCTTGCCAAAATGATGCCACCCACCAGTGTCCTTGGGAGCGCAGCTCCAGCCACTGTGGGCCCCGCTGGCATTAATGAAAAATTCACCAAAACCAGGGGAAACTTGAAGGGTCCTCGCTGCTTTTGCTGTCACTTCCCTTACCAATGGGGAAAACATGCTGGGTTTGTAGTACTTGGATCTGCTCTCATTTACACTGATGTACCTTTATTCAAAGAGGAAATCCTGGGTTACTCTGACTCAAGGCCTGCCCCTGGGAGCCGTCCTGAGTTGTTTTAACAAAGCTGTGCTCTCCACGCTATCATTTACATAACTGGATGTCTGTCCTGCTTGATCCATGCCCTCATCAATATGCTTAGTGAGAGTGTTATTTGGTTTGATTTATTCTGCTTTCTTCCAAATCATAGATTGATTCCACATAAAAATTCCTGGGGAAATCAGCGAGTTTCTGTGTAGCACTTGATTTTCTCTACTGCAGCCCCCCTGAAAACTATAGTCTGAGAAAGAAAGGTACAGAGGCTGAGAATCAAAGCAGAAGGCTTCTGGAGAAAGCTGAGACTCAAATAAAAATGCACAGACATAGGTAATGATGGCTTGGAGAGGAACAGTTCTTTTGCAATTGAATGTATCGAGCATCCAAACAAACAGTAGATTGTTTCTTGGGTTTCTTTTTTCTTTTTGTTTTTTTTTCCTAACATATCTTTTGGGAGTCAAAGCCCTATGTATAATTAAGGAAGTTTCTTTTTTAACCAGATGCATTGGGATGTATGCTCTCTAAACAAAATAAATAACTATTACAATATGAGAACCGTGGGGTCATTTTATCCCTGCGCCCCCCTTCCCTCTGCTTTTGAATTTTCTCTGTGGAAAATCAGACACCATCCCTGCTGCCTCCTAGGAGCAGCACTGTGATCTTGCAGGCTCCTGCATCATGGGACCCCCTGTGCTGGCAATCAGACAGCAGTGCAGACCATCTCTGGGAGGAACAAAGCCTGCACAGAGGTGGGAGGGTGGGCTGGGAACGAGCAAGCCAGAGCATCCCTGGGTGCCCTCCTTCCCAGGCCTTGTATTGGCATGGAAATTATCTCTCTTTATTGATTCCTTCCCTTCTTCATGTGCATGTCCCAGGAGGGTGTTTTCACTCCGCTTGTGCTTATGTTTTCATCTGTACAGGGCTTAGGTGTCTATTGGAGAAAAGTGATAGCCAGGATGTCATTGTGGTGTCACTGGATTGGCATCTAAAAGGCACATGCATGATAGGATCTGTCTTGGAGGCAAAATCCTGCCCAGATCAAGGACTGCTGGTGCCAGAGTGCTCTTAGAAACCACTGGCCCTTAGAAAGTATTTTAGTGGTGCAAGCAACAGGCTCTAATACAGATAAAGGGTAGCAGGACACTTGGCAATAAGGAGGAAAACACTTGCTGTGGACTGAGTGAGCCCAGGAGTGAGTCTTGGCATGCCTGTGAGAACACTGGTTACCTGTGAGAACACTGGTTACCTGGGAATTTCTCTAGCACAATCAGTAGGTTTGAGAAATTAATAAGATATTTCCAAGAAAGATGAGAAACCTGGACACAAATTATTGCTGATGCAAATGAATGAAAAACCTAAATGGGCTGCATGGGGAGGCAGAGTACTTCTGCAAATCAAGCTTGTTGCTCAGGTGTTTTGGTAAATCCTGCTGTCCTTCACATCTTGCAGGCTGGAATTCTTTTCTCTGTGCAGGCAATGTTGACATGCATGTTTTTGGTTGGTTTTTAGGTTGGGTTTGTTTTGTTTGTTTGTTTGTTTTGTTGTTGTTGTTGTTGCTTTGTTTTGTTTGGTTTTTTTTTCTTTTTCCTGAGATATTTACATGGAGAGCCCTTACCCCATGTTTAAAGGAGAAAAATCCACAAAAGTTAAAATTCACCTGGGGGCAAAGACTCTGCTCTTGGACTTGACAAATGTCTGGCTGTAATCCAAACAGTCTGACTTCCATTTGGGTTTTTGGGAAAGAAAGCAGCCCTTGGGACAAAGCAGATAGAAGGGTTCCCTGCAGTGTCTCCCATAGGGTAAGGGGTGAGGGGGTTGGACAGGTGATTTCAGGGTTGGGTTCAGGCTGACTGACCCTGACAGCTGGATTGGGTTGTTCCAGGGAGGAAATTCTGGAGGGACTCAGCATGGCCAGAACCCTGCAGAGCATGTGGATGTCTTGTCTTACCAGCTGGGGTGGCTATGGACACAAGGGAGAGAGGATGGTCTGTTCTTCCTCCATGGCCACGGTTTTCCGAGATAGAATTTTCATGTCAGGAGTGTTCCTCACTCACCAGGATGGATGCCTGTGTCCCACCATGCTGGTCCCACATTTTCATCCTTACCTGGGCTGCAAAAGCAGGACAGTCAGCAGCAATTAGACAACTCATGGAGAAGTCCCCAGTGTTCCCCAGATGCAGAACTAGGGGAGACTGGTGGCATTAGGGCTGCAGCATTTCCCAACCCTGACATGGTCCCTTGGTAGCCACAGGCTGGTAGCCTCAGGTGCCCCAGTGAGATCCAGAGCCCATGGAATTATAACAGATTAATGATGATGTTCTTTTTTTCTGAAACATATTATTTCAGGGCTTGGGCCACTGGCTCTCTCTGGAAGCTGTGTCCCAGGCCAGTGCCATGGGACTGGCATGATCTGCCAATGAACTCTTGGAATCTTTTCAATGTTGGGGCAATGGTGGGAGTGAAGGCCCATCCTTTCCAAGCCTTTTCCCATATTTTTTCATCAATATGTCAGGGTGACCTCAGGGCTAGCCTAAGCCAGCCTGCTCATTCCCACCAAGCCAGAAGATACTCAGATTTAATTTACCAACTTGGAGGCTTTCTGAGGCAGTGAGATATCCTCAGATGAAACACTATATTTCAAGATGATTATTGTTATAGTTAATGGAAAAGTAGTTTATATGAAACACTCTGTTCTCTCTGTGTCCCACACTTCTACAGGACATTCTGGATAACTGGTACCATAAAAGTGTGCTTTTGGCAGGATTCAGATAGCAGTAAAGTTAAGCACTTTAGATTACAACTAGGAGAGAGAAGGGGGAGAAAGGAAATTCCTTTGAAAATTATAATTTCAACATGATAAAGTTGGCTGAAGAAGTGCAGCAACAGATAAAAATCAGCCTTGGTTAAAGGCTGTGACCATTCAATAAAACAGTGAAACACTGAAATGTGCAGAATGTGTTTTACCATGAATTAAAAGTGCAGAGAGTTCATCAGTGAGCAGCAGTTAGCTAATGAGAAAAGCAGATCCATGCATTTAGGAAATGTAAAGAAAACGTAAACCTTGTAAATTTTTATGCATTACCCCCTGCAGCAAAATATGAAAACCAGGTTAAAAGAAAACACAAAAAAACCTCAAACTCTTTCCTCCCCCCAAAAATACCCCAACAGGAACCAAGCTCACTGAATATGTCCATAAAAAGAATTAGATGACCTAGTCAAAAGAGGAAAAAACCAAGAATTTAGGAAAAAAACCACTATTGACATATTGAGAACAGAAATACTGAGACATAGAAAAATACTAATTTTTAATTCTCCTGAACATAGTTTTTATTTCTCAATTACAAAACAGATATTTTTTCTCCAGCTCCTTTTTGCAAGCCCAATTTGCTGGAAATATTGAGTAATGGATATGTTCTCTAGGTACATCCTCAGAAGGACACCTAGACATGACAAGGACAGTTTTATCAACTGTCTGTTGAAGTCTACAGGCAAATGATTGCCCAAGAGTCAACCAGAAATCCAGAGCAGTCTCTGGAAGAGAAAAACATCAGGATGCTAGATTTTCATAGCTTGTTTGTGATTTTAAGAAAATTCCCCTGGAAGGTACCATACTGGAAAATCCAATCTACAAATTTGCCTCAGGATAGACAAGAGATTATTTTTAAAACTAAGGCAACAGTTGGATAAACTGATTTGAAAGTACATGTGTTGTATAGAGGCAATGCTAATACATTCCAACTTATGAATCCATTAGTCTGAGAGGTAATTTTGCATGACATGAAGCTCTTTCAAAATCTATCAAATACTTTATTATTTAAAAATAATTTAAATTGCTTTTCTCCTAATCATTAGCACCATTGGCACCCTTTTTATATACAGGAGCAGTCTTTGCTTGGTGAGCTTTTAGAGGACCGTAGCTGGCCTCAAGTACATCCCTCCTTTCTGCAGGCTCCATCCTCCCTGAGGCTGGCTGTGCTTGGTAGAGCCTGAAGCACCATTCCAGCTCTGGCTTGAGCCCTGCTGCCTGCAGCGTCCTTAAACCTTTGGCTGGTTGAAATTATCTGAAACATGCAAGGATAAATGAAGTGTTGGCACCTTGCCACCAAGATCTCCCAGATACTACAGCACATTCATCTCTGAGGAGCAGTTGTCTTGGATCAGGTGGAGATTGGCATAAGGGAATGCAGGCTGGCTACCTGAATCCCTGTTTTCCTGTCCATGCAGAGTGCCCTCAAACAGTCCCTGCTCTGTAAAGCCACCATGCAGGATACCTCAGGCTGGAAACAGCATCAGCATCTCTCTAGTCCAAACTTCTGCTCAAAGAATGTTCAGCAATGAGGATGGAGAAGGTTGATCATGGCTTTATCCAATTGTGCTCCAAAAACTTCCAAGGATGGAGACAGCTCCATCCCACAGCTTGATTGTCTTCATGGTAAAAAATTTCTTCTTTCAAATAATGTCTCCTGTCATCCTGCAGTGGCTCTTGCTGCCATGAGGCCTCTGGATCTCTGATCATGTCTTATCAATATCAGCCTCTTAGCTACTGGAGGAGGTTAAACAACTCTGGAGGATGTAGATTGATTTCACACATGTGTACATGATTGGGATAACTGAAAAAGTAATCAAAGTCTACTGAGAACCTCTGCAAATGAATTAAAGCAAACCTCCCCAAAAACTGCAGCAAGTTTTTCTTTCTGCTTCCCACACAGACCCTTTTGTGGTCAGGCTGGAGTGTGCACTGCCATGCAGCAGCCGGGAGCCCACTGATCTACCACAGCTGAAAAGGACACTGCAGGCTCTGCAGAGACCCTGCAGGGCAGCCTGGCTGTCGGTGCCTGTCTGAGGGAACCATGGCTGCCAGCCCTTCCTGACTGACCTGGGGGTGCTGGGGAAGGCTCTCTGGTCAGCTCACTGGGGAAAGGTTTGCTTTCCTGGTCATCTTTCACGGACCCAGGATTGCAGAGATCACAACATAAAAAACAGGGACCTATAATAACCAAAATCTCCTTAAATTTGAAGCAGGCATCTGCAGTAATCCCGTAGATGTCAAATCTGACCTAGAGGACATACACCCACCTCCCTTCCTACATAATATACAGTAGCAGTTAACTGTAATGAGTGGTAATATAACTCAAGTGCCAAAGGGATTAGACATAGTGTGTCCAGCATAAAACACAATACTCAGGGTTTATTCTATTTTTTTTTTCTCCTTTAATTTTAATGTGGTAGGCTGGGGCATTTGTATTTAATCCCGTTGTTGCATATACATTGCGTTATTTTCAGTCTATAAAATTTATATTCCTCTTCAATTAGATTACAGCTCAACCAAAAAAGAGGGGATTCTGCTCTGTGAATGCCATTCCAGTTCCTGCAGAGCACAGGCAATTGTCACCTCTTTCCTCCCCTCTCCCCTGGTCCCCCCCGTCCTGCTCCTTTCCTTAACTCAGCTGTGCTGCAGCACTTGATCAATTGCAACAGCACTAGAAAAAAAAAGTTAGTCATACATGATCAGCAAAATGGCCCAAATGATGTCATCCATCAAGATGGACATCGCAATTTGCCAACTATTTTCTCATAAATCAAATCACAGTCCCACAAGGAAGAAGAGCAGCTCATGAAGAGCCAACATGGCAGCAGTTATCGGCAGACTGAGAGAAATGCTCCCTCAAGTATACAGTAATTATTTTTACTCGATGGGAAATAAAGAGGGGAGAGATGGTAGTGTAGAACTGGAGAGTGTCTGCCTCACTTCATTACTATTCCCCAGGCAAGGGGCGCAACATATGCTTTTCATTGTGGAGCCAATAATTTTGAATCTTGGGACAGGTGAAAACTTAAATGACATTTGCAAACCTTGATTTATTTCCCTGCTTAACTCTGGAACATGCCTTAGATTTAGCTCTATAAGTTTCAATAGATTAGTGGCCAGTGTCACTGAATTTGCTGTGACCTTTAGCAAGTCTTTCCCTTTTTGGATCAGTTAATTAAATATTTTGGATACTAATAATGCCTTACTTAAACCACCCCAGTTTTCTTTTTGTGTACACATACAAAACAACAGGGGGATAGCATGAACACTTGAATTTTTTATTGAGATTGTCTCTTGCATTTTTTCCTCTCTCTTTCCCTCGCTTTCTTGGTTTTTCCCCTCCCATGTGCAATTTTACTTGCTGGAAATCTCATTAAAAGTTATTTATGAGCTGCTAGTGATCCCGTAAGAATTACACCTAATTCAGTCTGTAAAGCTTTTGAGTTACATTGCTTCCCAGGAATAGTCCCTACAGCAAGGAGGACCACCTTTCCCATTGTTTGACTTTCTTATCATTAGTATAAATACTTCATGAGAGGTTCCTTACAAATGCAGAGCAGCTCATTGACAGGATTTAGGCACCAAGTGCCATTTGGTATGTTAAGATTTTGCTTCCTGATTCTTTGATTCATGCCATTTTACATGTGGGGAAACAAATGATTCATAAAGGTGACATCATTTGTGCAAGACTCGCAGAACATGTCAAGAAAAGTCTGTTTCCTTGAAAACAGCCAAAGGTTAATAATATTATGGTCTAGAGTTGTATTTGCTAATCAAATTAAACCTGCTAGGGAAACTTCAGAGGGGTTAGGGATTCAAGGCAAACATTCTTCACCTCTCTAGAAGTGAAGAATTTGCTTCTTTCTTAGCCCCTAATTTTATTGTCGGGCTGCATTTTTAGAAGTTTTTCAGAGTGACAGTGAAAATGTATCTAATGTGTTCAGACTACTACATAAAGTATTAGATATCCTGATTTTTCTGTAAGACTTGGGACTCTGTGCTCTTCTATCTTAGTTCAGTTTATCATTTGTGGCAGTTGTCATAATAATAATAAGGCAATGAATATAGGTTTCTTATTTTCCTGCAGTAGCCAGATAAGCTTAGGAAAATAGAGCAGTTAAATCATCTGTCAAGGGCTGTAGTTACGAAATATGGATAGGGAAAATTAGTGAGAATTGGTATCACCTTTTTGCTAGGCCAGGCAGCCACCTCATTGTTCTGTGATATTGGAAAGGCAACAGGTAACAATCAGTGCAGAAGACCTTCCCCAGGCACCAGTGTCTGACCAGACACATCAGAGTGTTTGGGCATCTGATTCACTTAACTGTGAATAAACATCTGCTAAATTTTAGCATTTACAGCTCTGAAGCCTAAACGGGCCAGTTTATAGTGCTGGAGAAGGTGAGCACAGCAAGAGGTGATCTCTGCTCTAACAGAGAAAGGAAGCAGGACTAAAAGGGGAGTGCGATCCCCTTCCTTCACTGGTGTGAGGTGCAGAGGCTCTAAAAATGCTCACCAAGGCGAGGGAAGCCTGCCAGAGGGCTGAGAACCCAACCTCAGTCTCAAATCCCTGCCTTGACCTGCAGCCACATAAAGCCTGTCCTTCCTCCTGCCCCTGCTAATTGGTTTACCCAGCCCACCCAGCGAGCATCAAAAACCCTTCCAGGTCAGCTCTCAACGCAGGGAGAAATTTCAAGGGGGGAAAAATAGCTCACTTGGGATGAAGTAGGCCTTGTTTCATCAGCTGTCAGGAAGAACTCCTGCTTTTATTTGAAGGAGGAGTGAAGACAGGAAGAGAGTGAGATGAAATCCATGTTATTTTCTAACCAGTCAGGGAGAAGCAGGAGGTGGACAGAGACTGAGATGACCTGGTTCATCTGCCTTGCTTTTGAGGCTGGCCCTTCACTGATCTCAGCTGTGCAGTGCTGGAGCTCCTCTCTAGCTCACCCTGACCCAGGCTGATGTCCAGGAAGTCACTGTGGAGTGCCGAGAACAGTATGTAACATCTTACCAAAAAATAAAACTCAGAAATCTCTTGCTTTCCTAAAAGCAGTAAAGGACACGAGGAGGGCTGAAAACAGAAAGTATAACCTACTTGGGGATTTGCAGCCCAGACTAGAGAAAAAAATGAAATTATGTTATACCAAGATACTCTAGAGAATCACTGATAAAAGAATAAATTATAAATGTCTTGTCCTTAATTAATTGTATAGCTCAAAAACAAAGACTACATTTCCTCAGAGTTCTCAGTTTTCCCTCTCATGTAGTACAAAATCAGCATCAGGATTCTCAGTTTACTCATACTGGAATTCCACTTGGTGCCATTCCACTTGCAGTTGGATTCCCAACTTTTCAAAATAACTCCTCTTAAAAAATTAATGGTTATTTTCCTGCAGGCTAACAGGAGCTAACACAAACTGAGTATTTCCCTTGTTCGCTACAAATTGCATAAAAATCACATGCATTTGATTAAGCAAACAAGAAAAAACTGACTCCATCTTCTCAAAACCACTCAGCATTACCCACAACAAATTTTCTGGTCTAGGTTTAAGTGCAGAAAAACTTTGCTCCTATCAAGAGAGAGGCTGCTGATGAGTGAGGCAGGACTCTGGGAACCCACCCTCCCATGGCTCTTGCCTTGTGATGGGAAGGCCATTTTGGCTCTGATTTTGCAAAACCTTAAGCAAGGCAGTGAGAAGAGACTCAGGTGGATTAGGCATGGGTAATGCAAGGCTGAGGTGTCTGGGGCAGCCCCTGTGTCTCACAATCAGGATTTTTACAAGGGGACTCACTCTATTGAAGCTGGCACCCGTGGTGGTCCACACTTTCCTTATTGCTCAGGCTTTATATTCAATTTTTTTGTTAAAGGGAATTACTGTGTTAGTAGTTGTAGTAAGAACTCATAATTGAACCTAGAGAGAGAGAGAGAAGTAAAGAGAGAGAGAGAACTCCTGCTGCAAAATGCCAGTTTAGAGGATCCCACCTACCTCAGAAGCCACTGCTCCAGCTGGGTCTGATGTCTCCCAGAAGTCAGGCAGAAGCCCAAAATGCTCAAATTACGGCCAGATACAATTACCAGCTGGAAAAAGAGAACATGCTAAGAATATATAGGTGTGTGGAAGCTACTAAAACAGGGGGGAAAGAATCAAAAAAGGAAAAAGTTCTCTTTCTGAAAAGAAAAACCCCAACAGAACAGGTAAGAGGTTTTCTTTTGAAAAGCTCCAAATTGTTCTCTGTGACACAAACATCTCCCCCAGCTTCCTGAGAGCACTGCATGTAGCCTGGAGCAGACTTGCTGGTTCTGGTCCAGTCAAGCTCCTAATAAGTCAGGCTGAAATCTGCTTAAAATTTTCCTTTTCTCATTTCCTATGGCCCCACAAGAGTCTGCTCTCCACAAGATAGCACCTCAATCCCAGTGACTCCTGTATACCCCCAGCATACTCTGCTCAAATTGATGTGAACATTGGGGGAGGCAGGGAGAGAAGGGAATTTCCTTCAGTACCTGTAACCCTTCTCCTTTTAGCCAAGAGAAATAAAAATGGTAATCCCTTACACTTCATTTAGAAAATGGGTTTCCACAGCTATGGAAAGCTGAAGTTGCCATTGTCACTGCTTTTCATCTGATTTCCACTAGGTCTGCAGGCCCTCCCTGCCAACATGACACCCTAAAATGAATGTGTAATGTGGTTGTGATCACACTAGTCATGGATTAGAACTTCTTCACAGTGAAATTCTTTCTTTGCATTTATCTTTCCAATGTCTATTTGCCAATTTTTTATTCAGTGCCATGTTCTGTGGCAACAATTCTTAGTTTTCTGCCTATTATCACTCCTAGACTTCTTTTATCTCTCTTGGCTTCATCTTTCCATTAAATATTACTAGCACTGGAATATTTTTTCTCTCAGATCTTGCATTTCTTCTACTTGAATCTAATTTTGTTGTGGTTTTAATATTTGGCTTGACAGAGAGACAATTTCCTCTGTTCACAGGCTGAAATTGGTTTTGTTTTATTGATAACTCTGTTCATTTCTGCTATCAAATAACCATTACACATTTTCATTTGGTACAACTGCTCAGCCACTTTGCATTGCCAGTAACTAACAGTTAAAATGTACTGGTAAAAAAGTGGGAAAGTACTGCTGAAAAAAAGACTTTTTTGGGGCAATTAAAAAATTATAAGCTTCACATTAATTAAGATGAGATAAAGTAGAAGCTCAAATAGGTAATGTTTGAATGTTAGTTTAGCATTTAAAAAACTGAGATTTTAATATAAGTGGTTCCAGCCTTAAACCATAATTTTGGTAAAAAAATTTACGTTTTCACAGGGCAAAAGAAAGAACTTGGGGTTATAAACACTGTGCACAAGTGTGCACAAGTGTGCACCTATACATACACACATTTATTTATTCAGTGAATAGATTTTGGAGCATCTGTTCTAGTGTGGTAGAGCCAATTGCATTTCATTTCTGCCTGGGAGGAGACAATCTGTATGTTTTTCCAGTGGCTGTGCCAGTTAACGTGCAGGATTACTCTGCCTTTCTCCTACCTCTGTTTGGTTTTTATCAACAAAACAATTGTGTTCAGCTGCTCTTTTGCATGTAAAATAATCTTTGCACGGATGGCTGCAGGTCAGGCTTTTCCTTTCGCTGTGGTTTTGGTGTGACATGGTAAGTGAGCATCTCATCACCCCTGAGTGTTCTGCTCTCTGGAGCGCTTCCCATTCACCCAGGGCAGAGGAGAGGAGCCTTGCTGCCAGTTCAGGATGTCACTGATGTCTTCCCTTGTGACCAGTCTCTGGTTTTGGAAGCTGAGCTGGGATAAATCCTGCTGGACCTGCTGCAGCCTTTCTCTGATGAAGATGGGTGCTCCTGTTCGGGCAGTAGAAGTTCAGATGTTGGGATGCAGCAGCTGTAAGCATCAGCCCAGCCTGGAGTTTAGTCTACATCTGTGACTTCTTGCTTGTGACACTGTCAAGGAAGTCATAGATGTAGCCATCTCAGGACAGGTGTTGAGAACACAGTGATTTGCACTTTTTGGAGAATTTGGGGTATGTCACCCAGCAGTAAGAATGCAGGATGCTCACAGAGATATGCTTGAAATGGCGACCTAGCTATGTAGCAATGACCTGGGAACTGGAAATTTATGAATATCCTGGACATCTGCCATGTGTGTACCTGGGAAAACACAGGCTGGAAGGTTTCCTTCACTGCCATGTGCACCCAGAGGACAGCACAAGGGACTGCTCATGTTCCCTCTGGGCATTGTGGGGCTTGCCAGGGGGAAGTGGCTCCTGAGCACGAGCACAGCTGGATCACACCAGCTGCAGAGCAGGGCAGATGAGTTTCACTGTCTGTTTGTCTTCCCTTCCTTCACGTTCTTGCTCTGCTCCTCCTCCTCTTTCTGCCATGGGGAAAGCTTTGTCCCCTGGGGCAGCAGCAAGCTTTTCTCTCACATGGCTCACACTCTGGGTCCTCAGGGCACCTGGGGCTCTCTAGGCACTGTTATAAAATCAGTGAAAAAGCAGATGCTTCTGGTTAGTCCAAAATTTATTCCAAAGAGACAAACAAAACCCTGTGAAACGTAGCAAAGAAAAATGGGCATTTTCAGGCGGGAAACCATTTGTTAATTGCTTCTGTGCCCACAGCATCTCTGGTGATGACTGAGGGAAACTTGGATTTTGCCATTGCCACCTCTGCTTATTTTGGAGGATCACTGAAGCTGGAATCCAGGCCCAAGGTTGGAGCACATCCTGGCACATGGAACACATGTGCCAGGGCTCTGCCTGCTCCACAGCAGGGGAATAGCCAACAGTGAAGCAGGAGAGCTCAAGTACGGGAAGAAAAGCAAAGTTCTGTGGAAAATGTGTAGGGCAGTGGAAACCTCTCAATTCCTTTATTTGCATGACTAATCAGCTGGGCTTTCTGCTGGCTCCCCACACAGCTAAGTTTATCCTATTTATTTTTCACATCACTGCATTTAAATTCAAGTGTGGGAGAGGGGAGTATGGGCACTTTCATTTGTTCAGCATATTTATAAAAGGCCCAGAAATGAACATGTGGCATCAGATGAACACCTGGCAATCAAAGCAGGGAGAGCCAGCTGTTGCCTTTGTAATTGGAATTACAAATTCACACCATCCGCGCTCTCCCTACTGCACCCACACCAGCCATGAAAGCAGAGGAGTTAGCTCTGGGTGCATATGCTTGAGAAGCAGCAGCCAAAGACAACATTTGGGCTATCTGCTAAAAAAAGAAACTCTCCTTGCCTTTTCCCTGTAAGAAGCAATAGTTTTTAAGCCAGCTGTGCCTACAACTCCCATTTGCTACAGAATTCTGTCTGTGTCTTTACTGCAGGGCATGCAACTTTCAACAACTTTGCAGTTTGGAAGTTGAACCCACTTCATTCCTGACTTCCCTCCAGCTGATCCACACAGAATCCTTCGTGCTGGAGTTCATAGGTCTCTCCTCTCCTCTGGCTGGTTTAGCTGCTGAGTTATTGAAGACCATGGGTAATGAAAGACGCCTGTGTTACCCTCCCTTGCAACAGTCTCTACTTCAAGGCTTCGGTCAGGAATCCTATATGTTAAAAAAATAGGGCAGCAAAGAACCAAAGGCATCTTGAATGTACACACTGTAACTAAAGGAAAAGAAAGAGTCAGAGCCACCACTTGAGAACATGTGAGTCAATAAAGTTTTATAAAAGAAGCCCATAAAGCTGCCATGGAAACTTAACCATTGCATGCATTTAGGGTGAGAGCAGTTCATTGGTGCTGGAGTAGGACCCTGCGCAGCGTTCCTCTTATCTCCCATGCTGGGATCCTCTATTAAAAACACATGGAGGAGGCTAAAGTTCGTTACGAGTGACTGCAGTGAAAATAAAAATTAAAAAAAAAAAGCTCACGTGCTCACACACGCACACATCCAAAGAGATGGGGAAGAAATTAAGATGGATTTGCAGAGGAGGTTGTGCTCACAGTAAAACACACCTCCAGTGGTGCAGGGCAGAGGGGACAGGCTTCTCTGGTGGCAGCTGATAGACATGAGCACTCGAGCAGCTCGCAGCCCCTCTGCTGTCCCCCCGTCGGAAGATTTGTAGGTGGCTCTCCGCCAGCCACCAGGCTGATGGGTCAGGGGTCGTGACCTGTTGATTTACCAAAGTATGATCAACTCACACAAATTATCGGCGTCAGAGAGCCCTGACAGCCTCAATATGATGAGCGATGAGAGCGATTGTTGGTGACATGCGGGAGCAGCGGGGGAGAGCCGCCCTGCGCTCGGCGGCGCCGCGGGGCAGGGGCTGCCCTGTCCCCCAGCCCACCCAGGGCACGGCCACCCCAGCTGGGGCCACACCAAACCCACGGCCCCCACGGGGGAAAAACATCCTCCCAGACAGAGGCAGAGAGAAACAAGAGGGATTAGAAGCTGTTTCAAGGGATGACTTGGTTATTTCTTTTTTTCACTGCAGCGCGAAGAGATGTTGAGGGATGGGGGCTTTAAATCCGATGGGAAGTGCTGGGGGATTCAGATCTAGGAAAACCCTGGAGCTGGTGCTGTCTGTGAGGTTTAATCAAATGGATGTACCAGCTTCTTCGAGTTATCTTTGGGGGCCGTTGTCAAAATCCTTTTTTTTTTCTTCTTCCCCTCCTTTTTTTCCCAGCTTCATTCACGTAGGAAAAATTTTGCCTGGGGTAGGATGGGAAAATTATAGCTGCTGGGCATTTTGCCTTGATCCTTCAAGTCCTCTTAATCGACTGTGCTATTCAGATGGGGGCAGAGGATAGCAGAGGTAGTTGAAAGGAGGCAGGGAGTGCCGAGGGGTTAGGGCAGGGTGGCGAGTGTCTGCATAGGTGTGTGCGTGTGTTTGTGTGTGTGTATGTGTGTGTATGTGTGTGTGCATGCATGTGCAAGGAGGAGGAAGAAAGCCCACAGCCCAGGACAAGGATTGGGCTCCAAATTTTTTTTTTTTTTTTTTTTTTTTTTTTTTTTTTTTTTTTTTTTTAAGAAAAATCTATGTTATTCTTGCAGAAAATGCTCTTCCAGTGACCATGGCATGGATGTGCAGGTACCAGAGAGCCTCTGCCAGGCACCTGGGTGGCCCAAGGCTGGCTCCCATCCCAGCACTTCCTCCTGCTCTGCCTGCTCCTGTGCAGGTGGCTTCACCTCACATTTAACAGAAACAGCAAGCTAGAGCTATTACAGATTTCCCCTCTGTTTTATTCACAATGGGAATGTTGCACTCAGCCCGCTTTTGTGTTTGTTTAAATCCATTTGTTTACTTTGTGAGAGGACATGCATAAAGTAAGTATAATGATCTATTAAGCTATCAATTTTTAATTTTCTATGAAAAATCTGTAGCACAAAATAGATTTTTGGAGCCACCAGAATACTCAGAGCATATGAGCTGGCAGAGATGAAAAGTCAAGATTTTTTTCATTCATCTTTACCATAATGACCTTTTAAATATTTATTGTATATATATAAAAAGGCAGAGGAAGACAATACTTGCAAATATATATGCTTAACTTTGGGTTTAAACCAAACAAAATAGTATTTAAAGAAATACTGAATAAA
This sequence comes from Zonotrichia albicollis, assembly GCF_047830755.1. Lineage (NCBI taxonomy): Eukaryota > Metazoa > Chordata > Aves > Passeriformes > Passerellidae > Zonotrichia > Zonotrichia albicollis. The sequence continues at coordinate 42,251,259 of NC_133825.1, forward strand.
TTATTTATTTCCCAGGTCAATGGTTGCAGAAACACAGTTTATATAAAAACATTACAATTCTGGCCATTCTAAGTACTGGCTTTAGAAAAAAAAACAAACCTCTCAATGCAATTTTAATAAACCTAAAAAAATTCATGCTCTTGTTTCAGGCTGAATAGTTTGCTGTTTCTGAATAATAATCATTCAAGATCTAAATCTAACCACAAGAGTTCAGTGCACAGATGCAATATACTTGCTGGAAAACCCTTAAGAAATAGCTGTTTGATTCAGGATCTGAGTCAGTAAAACAAGATGTGATGGTTTAGTGGGATGGATGTCAAATAACAGAAAATGAGGACAACTAATAGAGAAAGAAGACTTTTGAGGAGGATTAATTAATAAATTAATAGCTGTGTGCATGGATGGAGTACAAACAAGTCAACAACAGTTCATTATTCCCTTAAACAAATACGATGCACAGATCCTTCCAAAAGGAAGCTGAACTATTTGTGCTTGAGTAAAGATCATGTGTGAGTGGATGAATGGATGAATGAATGGATGGACGGATGGGTCAAGAGATAATTTATATATGAGGTGCACACAGACAAACACACGTGCCCACACTCATGCACATGCATTTAAATAAAGCGTATTTTTCAAGTGTATATTTTATTGCACTCTAAGGGTCAGACAGGAATATTCTAGCATTTAATCATATTTTTGCCTTGCATTAAGTTTTGGTGTGTTTTAGTGGGTGACAGATTAGGTTATGCTACATCAGGAATAGATAAAGATCACCCCTTTTCTACATCACATTTTTATTTCTAGAGATAGTCATGACTTTTTCTAAAAAAAAAAAAAAACCACAAAACAAGCCTTTTGTCAGAAAATGCTGATTTCTTGGCATCAAGGCTTTCTATGGAAAATGTTTATGTTTTTGCATTTTTAATTAAATAGGTTTTTTTAATTGTTGGAACATAAGTTTCAAAACAAAAAAATTCCAGATTTTCAGTTCAAAACAAGATTGTTTGAAATGTACGTTAATTAGCATACAAAAATAACAATCCCAGTACTAAAATGAAATGTCTCAGAATGATCAAAACACAAACAGGTTTCTACAGCCCTGAAGTGATATAATTTTTTTGCTTTACAGAAGTTTTCAGGCTTTTCATTGTTTGTCAAAATGAGAAAAAAAAATTTTTTAAATACACAAGAGATTAGGAGAACATTATTTTGCCCAATTTGAGAGTACTGCTCAGGCTAAGCAGGAATATCAGAGGCTGGACAGAATAAATGAATAAATACATTAAAAATAATAGATCAAAGCAATCTGGTTTTGAGCAAGAAAGCACTTCCAATTTAAGGGTCAGCATTTTTGACAGAGATATACAAATATTCACGTGTGTATTAAAATAAAACCAGTGGGATATATAGATCTATACACACATGCACATCCACCCTCTCTAATCACCTTATTTGATTTTTGCAGTTGGCTTTTTCTTTTCCACGGTGATGTGCTGCACAAATTTCATGTAGAAACTTCATAGTTAAAACAATCACCACAAAAACCTGGGTTAATGATTAACTCTGAATGAAGAGTTATAAGCACTCATCAAGGTAATACATGATACAACTTAGCCATTTCCTTTCTCTTTTCAGCTTTTCAAAAGGGGCAAGGGAGCATGAAGAATAAAGCCAGGCATCCTTATTTGGTTGAAATAATAGCCAGTATACCAGAACTTCAGACAAATCCTTCTTGCTTTCTTTCAGCGGCCTCAACCATTTTGATCTCATTTCATCATTGAATGGACCCCTTAACAGAGAGTGACCCCATATTTTAGGACTGAAAACATACACCTTGTTAGTGTGAGTTTATTTTTTTGTTGTTTGAAAAGTGGGCAAATGTAGTCAAAGCTCTCACAAAACATCACAAGAGGCTCTTTCTTCTTTCATGGCACACTGAACATGTAAAGTAATCATTGTTTACAATACAGAGGCAGATAGCAAAGACGTGTTTGTTGTCTCACGCTGTATCTTATTATGCATTAGATTCTGATTTCAGTTGCTTTGCCTTTCCGTGTTATTTTAATTTTGAATGATGATAACTGAAGGGGGGGAAGAAAAAAAAAATAAAAAAGGAAGAGAAAAGGCAGGATGTGCCATCAAGACCCGTGGTCCCCTCGTTGGGAGCACGCGTAGGCGGGACTGGAGCGCGGCGCTCGGCACTGGGCACCTCATTACCACAGGCAAATTGGAGGAGCCAGGCATGGCTGAGGGCACCACGAGGAGGAAGATTAAAAGACTGAAATATGTATAGACAGGGCAAGTGACGGGGCAGCCCCGCTCCCCATGCACTGCAGGGAGGGGAATCCTGTCCAGGAGGGCTGAGGGAGAAATGGGGGGATACGGAGCACAAGGGAGACACAAGTGAAACCTCAGGAGCTTCTGGGTTTGGCTGTGAAAAACTGTGAGTCTCCCAAAAGAAGCTGCAGAAAGTCCTTCCTTGGGGATGTTTCAGTGGAGCTGAGCTGAGCGTGACAAAATTCCCATAGGGAGAAATCCTGGCGATGCCCCGGGTGCATCAGCAAGGCATGCACACTCCTTCCTTTTGTTTCCCTCTCCCCCTTAGCTGGCTTTTTGCTTGTTTACTCAGAGTGTTCACATAATTTGAAGCTTCTTCATACTAAAATTCAAACGCCTTTTATGTGCTCTGAAGGACATTTACACCCAGCCAGGAACTCTCATTCCACAAAAGCCTCATCAATTCTTCTCTCAAATGTGGAGAAGTTCAGCGTGGGCTGATGAAAGCAGCAGTAACTGACTTTTCCCCTTTTTATCTTCCCCAGAGCATCTAGTTCAAGCAGGGATGGAGTTTCTAAGAGGGTTCCCATGCTTGACTCCAAGACTGACTTCTGTTTGACCTTAGACAAGGTTTCCATGAGTTTTCCTGGAACTGCATCCCTCAAAGTGGTGCCAAGGATGCTGCCAGGCACAGGCAGCACTGACCAGGATGGGTTTAAATACTGCAGTCATGTAGGCAAATTAAGGATATTTCAGTCTCAAGTACTGAGACCGAAACTGTCTTATGCAAGGCAGAAGAAATATAACAATGGAAGCTTTGGAGTAAAAAATTGCCTGAAAGGACTTTGAATGTTACTGATAATTTTTTTTTCTTTAAAAAAATTCAATTTTTTTCTACCATCTCCAGTGAGCATATTAGATGAAGAGGATTAGCATAAGAAATATGACTCAATGCAAAACTTGTAAATATTGAACAAAACCTGACAATTAACCAGGAATGAAAAGGTAAAATACAGTTACAAAGGAGAAAGCAGTTAAAAATTAATTGAAATTACCCCTAAATCAAGGACATTCACTGATGCAAAACCAAAATATTTGCAGATAGGGGGAAGGAGAGATCAGACATCTGCATACAGATGTTGATAAACAGATAGAAAAATAAATGACAGTTGTGTGTGAGTGATCCAGGGGCCATGCTTCCAAAAACGACAAAGGAAAGACTCATACAGATGTCAGCAGACTGGATCAGGCCCCAAGCCTTAAGTGGACAATCCAGGATATTACAAATCACTCTTGGGATCAAGCTGCATCGATGTCATCTAATTACAGATAAAACTACAGAGTATTTAACATCTCGTTAATTTAAATACCTGGGGCCATATCATGGCATCAATTTTTAAGTAGATGTCCCCATTGATATCAAAGAGGAGTTCACACAATGCAGCCCACGCAGCTGAACCTTGAGGGACAAAGCAGACAAAGGGAGGTGGAGAGGGAGAGGCAACAAAATATTCCCCTTTCTTCCATTCTCTTTCCCAATCTCTTTCCTTTCTCCATCATTGGCTCAGCTGACTGTACATTTTGTTAGCTGGTCCTGAGCGTGACTTCCATAGGCATCATTCCGTAGGGATGGTGCTGAGCCATGTTCAAGAGATGAGGATCCTCAAGTTCAGTTTTATGCTCCCTTACCAAAATGACATATTTAATAGTGGGAGGGTTATCACATTTCTCTTTCAAGCTGTCAGAGGTTGTCAGAAAGATTACAGATTTTAACATTTGTTCTGTTTTGTTTGGTTTTGTTTCTGATCCTGACTAGAAAAATGAGAGAAAACACAGATACTGACATTAGATATGTCAGATAATACTTCAGAATTTTCCTGACAAAAAATGGGTTCTTTAAAAAACCATTTTTTTAAATTAGGTTTTTAATATTTCTAATCTCTTATTTGAAAATTTTCCCCAAAAAATCTCTCTCAAGTTAAATGAAACAGAAATAATGCCACTTTTATGTCTTGAGAATCAGAAGATTTCAAACACTTGGGATTTTTATTTTTGCCACTTTTCTTCTGTTTTCTTTTTTTCTTTACTATCAGCTAGAACAGATTTATATACTATCTTTGCTATTTTAATGGTTATAGTCTCCCCATCATGTCCCATCTTCCTCTGAATATTTTTCTGGTTTCTTTTTTTTTAATTTTTAGTTAAAGAACTGTTAAGAGTGATAAAACAGAATGACCAAATGGTTGAGGCTGGAAGGGACCTCTGCAGGTTATCTGTCCAACTCTGAAACAAAAGATGACACAACATGGCTTTGGAATGCATTTTTCTTCCAAATCAAGCTTTAAGGAATAAGAACAGTGCCAAGACACTTTGGAGGATGAAATTAATTTTTATTTTTTTTGTCCCGCTACTGCTGGTAACTTTGATAGCAACAGGACAGGTGTGCAAGTCTCATAAACCTGTTGTACTTGGCTTCAGTGAACCTGTTCACTCCTGCACCAGTGGAAGGCCTGTTCTTATTCAGTGTAACAGCAATACTCCCTACTGTGCCTGAGCCTATGTCTCAAAACAGGTTGAGGTGTTTGCCCTTTAGTTTGCACTTAAAAATGCACATGAACACACATCAGATTGTGACCATGAGTTTTCCTGCTGAGTCCAGTCACTGCTCACAGACAAAATTAAACCCAGGTTGAAGTACCTTGCTAATCAAACCTTAAAATCAATATAACCACATGGACTTGATAGAGCTTCCACTTTAGCAGGAACCAGACACTAAAATGTGCTCAGATTGTTATAAAAGAAGGAATTTGGTCTTTATCAAGAAATAGAAACCCCTTTTTTGTTATTTAGTTCTACACTTTAGAAGAACAAAATACAGAAAGCTCTGTGAGGTGTACCACATCCTAATCTTGAAGAATCTTTGCCTAAGACCTTGAGGAGGTTAAGATACCTTATGCTGAAACACCCTTTCTCTCCAAATGGGAATTTATTCCAGGGCCTTCATTAAAGCTGAAGGATTCAGCTCTTATCAGGTAATAATACAGGTGTCACTAACAAAGTAGTTAGCGGAATGGATGGTGGCAGAAAGGCCACGCTGCAAGAATACGACATTTCCTTTGACTCTCTAGACTCCTGCTTTGCAAGTAAAATTTCCACAGTAACTCAGATACCACATTCTTTTTCTTTTTTGATATTAAGAATATTTCACTATTACTGTGATAAAACTCACTGTCTCTATTGGGCAGTTACCAGGAATAAGTTTTTTCTGGCTATCTTAGGAGAGTTTCATGTTCCCTAACTTCTGTGTTTCATCAATTTTGGACTTCTGCTTTCTGCAAAGACCAAAATGCTGAATCTGAATCAAAGCCTTTCCAAAGGGTAACCAGAACTTGTGGGCTGCAAGGAGGTGTCAAGTGACTTTGTCACCCCAGACTGAAATTTTTTTGATTTTCTCAAATATTTCTGAAGCTGTTTTGAAAACTTTAATCATTAGAATATTTTTCACTTTCTTTACGTCTTCATTAATTTTGAACTAAAGAACACAATGCATTGGTGTAAAGATTCAAAACCATTTAGTGATTTGGGTCCTTTTAGTTTAGGGCATGAAGATATTCATTCAGCATATGTTGAAAGTGCTAAGGCTTTGCAGAAATCTTACACCTTTCAGAAGTCACTAGGGATGCTTCCAAATATGTTAGGAATGCAAAAAAAAATGCATTATGCCATTAAATGTGGAGGAGAAAATACCCAATGGCAGAAACCCAAACCTAGTCTGTTTTCCAGGACAAAAATACTGGCATCTGAGGTTAAATTCTTGGCTAACAATCCCATTCTATTTTTAGATCCAATTTTAATTTTGATCCTAAAAGATTCCCCTCTCTTTTTTTTTTTCCTTCTCGTAATTCTCCAAGGCTGTAAGAACAGAGTCACAAATATTTTGCAATCTGAAATCCATGGTTTAAAAATAGCAACAGGGCCCGTGTGCACCAGAGAGAATCAGAAAGTTGCACAAATCAGACCCAGTCTTTGGAAGCTGACAGAGCCTTTCCATTGACTTCATCACGTTTGGAGCAGGACCTAACATAGGAGGTTTTTACTTTTATTGGACATTTAGGGCTTATTTTGGAACATGTCAGTAAGTGGTAGGATGGAATTAATTTGAACAGAAAGAAAACTCAAGACGGCCCCATAGAGAAGCTGAAGCATTTAAAGAAATGGGCAGAAGGGTGAGGCCAAGATTACAGCAAGGACAGAGACCACAAGAAGAGGCTGCTGAGGTAAATACTTGAACAATAGAGGGAAAAAACTCTTAAGTGATGACACAGGTAGAGCAAGATCCACAGAAAAGAAAAAAGTGCAGAGAGAACATTAAGTGAAAAACTCAGGAAATGGAACAAAGGAAGAAAGGCAGAGATTCAAAGGTCACCTAGGAAAGTTTCTGAGTTGTCTGTATACAAATGCAACAAGCGTAACAAAGGAACCAGGGAAACAGAGACCAAGAGACAACTCAGATGGGATTTGATTGATCACTCCTTCCATAAGCCCTTCTAGGTATTTATTGGATGACATTTAGGTGCACAAGCAGCTGCAGACACGTAAAATAGTACCAAGTGTTCCAAAATTGCATTCAAGTTTGCATCATCTGCTGGGTGTCCCTCTGCCACTGCCTGTGGTGACAAAGGAGTGGAAAAGGATGGTTGAGTTCCTGAAACTGGGAAAACCCACAGGACACAGGGCTATGTGCTAAGGAGCACCCCCTGCTCCAGTGACCTCCCTGTGGGACCTCCAGCACCCCAGGCAGCCCAGCACTGTCAGTGGAAACACTCTTCTTCCTACCCACTTCCCCCTAAAATAACTATTTTTGTAGTAGACACACTTTAAGGCTCCCTGCTCTGTTCTGAGTGGAGAAATCAAAGTCCAGCCATCAGGAAGTCTCCTTCAAAGTCTTCACTACTCCTTCCTCCCTAGATGTATTAACTATGAAAATGAGGTAATTAGTCACAGCTTGGCTGGACACAGCCATGGGGGATTGCAGGGGGCCCTGTGGCTCCTGTATATGAAGAAAGGTAGTTACTCCTTGGGACTGTGGTACCAGGAAGTTTGCAGCCCTTTGAGGAGGGTTATCTCTCAAATCTGCTTAATTAAGACACTGGCAAATGAAAAGCCTGGAAAGATGGGCAATGGTGCACCACAGAATGTGCCCTCTGCAAGCAGCAAAAATAGGGTTGCAATCAAAGGGAAAGTTTGTGGCTTAATCTTCTTGCAGTGTAACCATGAGCACCTGTGCAGTAATTTCTACTCCTCAGTATGTGTTGACAACTGTATTTGAATGTCCTCTGACTTCCCTCTTCCAAAGGGAAATCATTATTTTAGGGGTACTTCTGAAAAGGGTATTTGGTATATGTGTCAGCTCTCTGCATTTCAAGAAAAGCTGTATTTTAAGCTCATGGTGCCACATTAGTTAAGCATGGCATTCCCAAAAAGTAATTTCTTAGTTGTGCTGTTTTTACAAACAGTGGAGATGTGAGGCTTGCATGGCTCAGTTTTCTGCTGCGACTCCCTGTTTTACCAGCATGAGAGGGGCAGCAATGGGAGCTGCTGCTGTTGGAGCACCACCCCAGCCTTGCTTCCAGGCACGGCACTGCCAGATTCCAGGGCTCTATGGAAAGGACACTTTCCCATGTGGCTCTTCAGTCCATGCTGTGATGAGCTCACCCAGCTACCCGAGATCCCAGGGCTGGGTGCCATATCTGATGGAGAACTACCCAAAGTGCTCAGCTTTCCACAATGCATTGATATCAATCTCCCCAGTACACCCAGTTTTCCTGGAAACTCAGCCTACACTTTTGCATCTGCATTCAACACCTTTAACCTTTGTGTCTAATTCTCAGGATACCAAAACAAAATCCCTAGTTCCTGAAGGACTGGGAGCTCTTAGCACTGCTGATTTAAATTCCAGATGCCTTCACCCTGCCCCAAAAGCAACAAACTTTCTACTGAAGGAAATCTTTCAGCTTTTACCAAGCTTTCCTGGCTTTTTAAATCTAATAAACAGAAGCATGTTACTTAAAGGAATCAGTCTGCATCTAATAACTGCACCTCCCTCTCTTGACGGGAGATAATATATTATATTAATGTTTTCCTCCTTTGTTTCCTTAAGATTTGGTTCACACATTTCCTAACTTAGTGATGGTCAATAATTTTTGAGTAAGTTTGTTGCTGACCTAGAGACTGCTTGTTCTAAGTATAACAGTCACCTCTAGTTTAAAAAAGACTCCTCCACATCTACTGCCTTTAATCCTGACTATCTGTGGTTCACAAAAAGTAATTGGGTCCAAGCAACTGTCTATTTTTGTTCTACCTTTTTGGAGCTTGAACATCGAAGAGATTTTTTTAAACACTGTATTTTTAAAATTTCCCAGAGCATCTGGAACTTGGGATAGATTTTTTAAGTGCATGTCTAATATACAACTATAGAATAGGATTCCTTATTCACTGTTAAATATTTTTTAGAACAGAGGAAGTGAGAGTCAGCAATGACACAGATATGCATATGTGACCTCTCTCCACCAACATAATTAAAACTTCTTAGTAAATGTGTTGCATACAGTAATTCAATTTTCAATAAACACGTTTAAAAGACACTGTACATTTCCTGTACAAAATCTTTTTAAGAAGAACAATGCATGTATTTTGAGATAGAATTTTGGCAGTAGTCCACTTTGATCTGTGGAATATCATCCCCTGATTTTTTTTCCGACAGGTCGTGAAAGCAAGAAAGTAAATTTTCTTAAATGAGTCAAGTATGAGAGAAGACTCACTCAGCAACCCATCCCATGGAAAAAACCACATCAGAATAACTGTGGCGAGGTGATTCTGACCCCTTGATTTTGGGATATTAACTACAGACAGGCTCATCTAGCACATAAAGAATTTGAAACAAAACATGAAAGCTGTTCAAACTGATGGTGATTCAGACACATCACTGAACTCTGATCATATTCACCAAGTGCAGAAACCCCCCAGCCACCAGCTGACCAGGACATTAACATGTTCTGTGCCTTGCCTGCAAGAAGCTGTATCATCAAGCAAGAGGGTTGCTCATAATTTAATAAGTCTGGCTAAACACATTTTATGCTCAGGAGAAGACTATGAGTTAAAAGGATCCTGTTGACCCAGGTGATTTTCAAAAACACTTTTTGGCAAGGGAACCTTTCTAGAAGAGAAATGAGAAAGGAAAGTTGTTGTGTCTGCTCCCTTAAAACGAGGTAGAGTGGTGAAGGGAGAGTGAAAGCAGAGTGAGAGAGGGGGTACGGACAGAGCCAGGAGAGGTTGGCTTTGGAGCAGAAACTATACACTGAAGAATCATGGTGTTATGTTTCCTCATGTGGAAAAGGGAGGAACCATCACCTTGGTGGCCTGGTAAGATATTTCATGCCTGCAAGTGTTGAGTTTCTCCTTGACAGCTGGTGAACAGTGACAGCTAGCAGGGCAGTCTACCCCAAAAGGGAAATGTCATGGCCTTCTCCATACTCAGCACTGGGGACAGTGCTCCTCTGTGCATTTCCCACTGGGAAATCCCACCAATCTCTTGCTTCCCGTAGGATGATGTCCTGTACCTCAAACTAGTTGTGATCACTTCAATTCTCCTTCTTCTAAAGCTGTCATAGCTAAATTGCGAGGAATTTTTTTTCTGTACTTGATGTGTGACTTGCAGGTAGAGCTTGGGAAGCAGCCCAGGAAACATTGGGTTTAACTGGGTTGGAGTTAATTTCCTTCAGAGTAACTGGCATGGGACTGTCTTGGATTTCTCCTGGAAATTTACATTCACATTTTCCAATCCAATAAGAGTTTCTTGGTGGCAGTGACACCACTTCCCAGAGACACAGCTTAGCCTGGGGGTGCTCCATTTCCTCCTGAACAAAACCACAACAGACTGGCATTGCTCCTCAACATTGCAAGTTATATTTCTCAGCCTATCATTTTTCTTAGAAAAAATTATCTAACAATCCTGAAACTTGCTCTTTTTGTACACATATAAGAGTTTGATGGGGTACTGGATTTCAGTGAAAGTTCATTTGCCTTTGTTATTTGCTATTGTATTTGTTTAAAAAATCCCTTTGTCATCATTTTCACATTCTGTTTCCATTCAAACAAAGACCAGCTTTACATGGGGAAAGAAAAGGTCAGAGGTTACTTAGAGCATGCCAAAGAAAATAAAAGAGTAGCACATCTACAAATGTTTTCATCATTCTGGCCTGATTTTGCAATCTGGGACTATGCTCAGCTTTCACTAACATCACAATTTAGGGCATGCATCCCACTTGCAATTGTTTTCAATAGGAGGCAAGGGCAGATAGTTCCTTGAGATACTCAATCCTTTACAGATGCTTTATAGGACCACAGTAACCACAGAAAGTCCACATGCAAACTCCATGCTATTTTCTCTCACAGTTCGGAGCAGATTTGTTCCTGATTTCAACAAGAACTGTGCAAACTGTCTGAGGGAGTATTCAATTCTACATAACATAATAACATAACACAACATATAACATAACATAGCGTAACATAACGTAACATAACATAACATAACATAACATAACATAACATAACATAACATATAACATAACATAACAGCCTGTTGCCATGAAACTCCTCACTGTGGCAGAACCCCACTCCCACATACTGAACCAGAGATCTGCAGTTGCACACTTTCCCCCTGATTTACTGGTGGAGTTTCCCAGATGTTGAGCACCATGTACCAGTATAAATTGTGCCACTGCTGCTTGACTTAAGAACTCTGTTTTCAAGGACCAATGATTTTCACAAGCAATAAAGCTGAATGTAGTTAAACAACATCTAAATACAAGGTCAAATACATTCAATACCCCCTTTGGCAGTGACTGAGCAGCATTTGTCTGTGTTTAGGGACTGGAAAGGAGCTTTGGAAAGACTTGGAGAAGTTCCTGTATTTTAGGAAAAAGGCAAAACATTTTCTTCACGAAGCCGATATTTTCAGCCCTCTTATCTCTGCATGCTGAGGTTTTATTTTCTTTCATTTTTCAAAGTGCACCTGCCTATAGAGGTGCAGGATCACGGCAGGATGCTGGGAAATGCTTGCTCTTTCTCTCAGACCCGGGGATATTCCCAGTTCACAAGTTGACCCAGCACGATCCTGTTTAGGACGTTGTCAAATTAGTGCACCTGAACCCCACGGCTCCATGTGCTCATTTAAAATGCTTTTTTACTAGATACTGCAGTATTAAATACAAGACCCAGAACAAAGAACTCTTACGTATGTCCTCAGAAATGACTTTCCTAAAAGCTGTGCATGGTCCTAGGTCTGTATTAAATTCTTCCTAAAGCTTACCATCCAGTCCTCATGAAATCCAATCTCAAAAAGTTCACGCATTCTGGAAGTGGGTCCTGAACATAATCACTCATGGTGAATTACTCACCGTGCAAATGTATGCAAATGCATTCCCACCACTTAATCCAGGACCACAGATAGAGCTGAAAGTGTGCCTTGCTGAACAAGGAATATAGAGGGGTGGTGGCTGTCCTGCTTAGATTAACTGTACATGCCAGCCACAGTCTGGTTATTGGATTAATATCATTCTGTGAGAAAAAAAATGAGTGGGTTGTGGAGCATCCATGATGCCTCCTTTATTTATTTATTTTCCAAGGTCCCATAGTTTCTCCCTCTTTCATTTGCTGGTATTTTTAGTGTGCTCAGGAATTATTTGGTAAGATATTCAAGATTTCTAGTGGGATTTCTTGATAATGGACAGATTCTTTCTCTTCATAGTGATAGCTGAGTTTCTTGAGAGCAAAGAGACACTTTGTTCTTTGTTCTCAAGGAGACAAACTGTTATTTCTTTCCCTGAAGAAGCTTCTAATATGATGGGTGAAATATCAGGAATAATTAGACCAAATGGTGATGTAAATCCCACTAGAAATAGTGCATCCGTTATTTCATTTTATGCCTATCGCTCCAGTTTCTGCCTGATTTAAGTCCATGTGAAGAAAGCTGTGGGTATTCCCTTTATAAGAACTACAATAAATTTCTTCATTGAATATTTACTAGTCCTGAGTTGCTCCTTTTTTTGTTGGACCATCATTACACAATTAAAAAATAAGAAGGTAATTTAGCTGTTTCAAGGGCTGGTATTGCTTAATTTCAAGGGGGGGGGGGGGGCTGACAGTTGAAAGGTTAATGTATTTCACTGATTGGGCCCCTGGGGTTCATTTTCTGAAAAAAAAGCTCTTTCAGTTTTTATTAAGAAACCCGTGTAATGAAAAGGGGAAAAGCACCTCTCATTTGGCACATGCGAGGCAGCGGCTGCAGGAGCCCACGTTTCTCTTTCCTGGCTCAACATGCAGCCACTGCCTGGCTCTGGGGCAGCAAGGATGTAATCTGGGCTGGGCTTTGCTGTGTCCTGACCCATCAGCACAGTGTCCCCATGGAGGGACAAGTCCTGCTGGGGTGACATGGGGACAGTGTGTTGTCCTTGTGATGCCTCTGGGGGTGAGAAGAGCAGCAAAGGGTCCTGCACGCTGTGAAAGTCCCCTGAGAAAAGTTGGTTGTAGGTGCCCACCTTGTAGGGCTGTGTGCCATGGACACCCCACAGTGACCCAGCAGGGTCCATTAGCACAAAAATCTGCCTCCTTTGGCCCCAGCAGGGTCCATTGGCACAAAAATTCACCTCCTTTGGCCCCAGCAGAGCAGCCTGGCCCCACAACCTGGCCAGGCTGTAATGTCATGTTGGTTGACCAGGAGGAGCTCCTCCTTCCCACCCATGGCTCAAGAGCTTGTTTGGCCTCCAGCCTGAGCTCAACATCTTAAAACAAGCAGAGCACTTTGGGGAATGAGAAATTAAACCACAAGAAAACACTCCCAGCATTTTTCTGGAGTTTTACAATTGAACCTACCCCCAGACCCTTTCCCACAACACTCTTCTCTTGTGCTTCTGCTCCCTGTTTGTTCCAGTACAAACTGGAGTGACAATTGACAAGCAAAGCTGTTTCTTGAAGGTTTAAGCAAATGCTGGGAAATACCCTCTTCACACAATTAAATGCATTCATGCTAAGGCAGCCTCATGATTCACACACCCCCTGAAAAGCTGATAGCTCTGCGGTGTTTTACGAGATAACAATGCTTCGTGCCACCCTGGCATACATGTGGCTAGCTATCAGCAGAGAGAGGAGATATTGCTCATATAAATTCCTCAGTGTTGGTTATTTCTCACTGCAGTTAGCAAGAGAAGTTCTTGAGCCAAGATCTTTGCAGTGCGAGTGCACTGAGTATTTCCCATTAGGTAAGTTAGCATGCAAGTGACATTGCTTGACATAATTTGACTTGCTTGATTTTTAATGTCTGCATCAGAAGATTTTTAATCCTCCATTTGCAAAACTTCTACAGTGCTGATGTCTCTGGCTGATACTTTTACTATTATGAAATCCCCTGAAAGTCAACATTTACAGGCACAATGAGGCAGTAAAAAGATAAAATAGAAATAAAATCTTTTGCTTGGGCTGGAAAAATTCTGAACATTGGGGAAAAGCTTAACAAAATAAAACAAAAACGCCTCTGTCTTCAAGCATCCAGAGGAATTGTAAGAATGTCCCTTTTCATTGTCTTTTTTTGTACCCCTTATAAAAATTGCTTCCCTCTCAGCCCTTAATGAGACGTTTTTAGCAGTGTTTTTCTATCCCAAATTGCCATGTGAGACGGGCACTGGAGGAGATGTGGTTTCAGCTTGGGGAGCTGTGCTGGAGCCTGCGCGCACCGGGGAGCGCGGCAGGGTCGGAGCGCTGCCTGTGCTGCCGGGGACGGTCTCTGTGCTGGCTTCTGCTCTGCTTAGTGACACACTTCATGGGTGGAAACGGCACCAGGAACAGGGCAGGAAAAGTTCTGCCTCTCACCGCAGTGGAGGATTTGTGTTCTTTTATTTTAACTAAATTAATCAGCTCAGCAATCAATGAGAAAAAATATATTTTATTAAAGAGAGAGAGAGAGAAAAAAAACCCCTGATGAGCTAAATAAACATAATACCTACCAAGAAAATAGAAGAATGGGCATTTCTACACATCCAGTTGAAAATAACTTTCAAAATTCATGCAGATATTTTGAAGTAAAATGCCTTTCTGATTCCTGGTTTGGCCATAGTAGATTTGTGGAATATAATGCCTTTGTTTTCTGTAGCATGAGCTTCAGAAAAGAATTGCAGCTACAAGGAGAAATTCTATATCCCACTTTTCTCTCTCCAATAGATGTGATGGGCTTCTAAAAACAAATATGTAAAATTCTACATACCTATAATGCTGGAAAAATTCATTGTAACTAACAGATAATGATGACTTGGTTAATTATTGGAATAAACAGAGGACGAAGATAAAGCTGTGGTAAATTTTGGTAATGAGCCACTTTCAACGAAACCAGATGCCTATATGCATCTTGTAATTCAAATGAGTGGGTTTTTATCGTTGTTGGTGTTAATTTTAGAAACTGTTAAACACCCTGAATCGGATGACTGAAGAAATGTTAATTCCAAATGGTTACCAGTCATCCCCAGCTCCCATCTCCATATCCAGTGATCAGAACACAGGCACAAACTCAGTAATAAAATCCAATTGAAGATATTCCAGCTTCTCCTGCAGCTCTCCACTCCCCATCTCAGTGCAGCAGGATTCTTGAACAGCTGTAGAAAAGCTTTTTATTCAGGATATCACAAAAATTTTTCTCAAACAGAAATAATTTGGAGTTTTGTGAAAAAAAATACAAAGAAAGAAAAAGGAAGGAAAGAAGCACTCCAGCTCCAAGGTGTTGAGATCAATGTACAGGAAAAATATAGCTTTCATTTGTATTTTTAAATACAGTCTAAATAATATCTGAAGAAATAGTTGCTACGGCTTTAAATATCGGTTGCCAAATGGTAATTACATTGTTTAATTTTAAATCATACGATAGCTATACCATCTGACTCTGCAAACATTACACACAAACACATTTTGTTATCATGAGGGAATGTTGTTTGAAAATGCAAAAATCATCTTTAAAAGCAAAGGAAAAAACCCCTGTTTTTATTATGAATGTGAACTTCTCCTATCTCCTTTTCTGAAAGTTACGGAGCTCTGAATTGCATTGCCAACTTGTTGTGGTGAATAACCCCTAAATTTATCCTTACATTATAAAAAACGTTTATATAAACATTTTCCTGTATTGATACAAAGCTAAAAAATTTCTTATGAGTATTAGAGTTAAATCATCTATTCCTTTTCAGGAACTTCTTGTCAGAGAGGAGCTTCACAAGTAATGATCTTCTGTAAACCTGCAAAAACAGCAATTAGGTAAGACAGAAAAATTGCTTAAGAATGGTAAACATTAGCTTAAAATAAAATTAAAATCCCCAATAACCTAACATGCTGGCATGCTAATAGCTCTTGAAATAGTCTATGATTTGAAACGTAGCTATGCATTATTCTGCCCTTCCCTCCTGGTTGTGGAGCTGTTGTTTACAGAGTGCCAAGGGCATTTCTGTCTCATTATCAAATACATAAATAGAAGAATATGCATTTAGCGGGAGATCTATTTTATTGTCAGTCTTCCCTTCCCCCCCTCCACCGCACACACATTTCTTGATGTTTTCTCCTCCCTTCTGCAGCCTGTATATTTCCACAAAACTGTGTAAAAAAGCCTAAAACAAACAACATCCTCAGCCAAAAGGGTGCAATTTCTAAAGCAGAATCAACTTATTTTAAGCTTCGGAAAAAACTTAAGACCTTTTCTCTTTTTTTTTTTTTTCTCCCCACTGTGTGAAGCATTTTTATGAAAGCTTATAATTTCCCACAAAAAGCTGTGTTTAATACATTCCCCTTTTATTTTTAAATGTTCTGGAGGGTATCTTTAATGCTAAGCTGTGCTGTGTGTTTTTTAGAAACTGGGATCCAGCTCCTGGGTGACTCACTTTGGAGGCTCCTGCGGCGGGTCAGGAAAGCTGGGAATGCTCACTCCAGCACTGGTCCCAAGTCCGAATCTGTCCCCTTTTCCCAGGCCATGGATGCTGCAAAGGAAACCACAGCATCTCTGACGGAGCCTTGTGTGAGCAGGGAGGGCAGAAGCCACCTTGCAATGCTCAGCTGGAATCAGGGACCCCCAGCTCAGTGGGCTCAGTGCTCAGGGGGTGTTGGCTCTGACCCCAGCCACCCTGTCCCTGAATTATCCACCTGGTAAATACCTCAGATACAGGAAAAAAAATAATGTTGAAGAATAGTATTTCTCTGAGGAAAGACTAATGGGATCAGGCCCTAAATTATTATCCTCATGATATCTAATATATCAAACAATGGAAAATGTGGGAAGATAATTATAAAATAGATATATGTTTTTAAGTTTAGGAAGTTAATGTCCCTTGGATTTTTTTTCAAGCTGTTTTTATGAATATTGAATGCTGTAAACCAAATACAAAGCAAGAACTGGACTTCATTTGTTCTGGTTTTGGGAAGGGTAAGGATTTTTTTGAACACTGAAGTTATTTCAGTCGTAGGAAGTCGAAAACTAATGAAAAATCGTTCTTTTCTGATGGGTCGTGTATTCAATTGGCTCTCAGTGGGAAGTAAACGGAGTCAAGAGTGTTTTTCTTTATTACGCTGAATGTCTACTGTCCCTTATTTGTGAAAGAAAAGATAAAGATGCTGTAACAAAGTATTTGGGGGAAAATGTAGAATAAGGTTCGAAAATAAAGACAAATCTGAAAGGAATATATCAATCAAATGTAGCCTATGGGAAATATTTTTAAAACTTTTTTTTTGATCGTTGCTCAGAAAAAATACCAAATGCATAGAGATGTGTGAGTGACTGTGACAATACACTGTAACTCTTAGATTTTCTGCTCGCCTCGACGAAAGGTCTCATGTTTGTTTAGGTTTTGTGTGCGTGCATAAACCGGACTATATCTCTATTTGTATTTCTCGCTTTTGTTTTCTTAAATGATTCTCCTGCTTTCCCCTTAATTTTAGCTTGATCTGCGCATTAAAAAAAAAAACACACAAAAAACCATACAACCAAAAAAACGCAACAAAAAGATAAAGAAGGGAAAATAAAACAAAAAAAACCCACCAACAAATAACAGCCAAATCTAAAGAGGTGCTTTTTTTGGTTTTTTTTTTTTTTTTAATGGTTAAACTTGTTAGCCCTGCATCTCGGGCATGATAAACAAACGATAAGCGCGGTGCCTTTGCAGGCGGACGCGCTCGACTCTCGTTAGGCTGCACTGCCACCTTCCGTCCCCGGCCCCGCCGCTCCCGCCGGGTCGGCACCGAGGGATGCTCGGGTCTCCTTCACCAGCTTTCATTCCCATCATTCTGCTTCTGTACTGACAGCTTCTTTATTTATATAATTCGTTAGCAGAATCTCTGCATTAGCCGTATGATGGTTTTGTTGTTGTTGCTTTTTAACAATATTATTGTTATTTTTATTACTATTGTGAAGTAATTCTTAATTTCAGGTTTTAAAAATGTTTGGCCCTGAAGCTATTTATTCCCCTTAGAAAGCGATATGGAAAGTTTGAAGGCTGCTTTTTGTATTCTGAAGAATTAATGTGTTTCAGGCAGCTCCCTCTCACTGCAGCCCAATCCCAAGCTGAAGGAGAAGCATCTGGCACAATGGAAATTGTCACAACACAGGGCTGCAACTTCTACTGGTGAGAGAAGGCTCCCCTTGGATGTGCAGATCACAGAGAGGAGACTCTTTAAAAGGACACTGTGGCTACAAGGCACAGACACAGCCATGCCCATCGGGCCATGAGGAGCCTCAATCTGCAGGAACCAAAGGCAAAGAGAAACACACTCCCCTGGTGCCAAACTCATTATGTGTGTGGCCAGAGCAGCCTTTGCTTATCATGTTTTGAGAGGAAATCCCTTAAACACGCTCCCCTTCTAGTCCAAGGCAGGTGATGCTTGTGGGGGCTCCCCAGGTGACGGCTTGTCATGGGGAGGTGCTCAGCAAGGAGGGGGTGCTGGGCCTGCAGGTGGCTCCTGGCTGACCCCTCCAGCATCCTCGCTCCTGGTGCTCAGCAAAAGCACAGTGCCCCTCTCTCCCCAGCCTTTGCTCTTTACTTATTGACTCCTCTTGCCAGTGGCTCTCTGCTTTCAGGCGGCTGAGCAGAAGGAGAAGGAGAGGAAGGCTGGGGAGGAATGGGAGCTCTTCAGCACAGGAGGTGCACCGTGTTTCTTTTATCTTTACCAAAGGGGAAGGAAAAAGCCTCAGGAGGGTATTCCCAGGGAGGAAGTAATTCCCTTTTCTTCCACCCAGCAGGAGATTGCGTCCTGCCTTCAGCTCTCTGCTCCCTGGCTTCCCAGGCCAGCGGGGCCACATGCTGCTGGTTCTGCCCACGCCACCACTGAGTGCCCCCACGCTGGGTGGGTTTAAAGGTCCTCACAGCCCCTCTGGGGGTTTTGAAAAGGCTCATCATCTGCTGTGGACTCTATGAGATGGGATGAGATGGGATATGGGGATGAGTGCATGCCTTCTTTGGGTGCTGGAACCCTGCTCAGTGTCATCATCCTCATTTTCTGAGCAATTAAAGAAAGCATCAGTGTCCCTGTGCCCAAAGGTGGCAAAGCCTGGCACAAAGCCCTTGTTCTCCATCCCAGGGTTTGGTTTTAGCAGGGCACACCTGGGGAGTGGAAGGGATAAACTGGGGGTGTCCTGACCCCTTCTCTTCTAGCACAGAGCCTCTGCCCACAGCAGTAACAGTGTCAGACAGCTGTGAGCTCACCTCCCACATGAAGGGATCGCTGCTGCTTACACAAACATTATTGCTATGAACGAATTTTACATGGAGAAATTCCTGTCTGCACAGGCTTTTCTACCAGCGCAGGAAGAACCTTTTAAAACAAAACAAAACAAAAAAATTAGAGATGGCTCCCTTACCTGTTAGATGTCTATAACCTTGCCTTGGCTACTACTGTTGGGAACCCAGGATTTTTTTAACACCCAATTAAATTAGCGTAATTGGGATAAAGTTACAATTTCTTTGCCTCCAGCTGTGAGTCATAATCTATTTAGCACCTGAGAGTTATTTCACTTTATTTTTAGTACTTAGCCCATAGTTTGGAAGGGGAGCAAGTAAACCTACATGTCAGTCAGGATTTTTTGAAGGTGTAGATTACTTGTCATTAATTTAAATGTGGCATTTAAATGACCATTCACAGGTGGTTTTAATGCTTTTATTAACTTCTTCTTTGGCCCTTGTAAGGGATACATTTGAAAAAAGAAATGTCAAAGACCTTGAACTACAGGCCATGCCAATAATACATTTCTGTTACTACACCATGGGAAAAACCATAAAACAAGAGAAGAGTTTCCAATGAGGGGGAAAACAGAACTTTATTATAATAAAGAATAATAACAAAAATGGCAGAAACATATTATCAATACCTAGTCTTGTTTGAGCTACCAGTTCAGCCTACAATACATTTTGAAATGATGAATTGGCTGGAGAGAAAAACATATTCCAGATGTTTTCTGTGTTTGTCTCTGGTATTTACTTCATCATGCTTTATCCAGAGGGGTTATTCAACGGAAATAAATGATATACCAAGTATGATCAGCGAGGAAAATTATTGATTGTGCAAATATAAAAGACAAACTAGCACTGGGGAAATAGCTCAGGATAAAACACAAACCAGCCAGAAATTTTGTCTGCAGTTCAGATCTTTGGTTATGACTCAAATCAGCCTTAGAAAAACCCTTCGGAATCATGGTTGGTGAAAACTGTAGACAAAATTAATTGTGATGGATTGGGGAACCGGGACCACAACAGTGGGAATCCCCCCAGCCAGAGCAGGGTGATGAAACACCCACATGAACCTGCTGTGTCTTGTCACAGAATGACCAATGTGGGCCTCATCTTGCTGGGGTCAGTGGGCTTGGAGCCCAGTGCTGGAATCTGGGAAGGCCAGGAGGCAGCGATGCTGGGCTGGCTCCAAGGACATGGAGAGGGACCTCTCCTGGCATGGCCAAACTGCTGTTGGGCAACACAGCCCAGTGCCAGGTCCTCTGATTCACCCCCAGCCTAAAGAGGATCCAGCTGAAATGGTGAAAGATTTAGAGGCATCAAGAGATGGACTCAGTCACTAAGGTAACCAGAACATATTGACTAATAGTCTGGTAGTGTCCCCACAACTGAACTGGGAATGACAGCAGGTCCGTGACCCTCTGCATCATCTGTCTTACAAAAAAAAAAATATTCAAGGCTCCTCAGGTAGCTTATCTAAAGGGGTATTTATTTTGTAAAGCGAGCCTGAATGTCTTAAAAAAAGAACCCCACCTCATCCATCTATCTAGGCTCTCCAGGGTGAGGTTTCCTTTAGAAACAAAATAGCCGAAAGCTAATTGCATGTAAGTTTAGACATAAGATATTTTAGTGACACTTAGAAGGTGGGGAACAAAACCCCTGACACCAAGCTGATGTCTCTAAAATATCTGCCAAAACAGCTCTTTAAAAAGGTATTTGCACCTTTATTTAGTTCCTTCTTGTGAGGAATGTTTACTGCAGTCCGTAGATGTGGTTATGTCATGTTTCCACTGTGTTTTCATTCAGTGTTGCTCTGTATTTGTGGTTTTCTCATTTGTGACAGTCTAGTAACTGGAGCCATTTGTACCTGAGCAAATAATATCAAATCTGAATACTTTATAAATATTTACAATATTTGGTGTGTCTCCCACTCACATCAAATGCAAAGTATAAAAAGCAAAAACAAGCAGAAACAAACAGAACCTGTGTTACGTTATAATAAATATTTACTGTATGTACTATTGACTAAAGAGTCCCATACAGCTATTTAGGAGGCATTGTTTCTGTCAGGCTGTTCTATATTAAAACACTCTAAATGAAGCTGTTTGAGAATAAAAATGTGCATGTTAGCGAGTGATTGATGCCTACAACTTATTTAATTTTTTGGCAAGGGGAAGTAGTTCTTTTTTTCTCCCTGCACATGTGGATAGTGAATTAGGCAGGAGCCTGAGACTCTCTGGCACAGCTGCAGAATTCATTGGAGTGAGGTCCCAGTGCAAGACTTGAGGGGAACACGACCCTTCAGGCCCACTGGCCTCAAGCAGAGATCCCCACTGCAAACAATTGGCACTGAAGGCAGAGAGGGCAGTGGCAGAGCAGCAGCCACGTTCCTTGTGTAGCAAAGGCAGCCTGGAAATAGGGAGGAAAGAAGTGCAAGGTTCACAGAATCATTTAGGGGGCAGAGGATCTTTGATACAATTGAGTCCAACCATTAACCCAGCATGACTAAAGCATGTCCCTAAGTGCCACATCCACATGCCTTTTGAACACCTGGGCACACCTGGCTCTTGTTCAACCACTGTTGGTCCAGGACCTTTTGTAGTGAGCCACTTTCAGACACTGGCCCCAGCCTGTAGTGCTTTGTTGAGGTGTCCCAGCACTTAGCCCTGTTGAACCCCACACAAATGTCCTCATCCCACCGATCCAGCCTGTCCAGATCCCTCTGCAGAGCTTTCCAACAGATCAACACCACCTTGTTGTCTTCAAACCTGCAGAGGGGACACTCCATCCTCTCATCCAGGTCATCAATAAAGATATTCACATGAACAGATAAATGCTGCAGAGCAGGGAGAAGGAAGCAGTTCAAGATATTTGGTATCTCTGTTTTTGAGGAATAGCATTATCAGGTCCTGGGCAAAGGGATCCTTAATGGACAAATAAAGACTTTCTAGAGTGTCATCAGGTCTTTCTCCAGGAGGAAAATTAGATTTGCATCTACAGGCTTGGTGTCATGAGGGACCTCCAAAGTTTTATGAATCAGTTCATGGTTTATGGAAGATCTCCCTCCCCCTTCCTCTTTACTCCTCCTATCTCTGTAGTAATTTTTTTCCTTTTGCTCCTCTACTGTGCAGGAACTTTTATCTTTTCTTCTATGCTCGTATTATTTTTCTAAGTCACCCATCCCCAAGCACCTCTATTTCTTTGACATATTTATTCTCACAAGACTGCTATATCCCTTTTTTACCCATCCTGAAGCATCACAGATCACTTTAAGTCTGAAATGGAGTTTAGGGGATCTGGGTTAAATTCTAGCTGCCAGCATGGTTTTCATTTTGCTATGTCCATTCCTTGTTTGTCTCAAACAAATTGGCTCATATTCTTAGCTACCCATCTGCCAAGGCTTACTGGCTTGCCTAATTTTAAATAAGTTTATTGAACTTATGTCCATAAGAAAAGCGGCCATGATTTTTAACACATATTTTGCCTCAATTAATTTCCAAGGCCAGTGTTCTCTGATTCTGTAGAGAGGCTCTAAGAAGATGTGGTATTCTGCAGAGTTTGTGCCACTCCTGAGGTGACAGGAATGGGCAATATTCAGAGGGGTTTTCCCTCTGCTCCATCCCAGCTGGTTCCCTGCATGCAGCCCTGAGGGTCCCTGGGATTTGGGATGGAATCCTTGGGTGGTGGGCCATGCTGTGGGGTACACAAGCAGGGTGTACCACTGCAGGGTGTGGTGAGGTGAGATGGTTTGGAAAAGGAGATGAGATAATGACATTTTAGGAGAAGGATCCCATGCATAGACCTGCCACAATCAGTCACTGCTGGAAAAGAGTACAGAGTAAGGACAGGAGAAATGATAGGAGAAATCCTGCCCTGTTACTTGCATCCTTTCCCAGGGCATGATTCCCTATTAGACACAGTGCTGAACCTTTAGTCTGGTCATTCTCATCTAAATGAAAGTAGTTCTGCTCTTTGTGTAGGCTGTGTTGCACATAACTGCAGATGCATCTAAACAATTTCCTCTCAAAGTATTTTCCAGGATGATTCCTTTACCCACCTCCTCAATCTCTTCAAGTTGATTGAAATCCAAATTCCTGCAGCATAGGCTGTTACTGGGTACCCTCTGTGACTGTGCATTGAAATCCATGTTTGAGTAAAAGGGCAGTGCTTTAGAAAAACAGATTTGGTCTGAGTAAAAACGTGTAAAAACACCGAGATTTCGTTGGCCTATTTGTAAAACACACGGCAGATCCCCTGCCTGAGAAGAACTTAAATTGTCAATATAGAAGTTGAAAAAGCTCATTTCAATTGGAAATTCCAGCTAAATTGTTCCCAGTTAGCACCAGAAAGGAATGCTTCAGACTAAGACAAAACAGATGCAGTCTGTTAGGTCCCCATTGTATGAGCAGCCTTCCCTTTCAGGGAGGTAGGTAGCTGGGCACTGAGCACCCCCTGACGTGTAAACAGAGTCAGAGCCAGCTGCCTCCACACCGGCAATTCTGCTTCTTCCTGGGGCTCTCCCAAAGCACACAGGGAAGGGCAGGAATAAAACCAGTCACCCAAGCACCACTACTCGGGAGCAGAGGAGCTCAGCATGCTGCGGACCCTGGAAAAAACTCTCCCTTTAACAAATGGCTTGCTCCAGGTCTGGTGACCATTTGAGGGGACATGTCTCCAAGCACCACCCTGCAGAGCCAGAGGCAGCCCTTGGTCCACTCCAGCACTGGAAAGCGGCCCCTGAGCCTCTTGCAAGGGCTGCCCTCCAACCTCCCCACTCACTTTCTCTTGCAAGACCCCCACGTTAGCCCTCCTCCTCCTCCTCGCCCCCAGACTGCCAGGCAATGAGGTTTGTCCCTTTTGCAGAGCTCATCAGGCACTGGAGGGAACACCTGTTGTTGAAACTCCCTTTCACTGCCGTGAAGGATGGGATGGAGCTGCTGCAGGATACAGGGCATAGGAGAAAAAGGAATTAAAGACACTTCACAGTCTCTTCTCCCCCATATTTGTCACAGTCTTGGAAATGGGAGTTGTCCATGCATGACATCATTCCAGATTAACTACTGATGAATTAATTCCTTGTGTGTGTGTGCTCTTAGATCCCAAAATAGTAGTGTGTTGTTCCAAATGTCCTACCCCAGATAGTGCAGTTTTAAAATAAAGGCTTTTAGAGTCAGTGGTCAGAGTAATAGTGGCAATCCTTTATTGTAGGATTGGGCAATATGTGTTTAATCTGGTTTAAGCTATTTGGCATGACACACTTTGTCTCTTGCTCACTCCTTGTATGGATGCTGTCATGCCCATGTGGGGTACAGCCAGCAGAATCCTTACATGGACACCAGGGGCCAAGGCAGATATTGCCTCAATCATTATAATATCAAATAATTCTTAAACCAAGAAGGTAATCTGCATGACATTACCAACCCAACCTAACCTAGTCTTTGGAAAGGAACTGAGCAGGGAAAAGCAGTGCCATGGCCTTGGGGGAATGGGGAATGGAGTCTGCACCTGATGCACTCACATTGTATCAATAGGCACCAGTGTAAATAACTTAAACAAGTAGAAAATAAAAATCCTAACTAGCTGCATGCAGTGCATTTTAATATATTTTGGGACACACAGTGTTGAAAGATTGGGGTTCTATAAACACCTATTAAAAGAAAAGGCCCATTGTTTGAAGAATGTCATAGGACTGCCCCCTCCTGCTCCTTCACCTTATTGTTTTTGCAACAGAAGTGTTTCCAGAAGCTATAAAAACGTGTTGCTTTTGTTAAATGGATTACTTCCCTTCTTGTGGCATGAAAACTGGCTGACCTCCCTGACAGGCAAAACACATTTGCCGTGGTAGTGCGCGACTGAGCCCAACAGGTAGCCAGCAAAGGCTGGGCCAGGTCACAGCTGGTGTTGGGACAGGAGTGAGGCCTGATCCACGGCACCTTGGGCAGGGGGTAGTCTTGTTTGCAAAAGCATTTAGGCACATTTGTGCTTTATGAAGGTGTCTTTAAAGAACAGCACAGTAGGTCACATTTACAGGGTGTTCCACAAGGCCTGAGGGTGAGCCACACACCCTGCAGAGGAAGCAGGCTGCAGGGGCAGAGAGAGAGAAACCTCCCACCCAGTGCAGGCTCCAATCCTGCCCCATGGCCTGGATGGCCATGGAAAGGGCTGGAAGGAGATTGGGATGCCCCAGCCTGTGTGTGCACAGCAGCCCCACTGCAAATCTCAACTGCTGATTCCAAATGCTTCTGTAATTCTCTAACAGACAGTGGTCACTGTGCCCTTCTGTTGTGCTTCCTTAAAACATCCTGGGTAGAAAAAGTCAGATTTAATGAGCATTGTGGAGTAATTTGACCTAGAGAAAGGACAAGTAATAAAGCATTCATTTGCTTTACAAGCAGAAAATTAACTGTGCATGTGTGTGTGTAAATTCTTCTGGTACTTTCTTTGTCTAGTGCTTCTGCAGAGCTTGTCTTTAGAGCATATGTGAGTTGTATATTATTGTTGAAGCAGAGAAATGTGAGAAGAATCCCATATCTGGAGCCACTTGCATAATGGATCCTAAATGCCATATATAAACCTGTATTCTTCTAAGGGCATATATTTTTTAAGATATGCTTACAGAGGTAATTAAATATCTAAAAATCTTTTCATTTATTCTAATTGATACAGAGTTTTAAAAGACTGAGGGTCCCTAAGACCCGAAGTGCTTCTGAAATAGAAAGTGTTGTTTAAAAAAGTATCCTAGGATGGATGTCTCTGTTTTTAACCTATTCTTCAACCCCATTGATTTTTGCAAAGGGAATGATTCCAGAAGACATCAGAGGATGCTCAACAGAACATAACTGGGAGTGGGCAAGGCAGGAGCAGGATGAAAATCCCCTGTTGCCATTGCTACCAGGAGAACAGAGAATTTCCTTTTACCCAGGGTGCAGTTTCAGGGGGTACACAGCCTTCAGAGCCTTCAGAGTTTCTGCAAGTGTTTTCTCTTCTTTGCAGATATGTCTGTTTGCTTAGAACATGTCTGTATGCCTGTTAATCAATTAGAACATTAATCCTATCTCTAAGTAAACAATCTTTAACTGTCCAAATTTACATAATTTGTATTATGGAGTACTGCACTGAAGGGCCTCTCATCAGATGGTGCCTGGAAGTGGGACCATTTTGCGTCCTAGTGATGAACTGATTTCACAAGTGGCTTGTTTTAGAGTTCCTCCTAAGGCACTGTGCTCTGGATTTTGCCTCTCTCTATCTCTCCTGATCTTGTGTGTTGGCCCATCTGAGTATGGAAGACTAAAACAGGGACATTGGCCTGTGGGAAGCATCTTTAATCAGTTTGCAGATCTTGGGAGGTCCTTTCCTGCAAGGTAGCATCCCTGGTACCTAAGATCAGCCAAGGACTTGGGCTGCTGATGCCTGTTTGACTTGACTTTCTGCCTGGGCCCTTTCCTTTGTCTCTTCTCAAAAGATTCAGGATGCTGAAGGTGTTTTCTCATGCTTTCCCATTGCCAGCTCAGAGCAGAGTGTAACCAAAATGAACAGCTATGCTGCAGATGTCTCTCTCACTACTTAACAGCTCTTTTCTCTCTCTCTGTCTTTTCTACAGAACTGCATTTCCCAACCCTTTTTCCCTTGAGACATCCAGCTGAGCTCCCCCTATAAGTGTTTAAATCCCCTGCTGTCAGCTTGAGCTCTGCTGATTATCTGGGTCAAGGAGAGCCTGCAAAAACTCAGTGCTCTGAGAGTCTCTTTCCCTTTGCACCTTCCCTTCCCTCCTTCCCATTTTCCACTGGGATTTGCCCCTTTTGTCTCCATTTAAACCAAATCTGGCTCATGCAGAGCATTGCTGGTGCACTACACACAGGGTGTGCAAGAGGTGTTTCTCCAAGGATTTGTTGCATTGCTCGGCTGTGATGCACCACCCCTCAGCCATAAAGATCCATCATGTCTTGCCTTGCCTTCCTCCCATCTCCCATCTCCGTCTTCTTCTTCACTTTTTCTCTCTTTTCCTCTTCTCCTCAGCAGTCCGAGGTGGGTCCTGCCTGCAGGAGCTGTGCGTGTGAAGCACAGCTGTGTCCCTGACGTGCGCAGCATCCGACAGCAGCGTGTGAGAGGTTAACTCGCAGTGGCATGTGCAGTATGTGGCCCAGATGTTCCTGCCATCCCCTGCACTTTCTCATGCAATTCGTTCCATTGCTGATAGAGCTTATGGACTTGAGATATGGGGGAGGCAAAGTAGTGGATGGGAGGTGGAAGGAAGGGTATCCCTGACCCTTCTGAGCTCGTCTTACGCTCCTTTGTGTTCTGTTTGAGAATTGGGGATGGGCAAAGACAGGTGTTGTGTCTGGAGGTGGATATACTCCATCTCAGAGGAGAATTTCCTTGAGTGAAAGCTCTTCCCAAAACTCCAGCTCTTCTTTGGGCACTGTCCTTGCCTGGGCAGCAGCAAGAGGAACTTTGTGTTTCCCAGCTCTCTGTTTTAGTGTGCAGGAACACCTAAGCTGACACATTTATAATTAAAATCCTGTGCAACCTCTGAGATACCTTCTGCCTATCTCTAGCATGTCTGAAGAAATTGCTCTTTTTTAGTGAGCTCCCAGTTTGACCCAAGTATAACAGGGAGGAAGAGAGGGTTAACAATAATATCTCTAGTACAGAAACCTTCCCTTCAAATACCAAAGCAATGAGGTAAAAAACCATTTCTTCAATAAAATCTTTGTAAGATTTAACAGGGGCAAAAATAATGTATTTCCCTGTAAACTCACTCTGAAAAAAGCCCAATCTGTCTTGGCAGAAATTTCCAATATATATTCTTCCTGAAGCAACAATTCTGCATGGAAAAAAATCTGTCCAAACTGTTAAAGCCTGACCAAGTAGGTCATAAGCAACCAAACCAGGTCTTGTGTGGGAAAATCTCACGCAAGCTTAGCAAGAGGTGTTAACAGTGCCAGCTGTAATACACACACAGAGTTCAGCGTGCATCTCCAGGAAGGTTTTTATGACTGATCAAATGTGCTTTCCTTGAGAAGTTCCCTTCCCTTCCAAGTCATGTGCTGTTGCTGTGCAGGGCACAGAAATCCCCCCTGGCCTGGCTGCATTCAGCGGGTCAGGGCTGACAATGGGAGCCGTGTTGGTGCCGCGGCGCTCGCGGGGAAGCTGGACTTGCTCTACAGTGTCAGACACATTTTATGGGCTGCACTTTTCAAAACACCGCAGGCAGAAAGAGGCAGCATTATCTGCTAAATACTCCAGGGAGGGCCTTTATGGATTTCTCAAGGGGGCTCAGAACCACTGATCTGAAAAGATGTTGGAGTTCCATTGTGCGCTCCGCTTTGCCTGATTTGCATGGCTGAGAGAGGGGGGTAAGGAAAATGGACTCTGTGTCAGAACCTGAGACAATAGGCAACAGTCAGAAACAGCCTGAGGTTTGTAGGAAAAAATTCTTCCCTCCATTTTATCTTTGTCAGGATAGAATTTGGCCTGGGGACTGTAGGATTATGCCTGAGGGTCACGCCAAGAGGTTTCCACCTCTGCTCTCTTGGGTGACACCAGTGCTCTGAGAACACCCTGCAGGGAGGAGGAGAACTCATTTCAACCTCACTGGATTCCTGGAATGTGCAAATGTCCTGAAAAACTCTTTCAGTAGTTTATCCTCCTAATTCTTTCCCAAATGACACACTAGTAACTTTGTTTGGATTTGCACCACCTAAAGCTAAGCAAAGCCAGTGTTTCTTAGTTTGCACATTGGGTGTTTTTGTGTGCTTGTTCAGGGAGAATCCTGGGCTTGCCAGAGACACAGAGTGCCAAGTCACAAGTGTGAAGAAGGATGTTCCTTATGCAACTCAGCCTCCTGATTTAGAGGGACTGCTGGAGAAAGGATCAGCACACCTCTTCTCCAGGCCTGCTTCACCTGTGGCTTGCAGGAAGATATCTTTAGAGATGCATCTCCAAGGGTGCATGAGCATTTGGGAGCTAGCATTGGATCCCTTCAACATCATGTGGACTCCAATAGTAAAGCCCTGCCTGTTTCTGTTTAACCTAACCCTGATCAAACAGGTACAGAAGTTTAGGAAATGCATTCCCTGGTGAGAAATTAGGGAAGAGTAGCTGCAGTGACAAGTCTCCTTGATAAGCAGATGGCAAGAGTTGCCAGCGATGGGAAATCCATGGGCAGAAGAATTGAGCAGAAATCTGGACTGGGGTGCAGGAAACGTGGATCTCTTCTTCTTGGGTCTTTGCTCTGCTTCCTTGCATGAAGAATAATGCTAATAACCTCAGTGAGCATGGTGATTTGAGACCACACATGCAACAACACCATGCCTGGGGTTAGAGCTGTAGGTTGGCTTGGCTGCATCAACACAACCCAGAGGAGTCCCCACACTGGAATCCATCCCCTGGGAGTCTGGAGGTTGGACAAGCATGTGGGACACCTCATGATAGGCAGCTCAGAGCATCCAAGCTTCATGTGGCTCCCTGCACTGAGCCCAGGCACCAGGCTTTGCCAGGTTTGCGCTGCACTGATTTAAACCTGCCCACCTGCTGGTGCTCTGAACCTCCCTCTGTAAAGAGGAATGAAAGGTACAGTTTCGCTTCAGTCCGCTCCCATGAAGGCAAAATGGAGATTGTTTCATCTTCAGGGCTTCATTAAGTCTCATAAGAATTACATAAAACTCCCTCTTGCTGACTTTTCAAGGAGAAATCCTTTGCCTTTGTGTATTTATACTTGCAATGGATGCAGCCCTAAAAATGAGCTTGGATTTATTATTCATTATGTTTATAATGGCACAGATGTGTGCAGAACTGAGCAAAGGGGAGCAGTAAATCAGCCAAAACTCTTCTCATTCCTGCTCTTTCTATAACATTTTCTACCTCATTGGGGAATTTTAACTGTTACAGAGTTTCTGCCCAAGAACTGGCAGACCAGAGAAACAAGGAGCAAAGTTAGATTGTGAGATGTCTATGTAGGTCATTATCTTCTTTGAGAGAAATGCTGAAATAAGAGATTTCAGAATTTAAATTACATTTGACTATTATATGATCTGTAGTTTTACCAGAACCTACCTTCACCTATTTGGTGTCCAGAATTTTCATAGCTAAAATATTGAAATATACATCTTCCCTTGTCCTTTCAGAAAAAAAGGCATGAAATATGAGTTTTTATTCAACTTTGTAGTACAGTATTCTGTGTTTCCACCATGTTTGCTAATAATTGCTTAAAATTTTCAATATCCCCCTGAATCTTGAGCAGTGAAAGTGTACTACATTGTGACCAACACTTCACTTTAAAATAAAAAAAATCCAGATATTTTAAACCGTTCTTCCTCCCTGGGAGCCAAGAACATGCCTTGACTGTGGAGCAGCAGATATTTTATTTTGGCAATTCTTAAATGGAGAAACACCCAATTGATTCAGTAGCAGAAGTGTGAAATCATTTACACAGAGAACAGCCAACTGAGGCCATAATGCCACTGCTCCTGGAGTGTCCATGCCTGAAAACAAGCCCAGCTTGTCATTTATAATCATTTTCTACCCTCTCAATAGGCAAACAATGCATTTGTCAAAATCTTATGCTGATGCTTTCAGATTTAGTTCATTAGCCCTCATTGTGTCGGTGGGGATGGATCACTGCAAACCAACACCAAACAAGCTCCTTATTTTACATTAATTGTGTGTCAGCAGTAGTGGGGAAACCGTATCTTTTCCTCTCATTTCATTATATAGTTTCAAGGTATTTTGTCCGTTCCAGGTACCAGAAGTAAACCTTCTTTGTTGACCCTTTGTACTGGAATCCAAGCTATTTGTTTGATTTAAAGGGAATTCCTACTTCTGTTTCTAAACCCTTTGCTTTGGCTTATTGCTAGAAAAGCCAGGAATCCTATACCTTAGGGGGGATGATTTGCCCTAGACACCACCAATGTAGCTGCCCCTTGAGAAGAAGCATCCTGAACTTCTTGGCTACCTCCTCCCCTCTTCTATTGTCTCAGAACTTGTCCACACTGGAATTCAGTGCTGAGTTCAGCTGCAAAACTCAGTGTAAATACAGTTTCACCCATCCCACCATGTTTCCAGCAGCACTGCCAGCTGTGGAAGTGGGGAGGACAGGGTTGTTCCCATATAGGGGTGAGCTGCAGCCTTGGTAGTGTGTTGTGCTCTTAATAAACATTAAAGGAGTCTTTAAACCAAGGCATGAGTGGGAAAGGAGGAGGTGGCATTCATCCACAAGATGGAAAGCAGACTGCATTTTCCTCAGGCTTTCAATTGTTCCAGCTGCTGGCAAACCCCTACCTCTCTGAACTGTTCTTGTCCTTTCCTGGGTTTAGTTTCCCTAATTAGGTTGGCACACTCCATCCATTGGTCCATCTCCTCTCATGGCTTATTTCAGTTGCAATTGCAGGTGATGCTTTTGGGAGTTCCCACTCCCACATAGAGGAGGATTGTGGAGAGGACATCCTCTCAGAGGGCCTGGTATTATTGAAAATAAATGTGTACAAAAAATCTACAGAAAAAAATTAGTTCGCTTTGCTAAGCCCTAGAAAGACAAAAAAAAAAAAACTTGCTCTAGTGATAGATAGCTTGAGGTCTCTGAAACTCACATGTTTAACAAGGTCTATTAAAAAATCACTTAGCATATCTATCATACTATCATAACTATCACACTTCTAATGCATGCACTGCTAAAGGCAATATTAGCTCTTGTGACATGTTGTTGTAACAAAGTGCTGTTCAAGGATGTATCATCTCTCCTGCACACCCAGTAAGGAAGATGAATTTTTTGTCAAAGATCTATGCAGAGGTCTTAGGTCTGATGGAGGGAACTGCTGTGGTTAGCACATGCAGCAATCCTCCCTCTCCATGCCCAATTATCTGCCAGGGAATGGCTGACAAACCTGTTGGAGTCAAGGCACTTAGCAAAAGCAAGACTCCGACTTTTGAGCACGGATGGGGGTACCTTGGGCACTTACCAAATACATGATTGCTGCTATTTCATCTGCCATCATGTTCAATCCATGCTCTACTCTTGTGGGAAGAGGATGTTTCATAGTTTAGAAAAGAGGCATGAAAGTTTAGAGGGGAATTCTGTGATTAAAAAGACATGGTTGTTAATCCAGCAAGCCTGAAACACTTGAAAGGTCCTGTTGACAATTTTGTCATGTTAAGAATTCAGGGCCTGTATTTGTAAAGAATGTGTTTTTTTCTCTCTCCTGTATGGGGAGCAGAAGTTTCCACATAACTTTGTGCAGTGATGCCCTGGTCATCTTCCAGAGTGGTCACAGTTAATTTAGAAACCACTCATGTGCATGAGGAGCTGGAATGATGCCTCCTACCATGCCTGGCGCTGCATTCATCAGTAATGAAACTCCACATGACTTTACATGACTACATGATAAACTTTATCATGCTCTTGGAGTTATGGGACATCTAACTAGATGAGGAAATAATTTATATTATCACTAGTTGGGTCACACCTCAGAGTGTTTGCTGCAAAGTGTCACCACCACCACCACTCCACAAAGTCATTTGCAGACCAGTAGAAAAAACAGAAATTCAGCCAAAATCCAGGTCTTTTGCTGCTGCACAGGTATTTGAATCAGGGGGGAGAAGTTTCACTGAGACCTTTCGCGTAGAGCAGCATGTCTATACACATTTTTACAGTTAACATCTGCAATGAGGTTTTACCCAGGATGCCCACCCCTGCATCTGATATGTCAGTTCTCAAATAAACCAAAATATCATTGGTTTTCATTTGTTTTCTGGCTAATTTTTTTTTCTTCAGTGGAAATTATTATTGGGAAAGGACACATACAGTAAGTCCTTGAAACACAGAAGAAATTCCATGGATCCTGTTTTATAGTTTGTGTTGAATGTTACCACAGAAAACATGAGAAAATTCTCTCCTCTAGTCTACCAGTGTATAGATAGGATCCTCAGACTGCAGTCCTGAAAGATTTATGGTTAGACAAAAGCATCATTTTCTTAGTGGAAATGAGCTAAAGCAATAAACAAATAAAAAAAGCTTTTATTAGAGCAGGATACATCTAGCCGGAAGTCTGGGAAATCCTGATTTAATCTACTGCTCTGCAGGGATTGTGCCAAATCTTAGATGGAGTGGAACTCATGATGTTTTAATTCTCAGTTCAAAAATGCACATGCAGTAGCAGGAACAGAGCACTTATCCCATCTAACCAAGAGCCAGGCTTAGTTGAAGGAATCCTTTAGAGTTGTCAGTTTATCCAACCAATGGTTGGAATTGTGGTGAGCATATCGGAAAATGGAGTTGAGTGCACACACACTTCTCAAAAATGCATTTTTTTGGCTTGAAATCTCACAAAACCAGATTTTTCTTGTGAGATTTGATCTGCTTCCTGCTTCAGATTAAGTCAGCAAGATAATAGAGAGCTCTTGTGTTTGGACTGTAGTGGTGTTCCTGATCTCCAAAGAGATGCTTGAAGTATTTTGCCCATAATGACAAGTGTCCACAATTTTTGTGTGTTGACAACACTGTAGCAGTTTTATGGGATAGAATGATATGTTTTTTTCCCAAAACAAGGAAAAAAAAGCAATTGAGGGAACAGCAGGTGGTTGAGATGTTCAGGTACTGGGAAACACCAGTGCCTGATGATGATGTTGTTTCCAAGCCCCCGAAAAGCATCATTCATTTATGATCTTGCTACAATTTCACTTCTACATTTTGAAATGTTCCTATCTCCTAAAAAAAATGGCTTGCTCAAAATAAAACTCATTGTCATGGATGTGAGAAGTCACTACTTCTGACCTCACTGGTTAGAAATGACCACATTACTAGAGATACTAGAGATCCTCAATTGTTGAGGAAAGACTCATGAGTGAAGAAAATTTCAGACTTTCTCTGGCTGAAACTTCACATAATTCACAGCCAGGAACTAGCCAGACCCATTAAGGGTTGGTGCCAAGTTGAGTGACAGCCAGGCAGGCTCATGGGCTGCCTTTTTGTAATGTATAATCTTCTGTCCCATGACTGAAGCTCCTGGGTGCTATTAATGTGCACGTACTGGTGAAAATTCAAATGCTGAAGCAACTAAATTAATTGGAAAACAGAACAGATCAATTCTTCATGCAGTTCTTCTGTATGTGTCCCGAACTAATTAATTGCTATCAACACTAGCAATATCAGACCCTTGTATTCACCGTGTGATATTGATCTGAGAAATGGCGGGAATTGTTAAGTTTAAGCAATATTTGAAAATTTGAAATGCAGGAAAAAAGTCAATGAAATGTATTGGTGTTTTCCCTTTAGTTTTCAGCCAGCTAAACAAATGCATTTCTGGACAGAGGCAGGGATATATTTTATTTTCCTTTCTTCCACGTCCTGTTAAACCAGTTCCAGAGGATAAATTTTGTTCAGAGTGGAACAGAACACTGGTTGCCTTCTTAGATAGGTTTAAAAATGAAAATTATTTATTTATTTTAGTAAGAAGAAAGCATGAAGCAATAATCAACCTAGAAGAGTTCACTGTTCAATCTCCTCTGTTCTTCACAGATCCAGTCCCTTCCTGTTGCAAATAGAACACATCCCCTAGAAAACATCTGACTTCTATTTAGAAATTATTAGTGGCAAAAATTAAGCAGAAACTTTGCTGAGTTTTCCCAATACTGACAGATAAAAATGTATACCTGAATTTAATCTGAAATTATTTAACCCTGAACACTGTCCTTTCTTGTAGCACATCCCCCTGGCCCAGCAGTCTCAAGCTCAGGAAGAGCAAGGAAGGGGAGTTCTTAAAATTTAGTTACAGGTACCTTAAAATAAATGCGGAATAATCTGGACATGAGGTGCTCTTTTTCTTTTCAAAACCAGTCACCACCACATTCCCACAGTTACCCAAACAGCAGCCCATTCTACAGTGAGCACTCAGCGCTCCTTATGAGAGCTGCACAAAAGGCTGATCTTTTTTCTAAGGCTTGTAAGAATTTATCATCACTGTCATCCTTGAATTTACTCTTCTATTGGAATTTCTTCCTTGTTTGACAACTGCTTTTTCCTTCCATCTATCACAATTTAGAGTGACTAATCAGGTTAGTCACAAACTCTTCAGAAATTTACCCTCCAGGGCACTTTTTATTTTAGCTTGGGGAGGAAAGCGTTTCAATTTACAGCGTTTAGCAGGCGCCTCTCTGCAGTAGCCATGAGGGTTTCTCTTTGGTTCAGATTTACATATGCAAATTATCCAAACATCAGTGCAGCTATACAGAAGGGTGAGATTTAAAGAAAATGATCTGGAGATTGGAGGATGAGAAGTCAGTTCAGAAGATCTGTCTCTGCTCTGCTACAGCATCATTCCGTGACCTGCAGCACCACAAAGTGGGTGTAATAGGCTGGACATTAATGGTCACCAATTAGTTGGTCTATAAGGCAGATAAAACAGTTATTATCAAGTTTTTTAAAAAGTAAAGCTCATTTCAGAGCTTCTGTTCAGTGAAGGGAACCAATGAAACTGAAAACAACATTTGTTTCACTTCTGAGACATTACCAATGGTGCAGCTATAGTACATAGGATTTTTGGGATCACTGAATTGTAGAAAAGCAGATAGACAGGAGTCCCTGACCCAGCTCCTGACAAAAGTTTATCTAATCCATGGATTCCCAAAGTGCAAACCACAGATCCTTGCTTTTCTCTGGAGCATTTCTAGGAGGAGGTGCATGTGGGGGAGTGTTTCAGGCAAATCTAGACATGAGAAATCCCAGTAACATTGGGATTTACCAGCTGTATGTGAAGCCCCGGGAGATGCAATGTTAGGAGTTCATAGACTGGAAAAGGCTAAAAATTAATTGTGTAACCTGTGCTTAAAGGCTGCCTATGATATGAAATTTATCAAGTTCCCAAGATAGTACATTCCTGGTCTTTTCTCTTTTCACAGGTTAAATACTTTCCCTAATGTCTAGCCTTCACTTGAAGATCATTATTTCTTGTCCTGCCCTTGGTGGCTGTGAGGAATAGCATGTTCCTTTTCTCTGTGCAGAGCTCTTTTACATATATGAAGAGTGAGTACCAAGAAATTGTTCTACAAATACATTTATCATAAGATGAAAAGAGAAAGGTATCGCCAGATGATACCAAGGGGGTGAAGTGTTTAAAGCCTTTTTTTGTATCAGTGTTCATTTAAAAGATCAGTTGAGAGCAGGAGGCTAACAGTATTGGAAAATTAATTGAAAAAGGATGGGAGTTCAGCACAGAATAAAGAAAGAAGTGAGAAAATTAGATAAGCTTCATGTTTTATAATTGGCTGAACCTGATGATCTTCATCCTAGAATATTTTGAAAGTGGACTGAAAAGATCTTAGATACCTGTGGTTACCTTTGAGAAGCCAGGAAAAGCTAAGTAAGCTACCAGAAAACTGGAAAAGGGCAAACCTATCTTCATACAGAAGAAGGGGAAAAAGAGAAACATGGGAATTACATACCAGCTCATCTATATTTTTAGCTCCAGCAAATATCAAGCAATTTAGTTGTTTGGGTGCATCTGGGAAAAGAAGAAGAATAACAGCCGGTGTGGGTTTGTCAAGAAAAAAATCATGTAATCTTATTTCCTTTTAGACAGAAGTGGTGAACAGAAATGAAAGTCTGATTTTGTTTAGGAATTGACAATGGCTGATAAGGTGATAGGCCTTAAACTGAAGAAAGAATGATTCAGAATCAGCTGATAAGAAAATTCTTTGGTAGTGTCACTCAAGAAGCAGTAAACCAGGATGCCTTGGGAGCTTGTAGACTGTGCAACACTGGAGATCCGTATGAACAGGTCAAAGCAATGTCTATCAGCAGTGATTTAGGAATTGCTGAGATTAATTCAGGGGAGAGGAATGGATTGAATGACCTCCAAAGATCCCCCTAAGCCATATTTTTCTGTGGCTGTCTCCTGTAAACTTCCTCTTCTCTAGACAGAAAAAGCTTCATTCTTTCTGTCTCTCCTCATATCTTCTGTTCCCCAGGTCTCTGATCACTCCTTTTTATCTCTCCTAAATGCTTTACAGTTGCCACAATCCTTTCTTGCAGTAGGATATTAAGAATTATCAGGCAGATATTGTCGAATCCCTGGCACATGCCAGAGTGAGGAGGAGGATGAAGGCTCCTCTGCACAGCCCCTTCTGCCAGAAACTTATCCTTAGAGCAAAACCTACCACAACTTAAGAATTAATAAGAAGTGGATTTTTTTTTGGCCACATTTCTTTGTTATTTCACATAAAACCATTCCTGCATTTCCTGCCTAAGAGCTGGTGAAGAGGTGCTTGAGTACTCCAGTACTTTCAGGGATCTCCCATTCTCAGAAATTTCATATTTTGACATAACATCAGCATTCCTCTCTGCCCCAGTTGCCTGCTTTTTCAGCCTGAAGTGAAAGGAGTCCCAACAATAATAAAGCTAAAAAATAAAGACAGCATGAATTACTATATTCTTCTCATGGTACAATAATGGAGAAAGGTCCCATGTTAGGCGGGGGGAATGCATGTCACTGTTTCAATACTTGAGAATCAGAAGTGATTCAGTGCACAGAGCAAAATAGCAGCTGTGTTCAGATCTCAGCCATTCACTGGAGAGAAAGAATAGTTTTCACTCATAAAAATGAGTATGTGTTTTTATTCTGTCATGGGATAATGAGGCACCTTGGGCTTGATCCAAAGCTCCCTGAAATCCAGAGAAAGACTCATGTTGACCTCTGTTCACCCTAAACCAAAGAGGAGAATCTTTTGGAGCTGGAAGAGCTTCCCCTTGCTCTTCTTTTCTCTCCACACTCGAGTCCCACACCACTGCTAGCCTGCCCTATAAATGAAGACCACCAACAAATAAAATCTCTAAGGCTGACAAAAGGATGTTTAAAGACACGTCAGCAATTTAAGCTCCAAATCTCAGTGCTCGCAGACACAATCTGCAGTGGAGATGTCCAAGGTGCAGTTCTCTGCCATGTCACCCCACAGCAGGTGACAAGGCCCCTGGCAGCCCATGGCCTCAGCAGCGAGATCCTAGGCCACAGATCCACCTTCAGCAGCTCCATGTGCACAACTGCAGGGGGAAAAGATAGCACTGTCCTGCAGCTGGTGACCCATCAGAAAGCAGTAATTTCTCACGGAGGATCAGGGTTTTTTACTTCAACCATTCTTGAGGAAAGCAGCAGGAGTGAGGGCAGGATTGCCTCTTCTGGTGGCAGACCCCCCTGGATTGACTTAAAATTGATCATAAGGCTGCAGCTGTACCCTGTGTTCACAGTAAAACCAAACCACCTGAATTGCCTTGAAAATACCTAACCATAAAACCAGAAATCTGTTATTTATTATGACAGAACTGTCAATGAGCGACCAAGGGCCCGTGACAGACCTTGCTTGTAATATAGTGCCAGAAACATCCTTCTCAGATTTTTTTAAATTGCTGCTTAGACAATTTAAAGAAGATATTAAAATATTCTTTTTTAAAGGGAGGAAAACCACCTGTTGCTCCAAAATTCTTCGAAGATTCATAGAAGTACTTCCAACTGCAGCCCAAAGTGGTCTGGAAGAGGATGACCTCCAGAAAGTTGTAGAGTAGGAGCCCCATGATAGCATTACAGCAATGTTCTTGCTTTTTGTTTTGGAGCAGTATTTTGTTTCTTCTCTTGTCTTTTTTTTTTCTTTTTCTTTTTTTTTTTTTTTTTCCTTAGCTATTCTCCTTGTCAAAAAGTCACAGAAAGAGAAAGAAAAAAAGAAACTCTAACAGCAGCCTTCCCTGCCTCAACTCTGCAGACAGCCATCTCACCAGATAAAGCACAGTCCTGGAAGGATTCCGTGCTCTTCTGCCAGAAGCATTTGAAAAAAACATTTGGGCTCCTGCAGAACAGGGCACCATTTTTGAAAAGGTCTCTGCACTGAGAAAGACAATCGATTTTCTTCTTTTGGCCTCTTCCCCATGCAGCAGTGTTTTATAAAGGCAGAGAAACAGAGAAAAGGATCTGAAAGGGAGCATTAAATATTTCACTTTCCTGTTAGCTGGAAAAATCAAATATGACACCTCTCACCATCCAGAAGTTTGCTTCTGGCTCTCTGTTCTTCTGTTGGGTTTTGGGTTACATCTCATGTTAAAAGGCTTGGGGCAAGGAGTGGGTGAAATTAGAGGAAAACTGGATCTGGAGGCAAACTCGAACAAATGTTGAGGAGGGAGTTTGGTTTTATAGCTGGGATACAATGCTGAGTTTGCCCTAGGGATTTTTCAGGTAGTGGGCTCCTCACTGAATTCTGGGATTTCAAAGTAGCATCCAAAGATATTCCAAGGCATTAGGGAATCACACAGAGCTGTTAAAAAAACGGGAGTTGCCAGTGCTCTTTAAATCTGCCTCTTTCTTTCCAGCTCTGTGTGTGTCTGTAAGTGCCTGCAGGGGAAGGTGGGAAGCAGAACATGGAGGTGTTTTCTGCCCTTGAGATGCTGCCAGCACATTTCCTGTGAGGACTTTGGCAAATGCTGCTGCAAACTCTGTATTGAGAGAACAGGCTCTGCTTCCTCTTTGCTCTATGCCAGTAGTGGCCTCTTGTTTGGCTGCAGCTAGAGTTGTTATTACTGGTAATTGCTGGATGGAGAAGTTTGAGACGTAAGAGGGATGAAAATATGGGCTCCTGCTGCCAGCCTGCCTGTGCTTGTTGTGAGAGGCCTGAGCAAAGGGAGTTGGCTAATTTGGCTTTAGGAATCTGTTGATCCTGGGTTGTGCATCCATGAGCCTATACATCACATCTTATGTTCAGTCCTCTGTACACTCCTATAACTAATATAAATGCAAATACATTTTAAATATATTCCTCCTCACCTAGATGCACTTAAGAACACCTCTTAGTCTGAAATCCAGACGTAGACATAACCATGTCTTAAGTATTAAATTTCAGTACAAGACTTCCATAATGGTTTGAAAAGATCATGCAACAGAACTCTAGAAGATCTCTAGAAGAACTCTAAAAGATCACTGAGTAACTTACTTTATATGTAAATATTTTTAGTTGACTCATTAAATATGTTAATTTACGTCACTGCATAGGAAAATAACAAGGTTTTATTTCTTCAAGAGGAGATTTGCAATTCAGTTTTTTGCTCTCCCAGTACTGCAAATACCTCACCTTTCTAAGTCAGTAAAGAAGTCTCTTGATAGTGTTTTCTTATGAGGGTCATTCCCTAGCACAGAAGTACTTTATCCCAAATATTCATAAGGCATTAAAATTAAATAGCCCTGCCCAAACAATTAAAAAGCTCTTAACTTTTTCACTCTAGTTGCTCTACTCATACCTCCCGTTTAGGATTTGTAAAAGTAGATCAAAACCCACACCTGAGCCCTGCCTTGTGTCGTGTTCATTCTGCTAATGCAAGGCTGCTGTGTCCCAGGGTTTGAGATTCCCAGTCTCCCCTCCAAGGTGAGTGTGCCTGGCTCATCTGGGAAGCCCAGATCTACTCTGTGGCACTGTTTGAATGGAAATAAGGAGGAGGCTCCAAAGCACACCCCAAGCGTTTCTGCTTAGTTTGTACCTGGCTCCCCCTTTGTCAGATGCTCCAGCTTTCCTCAGCTCTCCTAGCCCAAGAGATTCCCCATCTCATCTCAAATGAAGACACAATGTCCACTTTCTGTTCTGTTTTAGACTGAATCTTAGCACTGACCTCATAATAAGCTGTATTCAGGCACTGTACAATGGGACATGTATGTTCTTAGTTGCAAATGCCCACTGGAGGTTTTTCAGCTCTCTGTGAAGAAGTTGCCCTTCAGTTTGTGTCTTTGCCACTTTTTTATGGCAGGAATGTCAAAAACCAAAAGCTGAGCCTTCATTTACCCTCTTTACCATGCGAATCCATGTGTCTGAGTGTCTGTGGGGATGGAGGCTGCCTCTGCACGGAGCAGACAGACAGAGGAGCTTTTAGCTGGAATCACAAGGTTGTGAAACGCTCGATGCCTTGACCTGCAACATGCGACTGTGGATTCCTCTGCTCTTGTTATGTTTTCCAGAGGTCATGGTCTTTAACAGTTTACTTAGTGGAGGGGGAGGAAAGAAGCCCTTTGTATTGTTGAGCAGGGGATGAGATTTTGCCTTGTCCTGGCAGCTGGTGCTGACACAGGGCTGTTCCTCAGGTGCTGCTTTGATGGACAGTGCCCCTGACGCCCAGGGAGCAGCAGGGGTGGTGGCAGCCTCCACTTACCTGGCTTTGGTTAAAGGGCAACCTGTGGAGTCTGCCCAAGTGGGACCCAGCGCTGCCTTTCTGGTGTTTTCATTGCATTTCAGATGGAGGTTGAGCTTTGCTCCAGACTAATTGCCTGCAATGATCTGCTGAAGTGAACTTTAGCTGTGGTGCAGTGCATGCACAGCCAGGCACTTCAGTGACAGGTTTGCATTAGTACAAAATCCAGCAGCAGATTAAGTGAGGCCACAGTCCCAGGCTACAGTCCTTTAGCATCTCTGGAGTGGTGGGGAGAAGCAGATGCTGCTCTGCTGTGCTGTGAACTGTCTTTGTACAGCAAAGCAACCTGACACTGTGTGATCTCAGTGAATCCCGGCTCCCTGTCCCTGCCTGGGATGTTCCTACATCCATGGTTATTTTGGTGCTCAGGGACACCACAGTGCTGAGGTAGGTACTTGGAGTCACATTCCCAGAGGTGTTGCCAGCTCCTCTTTGGCTGGTGCCAGAGCAAGCCTGAACTCAGTGTTCCCAGTGCTGGCAAAAATAGCACCAGGATGCACCAAGTGTCCCTGGCACAGCCAGGGCTGAGAGATTCTGGGCTAGTCAGGGCTGCATCTGTGACAGAGAGCAGTCCACACCCAGTTTGGACTCTGCAGCACTGTGGTCAGGAGAGGAGAATGGCTCACACTTGCAGTGGTGAAAGCTCCAGGGCTTTTCATGCAAAAAATTCACACTGTTGCCATGCAAAAAATTCACTCTGTTGCCTTAAAAAATACTGTCTCTTCTGGCAACAGCTTAGAAATTAGAAGGAGCAATAGCAGAGCCCTAAGTGACTGCTGGCAGCACTTGTTGTTTTGTGACACCTGGGCTAGGAAATACATTGTGTGAAACTGAATTCTGTTAGGATGTGAGGAAGTGGGGGAGTATCCTGAGCACAGCCAGATGTGACCCCAACCCTGCTCGTGCTGTAATCCACATACACACATCTCACAGACTTTTGTCAGGTCCTGATCCTGAAGAGAAGTCTGTCAGTGTACTGCTGTATTTTGAGATATAAAGGATTTCAGCTGTTTGGTTTGTTTTGGTTTTTGTTTTGTTTTGTTTTTAACTACTTTTTCCCCAGAAAAGAATAGTCCTGCTGTGTTAGCCTTTCCCTAGACAGTTAGGGTCAAACATGCTGCCTGGTGGGCTCTGATACCACTTGTGCTTTTTAGTGAGAACTTGCCAAAGGGGCTAACTCATGCAGTATCAAAAGTTCAACATAAAAAAAATAGGAAGATGAAGATATAAAATATCCTCTCTGTGCCTGTATTATGGAAAACAAGGTGACAAAAAACCATGCAGGTAGAATGGAGATGAAGGAAACTACTAGACTTCTCCAAGGCTCAAAATACTGATAAGATGAAGGTTTTTTGCACTTACAATTTACAGAGAGAGTAAAAAAGAAAGTTTCTCATGCAAACATAGAAAACCAGTCCTCTGTTCCTGTATCTTTTTCTGTGTCTTTAACTGCACATCTTTCCACCTTTTTAATTTTAAAAGGCAAGTGTGTTAAGCCTAGAATTTCCTGTGGCTACAAGGAATGGAGTCTGATTGATCCTAATAAGGGACAGTCTAAATGAAGTGCTTGGACTTGCCCCGGGCACTTCTATCTGCAGGTGCTGGGATCCCTTTCCAATGTGAATGACTTTTTGGAACACAAGTGATTATTTACTGCTGGAGCAAGCCAAAGGCTATGCTTCTCCTTGCAGCTCACAGCCCTTGGCCTCCAACAGGAAATGTATTTCGTTTTCAAATCCCTCTCTGACCAAAAAAGAAATTCCAGCAAAACAGCAATAAACATTCAGAGAGTCTCCTCTTCTGTAGGGAAAAAGACTTATGAGCTTGGGTTTAAAATGAAATATTCTGTGATTAATCTATTTTAGGATGGGGCCGGGGTCAGTTTGTTGCATGTAGGAGTCAGCAAGATGATCTGGGAAAAGGTTGCCACACCTTATTTGCCACCCATACCACTTTGAGAAACCCCGAATATCCCCAACATGGTGTTTTCAAACAAAGATTGCAAAAGGGTTTACTGTTTGATCCTCCCCTTCTCAGTTTGTCATTGATTTCCCCCATCAAAATAGTTTGTGCAACGAATCCCAGCTGTACTGATGGTGCTTTACTAGCCAGCAAATACAATCCAAATGTTAATTCTTTAGAGCTGAGAGCTGCGTGCCAAGAAATGAATAATCTGTGCAAGGCTAAACAAACAGTTTATTGACGGGGTGGGGTGGGTGCAGGTGGGGGGTGGCTGGGCTCAGAGGCAGAGCCTGAGCAGAGGGACATCAAAGCTGCTTCTGTCAGAAGGCTCAGTCACTTGGGGTTTGTTTTCTCCCGCCGCTAATTCAGTTACAATTTGAACTACCAGTATTCCCAGGCGAGAGTGTGAGAGCTTTCCAGCCCAAACACAGCAGGCACCCGAGGCAGATGTTTGCACCCTGCTCATCCCAACTTGCCCTCTTTGTCTTTTTTGGGATGTGAGAGTGCAAGGGACACACTCAGGCCCAGCCAGGCACTCTGTGCACTTGTCTCTGCTTTATAAATGGAGCACACAAGGCAATTTGGAAGTTGACAGTGACATTCCTCTGGCAGCTGATGGGAGTGTGGCAGGGCTATTCTAATGAGATTTAAACCAATAGATTTCAATCACCTTGTTAAATCTTTGCACCTTCTGCCTTTCTCCCCCACATTATCCAGGAGGTCAAGACCAGAAGCAGGATTAAAGCCTAAATCCCCTGAGTCCCAAGCCAGCAGCAGTGCAGACCACTCATTGCAAATGCTACTAGATCCTGACCCCAGCTATGTGGTGTAGTAATCCATTTTGCAAACTCTGGGCCAAATCCAGGGCAGGATCCTGGGGATGCTGCCCAGCCAGGTCTCATTCCTCTTCCAACCCACTGAATGTTGCAGCATCTGTCTGTATTTTTTTGGTGGGGAAAGGCATGAGGCCAGGGAAGGACTGAATTACACTTAAAACCCGAACCCAGTAAAAAATATAGACAGAAATTTGATTCTTAATTTTTAAAATAGAATATCTACTCAAATTTACAAGAGCCACATGCTGGGGTGGTTATAGAATCAGGTCTCTGCTTCTTATTTCACTTCTCAGATGCACTGGTAGAGTTGATATCTCCACTTTTCCATTCCTCCCCATGGCAAGGAGGGTCTTTCCCACCCAGGGTGTGCCTACAGTGGCAGTGTCCCTGCTGGAGACGCTCATCTTGCAGACAGACCTGCCCAGGCTGCAGCTCAGAGGAGATGGAGGGGTTCCCCGGCCACCCTCAACACCCAGCATTGCACAGACAGGGGAAGGTAGGGGCCTGCAGCAGGATGGTTTAATAAGTAAAAGGCAGGAAAAGTCACAGGTGAGGGTGTTGTGATGACAGGCTATGGAGTTAAGTGTGTCAGGGGTTAATCTAACTCAGGTACTGATGCACGCATTTAGATAGCGGGTAACTCATGCTGTCATTAACCTGTCAGCATTACAGCAGGAAGATTAT
This sequence comes from Zonotrichia albicollis, assembly GCF_047830755.1. Taxonomy (NCBI): domain Eukaryota; kingdom Metazoa; phylum Chordata; class Aves; order Passeriformes; family Passerellidae; genus Zonotrichia; species Zonotrichia albicollis. The sequence goes on from NC_133825.1 coordinate 42,296,021, forward strand.
ATCTTCACAAGTGTGTATTGATCTGGAAAGGGACGTGTTAGGCATGACCAAGCTTTTTATATACTGTCTTTTACCACCTGCTTTTCTCCTGATCAAAGATGCTTGATGTGTGTGGTCAGTGCAAATACAGCCATGCATTCCTCTAGGCTGGAGAGACGTTTCTCTTTGTCCCCTTCACATTATCTTGGGTGCAATCTAAATGTCTTGTTACTTGCACAGCCCCTTCCTTTTCATGCTGGTGGAGCAGAGAAGGTTGGGTTGGTGTCTCTGTAGGTCACCACAGCCTTTTGCAGAGAAATTTGCACTTGCTGTGTGCACTATGAGCAGCTCAGCTCTGAACTGGAAGCTGGGTGTGTAACACAGGGCTTTACTGGAACTGGTAAGTTTGTTCTCAGCAGGTGACTTACTGGCTCAAGGTGATGAAGTAGATCCCCAGCCTTTGGAGTAGAATTGGCTCCTCCAGGCATTCAGGCATTGGCAAGAGTTTGCCAAGGTGTGCTGCCTAGAGATGCATTCCAACATCTGTTTTCTTTCACAACACACCAGAAAATGAAAGTTTATGGCCTTCATTTGGGAGACGCTGAGCAACAGCGTGCATGACACATGGAGAGGACAAGGGTTACAGCCAAGGGTTACAGCCATAAATGTCTTAATATGCACCAAAAAGCTAAAATTGAGGACCATTGCAGTGGCAATTCCACCTAGGGTAAATGGTCATTTACAGGAAACAGCATTCCTCTGATGACAGAGCACATCCATTCCCAACAGTTCCCAAACTGGGGCAGGTGGACTAGAGATGGTCCCCAAACCCATGGCAGAGTCGTGTGTGCAGTGCTTTTGGGTGACTCCCCAAGGAGAGGACCATGTGGGAGTCCACAGAAAGGTTGGGCAGCTGGATGATATGCAAGGACTGAAAGTGCAGGAATGAGCCACCCTTACCACCAGGATTGCATTTCCATTACTGAGTGGCATCAAGATTTCTCAGAGCACAGTGGCATCAAATAAAATTGGGATTTTCCCCCACCTTACATTATGTGGATTGTCTAACACCCCAAAGAAAAGTTTTGCAGTGTGAAATCAACAAAATTCCCTAGCATTGGAATAAAAATGCTGATATTGGCATTTCTTACACTGGGTTAGGAGACTACATTTCTGTGAGCTGTGCTGATGAAAATTCAAAAGGCAGGCAAGTTTTTCTTTCATTCTCCTGGTTGCCTTGCTTTGGGGATGGAGACAAGATGTTGGTTAAGTTCAAATAAATGTTCTTTGTTCTATCCCATGGCTACTCCTTGTGCTATCCCATGGCTATTCCTTATGCTATCCCATGGCTATTCCTTGTGCAATTCCATGGCTATTCCTTGTTTGGGCTATTCCATGGCTATTCCTTGTGCTATTCCATGGCTATTCCTTGTGCTATTCTATAGCTAGTCCTTGTTTGGGCTATTCCATGGCTATTCCTTGTTTGTGCTATTCCATGGCTATTCCACGGCTATTCCTTGTGCATGGGCCACACAATGTTATAACACAAAAAAAAAAAAAACAAAACCATACATGGAGAGAGGAAGAGAAACGAGCATCCTTATCAAAACCATGCTGAAGGCAAGGCTCTTTGTGATGCGCTGTTCGAGAGCAGGCGGGCACTGAGCTGTTGTTACCAGCCTCCATCATCTGAGGGCACCCCAGCCTTTGATGTTGGCTGCAGGAGAGGGGAGAGGTGCAGCACCATCCCCGGTCCTGGCAGGGCTGCCTTTCCCTGAAATGCTCTCTTCCCTGCAGCCCTGCAGGCCAGTGCTGCTGGGATTTGCTTCCTCACTGATGGCAGCAGCACACGCTGGGCTCACAGGTCACCAGCCTTATTGGAGTGTGGGGGATTGGAGGTGAATTGCCTAAAGGAGGGATGCACTGGCATGCCAACACTGCTATTGATTAATGCTAATTATGATTTAATTTAACCTCCAATTAGTTTTAATCAATTGTCACAGTCTCCCTGAGTATGATTGCAAGGATGATGTACGGTAAGGAGGATAATTGTCTTTTCCTTTTTCGCCAGATGACTATTTTCTATCCCTTTCTTTTGCTTTTAATGGAGCTGGGTGAATAATTTATTTACCAAATTTTTTGTTGCTGCTGCTGCTGCTGCTTCTTGTCCTGTAGAACTATCTGTAAGCACAGTTTGAGCCTGATGCCTGGTCCAGAATTTCTCATCACAGATTATTTGTTCTTGGTCTGTACAACGCATTACAGCCATTTGATCCTGAAAAATCAGGCAGGGTGGTTTCACTTTAATCAGGCATGTGGTGGAGTATCATGGCCCTGGCCACACTGTTGCTGTCAGTCATAACTCTGGGGATCCAGTTTTGCTTGAATTTTCTATAACTGTTTCTTTAAAAAGTGGTCACAGTCGTGTTTGTGTCACCCAGAGTGCTTCCCTTCAAAGGGGGAAAGCAGGGAGAAGGAGCAGTGTCACATCTGTTCATCTGGATCATCCTCTCCAGGGCTTGAATGCAGGCTCTAGCAATAAGAGAATGGCAACTCAACTTCTTCTCCCAAGGGGCCAGCTCCTCTCTGTTACAGCACCAGCCCTCTTAACATTCTCCTCTGTGGTCTTCCCACTGAAGCTGGAGGGACTGGTTTTGTCTGAATATCGCCATGACAGCCTGGCCTTTCCATGTTGCATTTGAATGGACGGCCACAGAATATATATAATCAGAGGCACTTGTCCAATGCTAATAATAGCTCTGTCTGTCCAAGAGAATTACAAAAAAAGTATCAATTCATTAATCACCCCCACTGTTTTTGTGTACATTACTGATGAAACATCAGGCAGTGTTCCCTGAAGGTCAATAAACTGGGGCAGTTATCCAAAATTATCTTCTGAGATCTCTCTGAAAGCTAAGGGAAAAGTGAGCAGAGCACAGTCCCATCTATTCTTGCCGAGGATCAAAAGCAACTCAACAATACCTCAGGGCATCAAAGACAGCTGATAGATCTAACAATAACATCTTGGAGCCCTGATATTCATCTGTAACCTGGGCTGCCGGTGCAGTGCAGTCTCTGTGCTCCTCTCTGTCTGTACCCAGACCGACGCGGGTCAGGGAAGGCTGGAACTGTCAGGCACTCGGGGAATTCGCTTCCCTTCACAACTTCCTCATTAACCATGCCCACACTTGAAGAACAAACACAACACAGCCCCATGGCCAGCATTCAGCAGCAGCTTGTTTGGGCATCTTCTCTGCGCCTTCCAGAGATGTCTCCCACCCGCCCTGTCGCGGTTTCAGGCGGGGCAGTTTCTTCCCCCAGCCCTGCCACCAGGCATCTGCAGAGCTGATCAAAAGCTGTGGTGGACAATGTGAGTTCATTTCAGCTGGTGGGCAGGTCACGTCCCTGCCACCAGGGCCACTGCTCCTCTTAGAGGCTCTGCTGTGACCTGAAGTGAGGCGGTGGCGGTGTGGGAAGGTGGATGTGGCCCCTCTGCTCCCTGCGGGCGAGACTTTCCACATGGGCATTGGCCTCCAGGGCATTCCCTCCCTTCTCCTCCCTGCAGAAGTCTGGCAGAACCTCATTGCTGGAGTACCCAGAACCTCCCCTGCAATAGAAATCCAAAAGGACTCGGGTGCTTTGGAAGAACCATCCAGTTCATCCCAGGAGTATGATCTGACTTGGTAAATTTTAATTTAGTTAATTTTTTTTTAGTTTTAAATTTAGAAAAATAATTTGTTGATTTTTTTTTAGTTTTATTGTAGAAAATAAAAGGTCAGCTTATGTGTACAGCTGAACCCTCCTTCCTCCTACCCAGCCCATTCTGTCCTCAATGGATCAAATTATATGGGCTCGCATGTCCCAGGCAGATAGTTATGTCTTGGTTCAACGTTATTTTATTATAACCATTTAAGTTACAGGAGAACTTCAGTGAAAAATAAAACTATGGTAAAGCAAATCCATTGCTCCATCGAAATGAAAGCTGACCCCTTGCTCGTCTTTGTGCATGGGCTGGATAACAAACCCATTGTAAGATTAAAATGAAAAAAGAAGGAAAGCCAAAGCTTGTTTTGTTCGGATAAATATGGGACTTTCGATTTATTTTTCACAGAGCTTTGACTGAGCAACAGAAGAAATGTGAGATATCTCACAATGTTCCCTTGGCATAACATGGTGCTTTCAGTCTCATTATTATTGCATTATATGTAGCACATCTGTTACTGGTCAGGAGCCAAACTATTTAATTCTATTAGATACATCTATACAGCTAAGTGATAATCTACACCAGGTTTATGGAACAAGCACTTAATTCTTGGCAGGGAGCAGCTCAAGACTTGATACAAGAGCAACAGAATATATGCAGTGTAGTTGTAGATCAGTGTCAGAAACTGGCCAGAAATCATTTCTGCATTCTTCAGCATGCAGGCATTCCAGTGTGGGAAACTATTCATTCAATTTATTGTTCTAACATCTGTAAGTTATTGGGTGAGGGGGAGGGGAGAGGGAGGAGAGGAAAATGCTCAGAGGGTAAAACGTTTACCTAACAAAATACTAACTCTTTCAGGGGGTTGCATGTCAGCACTCTGTAAATAATAGGAGCCTTTTAATGCACATATGGTAGTATTTACTTTGTGGAGAGGTAACACAGAATCCTGCCTTGCTCAGAAAGTTTTGTGCCCTGGTGCTGCTCAGGCATACAGTTTTTGCTGAACATATTTCGTCTCAATCCATCTTTTATCTTGCTGAACACATCTACCGAAAGCAAAGTCACATTGCATCACCTCTGCTTGCTTGCAAGCACCCCTGGAGCAGGCTTGAACATCAGGATGTGGGGTTGAAAGAAAGAGCTCAGCTCCTCAGCTCTGCCTCCCTCTCAGGGCACAAGGCAGCTCCAGCATTTGCTGGCTGGCAATTTGGATCCTGGTGCTTTTTCCCTCCCCTCTCTGCAAGACCCTTCCAAACTTTGAGAGGAAGAAGCCCCAAGCCATGTGTCCTTCCCAGAAACAGGCAAACATGGTTTTAAACCCATTTTGGAGGGGAGGAGGAAGGGCACTGGGAGGTGATGGCTTGCTCAGGGTTGCACAGGATGTCTGCAGCAGAGTGGAACAGGGGCCAACTCTGAACTATCAGCAGTTCCTCTACCTTTATCCACCAGGCCATCCTTCCTTCCTCTATGCTGAAGAGTTGAAACAATCCTAAAAAAAAAAAAAAAATAAAAAGGGAAAAGGAAAAAAAAAAGAAGGAAAAAAAATAAAAGAAAGAAGAAAAAGACAGAGTCTCCACCTGCAGACATTTCTGACCTTCCACTGACAGGGCTTTTCCCTTCCTTTCCTCCTTCCCCCCATCCATTTTTTGGTCTCTCAGCAGAATTAATTGGATCTATTTCTCAAGGAAGTGATGTCAGGAGACCTGGGTGTTCCAGGAATAGTTATTTCCATATGATTTGAGCAGGTTCTTACATACTGTGACACGTACATTGTAATTTAAACAGACCTGGTTCTTTGGGTTGAAGGCCATTTATAAGAGTCTCCAGCTGGAGAGGAATTCATTTACTCGTGGTCTTTGGGGACCAGCAGCATCCTTAACTCTCTGCTGTCTCCTCCAATACCTGGTGCCTGAAATTTCCCTGAACTGTCTTATCCTGAGCCTGACCCTACCCGGATAAGAAGAACACCTATTGATTTCACAGGTCCTGCTCTGCTGTGATTGAGTCCAGGCTGAGCTCCATTGCACATTGTAGGCAGCAGCCTCATAATTCCAGCAAAAACATTCCTGGTCATCACTGGTAGTACTTGAGTTCTTATAAGGAAAAAGCAGCCCTTGCACCTGAATTTGCAAGCTGAATCCAGGAGGATAAAAGCAAGGCTCTGAATAAAGGGAAAAGGCTGTAATGCTGAACTGTATTTAGGCTGGGAGCTTTGGGGACAAGTGCTGCATTTATTTTTCCCATGGAGTTGTGCAGCATCTAATACAGTCGGGTTCTGGTTCAGGACAGATGTCTGACATGCAGCTATAGTGCCAAAATAATATCATTAAATACCAGTAATAACATCATGAGGTAATAAATAGCAATAAAACCTTGGAGGGAGGCCAAGTAGAAGGGTCTTCAAAGGCTGTGCTGCCCCCTGCTACTCTTGATTCTGAATTGTACATGGTGTTCAGCCCTATGTCAAAGAAACAAGGCTCTTGCTTGGTGTGTGGTCACAGCACCTGGGGATGGGATGAGGAGGGAGAAAGGTCTGTGCCTTGCTGAGCCCCTACACCTGCTCCTCCTGCCCAGCACAGTGTCCTTCTGACCATCCAGAGCACTGCCAGGTCTTGTCACTTGTTTGGGGACTTCCAGAGGCCACTTTAAAATCATATCATAATTTAGCATTGTATTTGCATTTCCCTAGTGCTGCTCATGTTCGGGGATGCCAAAAGCAAAGCCAGTGACTGGCTGAGGCTTATTAGATCTCAAACACAGCCCCAACTGTCTTCTCCCTTTAGCTGAGGGCCTTGGGCAGGGCCAGCAAGGAGGAACAGGTCACTGCTGCAACGCCAATTTGTACCTCATTTGTCAACACATCCACTTGTAAAAGTTAATTTCCCAGCATGTGGGTCTCTGTCCATTAAGCAAATAGCTCACAGCCCCACAAGGTCTGGACTGAAGGAAGGAGTCACTGCTGGCTGAACCTCTGCCTTCCAGCCAGGTTCTTCCAGGGGAGCTTTGATCTCTGTGGAGCAGGGAGCAGAGCAGACACATCCTTTGTACCGACCAGCCTGCTCCCACCACTGCTTCTCTGGCTCACTGTGGGGAAGGATTTATAAGCACTCCACATCCTTTCTTGAAAATGGGGAAACCAAAAAGACCAAATTCAAATGGTAAGAAAAGTCAATGTGGTTTTTACTCTTTATTTGCCATTGGCTTTGATAATGCTTCCAGAGTGCTGTACCTTGTGACAGTGTCCCCTGGGGTTCCTGCTGCCCATGCTGAACATATGTGCTGATGTCCAGAGGTTTAGGGCAGCAGCTTTGGCATCACACAAACTAGCATTAGCAGCAAAACTTGTATTCAAAATTGAATACAAGTCATTGCCAGCTACCCCAGCAGAATCATTGTGCTTTTCACAGCACCATTTCTCTTTCCTCCTCACAGTTCTTCGATTATACCAATGAAGCATCCTGCCATTATGCTGCAAGATGGCTTTTTGCAGTTAGCAACTTTAAACTTTTCAAAATAAAGGACTTCTTAGTTGGTTTGTTTTGGTTTTGGTTGTATGGTTTTTTTCCTCCTGGATTGTGGGTTGGTTTGGTTTTTGTCCCTTTCATGAAACCTGATGAGATGCTGGTAGCACAGGCATTGCTTACTAAAGTGGGGTGATTTCTGCAGGTTGGGAAAATCTTACATTTATTATACAAATAATACCCTCTATGCCCTTGAAGCCTGTTCGCCATTTTAAAACTGCTCATGTGATGATACCAATTCCTGATGCTGGGTATCAAAGAAAGAGCTCTCACCCATCTTCTGTGCAATCTTCCTTTTGCATGTTATTTGCATATACACTTGATAGGCAACTGAAATCCCTACCAAAAAATTATTTTTTCTACTATTTTCTTGCCATGGTCCAGAGCAGAGGACGAGGGACATGATCTCAGAACACCATTGCAGAAAGATGACTAGCAAGCATTTAATTTCAAGGGCTGCTCATCATGGCTATTTTTTCTTGCTCTCTTCCCAGGGGAGAGAAAATGGAAAACCTCAATGGGAGTAATTTGCAGTGCTTTGGATGACACCTGGAAAATGGGTGGGGGTTCTAAGATACAGGTGTTTCACCTGGCAGAGCACACCGTGGTCCTTGAGCAAGAGTTGGAAGAAGCCTTGGCTTTGTTGCCATCACAAATCCATCTCTGAAGAAGTGAGGTGTTTCTGTCATCCTCTGCTGTCAGCTGCAATTCACTGGGACCATTTTTAGGACTACAGCCAGCCCCTGTAAGAAACATTCATCTGCCCATCTACAAATAACAGGATTCAGTTCCCCTCTATAAAATCAGCATGAGACTGTGTAGGAAGCACCAGGACAGGAAAAGCCCAGCAGAACAGCCCCTGGGGCTGGTGCAGATCTGCTGACAGTTCACACTGCTTGCTGCTAGTGATAGCTCATTGGTCATGGTGTTGGACAAGGTTTTGAGAGGTCTGACTTCATTTTCTGGTTTTCCTTAATATTTTTGTGCCCTAATTCCTTACTTCTGAAAGCAAAGTTGGTAGGGGAATGCACATCCTTCTTGAATGTTGTGAGGGGTATGACCCTATAAATCCTACACAGTTATAGCCGCAGTCACACTGCACTGTTTTTAGAGCCTCCAAGTTCTCCACAAGCAGTGTAAAATAACCATTAAATCATCTGTAATGAAGCCAACTTAACTGTAATTCTATAAGGCATGGATTGAGGACATGTAACTAACAGATCTGGTTAGAAAATGTGGGAAACTTTTCAAGGGAGAATTAAAAATAATCTTTGCATTTATTTTTATCCAAATTTACTTGTTTGCTTTTAGTTAAATGAACTTTTCGTTCCTCCTCTAAGCAGCCTTAATTGTCTCATTCTTTTGTGTTATTTTTTCATTGTGAAGTGAAGGAAGGAAGGGGATGAAAGTCAATAGGGAAGAGTGAAAACCTGAAACCCCCAAACCTTGCTGGTTATTTTTTTGAGGTCATTGGGCTGTTTTTTTTGTTTGTCTCAAAAATGGATATTTATGTAAATTCCAGAAATTTCTGTTTCATCAAATGGTTGTTTGTCACTGGAAAGTGTGGCTGAATTGAAGAGGGCCAGGCCTGATCTTCCTCACTGCAGTTGGGGAATCTGAAGTGAAGCATCAGAGTGATGACCCTGAGGTCGTATAATGGGGGTCAGTGTCAGAAAAGATACTTAGACCAGAGGGATCCCTGGCTCGTCTCCCAGATCTGGGACATCACTGCTCACAAGGCAGCTACGTGAGCTCTTCTACTCTTGGTTGAGATGACCCCCAAGGTATGAAAGTCTTTCCTTTCCCAGCCTCACGACTGAAGACAAAGAGATTCATCGGTTCAAGGTTGTTTATATTTTCTTATCTATAACATTCATTGTCTGGCCTGCTGAGATCTGTCCAGTAGGTTGGTTCATGGACACCACTTGGGGTGGTGTTAGCTTTTTATACTAAGAACTACATGTACTCTATTTACAATATTTTCCCAATACCTACCACCTATGTTAGACAGTCTGTCTCTACTCTAAACCAATCCAAAAGTGCCACCATCACAGCAGAAGATGGAGGACAAGAAGGAGAAGGAGAAAGACAGGACACACCCCGATTCCTCCATCTTGCTTCTTGAACTCCCATTCTAAAACCCCCAAAATTCTACTTTTTCGCCCTGTGACAAATTAACTATCATTCTATTCAACTCTTGTGGCTTGTAACTCTTCACACAAAGTTGGTAATTTTTTCCATGGACTAAAATCAAAGGCACAGGTGTTTTTGACTCTGTGCCAAGGTCTCTGAGCTTCTTACCAGGATCTCAAATCACCCAGAGCAGCCAGAGGGATGTCCTGGGTCCTGACATTGGAGCAACACAACCACGCTGAGCACAAGAAAAGCCTGGAGGGCTTCCCTCCTCCCCTCCTCACAAAAAAATGTCCCTACACCTCAAGATTCCTTTTGAGGCCCCTTCTGCAGCAGTGCGATGATGGAGCACTCCAGCATGGGTGTTGGTGATGGGTGCAGGAGGCAGAATGCTGGTGCTGGGGACAGGTGGCAGGTGTGGGGACAGGGAACAGGGCTGTGGGGCACAGCCAGGAACGTGGCAAAGGACTGCGCACACACCGCTACAGATGCCTGAATTAATTGCCTGCTGTTTACAGCTTGGGTTTATTGCTCAGCTTTTAATTAACTGTTTCCGGATTTAATCTCACAAATGTTCTGTCTTGGTCCTTGTTTAATCCGGCAGCCTAATGGCAGGCTGATTTATGCAGATCAATACTGTTTACAAACATGAAAGCCACCGGTGGCTGTTTGAACTTTCGGTGTGATGGCATTGGTTATCAATAGCTGAAGCAGCCTCAGCAGGTGGCCTGTCAATATGCTGCCAGTCAATATGCACGGAGCAGCCAAGATTAAAACTTTTTTTTAGCAGGAGTGGGAGGGAGCTGCCTAAACTCCTCATCATATTCATGTATGGAGGATTTACTACCCGCTCCTGCCCCTGCTTTCTTTTATTCGTTTGCAGCCATCCGAATGCAGCGCTAATGAGAATAATCAGGTAATTTGGGAACATAGGTGGTGGTGGGGGAAGTCAGTGTTCCCACAATCTGTTTCAGACTCTCTTTCTCCCTGAGCTAGCTCACCTGCAAAGGTGTTTCCCCTCTATTAAAACTATTTTAAGTAGCAGCAAGGGAGACCTGGCTTGGTCTTTGCACCTTGTTTGCCGTTGATTTAAATTGAAATTACTGACGGTATTGGATTATTTTCAATTTACTCTATTGACCTCAATAGGCATGGAAGAACCATTCAGCAAATGCTTCCCTGAAAACAAAGAATGAAAACCCAGTGGCTGGGAAGTTTTAGTGAGGGGATGCAGGGATAGAGCAGCTGTTGATGTGAACCTGCTTGTGCAGTCTTGTATCTCCTTAGACCTGTTCTTCTGCTTGTACCTGGGGCAGCTGTTGGAATAATTGTGAAGGGGGAAAAAAGCGTTTTCCCTCTGAGTTGCACAGGTTTGAATGGCACAGAGTTTGAGCCCCTAAAGGACTGATGCATGCTTATTTTATTGCTCTCATCTCTGTTAAAGTCAGTGGCCCTGTTTTTAACAGGCTAGGTTAATCATGTGCAAACCTCTGAAAAAGCAGAGCTGAAGTTAATCACTAGTCAGGGCTAGTTAAAGCTTTCCTTGGGAAGGGTTGTAGGCCTAAACATGGAACACAGAGCCTCAGCCTGATTTTATCTGATATAACCTTAACCTACCAAGGCAAATGAGATCAGGCTTGCCTGTTCCTTCCCTTTATTTGTGCAGTACTCTCAACACCAGCTGCATTCAGGGGCCAAGGGCCTGCTGTGCTGGGGTTGGTACAAGCAAAGCTAATTGCATGTTGGCTAAAAACACAGCTCTTACACAGTTGTTACACCTTTCATAAATACATTTCTAATAATCAGCAGACAATAGCACGGGCAAGCCAGAAGCATAACACAAAGCATAAGAATAAATTGCATTTAATTACAAGGAGAATCTAATTAAGCCTGATTTTCTTAGGCCACTGTTGGACTAGAAGTAACTTCATACACATTAATAGAGTTGTTACAAATGTGACCTGTGGTATAATGACAATGACTACTCAGGGGTGGATTGTCAGACTGATGCACGGCATGACACGAACACCATCCCCTAATTTCAAAGGTGCAGAGTGGATCATTTTTATGCAGAGCACAAGGGCTCCGATCCCCTCGTTACCTTTGTGCCTTGGCTTTATGCTTTTGGCCATTTGCAGCATTTTCCAACATTTTCCAGTCTGTTTGTTCTAGCATTCATTGTCAATTAAGTAGCCAGGAACAAGACTCTCGGGGCAGCAGCCACGGTGTTTGCGCTGGGGTCCTGTGGCTGCCTCGGATCGAACACCCTCCACAGCCTCCCAGGAGGGGGGCATTTTGTTCTCTGGGTTCAGAGGCAATGCCATGATGGTTTAATCCGGACTCTTCCCGGATGACTCACAAAAGGGGGAAAATAGGGCATGGGGAAGTGGGAAATGTGGGGACATTGTGGGAACACTGGGCCGGCCAGGCTCTGCAGAGCCAAGCTGGATATTAAAGTGACGCACCCTTGTGTACAGGCGAGCTGGTTAGAAGCTGCTGATCTGTTCTCTAGCAACTTGTGGCACACCGCAGGCTTTGTGAGGCTGGCAAAGTCGGAGCAGCTAATCAATTCTGCTTTATTCTCCTCACCACAGACCTTCGCCTGCAAAGCACAGCGCCGGTTTTAATAGTGACATCTTGAGCGCCTTTCAGAGTCTGCTTGAAAGCAAATATAGGCCTTTTAATAGGTTATTTTAATGCATTAAACTATGGAGAGGAGGAAGAGAAGGGGAAAAAAAAATCCCTGGCACATACATCTCTGCAAAAGTTTCAGAGTCTGGAAGAATCTGATCCAGAAACAAAAGCCCTTTGAATCTCTCCCCTTCCCTGTTCCCCCATGCCTGGCTCCCCCTCCCCTTCCTTCCTTCACTTCTCCCTCCTCCTGCTGAGCAGTAACAGTGCCAACTTATCAGATACTTTTAGCTGCCAGCTTCCCAGATACTTTCCTTTGAATGTGACCTGGCAGCAGCTCGCTGCAACTTTTGAACTGCTATGTATGTCATATGCTAAGAAGAAGAAGAAGAAGCTGAAGTATAATGACTACTGGAATACGCGATTCAAGACAAAGTCAAAATGCTTTCAGTGGGGAGCGTGAGGCAATTTATTTTAACTCGTGAGGCAACTTTGCTATCCGACAGGTAGGGGGGTGGGGAGGCGAGCAGGATAATCGCCGTGTTTTATCTTCACCCGAGGGCTGCGAGTCCATTGCCAGCATCCACAAATTGCCCCTCCTGAGAGCCCCGAGGTGCCTGTGGGAGTCTGGGGTGAGGAGGGAGAGCAGAGTAAAGGCACTGGCTGGCCAAGGAGGCACCTGGGGGCACCCTCCACTTCCCCTGGGGAAAGGGGAAACTGAGGCAAGCCGACTCCTGCTGCTGCGACAAGGCTGCGCAGGGAATAGCGCCAGGGATCAAGCACCTGGGTTCCCATTTTCTGAGTCACTGGGATCCCTCTGTTGGGTGAAGGAAGAAGAATACCCAGAAATCTAAAATACACATGGAAATAGGCTAATAGCTCGGTTTCCTACATCAGTACTGGCTCAGGAAAAGGCTGTTGTCGGAACAGTCATCATATTCAATGAAAATTACATCTTTTTTCCTTTTCTGAAGAAAAGTATGGATTTTGACATGTTGCTTTAATCAGATGCTTCCCTCTATCAGTTATAGAGGGAAGCATCTGATTAAAAAACAAAGCAAATTCCACGAACAGAAATACCCTAATTTCAATCATGCAGAAGATATAGCTTTGATTTTTGAAACGATAAATTTTCTTTTGGCAAGGTGGGAAGGAACAGAGAAGTTTTCAAGGCTGAGACATGGTGTAAAGTGATGCCATTTATGAAAAGATGTTTCAAGTGATTGGACATTAGTTTTCCAACTTTTGCCTGGAAGGAAATGGTTGAATTCCCAAGTTTTTTTTGTTTCAGAACAAAGTGGATGTGGTGTTCATGGTCTGTGGGGTATTCTGCACAGAGGAGAAGCCAGTTCCTGAACAGCTCTGGCTCTAATACTTTCAATGCCCTCAATGCCAGGGATCTCTCTGCCTGTAGCTGCCAGTTAAGGCTGTTAATAAAGAAGGAGTGGGAATGCTGAGACTGGAGGAAGATGGTTCAAGATGCTCCCTCCAGCTCTAGGTTGTATTGCTCCAGGAAGCCCCCAAGTGCTCCGTGAGCCTCTGCTTAACCCTCACTGAAACAGGTAAACTAGTAATTATTTCCTATAAAGTTTATTAGTGTCCTTGGCACATTTCAGCAGACGCAGATTAAGACCACCTTGGCCCCAAGGAGTTTGCTGGTACACTGCCACCCTCACCGGGGCTTGGCAGGAGACTTAATACAATAATTTCACAAAGCGCTTTGAGATCAGGGGATGAAAGCTGCTACAGAAGTGCAAAATATAATGATTAATTGCCTTTTCTTGGTGGGAAGTTGCTATCATCTCTTCACTTTCTATGGCTGGCAAACCGGAGGGAGTATTTAACTTTTAAAAAAACCAACATCTTTACAAAGTAACAAATTAAGATGCAAATCTGGAGGGGTTTTTTCCCCTCTTCTTTTTTTTTTTTTTTTCCCTCTCTCTCTCTTTTTCTTTTTGCTAATTGGCAGAAAATTAATGACTGTGTTTCTGACTGAGCAGATGCTCTCGTCAAAAAAGGCAGATTTGGAATTTCTCTAACCCTCCTTTTAAAAACACATCAAGAAGGCAGTAGCATGTGGCAGGTCAGAAATTAAGCGAAGGTAACTGTACAGATTGTAAAGAACACAAAGGAGGTTTTGTGTGTGCATGTGAGTGAGTGAGTGACTGAGTGGGGGGTGTTATTTTCCCCCCCCATCTCTCCCTTTTGTTTTAACTTCCTTGCATTGGATTTTATGGGGTTTTTTGTTTTTTTGTTGTTGTGGCATTTTTTTTTCAAACCCATATTCCACTGCAGCTCACAATTAGCAGCCAGGCCTCTGGGACCTAATTAACCAATTCAATTAACAAAAAAAGCATACAAGTCACCCTGACATTTGTCAGCCATTAGGAGGGATGTCAGGCTGGTAGGTTCTACCGACACATTAATGATGATTAGCTCATTTGCAGCTCACTTTTACCCCAGGTGTCCACCTGGAGAGACTGGCACGAAACACTCTGCAGACAGGGAGAGGAGCTGGGGCTGGGGAGAGCTTTACTGAAACTGTGGTGACCCTCAAAGGGAGTTTTGACCTTTTATTGAACGTATAATCAATAAGATTTTTGCCTCAGTTAAGAGAAGCTGCTGTCCCCTCATCTGGCTCCTGTGCTAGCTAACCTTCAGAGGAGTGCTTGCCCAAAGAGCCAGGGGACCAGTGCCTGCCCCAGGGGCTGAAAACCCTTGTTTTTCAACTCCTTCAGTGGGAGAGAAGTCTTTATAAACATTTTCCTTGTCGATAGCGCTGTTTGCTTGCTTACCACAGCAGGGCTCCTTCACTTGGCCAGGGCTGTTCCTTGGTTCAAGCCAAGCCCTTTGTTCTCAGGATTGATTAACTACAGTACTCTATATAATATAGGCAGATATTTATATAGACGTCGCTTCCGTTCCTGCCTCTGATCTCCCTTAATTTAACTCCATTTCCCCAGCAGCATTGATTTAATAATAAGTGGCTGATTGTTACGGAAATGAAACCGAGAGAAACGCCGGCAAAGATCACTTCCAGGATGGAGAGGTGTTTCACCCTTTGGAGATTTTCCTTCTTTCTTCTCAGCACCTGAGTGCAACTTTCATGCCCAGGGTTGCCTCTGGGTCACCTGAGGCTGCATCTGGCTCTTGCCATCCAGGGGAGAGCCAGATGTGGCTCCCACTGCCCACAAGGGCTCCCTTACCTGGATGGAGAAAAGGTGTTGCTGAGGTTTGCTCCTGAGGGGACATTCATGGGGCTGGCCAGGGTTTACAGGCAATTCCCTTGCCCTGTGGAGGCTGTGAGGGTATTTCAGGTGAGTGAAGAAGGGCACTGTTGTGGGAACACACCTCCAGCATTGTGCAGGAATCAGTGACCCCATGAGGGACACAGTGGGATGCTGCCAGCATCCTCCTTCATCCCGCCCAGCCCTCCTGCCTTCACCATCCTGGCACCCAGTCCCAGCTGGGTGCTCATGGTGCTGTGTAACACAAAATGAGAACAAAACTACATGCACAGGAGCCACCAGAAGTATCCCTGAGGGTTCTTGAAGCTTCCCTCTCATTCAGACCTGTCTGACAGTGCTTTTTCTGGAGGAGCAGAGCATATCAGTATCTTTCTCCTTGCCTCTTCCTCCTGTCCATAGCACTGCTGGCCAGCCCTAGCCAAGAACAAACTACAAACCGTTATCAAGGAATGTATTTCTGCCTGGATTTTGGCATTTTGCAAGTTTCCTGCCCTCAGGGTGAACTCCTCACGTGCAAAGGCAGTGACAGCAGAGTGTGGAACCCAGGCATACCATCTCCGAGCAGGGGAGAAAGCCCAGAGAGCAGTTCAAAGGCAATCAGGTGCTTTCCTTAATTTCAATTAAATCCTAACTGCCCCTTCACATCACCTAATCACTGAGGGGCTGATTCAGCTCCTTCTGCAAAACAGGACATGTATCAATAGCCAGAGCCAAACACTCCTTCCTGGAAATCTGCAGTGCACAATAGTAAATACAGAGAACCAGGACTATTCATGTGTTAACAATGCAGCGGCAGCAGCCCTTTATTGTCACACACATTGTTAAACCCACAAAGAGCAACTGGTAGGTTAAATCTATTTTAGCTGGGAAAGCTTGACAAAAATCCTTGCCACCGAGCATTTGATACTGATCACAGTGTCGCATCAGGGAACAGCGAGCTCAAAAGAACAAGTCATTTTTTTTTTATTTCTGAACTTTAGAGGCAACGGCCTCTCCTCTTCGCTGGCTCCCCAGGTCTTAGTCCTCTTAGTAGGAGGTGGTCTTTTTTTTATTTTTATTTTTCTTCATGCCACTCAATGAGAGCAAATTCGCAGGGGTGGGGAGGGGAGGGTAAAAAAAAGCAGGAAACATAGAATGCTGTATTGAGGCAGCACAGGTGGATGGGAATGTGAACAGAAGCTTCTTTCTCAAGGGAAATCAAATCCAAACCTCGGGATGGCAGCAAAGGGTGTGGCTTGCAAGGCAGCAGGACTGCTGGTGGCAAACAATCGCGGCATAAATCAGCTGTCTCATACAGAGACAGCCTACCTGGAGCATCTCTCTGAAATAAACACCTTGGTATGAGCACAAAAGGCTCGACTCAGATGGGTCTGTTTGAGCTGCAAACATTACTGTAACCTATTCATTTTTCCTAGGAATTTTCTGTGCAATGGGACCAGGTGTTTTTCCCCCCCGTTAACACACCCCCATCTGAAATTATGCTAATTATCACAGGCAGTGTCCACAAAGGTCTCTTAAAAAAAAACAAAAACAGAGCAACAAACAAACTCTGGGTCTGCAAAAGGACAAAGCTCCCCTGAAGAAGATGGGAAAAAATTTCTTATACAGCAGCATTTGTCCCCATTGCAGGGATCACTGAATCCTGCCAGGAAGGTCTGGTGTGACAAGGGGACATTAGTGTTATCCAGCTGCTGGAGTCTGTCTGTTGCCTAGTGGAATATTCTTATTTAGATGATGGCAATGAGTGACTCCTTAAAAAGGTAATTCAAAGCTTCCAAAGTAGGATCCCACACTGATTTCATAACCCATGTGTTGGTTTTATAGAGTCATTGAAGATAGCTCTGTAATTGTGGATGCTTTTCATATTAAGGTGCTCCTCTTAAATTTTACAAGTGGATTTTTAACCTTCGTAGAAATAACAACTCACTGGGAGGATAGAGCCCAGGGCTCTCAACACAAAACACCATTTTTTATAACTCCCAGGCCTCAGAGTAGCAGGATCTACTAGAGGGATTAGAAATTGCATATGCTGTGTTTTCTGGGAAGAGTGGATGACATTGGTTCCTGCAAATCCTTCTGTGTATATATGGGTGAAGAGATTAAGGGCTTTGGATGCAAAAGGAACTTGGAAAACACCAATAGACAGAATTTTGAACTACCCACCAGAGGACGTCGTGACTGGTGTGTCATGCAGGGAAACCTGGGGTTAAGGAATTTACCAGCTAAAACAAACTTCACATTCCAGAACACTCTAAAAGAATTTTTCAAGGAGAGGAAAAAAAAAATCTGGTTCAAAACCAGGGCTGTATTAAACTCAGTGATCCCCATAAGCATCATCACTTCAGCCTGGGCACCCAGGTGCCTTTCAGCTACCCCAGGGACAAGGGTGAACTGCAACTGCACCCTGATCCCACTGTCAGAGGCTGATGTGGCTCCTGCACCAAGTCTCTTTGTCGTACTGCCACTCTGCTGAGAACCTTATGGCTCAATTTTATGGATGAATTTTATGCCATTGAAAGTCAGCCAGGCAGTGTGGAGAGGCTGTTTGCTCAGCCATAGCAGGAGTATCTGAAAACACTGACATCTTGTGACAGTTTGGAGTGAGATGACAGCAGAAAAGAGCTGGAGAGCTGGCAGGGTGTCCATGCCTCTGCAAGGACTGGAGATTTTAAGGAGGCTTTTACATTTATTGCCATTTTTCACATTCCTTCTGCACCACAGCTCATTTGGAGGCCCTGCTGCTGCCAGTGTGGGCAGGTTCTCATGGCATTGAAGGAGTTTAAGCCCTGAGTTTCTGTCCACCTTGCTGTTGTTATCCTTCAAACAGGTTTGACAGCCTGAATTTTGTGATAGCATCTGTAGCCCCGATGTGGGGACAGTCCCACCACCACCGTCTCCTGCAACCCACAGCCTCTCCTGTCTCCCACAGCCCCTTCCCATGCAGTGATGGCTCCCAGGACTTTGTGGGCACACCCTGCTCTGCCCCCCACACACCTGCACACCTACAGGACGCCCTGCCCAAATGCTGCATCAAGAATGGCAGCAGCCCCACGTCAATACAACATTTTGTGCCCCTGAAAACTGGCTTTAGCTTCTTTAAGACCACAGTGAGGAAACATCTGGCTGGTGCTGCCAGTGGTGCAGAAATGGGGCTGGGCTGTGGTGTGTGTTGCTGCATCCTTGCCCAAATTGTCATCATGGCTCAAAGGGCCAGCTGAGTGCTGCCCTCCAAACCAAACCAAACCAAACCAAACCAGAGGGAAATGTGCTGTCAAAGAAGCCACACCAAGTCCCTGGTCTGGACAAAGCCGTCAGATTCTCCAAGGTTTCATCTTGTGTTCAGGTCTCTGGTTTGGATTGGTTATTTATGAAAAATAGGTATTTTTAAGCCTAGTCAGTTAAACTGAGGTGGCCTGTTCTTGCCCAGCCAGATTTTCCTTCCCCATGGGAGAAGGCAAGTCTCAATAGACCTGGTGACTGCCAACCTCAAATGTTTAAATTCCAGAATCAGGAGATTTGCCTTAAAATTATAAGATGAGAAAGGAATTGGACGTGCTTATTTACTTAGCTCTTTGCTTAGGTCCTTTGAGGAGTGTGTATCATGTTCTCAAACTTTACTGGCAACTACTGTGAAAGATTTTTTTTTTTTAAGAAATGACAAGATTTTCATATATTCATATGACTCCTGGAGCTGGCAATTTAGGGAAAAATTATCAGGACTCAAGATAAAACTGTGAAAGTTGGTATTGTTTGGACTCAAATTGAAAATTATTTTGTAACTTGGCTACAGAGTAGAAAAGCAATAAAAATAATGTGGTTATAGGACATTATTTATTCCATATCTAACAGCTATATAAATACTATTAAATGTAGAAATCTTGCCTAATTAGTTCAATTCCTTTTCATTTGCAGGAATATGTTATAAGGAGTATCAAATAAATAAATGTTGACAATTATGACAAACAACATAAAAGTCTCGCTGTGAAAATTTAAAGCAAAATTTGTTATAGTTTGAAAAGAAATAGCTGGTTGAGAAGCCAGTCAGCGCTTTCCAACTTCTTTTATTAAAGAGAAACTAGACTGTTTTTAAATTTCTTTCTTTGAAAGATCCCGAGGTGTTAGGAATAGTCTGCTAAGCAGAGTCCAGGTAAGGCTGATGAACTGCTTTAACCAGCTTCTGTTTCCAAAATTAAAGTTCTGTGGGCAGAAGAGGTCGTCAGGGTGGCTTGCTTTTTCCTTATTGAAGTCGTGTTTGGGCTTCACAGATTTTAAAGCCAGAAGGGACTATTATGATTCTCTTGCCTGACCTCCTGCATAACACAGACTGCAGAACCTCACCCAATAATTTTCGCATCAAACCCATAACTTCTGTTTGATCCAGAGCATATCTTTTACATCAAGACTGGATATCTTCTTAAAGACTTCAAAAGTGATGGGGAATCTACCAAGTTCCCAGATAAGATAGTTTGAATTTGTCTAACTTCAGCTTTCAATCACTGGATCTCATTATGCCTTTTTCTGCTAGATTAAAGACTCTTCTTCCATCAGAAACCTCTTCCCATGTAGGTACTTGAAGACCTGGAGAGGGTGATAAGAGAGGATGATATTTCTTGAATGGTTGAAGAGAATGTGTCACCTTAACAAAGATAAAAACTTATCTGTGGATATTCTTTATTTTCCCCCCAGTTTAGTGCTGGTAAAAGGTGAAACCAGTAGTCTGCTCTGGTGAGCAAAGATTACTGCCAAGAATAAGGGCTACAGCATCAAACTCTGACTAATTCACTGTAAGGTATATTATTGTGGATTTTAAAATGTCTGTCAATTAAATTGCCCTTCCTTTTTGCAGGTATAGACATTATTATATGGTAGGATGCAGCATCTGCCCATATGATTGGAGACTGTGTTTTTAACAGGCATTTGCAGTTTTAATTCGCTCAGGAATGATCCATTTCACAATTTTTTTATCCTTTCCTTTTTAAACACAAGCACAAGAATAGCGTCACCTCAGGCTACGTCTGTTTTAAAAATGTTTACTACAGTCCCAGGAAAAAGTCTATTTTTTGTGTGTGTGAATCTACATGAAGGGCTAATTTTTGCTGTAGGCTAATTGTGAAACTACATACACTTTAAAAAAAAATAAAAACAACCAACCAAACAAGCAAAAAAATACCCACAAACCAAAATGCAGCACCTCCATTCCCAAACAACTCCTTTCCTGCCCATCTAAAACAGTCCTTTTGTTATAAAATAGGAGAGGACAAAGGAAGTACAAGAAAGAAATATTTGCATGGAGGTCAGTGGCTGCCGATTCTCTCCATGAACGACCTTTTCCTCCCTCTTCAGACCACTGACAAGAATCCCAGGGATTATTTGGCCAAGGAGTTCACAGGAGCACTACACTGTATATTGTTTATCCAAGGTGGATAGTGCCATAAAGTGAATTCAGTTGGAATGCTCCACACCTTTGTGTGAAGGAACAATGGAGATTATTAATGAACAGTGGTGAACCACATGGTGCTGGATTCATGTTACAAACTCTGTCCTGCATCCTTTTTGACAGGACATAGGGCTCTCTTCCACACACACTGCCTGACTCGAACAGAGTAACATTTCCAGGCCAGCACTGGAGCTCCCAAGCTCATATCTGGTGCCTTTCCAGGGCCATGTCTTTCCAAAGGGAATATCTAACTGTATATTATCAATGGCTTTTGGGTTAAGGAAAAATTGGGATTATTTTTTCCCCATTTCATTATGTAATTCTTGACAGTCTGAGGCGGAGCCAGGAGCTCTGCAGGATCAAGTCCTCAAAGCAGAAGATGGATATGACCACAAGAATGATTTTTTTTTTCCAGAGAAATTATTTTCTTACATCTGAAAAAAACCCAAACCCTTTTTTAACACCGTGTTTCACTTTTTCCATTGTGCAAACACTAGGGATAAGGATGGAAATAGCTAATGGTATTTTTGGCCCAGCTCAGTGATGTTTTGGATAAAGATAAAATTCTGGGTGTTTCAGCAGAATTGGCTTTATCCACACCATGAGGTGCTCCAGCCTCTCCTGTGGGTTTATCCACGTGCTGGTTGGGCAGCAGAGGTCTGGCGCTTGGCCAGTGTCATCCCAGGAGCTGAAAGGGCCTGAAGAAGCTGGGAGAGTTACGTGCATACAGACAGGTCTGTTTCATTAAAACAGGCAGGGCACACAGTTTACCTTCCAGAGCCAGCATCTGCCAATGCAAACTAAACCTTCCAGGGTTCCGTTGGGAATTAGCCCACAGAACCCGGTTTGAAAAGCAGTGCTGGATGTGGAACTAACACATCCCTGTTCAGCCCCAGCCTGCAGGCCTGCAGCAGAAAATATCACTGTCTTTGGTGACACCCAGCTACTCTTAAGCAAGGAATGTTAAACCAACACTGGTAAATAAATTTTTTAAGTAAAGGTTCTTGTAAAGACCACTTATTATCCCAAGACACCTCATCAGCTCCCCATGGAAATGACAACCTGTCTCTCCACAGACAGGTGACAGCCTGGCAGCCCTGCTGCCATTCTCTGGCTCCCTGGGCTCCCTGCCCATGCACAGAGCAGCCTGTGAGGATGGAAGCAGCTGCTCTGCAGGTGTCTGCCCCAGCAGAATCCAGCAGGCTGCTGGTGTTGGGTCAGCACTGCCTGCCCTGCAGCCCTTGGGCATCCTGGCTCAGCCCCATGGCCTCCCCAGTGGTGGCTGGTGGCACTTTCCTTATCTTTCCCCTGTGGTCCCCATGCAGATCAACCCAAACCTGCCCCACCACACCCCTGTGGGGGATTCACAGCTGCAGAGAGGGGTGGAGAGGCAACAATGAGCAACACTGGTTTAATTTGTTCCCACTGGCGCAGTCGCAGCTTGAGCACAGGTAGGATGATGGCACTGGGGGAATGTTCTCCAAAAAACCCCCCTCTAAAGGGCTGGGCTCCTCACCATGTCCTGGTGTCCCCCTTGGAGGCACACAAAGCTGTTGCTCAGCTTGGTTTTCCTCTCTATGAAATGCAGTGAGCAGAAGTAGCAATCCCCTTCACAGGCCTGCTGTGAGACCTCCTTAATGAATGTGCATGAAGGACCCAGGGATGATAAATGCAAAATAACAAATAAAGAAAACCATGGAGTCTCAGAGCTCTGCTAAAGGAAGTCAAGCATGTGATGAAAAGAGGTTTTAATAGATCCTGACCAAACCTCCCTGTGCTGCAGGCCCGTGAGCAAAATGCAGTTTGCCTCATGCCACGTGTGAGGAGACTTAGAAAGCCAATTAAAACTGTAAGTAAAGTCTGGAAATTTTAACTTCCTTTTTTTTTTCAGTGTGAGATTTTTAGGCTGTCTAATCCTCGGCACATCTGAGCTGTAAAGCACCTGTGCTGTGCTGTGGTTTGGTGATCTAGTGCTGATATCCTGGGCAGTAGCATAAAATATTCACAAAGACAAATGTGAACTGAAGCTGTACAAGCTCCCTCTACCAGCTGTGTGGACAAAAAAAATAAAAAAGAAAAACAAATCACACCCCCAAAAAACCCAAAACAAAAACAACAACAAAAAAAAGCCCCCAAAAAACAAAAAAGAAAAACAAAAAAATGTTCCATCCAGTTAAAGGAAATGTAGCAAGGAATCAGAAGTGTCTCCACATACCTGAGTTAGTCTGTGTGCTTTAAAGGCCAAATTATCAGGGTTTTGTGAACCATGTTCTCTTGACAAGTCTGGTGAATTTTATTCTTTTCTTTCAGCTGCTCCAGTGAATTTTATGCAGCTCTCTAGAGAGGCTCAAACTTACAGCACTTCATCCAAAAATGTCATCTTTTCTGACTTTGTTGCATCCTTCTCCTTGTCAAACTTCCACTGCTCCAGTCCCCAACTCTTTTAAATGGGCCTTTCCGGCTCATTTTTGTGCTTTAATGGCTGCACATAGCCAAAAGTTTTTCTTCCTGTCAGACCTGAAACACCCATGAAGTCAAACTTCTTCCCTTTGACAAAAGGAGAGGGGCTTGGAGACTTGGAAATGTCCTGGAAGGAGAGAATAAACAGTCAGGATGGGTCTGGGAGAGGCTGGTACCATGGGTGTCCATGGGTTAAGGTGTTCCTCCTTCACAATGCCTCTGAGGGATGTGCCACAAGTTCCTAGAACATGTAAGGTTTGGACACCACTGGAAGAACAAGTAGTAGAGAAGTGTGGGATTTGGGGGATTTTTTGTTAGTTTTGTTCCCATAATTTATAGGATTTGAGGCCCAAAGTAGAGGCTGAAGGAGCAGAAGCCTTTCCAGGCGCTGCTGGATGTGTCTCCTTGACGAAGGCAGGCATTGCAGGGGCTCAGACTGCTCTGTCCGAACCCACCCTTCAGGGCAGGCCTGTTCACCACTGCTCTCTCCTGGATTCTCCAGAGAACCATGGCATTCACTAATGCCACGAGGAATGCTGGGGACACCTGCCCCTGCTCCAGTGACCCTGCAGTGGCAGGAGGGGGTGGCTCCAGCCTGGGAGGACTCGGATGACCGACCCAGGAGCAAACATCCAGTATCCTGTTACTAAGCCAACATCCAGCCAGACCCCCAACTCTCCCCTCTTTTTATTTGTTTTTCCTTTAAAGGACATTTGCTGCACCAGCTGCCAGAAGATCTCACTTGCATCATGTCAGCAGATCCATCTCAGGCTGGTGTTCCATTCCAGGGTAGGCTGGGCCCAACTCTTCCGTTGAACAATTAAATCCATGCGCGCCAAACTCGAACCAGGCTCTGCTGGAGGAGAACAATAAATATTGGTGACTTGAGGAAAGTCTGGCTTTTGTGACGTTTGATGACAACTGGTATCACTTACAAAAACTGCATCATAAAGAAAAAGCAATGAAATTGCATGTCATCAGGCATCACTACATGTCAGAAGAAATATATTTATCCTTTGTTTTCAGATCCAAATTCAGTTTTAACATTTAAATGAAATCTAGGACCATTTTGATATTTATCAGGCACCATTACAAAAAGTGCTGGGGTATTTTTGTTTGCTAACTTGCTTTTGCCAAGGGTGGTGTGTTGTTTATGTTCCTGTTCTTTCAAGCCAATTTATGCTCAGTAGAGCATCCTCTGAATTGAAACATCCCCTTCCTCTTTACCCCACCCACTTATTTTTGTCTGTTCTCATCCTCTGGAGGATTCATGGGCTGGCAGCTTGTTGAAAACCTCAGCGTAATCAATGGCAATACTGGGCCTGGAGTGAGATTCACAGAGGTCTGGTATTAGCAATAATCCATGGGTTTATTGAGATACTTGGAGATGTAAACACTTTGTCTCCAGTTTTTTTGTAAGTGAAATAAAATTAGGACTGTCTGACCACTGCACCACAGCTCTGTGGTTCAAACAAAACAAACCCTCCCTCTGGACATGAACCTCAAGATCCTATATATAACCACGGATGTTAAAATAAATGCTATTATTTAGCAACATTAGAATTTTCAGCTATTCTGGGTGCTTTAATATCTGTTGCTATACACATTAAAAAAACACAAAACAAACAAAAACCAAAAGCAAAACAAGAAAAAACCAACAAAAACAGAGAAACCTTAAAATGCATGTCTTAGTATTGAGGTCCTTTTGCTGGTCAAATTCTAAACATTCTTTCTTGTCTTTGCACGAAGTGGTAGATCACATGAGAAGCCTGGCCTGGGGTTCATTACCGTGTTTGTCAAGTTTCACTTTTGATAATTGAAACAAATGTGAAAAGTTACAGTTCAGGGAGGAATAGGTAGAAGAAAGCAGAAATGGCACTCAGCAAGCATCTGGGAGGGTACAAATGTCATTTCTCTTTGAAACAGCACACAACAGCATTCAGCACCTTTTACAGCAACCTACATCTCCACGGTGTCTGAAGCCAGTGAGCTCTTTGAGCAGAAGAGCTTTGCCATTGCTTTCATTGCTAACAATGTCCCCTGATGTCTAATGCAGGGGGAAAAAATATGCTCAAGTTTTTTTTGCCTCAGCCATGGCAGATGAATGTGCTCCCACCCTTGTGCAGCCCGCACACAAAAGGTGCTGTGGAAGGTGCTGAGTGCTGTTGTGCGCTGCCCCACGCGCATCTCCGGGGCAAACCGCGCACACAGCTTCAGGGTCTGCTCACACATCAGCCACAACTTCGCATCTCAGCACTTGGAATATTGGGTAAAGCCTGCCCTGTACCTTTATCGCAAGTTAAACCCCCTGAAGGTTTCAGTGTTTTTCATTTAGAAAGCTGCTAGGAGGGTCGGGGGAGTTGCCTTTGACTCTGGGGGATCTAAACCCAATTAAACTATGCAAAAAGTACATTTCTGGAACAATTTTGCTGTAAAAGTTTCAGTCAAGTTTTGCTTGTTGAGTTTTTGGCTCATCTCTTAAGAGCCAAAAAAGGGGGAAATGTATTATTTTTTTCTTTTGACTCCGGGATGGTGCACAGGCTGCCAGTTCACGCAAACTGAATAATCATTGCTGGGTGTTAGGTCTCAGATTTTTCTGATGATTTTAAAGCAAGGCAGGGGCAGCTGCAGTTGTTTTACACTGAGGAATTTCAAAGAATCATCATATGCTTTTTCTTGTAGTTGAAATGCTTAAAATATTCCTGTTCCTAAAGTAAGCTGAATTTACACACATTTATATGTATATATAAACAAACACATACTAAGGCTCTAAGTCTGCTGGGAAAAAAACAAAAAGTAGCAGTTGAAGCAGGAATACATCTAAGTTATTCTGGGAGGCTATGAAAGCATCAAAAAATAAATAAAACCTATAAAAAAACCCAAACCACACAAAAAAAAAAAAAAAAAAAAAGAAGAAGAAAAGGAAAAAAAGAAAATATAAAAATCAAGCATTCTTAAGGAGAGGAAGATATTTCATTGGCTTTGCTCATTTGCATGTCAATGCCACAATGCCATGCCAGCTTGGAGCTGCTTCATAGCAGCGCTGGTGTCTGAGCCCAAGGGAACAATGTGAGAGGTCAGAGCAGCACATTTGTAGGTTCACTGATTTCTTTTCAGCGTGCTCAGGAAAACAAAACAGAAGTGCAGAGACAGGATCCGTATCCCACGTGGTGATTTGTCACTGACCTTTCAGCTCTCCATCACACGCATGGTGGCTGGTTTTCCTTCACACTGCACAAGGTTGGGCAAGAAGAAACCCTGGAATTCCACTGTGGGCTCTGCTGCATCTTCACAGTCAGCACAGCACCCACCTAGGGATGCTCTGACTGTCAGCTTTTCTGTGCCTGAGCTGGAGGTCAGGGTGTCTTCAGCTGAAACAGGAGCAGTCAGATTCAATTATTACTGTCCACTTCTTTGTATCTTGTATCTCAATGTTCCAGGGCATTTTATGGATGTTAAGGGGTAAATTTGGCTCTGTTACACATACAGAGCTTTCTTAAAGGGTGCTGTATTTGTGTCTCTGATTTGGAACAATTAATGAAATTTCATACTATCACATCAGCAAGAGTTCTTAGGAGGAGCCTCCAGCTCCTGTGTGACATGGAAAGAAACTATACTGATATGTGGGGCAAGAAAAGGAAAAATACTAAGTCTGAGCAAGCCTGGTAAGAAGCTTCTGCTTCAGTAGTTCACAGGTGAAGCATTCTTCTGAAATTCTGGCTGCACCTTATTGATATCACACAGGACTCCCTTATCTTTCCTTAGCACTTGCCACTGGTTCATGATCTCAGCCCTGAATTTTGTGTTTCACACTTTCAGGTGGTTATGGCTCCCTTCAGGCTTGACTCTGGACTGCTGCCTTCATGAGATGGTTAAGAGCTTAGAAGTTGCAGGTCCAGGACTCAATTTTCTCTGGAGCCAGCTCCAAGTTTTCTCACCATGCTTAAGATGACTGCTTAAACAAGTCCAGCTGTTGCCACATGATAAACACAAACAGCTACTCTGGATTAGACCTCCTGCTACAGCTACAACTGGTCTATTTTTTATTTTCTTAAATGCCTGGGAACTTCTTATGCCACCATGCTGTAGTACCAAAGCAAGAAAGAGAGACCTGCGGAGGAATCCAAAATCTCTAAACAAACTGAAAATAAATTCTTCAGCTGGAGGATACCAAGAGGAAATGGAAGAGCTGCCAATGCATGCAGCATTTTTCAGCCTATCATTATGTGCCAATTTTAGCTTGTCAACCATTACTGGCAGTGGCCAGAGAATGTGAGTGATTTTCATTAATTACCATTTCCCTGCCAAAGTAGATAACCAGAACTTTCTTCCACCTCATTGATGTGCAATTTGACTTTTCTTTTTTTCTCAGTTACAAAACTTCCAATTATCTCTGGAAACAGGAACTTTCACCAGGCCTTAAGCCTGCAGATTTTTTCCTGGATTGAAGTTGTGTCTCATTGATTTAAGTTCTGTTTTACACTTGCTTGCACCTTCTCAGGCACTGAATGCTGATCAGCTTTTCTGTAGTTTCAGCTGTTTTTAGATGATGGTAAAACCTTCTCTTCTCTGCACTGGATTTTTTTTTCAATAGACAATAAAAAAACCCCAAAATTTCTTTACTTTGTCTTGGCCATGGGATAGGTGCACAGAAAGCTGGTTTGAAAGGGAGCAAAAATATCCATTAGGGGAAGATCACATTGTGTTAATAATGAGGCAGAGTTTGTGGGAGTAAACCAGCTAGAAAGCTGGTGAAAGCTGAAATATTGGTGTTAATCTGTCTCCTGTTTTGTCATCACCTGTACAAATGGTGAACTTTACCTTCCATGCTGTAGCCACAATTATCAAAGTGTATGTAAGCAAGGGCTGCAAGGAGAGACAAAGCTGTTTGGCTTTATATAAGGTAATTTCTCCCTTACTGCTTCTGTCTTGCTTGTATTTTTAGACTAGCAGGACCACAATGGTGTTGATCCTTTGTCATTGGCACGATTTTAATTATTTTGTTCATGAACTAGCAAGTGATTTTGAAGGCTACAGGGTTTTAGCTCAGATTTTGCTCCAGTATTCAGTGGTTAATTTTTTTCTCCCTGCATGGAATATTTAGTCATGGTTGAACAAATAACAGATGAGCAAGTTTGAGAAAAGTGAAAGCTAATTTAAACCATTGATTCAAGACTGCTGGTATATTCAGAACATTTTTTCTAATGTTTCTGTTAACCTAAACAATTGTATCTACAGCACAAAAGGCAAAAATGCTGGAGTTTTCCATAGCAATGTTCTCAGCCACTTCATCACTTTCTGTGAGGCCAAGTTAATAGTTTTCCTCTCTTTAAAGGATAACACCTGTTCTGCCCACAAACTTAAGGCTCACTTTCTGAAATAATCCCTGCAGTTCTGTCTTAGCCTCTGACTTAAAATACTCAATTCACTTTCTGTGTTAGCACAGATCAGCCTGTGTTTCACACCTTTTGGCAACCTGCCACTGAAATCAGAAAAGTTTTTAGAACCAAACAGGTCTGTCTCAATGGTGGGTAGAGAATGTTTAGAGAAAAGGGTTTTGATGGGAAAATAATGTTATTATCCAGCTTTCCATCAGTTATTCTAAACATACCTTGATTCTTCAAAAGTTCTAGAGAGTACCAGTGGTCTAGTTTGATTACTTATCTTAATCACCTGGGCACTAACATTTATGAAAAAATCTTTAAGATTTTTAGTAGAAATAAAATTTTTAAAAGTAGTAACTTTGGCATGTTTCTCTCCTGTCTCCTTTATGATATTCAAGGCAGTTTTTCAGCTTTGCTTTGGTTTATCTGCAGCTTTATCTTTCTAGTTTCTTATTAAATAAAATCTGATTCATACAGGAAGCATTTATATCCAAGTCATGACACCATGAAACATACATGTAAGCTCCTGATTAAGTTCCTACCTGAGGAGATGCCCAGACTGACCATTTTGTACCTGTTGAGATCCAAAATACTATTTCCATTCTCCTGTTTCTGAATGAGAATCTGGCCACTCCTTCAGGTCATTTTTGTAGGCAGATTGAATCTTTGCTGTTATCCCTCCATCCTGAGGGACCTGAATCTTTGCTAATTCTACCAAAAGCACTTTGTTTTTTCTGTCCTTCAGGCTGTACCACAAAGAAAATGAGCTAGGCTTGATCTTGTAACTCACTGTCAACATTTCTGAAAATCTGTGAAGAACTCAGCTAATTGTGCAAATGTGTTTGCATACCCATGATCATGTTCAGCTGTTTAGCTGAACTTTGGGAGCAGTCAAGCCTCATTAACTAACCATATCTTTGGTGATAGAATTGGGTCTGGCATCTTCATGGACATAAATGCCCTCTAGTGACTGGAGATCACTGTAAAGAGCTGTGCTTTGGATACAGCCTGTGTGTTCCTTGATAAATATCTTGTATGTCTGTCTTGAAGGGTTACTTAGCTGGACTGTTGGCCACTTATGGTCCTGGTCTGTTTTGGGAAAATTCATTGAAGTTTAGGGTTTTTTGAGAAAAAACTCACTCTTTATTCTTTAACTCCATGTTTAGACTGAAGGTATTATATGTGAGAAACCCCTCACAAAAGCTGGGCATTGTGTTTGCTCAGCTTTTCCTTCTCTCCTCTTTCTCAGATAACATGAGCAGATGATAGCTGTCACATTCCCTGACAACCCTCAGTGCCTTGTTTTTCCCCCAGTATGGAGCAGCATATCTGCAACCAGTATTACTGGGTCTAACTGTGCTTCTGTGTTTTTCCACAACTGGAATAACTTAATTCTCCTTAATGAGCAGGAGAACTGGGAATAGGAGGATTGAGACTGCTTGCTTCTGTTCCCATATCTTACTCTGAGATAACTTGTACAAGCAGAGCTTTAATATTTTTAATTTTTTTTCTTAAAGCTCTTGGATCCCTAATTCCTGGTTTCTGCTTCTGTTAGCTGGGGTTCAGAGATCCAAGGAGCCCTCTTGCAGAGAAAGTACAAGATGCCCATTGCCTTTGCTTTTTAGCAAAGTGCCAACCCCTCAGGAGAAGACCCTGGCACTGCTGCTCATTGGATGGATGGGTCTGCTCCCAATCCAAGCTTTCATCAGTGGAGACAAAGACCATTGAAGCTGCACTCAACCAGAGCCTTGACTCTAGACCTCATCCAAGCTGTCAGCAGACCAAGAGATGTCTCTCATCCACCTGACTGGGAGACACAGGTGTTGCCCACTGGCACAAGGTGTGACAGCCACATTTCCACACTGGAGCCAGGCACCCTGGCCATGCCATGCTGGCCATCCTCTACAGCCTCTGACTGCCCAGCATGGAACTGCTGTGCCTCCTGCAAACCCCCTGGTGTGTTCTGAGGTGGATCCCTGGAATTCCTCCTTCCCTGCTCCCAGCCCATCCTTATCCTGCAGTGAGTGCAGGCTGCTGCAGCCCTGCCATGCCCACGCTGCACTGCTGCTGCTGCTGCTGGTGCTCTGCATGCCAGCCCATCACTGCCAACCAGCTGCTGCTGCTGCTCTGCATGTACTCACCCTGCATGCTTTGGTTTGGGTTGTGTTCCCTTTAATGCTGCTAATCCCCAAATCTTATGTAGGACGAACGCAGGACAGCTGAAGAATGGTTCTTTTTTTGGCGAGAGAGCCTTGCAAAGCTCTGCAGTCAGCATGTGAGTGCTGTCTGGGGAGCTGATCTTGGCTGTGTCTCAGGGTGGCTGAAGGTTTCACATTAGTCTGGGCTGATTTGTTTGGAGCTCTTTTTGCACTAGGGTGCTTGCAATATCTGCTATACAAACATATTCTGTGTGCTTTCATGCACGTGTGTTATTTTCCATGTTGCTCTTAAAAGGATTTGCCATTGCTATTCATACTCCTGTCCCTTTTGGGTGTCATTACCTTCTGCCATGATAATTAAACCAAAAAGGGGGAGGTGGAAAATAACCATACAAATAAAAACTATGGACTAGTCATATTTGACAAAGGCATCAATGTTAAAGCAGAGGTTTTCGATACCATGACTGCTTCCTTGTTATGCCTAGCTGAGGGAAAATGCAACTGATGTTGTGTTTTTTAGTGATTAAGTGGTTAATGATTTAATGAACTAAAAAAAATCTCATTTGTTGCATCCCTTGGACTCAGAAAAAACCTCAAAGAGCTGATTTTCTGTGTACCTCAGTCCAATATTGCTACCTGCTGGGATATGAACACAATCTCTAAATAAATTGCAAGTGGCCTTGGGCAAATGGAAGAGTTTCGCTTTGATCTTGCTAGAGAGAATGAACTCAAATGTTCAATCAATCAAATTCATAACTTCTAGCTACAATCGGCCTGACAACAGCCTATTATTTATTTTTAAAATCATATATTTCATTATTGCAAAACACACAGTCTCTCGTGGGGGGAAAAGCCTAAATTATTGATAAGCCTTGTATGTGACTGAGTTTGTTGGTTTTGACATGCTTGTCACTAACTATTGTCAGGAAGAATTTACTAAGATGTTTAGTCTGAAAAGTTGGCCAGGAATGTGTGTTGTGCCACATTTAAACCGGATAGAGAAAACTTTAATAGCTGCTTTCTTCTTGAATTCCTAGTTGGTAAAGACAGCTGAAGGCAGACTGGGCTTTCTAGTGTGAAAACAATGCCTTAGAACAAGCACCCGTTGTTTTAATTGTTTCAAACCAGATGATTCAGGCTCTGAAATTATCTGTGAGCTGGGGATATGAAACTTTTACTTGATTTGTGTATTTCTGGAAACAGCAATTCTCAGTCTGCAGAATATTTATGTGTACAGAAAAAGGAGAACAATTAACCCCACACCTCAAGAGTCTGTTTTCACTAGTGTTTGCCAAAAGCATCTGAGGAGTGGGTAAGGGAAGAGTGTATGAGGGAAGTCTGTAGGGAGAGTCATCCTATTTTACAAAAGCATTTATAGAGCTGTTGTAATGAGTAGTTTCTCCAGCCCAGCTGGAGTTTGTGTCTGTGCAAACACCTGGATGCAGCTCCCACATCCCACAGGGACCCCATGCCTGACCTGTCCCTGCGTGCCTGGTACTGGGTAGGGTTTTGTAGGAGAGCCACCACCTCTTCACTCCCCACTGCTATTTATGTGACCCTTATGGGCCTTACATGTCTGTAAATAACTACCAACACTTCCTTCTTGCTGATGCAACTCTGGAGCAGATCGAGGGACGCCTCTGATCCATAATATAACCAAAAATCTGCAGAATTATTTAAAATCTAAAGTGTCACACAGTCGTAGGGTTTGACAGAGAATTCTGAAGATAATTTTAATGCGAAGGTGATCGTATTACCAAATCAAAGTGATTGAAATAAAACTTGCTTTTCTTCTAAATTCTGGCTCTCTCTGCAGAGTCTAAATAAGTCATTTTATTCAGCTTAGTATAACACTGATCTTTTTCTTTTTGGTTTTGGCATGGCTTGATTCAAAATGAAATATTTCAGGTCACCAAAAGAAGAAAAACTAAATGTTGTCATAATCCCCAGAATGTTCTTTCAGTAAGATACTGAAATTATCATTTTAGTGTTTCTGGCTGTACTTGCTCCCAAACAATTTGTTCCATGAACTTTCAGATGATATTTCATCATTTTCTGTTGACTTCACAACAGTGGAGTATCCCAGGGGTTACAAGTTCCATGAGAAGGTTGTGGAAAAGCTTAGCAGGAGGACTGATTGAACCAAACTTTAACAATCTGAAAGCAGTGAATCTCACCCAAGGCTTTCCAGGGTGCCTCTGCAGACCCTGCAAAGAGGGGCCCTTCCAGGGCATGGTTTGCCTTGTGCTGAAGCAGTTGAGCATGGACAACCTTTCTCCACATTACTTTTATAAGTTCTATTTGCATTTTTGACAGATTTTCTTGTGTCCTTGTTTTAGCTGCTGCCACTGTTTCATGGTTTGTCAGAAGCAACAGTGCAAAAAATCTCCAAACCCTTCCAGGTGCCTCTATTCAGATGTGTCAGAAACAGCACCAGAGGAGCAACAGGCAGCTCCAATAAATCCTGGGGGCTTTGGGAGCTTCCCTTCCTGGTGCCTGCTGGGCAGCTCTGAGCATGAACTCACACCATTTTCCTGCTCTGTGTCACATATGGCAGCCCTATTTGCACCCAGGCTTGGGTCCAGGCTGTGGATGCCTTTTGAGCCCCACACCAATTCACACTTGTTGCAAAGCCTGGAAAATTAAACCTTTCTTTAGGCTTTACTCCCGTGGCATCATTGCACCATGTAATTATAGAGACTGTAATGTTATTTTATTATGAAGGTTTAGCAAGATGAGCAGTTTGGGACACACTTAATGCCTAACATGCAGTTCAGCTTGGCTTTGATTTCCGTTATGAGATTTATTATCGCAGGGAATACACACTTCACTTAACTCTGCTGTGTGCCTGTCTAAGCTGCTACAGCAGACTTTTTAAAACTAGAAAGATTCATTTGTTCTTTTTAATGTCTGGGACTAAACTTTTGCATGGAAGGAATGTGTTGCCTAAATATAATGTGATCCTTCCAGGTATATAGTGGGATAGAATAATTTGCTTTATATCTGTTTTTGTCTGAGAAGTATTTCAAAGATCTTTCCTGCCCAGGTTTCCATAGGGCTCTAAGCGACTGTTGTCTGTTTTCAGAAGTTCACAGGTCTATCAAAATGTACAAATCATATCTCTTCCCTCTTAGCACACACACAGGCTCAGATCATTGTGGGGAGACAGTGCCAGCGTTGTGTACTTTGCCAGATGCTTAGCTGCTGTGATAATGAGGGTTATTAAGGGAACAGGGATATTAGCTGCTGCAATCCATGATAGTGGGGGACTGTGCCTGATGACTCAGAAAGTCTCCTCAGCTGCTGTGTTCTTGTGTTTAAGGAAGGTGGTGTTTGTTACCTGCCAAGCAGCCTCTGATTTACAATCTCAAAGCACCGTGAAGTGTCAACACCAAATTAATTTCTTTGTGTGTCGGTTGTGATCTCAGACAGTCCCTTCTGATACGTGGTGGTTATGGAAGAGTGGTAAATTCAACTCTGAGGTTGTTTTGGTTTTTTGGCTCAAGTGAACATCAGAGGAAATCCTTCCCTTTTTACTCAACTGTGCTATTGAGAAGAGCCGAGCAATGGCTCAGCTATGCAGCTGGAGTCAGTTGGAAGTGTTTTCAAAGGAAAAACAGCACTTGAAAACTGGATTGTCCTGTGATTTCTCTTAACCAGGTACATTTTGCTGTTAACTATAATAATGTAGTCCTAAGCAAGCCACACACCATCTGTTTATCAACTTATCCACTTGGAAGCGAGCACACAGCAGGCAATTCTGCTGCTGTAGGTGGCTCAGCCATGGCACCTCTGGGGACAATAATTATCAATCACTTCTGTCTGAATTAGGATACCCTCTGCACCAGCTCACAACAAGAGCAGATGTTGGAAGTTAACCACACATGCCTGCACAGGGGACCAGTAGAACTGGTTTGTCACGCAGGACAGGATCCTGTTGCCATTTTGTGTGTCAGAAATTATTCATTGACTTCAGCAGCCACAGAGTTTCGGCCATGGCTTGGAGTGCACGTAGCAAGGGTTTGTTTATGAGGAGTTTTGATAGCACAGCAATACCTACTGCCTCCAGGTTTGGGGCATGAGACAGCTGGACATTTTTCTAGAGAACCTGTGCATGGTGCTGTCTCAGCCTGTGTTGGTTTTCTTTCCCAGTCCAGTAATTCATCACAGCATTTCATGACTTTGAAACCTGGAGTACAAGGACACCTTTTTGCCCAGGAAAGCAATGGTGTGCTTTATACATACACCATTTGTGGGCACTTCTGAAGGAACCAAAAGTGACCTCTGATTGTTTGCTTCTGGATTTTGCATGTGAGGCTCTCCATTTGCATAATGGCATGTTAATATACCAAAAATAAGAACCTTTTCTACAGAAAGTGGAAACCATATAGACAACCTGATGCTTTCTCTAAGTGAAAAGTGGAAGTAAACAAATCAGGCAGCGTAGGATGGTTCAGTTCCTTGCCCTTGCTGTGAAAAACTTTCTAATTTCCTCAGGTTCTTGGGATGCTGCTCACCTGCATCACATGCTTTATCAACATTTAATTATAGGCAATTATCTGTTTCCTCAAAAACATAATTATTGATGCATTTAATATCCACCCTTAGCCTGGCCACAATAAACTAGAGAAATAGAGCTTTATGCCTAAAGAGAAGCTGATTTATTCTAGCAGTGTAGTTGTAATGGGACTCTGTGAAATAACAAAGGGTCAAAAATGAAGCAAGAGGATGATAATCAGTACACACAGGCTGGAAGAATCATGTACCAGGCTTGGATGGCAGCTGGCCCAGGCTGGCATGAAGCAGTGGGAGATTGAGGGTGCCCAGGTTCCCAGCAGAGCTCCATCCACCCCTGCTCTGACTGCATGGGCAGTGCTGAGCTCCAGACTCCACCTGCTCAGAGCATTTCCAGCTCTTGTCCTCGCCCTGGTTTTTGATACATACAGGAATTCAGGTGTGATATCTCAAGCTGGTCCAGGAAGCTCCCTGGGAACTCTCATTGTGCAGCACCATTGCTGCTGCTGGTGGGCTTCCCCCTGTTAAATGGAACACCTTGGGTTTTGCCATGCTGTGGTGTTGTTTGGAGGTGTCCTGCTCCCAGGGAGAGCAGCCTCTGGGCACAGAACCACTCATCAATGTCCATCCTGATCCTGGCACTCAGCTTACTGTCTATCCACCAGCTTTAGATTCACTGTATTTGTGGGGGACTTGATTTCACAGGGACAGTGGAAAAGATTTGACTCCATGACTGACTTTCCTAGAATGACACTGACAATGGTTGATGGCCAATTTCTGTTGGTCTCATTGTGTTATTTTAGTTGAACTTCTTAAACCATAAAGTGCTTATATTCCCATTTTTATCCCCATGGTAGCACAAACTGCAACTCATCTTCTGGATATAAGATGTGGTTATCTCTAAATGCATGGGAGAGAGTGGATTATGCAAATATGCTTATTACTCTGCTGTGGTGCTTTTGGTGGTTTGTTTGTGCTTATTTTGTCTTTGGTTTATTTTTAATTCGAGCTCATTAACACTTGAGGCAACATGCATTTTCCCTGCAATCTGAAGACAAAATCACAGGAAAAAAAGGTTGTTGCCACCTCTATTATGCCTGGGCTGAGACATTAAAAACAAAGAGGCTGCACATTGTTGACCAAGCCTCTCTTAAATCCCCCCAGCTCCCCTTATGTCAGTCCTTGTTTTCTCACTCCTGAGCTGAAAGTATCAACCAGGAGCAAACATACAATGTTTTTGTAGTTGTTTCCTTAGAAATTGGGCAGTTCTGCTACACCTTAATTGCATATGTGGCAGATCCTGTCATAAGTCGTTCTGACAAAAAGGCCAGGGAACGTTAATATTTTTGTTTACAGTATGCTAAACAGATGTTTTTTTCAGTGTAGAGATAAGACTACATTAAATATGATTTCATAAATAGAGGCTCTCACAGCTCAGCTCCTCTCGGGACTGCTCTGATTTGCTTGCTGGATGATTATAATGGGTTTTTAATTACACCTGTTAGCCAAGGTGTATATCAGAACTAAATTACAAAGCACCTTACAGTCAAGATTTTTCCAATGTACAATGAGCTGAAAAACACTTTTTGTCCATAAGGACAAAGAAATTATTTTTCACATTATCAGAATTACAGAGGCTTTCTGGGCAAACATAGTGATAACACAGTAGATTAAGAAAGACAAACTTTTTCAGTATTTTTCTTATTTGTTTATTTTGGAAGGTGCTTAGTAATTACTGCCAGCAAGTTTAACTCCTTGTGAGCAGTTAACTAAGCCTCTGGTGGTTTTCATACTTGGTGAAGTTTGCAGCAGGTTATTTTCTCTTGGGTTTTTTTCTAATTTTTTTTCATAGGAATGAAGAAGGCCAACTGTGACATTAAAAAAACCCAAATACCCTCCAAACAAAAAAATCCTACCCAAAACTAAAAGACTTGCATTTAGAAGAATGAGAACAAATTATTTTCATCCTTGAAAGAAAAACATTTAGAATAGTTCAATCTCTTTTGAGTCATCTGCAGCTGTCACTTAGGCTGAGAGGTACCTCTAGCTGCCATGAGGAGTTTGACAGCTGGAATCACAAAGGAGTGGCTATTTTGGTCATTTATGAATGCTCAGTGAAGTTACAGGAGCACAATAATTCCATATAAACAATGACTGAGGCAATATTTAGAACAGGCTCACTTAGTGCAAGCTCTCAAATACATTATTTCAAACATAAATGTCAGGCTGATCCAGGTCCTGCTGAGGGCAGTGGAAATAGACCCAGTTTCAAAGTTTTGGTTATGATTACGACCACATCCAATATCTTTTGAATTTACCTGAAACACAGGGTGAAGTTTCTGAAAGCACTGATGTGAATTTGGCTTCCAGCTGCAGAAGTTGATTGAAACATTTTTGGACATTTCATCGCTATCGTGGTGTGCTTTTAGCCAGGAGTTGTTGTGTGTTGTTGTGCGTTTCTTTTTAGCAGGAGTTGTTGTGTGTTGTTGTGTGTTTCTTTTAGCCAGAAGTTGTTGTGTGTTGTTGTGTGTTTCTTTTTAGCAGGAGTTGTTGTGTGTTTCCATCCACTGAAGCACACGGTGGCTTGAACATCAGAAGATCTGGGAAGGCCAGAAGGGATGTGCTTTGCAGGGCTGCCCCTTCTGGGTCTGTGCACAGACGGAGGTTGATGGATTTGCTGGGACGCCCAACTGTTTATGTCTTAACCCAGCAAAAGGTGACTGGCCAACGTGCATCTTTGTTTTAGAGCATGGCATCTGTTGAATTCCAGACTTGCACAAGGAGAGCCCACCAGTGGTGTCTCAGGGACATCCAGATGTGTTTGAAAAAGCCCTGTGTGCAATGAGGGCTTTGAGTGTTGGATGATTATAAGATGCCTGTTGTTTATCCTTTTATAAAATTATTTTTTCCAGTATCACACTGTATCAAGGAAGCCCCCATGCACCTCCCATGTTTGTTTTTCACCTTCTGGGTGTGCCAGCATGCAGGGACACTGCTGGTCCTGGGAATGGCACAAGCTGTGGTGCCTGGCAGCCCAGATGCACTGCTCCAAAAACTGTTTAAAGAGTGTGAAATGGAGTTCAGCTAACCTGTCTTGACTCGTGACGTGTGCCAGGAAGAGCCATTTCACTGTGCAAGTGAGTCTTTTGCTCTGTCTTTCAGAATAATTTTTTGACTTATTGGTGGTTTTAGGGAACTGATTACAATAACTTTGTAGGTCCGAACTTCTCTGAAAAGCACAAGAGCAGGTGCTTCCATAGTTTTTCTCTTAAATGCAGAAGGCTGCTCAGAAAATATGCTTGTCTCAGAGTGTAAAAAGACATTTTCTGGTTGTTATTTACAACCTGGGTAATACTGACCCCAACTGTTTGCCCCTATAGCAGCTCAGCACTGCCTAGTGAAAAGAACAAGAAATTTCTTTTTCCCATGTGTTATGAGAAGGGGAGGGCTTGTTTCTTTACAAAATTTTGGGAAACTAAAAACTCCTCTGTAAAGAAAAAAGGGTGGATGTCAAAGTAACGAATGGTGAAATAGTCACCTGCAGATACCATTGCTTAAAAGCTGTGCAGTCCAAGGACATTAGTCAGGCATAGGAAAGGAAAAAGTGCAAAAAGCAAAGCTGATTGCCATATTTACCCTGCCTTGGTGAACTTACCCACAGGGCAGCCTTCCCTGCTGGGTTTATTGCCCATAAATGTGCACATGTACTGAGGAGGCAGTATCTCTATTCTTGCCTCATATATCTTTCAGAGAGAATGAACTTGCTGTGTTTCTGAAGGTATTGCTTAATGGCCAAGGGGTAAATGGACCACTTGAGATAAGCCATATTTGAAGGAGCCTCTAGGCATGTTGTTCATGAACTTTAATTTTTCCCTGAGTGGAACTGGAAGACAATAAGCTGAATGTTGAAAGGTGATGATGGAAAAGTAACACAAAAAGAAGAGGTAGGAGGAAATGCAGCACATAACAAAGTAAGAAGATATGAGTATATGGGAAAATGGAAGAAATGGAAACGAAGAAAGATATCAGTGAGGCAGCTGGTACTAAGTGATTGGTCCTAAGATGAACCTTCAGAGCAGATTTTATTAGCTCATTTTATTATTCTCAGGCAGAGAGAAATTGACTGTAGTATATTGCTTGGACTCTGTTTTCAGACACTGTTTTCAGCCAATACAAGTGTTAATGCTGGTTTGAATGAAGCATTTTAGAGTTTCATAGAGAAAAATGGAATATGACCTCCCTAGGCTCTAATCCTATGGTGAACAGTAGTGTTGTCCTTTGTGCTGATTCCAGTCCTAGTGAAATTCAGAGGGTTCACCCATACAGTGTGTCATCAAACTTCAGAGGAGCTCCTGTTAGCACCAGGTCAAAGGCTGACAAAAAGAGAGGCTAACTATGCTTCCTTCTCTTTCAGAAATGCCAAAATAGTGGCTGAATCTTGTTTTGGTTTAGATGTGGCACATTAGAGCTGGCATGGTTGCAAATGTCAGTTGGTTTGGAGAGTAATGCTTATTATTATGCACAGGTCCTGATAGAGCCATGAGCACAGAGTATAGAAGGCCAGATCTGTAACAGGTATGAATTTTCTACACAAAAAATCTCTTCTGTTCCATTGAACCAAACAGTTCTTTCACATGTTAGGTGTCTGCCATTTCTTGCTGGGTGTTGCCAGTCAGGACTCTTCCCAAATGTTCTCCTCATTGCTCTGCTGGCTTTGGCCAGTGTGGGGTGGCTGGTGCAGCCCCTCCTAAGTGAGCACAGCAGGACTGCCAGTTTCTGACTTTCTTGTTTTCACAGGGGAAGCAACAGTGCAATAACTGTATAACTTCCCTGATGTTGCTGACTTGAAACGAACCCAGGTAGCATGTTTATCACAGATCACAGCTCTCTTTCAGAAATCAAATTACCTTTGATCTCCAAATCCTCCATTTATTATCATTCAAGACCACAAAGCCTGATTCATAAAAATGAAGGTAGAACCATGTTGAAGAAGCTGGGTCTGACCTCTGTTGTTCCTCCTTTCCTGAGGTGTTGGAGCCCACATGAGGGGACTCACATGCTTTAAGGCCCCCAAATGACAGAAGAGTGCACTGGCAGTAAAAAGAGGCACACTGTAGGGTTGTGGCAACCGGAGTACACGGCGTTATAACAAGTAGCTCTCCAGTTGCTGTCAGCCTTGACAAGCACCCTATTGAAATGCAGATGCCTCCTCCTTGCACCCAACGCAGCAAATGGTTCAGCTAGAGTAGGTTCCTCTGGCTCTAATGAGAAAGAAGGGCAAGGATGAGCTTTTGATAATACCTAATCATCTCGGCTTGTCTGTGCCTCAGGGTAGGGCAGTATCATGCAGGTGCTCTGTGCATTATCCTGTTGTGAAATTTAATATTTGGCCTATCTTACCCACAGCCCAGCCAGGAAGATGCAGTGGTATCTGAGGATTTGTTCCCTATTTTTTGACTTTGTGGCAGTAAGTGGGAATGACCTCAACCTTGACAGGAGATGAAATTTTATAAGCATTTACCTACAGGTGGATGTTAATAAATATTTCTTGCATTCCAATATCCTTCCACTTAAACATTATTAGTAAAATCTTCCTTCTTCCTTTAATCACCGGAGCTAGACATTTCTGAGCTTTTGAAAAGAGACAAACACGCAACAAATCGCGCTTGACTAATTTTGTTAAATTCTACAGAAAAGCAAATGTGAAGTCAAGTCTCTAGAGGTCGAGTCTTTGGCAAGAGGAATTTATAAGCGGAGTACTATTTGTTCTCTGATTATTTGCTCCGCTGACAGTAGATGAAGAAAAGACGAAGCAGAAGATTTGTGCTAATTTAGAAAAATGTTTGAAAATGTTTGCCTTGCAAATCCAAATATATTAGCTAAATGTTATTGAATAATAATGAGAATGGGCGTTTATTGACTGAAGGACTTTGGAACTATGCAAAATTAATTTGTATTTATTTAACACTGCCTTTCAATGGATCTTTGTTCATGTTTCTGCAGCTTGGATTTCCTTGCAAGAGCTGATCTCTTTTTATAGCACTTCTTTATTTTAGTAACCAGCCTAAGTGCCTTGGTTCCCTAACAAAGCTTGAAGAAGAAACGAAGTAAATATACAAAGCAAGGGCTTGCTTCTCAGAGGTGCTATTGTTTGTACAATGGTAAAGAGCCGGCATCTCCGCTGAGGCCTGGGCCACCTCTTGCTGGATGTGTAGTAACCCCAAATCTTCCCAGACAAATAGCTGAAAGAAAAGAGCTCTGTTATCTTTGACTTGCAGGCAGAGAGCTGAAGTGGGGAGCAAGCAGGAGAGCCATCCCAGTCCCTGGCAGCAGTGATCTGGGCTTCCCCAAGCCACAACCCCTTACCCCAAGCACCATTCCCTCCTCTCATCCTCAATGAAACTCTCCACCTGATGCCTTTTTCTTACACAAAGAGAAATGTTTCATCAGACTAAAATGAAGAAGGATGAGAATAGTGGGTAAGGAGATCTGAGAAGGACTTACTAGCAAAGTGTAGTTATTAAAAGTGAAAAATCAAGATCTCGCCAATCTTTCATACAAAGATGATGTTGTCCAGCCCATGCCCACATGTGGGATGTGAAATTAGTTGAATGCATCCTCTTCCTCAATCTTCCAGCACCCTGGGTGCCTTCCTGGTGTTTGTGCATCCCATTCTGCTGTTTCCTGAAGCACAGCAGCGCTCAATCCTGTGTGGTCAGCTCTCTGCTGAATGCCATTCCCCTGTGGAGCATGGCCAGGTGTTGGTTAAGACTGGGGCTGCAAAGACCCCCATCTCTCCTGCTGCACCCCATATAAAGGGCAGCTGGGGTCATTTCATCCCTGTACGTCCTTTGTGGTGCAGGAGCCTGTTTAATCCTTCTTCCTCACTGGGATGGGATTGAGCAACCCCTAAATCCTTTCTGGTGTCTTCCCCAACAGCTCCATCGAGGGCACACTACAGCTTTCTGCTGCTCCAGGGGGCTGGTGGTGCATACTCAACATATCTTTATGTCCCTGTGGAGCACAGAGGGTTGGTTATCCAATCCCCTTTCATAACAGCCATTCACATGTCAAAGATTTTGCCCTCTCTGCCTTTTTCTTTAGTTCTAGACTAACCAAACCCATGGGGCTTATGTCTCTGGTGTGGGTGGGGATTCTCAGAGCTCAAGTGCTTCCACTTGCCACCTCTCCATCACTACAGAGCCCATGGCCCATGTGTGTCCTTCCTGTATCTCCCAAAGAAGTTAGGATCCCCCCACCCTTCCCATTTTGGAAATGCCACCAAGGATTTGTGGAGAGGCCAGTGAAAATGTTTCACAGTTTGGAAAAACAGCAAATAAACAGCATTTTTCAATAGGAACAAAAGCAGAATGTGGTGTTCCTTTTCTCTGTGGGTGTGGAAGTGTTAAAGGCTGTTAAGCTCTGCTGAGGACGAGGTAAAAGGAGTCCCCAGCACGTCTGCAGCAGTTGCACCGATGCCTGCAGGTACATGTGTTATCTGTAGCAACACAATACTTCTGCAGAGGGCTTTGGGAAGTGTGAGAATGAAACAGACTCTTTTTAATCTCATTTATTTCCTCAGGCCATCTGGATTTAGTAAACACTCAAGACGACTGACAGGAAAAAGTTGAACCTTAGCACTAACAGGTTCATATGCACATTAAAAGCCAGGACATTCTGCACTCCAAGCATTGGCTGGATCATTGGCTTGCTATGAAGCCTTAATAGCTTTTCTGCAGTTTATATGTCTTAAAGCAGGCCCAGCTCTGACTTCTTGCCTCATGGGGTGCTGGGAATGTTTATTACATATTGCTGAGAGTGGACAGCATTACTGAAAAAAAGCTCTCGGTCTTATCCAAGGCTCATTAAACCCTTGTGAATTTGGCTTGTGCAAAGTCATTCTCAGGAGTTACCTGTTGATGTTGCTTTACACCTTGTGTGAGAATGGCAGAGCTGAGCCTTTCAAATGGTTTCCAAATGAATCTGCTCTCAATGTGGTCAGGAGAATCTTAAACTGGCTTCAGTGGAAGCATGGGATGCGGTCCAAAGTAAAAGAATCGGCACTCTGGGAGTTTGAATGAAAACTAGTAACTAATAAATGAAAAGTACTTTTGTTTATCCATGCTGGCAGGCAGCCTGTCTGCAGTGGGAACACCAGTGCCCAAGTATGTTCTTTATCCCTTTGGATTTATATGATGCTAAAATGGGAGCCTGGCCAAAG
Source organism: Zonotrichia albicollis (assembly GCF_047830755.1). Lineage (NCBI taxonomy): Eukaryota > Metazoa > Chordata > Aves > Passeriformes > Passerellidae > Zonotrichia > Zonotrichia albicollis. Next base: position 42,339,415 of record NC_133825.1, read on the forward strand.
CAGGAGGTGCCCCTGCCACAAAAAGCAAGCTTAGCTCTGAGAGCCATTTATGAAATCTGTGTGAAACAGAGCTCCCAGCTCCATGAAATCTCCCTCTTTGCCTGCTCCTGTTTGTGTCTGTCTAGCACAGACTTCCATTAAAGAGGCTGCTACGTTGCTGACCTCGGTGCAGTGCTGAGTATGGTGGGAGTATTTGGATGTAAATTGTGCAAAACATCAGCTAGAGGCCTGAATGCTTTTTAGTCTCATAGTCCTTAAAGTTCCTTCACTGGGAGGATTCTCAGATGGTTGAGTCAGCTTGGCTCTTTTACTGCCTTGAAGTAGCACTGGGTGTCCAACCCACCAACCCTTGTGTGACCCTGTACCTACCCCTCTACTTGCTGGTGTCAGAAAGGGGATGAGTAAACCATAGGTTCACTTATGCTCTCTGGGGTTTTAAAGTAAACTTGTAAACCTTGATTTATTTTGATGTGAAGGCAGCAGAAAAAAGGTTGAAGTGGTATTTTTCCTATATTGTCACCTATCTGACGCTTATCTATAGTCCTGCTGTGAGTCTTGTGTAGTTTTTTTGAAATTTGTTATGGTAAATGTTATGAGAAGGGAGATTTTCCTCTTTATGGTTCCTGATCCAGAAAACTGAGGATGCAAATATTCTACTTGGACTTCAACGTGTATTTTAACATTAGGAGTGTATTAACATTAGGAGAAAGAGCTATTTAATGCTTTTTCTTGGGGTTTACACTCAAGATACTGGGTTAAATGATAAAATTGGGTGTAATTATTGTATGAATGAAAAGCTGCTGGAGGGAGTTTTGAGGAATCATTCACCTGAGAGACACCTTAAATATGTTCCTGATTTTTGTGCCTGAGCACACTAATTACAAAACCCACAGCTGAAACTTGTGTAGGACATTTTATTCAAGCCAGGCATATATTAATAGCTGCTACAGCATGATACAATGCAATGATAAAACAATCTTTAGCTGCAGCATCACGGAGGGGCTTTTTAAATTGCAGACAAAAAGCTCCCACCCATTGCAAGGCATCTTGGCCAGCTGCTTCATATCTTCCACTGGAGGTGGTTTCATGCAGGCTGGTGAATCTGAACCCTGGTTTGACACCACCTCAGTCTGAGGTTGAGCCATTTGAATTTCACGGGTATGCAAAGTGATTGGGATGGAAGGTGTGGGGGGAAGAGGCTTTCAGCTAGTTAGAGCCTTACACTGCTCTTGGTATGATGCCTCCTGATGGGAAGCAGTCTAATAAAGCTTCCATTTTCAAGTTGAGATAAAAGCATTACCTATCCAATAGATCTGTGTGTAGAGACTAATGCCTCTGCGCTTTGTTTTCACGTATTATATGTACAACTGGCATTAATTGTTACATTTTCCTTATGTTTTTCCAGTATGTTTTTAATCTCTGCAGGCTGTATTGATTTTTTTCCTGTGTTGCTTCTACACTTGCCACCAGGACCTCCTTGTAGATAAGGTGTTTCAATTCAGCGTGTGATATTTCTTGGGAAAACACTCTAAAACACTTTTTTTCTTTTTAAATGTGTTTTTTTTCCTTCTCTCCCCCCTTTTGCGATGTATTAAAAGGAAGATGTTGGAAAAGAATTCAGAGCACAAAGCAGGGACTTGGAATGCCCTTTCTCTTTCAGCAAACCCTTTTATTCTACTGTGAGGAATGAAACGCTCCTGTTACAGCAAACACAGACTTGTGTTTTACAGCAAAAGCTGTTTAAAAGGTTATACACAGACTGTACACAGAGTTGAGCTTGGTAACAAGAGTGTTTCTGTGTTGCTAATATTGAGAAGAGAGCACTTATTCTGAAGTCACAGTTGCTACTGAAGGAACCTTCCTTTTAGTGCTTCTGTCATCTCTTTAATTCAGAGCTGAGGGGGTTCTGGTTGGAGAGCTAGGAGTTAAGGCAACATATTAGGATGTCACAGAATATGGCTTGGGGGCTACAAAAAGGGTGTCCTTGTTCCTCTTGCCTGATGGATGATGATGGGGCATAAAGTTTGACGTGGGGTGGGTAAATCCAATGGTCCCAGATAGAGAAATCAGAATATTTTGTAGGTTGTTATGTTTGTGATGCGTTCCTTAAAAAAATTAATTAAAATTCATCATTACCTCAGTGCACACAAAGCAGACATGAAACAGTCTGAAAATACTGTGGAGGTGGACTCAGCTGCCATCTCCAGGCAAACAGAGCTGCCAGAGATGGCTTGTGGTGAATTGTGATCACCAGTGTTGTGCAGATGTGATTTAAGTCCCTGTCACGCATCTCCCACCCTCCCAGCATCCCAGGCAATCCGAGTGGCTCTGCCAGGAGGCAGCTTTTCCCTCAGGTAGGCGGCCCTCAGCTGCCCAACCACAAACTGAGTTGTTGGAACTTGGTATGAGCACAATTCTCCTTGGCACAGCACATCTAAAACAAAGGTGTCCCAAAGTCCAGCCAGAGGCACCCTGTGAAGGTCCCACCCTGCTTTCTCAGCTAGCTGCTGTGGCAGCCCTGGTCTAGGGGAATGGGAATCACATCATTCAGTAGCAAGTCCTGGGCCATCCAAATCACTGCTGAGCCCTCTTCAGTTATAAATGCAGTGGTTTCACTTGTCTGGGGAGGCAGAACCTTTTCTGCCCCATGCACTCCCCTAGACACAGAATTGCTGCCCTTTCTCTTTCCTGGTGTGGACTGTGTGAGCCTGCTGCCCTGTCTGCTGCCTGGACAGTACCCTGCTGGTTTCTGGATATGTTATAAACAGCCTAACCCACATTTAGCAGTTAGGAAACTGTGCTTGGAGCATCATGCTGTGCACTTCCCACAGCCTGTATGATGTGCAAGCCAGCAGCCTTGTCTGCCTCAGCCATGCATCATTATCTGGGCCCTTCAGATCCACTGCTGCTCATTAGGTCTCTTTCTTTAGCACAACAGGGTCCACATGTGCACCCCCAGAATGTCAGGGACCCTCCTGGCTGATGCTGCCAGGGTGATCACACACACACAAAATCAGGGCTCACCAGAGATGATTTTGGTAGACCACTGGAGCTAGTTCAGCTCCAGACTGATGCTGCTCTGGGGAGTGGAGGACAGGGAAATACAAGCTACTCTTGTTACCAGGTGCAGTAAAGACTCAAACCTGTTTCTCTCCTACTTATTTATGCCCTGTGTTTGGGTGTGTTTGGCTGCTTATGGGCCCCCCACAAAGTGTGCTGGGAGTGACTGCACTGCATCCATTGCTTTTGCCAGCACTTATGTGGTGATCTCACTGTTCTGGCTCAGTTCTCAGTGCAAGATAGAGCAGAAGAAACTCCCCTTCAAAGCTCAGGGTTCAAAATCAAACCAGTATCTCCCACAGCACTTTATTGCCTGGGGAGCCTATCTCAGCTGTGCCTCCTATGCCATCAGCCTGAGATGCTCCAGCATCCAGCCTCCCACAAGCAGGAGAGGGAGAGGAGATGAACTTCCCACCAAGCACCAAGACAAGGGAAAGAGCAGCAGCCTGAGCCTCTCCCAGTGATGCTCATTCTTTCATGCACAGTGAAAGAAATTGCCATGAGTAGGTCAAAGAGCGGTGCTCTGTTGTCATGGGCTGTACCTCGGGCAAAACACAGCTGAAGGAAAAATCAGACACCTTCCAACCCAGTCAGCTTGGATCCTAAACAGAGTGAGCAATGTTAGAGCAGAACTGCATTTCCATCTGATGTCCCTAAATACAAGTGATAAATTTAGAAAATAATTTAATAATAAAAAATTCAGCCACCTTAATCAGAAACAAGTCCTGATTCAACACAGATGTACAAAAAAAAAATGTTTTGAATTTTTAAGTCTACACCCCAACCCCAGAGAGCTAAACACTGAATCGTCACCGCTCTGAAATGCATGTTGTCTCCTGGAAAGTTCTCCAAAAGGTGAAATGTGCTGTGGTTTGTTTTGCTTCCAGACTGATCTAACTAACTGTTCGAACTTTCAAAGAAACTGTGTAGGAGTCTGACATTTAAAAGAATGGGGGAAAAAACAAAAAAAGAACATGGAGGAGGAAGTTGAATTTGAAAATACATTTTTCTGCCCCCCTCCCCGAAGGAGAGAGTGTCTGGAGCACTGCTGGGCTGGCGTTTGCTGTTCCCCCTCTGCTGTATGCAGAATTTCCATGCATGCATACACATACAGATATACAACAGAATCATATAGAATATATACTGTGATATCTGCAATAGAATATAGAATTTAATTCTATATAGAATATAAGCTTATATATTAATACATGAGCTTATATAAGAATATATGAATATAGAATATAAGCTATGATATATGCAAGTGTTTTCCCCATCTGTTTAAGCATTTCTTCTATATTTTGAGACACTTCGTGGATGCGAATCAGTTGTTTGAAAGCACAATAAAAAATTTGCCAGAGCCTATATGTAACTCATGAAAAGGTGTCCCTAGGAGCAAGCTTTCTGAAATTTAGCACAAGAGAGGAAAACCTGCTTTTTCCTCAGGAAATCATCACCAGGCAATACATATTCTTAGAGAAAGTTGGTTTTATTTTCCCCTTGCCATACTGTCATAGACAGACTCACATAAATTATCTGGATTTAGATAAAAACTCCTGAGGTCTAAACATTGACATACAAATGGCAAAGTTCCCTGTGATCTTGTTGAGCAGGTGACCATGGGTTGCTCAGCACAGCTTCACTCCCAGGGCCCTTGCAGCTCCCAATGGAAGGTGCAGGTCCACACTGAGTGCCAGAATGATGCTTTTATGGCTGGTAAGAATTCAGCTCTCAGAAACTGCAATAAATGCCTCGTTCAGGAGGAATCTGGTGGATGTTGCTGAGGCTCGTGGCTGTGAGGTGTGGAAACAAACCATTAGGTTAAGTCCTCTCCCTTGTCAGCACTGGATGTGGGCTGCTGTCCTCCAAAACTGGGCTCACACTAATTCTTCTCACTTATGTCATGCTTCCTATTGAAGTAAAATCAAACTCCAACGCTGTTCCTTTCTCTGAGCTTCCCTCTGCATCCTGTCTCTTTTGTTCCCAACAGAGGTTGGGAATGCAGGCTGCTCAGGATCGCAGCTTTCAGCACCAAGGCTTAAACTGAAAATAGTGCCTTACTGGTGAGGTGAGAGAAAAAAAAAATCAAATAGAGGTTAGAAAATGCATTTTCAGGGGTTTCAGTAAAACAATGAAATCCTCAGAGGGTATTAACTGATACAACTATCTGCAGATTTTTTTTAAACTCAGTTAATATTTTGATTTATTGGAGAAATGCAAATCAAGATCTCTCTTCCTTAAATAATTTTAATTTTAACAATTTTCTTTCATATGAGAAACTTGTAAATCTCCTAGTTTCCTTTTTCCTTTTTTTTTCTCACAGTAAGATAAGCTAAGAATGTTCAACAAAAATTTTAAAAGATACTTATTTCCATGAAGTAAAATAAAATATGTTGTGTAGAAACAGGACAGTAACAGGCTCTCTTTTCATTCCTTTTTTGATTTTTGATTGTCACTTAGAAATTTTAGGGGTATATGCTGCTAAAATTATTTCAGTACTTACATCTTGCATATTCCAGTTATATTTTAAAATATTTAATATTATCTTAGTGGCATATTTTCTGTTATCAAGAATGACAGTCATTCACTTCTGCATGTTTTTAATGCTGGGGTTTCTTACATCTGGTTTATAGCTAACAAAAAGGTGTGAACTGATTTGCACCAAATTCCCTCATAACAGCAAGAGTTTATAATAAAAAGTGATTGTGAAAGTGAGGGAAGCATTAAATATAATGGCAGAACAATCCTTTTGATCACTCAGAATAGGATAAGCATGAAATGCAGCTATAATATGAATGATAATCTGAAGGGGGAAGTAGCAGCTGAAAGACTGAAAGAATTTCAATTAAAACATACTAAGCTTAACTGATTGTGCAGATAAAGCCCAGAGATACAGCAATGACGGGCACTCCATATATGCCAGTGCAGATTCCCCGAGCACGCCGAACAGTTCAATTAAAAATGAATTTCGATACAATTGTTATTTTACCCTGACAAACAACCGCAACAGAAAGCCTCATTTCACCTTCCGAGCTCCCGGCGCACAAAGCGTTTCCCTGTCGGGTATTTAGGGCATTTACCCGCCCCGGTTTTGTTCCAGAGCCGGTAAGGGACCCTTGGAACGCGCCGCAACGAGCGCATCCCCGTGCTGCTCCTTTGTTCTGGAATTTTATCCCGCGCTGTAACGGGAGGGAAGGCGGCGGCACAGCCGGAGCCGCGCTCGGCGTAGGAGAGCTCCGTCCATCCATCCATCCATCCATCCATCCATCCATCCATCCATCCATCCATCCATCCATCCATCCATCCATCCATCCCTTCGGCTGTGTGTCACTGCCCTCTCGTGGCTCCCGCGCCGCGGGGACACGGGCACAGCCGGCCCCACGCAGGGACACGGGGACAGCCGGCAACGCGGGGACACGGGTACAGCCGGCCCCAAGCGGGGACACGGGCACCCGCGATGATCCCGCACTCCACTGCGCCTTTGGGCTGCTCCTGCACCCTCGGGCAGCCCTGGGGACACCGCCGTCACCCCCGTAGGTCCGGGTGGCGCGGGTGACACCCTGGAGCGGGGACAATCCCGGCCGGGACCCGCACAAACCGGGCCCGCAGCCGGCGGGATGAGCGGCGCTGACCCCGCTCCGGTCCCTCGCCGCGGTGCCTCACGCTTCTGTCGCCTACCCGCACATCAAAGGATGCTGCAGCCCTGCCTGCATGGGGCTCCTGCAACACTCAGGGGTTATGGGCTGTGTGATGGCTACTTCAATACCTAATCGAGCATTTCAAAGTTCCCCTGTGATCTATACATACGTGGTATTTAAAACCTCTTTCATGTCTGTTTTGTTCTCATAATATTTTGGTTTTTCCCCCACCAGCAGCTTCTTCATGCCCCTTGCTCTGCCCCCAAACCCAGCAGTGCCTCTCTCAAGCTGCAGTGCTTGGCTCAGGAGCAGCCAGGTCGTGGGCAGCTGTCCAGGGAGCTTCCCCCACACACATCACAACTTTCTCTCAGAAATTAAGTTTCTTCTTTTCTCCTAGTCCCGAGTGTGCTGCCAGTCACACTGATTTGTACCAAACTGTGCAGTACACGTGCTCTGATACAGAAAATTGTGCCTAATTCTGAATCTCAGTCGCTTATCTAAGACTGGTGAGGAGTCAAGCTGTGACCATTACATTCAGATCACTTATGACATAACTTGATTTAAACACGTATCTCAAGAAGCATAAACCCGTGTCTTCTGACTTTACTACAGTTCTAGATGATGGTAAAAGTCAAAACCACCACTGTAATTACCCATCTATTTCTCATTGTGTTTTCTGTAGTGCCCATCACTGTAAAACCTAGGATATGATGTTTGAAAGTTAAATAACTGATGTGGAACTTAGATCTTTGTTTCAGCCAGGCATTTTTTACAGCATCAGAGCTTGAGTGCAGACTAGGCTCTGTCTGTGCACCATGTCTTTTATTGCTTCCTTGCTTTTACAGTGCAGCTTGGGGATTTTAAGGGAGAGGAGGGTGTATGAATTGCACAGCTCTGTACCACAGATGGAACAGATCCCTGATGTAATTCTGTTGAAGTAGGAGAGCTGTAAATGAGAAGGGGTTTTGCTCAATGTTTAGTATATCCATTTCACCAAGCAGTGCTCTGCCCAGCCCCTGAAGCCTCGCGCTGAGAAAGAGACAGCTGGTGGAGAGCACTTGTAGGTTTTAAAAAAATTTAACTGAGCAAGAGTCATATTTCCTTCTTCTATTTTTTGTGTCTCTGCAAGACTATGTAGCCATCATTTTTTATTTTCAGGGACATAGCAAATCAAAGCCATAGCAGATCTGAGTTTTTCCTCTGATGCCCTCTAAAGGTGTGGGAGTCTTCCATTAAGATGTTGTTGAATCACTGGTTTTATCTTCTGCTGATGCTGAACTGATGTTCCAAGTGTAGGGAAGTTTCTTACTAAGATGTTTTTCCAAAAAACAAAATAAAAAAGGAGGAGAAGAGGCACCATGACTCTATGTTTCTGTGGGCTTCTTACTGGTTGGAAATTATGTGTCAGTGGAATTGAGGCAGCTCATGGAGGTAGCTGCTACTTCTGCCTGCTTTCCCAACTTTTCCAGCCATGTTAAGAAGAAATTTATCTGGTCTTGGAAAAGGGTGGAGGGAAACAGATGGGATCACAGGAGCCAGCAAAACCATCCAACACATCTGGGCAGGCAGCTCTGCTACATTATTAACATAAAAGTGTGCACACACAGTTCTCAGTCTTGTATTTTGTGAATCATTAAATGGTACCTTTCAATACAAACTAGGATACCTCGTTTTCAGTCTTCAGTATTTCAAGTGCCTGTAGCATTGAGTATAAAGGTGTGGAGAGAGGAGTTACTCGTCTGCTTTGTGACTAAAATCCCAAAGGACCAAGGGCTAAGGGATGTTGAGCACCCATTTCAGTCGGTGTTCCCATTGTAGACCACAGAAAGCTGCAGTTGCTGCCATAGAGATGTCAGGTGTGTGCCCAGTGGTGGGAAAAGCTGAGGAACTTTGTGTCTGCAGCCCCTTGCTGTGACTGTGAGTTAAAATGCATCTCCCTTTGCACAGAAAAGGCAGTGAGAGGGACTTTCTTTATTTGCCTAGACTGGAGTAAATTCTGTGTTGCCACAATTATGCTTTTCTGTGATTCCTGTCCTACTGAACCCTATCTTGTTGCTCACTGACATTTTCTTGAATACAACTGTTACAGTCAGAACAAAAGGTGAATACTCAGAGATGTTTTTGGAAGCTGGTTGCAAAGGCCAGGTTAATGGTTACTTGTGTGCTAACACAGACTCTGACCCAAATGGTGCAGCCAGAGCAGTGCAGAACACGGCTGTCATCTGCTCACACAGCACAGGATGGCACAGCACAGAGACGACCTGGAGTAGTGCTGTCTCCTCACTGCCTCATCTCTCATTAGCAGCAGCCTCTACAGCCAGAGATGCTTCTTTGGAAACTTAAAAAGTGAGCGTGAATGCTGTTCAAAAGCCTGCTTGTTAGAAGACTAGAAATGAGTGGCAGCCTGAGCCAGAGAGATATAGAAGACTTTAAATACATATATATGAATCATATATACCAGCCTATAAGCCAGGGTGTATAGAAACTGACCTTTCTCTTTCATCACTGCAGAGTAAACAAACTGCAGAATTTGCTCCATCCATGTGTACTTGTCCCCTCTGTGCTGCCTGTCCCAATGTCACACGCTGCAGCTGCATTTGGCAGCCTGACTCCCTCCCTCCTCCCTCTACTCCTTCTGTCCTCTGTCAGCCACCACAGCAGGGTACCCATTCCTCTATCCTCCCTGTTTCTTCACCAAAAATATGATCCAGTTCGTTCAGGTGCAGGGGTGAGTCCTGATCAGCTGGGCAGGGGCAGGGTAGATCAAAAGGCATAGGAACACCTTGTAGGAGAGCTGTCAAGGCAGTCCCAGTTTTACTGGGACAGACAGTACATCTATATCAGATACAGAGGTTTAGGTGGCTGGATGCTTCTCTGGAAAGGCAGAGATCCTGCTCTTGGTGGAAGAAAAAAAGTTATGGCCAAGGAGAGAGAGAACAATGTAAAGATCTACCACTAAAAAAAGGCACATGAATGGAGTGCTTAGACCTGCTCTAATTCATGTTCCGGTATCAAGATTTGAGGTCACACTCAATGTCAACACATTTCCACAGTCTTTTTTGAGGATATATCTGCTCCAGTTTGAAGAAATTCCTCAAGAATTTCTTGACCAAATTTCAAATGCTTTTCCATTTGGATTCCCCAATGATGGGGCAATTTCAGATTCAGTTGGAAAGAGTGCTGGGGCAAGTTCTCTAGACTGTGCTTTTGCCAAGCAATATTGGACCAGGTCCTTAATGTCCCCTTCCATCATGGTATTTATGATTCCATGATTTTGTGATTTGTTAGCTAAATTGCACAAAAAGTTAATGTTCTCAAGGCTGAAGATCTACATTTAGTTTTTCCTTGAGGTAAGCAATCTCCATCAGAAAATATATGGTTTTCACTCACAGAAGCAAACAAACATTCTACATGAAACTGATGCATAAAATAAGCAAAGAAAGCACCCTCCTGTGAGTACAGCAGCCTGCTAGAAGTCCTGAGTAAGCAGCATTAGAAATCTATTACTTCATGGAAGCTGGAAATGGTTTGCTTAATATTTTTAGCCCAGTTGACAGTTCTGCTAACCTCTCTCCCTTTAGAACATTTTTCATGTAAATACTTTTCAACAGTAAGTATAGAGAAGCAGAGTGGTGGAGTAGCAGGGAAATGTAAGAGGAGCACATGAAGCTGGCAGTGCAGGAGCTGAGACCTGTAAAACACCAACTCTGCAGCCTGATCTCCACCTGCTCTCTAGTGGATGCCTGCACAGGGAAACTTCAAAATTCCCCTGCCTACAAATAAACCTGATCTCCTCTGGGCTGCACACACATGCTTCATCCACGCTGCCAGCACACAGCCCACCTCAGTGCATCCAGGTGGAGCCCTGGCCCCCCAGCACAGCAGCTCTGACCCCTAAACATGAGTAAGAGGAGCCCACGTGTTGCAGACAGGCTCCTCAGTGGTGCCTCTGAGCACCAGATCCACGGTGCCTTTTGTGCCCAACTCCTAAAGACCCAGGTGCCACTCAGGATAACTGGCTTCATTTCAGTGTAACACTGAGATCTAGTCATGAAATAGGAGTGTGAGCTCTTTGTTTGTTCTTGACTGCTGATTTCAGGCATTCACTGAGGAATAACCATCCCAGAAGATGACAGGCAGTTATCTAATCAGCCTTTTTCTCATTGCTCCAAAAGAGATTTTTTTTTTCCTATAAGTTTCCAGACAAAGGTGAAACCATGGCCACTGAGAATTACAGATCACAGAAAGGTCAGGCTGCAGGAACACTCCCACCTGCATGCCCTGAATCCTACACAAAGTATTTCCTGAGCCTAAAAAGCAGGAAGAATGGTAAAGACTCACTGTAATGGAAATTCTGAACATGCACTAAACCACCAGGCATTAAGGGAGGTTTAGGTGATGGGGCTGGGGAAAAGCATTATCTGTGAGGAAGTGATGTCATAACTGGAGAAATCATCCCTTTCCTTTGCGCTGAGGAGCAGCCTTGCAGGAGATCAGTGCTGGAAGGGGCTGTGCCAGGAGGCTGCAATGCCTCTGCTATGAAACATCTCTGAGATCCTGCTAGAGAACATTCCAGCTAGGCCAAGGGACAGACTGATGAAAATCACGTGAAGTTGTGTGATATTTTCTGTTTTCTGGCAGATTGGGTTGTTGGATGATTCAGCTATGTGCAAACCTCTGTCTCCTCCCTGCTGTAACATCAAATTACCTTCACTTCTCCTCTCTCCCTTCCTGTGCTGGTTATTTGGATGGAGGTTGATGACCTGGCATCCTTTATTCATGAAAGGAGCCCTGTAATATATGTACATTTGTTCTATGTTCATGGGGTTAATTTATTTTGGCAAAAAGTGCAGAGAAGTAGCCCTGAAGATAGAAATCCTGTATTTTCCTCCCCAGAAACTGTGTTGCCCATGCTGCAGTGGTTGTCCTGCAGAATTTCTCCTGCCTCATCTTGAACTCCACAGGGAATTTCAGCTGCTTGTACAGTCCTTGGCCTTGCTGAGATCAGGATAACAGCACCAGCCTGTTATGCTAGCCTGGTAGGTTTTACAGCTTCCCCTACCTCCTCCAAGCTATAAATTGGATTGGGGAACCAAATTTTTTTTCCCTGGGGAACCTCTGAAAATCACAGCTGGTGACTGATGTCATCCCCTTCTCACTACCCAGCTGTAACTCATGGGCAGAGGATTTGTTGTCTTCAGCAATTAAATGGTGGTTTAAAAACTGGTTATCTATCCCTCTTATGGCAGGAGGTGTCTCTTTAATTGTGAAATTTGACACCATCAGAAAACTCCTGTTTGTCCCACATGAGCTATTATGGAAGTTTTGAGAAAGAAGCTGCATTTGTCACTAGGGAATAATAACTCTTATTTATAGAGTAGCCCATGCATGAAATCCTCTGGGCAACTAACAAAATACAGTCTGACTTTAAAAAAAAACAACAAGTAAAGTCTGAAAAAATATCTCCATGTAGTCCAATAAATGCCAAGAGGGGTGAAACAGTTTCTTAATGTTTTTAGACCAAACATGGTCAGCAGTAAATGAGTGTCAAATGGATTTTTAACAGACATTTTCTGGAGTTGATTGGCTATCCTCTTCCAGACAGTTGGTAGCAGTGTGGGATGATCAGAAAATGAAGAGAGAATACAGCTGAAGAGGTGATGATGTCTTGACCTTCAGCTCATCAGAGCACCCCTTCCATCTCTCAGCAGCTTTCATCTAAAACTACTGGAAAAAATAATACAGGGATGGCTCTGCTGAGCACCAAGTGACATTAATTTTGCCCTCAGATGTGGCAAATTAGGAGAAAAGGCCACCTATTTAAAATATTTCCGGGTAAAGTCTTGAGATCCCATCCCAAGGGAGGAAAATTGGGGTTTTCCCTTCAGTTTATGTGAGCAGGGCAGGGCCCATTCTCTGATGGGGCTGAATTCACAAGGGGATCTGAGGATCTGCTGGGCTACCCTTGAGGATCTGCTGGTCCCCAGTGTCAGGGGTGGGTGTCACTGAGCATTACACAGAGACAGCACTGGGGAAAAAGTGTGAGAAAGGACAATAAGTGTGAGAAAGGACAATAAGATCCAATATTCCTTTTTATCCCTGGCTGGAATACATGTGAAGATCCAGATCTGGGGACAAGAGCCAGAGGTGCTCTCCATGTCAAGGTTCTCACCTCTACTTGCTTTTTGAGGAGAATAAGAATGAATTCAGGATACTATCAAAAACCAGATGATAATTTATGCAGGTACAATGCATCTCTTAATATCTTCCTTCCAACCACATTTCCTGTATGTTGCAGCTTTTATTTTAATTATTGCATTCCAAATGACTTGCCTTTCAGTCAGCAAGACCGAAAGATCTTGAAAGACCCCAGAAGTAATTTATGAGCAATTATCTGATTTTCAGTTTTAGCAGCCTGTACTGTTTCGGTTTCTGTCACCTTGGAATATTCTTCTCTGCAGTGTAGATAATTTAACTAATAGGAGGGACACCCATTTAAAAGGGGGCTTTCTAATGACAGGCCCTGCTGAGCCTGCTGACACTGGTGCTGGTAGTTGGAATTATTATGGTGATTCTCAGCATTTTCATTAATCTCTTCTGCATTCTCTGGGGTTTTTGAGTTGAAATTTGCCAGGCAAGGTCTTAGCAAAGTAACAACTTTTATTCTCTTTCCTTAGGGCCTTTTTTTTCCTATTGTGGGAATCTATTAAATAAGTTAAAAGTAGTTCACAAAACTACAAATGAAGATGGTGACAACAGCTGAAGGCATACATAGGGAGAGCAATGGCTGTCTGCTGGAGCAGTGAATTCCCCCTTTCTCAGACTCTTGTCCTGAACATCTGGGTGGAGAGGGTGATGGAGTGGCAGGAATGAAATGCATGCAAAGAGCCCCATGAGGGCTGTCAGATGGGTCTCCCCCACCTGGCAGGGCATGCAGAGCGGGATGCAGAGCACTCACCTTCCCTCTCTGCTTGTCCAGGCACAGCTGAGGGGTCCTCCAGCAAGTGTTGGAGGGTGGGGTAAGACTGTCAGTGGGGCAGCGCAGTCACATCCATTGTTCATGTTCTCTGTCCACCAAGTGGCCACTGAGTGCAGGAAATTGTCTGGTCTGACAGTGTTGACCAGCCCTGAGAGGACAGGGAGCTCACGGAAGAGCTGGTGGGAACAAAGCTCTTGAATTCCTGAAGCACAAGGGCTCCAAAGGGCTCCCTCCTGGACAGAGAGCCCCACACACAGATGTGGTGGAACCCTCATATCCCTTGTCATCACCAGCTGGGCAGAGGGTGACCACAGCTCTTGCAAACCAAGTTAACCAGAGATGCTCTGGCAAAATGAGCATTTCCTCATGCAGGTCACTGACAGAAATTATCTCTTTTCATCCTCCTTGTGTTAAATTTGCCTTTTGAGACTCCTGGTGATTCAGAAGACAAGAAAATTCCACTTTTTGCCTGTACAACACTGACTGCAGGAGGTCCCATTTTTGTGTGGAGCATTTGGATGCTACCACAATCCAAATCACAAATAACATTTTTGTGTTTATCTTGTCTTCCCTTTGATCTTTCCCACACTGTGATTGCTGATAGATTCAGCTAGCTTAGAAGCAAATGTTTGTTGCAGCTATGCTCTTCCATAAATAGAAATTGTATACTTTTAATTTTTTTTAAAAAAGTATTTATCTGGAAGCAAAAGGGAAGGAAATCACAAGCATTTAGAAGGGCACAGGATGTAGGCATGTGTCCCATGTCTGCACTAGCGCCAAGCTGAGCACAAATACCACTGCTGTTCTCAGCAAACATCAGAGCCTTTAGACATTTAAACATTCAGCATGCAGAGGAAGAATAGGCATGGCAGCTACTGCTAACTGGGAGGTTTTGTTTTATTTCTCTCTCTGTTCCTCTTGAACGCCCTTAGAGGGGATGGCTCAGAGGATTCAAACTTCCTTGCTTGCTTGTAGGGAAAAAAAAATCATCCCTGCTTTGGGAACCCCACTTCTCTACCCAAGTAGGAAGTCACAGATGTAACACATCAGTAGGTAAGAGGAATGCTCACCTTGCCCCCACCCTGGCACATCAGAAGTGAAACCTAGGTCAAATCTTTTCATGTGTTGCTCATAGTTTCTTTAAAATAGTATTTCCACTGATGCACACCAACGTGATGAAGATTTTTTCATGTATTATTAATGCATTTCTTTGTACCATGTTCCCAAAAAAAAAAAAAAGTTTTGATTTATTCTACACCTTAAACCCAATGTGACAAACTAGTGAGATGGCAGCAGGCTGCCTCTTTCTTTCTCCAAGATTTGAAAAATGAACTTAAAAGTCTGGAATTATACTCAGATGCATTCCACTCTTGTAATATTAACATTTTTTTTATTACCTGAACTATTTTCCCTGTCTCCCTTGACTCCCACAGCAGGGACTCTCATATTATTTCCTGCAGTGTTCCACCCCCACTTTCAGAGACCTGGATTTGAGGAGCTGCCCTACCGTTTATCAAAGCTTTT
Organism: Zonotrichia albicollis; assembly: GCF_047830755.1. Taxonomy (NCBI): domain Eukaryota; kingdom Metazoa; phylum Chordata; class Aves; order Passeriformes; family Passerellidae; genus Zonotrichia; species Zonotrichia albicollis. Next base: position 42,354,613 of record NC_133825.1, read on the forward strand.
CCCTTGGTCATCAGAGAGAGTCTTGTCTGGTTTGGGCTCTATGAAATTGTCTGCTTCTACTTTTTTCCTTGCTTTTTCTTCCTCTTCTTTGTATCGAGTTATCTGTTCACAGCTGAGTAATCTCAGTAGAACTGCGGGGATGGAGATCTTCTTGCCTCACGTCAAAGATACAGAACCTTTTTCAGCTGAGCCAGGCATTGGCAATACAGACAGGTATTTATAAGTGCTCACACAAAGTAGGCATGAGGTGTCCTCTGTGGCAATTCCTGTGCAATATTGTATTGATCATATATACCTCTGACCTCCTCTCCTGCCCTCTAACCCTGCAGTTCACCTCCAGCAAGACTAACTGCTTTCTGTCTTCTTTACTGCTCAGTGCCTCTCAAGCTGCAACCATCTTTCAGGGAAAAACAAAAGAAAAGAAAATAAAACTCAAACAACACTCTCAAATCAGAAAAAAAAAGGTCTTTGTTTCTTTTCTTCAAGATGAAGTATTTTCTCCCAAACCAGGGCTGTAAAATATATAATATCCATTCCTAGCTGAGCTGATATATTTAAATCTCAGTGGATTGTAAAACACATTAAATCATCACTATATTTATCCTACATAGGTTTGGAAAGCATTTGTTTGACAAGAGAGAAAAAAATATTAAGATTTAGATAGGTTGTGAGATAATAGATTAAAAATTGCCAGTATTGTTGTACAGAGAAAAATCACAGATCATTTCTATGTGAAACCAGTGCTACTAAATTTATAGACGGTGTCCATCATCAGTTAATATTTTAAGGATATGATATTAGTTTAAGTGATCCAATTGCTGAGTGGTGTGATATGACTCTAAGCAAACATTTTTGTTAAACTTGCTTGGGGGCTAAATTCTTTGTGAGCTTTCAGCTCTCCTGTTGGTGATCTTTTCTTCACAAAGCAAAGCCCCTTTCCTGCCTGTGCTTTACTTCTGAAGCTCTTTAAAACCATTTCTCCCTGCAAGCCTTTCTGTGGTGCAGGGATGGATTTCACACAGGTGGAAATTTTCGGTTGTCCTAATCTCTGTCCATTTGTGTGACAGTCCCCTGTGTGGGAGCTTCTCAGAATAGAAATGAGTCTCTCCTTCCTGAGAGTTTGGAAATCATCTAGCCCAAATCAGCACCTGTGATAAAGATGCTGACACCAGTGCTGCAGATGGCTATTATTTATTTATGTTCTTGTAACAGGGTAATGGAGTGCCCTCACCTAATATTAATAGAAATATCTCTTTACAGCAACTACATATATATAAGAGAACACATAATGGGAACACTATAAACTTCACTAATAAGGTCCTCTAATATCTTCTTGAACAGAAATAAAAATCTCCTTTATCTCTATTTGTTTTTCCGCTGTTTGGGGAAAGAAAATAATTTTTCCCCCAAATATAATTGTCACATTTACTTAAAAAAAAATAGAGAGAGAAGACCCCTCTTCTGCTGTGTTTTTATGTTGCAGCCCTTTCTGAGCCTGGGCACTTGTGGGGAAGCTAACCACTTTCTGTGGCTACTCCAGGTGACAACTGCAATTACAAAACACTGATGTTTGCTTGAGATTCTGAGATACAGGCAAAGGCAAATTTGGAATGCTAAGTGGAATGCAAGGAGACAAAATCTCATTCTAAGAGCAACACTTGATCTGCTAACCTGACACTGAAAAGGAAACTCATGTGAGCTATATATACCAAACCAAGATTTACCAGCATGGCTCTCTTACCAGAGGGTTGAAGGAAAGTGTTTTGCTCATGGTTACAGAATACAAAATCTGCAAGGTATTAGAGCACATTTTGTAAACATAAAAAGTGGACAAATCTATAGAACAATTTATACATACTTTTTCCCCCCTTCTTTTTTCTGACAGCATAACTCTGCCCATACTGTGCTGAAAAAAGGGTTTTCACAGATTTGTGATGTTAACTGTTGAATCTATATTTATGAGTTTCCATGATGTTTCTATAATAATAAGATTATTAACGTCCTTTTTACTTACTATGGGGCACTAAGGCAATCAATGCGTGAAGCTCACCCGCCTGTAACAGTGGTTGGTTCATTAGCCAGGGACTGCTGTAAAGACTGGGGTGAACATTATGGAATCTGCATTTATTTTTAGCAGGGACTCGATACTCTGTGCAAATCCAGCATGAGAAAGGGGAGTGGATTTCTCCTTGGCAAAGAATCCTTTCCAGAATGGCCTCATTCAAACACTTTATATCTATTCTTTCTAGTCCTACAGCCTAAGGTGCTGGTGAAAAAGCATGAAAAGCACAGAGAGGGTTTTTTGGTGAAACTGATCCTCTGTTTTGAGTGATGTCTGTGGAGTGTGGTTCTACCAACAGCTGTGCCCATTGAATGCTTTGTCTAGTTCCCATTTTTGGCAATTAGCTCACCAAAACATCATGTTGGGTTCTTTCAAAAGCCTCACAAAATCTTCAGACTTACCTTGCTCGTGTTGAATTCTGCTCTGTCCTTAGTATCTCCTCTCCTTTCAGGTGAGACCAGGCTAGATGGGGAGGCAGCTCCCAAATCCTGGATCTCACACCCTTTTGAGAATTCCCAACCTTGGTGACACCCAGATCCCTTGGTGGGCGTGGAGTGGCCTCACCATCAATGTGTGGTCACAAAGGCCCTGATTCAGCACTGGAATCCCACCCTGTCACTGCGTGGGGCAGCCCCACACCAATGGCACAGTGCTGAAATCGTCGCTTTAACAGAAACAGGTCGCGAACATTTTCAGTTCTTAAACTTTAATTAATCCTATTGGAAGTCCACTTGATCAACTGAGGAGCTTGCAACAGCATGTGAAAGTGACAGCTATGGAAAATGCCATTATTAGGAGCATTTCCATAGTGTCTGTGGCTCTCCATCAGCAGGCAGACATCCCAAAGCAATGCACACAGTATTTTCAAATTAATATAAAGTGTATATGAGCGGCCTTTGTAAGTTTGCTGTATATTCAGGGGAAGCTCAAACTGAGGCTCTGACCTGAATTTGGAATTGAGTGCTCCTTTCAGTTAAGTAAAAGCTCATTTTTCATGACTAGAATCCATTTATTAGGTGAACCAAAAACCCCATAAGCAGACAGTTTTAGGATTTCAAAGTGCCTTCATACAGGTTCTAGGAAACAACTTGCAAAACATGCAGGAATTTATACAGAGATGTTTAATAAATCAAAGAGACACTTACAACAATGAACATCACTCAGTTTAGGTGATTAGTTCTTTACAGTCATTAGGATTGGAGACCAGAGTGTGTGGACTAGTCTCTTTTTATAGATGATTGATGGGATGAGAGAGATCAGAAACAATATTGTAGACAACAGATGAACAGAGAATATTAAAAAAGCAATGGGGGGAGGATTGAAGCCCTGCTGAAAGATTAAAGAATAGAAAGAAGTACAAATGAGCAAATCAATTATTGTGTGAAGATTTCTAGGATGCTGTTTAATTCATATTGGCCTGTTCTATATTTAGTTTCCTCACAGTTTCTTTTTTTATTGATGTTTCTTTTAGTTCCCTCTCTGGAATCTGATTCTAAGATGCATCATTGAATCATCCTTTGAGGGGAAATGTTACAAAATGAGACCCAATCTAGCAAACATTTTCTGACATGAGCCGTCTTGCCTTAACTAAGCAAAATTCAATGGTGCTCTTTCAGAATATGAAAATCACTCAAAGAAGAAAAAAGTTTGGAAATATGGGCCATGGAGGGGGGTACATTTTTTTGGGGAGGGAAGGGCAGAGAAGGAAAGGGAAGGGGTAACTTCATGTATACTTTTTCCTTCCTCTAGAATTAAGTTGAGCAGCCAGTATATGGGGCAGGATCCTGGCAGGATGGACCACAAATATCCAGAGTAAAGTGGATTTATGTGCAGCATCTGTCTGTCAGACCCCCTTGCTGGATGCAATGCCAGGAGCTGGGCAGCTGCCCCATGGGAACATCTGTTCAGGACCAGCTTCAGGGGACAGGGAAAATGGGTTTCCAGCTTCTTCTCCTGCCTGAAACCTTCATTTCCAAAGTATCCTGTACATGGTGTGAAAGATCCTTCCCTCAAGGAGGGTGTTTGCTGTGGTTTTTTGGGGTCCCACTCAGATGCACAAGCGAGGATGTCAGAGAGGAGAAACATTTGTGCTGGGGAGGCACAATGGTAAAGAGAAAAGTGAAAATAAATACAGGTTTTAAAAATTATATACTGTTATAACAGACCACGGACTTTAAAATAATGCAACCATATCGCTTTGCTGTCTTCAACATGTCACTAAAGACCTGAGATCAGGCTGTTCAGGAATCAGTTCCACTTTGGAGCACATTTGCATTAGTTTTAACAATAAATTATTCAGTTTTTCAATGCCTGGCTTAGGAATTATAACATCACTGTAATTACTTTTAATGTAAACACTGATACATGCTGCCATCCATACTAGCACCTCCACATTCCAAATTTGCAGTGAAAGCTTAGGGGCCATCTAAACCTACTGTATGAGAAGGGCTGCTTTACACACAAAATATAAACTTTTTCTCAGAAGGTTCTTTTTAACAACAGCCAAAAGAATTCACTGATATCCTTCTTGTGAAGTATTTCATAGGAACATAGTGACTCTTGACTCTTTTCTTCTTGCTGGAAGACTATGATGCTTTACAGGGAGATTGTAAATCAGGATGTTCATGTTATTACCAAGGTTAGGAAAGGAGGAACTTGACAGCTCCTATCATGAAACATTGTCATGGTAGGTTCATATAAAAATTTCTCAACCTTAAAAATGCTCACCTTTTGAGCCTTTGAGGAGTCTGGAGTGAGAAAACCACAGTGACTTTCCAGTGAGCTGATACAGTTGTTGGCTCTTAAGAGAAGGCTCACTGGACACTGTCTGCATTTCCCTTTATGAACTCCAAACCCTGATTTTTCATGGTGCTGGGTCTGTCCATTCCCAGTTTTTCCCTTTGAAGTTTGGGCTGGTGGTGTTGGCACAGAGACCCAAAGGGCTGCAAACACCTTGCTTCCATCACTTCCACCAGGTCTGGCTCTTCGTACCTTCCATCAGTGTATATTTAAAGCCTGCAAGGTTTGATTGCAATGGGAACAGAAATTGGAGATTGGAAAAGGTAAAAAAAAAGATATTTGGTAGCTGCTTGGCCGAAAAAAGGCTGGTTAAAGAGGACCAGAGGGAAGAAGGCAAACTGTGCTCAATGCAGTGAACTCGGGGGAAGAACAGGTTGAAGCTTTCAGAGTAAGATAAGGATAAATTAAGTGGAAAGGGGACACAAAATCCCTTAGGATCTGCTCACAGTTCCAGTGACCAAATTGCAAAGTAATTTGTGGTTATTGATCCGGTGCTCACATTTGCATTGCTGCTCAGGAGACAACTTTATCATCTGAGAAAGTCTGATAAAAGTCATGATCAGTTTTATTTGTGGTTACCACTGCTACATGGAGAAACGTGCAAATCGTACTCTGCTGTTTCTATTACAAGTTTCAGAATCTTAAATTACAAAAAAAACTTATTTGACTCCAACTATGTTAAAAATGAGATTGACTACTGAATCAGTGTCTACAGAAAAAACAGCTTTTCAGAAAGAAAATACAGGTCAAGTATAGATCTGAGATGAGGGAACAAAAAGAAGAATTGTAACCTGGGGAATCTGAGTTTGAAATTAATCAACATCTTTATGCTCAACCAAACTGGCCCTGCTTATCACACCAGGCTGGCCAAGTTGAACATGAAACTAAGATAAATATGACTTAAGGCTACTCATGTCACACCTCCACAAGGAGAGCAAGAAGCTAAGGCAGGGTCTGCCACCATGTACAGTCTTCCAGCTGGCCATTTAGAAGAATAATTCCGTCCATGTGCACTAATTACTATTAGACAATATATAGAAAATTTAAAATCTGCTTTAGCGTGCTGCAGAAGTAAATTAAACATTTTAGGAGAATGAAATATTTGTATAGCTCTTACTGAAAATTCTTTGGCTCTGTCAGAACTGCATAGCTGTGCTCATGACATTTGTGCATCTTTGCACCTGAAGTTACTTGTCTCTGTTATTTCAGTCATTCAGACGATTCATTGAACAGCATATTAAATTATTCTGCTGAAGAATTCACAGATATTTAGTATGTGTATTACTGTATGAACCGGTTGGATTCCTTTCCTAAAAAAATGATGACTCGATGAAAACTTTGTGAGTCCTTTTTAAAGTAATAACACTACAGCAAATGGAAAGAAAAATAATTTTTTAAATTGCAGTAATTATTATTTAATGATATATTTTGGAGGCGTGTCTTGGGGTTTTTTTAAAACTCAGGTGTTTTCTAATTTGTGATTGCCTCTAATGCATGCAAAATGGCATGGGGGTCATATTTTATTACATCTTTACTTGTATGAGTTCCTTCAGATTAATGTTCCTGCTCTCCCTTTTGTCTGGAGAATCACCAATGGGGCCTGTGGAGGAGGTGTTTGGTAACTGGAGCAGAGAGACTATATTAGCTCTACCTTTGCAGTCTAAAAATATCTCTGTTTTAGGATGGTTGGACAGAATTTGGCCCTTGGGATTTATAGCCTAGGCAGGTTAAGTGAGTGCTGTTCACATTAAATGCAGACTTTGAGGTAGGCCATCGCATCTTTCCTAAAATGATGTTACCCTACGGTCAGATTTTTGTTTGTTTTTAATACTCTGTAAATTTACTACAGGGGCTTTGATGCATGTTTTTCAGCTTGAAAGCAAAACTGTCTTCCTTCATCCACCACTTTACAATTTTAATGCTTTTAGCAGGCAGCTCCAAGACACAGAAATGGGCTCAGAGAGCAGCACAGCCAGCAAGAATATCTGGAGCTCTTCTAGGGAAGATTTAAAAGAGAACCCAAGAGGCCAGAAGAGGACAGAAAATATTTTAGCTGGGCATCTGTCAATCTTTGACTGAACACATGGACAAAGCTCCACCATAGCAGGTTGTTCTTCAAGGTGGTGTTTATGCACCTTCAGAGAAAGAGTTTGGTACCAAATCAATGCCAAATAGAAGCTGCTGGTCCTGGTGTGCATCCCTGGGGTGGGATTGCCTCTCTCTCCAACCAGCTCAGCTTTTTGCAGCAGCTTTGACCTAGCATATAGCCTTTGATGAGTTACTTCTGACTTAGAGCAGGATGGACAAGGGAAGAGCCCTCTTACACGTCCAACAGAACTTTCTGCTGCCTGCACTCATTCTGTTTTTTGCTTCTTTGATTGTCTTGAAATTTTTAACTGTGCTTTTGATCTGAGCCTAAGAATTGAAACCATCACTGGGAATGTGCTGCTAGAGAGAATTATGAAGCAAAATGCAACCACAACACTTTAAATGTTGATTTAAGGGATGTCTAGACCTCATGCTGGCTTTCTGCACCAAGATGAATTTCTCACAGAGAATACCCCTCCTCCACTTCCCAGATTTTATATTAAACGTCAATTCCCTATACTCTCTCTCAACTCTAGTCCTTCTGTAGGAAGAGGAATAATAGGGCTTCTGCTTTCTTATTTTCATTTGCAGTTTGGAAAGGGCTTGTATTTAATGGAAGTGGAGAGAACACTAAAGAGGAAGCATGAACATAGGGCTTTTGAGTTATTAGGTTAATTAAAGAAAACCACAAAATTGTAGCAGTGTAAAAGACCAAAGTCAAAGCATCCATATTCCCTGGCATTGCTGTTGACTCTGAAGAAAGATGTTCTTACCCTTGAAGAGTGTGGCTTGTGCTGCTGTGGGCTGATGCCAGCAAGAATTTCTAGAACTTGTGCTTTTGTTAGATTCACATAGTAGATGTTTTCATCTTGCTTTTATCTTTGGAATTTTCTCTCTTCTCCCACAGCTGTGGTGATTTGTTTATTTTGGTGTTAATAACTAGATCTGCAGTTAGTGTGTCTAACAGCATAATAATCCACATGCACCAGACACACAGAGGTAGATTCAGCACAGAATATTCATTTGTGTTGGAGGATGGAGAGGAGTTCTCAGCCAGGAAGGGTTTGAAATGCTTTCCAGGATCAGAATTCAAATTATCTGTACAGTGGCAGAAAAATATCCAAGAGTAATATTTTTTCAGTGGAAATTCCCATTTTAAGGGGAAAAAAAGAAGGACAAAGTAATGTTTCTGCTGTTTATTCTGGCAACCAAAGTTGCTCAAGTATTATAGACTATAATATTCAGTAGTAATTCCAAATAAATCATTTGATACTACAGTCTTTTAGGCTGGTTATTTTTTCCTTCTTTTATACTAGACTTCACAGCTAGGACAGGGTATGTCTTTTGCCTGGAGCTGCTCATTAACACAGGAAAAAATAGTGAGCCAGAAGAGTTTATTATCTAAGCAGACAGACATAGTGAAAGTAGAGAAAGTAGAGAAGTAGAGAAGTTACTAGCCACACTCTTATGATGGGAATGAGGGAGTATTTAGAGAAATTATTTGTTCAAGGCAATATCAACAGTGATGCAGAAAACCCCCAACCCACCATAGTCCTGATCCAGTACTTCAAACTTTTGTTTTCATCTATTTATTCTCAATTTAAAAGGATTTGATGGTTTTTATGTTTTTTCCCTCCATGTTTATTGTTGGAAGACATCTAAATTGTCACAGAGAAATGCTTCATGTCTGATGTGCAAGCTAGGATGGGCTTGGAGATGGAATAGTCAATTCCCCCAAGAAAAAAGAACACCAGTTCCTGAGTCCTGCACCACCCTTGGAGCCTTTTGCCATGCACACCAATACACTTGATGCATTCCCATACCCTGAGGTGTTGGCCATATCCTGATGGGCAAGGAAAGCAAGATGTGCATGTGGGCTCACAACTTTGAAGTGTCAGAATGGTTCCAAAGCCTATTTTCAGTTTCTTGAAGCTCCCTACTGAAAGTATTTCTGTATATAGGAAAGTGAAAGAAGGATTTCCACTTGTTTTAAACTTCAGTCCATCTCCTAAAACCAGAAGGAGTTGCAGGGAGGTTTGCCTTCCCGTTGGGTCTGACATGAGGACCACTTTGGCACTGTCAGGGGGCAAAATAAAAATGGATCCACTGAACATTCTCACTGGTCAAAATCCTCCTGGCAACACAGAGAGAGCAGCAGCCCTGTGTCTTGCACCTTATTGTGTAGATTCATGTGGTATTAAAGGACCATGAGCATTGTGCTAGCTCTCTGCACATGGCAGGATTTCACTCAGCAGCTTGAGAAGGTCAATTAAGTATTAAATAGTACCCAGGATAACAGGGTAAGATCACTAGGTGCCATGTAACATTTTTTTACATATCATGAGCTGTGCACAAGGGCATATCTAAATAAAATGCATAGGAAATAGCATCACACAAATATGATCTACATTTTTTCTTGATCAAAGAGGCTGAGGAAAAAAATAATTAAAAAGTAAAAGCCTTATGCAATGAGATTTAAAAGAAAACTTCGGGGGCTGATAAGACGCATCTGGCACAACTTCAAAGTCCATCAAAGTACATATAATCAATGTTTGTCAATAGCAGTTTTGCATCCTTTAATTTATCTTTCATGGATATAAAGCATGATGTTATTAGGATCCAGTCCATACCTTAATTCTGTTTGAGATTTGATGAATCAGGGCTCTATTAAAATTCAGTGCAAATCAGCTTACTCAAGGACACATTACATAAAGTCATGTGTTATCTAACTCCTTTTATCTTGCTGTCTTTCTAACTAGTTAAAGAATCTAGAATTTCATAAACTTCTATTTGTGGCTGGTCACCAACATACTGACTCAAACACATTGCTTGTAGGGACCTGCTTGAGGTATGCACATGTGGCATAGTCTGGATACCAAAATTCTTTGTGTATTTTTTTTGGTGTATGAAATCTCCTTTAGGAATGTTCATGCTCCAGAGCAAGGAATCATCAGAAACACAGTTCCCTGGCATCCAAATTTCAGAACCTGCCACTGAAATCAAGAACTCAACAACTGTTTCTTTCACCGCAAAATCACATTCAGGATGGGAAATTTTTAAGCCCTTGGGATTTCACTGTTCTCTTCCTTATATTTCAACATGTGAACACTATTTTTATCACTGTCTTCCTTTTCAGGTTCTAAACTGTCATGGGGAAAGAATGGTCACTTCATTTGTTTTTGTGACATGCAGCACAAACAATATCTGATTAGCAAAAGTTTGTCAGCATTTCTGCTACAGGGGGTTGTTTATTCTTGCAGAAATTCTCTGATTTCCTGAGTTGCTACCATTGTTACAAATGCTTCAGCCTCAGGAGAATAAAGGTTACTCAAGAATTTAGATTTTTTTATTAAAAAAGAATAAATCCTGGTTTTCACATTAGTGGAATAAAGCTTGAGGACATGAACTCTGATTCACATCTGAAATTTAGAAAATAATCAAATAACACACTTTGATGCTCTTAAAAATCATATATTATGTAACAAGATCTCAATGTTTTTCAGGTGAGAGAGAAGTAAGTATGATTCATACTTTTTTCCAATTTAAAACAATAGATGAAAGATAATTCTAATACAAGGTAAATGCTTGTTTTTATTGTTAATTTAAACTGTTCCCATCCTTGTTACTTACTGATTTGAAACATGTGCCAGGGGTCAATACAGTCATTATCTGGACAGGATGCAATTATTTGATCAGGGCAATCTGTTGAACATTAAACAATATTTGAAGCACGGTTAATTATTTGCACTGAATTAGCTTGGCCTCAAAAGACTGTGACTCGTCTAAAAAATCATAAGCAAGAAGAAAAAACTAATTTCAAGAAAAAAACAAGGATGGCTAACAGTGCTTTGACACTTCAGGTTCTTCCACTGGTTATTCTCCTAGGGACCACATGTTTGGGAGTGAGTATGTTTTTATTCTCCTTTTCTTTCTGTGTGGTAGCTTTGCTGTATCTGCATTTCAAGCCACCGAGATGACCAAGTTAATGCATCATAAGAGGGGAGCCCCATGGGTTTTTTTGAAGCAGACATCTAACAGTGTCTAGGAATGGCTCTCCTGAGTTTACTGAGTGGCCACACCACTCCGGGTGGTCTGTGGTGGGGAACATGGTCCCTCTCCTGTCCTGGGCACTAAGAAATGATCCAAAACCCTGGACTGCAACATGGGCAACTCATCTTAAAATCATAGAATGTTTTGGGTTAGAAAGCACCTTAAAGATCATCTTGTTCCAACCCCTTTGCCATGGACAGGGACATTTTCCTCTAGAGCAAGTTGCTCAGAGCTCCATCCATCCTGGCCTTGGGTATTTCCATGGATGGGGCATCCACCATCTCCCAGGCAACCTGTGCCGCTGACTCACCTCCCTCACTGTAAAAACCTTCTTCCTTATTTCCAGTCTTCATTCTGAAGGGCCTCAATGTCTCGTTAAACAGGTCAGGTAGGCCCTGCCTTGGCAGTTTTGCAATCTCTTCTGTAAAAGGTAGAAATTCCCTCAGCCACATGTTTTGAATGATTGAATTATCGTTGCTGCTAACGTGGGAGGAAGGTTAACGGCAAAATATTCAACACAGCTAGGGGTGACCAGAGCTCTGCTCTGGCAGAGCTTGATATACTTTCCTACATCTATTCATCTTGTCTTTAAAGAAGACTGGAAGAATGACTTGTAATCAAAGGAAAGTTAAAAGTCAGTTTAAAAAAAATTTCTTTTGTTCTTCCAAACAATCAAGTAGATTTTCTCATGAAGGAATCTGAAGTTCTTTAAAACATCTGCTTTCTTAGTGACTTTTCCTATGTGTGCAGGTTCATATTTACTGAAATACATTGCAAAAATTCAGATGTTAACGTGTTTAAATTGAATTCTTTGGGAAAAATATATAGTGAGGCTGTTTAATGGGGCATAGATATTTTTAAGGCTGGAATTTGAGATCACTGATTTTCACAACTCAGTAGAGTAATTAATAATTTGTGTATTACCAGGACCCATGCCCCACTTGGTCCAGTATGAATGTAGGATCTTACTGAGGGGATCAGCTCTAGGGTACTTAAATGCCAGTTTTACAGACTTTGTGGAAACCCCACCTAGTACAAATAAGCTCATCATGGATTTGGCAATGTTAATTCATGCTCAGTTAGGAAGATATGGGGCCAGTCTTAGACAACGTGAAGTTTTGCCCAGATTTTTTCTAATGAGTCCTAAGTGTTAGATTGATTCAATGCTTTTACAGTCCTAATCTGACTTTGCTTTAAAAATTGCTATGGAAAATGTAGAGTATATCTTCCCCTGCCCCTGAAAATTCATTAACATTGCTAAAATGCAAAAGCAATTCTGCTGTCACTGAAAAGCAGCACGACAGAATATTCAGCAGGCTAGTTTTTAATAAAACATGCTTTTTCTTCATAATTAATATAACAAGGTTTTCTGGCTTAGCACTTGGCATGGATCCCAGAAAAAAAAAAAAAAAGAGGGAATGAGTTGCCATGATGTGACCATTGCATGACAAACAAGTTATGAGAGGATATATTTGTCTTAATGATTTATCCTGAAGAAAAAGTTTCACTGAAATAGTTTGAATGAAAAGACATTAGATGCACTTTTCTGAAACCACCCTTAAATTCGTATTTTCATCCTTTTCTAGAACTAACTATCATTTTTATTTTAATCTGGTTTTACAAGTAATAAGATGATTAACAAATATTATTGGTGAAATATAGCAGAAGTCAAACATGGGTTTAAGCAGTAGTTCATGCTGAGTCAGTCAGAATAGAACAAGAAAATACTTGGACATTCATGGATCTGACAGGTTTGGAGCAGAATCCTAAAACAAAAATTTTCATTCAGTTCTTTCATACTACCTGATAAGAAACTGATCCCATCTGCATGAATGCATACTATTTCCATAAAAGGCATAAAGCTGCGTGGTGAGCACTGAATTTGGTCCTTTACTTTAGCATCTGTGATGCAACTGCACCGAAGATTGTCTACAGACATGGCAGGTCTTCTCGGGCTGGGTTTTTTACCCCTGCTTTTCATTTCACTTCTGCTCAGCAAGATACTCTAGTAGAAATGTGCCTGCCATCAAGGTACTGTATTGTTAAGTATTTCTTAATTAATTTATTAATTCAAAGAGAAAGCCAAATAACTCTTCTGCAACTGTCTATCCTCAATTATCCAGACTTGTGCTGAAGCAGCTTTTCTGGAATGCACTCAGATTTAAATGCCATGCTTAAATGTTGAGCTGAGTTGGGCTAGAGAAATCTGGAACAGGACGGTAGGAAGTTGGATCCCACAACACTCCAGTGACAGCTCTTCCCATACACCAGCATGCAGCTCCCACTTAACAGTGCTCTAAAGTGATTCAGCACATGTTTGCAGGAAAGAAAACTATTTTTAAATCTATAGGTGTTCAGATCAGGCCTTTTCCTTGTATCAGATATCCCTGCAAACTCACCATCCCTAGCAGCAGGGAGGAAGCCTTGCAAGGGTCAGAGTAGCAGAGGTGGCTCTTCACTGACTATTTTGGGACTTCAAAAAATTGATGTCCACTTAGTTGTGATGGAAAGTGTTTTGAAATCACAAGCCTTGGCCAATTCAATAACCAAGTGCACTTAGTAGTGGAAAGGGAAGGATAAAAGTATCACATTAAGATCAAACAATTGTAAAAAAGAAACCCTTATCATAAGGGCCTATGGAGAGCTCTTGGCCCACAGAAAGAGGATGCTGTTGCCAGCAGTGCAGGTCTTTCCTTGCTTCGGGTGCTTGGAGACCAACATTTTGGAGTGTTCCGAAGTCAAGTCTGTCTGACATCTTTTTCTGACCCCCAAGGGATCCATTCCTGTTGTAAACCCCCTCTGCTGCTTCCCTTACCCTCACTGCAGGGCTGTACCACGCACACAGGGCTTCACTATCTGCTGTGCTGATCACTGTGAGGAGAAGGAATGCTGCCAAGCCCTCCTGGATTTGTGGCCCATCAGGTGTAATGCCCTTCTGCAGTGCTCTCCTAAATTTGCCTGATGCAGCAGGAAAGCAACAAAGCCCTGGGAGCGCCCCCAGCTAATTTTGCACGGTGCTCTCAGAGAGGGAAGCGTTCCTCGCTGACCCCCCAAGGCAATCAGCTTATGCCCTGCAGCGTGCAGGTTGATATCCCGTGTAACTAAAGGGACTTAATGACTTTGCATAAGCTTTAAGTCTAGCAGTATAACCTGCATTCCCAGGACTGGCTGCAGGAGTGTTTGATAGCCCAGGCACTCTGTTAGTGTGACTAGCTGGCTCCTGCAGCCCCCTGAAACACATTTTGTAGCTTCGCTGTGCTGTGGCATCCGAAGCTGACCCCATTTTTCACCTGGGAGCATGAGTGTACTTCAATCACCAGTGAGCTTTGAAAACATCCAGCTGCTACCAGGCCACCACTTACAGAGCAAAGATTAATTTGGAAACTTTGATCTCTTGGAAAATGGGAGCAGGTAACTCCTGAGCAGAGAATCAAGCTGGTTTCAGCGGTGCCTCTGAAGGGTCTTGCTTTTTTTTTGGATCCCTGTGGGTTTTGTATGAGTAGCTACCATGGGAAAGGTTCACCACTAAATAATCAGCAAAATAAAGATTTTAAGTGTGAACTTCTCTGGGTACTCTGGGACTGGTTGATAAAGAACACATCATTTAGTCTGATGCACAAATTGCAGTTCAGTGTGGAGGCAGGAGATGTCTTGTTAGAAGTGAAGAACTCAGAGGCTTTGGTGGAATCCTTTCAGAGAATGGTTTCCCAGGCTAAAAACACAACATGTGTTGCATGTGTGCTCCAGATGATAATATGCCCTGCTTTCATTATCCTGCAACCATGGCCTTGGCTGAGAAATACAATGTCATTGCTGGAAAAGCCACTTTCCCTTGAAGTTCAAAGACTGTCACTACCCAAGATGGTTGCAGGCAAAAATCTGGCCGATTGTAAGAGCATCAGAACTGTCGATTCCCTCCTCCTTTGGCAAGCAGCCCAGACAAAGGATCCTACTGAGAGCTGTCAGCAGGATCAAGGGGTTCACTACGAGAAGGCAGTAGCTGTGTCTGCCCTCGTGGCTCCTTCATGGCTTGTGTCACTTGTGGATGGAAGTTGATCAAATATCCATCTTCATTCTCCAGTTCAATCCCATCCCACCTCCTTCATGGCTGCAAAGCTGTGACTGCACAGATGAACAAATGAAAGCATAATCTTTGTTTTTCTGCCACAGAGGCCAGTTCATGACAAGTTGCAGGAGAATTTGCAGGACTTAATGCAATTGAGTGAATAAGCCAATTCCTACCAATGCAGTTTCATACTGGAATTCCTGTAGTGCTTTGTTGCGGTGTCTGTGTATGTATAGAGCTAATTTTTGTCTCTCTTGCTACTCTGTCATGCAAGCTTGAGTGATTTCACTGTTTTCTCTGGAAGTCTATTTTGCAAACATATAAATTCACATCACAACCCTGGGTTGTCACCTTTTTGCTCTGCTTCTCCACCTGCTTTTGTGTTTTAGTGATTCATTTTTACTGCAATAAGAGGTAGCAATGTACCCAAGACACAATAAACAGTTCAATTGCAGAATGGCCCTGGCAGCCATAAATAACTTCCCTTGAATTTGGGGCCAAATCTTCCTGGGTTTCTTCAGAAAGAATTGCTAGAGATTAACTGGACATTTTTGTCTGAGAAAGAGCCATAGGATTTCATCCTGAGATAAAGAAAGCTCATGGTTCTGTCATTCCTATTTGAATCTATTACATTTCATTGGCCTCTCTTTCTTTAGGAGTTGAAATGGAAACATTGCATGTATCATGTATGTGCAATGTAATTAGTACAAAATCTATTTAGCAAAATTTTGAAGTTTCTTTTTGAAGAAATGAACTTTTAGTGAAGTGCTAATCTTTACAGTGACAAAATACAACAAAGGCCAGGTGAAATTAGGATATTTTGAATTTCACGATTTTTTTTCTAGGAGACCCATAAATGTAGTTGGCTCCATAGTCAGCAGTGCACTGTACCTATGTAAAATGTCCTTTCTTTTTTTTTTTCTTTTTACTGTTTGGGGGTTTTTGATTTTTTTTTTTTTTTGGTAGAGTTTCTTTTTTATGAGCCTGAAGTAGTAAAATTTAAAATTGCTCTCTGCAAATTCTTCCAGCTCTGTCCCACATCACTGCAGAACTGCTAAGAACAGAATCCAGTGATTTTATTCCCTCTTGAGAGAGCACACAAAGTATCGGTGTCGAGCTGCAGCAAGGAGACCGTTTGGTGAAACCAGCCCACGGTCTAATTTCTTCTCCCCCCGCCCCCCTTTCTTTTGTTCAAATCCTGCTCCTCCTTGGACTCAGTGTTGCACCTCGTCGGAAGGACAAGATCCTCCTCTGCTGGCCACGAGCAATACGGCACTGCAGGCAGGAGGCCCTGCCTGCTCTGCCCCTGCCTGCCTCCCTCCTGCAGCCCCCTCCTGAACCCCCACCCTCTGCACCCCTTCTTCTTCTGTATCCATCTCTAACATCCTGCATCCCCATCCTGCATCCCCCATCTTGCATCCCACATCCTCTCCTGGAGGGGATGAAGGGGAGAGCTCCAGTACACAGGAGGGAAGGAGTGAGCTCTTTCTCCTCCTCTGCTGCACACCACCATGGCAAGCTTCAGGCCATGAGTCAAAAAGTGAAAATTTGGCCCTCTCCTGGCTAGCAGGGGTGAAATTGCTTCAAAACCAGTGTGGGCTGGTGAGTGGTCCAGGGGACCCCAGGACAGAGGAGAAAATTCTCCATGCTGAGAAGTCAGCTCTGACAGAGGTTTTGTCCCCTGTGGCTCTGCTGCTGCAGCTTGTGACAGGCACACAAGGAGGGAGAGCTGCAGCACAAAAGGAGATGCAGGAGTCTTCAGTAAAGATTGTGTTTGACTCCTGGACTCTATGCTGAGTGCTCCAGAAGCCTTTGTTCCCAGTAATATTTATATTGTGGCAGCAGAGTGCTTTCATCCAAAAGCAGGAATCAAATTCTGAGACTCAGTCACCAGCCACCAAACCATTGCCTGCTCTGAAGTGTGATAGTGTAAACCTGCACATTGATGAGGGCACCACTTTATTGTGAGAAAGAGTTTAGGGTACCTACATTTCTGTGGTCATCTCTACCCATGTTTGGACAGAGCAGCAGGTGAATAGCCTGGGAAAGAAAGTAGTGTAGCAAAATGCTGCATCATCTCTCATCTTTCCTATTTCCTCAGGGTATGAGCATTGTGAAAGTGATCTCCACCCTATAGCTGGGGAAACTGAGGCACAGAACAGCCTGGTGTATCTCACTCAGCCTGGGCTGAAACCCTTCAGCATTCCCTGGAATGCCAAGGGCTGCCCCCAGTGCAGGGACAAGCTCACTCAGTCAAACCTTTCAGAGCCAAACCCTTTCCAACCCCATAAGGCAAACATGACAGCAGGGCAGCACAGAGAGCTGGAGAGTGAGATGAAATGTTTCTTGCATCAGCCTGCTCCCAGTGCTGCTTCCTTGTTCTTTGTTTCATCTGTTCCTCCAAAAGAGAAGAGTACACTTGCAGAGTTTGTTTTGGTCTGTGTTTATGGATGAATGCTATCACTAATTGTAAATGGAGCAATTAGACCTTTGCTTTATGTGGTCTCCATTGGGGTCTGGCAAAGGATCTGACGAATGCTGTACCTGCACTCAAGAAACATATACACCAAGGACAGAGCTTTTACAGCCTTCTCATTTACCATCATCTCCACAATCATTCAGGAGGGGCAATTGTGTGAGGATGTGTGTCCTTCCAGCTGCAAAGGATTTAGTTCTGTATGTGTGTGGCTCACTCAAATGCACCTGGGAAGGGGCTCTGCTGAGGGGTTCAGGGGACATTGCTCTCATTAAAGTCAGTGGGGAAGGGGAGAACTGAAGTTTCTGTTCTCCCTGGCTCAAACACAAGAGGGATGCAAAGGTGCCTGAAGCAAAAGTTCATTTATATATTCCAGAAAACATTCACAAATGTGAATTCTGAGCTTTTTATTTTGTCTTGTTTCTTATTCATTGCTTCTGATTCATTTGTTCTTAGTCTTAACCAGCATTATCTGAGAATGTCTTTCTTCAATGTATAATGTGCAAGTAAACAGGGCATATATTTACAACTAATTGTATCTGTAGCAATATAGAGGCGCACATAATAATTGCATGTGTATGCTGTCTTTGCTATGTGTGTTCAATTGTTTGGAAATGTATTTTACTCCCTAAAATTATGTGAGGGATGAAGAATAGCACTTCAAATCTCCTTCACACCCACTGTTAGGATGTGTATCCTCACTGCAGGCAGGTAATCCTGTCCTCAGCTGGGATTTAGAGCAAGAGGAAAAGCAAACGGAAATTGTCACGCTGGGGATGCGTCCTGGTGTAAAGTCAGTGCCTTTCCTTTCAGACAAACCTCACTCACACTCTTCAAAGGCTAAGAGCTGTTTTCCTTCTTCTTCTGTTCCCTTTTGTTGCTTGCCCTTGATCATGAGCCAAACAGGAAAGGCTGGAGCCCCACGTTGGAGGTGGGACACATGGCATTTCCTCCTGGAGAGTGCCAGAAATATTCTCCTACATCCAAAGATTGTTAACAGCCTTCCAGCTCAGGGGTCCAGGTCCCACTGGGTGCACCAGGTGTAAGGTCCTGGGCCATGCTGCACTGCCCAACATCCACTCTGCCATGCCCAGGCACCTCCCAGCCTCCAGCTTTGGCAGCCAGCTGGAGTGTGTCCTCTGCCAGCATCTCAGAGAAGTTGGACAAATAATCAGTGTGCCACCACCTCGAAAGCAAAGAGAAAAATTAACCCATTCAGGTCATGTTTGCCCCAAATCAGATCAGCCCAGCAGCTTAGGTGGTATTCTTGGAAAAGCCAGACCTCTCTAGTGGGTTGTTGACATTTTGTTACCCTTTAGAAAGAGCTCTAAAAATCTAGGTCAGTTAGCTCCAAAGTGTGGGGGGGGGAACAGCCTTATCTGGATGTCCAACATTAGGGGCAAACAGAACTTTGTACTGTAAGCAAAGCTCTGTGCTGGCTTCTGTTTTAACCAGAAAATGACTCTCTAACCTTTATTATCTCATGCAGGCTACCCATTCTTCCCTCTGGGCCAACACGATGGAAGGTAAGTGGTTTCAGTTTCATCATTTCAACTTCTGCCTGCCACAAAACTGAGAGGCTGGCAACCTGGTTCATCAAGACCCTTTCCTAGTCCCCAGTGCTGAATTATTTTAACTTCATGGAGAGCCTTGCTGTGCTTAAAATATGGTCTGTGATCAAGTAGAAAGTCTGTTTGACTTTGGAAAGGTAATATGGTGGGTGCTTTCAGACCTTCACGTGTGCTGCAGGAGACAACAGTGCATCATGTCCCAGCCAGGAGTGTGTCTGACACACTGCAAACAAAAACAGAGGTACAGCAGCAGTACCAACGTGCAGCTGATCCCAGGGTTCTCCTGGACCACACCTGCAATTCTCAATTCTGCCCCAAACCATGACTGTTCTGCCACTCTCTGCCTTCCTGGGCTTTGGGGACCAGTGGGTGACAGTGGCCCATTGTCTGGAGGAGAGGTCATGGTGCTGGGCTGCAAACCTCACAGAAGGATGAACAAAGACCATAGCTGGGGATCAAAACTGGAGGTCAAATAAATGAAGGCTGACTTTCCCCTGCAGCATGCAACTAACTGTGGAACTTATCTCTGCAAGGCTTTGCCCCAAATGCTAGAAGATTCAGAGACAAGCCCATGCAAGTAAAAATCATTAAAGGCTGTGTCGCATTAAGATGTTGATCAGGGAAAAGCTGTGATGAATATTGTGTGAGAATGTGTAGGATGTGTGAGGATTTGTATATCCTTTCACAGCCTACATGGTCCATGTAGAAGATTATGTTTTTATTGATAAGTTTAGTATTTTTGCAGGTAAGCCCTGCTTTTTCTTCTCTTGATTTCAATGGCTGAGTTTATAATGCATATCTAATTAAATATCACAATAATTTTGCTGATTTTCCTGCAAAAAAATATGGTGAATTTTAATATACCCTCATTATTCATCTGCATTCCTGTTCATTTCAGTGGTATTTGGGCTTTCAGGTCAAACCAGAAATCTTATCTGTCATACAGCAGTGCCCAAATCAATGTTGCTGTTTTGTGTGTAGAAAACAAATTTCCAAATCATTTTTATGTCTGAGCTCAGTATTTGGGCTCTGCAAATATTTGGCCACAGTCATGCACTTGATTCAGGGTTTACACAGCCTTGTGCAAACTGGTTGATCTGCCTTTTGATGGTAGCTTATCTCTTTAACAATTTCTTTAACTCATTCCCTGCCTTATGGTGTATGGTCGTTACATCTGTCCCCTCAGTGTTCCTACAATCTTCTCCCCATCCCCCTTAAAGTTTCCACTCCTTCAGCCATCACGTTTCCCCTTCACCCGCATCCATCCCTCTGAGGAAAAAAGTGCTGCAAAACTGCTTTTAAGTAACAGCCACAAAACTATTTGAAAGGCTTTCTGGCTTTGTTGTTAGCTGGTCTCCCTTCTTTCTGAAGCTGCAGCTACTCCCAGCCACAGCCTGCTTGGAAGGGAGGAAATACTGTGAGGTCTCATCTCTGCAGAAGTAAATGGGGAATATCTCATTATTTAAAATACAGTCAGGATTTCAGCCTCATAAAAATAACACTGCAATAATCTCAGAGCTGGGGACAAAAAGTATTTAGGGGGGTGGTAGGAAAACTCATCCTGCTTAAATTAGGCCAGATTTCAGTCAGTCTCCAGAGGTTCAGAGAGCTTGAATAAATGCTGGGTACTTTCTGGCACTCTTGATGTGTGTTGGCAATAGGCTTTAACTCTGCACATCACTCATCTTGACAACTGCAGTCCAACAAAGTTACCTCGCAATTCAGGTCACCCGATGGCATCCTAATGCATCACTTTCCCACTTGGAACATTAGTCATCACTTGATCCAGGGAAGGTTTTGAAACCAGTGTGACTGTCGGCGTTGGGGTATCTGTTCTCTCCGTAACAGAGAGCCCGTGTCAGCTAATGAACAAGGGGATATTGATCAGAAATCCATCGCTTGATTGACAGCTCTTGGCAATGTGAAAAACTGCAGATGAAAGCTTGCACAGTTTAAAAGATCACCCAGACCTCAAAGCTGATTTGAAGCTTTAAAAGTCAATCTCTGTCTATCAATTATGGGGGGATTTTTTGTACTACACAGAGGAAAGTTATTCTTTGAAAATTTGCATGCAGGATGTCTAATTTAATTTCATGTAATAGTCACATTTCAGTGACAAATGTCAGATCACTGCTTTTTTAAGCACGTTAAGGTTTTCCAGCACTTACAAAGAACGAACACTCTGATTTAGTAATATGTTTAAATCAACCAGTGTATCAGACTTTGTGCTTTAATTATGTGCTCAGATTAAAAAAAGTGTTGTTTTTGCTTTACTAAACCTATGGCTTGTTATGAATAATTTAAAAATTTGGAATGGGAGCACTTCTTAAATAAGAGATGTGGAAGCCAAATAGTTATTTAGTGTCAAAACAGTGATAAATAAGAAGACATCTCTTAGTTTGATATCATATGCCCCAGTGAGGGTTTTCTGGTCTTTGTTTTTCACTGCTTCATGCAGCTGGAGCAGCTGGGAGATGGGAAATATCACTCATGTGACCTGTAGGAGCTAAGTCTGTTTCTCAGTTTCATGAAGAGGGATAGCAATGGGGAAAGCAGGGACACTGGTCATTTCTCAGATCTGCTGCACTCTTACATCGCCTTGGCTGGTCTCCTAGGTAGTAGCCTCAGCTTCCTGACTCCCATATCCACATGGGGGACAGGGTACCCAAAAGGCTTTGCTCATGTCTTCTGAGCCCTTTCCACATGCACCCTGAACTCCATGCCTTGGCCATTAAATTTCTTGAAATGGTAATTGCCAGCCCTTGAGGTGATTGCCCAGGGTTGCCTGTTTTATCTCGGCCCTGGCTACCTGAAGCTGCCCTCTTCAAGGGCAGCTGGGTGCCAAACTCAGCAGGTGTGCTATAGCCTCTCCCAAAACTGCCCCATCAGTGCGCATGGGGGATTGTGCCCCCAAACCTTGTGAATTACATCTTGGCCATCTTGTTTACAGAACAGCTGAGCTTAAAAATCATTCATAACCTGTCAAGTGATTACATAAGTATTCTTAATAAATGATTAATCTGTTGCTAGAAATCATGCCAAACGAAAGTCAAATGACAGTAGTGTCATTTCTTAAAAACACACACAGAGCAGTTGGCTTAAAAACCAGGATAGATGATTCTGCAATGGCTTAGCTATTTTTCCTCATTCAGGGCACTAATTTTTCCTCTGTTGACTCAGGAGAGTCCTCTGTAAAGCATGGTGGCATGTTTGCACTGTGCGTTTCGCAGCTATTGCTCCCCTGTTCATCCTTCATAACTTTAAGCAGGTATATCTTTCCATAAAAAAGGATACCCCATCCTTCAGACAGGAATAAAAGCCAGAATGCCCCTCTAAGATTCTGAAAATAAACGGGATACAAAATCAGACTACTTCAGACAGTTCCCTCAACCTCAAGTCGTTTGCAAAATCTCCTCTCCAACAAAGTGAACTTGGAGGCTGCATTTCAGGCAAAACTTCCTTTTTGTTTTTCTTCCTTAACTACATCACATTAATTTTAATTTTTTTCAGTGTAGACAATGTCCTTATCTTTCAGCAAGATCCTTCTGTTCCTCAGCAAGGCGTACACTTCTGCAACACTTGCACATAGTTGAGACTCGGCTCCTGTGGAAATAATGAGCTGAGGAAAAGGAGTCTTGACTTGACATAGCAATAAATGAGGTGAAACTTTCCTCTATTTTTTTTTTTTTTTTTTTGTGAGAAACGAGAGTTGGCATGTAGGAAAAAAAAAAAAAGAGAAGAAAAAAAGACGGTTCTATTTTAATATGAAATATAAAACACCCATTGTACAAACGTGGAATTTCTTTTTTTCAGAAGCAAAGAAAGAATAAAGATAAAGGCTGCAAGTGAATGAATGAGGAGAGAAAACTAAGATAATGCAGTCGATAATCAGTTCAAGGCAGAGCATTATCCATGGGGCCATCGGTCCGGCCCTAGGGGAGAGCTTTTTAAAATGTCTCTGTACGTAGCTTAGCTTTGCTCATTACCATAGCTTGTCTTTGAAACACTGGAGTGGCTTCCACTGGCAAGAGCTGTACCTGTGGCAGGAGCCGCCAGTCCACTTTAATCAAACACCCCCTGTGTGGTTGGCAGAGCCGCGCTCCCCGCGGGCTCCATGAGGGCTCCGGCCCCTGTAGGCCGCGGCTGCAGGGGCAGGGACGGGCCCCTCAGACAGCACATGGCTGCAGTGCCAGGCCCTCGCTGTCAAAGGCCGCTTTGTGGGTCAGAAGTCACAAACTCATGCAGGTGGATGACTGTCCCCCCAGTTGCTCTTGGGATGGGACTCTGTGTCCCCTCACACAGCAGGGCCTCCGTGCTGGGGAAGGCCCTGCCTCATTCTCTGCAGCAGCGGTGATGGTCAGCAAAGCAGTTGGACAAAGAAAATCCCTTCTTCTTATAGGAGCTTAAATCTCTTTTTGTGCTGGTACCAGCCTCATTGTCAGCCCTGGCTGTGGTACCACACTCCTTACGCCTTTGCCTGGAGAGCCTGGCCTGCATTCCCTCTGGAGCATACTGGCTGTCACCACAGGAGCCAGCTGGGCAGCCAGAGCCCCAGTGCGCCTCAGGAGCATCCTCGAGGGCAGCACTGGGGCCAGCTGTGCTCAGGTGAGCTCTGCCTATGCCAAGGAAGAGCTGAACAGCATCTTTGGTCCTCAAGATGGTTACTAAACCCCCTGACATCCCAAATCAGCTGAAAGGGAAAAGTACTGTCCATCTCAGGAATAACTTCTTTCACAACTTGTCTCCTTCCAATTTTAATTCCTGTTCCAGTTTTAATCCTCTGTTCTTTCACTCTCTTCTCACCCCTCCCTGCAGATGAGACTGAGGACTATGAGAACTACGAGAATTACTACTATACAGAAGCAAATCAGGACACCAACCTCCAGCAGGAGCTCTCGGAGGAATTTAGCTGGATGGAGACATCTTTAGGCGACTTCGATTACAGGAGAGGTACCTGTCAGGGGTGGGCAGGAAGGCAAGGAAGGGGTAAAATCTCAACCCTATGCTTGAAGCATGAGTGTGGCAGGCCTGGCTGCCAGCCTGCTCTCGAAATGCCTGCATCAAAGGGATGAGTTAGGAGAATTGTTTGCAATGTTCTTCTTTGTATTTCCCTTGTAAGGATCCTGTGTTTTATCTCCAGGTTTCACAGGGTGGATTCTGATCATGCAGAACATTTCTGATTGCTACTACAAAAAAGCACAGGCTTATTTGTCTATAGACACTGTAAGATGTAATTGCTGTTTTCATGGGATGTGTTCTGTATTTATGCTAGGAACCAAATGTAGAGCAAGTTTTTTCTTTTTTTTTTTTTTCTTCTTTTATCAGTTGCAGAGGTTTTATTTCATTTTCATTTTTTTGTTTTGCTAAACTTCAGGAGAACAGGAAAGGATGCTAGAGATTGCTCAAGGGACTCAAAAGGGGAGGCAGGGAAGTTGCCTGTAACACTCTCCCAGCTATCCCCTGGTACAAAGCAGCAGAGCTGACTTTGGGCTGTCTCCAGTACCAATTGCTCCTGATCTGCAGTGGAGATGTTAAGCACAACATAAGGAGCACCACATGAGTGACTTTAGCACGTGCCAGCTCCCTTTAGGCAAGAGCCACCCAGAGGTTTGGTAGAGTCTAATGGTAGTGGATGGCTTTTCCAGAGGAGATTTAATGCTATGTTCCAAACAGGACATTGCCAAATCCACATCACTCCAGACTCAGTCCATGAAGGCAGACTCAGTCCAGAGACAATGCCACAGAGACAAATCTATCTCTGATCAAAGGAAGGGACTTGCCCCATTACAACTCTGTAATAGGGGAGTAGAAGATCTCCAGACCCAAAGCTATGAGCCACTGCAGCTTGGAATAAACTCTGCAGCAACTCATACCACTCCTGTGGTGCTGAGTTGATGCACAAGCACAGCACTTGTTACAGAGTATGCTGTGCCCAGGAAGACAGACTCTGACAACAACAAAATGCAAGAAGAAAAAGTAGGTGATGAAGGTTGAGATGCTGAAGGATCTCCATCCTTACCTCTACAGACTCATGCTACTCCAGCCCCTGCAAGAATGGTGGTACGTGTGAAGCCAAGGGAAGTGACTTCAGCTGTCACTGCCCCAAGCCATATGGTGGGACTACATGTGAAAAAGGTAATGGCTCTTTTGCTAACCTAAACTCCTCATTTTGGCAGATAATGCTACTGTTGAAACTTTATAAACCTGCTGTTTGCTGAGCTGAGTGCTCTGACAGCCCAGAGCAGTCATGTCCACAGTTCTTAGGACCTCATCCAGGCCAAAGTCTGTCTAAAGAGCATCCAGTGAAATAAACTTCAGGAGTGCAGAGAGTGCTCCTCTATGCCCTGCAAGATGGGAAGTGGGGAGCTGCCCACTGGTACCACAGATTTTTTGCCATAGATGCTGTGAACAAGATGTGAGACCCAGAGTCCACATCTGCCAAATGAAAGCTTCCTTAGAGCATCAAAGGAAGGCACCTTCCTGTGATCCCTGTAAGGGAACAGCTCCTGTGCACACACAAATGCTGATGATGTACTTTATGTGTGTTTTCCACAGTGGAGGACATGTGTCTGGAGAAGAACTGCCACTTTGGGGACTGCCTGATTACATTAACCCCACCTTATTTTAAGTGCAGCTGCAAGCCTCCCTACAGAAGACCCTCCTGCCGGCGTGGTGAGCACTCAGCTGGGCACAAATTGTGGTGGGGACAGCACCATGGCCAGTCTGCAGTGGGAAATCATTCACTGCAGAGGGTGATCCTGCCCTAGTAAAGCTGCAGCTCCCATCCATCACTGGCCAATGATGAGTTATGCTTGATTTGCAGGGTGGTGGTTCAGTCGCTGGTAAAACCCCCAGAGATATGTGTTTTACAAGATTTCATGAGAACTTAAAGCCAACAGGCTGAGTGGGAGCTCTCCCCAGCTTCCACTGGGCATGTGAGTGTCTGTGTAGGGTTCAGCACATTGACAACGCTGTTCTGTGTTTTCCACATTGACAGCATTCAAACAGTGCAGCCCAAACCCTTGCAAAAATGGAGGCACCTGCATACGGAACAGATACAGATCAAAATTCACCTGCAAGTGCCCTGAACCTTTCAGAGGGAGATTCTGCGAGATCGGTGCGTCACAGCCCCTCAGGGGGAGGGGTGAACCTCCAGGGAGCAGGGGCTGCTTCCCCCTGCAGCCAGACCATCTGATGCTATTCCTGTAGCATCCTGTGCTGACTTCCTGTCACTGCTCCAAGAGCCTGACTGCACTCGGGCACCGGGGACCTTGGAGAGAGGGTTAGAGGAAGAGGCTGACTTCTGCAGCTACTGCTGGCAAAGAGTTCCCATCTTGGTGTTTTCTAAGTATGCTTTGGCAAGGTCCCACTGGTACATGGGTAGTGAGGTCCAGAGGTCCTCAGAGGTTACACATCACAAGGAGAAGAAATGTCAGGATTTCCTTAAACATTCAAAATCTGATGTAGTGAAGATGCCTGCCCGTTTGCCTGTGACTCCCCAGGCTGAGGGGACTGCTTCTGATGGGTGACATTTGAAGTCAGTCAAGGTAGAAGATGGACAGATGTTGGGACATTATTCTAATTTCTGGCCGGTTCACAATAAGGAACATAATTACTTGGCCCAGTAGGTACTTTTGATCCTCCATAAAATGAATGTAGGACAAGGAAGGGAAGGAAGAGGAACCACTTTGAGCAAGGAGCAACACAAAAGTCATTTTCATAAGTTCATTTCAGTCATTGTCTTTCTACAGGACCAAATGATTGTTATGAAGAGGACTCCTCTACTTACAGAGGTAGAGTGAACCAAGCAGAAAATGGCAGGACCTGCCTGCACTGGAATTCCCACCATCTCTTGGACCATCCTTTTAATGCCTTTATGGAGGATGCTGACACACATGGCATTGGTGAACACAACTTCTGCAGGTAATATTTTGAAGAAGCAGCTGTAGAGGTCTGTGTCAAGACAGGTCCTTGAGGACAAACTGCTCATGAATATGAGAAACTAATGGTCTAAGATCTCACATCTTTTTAGACACTGTCTGCCCATAAAACACCAGAATGTTAGAGATACCTTCTCTAACCATGCTGATATGAGGCTTCCAGAAGCTGCCCTCTTTGTTTTGAACCAGTCTCACATTTTTCTTATGGCTAAGATAGGGAGTAGGCATGGCAGGAGTAATATGGCAGTACTGTATGCCTTGCTCAGGCATCTTCTGTGTCAATCTTATGAAATATTATCTTTTGTTCATCTCCCATATGGGAACATGAAGCTTCTCCCTTAGAATCCTCAGCTCCTTCACTAGTTTCATGGAGATTTCCCCATTCCTACTGGCTGATTCTCTTAACTGTTCCCTTCAGGAATCCTGATGAGGATGAAAAACCCTGGTGCTACATCAGGAAAAATAATGAAGTGGATTGGGAATACTGTGATGTTTCACTCTGCGCAGGTAAAGAATTAGAATCAAGCGATTTGATAGCACATAGGTGGTCTAGAGCAGTAGGGGACTCCCTGCTGCTTAACTCTTCCAGTCTGATATTAACTCTGCATTATACATCTGCTGTCTCTTCCAATGCAGCTGAAGAGACCCCAACAGAACCCCCTACAGACCCCCCTGAAGTATTCCAAACATGTGGACAACCAGAAGTTCGTAGGACACTCAAGAAGATCTATGGTGGATCCAAGGCTACACCTGGAAAACATCCCTGGATGGCATCTCTGCAGATACAGACTCCAGATGGGAATAAACATTTCTGTGGTGGAGTGCTAATTAAATCATGCTGGGTTCTTACTGCTGCACACTGCCTTGAGTAAGTGCATGTTCTATCATTAGGGTAGACAAATGTATTAAAATCTGGAGGGCTAGTAAAGGCAGCTTGGTATCCAAAATATTTGCAATCAAAATGATTGCTGGGAGTCAAATTGAAAGGAAAAACATATACGCGGACAGAAAAAAAAAATACATGCAAAAAATGGTTATATACTTGAAAATGGTGCTTGCTGAAATAACAAACTTAGGCACCACTTAAAATGAGCTGAAAAAAGTTTTGTGAGAGGAAAAAAGGAGGAAAGTAGGAAGACTTTGCAATGTGTAAAAGAAGAACTCTATGCAAACCTCAGGAGATATTGGGATGCCATAAGCAACATCACCTATTACATCAGAATTAAGTTCTTCAAAACAGTCAAAATATGTGTGTAGCTTTAATTTTTTTCTGTGTCAGCTAGCTTAGAATACTACATTTCCTCCAACATTTTTATTGAATCAGTTGGAAACCACCACCCTAGGAAACAATTCAACAAATTTGTTTGAATTGAAATTATCTGGAAATAATTTCAACAAATATAATTTTAAATATACTCAGACACTGGCAAGCAACTCTACTGCCATGGCTACATGAGCTGCCCTTTGTCATCACTGCCACAGTAATAGATTGTGTGCATACTGCTACTCTGCCCTAAAAGGCAAAGAAAATCAGCTTAATTACAGCTGATTGCAGGTTAAAATCACTTTATTTCATAACTGCAACAAGTTAAGAGAACATGCATTTTCCAATATCACTATTTTCTTATCTAAGCCTTCCTATAATGATTTTAGGAAATCTTCTGGCCAAGCTTTACAACAGAAAGAAATATCTTGAGTTCCTGTTACTGAAACCGCACCCCCACTGATAAAAAATTTCTGTACATAAATGACTTTTTTTTTCCCCAGAAACCTAGAAACAAAGATCCAAGTAGCCCTTGGCAAGCAAAACCTCAAGAAGAAAGAGGACCATGAGCAAATATTTGATGCAGTGGAAGTAATTTTACACGGCAAATACAGAGAGGAGGCGGGTCGTGCCCTATACAATGATATTGGTAAATCCTTTATTTGATACTCACATGACTCACCTCCAACCTTTGTTGCTTGAAGTGCCTCTCTCCCACCAAAGTGAATGTAAAATTCTTATTGATGCTATGCTCTACAAATAATCAGGCCAAATTTTGACTTTGACCTGCTTGAATCTTGGGATGTAAATTGTGACGGGCAGGCAGAAGTCACTGCTCAGGAGGAGCCAAACAATGGGAGCAGGTCCAGCATAGGGGGGCAAATGGGATGTTGGGTTTATGCAGCTTGGCATGGTAACAACTGCTAACAATAGTTAGGGATCAAAATTAACTCCAAATATTTTTGTTATTGTTTATCTCCTCTCCAGCACTGCTTAAACTGCAGCCTGTTGATGGTTACTGTGCAGTGGAAACAAAGTATGTGAAAATAGCATGTCTCCCAGACTTCTTCCTTCCTGCTGGGACTTCCTGCTTCATTGCTGGATGGGGTGACACAGAGACAGGTATTTGTGGGCTAACTGGATTTTGGTGGGTACTCTAGTGGCAAGGTGGGCTGCTACTTTCAGTAGCAATTTCCAGACACAAATGAGGATATAGACACTGGTGAAACCAAGACATGGAATGAAAAAATAAATTCAGCTAAACCATGCCATGCAAATTACTCATTAGCAGAAATCTCTAACTGCTAAATCAACCAAACCTGTTAGAGTTCTGATAAGATGCCAGATGCATTTTTTAGCCTGCCATCCAACTCTCCATGTCATGGTTTTATCTGAAGCCAGATACAGAAGCAAGTATCAAGAGAGGCTATCATATAGCTTGTGTGTTTCGAGACAGTACCAAGAAAGACAGCAATTTTCACATGGTTTTCCAGCCCATTGGGTAGAATAAAGCTTTTTGGAAGCAGCATCTGGACCCTCAGATGTACTGAAAAATAAAAAAAAAATTCCAAGCTTTTCAAGTTCAACCAGCTCTATCCAAAAACCTTTCTTGCCCATGGTAAATCCTAAGAGGAGAAATTTTTATGCTTAAAAAATGATAATGGCAATTTTCTGGAAGATGCATTTTCTCATGTTCTGACTGATGTGTTGCTGTGAAGCAGCAGAAGGAAAACCTGTCACTGAGGCTGCAGTAGGTGTCCTAGTGCTTAGTGACTGAAACAGCCTGATACAATCCATGGGACTGAATTCTCCCTTCACATAACTCCCATTGAAGTGCACAAGAGACAAGTGTGTTCATTTGATCAGAATGCACCAACAGAATTTAATGGACTTATTTTAAAGTTCCAAATAAAGTCTCTCTTAAAAGGATAAGGGGGATTTTATGGCTTTTCCCCCCAACAAAGAATATCAAGTACCCTGTACGTGTTCAAACTAAATGGCTCCTTCTATGAGCAGAGCTATTATTAGCATTTCAGGAAATCACTGCAGAAATGGAATATTTCCTGAAACTCAAGCAGAACCAAACTTATAAACCACCTTTAATTATCTACAGATGTAGTACTTTGAAACTAAGGCTATTGCCTTTAGATGTCAAGTTATGTCTTTAGATTCACTGTAATTAATCATTGCCCTTAAATATTGTATGATTTTCAGTTTTCATCTGTTTCATTAGCTTGCATGTTAAAGCATCTAATAGAACCAGTCTGAGAAGCGCTGAGCAGCTCAAAGTCCCACGGGGACCTCTGGGATCTGCAGACAACCAGCACCTTGGAAAAGCAGGATTACACAGAGAGAGCTGATTGGAACCAAATTCTGAACACCTGACTTAACTTTAATTTAGACAACAACTCTGTCCTGAGTGAAACTTCAGGCTCCAGCTCATCGGAAACACATTATTTCAGCCAGATAGTTCTTTCCTTCCCAGGCTAGAACATGCATCATCCCCCCTTCTCTTGCCCCATCCCGGTTTTTTTGCCCAGCAAGCTTGTATTTTGAATAAAAGACAAATTTTGAATATGACAGGAATGAGAAGAAAGTGACTCCATTTTTTTGGTGCACATCCCATAGGTGACCCATCCAATCAGCTGTTAGATGCCAATGTCAGACTGATTTCACAGAGGAAATGCAATGAACCCAAGTTACATCAAGACAAACTGGATGATAGCATGTTTTGTGCAGGACGTCTTCGGAAACCCGGAATCGATTCTTGTCAGGTGTGTGGCTTTTTCTAATTTTTTTTGTGTAAAGGGTCAGGCAGTGCAGAACTTTGGCAATGTGCTGCATATGTACCTGTTCTCACATCAGCGTATTTCAACAGCCTTTGTGCAATACACTTTGAGCTGTACATCCTTAGAGCTAATATTGCCAGTGTCACCTACAGGCAGATCTGTGGAATCAAGAGACTTCTGAGGCAGTTTGTCATAATAACATGAAAACTTGCTCTATTTGTTTTTCCTCAGTTTTGTTATGGCCTCTACCTTGACTGCCAATTCTAATCTGATTTTCACTATCAGAGCTAAGATTGCAAGGAGTCAGTGTTGATGTTTCTTTTTATTACAGCTAACACAAATGTGAAACAAGTTCATACTTATACCATTGAAAGGTAGGAAACAGTTTGGACAACACTTCCTAAGGTGAAAATGACCACTGTAAAGCATATTTTGCAATAGAAATCAGAAACAAACAAAAAAAAAAATGCAAGTAAGTAACTCAGGCTATTTTGAGGAGTGTGAGACAGCTTGAGTTTTCATTAATGCCAGGGATCCCATCTTTATCTTTCTGAGTTCAGGCTCTGAATTCCTCGTACTTTCACGCCTGGGAAATTTCATGTGACCTTGTCAGATTTATGTCACAGACTAGAAAAAAATTAAAACTTACAGCCAAAAAGTCTGGTATCATTTGACCTGGTCACAGAACTGCAAGTCCACTTAGGGGCTAAGCAGCATCTGATGGTACATCTGTCAGAAAAAAAAAACCATCATTACAGCTTCAAAGTCTTGTGATGAGAGAAGCATTCTGATTTTGGTTACTATTTTGCTTCATGCTTTGAACATGCATGCTTTCCTTCCTCAGGGAGACTCTGGAGGTCCACTGACTTGTGTAGCAAATGGCTCCTACTACGTTTATGGCCTTGTGAGCTGGGGAGAGGGATGTGGGTTAAAAAACAAGCCAGGAGTTTATACCCAGGTGACAAAATTTGCCAGTTGGATTAATGCTGTAATTCAGTATTCATCAAGGTCGCGTCAGTAGGAGAAAGCTTTGGAACGACAAATGGTAAGTAAGATTAAGAGTTTTACTGGTTTTATTCATTCCCTAAATGCCTCATCTTGGACAAAAAATATGGCTGATATTTTCTCATGACCTGCATGGGATATCCTTCATCATCATCTTGAAAATAGCCTTACGAGTGTTAGCTAGAATGTCAGAGACAGTTTTTCTGTTGCGGGCTTTGAAATAAGCCCACTTTTTTTAGCTGAACAGATCAGAAAGTAAAGCTACTCCATTTCTTCCCCAAACAATGAAAGGCCCTGATATGTTTCTAGATCTGCTTTTCAAGCTGTGAAAATTCTCCCAGCTCAGCTGCTGCCAGATATTTCCTCTTCCCCTCACGCTCCTGTCTAAGGTGTGTTTTTTCTCCACTCATTGGACCCTGACACCTCAAAGCTATCGGTGTGTACTCTTAAAGCCAGTACCATTTTTCACACACATAAGAATCACCATGGGGCTGAGTTTGCAAGATTGCAGCCATTGGAATTTCCTGAGGAGAGAGGATCAGTCAGGACAATTATTTTTAAAAGCATTTTGTGGGTAAATAACTACAAATTTTATTAGTGATGTATTTCATATCGATAAGCCAAACAAACTTTCAGTACTAGAATTACCCACTTTATTCCTGACTAGAGAATAATGACATGCTATGCTCCAGATCTACAATGGTTTATATGTCCTTAACCAGTGAGAGCTAGTAGTACTAAATGCTACTAAAAAATCTGTCTAAAGTCACTGGATAATTTGAGAGTTCTCATAAGATGTCCCTGTCAGATTGTGTAACTTTTGCCCAATGATTCGGCACAGAAATTTGAAAAACAGGGATTGGTATTAAATGAGGATATAAAGAACAGACTTGTTTGTGAAGAGTCAATTTCTTAAAATAGTGATTGAATTCCAAGGTTTACAACCTTCTCTAAGCAGCTACCTAATCTTTCAATAGCTGCAAAGAGTAATTCTGAATTTGTACTGCTGCAAAGAGTAATTCTGATTTTTCACTTTGGAAGATTTGAAAAAAAACTGAAGAACTTATTGTGACCTGAATACAGCCTGATAGTCTAGAACAGATTCCCTGAGCCTGCTAGAAGACCTGCCTTTGGCAAAGTCAGTGGTAACTTTTCTCCCACTGGCCTTTGACTCGTTCATCTCTTAAACCACATGAATTGTGCTTTTGTACTCTCTTAGTCAATGGTGCCAATATTCCAGGAACATAAAAATCTCCAAAAATTACAAACATGGAATAAGAGTCACCTGATTTATTCATTATAAATTATTTAGTATTCTACCATCCATGATACAAAGCTGAGCCTGCCAGTACTAATTTCATTTACAGCCTTAAATAAATAGCAGAATCTGTAATACATTCACTGAGAAATCACAAAGTATCCACACAAAATTAAAAAGATCAGTTATAAATTGCAATGTTTTGGCTACCTCTTAAAACAAAAATTCTTAAATGCCATCTATTGTGTTTCACATAAACCTGAAAAAGCTACAGGATTTGCAGGACAAGATGAAAATCTATTTATGTTATGTCATGTTTCTGTTTACTTCTGATAAAGCTGCATTTGCCTTCTCTTGACTTGCAGAATTTCTGAAGCATCAGGATTGACTCCAGCTTGCTGAGATCCTTCTGAGCCCAACTGGTCCTGTAAAATCACAATCCAAAAAATTGTGAAACCTGCCAGTGGATAGGGGAGGGCTTAAACTATTATTCTATGACAGTATTTTCAGATTAAAAATTACACAACTGGCAAAAAATAGAGGAAAATCTAAATCACTCTTCTGCAGAGAGCGAATTTCTGCTGTGGAGAAGTGCAAAAAATGGACCTGCTCATGTAAGTTAGATACCTCACATACCAAAGGACAAAATGTGCTCAAGTCCTGGTTTCTATTTTGAAATAAGAAGCAAACCAGCAAACACCTGAGTTCCACATGGACTGCACACCTGTAGGTTTCCCTGGGACCGTCATTATCATACCTTTGACTTATGAAGATATTGCTACTAATCTCAGTAACAGTAGCTCCCACTGTCTCCATTACTCAACCTTAGTTTTCACTTATTTCCTGAGTAACTTTTCAGATGGGAATGTAAATCATGGGTATGTATTGTTTCTCTTAGTCTGGATTTCTTACCAAAGTTAATAATTAAACAATCAAAGTGTTTGAAGTGCAGTGCTTCTCTTTTCTTGTAGCTGAATGGTTCCTAACTGTAAGGGCTATGAGGTTCCTGTATGGATTTCTGCTCTCTTGTACTGGGACACTGCAGACTGGGAGTCATCCCTGTGACAGAAGGAAAGCCTGGAAGATTCCTGCTTGTAATATCTTTAACCTTGGGGTGGCCAGAGGCAGAGGAGGCTGGAGCATTGCCCCTTTGCACCAAGCATCCCACAGCACATATTATCTGTCAGGAGCCTACACTCAGCCTGTCAATACGGCCGCCAGTGGAGATTACATGGCAACACTGAATTACATGGCAACATGTGTTTCCTGATGAAATTAGGAAAAGAGAATGGGAGTCGCATGGGGAGTCCCTTCTACCTCAGCTTCTGCTTTCCTCAGAGGTACTAGGACACTTGGAGATCTTACATCATCCACAAGTTGGGGAAAACACATCCTGACACGACACTGCTGAATTCCCTTCAATGGTTCCTTCAAATTAAGATGTACGCTAAGGCACAAAGCTTCACGAGAGAAGTGCACATATCCTGTTCAGGTAATAGGGAGAGCTGTAGACTCCAGGGAGCATTCAAAAGTGTTAGACAGGATGTGTGCAGGTAAGGAGCAGAGCTGTGGGGATTTGTGACAAGATGGTTTGCTCTACTTACAGCTCCAGGTCTGTACTGAGTAGAAGGCTGCAGCAATCCCATTTCCCGAAGGTATGCCAGTTCAGCAGCTCTTCTTGCCATTTCAACTTTGTGGGAGCCTGGGGGAGTCCAGCCAATGCCTCTGAGCCAGTTCAAGTCAGACTTGTATTTTATCTGAGAGAATAAACATGCACCAGGATGTATTATTTTGTTGAGCTCTAACCAAATCACATGCCCTGGGTACTCAACAGAGAGCATATAAAGGAGCAGCAGGGTCAACAATAAACAAATTATTCATTTTTAGCTAGCTGACTGTGGTTCTTTCAAGGTGATCTTGTTGGCAGGTAAGGTTAGCAAAGGAGATTGCACAGACAGCCCCCAGCCCAGGGGAGGACCATGTCACTCAGCCACACTTACATCACTCTGCAGCTTGTAGGCCTGCTTTGCGTGTTTCACATTTAGCTGCTCAGGGTCACAAGTGTATTGGTGCAAGGGCTGCCTGTAATTAACATTGCTTGCAAGCTGCTGGCTTCTCTTGGCATGGAGGAATCCTGGCTGGTTGAGGTGACTCTGGAACTGTGCCATGTTTAGGGCGCAATCACTCCTGTACTGGAGGTCGCTCTGGAGTTTCCCCACTCTGAGGACATGTCTGATTTTGGGATCATCATTTGCACTGAGGAATCCAATCTGCTGGCCTCTGTCTCTCAGGAAGGCTTCTCTGTATTTGTACTGCAGGAAGTACAGAGGAAAATCTCATTTTCACATTCAAATTACCTTCAAATTCTATTATGAAATAACTTATCCTCCTCTGCCTATCAATCATGTTTCCTGTAGTGCACAAAGACTGAGGGTTTGTTTGATATCAAACCACATCTCCTAATCTAACAAGACACTTTAGAAGAATTACTTTTGTGCTCATTTTTAAAGGAGTGGAAAGACTTAGGGGGCCCAAAATGCTCATCTCTCAAAAGTAATCAGAGATCCTCCTACTGTTGCACTCTTGGGTACACACAATACAGAGCTCAACCAATGAAGCTCCTCCATCTTTAGCTTTCTTGCCAGCTGTGGTCTTCAGTGTTCAAAGATAACCCACTTTATCCTAGACCATGCTTTAACTATTCATAGCCTAGTATCTATATTATTTGATTAAATCATAATATGTCTTCTTCCCAAGAAGAGCTCTTGGCACATAAGAACAGCCTGGTATTGGACATTATTAATGGTAGACTTTAGTTGGAAATCTTTGCACTTAACCAGCACTTTGTTTCATTGGATCACCAATTTTCCATACCAGAATAATGTTCATTCATGTCAGACTTCACCCATTTTTGCAGGATGGGGTGGCTTGGGAAGAGGGTTGGGAAGTGTTTGAAACAGAACAATTCTTACATCACTGGCAATCTCTCTTGAAGCCTTTGCTGTCTGGAATGGGATGGCGTCAATCCTAAAATCATAGCCAGATGCCCTTGTCTGTTCCCAAGATGTTTTATACAATTTCTGTGTTGAAAAGAAAAGAACAAAAAAGTCATTTCCCCCTGCAGTTTCTTAAATGCAGTCCCATAACTGCAATAATAAATGTTTTATCCTACTGGGCTTATTTGTATCAAGAGTCATCAGTACTATCTCCAAGGTTTTGATCCAGTTCTATAGCACTTCAACTTCTTTTCTATTCACCATAATGATAAAATGCCTCATCTGAAAAGTGCCACCAGGGTTTCCTTTTGTACTTGAATGTGGTTGTTTTTGATGTGATTTAATTTCTATTAGAAACTGTGATGCATCAGTCACATCAATATTGCATTGATATTGCCCTTATTCTCTCTTTTGATGCATCCACTGACAGTGTCTTGGGTTTCCTGGCATCCTAATTTCAATACCAGTTATTTCAAGCTTTTCAAATGATCCTCCTCTCTATCCCCAGCCACATGTGGCTTCATTAACTCATGTGGAATAACAGCCGGTTCTAATGTGACTTTGAGGCTGTGAATCACATTTACATCCTGAAGAGAAGTTGCTCTAGATTTGGTTCTTCTTCCATTAGTAGCTTTCTTAAAATAGCTTACAGTCTGCAGGTCCTACTAACCAGCCATGATATCTTAGCTGACACTTTTAGCTGTCCCCTTCTGATTTTATTCATTTGCTTTCTGTAAGTCTTTGATTCACCCCTCCTGGGGTTTGTGACCATAGGAAAAGGAGCACAAAATCCACTCCACATTTTAAGACAATCTTCTGTTTCACTGGTGGCTGTACTGCTAGGTGGTAATAAATTTAAAAGTAAATTTAGATGCCAGAAATCCTGCAAGACAGCCAGGGCAGAAGCAATATAAGCATCACTGTACACCCTGCTGACAGGAATAACCTTTCATTTGTGTGCAATCCTTGCACATATTATTTGACTTTTTACATTTTCCTCTATTGCTTCAAAATGTAATTTCTACTAGTTTCTTTCATCTATCTCAAAGCTCCTAACAAACTAAAGTCATTCTGACCCTACAGGTAAAGACAACAGCTATTTAGTCAGGGAACAGGACATTAGGAATAGACTGAGTTCCTCTGTATGAGATAATGTGGAAACAAATTCTCTTTAAACTAATTCCCCTCACTGATTCAGTTACATCCAGATTGACGACAACTACGCCTAAGGGATCATTTAAACACAGTGTTGCAGTTTTAGAAAGGTAGAATACATAGTCTAGGAAAGAGGATTCTCCCTCCTCCCTCACCCAAACAAAACAGAAAAGGTTTTAATGTGTAACTAATCATATCTATAATGAAGGTTTGAAATCCTTAATAATAGCTTACTGCCCTAGAAAATTAAATGAATGCTCAAAAGAAAAATTAGCAGACTTTACCCAACTCCCCCAGCCCAAACCTAGCAACATGTTGGCTGTTCACTGCCTCTGGCTTATTTTAGTTCTGGTCAGGCTCAGAGAACTTGGCTTCTACACACATGAAGGTTTTTATTTCCAGACAAGTTTACCAAGCCAGCTGCCCAGAGGAGAAGGTTTACTTACATCACTGATGTAGAGTGCATTCTGGCGGGCTCGGATGAAATCCGGATGATCGGGAGGCAGGGTGTACCTGTGCCTGTCTTCAGAACCTCCAGCCTTGTACAGCCTCTGTGGGGCCAAAAGTCATTGAATGCAGGTCATACTGGAAGCAATGTCAAGAGCAATTCTTTCATCCATTATGGTACAGCAAAATTAAGGTCACTTATACATTAGAATGAAACCTACGTCATTGCACTGGAGGTAGCTGTTTTTGGCATGAATCAAACTCGGAGAGTCAGCCACAGCAGTGAACTTCAGACTTTCTGGCTTCTGACGGTACTTTATCTGAGAGGGGCAAGAGGCAACAAAAACAAACAAAGGAAAAAAACAGGAGATGTTTCTGTTAATGATATATGACAATTCCAGGAATGTGTTAACTGGGGTAAAACATAAAAGACACTTTCCTGAGGCTGCTGTTCTGCTTTAGACTCAGTTGCTCTTTCAGCTAGGGACTGGGGATGCCTTTGTATCAGGCACAGGACTTTTTTGTGAGTGTGTCTATGTGAGTGTGTGCACAAAAGACTTCCCACTAAAATTGACATGCAAAAAGCTTTTGAACACTATGCTTTTGACAGCTCATAATTTTTCTCCATTAATGCATGATTCTGAGCAGGCAAATGCCCCTTCATTGTGGTTGTCAGTGCTGTATCTTTCTACACAACTTCCATAACCACCTGCTTAGAATTTCATAATGGAGTTTCCTGCATTTATTTATTCCTACATGTTTTGCCTATACTCTTGTGTTTCATTTGGAATGGAAAATATTCAGCAGGTGTCACACAGTGGACTTGTGTCTCCCATACTGCTTCTTGGTAACTTACACCTTGTATAAACAGGCTCCCACATCAAAAGGAAATGATAAGCTACATTCGTAAGTGTCATGTAACGAGGAGCCTTGATGGTAAACAATTCCTACAGACTTGCTATCCCATGAAAGATTTATCAGTTACCTCACTGATGAGCTCTCCAGCCTTCTTTACACTTTCTATCTGCGGAGATCTCAGAGCCATCCAACCAACTCCTTTCATGAAGTTCAGGTCTGATTTATAGCGATGCTGTTGAAAATGAAAATCGTTAACTATCAGTTTTGTATCTGCAGCTATTAAGGTTTTTTAAAAAACTCCCTGGTTCATATTCACATTTGGAGGTATTTCATTTGCCATGCACATATCAGATCGTAAAGCCAAACTGTTTGCATTTGTTCGTTCCACCAGGAATTAAATAATGTATCATATGCAAGTTACAAGAGAAGGCCCCATGAGTGAATTAGTATGACTCAAAGCAGTAAGTAATAACCTGTTTGTACTGGGCGTAAAAGAATCTCTTTTGAAATAATTTTATGAGGTGAGTACAAGTCAGGAATACTAATTATTTTATCTGGTTCATGGTTCCTCGTTAACCCCATTTCTAGGAGGACACATTACTCTTTCTTTACTTACATTAAAGGCTTGCTTTTAGCTCCTAATCTATTAAAGAAAATCAGGCAGACCCAATAAAAAGTGAAAGTCAGCAAAGTGCCCACAATCCCAACAATCCTGACTTCACTTCGGAGTCATGGTGTCTCACTGTGTGACTTTACTCCAATCATCCAACCTTCATTTTTGTTCTCCCCTATATGTACAAAGGACATGACAATCAACTAACTCATGTGTGCTGTACATTACTCTACTAGGCAGTGAGGGTATCAGGCAAAACCATCATCACCATTTGTTTGGATTCCTGATTTGGTGTTCCAAAGGTGAGAGCCAAGTGGTGAGGTTCTCCCTCACATCCTGTCCAGTCCCTCATCCTATCTTGTCCCTCTCCAGGCAGGATCAGGAGTAGCCTGAGCTACTGGTACATCCTGCTGCTGAGGCTGGTCCAAAAGAAAGATTTTACCTCACTCTGCAGCATATGGGCTCTTTTGGCCCATTTCATCTTCATGTCTTCGGGAAGTGCTGTAAATTCATGGAGTCTCTTTCTATAGTCTTGATCACTTGCTAAGGCTTGGGCTTTTCTGGCATGGACAAGATTGACCATGTCCATGGGCAGATGAAACTGGGACCACACATCTTGGGATCCCTTCTTATACTCTTGTTCACTCTGTAATTTGGCGGCATGTAAGCAGTGCAGCAACCTGGCATCATCCAGAACACTTCTGACACCAATGCATTTTCCTCTCTCCATCACAAAATTGTGTTTATATTGGTACTAAAAATTTAGAAAAAGGGAAAAGAGAAAATGTGCCAAATTTAGACCAGCTATTCAAAATAAATAAGATAAATTACTAAAACATCTATATTTTCTGTAATACCAGTCAAGGTATGTAGCAGCAGAAAGCAATTGTTTGAATATCTCATTGCTCTCAAATTTAAATACCACAGGAACTGCAACATTAAAGTTAAGTGCATCTCATTGCAATTTCTGAATATGCCCAAAACATTGATCATGTTTAACCTCAAATCATGTACTTTTATTATCTCTCTAAGAATTCTATTCCCATCAGAATAGGGAATGAGAATGTGAGAGAAACAAACAAAAGACAGAAGAAAAAGAAATCTATACAAAAGCAAAACACCATGCACTCTGTAGCCTTCAGATTTGCAAATGCCACCCAGCTATTTTAAAGAGTAAATTCAGTTTTCCTGGAAAGAATAAGAACCAGCAACCCCTCATTCTCATCTTAGCTGGGACTATGACTCTCCCTGTGATCTTGCATTTATCCTCTCTGTGAAATAGTGATGATGATGATAATGCTTATTTATACAGCATCAACAGGGTGCTTAGAACTTTAAAGGGAAGGCCTGGGCCCTGAAGAGTTCATAATGCAGTTGAAATGGGATAATAACACTTATCTACCACACAAGAGAGTTGTGGGGATTAAATTACAGCATCTAATGTTTATAAAGTGCTTCCAAGATGAAGGGCCAAATTCAGATCTGTTGTAAGTGGATGTAATTCTATTACAGACTTGTACCCTCTAGAGCAGATCTGAAGCTGTAACCAAAAGCACTCTGCAAAATATGGTTAAGTATATATTATAAATTACAACTAGAAATGTTTGCTTCATTAAAGAAACAGGTGTGAAATATATTCATATTTTACCACGTAAGAGATAAAGTATGCAACTCAGTACTACATAAAATGAAGACTTTTTCCATCTTCCTAGAATTTATTAAATATCTTGTGAAGAAGGGATGAACTTATGCTTTCTGAGAAATGGGTACCACCATGTCTGAGTGCTTTGCATACAACAATCTAAATTATAGGATATTTATAAGGATAAGATGACTTGTTTCTTCTATTTTAGAAGTTAAGGGGGTACATATTTATAGGAATTTGCACAGATTTTTACTTCCTAACTAGACAGGGAACTCCTGGTTTTTGGAGATTCAAAGAACCCTCAGCTTTTTCTGACTTCATTTCAATTTGGAAATACTAAATAGTTCCAAAAGTCAGCTCTAAACAGAGTGCACAGAGTTAGTGGGCAGTTTATGATATAAGGAGCCAACAGCCTGAAAAAGAGAAGAATCCCTTTTCTTTCTGTTTGCAAATACTTTCATTCATTTGCCATTTCCCACTGGAAGATGTTTAACCTGGCTTGGTTCCCGATTGCAGCAATTCTTCCTCTTCTTTTTTTTTCCTAATTCACACAAAGCATCTCATTCATAAGTAATATATTCTGTCTCACACTTGTCTCACATGGTTATGGAGTTGCTTTAATTCAGTAAAATCTGCTTTAGACATTGTTTTACATGAAGTTAACAGAAATTAGGCAAGAAGGGAGGTTGAATCATTCAACTCACATCACTGGCAATTTCTCTGGAGGCCCTGGCAGTCTGGAACGGGAGTGCTTCCATTGTCAGCTTGTAGCCTTGAGCACGTAGATTATGCCAAGATTCTCTGTATTTTGCCTAAAGTAGGAAAGGCACATGTAGACTGCTTTACTTTTAAATGCACAAAGGAACAAACAAAGGAACCATCTTTCATTTGTTATTCTGTGTTACAGTCTCATTCTTTATAATCAAAGGATTTTTTTTTTAAATTATCTTTGGGAAATCCTACTAACTCAGACAAAACATGTCTCGTTCTTTATGTAGATTTAATTTACTCACAACCGTATATATGCTAATGAAGATTTAATTTGATTATAATCAAATCAAGGAAAGCATAAATAGAATAGACCTCAAATTTCCTCTACTTATTCATCTTCTTTGCCACTGCACAATTCATCCTGCATCTGAAATAAGTTGTAAGAAATACAGAACAAATTCTTACATCACTGAGGTTGGCTGCATTTATTCTTGCCCGTGTAAACTCTGGCAGACCCAGTGTTGGTGTGTAGTGATGCCGACTGTCCTCTCCTGCTGCTTTATACAGGCGCTAGAAAAGAGATCAAAGCGACAACTGAAATTAATTTTCTCTCTTGTTTCAATAATACAACAGCAGTACTTAAGTTGATAATGATTGTGACAACTGTAGTCAGCCATCATTGAAAATAGCTGAGGATATCATTGAAACTGTGAAGTTTTTTTCTGGGCATAAAGATGTGGGGCTTTTGCTGGGCATAAGGCATATTTACTAAATATTACTAATAACTACTAACTAATTTTTATAAATATATGATGATGCCAAACCACTACATCCTCAGCCTTGCATTGTTATATTCCCAGCAAGGCAAAAGTAGACCTAAGAATGTCAAGGGCAACATGAATGTGTGTGAAATAAAAAGGCAAATATTTCTGGCAGACTGGGCATATTTTCTAGCTTGAATCTTTTTCTTCAAGTTATTATATATGATTTTGATAATTTTTCTATAGGTTTTGGGGTTTTTTTCAGAATTTAGACCAGTGATTCTTCTCTAAAAAAGAAAAGGCTCTTTGAGAAGCCCTCAAAGATGGATCATACTATGCAAATGAGTTCCCTCTAGAACACCCCACATTCCTGTTTTTTGAGTCTCCATTTCATACAAAAAACTTGATAATGGAACTCTGTTGTTTGGATACTATGTGAGCTTTTTGAAAGAGACTGAATTGAAAACGGTATTAAATACTTGAAAAAAAAAAAAAGTGATCTAACTGTGAAAAAGCACAAACCAGTGATGCTTTCACCTTTTTTTGATGCATTTTGCTTTCAGAACAGGGTTGTCTCTTTCCCAGTTCTCCATCCCCAGCTTGCTGCATTTTGAAAAGCATATTTTCTGATTCACGTTAGGAGAGCCTACCTCATTAGCAATCATATTGCTGAATTTTGCATGAAGGAGGCCAGGAGAGTCTGTCACCGATGTGTACTTGAAGGAATGTGGCTGCTGACGATATTTACTCTGAGTTCACACACAAAGAAAAATGAGCAGAATAAGTAAATTGCCTTGTCAGATAAGGGATTTTTTCCAATTCTAGTGGAATTTTACTACTTCTTGTGCTTAAAACTCTAGTTTGTCTATTGATCCTTAGACTAATTTACCTTTTGCTATTCTGAGTTAGGTGCATTCAAATTTCACAGGGAACATGAAAAGTAAATAAGGAATAAGACATGAAAGAAAAGCGCTGCCATGCTGAATATGCTGAAAACAGTAACGAGATTATTTCATCCCTTGGTGTCATTAACCCAGGGTAGTGGAATTAAAGCAAAGGCAATCCAGTCCAGAGAGAGAAGAAGCTGCACAAACCTACTAGATTTTTTGTGAAAAGGTTTCACCTGGCCTGTGGTCTGATGCCAGAATTGTGAACTAAATGACTACAAGATCACTGCAAGCAGGAATTTGTTCCTTAGAACACAATTCCTACTTTTCTTCATTTCACATCTATGTGAATATAGGCAAAAATGCAGGATTTAAAACTATGAGAGACTGTACAAAGAGAACATGACAGATGAAATAAAAGTCCAGTTACAGAGGAAGAAAAACAACAACACACAAAAGCAGCAGGTGAAAAAGAAAACTGACTGTAAAACAGGTGTAGAGATGAGGACCCTGTAATATTCTGGGCACTGCACAGCTCATTCTAATTTTGGAGAAATAATACAAGGTATTTATTACAGATAGGCACAGCTTTACTTTTATTTGAAAAAGCCCATTTAAATTCCTAAATAAATAACATAAAATAAATATCTCCTGGGTCTGAAACACAGGAGAAAAGACTTGCAAAATAAGTTAGCAAAGTTTGCAAAGCCTAAAACTTCATCAGGTTCACCCATCTGCAGTTAGGACACGAGCGGAATGATCAAACGCAAGGGGAGGGAGTCTAGCATTATCCAGTGAGTCACTTTGCCAGCCCAGTCTAATAGAAAGACATCTGGCAAACTCTTGTTCGTAGTGGAGAAATCAAACCCCTCTTTTGTTACCTCGCTGATGAGTTCAGAAGCTTTCTTCTTCCCTTCAATCTCCAGGGCCCCTGGGGTAATACATCCAACGCCTCGCATAAAGTTCATGTCAGAGCGATATAAATTCTAAGGAAAACCAAGCAGAAGTAATTACGAGTTTGCATTTGAGATGCCCTATATTTATTCACCCAAAAATATGCAATAAC
The DNA here is from genome assembly GCF_047830755.1 of Zonotrichia albicollis. NCBI lineage: Eukaryota > Metazoa > Chordata > Aves > Passeriformes > Passerellidae > Zonotrichia > Zonotrichia albicollis. Next base: position 42,399,120 of record NC_133825.1, read on the forward strand.
TCCATTAAAATTAGTATTTACCACAGAGAGTTTGTACACATTGCCCTAAGATCTTGTGTTTATGAATGTGTCTGTGTGAAAACAGCCCTGGCAGATCTACAGCACAGATGCAGGATTCTGAGGACTACTGAGCCTCATGAACACCAAATGCTACTTGAACTTCTGTCTTCCATTTCTAACCTTGAAAAAGCTTTTTTTAGGTACATGAATTTTCTTCATATATAATACATAAATCACAGGTAGATACTATTGATTTATAATTTTACATAAAATAAGACCAATTTATAAAAACATAAGAAAATATGGGTTTTTTCTTTCTCTTTTAAGTAAGAGAAACTGCAGACAAACTAGTCTTGATTTCTAACAGTTCTGAATGGTCATAATATAAGCAAGGAACACTAAGGAAAAATAGCACTGAACCACTGCATACACATCATTAAAATATTTTCCAGACCACCAAACCTAGCACTGACTCCTTGTAAATATTAATATTTCAAAAGTTACCAACCAGTTCTTGATAAATACATTATAACAATATAATATCATTTCATAATGAGATGGATGAAGAGTAGGATGGATGGAAACCTGCCTCAGAATCTCTGATTATGTGCGTTTCATCCAAATTAGGATTACACTTGTTTGGACGCATCCTGTCATCTCTAAGTCTGTTTGCTGATATGTTAAGGTGATATATAGTAGCATTTTGTGGCCAGGTAGGTTTTTAAGATACAGCCCCTCCTGAGGTCTGCAGGGGCAACGTGATCTATGAAAAGCCCTTTGTTCAAGGCTCTGCCTACAGATTAGTAAGGCATTATTTAGTTAATTTTACTCAAGACTATGTAGGGAGTTAATCTCATCCTTAGAATTTCAATGGATGTGTCTTGGGCCAGAGCTTATAAGTATCCTACAAATTCAATCTTTCTTGTGAAAATACACATGAAATTTCACCCAGATCCAAATCAAGTTGTAGATACCAGTTGGTAAAGGGTTTGCATTGTTAGAAAGACCTTAAAAAGGGTATTTTTACCAACTGTCCAATCATCCTCACTTGCAAATCCTTCTCTACCCAATCGTCAAAGACTACTTTATCTCTAGTTTCTACTAGACTTTATTCTTTCTACTATTCTATTCAACTATTCTTTCTTTATTCTTTCTACTGCTTTATCTCTAGTTTCTCTAGTTTCTACTAGACTTTATTCTCTAGTTTCCACTAGATACTCTAGTAGTATCTCTACTACACATTGTTCCACTGCGCAGCGAGACAAACACCTCATTCCTCCACGTAATCGAGGGGGAACAGCCATTGTTTATCCCTCAGCTCTGCCCAAACACTTGCTGCCAGCTGTCACGAGCTGGAGCAGAGCTGTTTTGCCCCAGAACCGGCAGGAAACACCGCAGTGACACGCTGCAGTCACCTCACTCTGCAGTCTGTGGGCATTCTGGGCGCAGCGCAGCCTCACGTCGTCGGCCAGAGCCGTGTACTGGTGGAGCAGCTGCCGGTACTCCTGCTCGCTGACCAGCGACTGCGCCCTCCTGGCGTGCACCAAGGGCATCATATCCAGAGGCAGGTGGAACTGAGACTTCGTGTCCTCAAAACCTTGCTTGTATTTCACCTAACAAGCGAGAAAGAGATCACATAGATATCGCAGCAAAGTAATTAAAATTCAGGTTTTGATCAGGAGAGACGTTCCTCGTATTTCTTCCATTTTGCAGTATAAATTATTCTTTTTAAAACAAGTTCCCTAACTTGTTTAACCATACTGTGAAAGATCAATAATTTTAATTAGACTATGTGGCAGACTATACTTCATCAAAAAGTAGCCATCTATATTATATTAAGCTGAGATTATTTATTTGTTAAAACTTGATACATTGAATCTATAAAATTAGGCAAACTGGCAAGAGAAGTCCTAATTTACTGCATTTTTTAAAAGTACCACAAGAAGAGGCAGGTACTGCCCGAGTAAAACATGCAAGCAGTCTAATTTACATTAGAATTAGAAAAAACACCTCAGGTTATTTGTTGATTTGGCCAGTTTAGTTTCATAATTCTAGACTAATATTTAGTGCTGGGTTGGTTTTTTTTTACTTCTTGTCTCTGTCCAAGAGAAGAAAGGTGCAGAAATCTTCAAAGAACTTTTTTCACATGACATTTCCCAATCAGATTATGCAAATTTGAGATGTTCAGGCTGTTCACCAGGATAATGAAAATCCAGAGTTATTGGAGTCATCAAATGACTTAGAGTAATCTGACAGATGGATGAATTCTTCAAACACTTTCTACTAGCTGTTTGTCTAAGCCTGCCATCAGTACAAGACCAGTACTTCTGAGAACCAGGAACACACTCCCATATATTTCACTGCTTTCTGGATCAAGCCAGTCTTCAAAATGCACTGAAGAGTTACAATTCTTATAAGCAAACAACAAATGATGTGATTCTTAGCACATGTCAAGACCAAGTGGGAACCATTCCCCAACCAAAAAAGTCCAGCTTGAAATTCCATAAACTCTTTCATCCTTTGGTCTTCCAGAAAAACAATAAATTGAAAATCAACACTGAATAACTAATTTCATTTACTTCTGTACAAAGACCAGTGCTAATTATCATTTAGACCTGCTTCTGAGTGATGCTTTCACAGAGTAAAATATTCTGTGATAGGCAGTGGGGGTATGAAGCAGAGGAGTGTGAAGCTGGAACACAGGCTTCTTTTACTGTCAAATTAATGTTACTCTAAATAACGTAGAAGAATGGCAAAAATATCACAATTATATTAATATAGCTGGAAAGTGGGACAGAAAGCCTAAGTTTAAAATAAGTAGGCTATTCCTCAGCTAGTCCACAGCTAAGTGCATCTTCCTTGAGGAACTACTCCCAGTTAGGAAACCAATTCAAGAATGCCCCCATCCTCTTCCTTGTACTTACATCACTCTGCAGAGATGTTGCACGGACTGAATGAGCAATATGAATGTCACCATCCAGGCCACACGAGCCAGCCATCTGCCCTTTCATTTTCTGAAAGGCCTCCTTATATTTGTGCTAAAAAGGAAGCAGGAAGAGAAATGTGGGTAGGAGTAAAGAGAAGTATTAGTCCAGGTGTTAATACCTGAATAAAAAGGCTTTCATAAGATAGTCAATTCTGACAATATTCAGTATGATAATAAATCTGAATGAAGCTTTAGTGGGTTCTAGGAAGACCTCACCCAACTGCAATCCCTGTGACTGTGCAGTCTCTGCAGCAGGTAAACTGCTCAGCTTTGCTTTCACAGACTTGCCTTTGCTTATTTACCAACAACACCTCACTGTGGCTGCACCTCCATAAACAACACTAACTAGTCTGAGGAGATGTCTCCCAGATGCAGAGCTGGCTGGACATGCTGCTCCCACAAAAAGTCACTCAGCAGGGCAGATGCAGTCTGGAGTGACTGGCATGTCCTATGGACAGCATCAGCAGCAGGTTCACGTACATCACTTATGATTTCACCCGAAGCCTTTGCTGCCTGGAACGGGATGGCATCCAGTTTCAACTGATAGCCACCATCCCTCATCCTTCTCCAGGATTCCTTGTAACGAGTCTAGGAAACATGGAAGAGAAATAAAGAAGAGTTGCTGTTCAGAGGGTTGACATTGCAGCATTATTGAGACCCTAGAAATGTTACCAGATGAGTTTCATTCTATTCTAATGCAGAGGGCAAACACAAATGAAACCATCAAAGCACAACAGGAATTATTGCAAGACAAAAGTCCATTAGCAAATACTATCTATTTGATCATTCTTAATCTTTCTAATGTAGGCGAAGTTGAATAAGAAGTTTGAATTCCCACATTACTTCAGAAGTATTTAGAACATATCATAGAATGATCATATATGGGGGAAATGAAAGAAATCTGGTATGATTTCCTATTTAGGAGAAACAGTGAAGCGCTATCAACATTTCCGCTTTCCTTTAAAATATTAAAGGTCAGGTATAATACCTCACTGATATTCATAGCATTTAGTTTGGCCTGCAGGATTTCAGGAAGATCTGTTGTTGGTGTATACTGATGCTTTACACTCTCTCCATGCTCCTTGTACAGCCTCTGCAAACAGAGATGAATTTCAGTAGCAAGTACTCTCTACATGTTCAATCACTAGTTCAAACAAAAACATTAACAATTAAGTTTATGGAAAGCAAACACTACAGAAAAGCAGCAGAGGCATTAATAAATACAGGTAATTGTATCAGTCAAAATGGATTCAAAAGCCTTTGGAATCTGATACACTTATCAGCTAGAGTATGCTAGAGAGGAGCTCCTTGAAGTTTTGAGTGTGTAAATCAATGTATATGAAAATTTAGATATTTGAATATTAATTTGATAAAACTTCTAACATATGTGGGTGGGGAGAAGATAAATAAACAGTAGATATTAAGGGTATGCAGCAATGAGTAGCCCACTAACACTTTGAAATTCCACGGAAATACAGGGAGTTGAAGACCCCCAAACACCTCTCCAAAGGTGTTCAATTTTAGCAGATAAATTGGATGGTAATTATTTGTGCAATTACTCCAAATTTATCTCCAGAGTCAGTTCTAAAGGAGTGCTCAATAATCAATGCGAAGAGATTGCAACACCTCAGAGTGTGATTTATCCCATCACAGAAGAGGTGTCTGTGTGTGCTACTCACATCAACCCTTGGAGGAAGAGCACAGAGCTGGCCCAGGACCAGACAAATTTCAGATGTCTGCAGACAGGTAAGAGGAGTTCCATGCAATTAACTGGAACTGGACCTTCCCCTGAAATGGCTATGCAGAGTTCTTCTCATATTACTTTTCTTTGCTAGCCTAGTTTTCTTCTTTCATTGACACCATAACTTTCAGATGGGTACAGACAGACACTTTTCTTTCCTTGGCCTTAGATCTGATCCATGGAGCACCTGACTTGCCTTTCCCAGGCTGTTACTTCTGTAGAAGGGTTCAAGACCCTCTAGATTAGAATGAACTCCTCCATTTCACCTGTCTGACACTTTTTCAGCAGCTGGGTCCACTTGTATTGCAGCTCTCTAAGAGGAAAATTAATGAGAGCTCCATGTGTGAAGAAGTAGAGCACCAGACTGATTTTGACTGTGGCTCAGTGAAATGAAATTACTTATATTTATCCTGCCTGAGATGTAAGCCTTTTGGATCTTATTAATTAAACCAAAGGCAAAGACACCAAAAGTATTACAATAGCATGTGTTTTACACAAAGTCTTTCATCTTCTCCTTCACTTTAAAAATATCTATTTTCAAAATAAAACATCCTCTCATGTTTGAAACTTGTCTTTTTTGAGTGACTTTTGCTTATTATTCACTTCTGTATTATCCCAGTTAAGTCTACAATATTTTTAAATCGCTCTTCTATTAAAAATAAACATGTTTAAACACCAAACAGCCTCAATTCTTCCCTTTAAGGTTTCCCCTCCTGGATTTCTCTCTCAGCAGGATGACAGCTTGAAATAATTTATTTTTCCTTCCTTGTCATGCTGCCTTACGTTTTGTTTCCAAAGAATACACAGAAACTGAAATTTGAAAGATCTGTCTGAAAAGGGGAAAGAACCCCAGACATGTTCTTCCTTAATGAATATCAGAAGGCCAAAATTCTTTAAAGGTCAAAGGTCAGTCTTATTCCTAAATTTTACTTCTAAAGATAAGTGGGACAGAAAGTGCTTTCTGTATGAAAATCCCATTCACTTCTGGGGAATCTCTTCCCAATCTAAGTTAGAAACATGCTCTTTGTGGGATGCACCACACCAGAATACAGAAGTTTCATGGTTCCAAAGGATAATCTCAGAGAAAGAAAGAGAGAGAAAGCCAGTGCTTCAATCAGGTCGTTCAAAGAGGATACCACTCTTATAATCATAATGTATATACATTATAACTTACATCCACAGCCTGGTTATAACTAATTCTAGCCTGGATCATCTCAGGAGTGTCTTTAATACTGGTAAACTTCAAAGCATATGGATGCTGACGGTACTTCTTCTGTTGAGCAGAAAAAGATCAAAGCTGTGAATTTTGTGCTGCTCTTTCATGCTATTTGAAAGAGAAAAATCATAGGTTGCTGGAGATTAGAGTGAATTTGTGAACATAATTATTATTCCTCTTTCCTCATCTTTATGTCCTAGGTACTTTCAGATTAATATTTGTTTCAATTCAACAATAACCTTTTGCCAACTAATATTAATCCTTAAATATAAGAAAAATATTTCAAAATCAGGTTCTGTTTGCCTAAATACTCCAGAACTCAGGATTTTAAAATCTTTTCTACATTACTTCAAATAAAGCATGACCAATTGTATTTTTCATTTCTAATTCCTTTAAGCAAGAAATGATAGACAATTGTAGTGTTTTAATAAAGGCAAGTATTTAACTTATTGGTTAGGGGTTTAGGTTACCTTCTTAAACCTGCAGCAAATCTGTGCAGTGGTTGACACAGTACCTAATTGTTATGGCATATCTTCTAGATAATGGCATTAATTTTGCTTGCTGTTAAGGACTCATAGTAGCTTCTGAGAGCTTCTTGGTTTTGTTATATATACATAATCAAGGTGTAGGCAGTTCAGTGGAAAAATGAAGTTTTTCCATTTGGACAGGTCATTAAAAGCTACCCTTCCTGCAGGAGTTGTCTTAAAGCCATCAATCCATACCTTTATCACTTCTCCAAATACCACATTCTAAATTTTCCAAATGCATGAGATAAACTCATGGCTTGTCATTTTCCTTTAAACTGAGCTGTGACCCACACAAGTTTATTTGAAGCAACATCTTGTCCCTTCGAAGACTACAAATACCAATGTAAAACACACAAACACTTTAATGCATTATAAGTAATGTTTTGGTTTCCAAAAGTAATATCCTAAAACTGAGCAATCTTACTGAGTCTAACAGGGAACAAAAGTGGTTTATGCCTTGTCTTAATCAAATTTGGAGACAAAGCAGAGTTGACCAGAACATCTCTACAAAAAATTGTTAGAGAGGCAATTGTTTTTTTATCAGGATTAGAAGGACTGGTCACTATATGTATGAAAGGACAAGGCTCATAGCACCTAACATTACTTAGTACTCACAAAAAGGCTGTGATGAGCAGCCTAGGGAGTCAAATTTCTACTCGGCAGTTTTCACTGCTGAAACACCCAAATGGAATTCATAGTTACTATTCCAGCTAGCATTGCTGCAGCAACTTTTATAAAGCTACCTTGCTTGACACTAGCTGAGGATCTCATTTATTGTGCCTAAAAAATCATCCTTCTTCACAATGGATGATTACATGGGGACGAAAAATAGTGTTAGCAATCAGCCAGTTGTGAAAGGATGACTATTTTTCTGAGACACCACAGACTGAATGGACACATGATTCCTGCATTACAGTTATTGAAAAATCACAGGATTCAATCTCTTACAACAACAGATTTGGCCAGCAGGACTACCTCTGAAATAACAGAAACAGAATACTATGAAGCTTTTAACAATTTCCACCAGAACTTCATTTGAAGGCCTCATTGGACAGGCACAAAATATTCTGGAGTCTGACTTCTCCTGTAAGTGATATTAGTTATAGGGAGAAATAAGGATGAAAACTACTTAGGCTGATAGATAACTGCAGACAGAGATATCTATATGAATTTCAATGAATATATATGAAAAACGAGCAAGAAGGAAACGTGTATCTGTCACAAAAGGAGGTTCTGCGTCCAATGGCTCCATCTTTTCATCATCTCTCCTGTTTTGGTTCATTAAAAAGGTAGGCTAGTGGGTAGCAATTGAGCACTGTTTGATTGCCATTATTATTCATAATATCATTTGTCACCTACTTTGTTTTTGCAAAGGCTATATGGACTCCTACTGGCATGTGTTTGGTATCTGGTTTCCCTCTAATTACCAGTCCTATCCCTGGTTTTGAGGGCTTTCATGTGGTATGCCTTTTTCTTTCCCCTTTGAGTGGAAATTATTTTAATTTTATACAGACATTTTGCACGCATTATGCAGCAAATTCTGTTACATGCTGTCATGAAATCTCACCTCACTAATGAGTTCTCCTGCCTTCTTAGCCTGTTCCACATTTAATGACCCAGTGGCTATCCATCCAGCTCCTTTCATCCAGTTCAGATCTGCTCTGTATCGGTTCTGACAAAGAAAAGAAAATGTCCTATTGTTGGTGTTCACACACTTAAAATGCCATTAAAAGATTCAGACATCTCCAGAACAACAATGAAGTCAAATTAGCGCCTGCTTTTGTTTTATTCACTATTGCAGAGTTGCAAGGAAAGCAAAAAAAATACAGAATGAAATAGAAGTATAAGGACTCACCAGCACTTGTGCAATATGCCTTGCAAGGTAATTTTCAAAAGTGGTCTACACCTTACTGTTGCTTGCAATTTTTATTCTAACTACAGTTTTATTGCATATGGAGCACTCTTTAAAAGATCATCTGTGACTTGCAATAAAAAGAAAATGACACTTAGCATTTCCCAAAGCATACCCTTTTGTTTTACTGGAGAGAAAGCATTTTGGGTTGTTTGTTTTTCCATATGTCTTTAAGGAAAAAGAGTGCAGCAGCAATTCTCACTTTCCTCACAAAATCTCTCCTACCAACAGTACTGCATTTCAAATGTAAGTCAGGTTTCTGAAGGATGTCACAAAGGTTTCAGCAGTCATACCTCAACAAGGCCTTACACATTTCTGTCTCAGTCTCCCTGAAAAGTTCTGACTTACAACCTCAGAATGGGAAGCTTAACTTAACTGTTTACAGTATCAGACAGTTAATCTGATGGTTACATGTGGTCTCCATATGGAATTTTATCACCAATTTTATCACCATACATTGTTTAACCTCCCTGCACATTAGAAAACAAAAATAAATATACACCATATAGGAATCCTAGTGTTTTATTGGCATTTGAAGTAGGCTTTGAAGAAGCCATGCTCATAAACAGAGTTATAACCCTCCTCAGAAACATTGCATAATTAAGTGCACTTCTTGAGGAAATAAGTGGTTAATATTTACTGTTAATATTCACTGTTTAATAGCTGAAAAATTAGGTGCATAAAGGTGTCATGGCATTACAAGCATAAATGTCGGAATAAAGCCAGCCCTAAGTGGGCTGGGAATAGGCAGGATGAGAGAGGGTTGAAAGAGGTGAAACTTTGGACTTACATCACTTTGCAATCCATAGGCCCACTTGGCCCATGCAACTTTCCTGTCAGTAGGCAGGGCTGTGTACTGGTGGAGAGAGGTCTTGTATCCTATATCTGTGGCCAGATTCTGAGCCTTTTTGGCATGAACAAGGTTAACCATATCCATGGGGATCTGGAATTGGCTCTTGGTGCCCTCAAAGGCCTTCTTGTACTCCAGATCACTCTGCAGCTTTGACATCTGCAGGGAGTGAGCCATCTGCGAATCTTCCTCCACAGCTCTTACTCCAATGAGCTTACCCTTCATTTTCTCATAACCCTCCTTATATTTAACCTGTGAAGAAGAAAACAGACCAGGAGTTAATGATTTAGGCTGCCAAACTGACAGCTCTGCTGGGAGCAAAGCAATGGTCTGCCATTGGTGTGGCATGCTGGGTCCTCAGTACAAAGATCATTTGCAAACAAGAACTGGAATGCCTTAGAAATTAGTGCCTATAAAGAATAAGCACTTTTTTTGATAATAATATGTTCACAAAAACCTGTAAGAAATATTTTCTTTTTGATTCTCTCTAGGAAAAACAACATTCTTCAGGCATAGAGGTCAGAAGGTTCTTTCAGGAATTTTCTAGCCAGGCAGAGGCAGAGATGTATTAAGTTATGATGTTTCACAGGAGATTTCCACTTCATTTTGAGTTCTAAAATTCACCCTCAGGTCAAAATGAGAATAGGAAAACACAGTCAGCATGCGGGGAAAAGCTCTGAATTGCTCAGAGCAACCCTTCTGACTAATTACAGAATGCCAATCACCCAGACAACTCCTCCATTGCTCCTTAGCATGAATCGAGTGAGGGTGGCTCAGGGCCCTGAGACATATGTGACACATCCCCAACAACCTGGACTGTCAGCTGTCCTGAGAAAAAGGAGGCTGATGGAGACCATACTCACATCACTTGCCAGATCCCTCTTTGCCTTAGCTGTCAAGAATGACAAAGCATCCAAACGAAGCACAAATCCTTTTTCCTTCTGCTTCTCCCAGCTACTCCTGTAGAGTTTCTAAAGAGATGACAACAGCACAGTTTCTTTATTATTATCAATCCTTTCTATTTCTTCTACAGTCACAGTGAAAGCTCTCAATAATGAGTCCCTCCTGCACTCCATGCCCAGAAACAGGATGGCTACAGATCAGAACCTGGTGTCCTCCCTTAAAAATCCTGTAACTGTGGATGCTGTGGTTACTGAAACCCCAATATCTCACTGGTTCCAGAGAAACTGTCAGTGTGCCACTTGCCTGGAAGAGTGTGAAAAATGCACAGCTCCAAACTCTAGAAGTGGCAGGTCTTCAGAGCAGCAGATTTGACCACTATTTATTAGGAGCATGGAATTAAATTTCAAGATTTTATATCTAAAACATGAGGACCTTCTCTGAGAAAGAACATAATTTTACATACATAACTATTCACAGGAGTGAAGGAATCACACAATACCTCACTGATATTGGCAGCATTTGCTTTGGCCAGCATGAAGACAGGGTCATCCTTGCTGATGGTGTACTGATGAAGAAACTGCTCTTTCCCTGACCTGTAGGCAACCTGAGCACAGGAAGAAAAGCAGGGTCAACAAGCAGTACTCCACATTTAATGTTGAAAGAATAGTGGTTAAAACACTCCAAATATCCGAAGATTTGTAAGGGTTAACTTATTTGGGAAAGTTATTCTTTAGCATCTTGAACTTTTGTGTTAAATATGGAGTTAAAAACAGAGTCAGGTTGACTAAACTACTCCTGGTTAAATTTCAAGGAAGCTGTGAAACAGTACATATATCAGGATATTTTATTTCCCAAAGTTAGCTACTTATTTAGCTACACGGCTGCCAGCAATTCATACTCTATACAAAATGCATGCAAGAACATATTTCACCCAGTGTTAAACTGCAGCAACTTCTTGTTAATAGGACACAGAAACGGAGAATTCTAGGCATGAAATGCAGAACACTAGCAATTGAATCTGCAGAGAACATTTGTGACCTAAATGTAATTGCTGACACAATACTCCAGTGAGGAGTATTACAACTTTGAATGAAAACATCAAGGACCTTTTATTTTTTGAGTAGAAATCATCCACATTTTATATCCCAGGGCTACGACAGCAGAGAAATGAACTGCTCTGTTTTAGCCCATGAAGTTCTTGGAGGAGCTGTTGAAAACTATGAAAATATGCCCCATTCACAAAGTGCTACATTTCTTACATCCCACAGAAAAAGAAGCCCCTACTATAAAGCTCGAAATCTATGGTTACTATTTTGTTTTCAGCACACAAGAGATAAGCACACAAGAGATTCCCAATGGTGCTGGATTTTTGTTGCTGTTGTTCCAGTTCAAAGAATTCAAGGAGAGAATTAATCAATTAAACAAAAAAAACCCCCTTAGAATTAATCTGAAGAAACTTTATACATTGAAAGGCTTCATGACTGGGGGCTCTCTTACCATCACACTGTGTCATATGTCAGGAATGACCACATTGTGCCTAAGCTGCTTGCAAAGAGACAAATTCAGTCAAGGACTCACATCACTTTGAAGTTCCTGGCTTTTCTTGGCGTGCTTGATCTGAGAACTGTCAGCCACACTGGTGAACTTCAGAGCATCAGCCTTCTGCCTGTACTTTTTCTGCAGCAAATTAAAGCAAGTTACACAAAATTTTCTACAGTACTTGCCCTCCCCTAAAAATGTATCACTTTTAAAAAATACATGAATGATAGAGCCAGAAGTGCCCTGTAAATTCCCAAGAGAGTTTTAGCACAGGAATCAACAAGGTAAACTTCCAAGTATACCCACTGCTGGTATATTGAGGTGAGGAGGGCAGTGCACAAGTGTGTGCCAAATGCACTGCTGCTGACACTGCAGGAATGAATACCTTTGGTGCCAGATATGCTGACTACATCTCTTAAAGGACCTGGGTTGTACACCAACTAGTGAGTGGTGTTTAGCCTGGGCATGACTTAAGTCAGGACCCAAGAGAGCTGATAAGCCACACAGTCAGTGTCACTATTTCCTTACAAGAGACTTCTCAAGCACATGCATGGATGGTTCAAACCACTGAACATATCTTACTGAGATATTTTTAAATTATTAAGATGATAATTAAATTAGAGTGAGCAGTTTCAGAGTCCTGATAGTAACTTGAATTCAAAATCTTGCTCTTTTCAAAGCAGAGCTAGGCATAGACATTGCAGTCAAGCCTTTCTGGAATGAACAGCTATGAGACACCTCCACAAGGCAATATTTTTTCCCATCTCTGGCTCAAGTCTCAGAGATGGGAAAAAAATGTTGTTCTTTTTTCATCCTCTGGTGCTTATATAAAATCTATTTGAATGGACAAATGTGCATAGAAACTAATATTTTTAGTCTGGTAAATAAGACTGTCCATAGTTTCATTCCATTTTGCATTTTGTTTTACATCTGAAACACACTGAGGTGAATGGAAAACTTTAATTCACTTCATAAGGCTTTAGAACAGGCCTGTTTTAAATTGATGTCTTTGCCTCAACCTTTTGCACCACTCATTTGAGAGAAAGCTAAGCATCCTTTCTTTCCTTGAGAGAGGAAATGCAGGACTCTGTTTCAGGACCACATTGTGACAGGGGAGACCGAGCAAAGAAGTTGTATTCTGTAATTGAATTCTTTTTCTACCAGTTCAGTCATGAAGTGGGGCATTCCACCTAGAAAGGGTGTAAATGCAGTTTTTTTCTTTATCTGGCATTTCAGGAGAGAAATTCTTCTGTTTGAACTGATGGGTGAACAGATCAGTTTGCACTGTGTCTCTGCCAGGGGAACACAAAATAGAAGTTAAAAAAGCATGCAGCACTTCAAAGAGGTGCTCATCGCTTTATTTTAGAAACCTGGAAGGGAGGGCGGCAGATTAAAAACAGCATGTTTTGTCACCTTGCATGGAACACAAGGTAGTGACATCCTGCAAAGAAATGACAAAACACCAGGCTTTGTATGGCAGTAGAGATCTCTAAAATAATATCCACCAGGCTCCAGTTCAGGTGACTGGCAGCCTCTCATGGCCTTGCACAGCGCTGGAAGGAAAAGGCAGATCATTATGGATTAAATATTTGTGGAAGTAATTACTACCACAGCACACCCCAGAAGCAGGTGTCAGTAGCAAGGCACCAGATCTGAAGTTGCTGCTCTTCTTTTGTTTCTAAGATGTATTTTTTTCCCCTTGTAGGAGTAGTGAGAGGATGTCAGAGACCCAAGGTGTCAAGAGTGTGATCGCCAGTAACTAACTGGCTTCTGCTCCTCCTTCCAGAACTGAGTGGGATTTTATCCCTCTTGTCAAACTTCCCTTAATTTATTCTTCTTTCTGTCCTCTAGTTTTCCCAGCACTAGTGAGGCTGCTCAACCATAGCTAAGAAGCTGAGGAAGTTTACTTCCATAAGGTTAATGGCAGTGCAAAGCCATGAGTTAATAAAGCAAAAGCAATGAAAAGCAGGAAAGGTGAAGCTATCAGTAAAGTCACAAGCCCCTACTTGCTAAGGAGTAAGGAAATTTTCAACTATGGCTAACAAATATCTAATTTTTCAATACCGCTCCTTAAAGCTTTTTTGTACTTCATGAAGCACATGAAACTCAATGGAAATTTAATGCTGATCTGCAACATGGACAGGAGAATGAAAAGAGGTGGAACCACAAATACAGGGATGTCTACCTCACAGATTAGTTTGATAATTATATAAAGGGAAAATGTCATTTTAATCTCTAACCCAGGATCTTCTAAACTAAATTATGCCCATCAGTTCTTCCATTTCTCAGCTATTCCTTGTTAGGAATCCTGTACTTATTCAATATAATGTAATGGAATAAATGTGCATGACCCTTTCAACAAACAACAGCCAGAAGCCTGAGAACTTTGCTTACCTCACTGACTAAATCTCCTGCCTTTTTGGCTTGTTGGATATTAAGACTTCCTTCTGTGATACATCCAGCTCCTTTCATCCATGTCAAATCTGCCCTATATTGGAGCTGCAGAGGAAAATCACATTTATTGGCACAGAGAACGCGAGAATAATGTTTGCAAGTGAACAAGTGCACCCGTTCCAGTTTCAAAATTGCAAAGACATTTTTAAAACCATAGTACCAAATCAGACAATGTTAATAAGAAAGAATTAAATTCAAATGGCAAAGGTTATAATCTCTCGTGCTGTTTTTAACAGTTAAGCTGGCTGTACATCATCTTACATCACTCTGGAGATCATAGGCCTTCTTTGCCCACTTGGTCTTCATGTCTTCTGGCAGCACTGTGTACTCATGGAGTCTTGTTCTGTAATCCAAGTCACTGGCCAGTGCCTGAGCCTTCTTGGCATGCCTCAGGTTTATCATGTCCATGGGCAGATGGAAATGGGCCTTGCTCTCCTCAAAACCTTTTTTGTAGGCAATCTAGACACAGGAGTGAAAATAGATTGTCTGTATCAGATATTACAAAGCTGTCTCAAGTCACCCCTCTTGTTGGTCCTTGTGCAGATTAGGCAAAAAAACCCCAAACACATTTAGAAATCAGGTCCTAGGAGGGACAAAACAGATAGCAGGGTAAATTCTCTAAATTCTAGAGACATTTTCTCTATTATAGTAAATCTTACTTTTAAACATACCCTTACAGACCTGAAAGTTCTGTGTAGAAGTGTTTATACTGAGGTTTTAATATAATGATATTTTATTCATATTGAGGTTTTAACTGGATGTTATTTTCCTGCCCCAAAATAAGGGTGCCATTGCCCAAAATCCCCTGCTGTCCAATCATTGAAGATTAACAGATGGTGAAGGAAACCAATTTTGTTAAATGTTTGCAAGAATTTCTTACAGTAAGAGCAGTAACAGTGATAGATCACACAGTGTTGCTGAAAGCTTCATAACTATGAAAAACACCTTCTGAGTAAGAAATAATTTACCTCACTACTCATCTTGGCCACCTTCAGAGAGTGCAAAAGTCTTGAATCTTTGGTTTCAGTTGCTTTTCCTTTTGTTTTTTCATATTCTTCTTTATATTTAATCTGTAAAAAAAACCAGCATAAATCTAAGAATATTTCCAATTACCCATGAAGTAAGCAATACGTTTTTCACTGGTGATTTGGATGGTCAAAATTTAGAAGAGCTTTGTCTGATTCTCTCATTGTCACTTCAGATTTCCCAGATTTTCTCAGAAATTCCAAAGATGGAAGATCAGTCTCATTTATGAGATCTTTAACCTCATTCTTTGAGGCTCAGCCCTCTGAGGTGAATATGCTTATACACTTTAATTCTCCTGATTAGCTAAATTATCTGGCTCTTAGAGGCAAAAATAAGAAATAAATCCAAGCAAGGAATTCAAGACTTAATTTTTTTATGAGGTGGCAGTTTAGAACCCCCATCACTGATGAACATTTTTCAGCTGCAGAAAAAGTATCTCTCTTTTCTCCCTCTCCACAGGTTAAAAATCTTGATATAAGTTGTTTAGAAAGCTTTTGTTTGGCATTTTTTATATACATGTGTTTATGTTACAGAAGCAGACTAAAGAAATATGCATTCCCTTTGTAGTAGATGATAATACTATTTTTGAGGTTATAAACAATTCAAAACACTGAATTTCACTATGGGTTTATTGTGTAAATTTTGCTTCACTCTGTACACATGATTAAAAAAAAAAAAATTTTTTGGAGAGTGAAATTTCCCAGCAGAATCTGAGAAAGTTTCCAACTGCTCATTAGCCATTGAGAAAGATGGACAGCCAAATGCAGGATTTAAAAATCCAGATGAAATGAGCTATGCTTTATTTGTCTGTGCTATAGCTACTTGTAGATAAAGAATAAAGAATAAGAAAAACCTAAAGAATAATTCCCAGGTAACTAAATGTAACATACATCACTGGCAAGATCCCTGGAAGCTTTGGCAGCAAGCAAAGGCAGAGAATCCAGTTTCATTTCAAAGCCCTGGCCCTTGCTCTTCTCCCAGCCTTCTTTGTACTTAACCTGAGAAAGGAAAGACAGCAACCTGTCACTGACATAAATACACAGGATTTTCAAACAAACATGCAAATGACTCAGAGAAAAACAGAAGCATAAATATGCTCAGTCCGCAAACTGGGACCTTCCTGAGTCACAGTTCATTGTCATTTTGAGCTAATTAATTGTCTAGGATTGAGTCAAAATTTTATTCTTGGAGTTCACAGGCACTTGAAGTCCCAGAACATCCAGCAATAATTCTCAATTTCAGACAGATATGGAGGAGGGAGGGTATTTCAAAATTGCCTTTGGTTATGTCTACCTATGAAAATAGTATAGATGTACAGGAGCTGATCCATAGGCAGAAGAGCTAGTGCTGAGAACCTGACAACCTTCCACTCATTTCAGGATTTTCTTTCCCATCCCCAAACTATAACCAGTCAAGTCCCACACAGTGAATTTGAAGGTCAGTTCTTTACATGAGAGAGCATTCAAAGGGAATCCAGCTGGTGTGCCCTGAGACCACCCCACAGGGTGAAGCAGAGGTCAGTGCAGCATCCCTCATAACAATCTGATTTTCTTCAAAAGCACACTCCTGAGCCACACTATCTCACAAACACCATGAAATGCATGAGAATCACATCCTTAACTTCTGAAAGTTGGTGGAATAAATAATAGTTTTTTAAGTAATAGTTTTTTAAGCTCTTTTTCAAGATTCCACTTGAAATTCCATCAAGCACACCTTCATCCATACTCTGTATGCACCTAATGAAGGTAAAAGGTTTTCAGGAAGCCCCAGTTTCTGGATTTGGCTTTTTGCATGTTTATATTTATCCTGATCTTTATCAAGCCCAGCAGTGAGCTTGATTCAAGTTGGCTGAAGTCACTATTTCTTTCCACTGACTTCAGTGGACTTTGAATTACTAGAACTGTGCAAATCTTGGTTCTTCATACAAATTTCACCTCAGAAGAAGTTAATTTTGTTGAGTGAATACTGATTTACTGATTTAAAGAAATTCAGATCATCAGAAAATATCTTGGAAAAAAAAGTCTAGAGGTTTCACTGCCCTTGAAATTGGATCTCTATCTATTATGGGAACCATATTTAATGTTGTTTAGCACAAAGCCAAATGCTTCCAGAAAGTGTGTCATCATCTTTATATTAACTTCAGTCTATTAACAGCATCATGAATGCCAGTATTTCCCCAAGGCTTGACTTACCTCACTGTATAACTCAGCATTGGCTTTGGCTTTCACTAACAGCGGTACATCCTGAGGTAGAGTGTAATTTGATTTTGTCTTCTCATACTCGGCTCGGTAGTTCACCTGTGTAGGTTGAAAAGGTCAACAAGAAACTCAGTTATTTTTAACTTAATAGAAATATAAAAATTAGACTGAATGATTGCTGTTAAATTTTAGGTTATTGCTGCCATAAATTATAAGTACACTCATAGGTGTTTGTAACACAAGTATGAAGGCAATAAGGTTAACTTTTACTTAAGCAGTAGGAAGTGGAAATTTACTCTATAAATAAAAGAGCCACTGATTATCTTTTAAATACAAAAGATATAATTTAAAACCTTGCCTTAATAAATACACAGAAAATAATTTCTTTAAAAAGCACACTGATACAAATCTTAAAAGTGGAGACAAATATTAGATCTACTGGTATGCTTGCCACATCTTTGAAAGTGATGTAATTCAATATGTATTCTTGGTTTGACTATGCATCTGCTGAAGAACCGTCAAGAATAAAACACAAATGCTATGAAATTAGATTATTCCATCATTCTAATAAACAACAGTAGCTAATGATGGGAGAACTTACATCACTGAGCTGCTGTGCATTTATTTTGGCTTGAGCAATTTGTGGAGTGCTGGCCACAGAGCTGTACTTCAGCTTGTCTATGCTTTGCCTGTAGTTTACCTAATTTAAAATAAAATTAAAAAAAATATTTAGTGAAGGAAGAAATATTCAGACTGGAAAATGAGAGATTGACTAGATGAAGTTTTGCTAACTAATACTCTGGATAAAATATTACTTAAACAATAATAAATCTCATTTTCTTAACCATCATTTAGTCCATTTTTTTCTTTAGCAGACAAGAATTATTGTAACTGTCTATGAAGAGCCCTGCGTACCACTGGGTAAAGCAAATGAATTCTCTTATACTTGGTCTTTACTGAGTTTTAATGCAATAAATTAACCACAGAAATTCCCTGTGTGGTCAAAGTTTTGTGTGGATGTTGAGAAAAGAAAAATACATACTTATATACAAAAAAAGTCATTTTAATGTCAGCCAACAAGAGGACTGAAGCCCATTAAATTACTAACACAATAATGTGGTAGCAACAACAATAAGTTAGAAATATGTTAAAGCCCCAAATTATGCATGGTAAAAAAATCACATAATGCTTCCTTTCAAACCTGTTGCTGCAAAAGAACTCATTGCTATACTAAAAAACACAATTATTATTCTTTGTAGGCCCTCATTAATATTCACTATGGTTAATCACCACTTTGCAAATATTGCAAATCACATTGTTTAAAACTAGTTTCTTAGGAACACTTCTTTCCAGTAAAGTGGAGCATATTTCTGGAGACTTTGTGTTACTGAAACTATTTCAATGCAAACCTTCTTATTTCCCATATCCTCACATAAACTTCCTCATTCTGCCAGAATGATAAAAGCTAGGAAAAAAGGCCTGAATTATCTCACAGGTCCAAAGTGATTAAGGTACTTAAAACAGTGCATTTGCTTCCTCAGAGACAGAGAGAATTTTAATTCCATGGAAAGGGATCATTTCTTTTAACTGAAACTGAGTATTTATTGCTACTTGTGATTGCTTAGTGTATGACAGAGGTGTATTCCTAAAAGAGTTCAGAGTGAGCATGTTGGTTATTTGGGAGTGCACAAGCCCTGGGAATAATGCAAAATCCCAGATCAGGACTGGTGCAACTGAGTCTCTGTGGCCAGTGGAATTATGTGTTTCAAACCCTGATGCTGATGTAGAGCCACTGGAATTGCTGAGATTTTTTTTTACATTTTGGACATAAATTTATGCTTACCTTGAACTCTTTAAGAACACAGCTCTCTCACACAGTAAGCAATCAAACACTGAATTTTACTGTTTTCAGCTTTTACAAAGGCAAAGCTGAAATTACTGCTACAGAGGCAAGAGTTCATCTTAGAGTTGAAGTGCACCCAACACTTCCCCAAAAACATCAGAGCTCCCAATTCTAGCTCTTTGTGCTACCATCCCTGTCTTGGAAGAGGTTTTAATGCCCAGAAAAATCTCACATAATGTTAATGACCTCTCTAAG
This sequence comes from Zonotrichia albicollis, assembly GCF_047830755.1. Classification (NCBI taxonomy): domain Eukaryota; kingdom Metazoa; phylum Chordata; class Aves; order Passeriformes; family Passerellidae; genus Zonotrichia; species Zonotrichia albicollis. Next base: position 42,418,570 of record NC_133825.1, read on the forward strand.
GCATAATAAATGCTCCTGGATTTTTGCAATTTCAGTGTAAAGACAGGGTGTACCTGCCCTAGGAGGTCAGAAATGCCCTGCAGAGCTGCTGCTCTCCTCTGCTGAGTTTCTAAGCAATGCCTGGTGTCTGTGCTCCTGACTGAGGCACAGGCTGAGCTGGTAGAGGAGATCAGTGAAGCTTTTAATGCCTGTGAGCAGTGAGGGTATCAGACTTTCCCTTCCCACAGCCAGGGGCACAGGGGCTCCTCTCTCAGGAGCTGGAAGGTTCTGTGACCAACCCATTCCCCTCCAAAGGGGAACACCAATCCCAGGGATTTCACAAAGGATTCACAATTCTGTTTTAGTCTCCCTGTGCTTTCAATGCTTGATGCTGCTGCTGAAGCTGCCCCAGGTGGTGAGACTTGTGCAGCACAGGGCTGGGATAGGGCAGAGCTCACAGATTTCACATCACTCCACAATCTGTGCTGAACTGACACCAGCAACAGGACAGGGCAGCACTTTATACTGCTCTGAGACCTCCTGACACTGCACATTTTTGCTCTAACTTTGTTAGCAGTGTTTGCTCCTGTCATTAAATCATCATTTGACACATGCAATCTATCCCAATCTCTCCTACAGACAGATGATGAGCTATGCAAGTCACAGGAGGGGGAAAAAAACCCAAAACCAAAAACATAAAATTATTTACATCTTTCAAAGGGACCAACTTTCTTGTTGTCTGGTATGAAGGAGTGAGTGTAGCTGGGTAATTGTAGTCAACACCATCATGTTTGTAATCAGACTTATAGGCTATCTGAAACACAAGGAGAACAAAAAAAAATTCATTCTTTTTTTTTCAGCTGTCATTTGTTTGAATAATTATCAGTCAAGAGGAAAAGGGAAACAATAATATTAATATTAAATGCAAGAAACAAAGTAAGTTCAATGTCATGAGTGACAAAGAAAATGAAATTATTTGCATAGTTTAGCCACTAATTGATTCTTTTTCAGCTTCTCAATTAATCCAATGCCAACAGTGGGAGCATTAACTTAACTTCCACCTATGACACATCTCTTTTATCTTTCTGCTTAGTTCTCAAGCTTCTTACAGATTTGTAAATAATGTACTTGAAGGAATGGTATGTAATGAAATAGCTTCTTGACTAACCCAGTAAATTAAATTGGAATCCAGAAATCTTCATTAAAGACTGTTTTTTCCAGCAAAGGTCTGACCCTGGGGGTGGTGGCAAACAACCTTCAGCATCCTACTGATGTCAAAGAAAACTGAAGGATCTCAGTATGTTGCCAGATCACTGAAATTTCTTATTTTAACTTCTTCCACACAGTGAGCCATAAAACAGTACAAAAGGGTTTCCAGAGTTTCCCCTCTTCTCAACACATCTGTCCATCAGATCCCCAGTACAGTATGATCTAAAGTTTTCTATCAACTTAATTCTGGAAAAACTGAAAGACAAGGATGCCACAAGCACTCAAGTGTGATTAAAAGGGACTCACATTGCTTGCCAAGCTGCCAACCTTCATGGCATGCAGCATCCTCTTGTCCATGCCAACACCCACATAGTGACCTTTCATCTCATTCTGGTAGGTTTCTTTGTACTTAAGCTGTAACAAAAATTAAAAAAAAAAAAAAGAAGATAAAAATACTCTGAGAAAATATATTCAGCTTTTCCAGTGAAGAGTTTCAGCTTTTAAGAGTTTCCATATTTTACAGCAGGGAGACAATTTTTACAGCTCTGGTCTACTAGTGCTGCTCCAATACAGGAACTCATTAGTCCACAGCAGACTTGGTATTTAAAAAAAAAAAAAAAAAAAAAAAAAAAAAAAAAGCTAAAACTCTCAGTGAGTTTCTTTTACTACCAAATATCATTTACTTGCTCTTCATATCACCTAAATGCCACATAAAGAAGATACATCTGTGTTTCATCAGAAACAAATATTAGAACAAAGTCCCAGGGAGACAATATTTGTACATTAAGAAATGAACAGAATTGGGTTGTTTTGGTGCATCTTTCACCAATCCCAGAGTGGGGGATTTGACAAGAAAAATTGATCATTCAGCCACCTCAACTGTATGGCAAAATATTTACTCCTCTGGGATTTTAGAGAATGGTAAGAGTCACTACGAAATGAAATTGTATTTCATGAGAAATCAGAGGTATAAATATTAACACTGATTATTTTCACACAGTAATTATGTTCCTCTCTGGCACTTCACTCTGGTGAAGTATCATCTGCCTACCTGTCCAGTCAGGAAATGGACATGCACAGTGAAATAAATAATAATTATGACAGACCAGAGAAACAACTCTGCTACTTCTCTAGATCAGCAGTACCTGGTAAGTGACCTTTCTTCCAAATACCATAATAGTTCTTTTCATAGTCCTAAATTAAATGAGCCCCAGCTATACATCAGGACACATTAGTGTTGTACAAAAACGGTCTAACATAAGTTATAATCACATTTCCAGCACACATTTATGTGAAACACACATTCCCAGATGACCTGTGATTTCAGCAGCTACCATGGCAAGCAAGCCACACACCAGGCACTGAAAACTTACATCACTGGTGAATTTTGAGATCTTGCTCATATTCTTGAATTGTGGAGTGTCACAGTAGTTCATGCTGTAGCCTTTGTTGTTTCCAAGATCCTTCTTGTACTCCACCTTAGTAACAAAAATGCACAATGGGAAGCTATGGTAAAACCTTAATCTGCTCTATCAAGTTCCTTCACACACTTTTTATTAGGCAGACCCACTGTTCAGAGATTTTGACACATGGTGTTCATCAGATGGCATATGATGAAAATTAATGTGAAGAGAATATTCATGTACTCAGTTCTCATTTTACAGGCAAAAGAAATGCAATTTCATCCTCTGCAAACTATACAAGACAGTGGCAGGAGGGAAACTATTAACAAAAACAATGATATACAAAGAAATTCTGAGGTGAAAATGCAGCAAATGAACATGTACAAATGTGCCATGTACCAAATTCCAGCAAGACCTCAGCAAGAGCTTTTGTACTCTTACAGTCATTCCTGTTTAAGGAACTGAGCCTGTAACAGCTGCAGTGAAAGACTGAGAGATGAGAGGAACTCAGCTTGCTTGGCTGAGGAAATCAAAGGCACAGAGAAGAAAATGATGTATTTGTAAACCTCTCAGAAAAGTAACCATGCAGGGAGAAGAACTTTTTAAACTAAAGGGCAATGCTAGCACAAAACACAGTGGTAATAAAGTGGACAGGAATAAATGTAGGCTAGAAATTGGAATAGGAGGATTATACAGGGCTGTGTTGAAGCAGCAGGAGCCAGGAATCATTGGCCCAGGAGGCCCCTTCCAGCCCTACTTCCAGGGGTTTTTCATTATTGAAGGTTTTATACTTTGACATCTCAAGAGTATAAGTTTTTAAACTGCCATGGGGAAGTTCTAGAAACTCACATTTATTAATAGTTTTATAGCTGATATGACACTATAAATAAATTAATAATTCAGAATCTACTGAGAATTCTCTTGCAATCTTCCCTTATCAAGCAGAAAAAGAATCAATTATCAGTGACTCACAGTCTTTCACAGGATGGAAGAAAACAGAAATCTGCATAACCAGAATGCTTTTAATTTTGTCTCTCTTCTTATTTTTTGATTGTTAGAATACCCTCTGAGACACTCTAAGGTACACACCAAATTCATCCTTAAGCTTTATATCTTAATATCATATTAAATGCACAATTCAGGTTTGGGGTGGGGTTTTTTCAGATTTCAATTTTTGACATGGTCAGAACTAAAATCACTCTCCTGGGGTAAATTTCCCACAGTTTCATAGAGATGATTGGAAGGACCAGAAGGCTGCACCTAAAGATCTGTTCTTGAGCTTTTCTCTCCAGTTGCTGTGCTACACACAGATGCTTTTTTTATGTACAATGCAGGAAGAACAACAGCTTTATTTTTTTTAACGTGCACTCCTTACTCATCAAACACAGATGTTTGTATGAGCTGCTCCCAAACTTGTTAAGAGATCGATTCAAGCCCTTACCTCACTGACAAGCTTGTTAACACTTTGGGCTTGTTTAAGGACCAAGTTGTCTTCAGCTGTTAGGGAGTGAAAGTGAGCTGCACCTTTCATCTTGGAGAGATCTTTCTTGTATTTTATCTGAAAAGAAGTAGGGAGAATTATAAAATAGATGTGCATCTTTTCATCCTTACTATTTAGACTGGCTTCATGAGTCAGGATAATATCTTCCCCGTGCTTGCTTTGATACGTAAATGGAATTGCCGTGCTGAAACACTGTGTTTACTACCTTGAATAACCCAAATATAACCCCATAGCCCTGCATTGACCCTCTCAAGACATTTTACTCAATTGCATTTTTATAAATTTTTGACATAGACAGACAGCAGTCGTTGTTGTTCATAGCTTGAAAAGATTACTAGCAGATTCTTGGCTGGAGCTTGTGTGCTCTTCTATTAATGAAGTTAATCATCAGTACTTAATTTTAGTCAGAGGATTACAGATAGTCATCAAGCAGTCTGCAAACTTTTCCTCCTGTAGAAACCAGCTTTTTTAAAAAGCTGTATCTTTTTGTACTTTTACTGCGTTTAAGGGAATTATATTTCTCTGCAAAATCAAGATTGAAATAAGGGATTTCTAAATTAAATTTAGACATCAGGTTTTTGACATAAATTGGATTTGGATGGGTGAAGAGAGGTAGTACTTGGCCTTTTATAAATTATTTTACATGAACTGAAATGCAAAGTGGTTTGGGTTTTTTATTTTCCAAGTCTTCACACATTTCCTCAGGCTTTAAAACTACAAGGAAAGTTGCTAAGTACTGTAGTGTGCAAATGTTACTTCCATGAAGCAATCCCCCTCTTCACTCCATGTATTATAAATTAACGAGGAAACTACTGACCATTAGCATTTTCAAAACCGATCAAACTGTGATCTTTATCTGGAAAGGTTAAATATTCCCTATTTTAACAGGGGATCACTGAGTTTGTCATCAAACTGTGGTCTTTATCTGGAATGGTTAAATATTCCCTATTTTAACAGGGGATCACTGAGTTTGTCACCAAACTGGGATTGGTCACGGAGGATTTGAGGTGTTTTATATTCTCCCAGTGATAAGCTCAGGTAACAGAACACGACTGATCCTTTCACTCCAGTTTACTGCTCGAGTCTAGCCCACACTAACACAAGCTGAAAGGCTCCACCATCTGTTCTCGGCCCACAAGACAGACTGAGCTCATCAGGCCAGGCAGCCCCGGCGGGGACAGGTGCCCACACTGCAAAAGTTGTCACTCACAGGAGCCCTTCAGAGCAGCCACAGGGTACTGACCTACAGACTGACCCATTTTTTTGTCACTGCCAGAAATGGGCCTCCCAAATAGGGCTGAGGCCCTCTAATGGATGGGTTGGATGCAGGAATCACACACCACCACCTCTTTGCCAACTCTTCAGTTTACCACCCAAAACCAAAAATCACATCCCAGAAATAAGCTCACTTTTGTGAAGTGAGAGTGTCACACTCTCTGCTTCTTTTCCTCCATATGACTTGCTTTGTGCTGGAGGCATGATACATCAAAATATCAAAACCAGTACAGTTCATTCATCCTCCATTTATTCACTACTGGGAATACCACAGTAGTCCACAGGATGATTAAGGCAGTTGAAGGTTTCATTAATAATACAGGTGCAGATTTGCCAGGAGGGTTAACCTAACAGTAGGGATCCCCATTAGTTGCTACATCCATCTCCTCCCTCATGCAAGTTGGAGCTGTGCCCCCTTCTATTAATGGATGTTATTAATCCCCTGAGCCATCCAGTTCCCAGCAATGCAGCAAAATGTCACTTTTGTTTACTTCTCAAGTGCAGTTTTAGCATCCTCCTCCCAGGCACTGCTCTGACAAACTGCTGCTTTTAATTGTTTATGAATTGTATTGATTCAGATTTCATACTTACATCACTTGCCAATTCATTTGCTTTCTTGGCATTTTGATAAGCTGGAGTGATCATAGCAGGAAAGCTTCCTTTCCCTCTGTGTTCCTCAAACTCATCCATATATCCCTGAAGAAAATTCAGATGTTTACTCATCACACATGAGCAGGTGGGGCCATGGCTTATCTTACAAGCCCCACAGTCCTTGTTAGTAGGAAGGTTCACGGATTCAATGACTTTTTTTTAATGAAAAATGACCAAAATATAATAACAAATTGACCTGTTAAATTACTTATGCCTCTGAAGATACCTGTACTGCATTCCAAGAGAAATTTAGGTAGCTATTAGCTGTAGTAAAGATAGCATTCAAGTGTACAATGACACACACCATTCTGCTCTCACCTCATTTCCCACAGAGATGATATCTGCTTGCCTCTCTGTTTGTCAATACGTGTTTTCCTGGAATTTTATAAAAATAGCTAATGGCTTGGTTAGCCAGGCTAATTTAAACTTTAAACTTTACACTTTAAACTTTAATGGCTTAAAGTTAACAAGTTTAACATAGGATCAACCTTTCTTTGTGGTGTTACAGGAGCTGTTTGATCTTTTCATGGTCATTTTTCACATCATAATTGACCAAAAATAATAGTTCACTAGTGCTGTGATATATTTTGAAGAGGGATAAATAAATGAGATAGAGATACCTAGATATCAGAATGCCAAACTCCTTAGTGAACAAAATCAAAAATTCCATTTGTCTGATTAAAAAAAAACCCCAATTGTTGTGGAAGTATCACCCTTAAACTCATCTATAGATAAGTTTATGTGTAAATATCTGACAATTTGAAAGCCATTTAGATGATTTAACAGCAAAATACTGGAGATTTTTTTTTTTAATGTAATGGACAACAACAATCTCAAAGCCTTCTACAGCAAGATCTGGGGAGAATATGGAGTACAAACAAGAATACAAACAAGTGAGATAAAGTGTAATGTGTCTTCTCTGCAATATTTGGTAAATCTTCTGTAGTAAAGAGGCAGTTTGAGTGAAAATAGAATGTGCCATGAATAGAATGCGTGTCAAGAATGCCATGGAGAGCACAGATAGGAATGGCTACACATATCTGGGATATCTCTTTTGTGTGTTCTCAGTGCAAAACCATCCATTGTAGGTCATTTTGGGCACCATCAATGTTTTAAAATAGGTCATGCCACAAGTTTGTGGACATTATGATGCACATTGGTGAACAACAGTTACAATGGCATTAAATTATTCTATAAACAGGCAAGAAAAGAAAAAATGCAGTTGAATAATCAGCTTCTTAAAATACCATTAATGAGTTTGAATTCTCCAGACCAAGCTGTCTTTTGCTTCTAAGTTTCTTAAATACATTTTAATATAATTTCTAATATTGTGCATATATTCAAAGTTTCAGAAAACTATTTTTGCCACTCTTAAGGTTTTTAAATATGAACAAAAAGACACTCAGGACAGGAATTTTACAGTAAGATTCCTTAAATTGTCTCATGTTATACATATAAATATCCATGTACATATATACATATATCTATATATATCTGTCTGATGCACACTCAATTCATTGTTAATGATCTCAACAGTTAGAAATCTAATCTCTTTACCCATGTTAAGTCATAATTTACTCAGAAAGACCCATTAATTTCAGTGACTCTGTGTTATTTGACTAATAATATCAGTATCCAATCTATAAAGATTAAAACTCAAATCGAATTTGAAGTCCATGACTGAAGTTTCAAAGACACTTTCAAAGAAAGAAAACTTAAATTAATTCTAAAACAGAAGCATTCTAATGCTTGGAAATGTAATTAGTGCTTTTTCAAATTCATTTTATTTGTTTATTCCTATTAAAACTTGTAGCAGTTCAAAAGACAGAAGTAATTGAAGGCTCCACTGCTACAATTCTAAACTCATATTCTTCGAGGATGGTTTGCTTTCCACAGAATACTAAATGTAAATTTCAACAGAAGAAGTGAAGAAATGTAAAATACCAAAGGTTTTAGGAAAATACAGCCCCTATCCCTTCATTTCTCCAAAGTGTATGAACCTATTGAGGAGCAGAACAAAAACCCCTGAGATTAACCATATAGTTTTCTTTATACATAAACACCACTATTCAATTCCTTTCAAATTCCATTTACCTCCATTCAGTTTTATATAGCTGTGCTATTCCCCTAATCTAATTGGAATTTGGGTGCATTTTGGGCAACCACAAAACCAATTGTATTCCCTTAAAAATGAAACATAGGCAAAGCAAATGCCACTGACCAAAACAGAACTAAAGCCTATCTACTTCCACAAATACAGAGCTACAGCTTGTCAGGTTTATAATTCCTCTTTTGTAGAGGAGGTGAAATCTAAGAGATTGTGTATCTAAGAGATTCAGTGCTGTTCACACATATTTAGAGCTGCAAAGCTCCTAAGGTTTGTGAAAATACCGACAGGGAAAAGGCACCTAACTGTCTGCCAGCATTCTACCGTTTCACAACCCTTTAGCTTTTCTCCTGACTGAATTTCCTTATTCATGGAATGGGAATATTTCCTCGAATAAGCACATTTTAGTGTGATACCTAACAACACCACAACAGAAATGCAGAGTGCACACAGATAAATGCACAGGTCACAGATAAAATTTGCCAAGGTCAGTTTTTAGCAATGGCCCTACCATAAGGGTCATGCAGTAACAGTGCAGCCACCTTGCAGTCACATCTTCAGGTGCCACTGACAGATACATTACATTTTAGGAGCACAGGACTGTTTGTACACCATCCTTTCCCTTGAAATTTTGTTTTCTCACACAGGACAAAAAAAAAAAGGTGACAATAGGTGTCACCAGTTTCTGAAGCCTTGAACAATCAGCTGTAGCAATGATCAACACCAGCATGGCTATTCCTTGGATGTTCCATACCTGTCCATACTGATCTGCATTTTCTCTTGCAATAGCAACATCCATTCCAGCTGTGTGGCTGGCTTTTCCCTTGATCTCTTTTTCATATCTTTGATGATACTTCACCTAACAGGAGAAAAAGGAAAGGAATAATCAAGGTGAGTTTAGTCTGGTTCACAGATGCTGCTCAATAAATAACAGCCAATGGCATGCACATGTTGTCAATAAAGGATTGTGAAAATTCCCATTGCCACCAACCTGTACAAGACAAACATGCCATTTGAAGGTATAAAAACAGAACTAGTTGTGCATTAATAATGCACTAGGAACACAGGACTTGCCATTTCAACCCAGACCATTGGGTCAATGTGTTCAGCACCACCTGCTTGACAGTGGCTAATCCCTGATGCTCCAGCAGTTTAAAAAAATAGAACTGATTGTAATGCAAATTCATGGTTACCACAGAGCACTTTTTTACCACAGGGTCACCTGAACCCCATCAGTAAATGGGTTTGTTTCTGAAGATGCATTATCCCCAGTGATAAAGGGAATTTTAGGCAATCAACCTTCAAGTTTAGACCAAGATTTGCTCTACATTTACTGAAGTCAAAATAATGCCTGTAACCTGATGCTGCCCTTTAATCACCATGTGTGTTTGCTGACAAAAGTGAAGGGTTTTCCACAGATCAAAGGCAAATAAAAACATGTAATTGTTTTAGAGTCAGTTGCTTTCACCTTCAAAATTATGGATCTCTTATTTTCCTCAGTGACTCTTAACAATGTTTTAAATTCACTTCCTTTGAGTTATATGTCCTTCCATATGATACCTTCTCCAACAAAAAGAGCTTTTCTTTTAGTTTCCAATAACAAAGCACAATTAACTGTACATTTTGAAGGAACACTGATATCTTTTTATGGTGTTCATTAAAAAGTTCAGGGGTGTTGTGGTTTTGTTATGTTTGGAAAGGAAAAGAAAGCCAGTGAAGATCAGTATGCCATGCTCATGGAATTTCTGCCAGTAAATGTTTTAATTCAAAATTTGTGTGACAGTTTAATATTTTCTTTCTCAAAAGAGACTTTTCTTTGGACACTTACATCACTGGCTAATTCATTTGCTCTCTTGGCTATTTGATAAGCTGGAGTGATCATAGCAGGAAAGCTGCCTTTCCCCTTCCGTTCTTCAAAGTCTTCTGTGTATTTCAACTGTAAAAAATCAAGACAGTTCAGGAGCAATTAGAGCAAATATGTCTTGATTGCACACCTAATCAATCCTTAAAGTTGCAAAGTCAGGTGCTCCAGGGCTGTCATCTGCCAAAAGGAAGATGAACCATGAAGTCTGAATCTTTGCAATTTGGTCTTTAACTACACAATCACACATCTTCTGCATGGCCCCGTTGTCTTGTTCAGGGTGTAGGATGAAGAGATTCATTTAAAGAAAATACTTAAAGTCTCTGCAAGATGCCTTCTCTATTTACGTTAGAGTCAGGCAGCTTCTTTCTTTAATTTTCATGGCAGCCAGTTGCTGGGTATGGACCAGACTGGTGCCCCAGCTTCTGTTCTGACAGCCTAAAATGGCCTCAAATTGAATGTTGTCTTTGCAACTGAAAGTACTAAATGCTTAATGGTGAAAATAGTCTGCCTTTAAAATATTAATTTTAAATTTTTCTTTGTGTTCATATTTGCAAGTAATTTATAAATACCCCAGGAACCACTTGTGGAGCCAAAACCAGATCAATCTATTTTGTTTTACTTACATCACTTGCAAGATGTGCTCCAGCCTTTGCATGAAGTATATCTGGAGTGTCTACAACAGAGGTGAACTTTGAAACTCTCTCCTCGTGTCCACGCTTATATTCCACCTGAAGAGGAAAACATATTTATCCATATTACACCCAATAAGCAGCAAAAGTACATTTCCTATCACAAGGCTTCAAGAGAAAATGAGTAACAGCAGTCATGACACTCCCTACTCTCCACAGGCAGGCTATCCATATATTTAAGCCCCAATTTCCTTGAAGTGAATACCAAAACCAGACAGAAATGGACTCAGATATTCAAATTTTCACTTGATTTATGTGAGCCATACATTTGATTGAAATACCATGAGAATAGTCATTATTGTCCCAAAATCATACTGCAATGGTCTTGGGATATGTAGATATTATCTGCACAAAACAATATTATAAAACCATTGTTATGGGATTTATTTTTACTTATATTTTCATGTGAATAGTTCTCAAATAAACAAGCAATTTTCTGTGCATAAAGTAGCTTTTATGTGAATTAATTTCAATCTTATAGCTGTGTGATTTCACAGAATTACTAGGTTGGAAGAGACCTTAAAGACCATCGAGTCCAACTTAATTTCAAGTAATAAAATGAAAAATGTCAAATGTAAATAATTTGATGAATACAGCCCTAAAGGTAATGAATTAAATGAACATTTCAGTGCAAGTAACAATCTTTTTCAGGATGTGATAAATTATGCAAAAGTTGCTACATTTGCCAGGAAATATCTACATTGTCACTTATTTTATATGATTGTACTCCCAGACCAAGTACTTTTTTAACCTTGTTTTCTGCATCATGTTAACATTTTCTCACTTTGTAACAGTATAACAAATACTCACCACGGAATCTAACATCTCATGGAAATGGCCTGAACCCAGGATTCTCCAAATTCAGAAGTGTAAAACGTAATTAAAAACCCTTGTGACTTACATCACTGCTTAGCTGGCTGGCTCTCTTGGCAACCTGGTAACCTGGAGTGATCATAGCAGGGAAGCTGCCTTTGCCTCTTCGTGGCTCAAACTCTTCTGTATATTGAAACTAGAAGATTAATTTGTTTATTAGAAAAGAATCCACTGTAGTTTAATACAATTCTTCTTTTCATGCCTGTTTCCTAAAGGTATGTATCACTTTATTCAAAAGAAAACAAATTAAAGAACTTCCACTTTGTAAGTTGTTAGTTACAGCTACTTCCTACACACAACAGAAAACATTTCTCGTTTGTATCAATTGTCCACTGTTAACTGCCTATGCTGATTAGGTCACCAACCCATTGTATGGACACAGTCATAATTTAGGAGTGATTTTCATCAGTCATGGAAATTCAGTCAGTGAAAAGCCTGGTCTGTGGAAAATACAACACATTTTCCATCACGAGTCCTGCTCTAGTGAGAGAGAGAGAGCACTGCCTCTAGAGCAGATCACCTCAGTTTGGTCAGCAGCCGAAGTGTTTCTGAGTTATATAAATATATAAATGTGTGATGGCAATAGAACTGTTATGTGACTTTAATTCCTTACATGGCTAAGTATTGTTATTGACAGAAATAAACATGTCAGTCTCTCCTTTGGCAACATCTTGACAGACCCTCCAGATACCCCTCCTGTAAAGCCTGGAGGTGACTTCTTACCAAAGGCTGACTTTCATGTATTTGTAACCATGAACCATGAAAATAAAGCCAAACACCAGTCCACTTACATCAGACAGAGCCTTCTGTGCCTGTGTTATCTTGACCATCTCAGGATCTGGGATTGTTCCTGGGTACCACGATTTTCCTTCCTCATAGGCAGCATAGTAAGCATTCTACAAAACAGGAACTAAGTAACTACCTATCTTCACTCTGGTTTTGGCACTCAAACAGATGATCTAACAGGAAAAAAAAAGCAAGCACACAGTGCAGTGGAAGTGAAATTGTGCAGCACAAGGCCTACATTCCACATCCCTTCAGAGTGCCAAGGCAGAACTTGTACAACAAGAACTGACATCAAGATGACAGGATCCAGGATCCTGGAGTGAAACTCAAATAACACCCCCTGGGAATATGATCTCCTGCTGTGAAGCTCCAGTGCCAGTAAAGAGAAGACACACAGAGTGTGGCTGTTCCTGCAGCAGCCCCAATAGCTAACTATAGGCATACACTTCCTTCCTCACCTTCTAGTTATTCTATCCTAAGCTATAGTTGGGCTATTTTGTCTTGAAAAGTTTAGCCAAATGAGAAGCAAAGGCTATTTCTTTTTAGCATTGAAATGTCATGGTTAAACAGGTTATCCTGACAATCAGGATAGCCAGGGCCAATCCTTGGGGTCCTGCAGGCTGCTGGCTGGGAGACTCGAGGGGTATTTCTTACCTGGGTAGCAAGTTGTTGGGCTTTATAGACACTTTCAATTTCTCTGGACCTTACATCCCACTGAAAGACTGATTTGATTTGTTCACTCTCTTCTCGATATTTTATCTAAAAAGAAAAGATAATGACTCATTTTAGTAGTTTGTTAGTGCATACTAACACTCGCCCCCTTTGAAGAAGAATAAGAGAGGCAAGGTGATGATTGCATTTAGCCCCAAAGCCAAAACTCTGTTTTCTAGTCCACCCAGCTTCTCCCTAAGATTTCTGCCAGTATAGGAGCTGCACATCTGTAAAGGAGCAGCATATTACACCTGAGACCTGGCATGACATTCTGAAAGAATAATTTGATCTTTAGATAATCCTTTTGGGGGAAATAATCTGTTAGAATTGAAATCCCTAAGAAATTTAAAGCAGGATGTGTCAATGCATTACATGAAAAAACTATAGCCAAGTAAGCAATATTAAAATACTCTCTTATTTCCCTGCACAGCGTCCACAAAGTGTCATATCTTAAATGTGTCATATCTCAAATCTAATATGTAAATGACTACTATACTTAGTCCTGGGTCATTATGTTCTTACTGCTACTTTTATCATGATAGCATGTAGAAGAAATCCAACTGAAATCACAGATCTGTTATACAACTCACTCTCTACCCAGAGTAGAGAATTTAAACTGACTGGACAGAAATGTTATTGAGCACATGTACCATTATTCCCATTTATAAATTAAGCACAGAGGAGCAGAGAGCTGAATGACTTGCCTGATAACATAGAAATTCTGTATAGAGAAACCTAATTGTCATCTCTGTGTTCCAGTTGATTTCTCAAGACTTATGTGAGAACATCACATTGGGATTGAACAAACATTCTATTTTCTGCATCATCAGAAATAAACTTCAATATAAACAGAACAAACTTCCATAGTAGCAAGAGAAACCTTTTCCCAAGTTAGCATTTTTTATACATTTACTAATGAAAAATTTTCCTGCTCTCAATTTTTTTGCAGAAGTACTCCCTTTAAGCAGGTACTGCAGATTCAGCTTCTTTACTACCCTTAGCAGTTTTCTCTCTGGAACAGAACCTCATTGTGTGATTGAAAAGGACAGAAGGTGTTTAAGGTGTATAAAACAAGGGAAAGTGATCTTTGAGCTATAATTTCTCTGGCTTGTGTACTCACATGCACTGGAAGTATCAGTCTCATATCACTGCCTAAACCAGAAATAGAACCTGCAGTAATCCCAAACTCATTCCTGAGCAGATCTGTCACACATAAAGTAAGTACGATAGTCATTGCTGAAATAGTTACAGCCCATGATACTGCAAAAACTGAGGCATAAGAATGCTGCAAAAAATGATAAATTATAGTGTCTGACAAAGGCTATTCTTGTGCATCAAGGTTTTACAGCTAATACAGGACATCAGAATGAATTCAGCATGCCATAATCTGAAAAAAACAACTTTCTTTGTTAATTTTAGTGATGGCTAATCACATCAAAACACATTGCTTTGTCTGTGAAACACATTCAGAAGTAATGTTATTATAGGATATAGAAAGACATGGCATTCAAGAAAACAGCATTAGGCAGAGGAGTGAGGTAGCCATTGATTACTGGGTGTTCCTGTATTATTTATTTCAGCAGACCTGTTGTGTGTAGGTTTGTGGATGATGTTTCTGGAAGGAATCAATGCAGGGGTGGTGCTGGGGATGCCCGCAGGCTGGAGCATTCCAGCTGGATGGGGCAGGGCAGAGCCCACAGGGAGGATGCTCCTCCATCCCCAAAAACACCTCCAGCAAAACCCTGCCAAGGTCCCCAGACCCACTGCTTTACCACCTCAGGTTTGGCAGAAGTACTCAACAAAATATTAATGGGAACTTCTGCGTGTGTGCCACCTGGTTATAATTTATTTGTTGTTTCGTGGCAGTTTCTGATGAGATCACAAAGCAAGTGGGTTGTTCTTGCTCCCAGAGGTTGTGAAACCCAGCTTAGTCACCAAGTTTGCACAGCTCTGGGCAGTTTAGGTGAACTGTGTTTCCGTACAGATTATCAGATATACAGGTGAGCAGCTCCAATCAGTTTTTCTTTCTGATAGAAGAAGGAAATCCAGATCTAAGATTGCTTTCACATGAGTAATCACATTGAAAAAATTATGACTGAAACCCAGCTGAGGTCTGAATCATACACAGGAAGGTGAGTAAAAAGCACGTATTTATACTCACAAAACGAGATGTTATCAATATGTTACCAAAATGTAGAACAAACACATTTGACCCTCAAGCTTCTTACCTCACTTACCACTTCTGACAGTTTTTTTGCATTCATATTTATTGGTGTTTCAAACACACTCGTGAATGCATTGTTCTTTGGATTGTGCCTAGAAAAGGGTAAGTGTAAAAGGATATTAGGAATGTACCAGGCAGCCCACCAGAAAGGTTCTCTTTGAGCACTGAAAACCACAATATCAGCCTCCACCCCTCTATACACATCTCTTCCCCCACTCATACAGAGATCTTAGATTACATTCAAGTTCTTACTGTAAGGAGTAGGTGCCTAGAGCAAAATTAATTTTAATGATCATCATATCAATGCTGTGATTCTAATAACAAAAGAGAATAATAGAATAAAAAACAACTGTCATCTCTTCTTTTTCTGCTGACAAATTTGACAGGAATTGATCATTATAAAATAAAAACTTCCTAGAACAAGCCAACTCCAAAATCTGCATTTTATACATTTTCCTTATGATTAGCTCAACCTTGTTAACTCTTAACCACTGATTTCGAAAGCACTGAATTTTGTGGTTGGTTTTATTTTCTTCCCACAATACTGAAAGGGAACTTAATTTGGTGTCTTTTAGCACACTGGCCAAATGAGGAAGCTTTATGCATGGTAAAAAGAGTTTCCCACCATTTGTGATTCACGTAAATCCAAAGATATGCATGCAATCACCAACAATACCTAATTCACATCACATACAGGACAGACTGAGTCCAAATGGTGGTCTTCCATTCTATTAAAATTACTAGCCAAATTAAACCTTTGCTTAAAAAAAAATGGAAGAGGAAAAAAAAAGGAAATACACTTACGCTTGACAGTAAGGCTTTTTCTCATGGCTAACAAAGTTGTTTACAGTTAACATCATCTTGCATACTTCACAGTGAAAACAGGCTTTATGCCACGTCTGGACATGCCACAAAAGAGAAACCAAACAGACATGATTTGTATTTCATTATTATTATTTTGCTAAGTTTAAAATCTCACTATTGATCCTTACCCTTCCTTTAATGAATCTGACTATTTTTTCTTCAAATATATACATGTTATTAATTCATTTCAGTTCTGAACCCAGTTATGAGCAAAGAACTTTTGGAACTGAGAGATTTGCACAGTGTTAGAAGTGCCAATCTGTACATTTATTATAGTCCAAAAATGATAAAGAAAGAGAACTGACCTGATCTATACAGTTAATCTTCTCAGCAGGGTAAACCCCATAGCCACATCTAGCACACGGCTGCACATTCATCTTGAAATCCACAGAGTGAAAAATATATAGGTTTATACAAAAGGTTCAAAGAGTATGAAAGTGACTTTTTGGCCTGTGCAAAGCACACTCTAGACACTCCAGTCAAGGCCTTTTGCTGTGGTCAATGGCTCCCATTAAAGCTCTGAATTGAAGTCTGTTGCTCCCTTTGCTGACCTTCTGTTTCAAAGTCAGCTGCAGGCTGGCTTTTAAAGCTGCCAGTTAGTAAGAGTGGTTATTTTGGCAACTGTGTCAGTGCAGAAGGGAGGGCAGCAATATCTTTCTCTAAATAGAAGAATGAACTCACAGAAACGAATCACATCCATGTGAACGTTAGAGCCTGATCATTTTGTATTTCAGTTTTGCAGTCATAGGCCCAGGATGAAGAGAAAAGTACATGCAGCAGCAGCAGCATTTACCATTAGTTCCTCCTCACCCTGATAAACAAGTGACCTCATGGGGGAGCATTTTGTGTTTCGGAGCAGCCTCACAGCAGAAGGAGGTACCACCAGAGATGGAGGCCAGAGGTGGGTTTGAAGCTCCCTGGCCCTTGGGCGGATGTAGAAGAAGTTCACTGCCATTGTCCCAGACAAGTTATTAATGTTTTCCCTTGGTGCCAGCTCAGTTTCACCTTGTATATTATGTCAGCACACTCTTTTCTCATATCTTCCTGTTTCATTCACCTGTCACTCCATCTCCAGGTGTAGGAGGATGCACTGTGAAACAGGCAGAGCCTCTTATCTCAAAGAGTTCTAAACATGGTGGATACAAATCCAAACTTCTATCTCCTACAGGAAAAACTTCAGAAAGGAACCATTTACTTTTTAATAGAATGAACAAAGCATCTATTTAACAGTGTTCACCAAGAGTAGACTGTAATAGATCAGAATATAAAAATTCCTTCACCAAAAAATGATAAGAAATGTCTGGTATTAGGATTCAAGCAAGCTATTAGGGTTGTGAAGTCTGCTCTGAACAAAAGAAGCTATTAAATTCTACCAGCTACAAATGGACAGGATTTAAGATTTACATCTTACCTAATCATAATGCCTCCAGCTGCAGGGCTCCATAACCCTGGGACACAGCTAAGAGTTATCTCAATCTGAGTAAAAGTCTACTTAGTCATCTCTGCATCTGCCCCACTGCCTACAGCAGTCCTGGGATATTGCTAAGCACTTCCCTTTTCTATAAATTGCAAACAATTCCATCAAAATAGTTTCTGTCTAAACCTTCTGGGTATGCTTAGGGAGCCTCCTATTCATCTCTCTATTGAGAGATGCAGTTCTGCCTAACTTATTATTGCTACTTTTACTGAATGCTGACAATGTACTGGCACAATGTCCTGTCAGCAACTGGTGTGCTGAAAATAGAGTCTCTAATCTAAAGAGCAGTGGCACTAAGTCCTGAAAACACTTAAGGCCCTTCAAAGTAACTAATATCAGTATATAAACAGATGCATTTTCATTTTTTAAAAATGTCCCCAGAACATAATTTCTTATACTAAAATAACTGCTGAGTTACCTTATGTTATTCTTTTTGGGATCAAGAGAGATTTATGTCGACAATAATATTACATCACAATAATATTTATCTCACTCACTCCCATGAACCAAAGTAATTTGGAAGGCTTCCAGTTCCCTTCTCACACAGCTTTGCATCTTGTCCCAGATTGTCATTCTGTTTATGCAAGTGACCTGTATTAGGGTCACAGTGGCCAGGCTGTCTCCTCCTCACTTAGCACTTGGCACACTACCAGTTGTCACCTCTTTGTGTTCCACTCCAAGAGTCACCACACAGTGTATTTTCTAGACAGTCCCAGGGGTCTCCATGCTGTCTGAAGCCCACTTGGAGCCCTTGTCTCCCACTTTAGCGAGAATAAGAGTGCATGACCTGCTCCTGGCCCTGCATTGCTTAAGACCCTCCTGAAATGAGCTCAGAGAAGTGGTGAAAGCAGGACACCCATGAACCACACCAAACTGTGAAGACTTGGCAATTACAGAACAAATAATTAATCCAGGAGTCACCTGGACACTGAGCACCTGGAGAGGACTCCAGCATGGATGATCATCATACCCACAGAGCCCACAGACATCCCTCATTGAAGGCAATGAGACTGTGTGCTCCTTCCAAGAGGAAAGAACAAATAAAGCCCTTTATTTCACAGATAAATCCTACTTCATTTCAAGACATACAAAGCCCATTTTTCTCTTTTCACAGTGACAGATACTACCAGCTTGTCTGGAAGTCAGAAAATGCATTTTCCAAGTTCTCCTGCTTCTCCCAAGTCACAGCATGTTCAAGAGGAGGAGTGTGGTAACACACAACATCCTCCACAGCTACTGTCTTTCCCAGCCACATCTACTTCCCTCACATCCATTGTGCACCAGTTCTGCTGGAGTCTCTTAGAGATTTTCCCATTTCTGGGGACCCCAAAGCTGTCTTGTTCTTCACCACCCTGGATTAAAGCCGAGTTGCTAACAAAAAAGGGAGTTTATTAAAAAGTAAACATTGAATGGTCTCATTACAAAGTACACGCTGTATTTTGATCATGCAAGGAATTAAATCACAAAACCAGTGCAAGTTTGTTATCTTGACAAATCTTAGCAAGACATTTTCTCTTCAGTTAAAAGCTCATTGTGGCTTTTTTCCTCCTTTAGTAAGGCCTCATAAAGGCTTTTTGATATCAATGAAAATCTTGAAAGGCTTTACTTAACAGTAGAACCTTAATCAATGTGGTTTAAAAGTACTGTGGTTACACATAAAGTACAAGGGGACGGTGCCTTGAAAGTGCAAATTAGTGGGAAGAAACATTGTTACCTCTCCAGCCTCCTTAAATTCATTGAATTAACTGCACAGAAAACTTGAAGCATGTCTGCATCCTCAATCTGATTGTAAAAAAGCACATATTAGTCACACTAAGTAACCTCTCAAGAGACATTCAAGTCACGGTCACCTCCTCTGTCACTCCTGAATTGAAGCTGTGCCCTTCCAACCACATGAAGAACAGGAAGCCAACCATCACAAATTATGACAACCCAATCTTCCCTCTGTATGCAAAAATATCCCAAAGTTGCTGGTTTACTACAAAAAATGGGAGTTTTTTCCACTGGTAAAAGCTGCCTGTAAAATTTCAAGCACTCAACCAGCCTTGTCTGTGTTCACCCTCTCTGAATGCTGTGGTAAATTACTTACCTGGGCTCAGGCCCTTTTGCCTCATACAATCTCTCCATGCTAATCAAATTTAGCACGGTAGGAAATCCAGCTTGGAAAAATATTGAAAGAGAACTGGAAAAGATTTATCCACCCCAAAATTCACAAGACTTGAATAAAAACTTCTAAAGAACCTTCCAAATTTATACAGTTGCTTTTTCCATTTTTGCTGTTTTGAAAACCAGCCAACAACTGTTTATATTTCATGATTAAAAAGTTTATGCTTTCAATTTTCCCTTGTTGCCAGTGTCAGGAAAACCTGAGAGTGTAGGGATTTTGCAAATGCTTCTAACAGAGAGAGATAAAGTAAGAGAGAAATCAAAAAAAAGAGCAAAGGGGCTAAGAAGATATCACTGTTACAGAGCAGAGAAAGAATGGGTCAGGATGAGCTACAATCTAAGATAAAAGCTTGAAGAAAAGTGTGAAAAACATGTAGAGCACAGCCCACATCACCACCAGTGTCCAAATATGCCCATTTGTTGTGTATCATAACACAAATAAGGCTCAGGTTTAAAACTCACAAAATATGGCATGTAGATTATTCTCTGCCTGATTATAAAGAGATCCCAAGAAAACACATCCATCAAGCTGAGGTGTATTACTCTGCAGAATTCCATAAAGTTGCAGTGTGCCCAATCACTCTTCCCTACCCCCATATTCCTCACAGAATACCAAAACCATCCATCCTTCCTTGCAAAACACAGGAAAATCTAACAACCGTTGTTTGGAAGGGAACACACTGTGAGTCACTCAAACCCTCCATCCTAAAAGCATCCCCAAGCTCCCAGGTCTCACAAAAGCCCATCCTAATATTCACAGCTGTTGTAAGAACACAGGACACAGTTGTTATTCCAGACAGGTACAGTGCAGCAGCCTCAAGCCTCTGGTTTGTACCTGCCATCCACCTTCCAGTCTCCAAAAGGCACACCCCATTTTCATCCTGCAGCTGCATGCACTGGTTAAACACTTATTTTCCCCAATGTAAACATCCAGTCAAAAGCTCCATTATTAATGTTTTTAAGGAGGAGGCTGAGTCTCCAGGGCAAAGGAGATGAATGGTGATGCTATAGGTATCACACTGCTGGCTCTTTCCCCTGCCCAATAGCGCACACAGCCAGCTGTGCCATATTCTAAGTTATAATTTTTTTCCTTTCTGACCCTTTCCTAGGTGGCAATCACTCCATGCCCTGAAGCAAGATACTTTCTTGTATTTCTATTATATTTCTTATTTTCCCCTTACTCTATACTGAAAACAAGAACAATTTTCTGAAAAAGAAGTCTAGCACCTTGTACTGCATTAAAATTAAGATGTATTTAAGAAAGGTATTGCAGCACACTAAGGAATCAAACTTTCTCTTTGTGAAGGCCAGCAATCAACATGAAAATAGAAATACAGAAAATAAAAAGAAAATAGAAAAAAAACAGTTTGAGTTTGAGAAATTCTCTACAACCCATTCTAATAGTAAACTCTTGAAACTTGGCAAGCATTATCAGACCACTTTTTTTGATAGCAATACAATGATGTTTAGAAAAAAGACATTTTAGGTCTGCTACTTTTGCTGTGGTGACCAGATGGCAATGGATAAAGAAGATGAAGATCTTCATCTTCATGAAGATACAGAAGCAAACACTTTCTGTATTTCCTGGGCAACAATCATACATATAATCAGAAAAGCATATTTGGATGTTCTGAATTTCAGGTGCCACTGGCAGTCACTGCTAGTGATTACAGAGTCTCTCCTCTCCTCTCCTCTCCTCTCCTCTCCTCTCCTCTCCTCTCCTCTCCTCTCCTCTCCTCTCCTCTCCTCTCCTCTCCTCTCCTCTCCTCTCCTCTCCTCTCCTCTCCTCTCCTCTCCTCTCCTCTCCTCTCCTCTCCTCTCCTCTCCTCTCCTCTCCTCTCCTCTCCTCTCCTCTCCTCTCCTCTCCTCTCCTGTCTATACATTTGTTCTCTACATCATGATCTGTACATTTCCAGTGTCCCTGCTGCTGATGGTGATCCATTATGGATTTGGAAGTGACGCTGTCCCCTCGAAAAGAAGCAGCTAACAGATGGCATGAGAGGAACCATGGGATTCTGCTAGTTTGATTTTCAGGAGAAAACTTTGGCTACACACCCAGCCAGGAGCCACAGGCACAATCCCAGGGAGCAGGGAGCAGGGAGAAGTCCCAGCAGCAGCGTGCAGGCACACGGCAAGAGCTCCTCCATCACATGGAGGCACTGACCTGTCGGGGAGCCAAAGCCTGTTTGTTACCATGCCTGTGTTTTGTGCCAATTAGGAGGCAGTTACACTGAAAAATGTCTCTTTGATGTAAATCTCTTCAGGTAGTGAATGTTAAACACCAAGCACCGCTGGGTAGGTGTATGATTTTGCAGGATTGGAGCCTGCATCCAGGAGTAATTAGCAAGACTGTGCCAATCTTCAGTCCATGTACTGGACCGCTGGGCCTGATGCTAGGGCTGCACAGTGGGATACCGTAATTAGCAGAGATGCAACACGCACAATAATTGGGAGGATAAGGAAATGCCACTGAAGTTTATATAAGGGGGAAAATTCCCTTAGATCTAGACAACCTCGTGTCACCATGAAACTTTCGACTCTTCTTTGGCAGGGGTGTGTCGGAGCACAGCTATTAAAAAGTGATAATTTCGGTTTTGCTGTGATGGGGCCGTCATTACCTGGGGAGCAGGGAGGGCCCGGGGGCCAGGGGGGCCAGATGGGGACAGGGATGGGGAAAGGGATGGGGAGATGGGAGAAGGGTCAGAAATGGGGACGGGAAAAGGGTCAGGGGTGGAGACGGGGACAAGGGTCAGGGATGGGGATGGGAAAAGGGTCAGGGATGGGAACAAGGGTCAGGGATGTGAACGGGAAAAGGGTCAGGATGGGGATGGAACAGGGACAGGGATGGGGACGGGACAGGACAGGGAGCAAGGGTCAGGGATGGGGACGAGAAAAGGGTCAGGGATGGTGACAAGGGTCAGGGAGGGAGCCCGCCCCGCCCCGGCGCCGCCCCGGAGCACCGCCGGCCTCTTTCGTTTTAAGTGTCGCTTTAAGTTTCGCTTTCGCTCCCGCTCGGCCGGACCCAGCGCCAAGGCAAGTCCTGGACCCTTCCCAGCCCTTCCCCTGCTCCCCCCGGTTCCCCTGCCCTGCTCTCTTCCCTCGGTGCCCGCTCCTCGCTGCCCGGGCGGGCCCCGCACCGCTCCCGGCACCGCGGCCTGCACGCTCCGCTTGCTCTGTGTGTGTGTGTGTGTGGGTGTATGTGTGTGTGTGTGTTTGCCAAATCCGAGGCTGGACCCGGATTTGGGAGCTGCTCTTGTTCTGGGGGAGCTCCCCAAGCTCTGCCAGGGCCCCGCTCCCTGGCTGGGTGGTGCAGCCATGGAGCCACTGGTGGGCTCTGGGCTGCTGCTGGTACCGGGGTGGTTTTCGATGTAAACGTGTGCTCTTCCCAGTAAATGGGTGATAAAAGCGAATTTAATCTGCCTAACTATGGGAAAGGGGCAGGAATCGGTGCTGATTTTCTGATGAAAGTCTGGAAGCAGAGACCCGATGTTTCAGTCCATCCCACCCTGAGCAGAGGTCCTGCGTGTGCCCTGTGCCTCTGCTGAGCTGGCGCTGCTCCTTCTGCTGTGGTTGCCCCATTGCTTAATGGTGAAATTAAAACCACCAACAGGAAATACACAGGAGTCTTTCACTTACACGCATCTGACTATGTATATGCAAATGAAAACACTGGAGCCCTTGCTTTCATCCTAACATGCTTCTTTCCAGACCATGGGAAACGATCTGGGAATTACTTGTGTAATGGGGACAGCTCACTGGGCAGGCTCATTGCAGGGTACTTGGGATTACCAGGTGCTGGACTTTGATGATCCCAGGGCATCCTTTACAACTCAGAATATTCTATTTTATGATTGTATTCTATATTCTGTGATCTTTCACCATAGAATTATTTTTGATTTTGCTGTAATATGCTTTTTCGAGATTGATGTTAGTTGAGTTTCTTTTGGTAACTGGCTCAAGAAAATAGAGATGACTGAACATGTGCAATGCCACAGCAACTCAGGACCAGAAATACGTAGCCACTCTTTCTTCAGGAAGTATTGTACAACAAAACTGACTAAAACCCTCACGTGTATCTTCTGTAAACCAGACAATAAACAATCTGGTTCACAGAAGTATTTCTAAAATGTCAGTGCTCGCTGAGGGTCACTTATATTCCTGTATTTTCTTGTAGATGTCAGAGGATCAGCGTGGTGATCTCCTTGCTGGAGAGGAAGAGGATGAAAATGGCTGTGATGTAGTTGATGCAAGGCCAGACAGACGCAGCAGGTTGTCACTTTTTGGAAAGTAAGTTCCTACTTGTACTCCTGATTTTGTTGTTTATCAGCTGCCATGGTATCCTTTTAATCAAAGAAACATAAAAAAGCTTGATTTGGTGTTCAGTTTGCCATGTTCACAATGTTATTGATGGCCTGGATGGAAAGATGGTTTATGTTGTATGAATTTAATGTATCTTGTCTGTACCTTAAAGTATTTCTTTCTAATATCCTCTATAGGGAAACCTATAATATCTCCCATAAGTTTTATTTGGCAGCTAAGAGACCACCAAGTTCATTTAGCATCAATTACAGCCCCACATCTTAAACATTGACCTTTGGTGGAGCTGGGAATTGAATATGCCATTAATTATCTGTTTTACTGCACTCAGCTCAGCTAATCTCCAGCATCACTGGAATCCCCTGCTGGCTGTCTAAGTTACTTTAAAGCCTGGATGTGCCATCTAGGCTGTAGCACAAAGATGCCTCACCAACTCTAGAGATGTAACCCCTTACAGAACACATTAAAAGCCTTTCATTTTAAAGCATAGTAGTCTCACTGAAGCATATCATTAAACCAGTGGGAAGCAAGAACTATTTACTGCTCGTCCATACTCATGAAAACACTGGATAAATATGATTGGAAATGCAAAAGATGAAAAAGGAACATGCAAAGTTTATAAATACTGTTGAATGTCAGAAAATGGTTACTTCATGTTGGATTTGGTGAGATTTTGCAAGAGATATTTGATGCAAAGTCTAATGCATTTACAGAGAGGTTTTGATTTTTTTAATACTGGAAATTTACATTAAAGTGAACATTGTAATTCAGAGAGTACATGGCTAATATACTTCTGTTTTTGCTGCTTACTCTGTGAGTTTAATAGGGGTAACAAATTTGTGAGAGCAGTGAAGATGCATTAGTCTTAGAAGACTCTTGATGTGCTGTTAAGCAAATCACTACTTTCTCTGTCTTATTTTATCATTCCTCAAATATGTTTCTTGATGTGTATGTGTATTATTAATTATAACAAATAGACAAATGTAACATTTGTTTCTAAATCTTGTCAAATATTTTTTCAAAGGTTTCTTTTCAACTTTGTAAAATGTGTGTTTTGATATTTGATTTGGTCTTCTTTATAAGAGGTGATATGCTAATACTACTATTAAATTATGTGACTCAAAGTTAATAATTTCCAAAGAAAAGGCAATAATCAGCATTTCTATGACTTTTTTCCACAAGAAATTTTTCAAATAATTTGGCTATCCATCAGTTTGAAGCATTCATCTTTTGGGAACTCCTTGAAGATGCAATTTGCAACGCTTCTCTTTAGAAGTAAAAAATTGCTCAGATTAAGTATGAGGCAATTGAGAGAATTCAACTTAGATTTTGTAGAAAAAAATTCTTTTGAGATATCTAACAGAGTTTTTTTAAAGAAAGTAGTGATTTCTTAAAGAGGAATGAGTGCTTGACAATTAAGGTGTTTGTCCTACAGAAACAAAAAGCTTTCGGTCTGAAGAAGATAGGGGAGGAATGTGAGAGGATAAAGGAAAATGGGATCTGATCTAAACTGGGATTGTGATAAAGTAGAAAGTGAAGAGAGAATGATCAGTCTTTGTGCCTCACAGGGAATCTAGGGGACATGCAATGAAAAGTCATGCAGTAGGCTTAAAACAAGTGTTAAGATGTAATTTTAACATAGTGCAGAATGTCACTGTAACCAGGGGATATGCACATGTCAAGACTTTAGGTAAATTCAGAAGAGATTAGATGTGTGTGGAATAAAATTCCAGATGTTAACATCTTTGGTGATGATGCTCCCAAGTCGTGTCTCTGTGAGGATATTCTGTATCCAATTTCTTTTGTTTGCTTTCTTCAGACTCAGTCAGTACCAGGGACCAGGCTAGATGTATTTGTACTTGGACCAGTGGGGCTCTCTGTCCTGATTGCCAAAGCTTCATTTTGGCAACATGAAGAAATATATCTTTAATAAGGTGTCCAGAAAGCTTTGGAGTGACTACAATTTTATCAGGGATAAAATCCACCCAGTCTTTTACCAGTTGTGCAGTTCTCTCATTGAAATTCTTCACTGCATTTCATGTACTATTGCGTAACATAAGTTCAATAGGAAAACAAGGAACTTGTGGTGTTACATGAGCACATTAATTTTAATTTGAGAGAACAGAGCAGTGAGAAGCCAAATTGAAAGCTGTGCAGACAGACCAGCTGTTTCCAGGACCTTCACAGCTCCAATTTGCCACTCTCTGGCTGTGACTGGAGATCTGCCCTGTCACAGCAGTAGCTATAAGTAAATTAAAATCTTACTCACTGCAGTTTATGTCTCTCTGAGAAGTCTGTGAGGCCAAGGAGGTCACGAGGCTCAGAACAAACCAGGATGGTCAGATTCTTCTGACATCTCAACAATTCGGGGAAATTATCTTCTACATATTTCTTCTCTTTGGAAAAGTGCTAATACTTAGCTAATGTTGGTGAGAAAAACTGTCCGGTGGGGAAAAAGAGTTGGAAGAAATTTTGGATTAAATGTGCCAGCCGGGTTTTTATTTAGCCACTAGATGGCAGGAGGGGATTAATTTTGTGTACTGCAACAAGAGCAAAAAATGGGCTGTGCTGCAGCTCAGCAAAAAGTTTTGTTCCACAAAGCAAATGGTGCACAGGCACATTTTTGGTGCACAACCTGGCACATTCTGGCAAGGCTGTGCACCAAAAATGTTTAAAACACGTTTAAAGAAAGATTCAGCTAAGGATTTCAAATGTGTATTTTATTTTTTTTAGCTAACTAATAGAGTTTTTCCTATACAAGTTTGGGCTTTTTTACTATACTATGTGTGCTCCTTTGACACTTTCAAGGCTTTAAATATAGTCTTGCTTCTCTTCTCCACAGAATGATTTAATATCTTTATTTAGTATCTTTTGTGTTTTATTGGGGACCTCCATTAGGGAGATTGATGGCAGCAAATGCATTTTAGCATCCAGGAAAGCTAATGTGACATGAAATGGAATAAAATTGCAGTTGCACTTTGTTAAGTAGAGCTAAGATTTCTCTTAATCCTAATTAAAGTCGGTTTTTTTGAAAAGTTGCATCCAGAAATTCCCAAGACTTACATTTGCACTGTCAAAAATCCTGAGTGCTTGTGGGCTTCAGTGAAGGAGCAGTGCAGAAGAGTTTTGTTATGAGTAGTATCTAGGCACCAGTTTTATCCTAATTTAATTGTATAGAACCATTTGTCATCTGGTTACTTTTATCTGCTCCAGCCCTACTGTCTTATTTTATTGTCAGTATTCCCCTTCTCATCTGGAAACAGAAAACACAATTTAAATATCTATTAAAAAATCTTTACAAATATTTAATTACAAAAGGAAGTGTGTGATTCTATGGTGCCCTCAATGCATACACATTATATGGATTGTAAGAAAGCCCCACTAAGAAATTTCAGAGGTTTTGTGGGGCTTGTAGTCACCAAGAATATTTTAGCTGTTTAACATTGCAAATCCAAAATATCTGTAAGATATTTATTTCTGTCAAGTCCCAACACTTTAAAGTTTGAGACTTTCAAGTAATTTGGAAATTTCCTGGAAATGCCACCTTCCATAGTTCAGTGGTTGTGATAGTTACATTGTTAAGATATTTACCAGGTTTGTAAATTAGTATTTAGATGAAAAAGATTTATGGATATGTACCTTTTCTTTCCATGTGTACAGTGTTTATTTGGGTTGTAGGACATCAAAGTGAGGAAGCAAAGGTGTTACCAAAGGTTGTCTGTTTTAAATTCATGACCCTTGGTCTCAGTACAGCCATATTTCTCAACATAAATAACCTTGTCCTTCAAAGGATAAATATTCATTTTTGAGATTCATCCTCAGCTGAACCTCAGGTCTGGAGTTGTAAAAGGTGTAGAAAATTGTCTTTGTTTCAGCTTAGCTTTTCTGTTGTTCCTCTGTCTTTTGGGGATCTATCTTCCATCCACTTTTCACAGTATCACATTCATTCTAAATTGGAAGGGACCCAAGGATCATCAAGTCCATCCCATAAGTGCCTGTATGGGCATCACCAACAGCTTATTTTTACATTGGTTTGTAAAAGAAGCTGCTTTTCAGGTAGAACTTTTATGGAGAACAGCTTCACACTGTTGCAGATACTTATGTTCTCCAGAGTTGTCCATTCTCTTACACATTTTTCAGTGTCAGAATATAATAGGCCTTTCAAAATAAATACTGCTAAGAAAAGTATCTCTTTTATCCTTAGATAGACTAAAAATAGCAAGCTACTTTAAAACAAATAACAGCTGATGAATGATTATCTGAAGTTATGTTCTGGGCTGCAGCTCAGATGTCTGAGCTGACCTCCTGTTTCAGCCTCATGTTTCCTTAATGTCTCGAAGGAAGTCACTGTCACAGATCCAAAATCTGTCACAATATAATTTTAACTTTGTTTGGAGTTTGCTTGTTTTGCTTAGCACAAGGTAAATGTCAAATTCTTTGTGTTCACCTGAAAGCACCAAACATAAAATTTCAGAAATAATTTATAGTTTGGAAAGCTTTCTACAAAAACAATTAAGAAATTGTAATAAAGAAAACAGGGATATTTCATTTTTATTACTCTTTTTTAAGTCAGAGGTTGTTCTGGTTTGTTTTGGTTTTGTTTTGTTTGTTTGTTTGGGGAGTTTGGTGGGGGATTTTTTTGTGTGTATGTGTGTGTGTCTGTGTTTTGGAGGTTTTGCTGTTGTTTTGTTAAAGCAATTTTTGTTAGATCTGGAACTCAGCTTCTGGAGAACACTGCAGGAATATTTAACAATGGGTGGAAACTGTGGCCACTGCTTGTACTTTCCCTTGGGTGCTTACTGCATTTACCTCATAGGAAAAGCCCAATATCTTGAAGTACTATTTAGTCTATATTACAAGAACTCATTGATTCACAGTCAATATTTGTTTCCAGTCTCCTTGGAGCCTTTTTAATGTGAAGTACAGCAAACACTGTGTTATCCAGGAACTGTATCTGAAGTAATCACAGTCAAGTATCCTAATTAAGTTTTGTAATTAGAGTAGTAATTTATTTCCTTCACTACAACAAACTCTGGGCTGTATCATACAGAATTTGGAGGACAGCTATTTTGTAGGGTGAGATTTAAGCTTTCAGAGCAATCCAAACAAATTAAGCCAAATTTATAATAAACCAAAGCTGTTTGAGGGTAAATATGTCTCGGGATCTTTTGGGTCCCCCCGCGATTGTTGAAAGTCTCTTTTCCCAGCCTGGATGCTTGAAGAATGAGCCAGAGGTCTTCATTTCCCGGTCTCAAGGTGGTTTATTGTTTGTTATCTATAAAATTCTTTCTCCTGCCCTGCTGAGGTTCATCCAGCAGCACAGTTCCAGGCACTCTGCCTGCCCCCAGGGTGGTGTTATGTCTTTATACTAAAAACTACCTGTACAATGTTTACAATTACTTTCCAATACCCATCACCTATGTTAGACAGTGAGCTTCTACTCCAAACCAATCTGTAAGTGCCACCATCGCAGCAGAAGATGGAGGCCAAGATGAGGAAGGAGAAAGGCTGGACATGCCCAGATCCCTCCATCTTGCCTCCTTAACCCCCATACCAGAAACCCCAAAATCGGCTTTTTCACCCAGTGATAACTTCACTGTTATTCTGTCTAGACTGTTGTGGCTTGCTGATCTTCATATAAGGCTGGTGATTTGCTCCACAGGTCATAATCAAACCCACAGGTGTTTTGGGCTCCATGCCAGGGCTTTTGAGCCCCCTAGCAGGGCTCTTGGCCATCCTGGACAGCCAGAGGGATGTTCTGGGTTCCCACAAATATGTTGGAAGTAGTTGTATTAGTTAAATATAGAGAGGCTTTGTAAACTATGCATGTTAATTTGCATTATTTTGCTGGAAATATTCATTGTGTGAATATTGCAGCAATGGTGGATCAGGTTTTGACAGAAGAAAGAGGAGAAGTCCGCTGTCCCACCTCCATCCCAAAATCTCTTTTCCTGCACTCTTGCACAGGAGCAGGGATAGAGTGAGTGATGGGAGGGTGTTTTCTGCCTGTCAGCAAAGGTGGCTGTGGCTGCATGAGCTCAGCTGGCAGGGTGCTGGCTCGGGGGCTTTGAATGGCCCCACAGAGCAGAACAGTCCAGCGTGACCCAGCGCTGACACAGGCGAACGCTGGGGCCCGAGCTCACAGAGCATCCTGCTCTCTCTGCAATGCTACCCCAGCATGGTGGGCTCCTAGCAGTGCCACACAGCACCAGACTTGCTCCCCAGCACAGGCTGAAGCTGCTTGCAGATGCAGTGTGGAGTACCATTTGATGATGAGCCAAGGTACTGTGGGATGTTATTTGCCTCCTTCCTTCTCTGGCACCTGTTTGGAAAAATCATGAGTTTATAGCCTAAAACAGTTCTGTTTAGCTAATTCTAGCTCCACTGGCATTTTGCAATTGCTAATCCTTGCCAGAGTGTTCTCTGAGCATTAGTGTTTGGTGGGCTTGCTTTATTTTGAGTCATTTTCCAAGCAATCCATATGTACCTGTTAATTTCTCTTAGTACCTATGGAAGGTAAAAGACCTTTCATCTATTTCTTTTTTTTTTTTTTGCATATAATTGCCAGTTGCCTATGTACATTGTACTGCCTAGGGTATGATCATGCAAGATTTCAGTTTCCAGAACACCCATGGAAGGTATGGATGTGCAGGTTTTCTAGAAATGTGCAGAAAGCCTTTCAGCAAGCAAAATTCTTTATTTGTAAAAATTTACCTTTTGAATGTTTTTTGGCTGTTATGTTGCCACAATATTGTGAGGCCTGCGTGGCAGATATCATGTAGCTAATTGGGAAGCTGGATCTCAATTACAAAAGTGATGATTGAGAGTTTAGAACTCTGTTTTGCAGGCATCACACCACAAAATCGTCATGTGGATTGTAAGTGAACCCTAAAATATTAAATGCACAAAACTAGGGCCCTGCTACCTGTTTCTTTTCATTTTGCTTTTGTCTTTTTTCAACTGCTGTGAAATGTGGACAATATTAGGTATTTGTCTGTTGAAAATTCTTGTCCAAAGTGCAGCTGGCTTAGTCCCAATGCACTTGGTCTGCTTCATTTGTCTATAATAAATTAAATTGCAATTGTGGTTTTGATTTGAATTAGTTAAGGCCATCACTAACACATACTTAAAAAGGCAGGAAGGCATGTTTAGATTAACTATCAGAACTTCAAAAGACATTTACAAAGTATGCCAGAAGTTGTAGTCTGAGGCTTGTTCTTTCAAACAGCTCAACTCTTGCATTATACTGTGAGTTGTTTTGGACGGAGTTTCTCAGTTTTCCAGGTTTTTGGAGAAGATTCTGTCTCCTAATTGGAGATGGATCTGAAACTAAAATGGGACAAAAAAGCTACAAGAGTAGCTTAGGGTCTGAAAAGTGTCTTATAATGAAATATTGAAAATGTATCCAGTGTTTCAATTGATGTTAAATAGTCATGCAGGCACTAGCATTTTTCTCTCTTGAGGGAAACTAATGTGTAAGAATCAAAGTTAGGAATTTGCTTCTGGACTGAGATCCACTGTAAACCTCCATGGTGGATGTTTACAATAAGAATGCAAACAATGACTTTACAGTAAGGATGGTTTGTTCAATGCCCTTTCTTTCCAGGAGGCACCTGTCACTAAGCTAACAATCTAGACATAAACATAGCACAGATGGACAAAATATGAATTTTAAGATTATTCTCCACTTTACTGGGCAGAATCCCAGGGTGTGTCAGTTTGGAAGGGACCACAGTGGCTCCAGAGTTGCCCCTGGGATTGGCTCAGCTGGTTGGAACATGTGGCATCCATCAGGTTTTTTAATTTTTTACTACCCACCCCCTCCCTACAGCCACATGATCTGCAATTGCTTTGTGAAATACCCTTGTTTAGACTTCATTTTGTGATGGAAGAACTGAGACCAAGAAATACAGAGTTACTTTCCCTAAGTTATTCCACAGCAGAAGCACAACTCGTTTTGGTTTGTTTAATACCTTTCATCAAGTTAAATGGGCAAAGCAGAGCTAGCATATGGTCTTAATAAATATATTTTATTCTCTGTTGTACTCTCAGATGTGGTATTAAAAAATGTAGGGAAATGCCAGGATTTCTTTAAGTAAATTGAAGAGGTTTATTTTGCAAACTTTCTGTGAAATCTCTTACACTACTGTTTCATGTGTCATATCAAGAACAAAAGTACTTTTTTAGCATGACATTATTTGTTTTGGATGAATGAACTCAGTCCAGTGTTGGAAAGAATTTTTTTAATGATAGCTTAGGTCCTTCCCAGCTCTAGTATTATCTTGATAAGTTCAAGGAAATAATCACATTGTTTACCTAACTCCTTTCTTTTGATACTGCTACAGCAATATTTTCTGTTCAAAATTACTGTGTTTACCATTATTTGAAGGGCCTGAGACATGAGTTTCCAGATGAACAAGGGGCACTGTCCTAGTTGGTTCCTAACTTCAGGTTAATTCAAAGAAAAGGCTTTGCCTCTGTTGGCTTTGTCTAGTCAGCTGACAATGATTCCAAAGATGCCCTTAAGAGGTCATGAACTAATGGGCAGTTCAAAAAGATGCTGAAGGCTGATTAATTCCTGTGGGCCTGTTCTTGATAGCATTTACAATAATTATTTTATTGCCTGAGCAGTCCTGTTGCTCCCAGGAGGAAAGTGGAGTGGGTTTGTTGGGGGCTGTGGTGTTCCAGGAGGCACCCTGGCCATTTCCCTTCATTCCAACCATTCCCAAAAATTACTTCCAAAGTTCAGACACTTCAGCAAAGCAATATATAAATAGGCAAGGGTAGCACAGAGTTCAAATGTCATTAATAAATATGAACTTCAGACTCCAGTATTATCAGCTTAGCATGTTTTACTGAAATTTTGAATTTCTTTAACAGATGAAACAAGATCCTGACAGGGAACAGAAATCTAGGAACACTGGTGTTTTGTGTGTGGTATTGTGTTTATGTTTGCTATTCTAAATTGCAGCTGTCAGTTTTCATGCCTTTTGTGTAGGACATCTGTGTGCCATGGTAAGCAATGTAGGTGAAATAATGTTTAAATGCCTTTTTGGGGAACTTCTATGTGCAGTTTTGTAGGATCACTTTTCTTCTCTCTGCTAAAGGAAGACTTTCTATTGTGTGGAAAATATCCTGACTTTAATATTAGAAATTTTTTTCAGTTTTCTTTTGACATCTATCTGGCATATATTTTAAAATAACCTTCTAAAGACTGGTGATTTTGTTGGTGCTCGTCTATCAAAGTCAGCAGTCCTTTGCTAACATTTGCTAATAGGGAAATTGAAAGTATGCAATGCTTACTTGAACTTCCTGCTATTCACTTAGTATCGCCCCTTTTTCCTCAGGAAACTTCTGTTTCAGCTCTTCAGCTTTTTCTTTCAGTTTCTCTCATGGCACATAATTTACAAGCCTGAGTATGCACTTTCAAATGCACTGTAATACAGTTTTAGTATTTAGTCTAGACCTTGTGGTTTAGTCTTTGTCCCATAAAATTTATGCTTTCTGATTTTTAACAGTAAAGGAATATTCATTTTTATGAAAGATAATTCAAGTAGTGACACACTGTTCTTGTCCAGAAATCTTGCTGTTCTGCCAGCCTAATGCAATATTAATGGGAAAAGGCAGCAGGATAATCTGTTATTTGTATGCAGTTCTAAATCTGTGTGACACTACCAAAACAGATCTGACAAAGAACAAAGAGTGTGGCTTAGAGAACTCAAGATCTAAAAAGCTCTAGTCAGGTTTAACAAGTGTTTTTGGCTTGATATTGCCCACAGGGTTCAATAAAAAAATTCAAAGTAGGGAGAGTGTACAGTAATTAGAGATGTATTAAATACAGTGAAATTAGACTGGATAAAGGTATTAAAGCTGAAGAAAAGTGTTAAAGCTGGTAGTTTGAAGAGAAGTTTTTATAGGCGATCCTAATGCATGATCATCAGAAAGCATCAAAAGTATGAATTATGGAGCCCACATCAGACCACTGATTATTGAGGCTAAGATAGAAACATAGAACAAAATGTTGACCCTTGTTTTGGCTTATTTATAAATTCTGTTTCCTGTTCAGTTTTTTTTTAATGAATAAATCTAAATTGATCTCCAGGACACTCAGTTTTACTGCACATAGCTTAGTGATGCCTTGTGAATTCAAACACAATTGTATTTGCATTTTCATTGTTTTCTGTCTATCCTTTCACTGTCTTTTTAAATAAATAAGTCCAGTCCAGGATTTTTCCCCAGGAGAGCAAACAGCATTTGTGATGAGCAGTAGTCACAAACATAATTCATATTGTGCATGCAACAATGGAAGGAAAGTGGGAGTTTTTAGGCAGAAAGGGCAACACAGCTACACAAACTGCGTGAAAATAAATCAGCAATATAAGATTTGTAAGTCTCTTTAGAGGCCTT
The DNA here is from genome assembly GCF_047830755.1 of Zonotrichia albicollis. Classification (NCBI taxonomy): domain Eukaryota; kingdom Metazoa; phylum Chordata; class Aves; order Passeriformes; family Passerellidae; genus Zonotrichia; species Zonotrichia albicollis. The sequence continues at coordinate 42,453,073 of NC_133825.1, forward strand.
AGAACTAATGCACTGTCCCATTTATTCCACAATACTGTAACTTAATGGGAAACTTCTTCAAATGAAGCCTGTAGAGAGTCCCCAAATGTCAAAAGTCCTAAGGGAAACATATCAGTGGTTTGTAATTGATTAAAGAGCGTTGCAACTTAAGACACCTTGCATCCCACATCACTTAAGGGTATGAAAGTTCTGGTGGGTGTCAGTGAGAAAATGTTTATACTGTCCACTGCTTTGAACCTGCCCAGACTCAACAGAAAAGCTGAGAGTGTGACAGAAACTAGAATAAAACTATTCACCAATGCCAGAAAAGCATTTGGACTCCAGAAGGTGTCCTGAAGTGATGTGTTTTGCAAAGACACCATGTTTTCAAGGGCAGATTTTCTTTTTATTGGAAACATGTTATCAGCTATTCAAAAATTATATTGCACATTGTATAAAAGAAGGAAACCAGAGTAAAACTCTCAATGTTTTGAGATACTCCTTTTCAAGGAAAGTCAAAGTTTACTGAACTGATAGAGCAAAGTAAGACACAGTTCTCTCCTTTTGTGTGTTTACTTCAAATAGAAGTGAATGGAATCAGTGTGGCCTTTTCCACCCAACTCTGAATGTCAGCTCCCTTAAATTAAATAGTGTAGAATTGTACAGTTTTTTTAATCTGCCTACATTTTTCAGCACACCAGCAAAAGGCCCTAATTTTCCTGGGGGAGAAGGGGACTATAGCTTTTTTTAAAAACCTAGATATCTCTCTGTAATACCATTTTTAGAGCTTATTTTGAACAACTCTCCCTGGCCTTTGTCCTGCACATGGATTCTTAAATGTTGGTATGTCACACTTTTATATGGTAGCAGCAGGAATTGAGGAAGGTGCCAGTATGAAGGAAGTCAAAGGAGAGAAAATCACAGCTAATAAGAGACACTGCTTTATTTTTTCTAAATAATCTTCAGGTATAGTTAAATGTTGTTGGTGATATTTTTATCCTTAAATCTTGAACCATATTGAAACAATAATTTATTCCAAGTATAAGAGAAAAGAAGGTTTGTTGTGATTAGTATCAATCCTTTATATGATCAAGTCCACTGCTTCTGCAAAGGAGGTATCTCCATTGACTTTGGCAGAATTTTAGCCACTCCTGTTGTTAAAACACTTTACTACTATTTAAAAGTTCAGTAACAAAATGATAAATAGAATAGATAACTTTAGTTTTATGTTTGAAAATGAGAAGTTGATAATAATGATTTTCTCAAGGTTGATACTGACTGAGTCTAGACTTGCTGAAATCACATTCCCAAATATGCTGTTGGCAAGGCTGAGACATGGTGAGGGTGAAAATGTGCAGCTATATGAGAGTGCCAGAGTGGAGTTTCGTTTTTTCTGAACTTTTGACCAAAGGGAGAAAACATGAAATACATGACAGCAATAATGGAGAGAATATTTCTGTATAATGGAAGGATCAGTGACTAATAATGGTGTGAGGAATAAAGGTACAGCTATAATTAATACCTGAAGAATGACTAAACAGTCATGAAATTCAACTTTCTGTTTAGTCCAGGCAAGTTTGAATCCCAAAAGAGGGAAATTAAAGTCACTAGATGTCAGAGAAGCAGAAACAAATCAAGCAGAGGGCACATAGTTTAAAACATTTTATAACAGCATATAACTAATCAGTGGAAACCCTTTTGGAGAATACAGTAATTAGAAAGCTTAGTAAAAACAGCAGGAAACATTTATACTAGCTGCTGTCCAGTTCAAAGTTCAGAAAAAAGATATAAGCCTTCAATCATAAGTCTGCCTGTCACTGACAGGAGATTTCCCTTGAGGCCTGATTATTATTTATTCATAACTTTATTAGTTATCATTACAAGGTCTGATTTAGCATGTTGAACATGAAAAGTTGGGCATTGTGCTGTCAGTGTAATCCAGTCAGGCAGTTCCCATATTGCGCTTGGTTGGCACAGGAACCAGAATCTTGTCTGGACTGCAGCTCCAGGCTCAGTGCAACCCACAGCCTTTGCTCCCTTATTTATTCAGTTGGGACTGATGCCAGAAGATTTCTGGAACTTTTTATTGTCTGCCAGTAAGGAAGTGATGGGCGTGCCCATGCTGTGGGGTTTTGGGTGTCTCATTAAGCTGGGAGGAATCACTGGAGTGAAACCACAGTGTCCTGTGGAAGGGAATGGGGAAATGAGCTGCCAGGGCTTGTCTGTGGTGTTTGCCATTGACTGGCGCAGAGCTGCTGGCTGCCCCTGAGAATTCCAGCAGCAGGAATTACATCCCTTAAACTCACGAGTGTTTCTGCATGAATGAGTGCAAACTATTGGCCTTGGGAGTGAGGTGGTTTCAGAGAAGTTGTGTGGCTGCATTGCTGTGCCACTTAACCCTTGCTGCTGTTTTCAGTGGGGCTTTTTGTGGGGTAACGTGGCTGCCTCGTTTCTGGGCTGGATTAGGTCGCTTCCAGCATTTTAGAAGAGCAAACAATGCTAACATGATACTGCTCAAATGTGTCCATCCCTAAGTGCTGACAGCTCTTCATGGGTTGGACATAAACAGAAATGTGTGCACAATCCCCTTGAAAATCTCCTGTTGTCTATAACAGCCACTGTTGTTTGAATGACTTTTTCAGGAAATCACTGAAGCCACATAAATCTGTAGAAGCTGAGCCTGTGGGCTGAGGAGATGCCTCTTCATGGACATAAGTGGTTTATTGTTGTTCTGAAATCTCTTTTTCTGTCTTTCACAAAGAACTGTCTGGTGAAGGAGAATGAGGGGGAATTTTAGGTTAAAATAAGAATCCAAAATATCTTTGAAAGTCAAATGTAATGTCAGCATCATAGAGTTCTGATTGATTCTTTAAAAGAAATGGTTAAGAATTGGTTAAGACTTTTTCTGGAGGCAAAGCATATTTAATTATTGCTTCCAGAGCCCTCAAGAAGCATATGCAAGGAGAATATCCATACTTGCAATTTATCAGGAAAAAAGAAAACCTGTACTTCCAGACATAATCCTCAAGTAGATATGGTTCAATATCTTGTTTTTCAGTCTCTAAGGGAAGTCTAAAAGAGGACATGATATTAAGATGGTCACATGTGAAAAGAGTATAATGGAAGCCTGCCAGGTGCAGCTATTTAATTTGGCCCTTTATAATAGAATGTGACGGCACTCAAAGATAAGAAGCTGTTTTGAAATTGAATTGCAGTAGCATTTATACATGATGAATCATTTAAAGAAGGTTTATTATAGATTCCAATTGGTCTTGTCCTTTAGTAATAAAAAAGAGGACACTTAAAGCTAAACCATTGTTAAATCAGGCAGGTAAGAAAATAGATTACCTGAACAACATTTAATCAATTCATAGCAATCTCATGTCTACAGGTTATTATTGAAGCAAATAAATCAGTATTTCTTTAGGAAGATGTCAGGATGAGAATAGTGAAAGTACTTAAATTAATTGAGGTTATAGGAAAAATTTAATGTTATAACCAAACTGTATTATACAATTCTTTGTGCTGTGAAGGTAGTTTGTTTTCCTCTCAGACATCAGCACTGTTGGATACAGTTGGAAGCTGGATGCTGGAACAAATAAGAGAGGTGCCAATAACAATTTCTGCCCTTTCTGAGCATTGTTTTTAAGTGGGCTCCAAAGCTTGCTTATAATTCTGGGATTGAATCAGACTCCTTACAGGCTCTTACTGCTTTCAGTTTTGCTTGAGGAAATCTCAACCACACCTGAAGCCCCCTGCTTGGACCACAAAGTCCACATGTAAAAGCAACTACACCTCATACTTGTGGTGTGCATGCTGGCTGTAATTGATTTGGTATTCATACGTTATTTAGATTAAATTTGTGAGTAATGTCTGTGCTACCCCATGGCATCTCTTTCTAATCCAGTGTAAGGCTCCAGTACACAGCAAAAAGATCAGTACCAGAAAAGATTTATTAATATAACCCGTTAACATCATTATTTTAATAGTTTGATTTGTTTTTTCTTAGGTTTTATTTGACAATGTTCAGGGATCAGTGATTACATTGAAATGTGCTTGGGTCTTTGCATAGATTCAGACTGCTGTTTGGCAGACCAAATTAACACATGACTTGTTCACATCTGTAACCTTTTTCAGTAGAAACTACCTACTTCTTAGTCTTAATCTGCACAAAATGTAGGGATGATGGTGATTAAGTAAACAAATCACACAGTTGGGTAAACTGCATATCTTCATGTTCCTGGAATGGCTACTGAGGGAAATGTGTCTGTCCTTACAATAATGACTTACAGTAAAAGTAAAATATGTCCAGAAGCAGTTTGCAAAAGGTTGCTGGCAGCCTCACTTCATGCAGGCCATTGGTTTTATCTCTGGGTCAGGATCTGTGTCCTGCTCTTGGCTGCAGTTCACTCCAGAGTTACTTCACCTCGTCAGGATCCATCCGCACACAATAATCACTTCATGGAAATCACGAGATCTTTATCCCTCAATCCAAAATGTAAATGAAGAAAACAAATATTGGAGAAGGAGAAACACTGGGCAGGGCTGCATGAGTGGTTTGAATTACGGTAAATAGGCCATGCATATGACTGGTCACTAACAATAATTTCATTTGGTTCACTAGCAAAAAGAAGAATGGAGAAGAAGAGCAGCCAAAGCCCTCTCTCAGTAATCAATACCGAATTGTTACACCCACATTCCAGTATAATATGGATTACAAGAAAGTTGGCAAATGTATTATTATAAACAACAAAAATTTTGAAGACAAAACAGGTAATGTTCTTTCTTTGATTATAGACCATAGAATTGTTATACTTTTTTATTTTTATAATTATACTTTAATCAATAAGTATTCCATTTTTAGGACATGATATTTTAATGAATGTTTTTATCTTTTTTTGATAAATAGTTGTTCCTAAAACTTTTCCTGTTCTCTAACACCAATGTTAGAATGGCTCTTTTCAACATCTTTTCAGTATATGTCTCAAACACCATGTCTCCTTGCTGTACCAACTTCAAACTAAATCTTTGTTCCAGAGTTTAAAACTATGTTGTTAAAATTTGAACTTTGGCATCTGCAACCCATGTTATAAATTCCCTGAGCTGCAGCTGAGCTACAAAAGCTAATATCTGTAGGTGTGCTCGGTTCACACTCCTGCATTCAGCTTTCCAGACCACATGTGGTTTCAAGGTAGACAAATACTTGTGTTATAATCAGGTTTGTAGGATTTTTCCTGTACACTTGGCAAACACAGTAAGTTGTTTTCCCCAAAGATTCTGTGTCAGTTCCTTTTACTGGGTATAATAGGGACACTTTTCAGCAGGTTTTCTGGGGGATGCTTTGTGCCTGCATAACCAAAAGGAGCTGGATCCTCCTTAGAGCTCCTGTGTTGCAAGGTGCTGGGGGCACGCCAGCATTTTTCAGGATAAGACGTGTTAACACTGAACATTGCCTTGTTTTTAACATCTCACAATTTGTTCTCCATGCTGCTAGAGGATTATTTTAAAAACATGTCACCGAGACATTGTTTAATTTTATCAATGATAAACTTAAACATTTGCCTTTGAGCATGTGAATCACTTTGGGTTGTGTAATGTGCAGTCAACCATGTTCTTTGTTTCCTGGCAGGAATGGGCACACGCAATGGCACTGACAAAGATGCTGGAGACCTTGCTAAGAGCTTTAAAAACTTGGGCTTTGAGGTTGATATACACCATGACCGAAGCCGTGATGATATGGAAAAATTACTAAAGAAAGGTAGAAATTCAGAATTGGAGAATAATTTAGGGGGGAACAGACCTTTGGAAGTCACTGAATCTACTCCCTGCTTACAGCAGGTTAAATGAGAGCAGATTGCTTAGGCCCCACACATACAGTTTTCTGTATGAAATGATTTGTTTTCTGAATGGACTGGGCTTAATTCCCCACCTCATCCCCCAGCATCAATTCAGAAATGCATGGTGTTCTTGTGGAGCACTTGTCCTGTGTATTAGCTGAAGAGCCTTCATATTAGATAAGGGGTGCAGCCTGTTGATTCCAGTGGGCTAAACTCTGAGTCAAGTGAAGGATGCATCCATGTACTCAAGGTACTCACCACATTGTAAAAGATGATCCTCTCCTCATGCCTGACAGTAGGAGCCCAGTGTATATTTAGCTTCAGAAAAATATGTTTGCTAAATATAATTTCCATTTAAAACGTGGCTTCCTCTTGACTCAGAGTTGTTTGCCTTGCAGCTGCTGAGGAGAACCACAGTGATGCTGCCTGCTTTGCCTGCATCCTCCTGAGCCATGGGGAAGAAGGGCTCATCTATGGCACAGATGGACCCATGGCTATCAAGAGTCTGACTGCCCTGTTCAGAGGAGACAAGTGCAAAAGCCTTATAGGCAAACCCAAACTGTTTTTCATTCAGGTAATAGTCCTGAGGTGAATGCAGTGTCCTACTGCTGCAGCAGGGAAAACATGCTCTCTAGGTTGTCTGCCCTAGAAAAACCCTGTAGCTTGACTTACTGTGTTGCTGGAGGTTTGTGAAAAAATGTGTTGACAGAAGTTGTCTGTGGGTCAAATTATTGTTTGTTTTTAAAAGATAATTTATATACGAGATTCACAGGTGTAAATAATATTTTCATTGTAATTTTCTACATGTTTTTTTTTGGTAATACATGAACTTCAAAGTGAAAAGATAAACTCACTTTTCTGCAGACAAAGCTAAGGGCAGTACCTGATTTTCCATAGCAGTAATGCTGTCCAGGTCTCTTTGAATTAAGGCTGACTCTACAAATCACTGCTTAAAGAAACACTGTTCTTTCCCTCAGTAGCCTAAAGATTTATATTGCATTTTTAAACTAGCATGTAATTAATTGTACTAGTTAATACGATTATTAGTTAATGTATTAATTGTATTAGTTAAACTTTTAAAGACAACTGTTTCAAACAGCAGTAACTGACATATCATGGGTCTGAATTCTCTTTTTTACATTATACATAGTATTATTTACATACATGAGTTGCAGCAGATGTGGTTTTCCCTAGGCTATTCCATCAATTAATCCTCATCCTCAAAGTGAAAACTGTTTTAGACTCTTCATACTACTGAAGTGATGTTTCTTCTAATTACACTTTTTTGAAATGGTTGCTTTATAGACTTTAAAATTATCTTAATAAAGGCAATCAGCCCTCTTACATAAGCCAGTTAGGCTTGTTCTTTTGCAAGAGCTGTCAGTCAGAGCTACTGATCAAGAGCTGAAAATTACCCACCAGGACCATTGTCCCAGTGTGCCCTTTAGCTAAACCCATGATTAAGAGAAAATTAAGAATCAAAGAGAGAAATAGAATAGTATTAAAAATACAATACACTCATAATGAGTGGTCAAGCACTAGACCACATTGTCCACACTGTAGAGTCTCCACCTGCAGAGTCCACTGCCAAGAAATTGTCTTAAAGTCCCACTGGACACAGCATTATGTAATAATTGGGTGCTGAGAATGACTCTAGACTGGTAAAATTAACCAGGGTTAGAATAAATCAGTGCTGACATGGCACTTGTTGGCAAACAGCTGAGATTGAGGCACAGCCTCAACACCTTTGCCTCCCTCTCCTTACAGGATGTATATTTTTCAAAGGGTAAGCTTGTAACTTTGTCACTGAACAATTAGATATCCCCCAGAATTGCATCTCTGCTTTTAATACATTCGCAGTACTGCTTTAACTGAATCCAATAAAAAACTTTGATGAATACTAGTTGTTCTAACACCTTGTTTCTGCTTACTGCAAACATGCTACTTGTATTCTCTGCTTTCAGGCCTGCAGAGGCTCTGAATTTGATGAAGGAATACAAACTGACTCTGGACCTGCCAATGACACCCTGGAGACAGATGCCAACCCAAGATACAAAATCCCAGTAGAAGCAGATTTTCTGTTTGCTTATTCCACAGTGCCAGGTAAGGAAAAGGAGGTCAAGATGGGGGTGGAAGCCTGAAAACTCACCATCCATGCTGGCTGAATTGGAGATGGACCCCCTCATGGTACATTGTGCACTGATGGATAAAACACAAAGGCTCGGTGTACATTGGGTATCCACCCCTTCTACACTGGGTGCAGAGGAAAAGAGAGATTACAGATGGCAAAGGCTGAAGGATTCCCTGTGTTCTGGGAATCTTGCACTTCCATGTCCTGGAGTGCTGAATGTGTGATGATGGCAGGAAGAGGAATAGTTACCACACAATACTTAATCTCAGAGAGGAAACCTGTGTAATTTTACTTCTTGTAGATTCCCTAATGCCAAAATGTAGAATGTCACTTAAGCAGTGTAAGGTTTGGAGAGTTAATACACATTATTCTGAGCTTTAATGAAGTAGGATGTGTAACACAGCCATTAAGAGCTCAGCTTTCAGTGTGTGCATTGTCAATCTTTGCCCAGAGTCTTTCACACAAAACAGCAAAAATCACTCCCTGTATTTTCTTCCTCCTCTTTCCTGTCAGGTTATTACTCCTGGAGGAATCCTGGAAGAGGCTCCTGGTTTGTGCAGTCTCTGTGCTCTGTGCTGAACGAGCATGGGAAGCAGCTTGAGATCATGCAGATCCTCACCCGGGTCAACTACGTGGTGGCCACCAACTTCGAGTCGCAGTCGGACGATCCGCGCTTCAGCGAGAAGAAGCAGATCCCCTGCGTGGTCTCCATGCTCACCAAGGAGCTCTACTTCTGACTGGGCACTTCAGTGCAGCCCCTGGTGGAAGGCCAGGCTGTGGTTTTGGGTGGACATGTGGTTGTGGACAGGAGTAACACGTTTTTAATAACAGACATGTGGTAACACGAGATTTTTGTGTAAGATGGGGTATCTGATGGATGGAGAATATGCAATATTTTAAAGAAGCTGTGGGCCAGCCTGACAGCTATCATTAATTATTGTGTCTTGATTTCTCTTAGTGTGGCTGTCATGGTTTATGGCTACTAAAGATGTTTTTTCCCAGAAAGCAGTTGTAAATTAAGAATAAAAACCAAAAAAATCTCATGACTCCTTCTCATTTACTGCTAGCTCATGGAACCATAATCTCCTTGGAAATTTCCAAAGACCATCATATTATGGGTATGTCCAGTAATAAAACAGTTTGTAGGTATTTAAAAGGGTGTTTCTTAGTCTAATATATTCATTTCCTTTTAATGGACATCATTCATGAAGGCTAATGGTTGCTCTGTGTTCAATCTAGAAGTCAGTTTACTTAGTCATCATTCTAGCATAAAATGAATGTATAAAAAATCAATATTTTTACATCATTACCTGAACAGTATAGGAATGTAACAAATAGAACAATCAAAATTAAAATCTTTGTGAAAGACTGGCAAATTTTACTTAGATGGAACCATATTAAAGTGCCTTTGTAAAGATATTTTGCCTTGCAAATGACAATTGACTGAGAGAACAACCTGAAATGGTGGTATTGCATTTCTTCTGCTTGCAGAAATAAAGATGTCTGCTTCATGATTCAAAAGTTAATGGCAAGGCTTTAAAACATTAAAATTTAATGTTAAAATGGTAGAATTATATTTTCCAATGACAAATGTATGTTTAGATTTAACTTCTAGTTGCCAAAACTGGAAATGGCTACTTGAATCAGAAACCAGAAGTGCCTTCTTAGTTACTGTACGGTCTTGATTTTGTGTTTTAGAGTTTTGTTGGTGATCTTTATATTTCTACTTTTTATATTTCCTTTAGTTGGTAGATAGGTAAAAAAAAAGTAAGTTTAATGATTTGTTTAAACTGATAAAGAATTAGTTGTTCACCCTTTTCCCAGTTAATGTACTCTATGCTCCTTGCAATCTTCTGAGAAAATGAAAACCAAGTTAGCAAATTGTTAAGTTTATTTTCTTACAAATACTGTGAAATAGTGAGACATATATTTTTTTCATAAGTCAAATTTACAGTTGTTTGATTTAAATAAATGATGATTTATGGAAGTATTGAGCATTACATCAATAAAGGCCTTTTTTAAAAAATTTCTTCTGTATATCTGCATGTTTGTCATTTGATCTGGTAAAACAAAAACCAACCAAGATATGTCCCAGTCCTTTTCTCTTTAAGGAATGCAGGTGGTCTCTGGCATCTTTTCATGAGGAGGTTTACAGTGTGAGGGGAAAGGTAGATTAGGGAAGTGATTTGGCATTGGGTGACTTGGGTTGGACAGGCCACGTCCTCTCTTGGAGTAAACCAAAGGTAGTGGAAGTATTTTATTGGAAATACCATGTTCCTTTATGCATCTTGCCTTTATGCAGTAAATTGTACAGTGCTCTAGCAGTGCGTGTGAAAGTGTTCTCCTTGATCCTTCTGCTCCATCTTAAGCTATTTTCTGGAATTAAGGATGTTCCTGGTTTACAATGGCCAGCCAGCATTTCAGTATTTGTTACTTCTCTAGAGGATCTTTCATGTCTTTATGGTTCATTAGTGTTTGTTTGCTTGAGGTCTAGCCTGTTTTGTAATTTCTGTGAACAATATTCCCCTGTTTCCAGAACTTCAGTTCCGATATATGAGCTATAGAAAGATCAGCATAAAATACCTGAATACACTGCCTGAGAGGAATGTAACATGGAAAGGTTAACTTAGAGAAGAAGTGAAAGAGAGAAAAACATCCCCTTGTGTGAGGATCAGGATCTCTGCTAGATAAAGCATTGCTTTAGATCATGTCCAGATAAAATTAATATTATTTAAAAAGAAAATTGTGTACCAGCAGCCATCAGCCCTGAGTGGTGATGCTGACAGAGCTGGGAGCTGTGCAGCCCATGAGGCCACTCAGAGTGAGGAACCCCTGACCCTTTCACTCCAGCAGAGCCAGCTTGCTGAACAGTGATTTAAAAAGCTGCAGGGTGTTTTAGCTTTTTTCCCTGATCAAATTTATGACTATTTTCTATTGGAAAGCAATTCCCTTGCCATCTGCAGGATTAGCCAGATGGTTTAGTGTGTAAATCCACTTTCATTATTGATACACTGAATGTTTCTGGAGAGAATCCCAAAAATTCACTTTCAGCCAAGACTAACACTGAAATTACATTGTCATGACATAGGCAGCGCGAGAAGTCCTGCTCCACCATTGTATGTTTAACGAAATGCTGTTTAAATCTGAAATTGGTTTCAATTTATGGTACTTTTATGATCTTTTTGGGTTCTTACTGCTGCTGTATATTCCAACCATGGGTGGATATTATGATTTAGAAGCAGCTCAGGACACGAAGGGACTGTTCAGACAGCTGAACCAGCAAAACCAGGCTGTGTCTAGGTTGTTTTTCTATGTGCGAGACATTTATCACTGCCTCAAATGTGCATATTTTTCATTGCTTCTAAGTGAATATTAATCTTCTGGATTTCCCCTTTCCAGAGCAGTCTTTAGTTACTTCCCATGCAGAAACAGGAATTTCCTTGTGGGTCATATTTCAGGTGTTTGTATTTATACAAGGACTATAAGAGGGCAGTCACAATGCAGGGTGAGGACTCGTCGTGTTTTGCTGCAGGAGGCAGTGCAGGGAATCTGGATTTACCTGAAAGTGTGTTTCTCTGATAACTTTCTTCACCATGAAGACATTTTGCTTGTAAGTATTAACACAGTTTGTTTTCTTACCTTGGAAATTTTTGAAGTTTTATAACAGCTTTCATCATAATGATTTGAGGCATTTTATTTGCGTTTTGACTGAAATGTCTCATTGCATTTCAAAAGGTTTGAAGCAATCAAATCCCTTAATGCCTGGCATACAAAAATCTGAGGGGGTATAATCATGGAATTGGCATTTTCTGTTTTGAATTACACATAACCTGTTTACAATGTTGCTTTCAGTTGAAAAGACAATTAGATGTAACAATTAAAAACTTTTTCCCGAAAGGCAGAGTGAGATAGCACAACTAATCTCACGGGTATTTGTCTTCCTACATGCAAATCTTGACTTTTACTGACATCCAGAAGAGACTTTTATCCTGCCAGAGACTCTTAGAACATTGTTTTGTAGTAATTGCATCGTTTGCCAGTTGAGGTGACTGTCAGTCACACTGAACACAACAATACATTGCCTTTTATTGCAACCCCAGGTGTGTGCCCCTACTATTGACTTTGTGTACAGTCATTTTTAGTTTTGGAAATTGCTTTTTTGTCCTTTTATTTTTATGGAAAACTCTAGAAGCAAATTTCATAACAGTTTATCACAGCATTTATACAACAAATCTTTCTTCCCAAATGGCAAAAATTGCAAAGGTTTCCCTGAAAAAACAACTCAAAAAAAATACAGACAGAAATGTGCAGAAACCTCTGATGGACCTAAGTTTGCAGTGGTTCATTCCCATTTACAGCCTGGAACAGGAGGAATGAAAGTCTATAGCTTTAGGTGTGTCTCAGGGGTAAAATTCCATGTGTAAGCCACCCTACTCCTGACCAGACCATGTTTACTTTTGGCACCATGGAACAAATCACGGAAGAAAGGGAAACAGAGGAAAGCCCTTAAATCTCTCACTGCAGCCAGGGTTCTCAGTAAAGAGCCAGAGAACAGCACTTGTAATCCTTCAGAATTTCCCAGGAGAGGCTCTGTGGCTTCAGGTGGCACAAGAGGATCTGTGTAACCTCCTTGTAGGTACAACAGCTTGCTGCCAAGACCTGATTTTGCAGGGAATGAGAGTCTTGAAGTAAGGCAAAGGGAAACTTTTGAAAAGGCATTGTATTAATACGACAAATATGCAAATCATTAAAATTTCAATAGTAATTTAACTGTATTTTCTACATATGTTTTAAACTCTTTAGGCCAAGTTATGCCAGTTTTGTACAGGACTGATCACATTGGCAAAGCAGTGTCAGAAACATACATGAGTGCAGTACTCCTAGGTTACAGGTGTTGTGATTCATGCAAAAGAAAGGCCCAAATTAAGTTCTCTTGGCAGTTCTCATTGCTTCTAAGCAAATTGTCTTTTTGGCTTATGAAAGTAGATAATATTTGTTATTTGTAATTTTGTGATTGTATTATAAAATAACAAATATAGCACACAGTGTATAATTTAATATTATATAAAACTATTTCTGAATATATTTAAATTATAGTTATTATGGCTGTTTTGTGTATTTTAGTCATCAGTATGAAAATTAACCATTGTAAGATTTATTTTTTTTTCTCAACAGCAGTTGTATGTGCAGTGAAATGCTGTTCTGCAGGAAGCAAACTGAAAGGAATTAGCTTCAACATTTTTGTTGGTTTTGTTATCTGGGTGGAAGAAACAATCAGGATGGCTTCTACAAATAAAAGAAATTCTGCAGGTACAAAATTTCTTATACTAAAATTTCTCAGTGGTAAAGCTGTGAGATGATCTATCCTTACCTGAATGCCATCTATGAATTTCTTCTGGGGTGCATTTCAGATCACTAATTATGAAGCTAAATAAGACCAGACCCCAAAAGTTAAATAAGATCAATTAAATAAGGCAGCAACTCATGACATCTTCTGAGCCCCTACATTTTCACTACCATTACTTTGCAGTTTGGGCCAGTTGTCAGCATTAACACCAGGGAAGGAGGGCCTGGCTCGACATTTTATAGCCTTGATTTATGTTTGTTTTATGGCCATTTAAGCACAGAAACCCAGTGCTAAGCAACAATTTCCAGTTCAAACAGGTCTTTTTAAAGAGATTAATTGGCAGCAAGTTCAGTAATGGTGCTGTTCATTTCTCTTTGATTAGTGAGAATTCAAAATACATTTTGCCCTGAAGGTGGAGTCTGCAAGCACGGATTCCTCATCAAATCACCACCTCTTCAACTTTTCAGCTCACAGGTATACCAGCAGAGATTAGTCATATTTCAGCAGTCCCTCATATCTGCTGTCCTGAATTTTAATGAGACACAAACTGCTTTCTCTTTGGCAGAATTCCTGGAAAAGGCGTCTGTTTGTCCTGGCCAAGTCCAGCGCAGGGAATTACATCCTGAAGTATCTAAAAGGCCAACACGTGAAAGGCTCCATAGCTGTTGATCAGTATGTAGCTCAAATGCATTACCTTTTTTATTTTGAGTCATGTATCAGCACTCTGCAATGGCCACTGATTGTGCAAGCACTTGAACAAGTCAGGATTGGGTTCTTGGTTCAAACCCAATGAACTCCACAAAAGAGTCCCTTGGGATTTGTAGGCTTTGGGTGCAGCTAGGATATATGTAGAAGTGAAAATCCTGAATTGCTTTATTGTGATTTACTTTTGTGTGAGTGATAGTTGTGCTGTATCTGCCAGTGAGATACCTGGCCTGGCTCCACGATCCCACAGGCTGTGTTCCTGCATCCCAGGCTGTGTCCCTGCAGTGGGACACATTTCACCTCCTGTGAGGACAGTGCCATGCTTTCACTCACAGGTCAGTCAGGACAGGCTGTGCCACTCTCAGCTGTGGCACACACCCTTTCCCAGCTTGCAGCTCCACACGATGCTTTGCAGCTTTGTGCAAAGGTCTCCTGACTTTCTCACAACCCTTTGGGCTGATTGTGGTTGCTCACTGCCTCTTTTTCTGCCAAGAAATTGCCCTGCTTGGCCCATTTAGGTTGTTTTTTTCCATCCTGTCAGCACATGCCTACTGCAGCAGGACTGAGTGTCACTGCCTTTGGACTGGCACCCTTTACCATGCCAGGGGTGGTATGAAATATGTGCAAGGGAAACAGAAAATTTAATGGGAAATGTAAATATTTCCTGTCAGATCTAGAGGATCCTGGCTTCTGGATCTAGAGGATACTCCAGGCTCCTGGACTTGTTATGCAAGGAGGTCACTCACCACATTGCTGTTGTGCTTCTTCCATTAAAAGGATTTACATTGTGAAGCTTTCAAAAATACTGCAGCTTGCTCAGTGGTCTGTGGTTACATTATTACCATAATTATTGTTGTTATTACTTTTATTAATTTGGCTCATTGGAGGTTAATGGAAGTAGTGCTTCAAGTGTTTCAAGTATCCATTAAGAGTACTTCTGTTCCTCTTCCCCTCCATTAAAACTCTATTAATGTACAATTAGTTTCAAATCATTGTTTTATAGTGGTTAAAAAACTTACACAATATATTTTTCTTACTATTGTTTATTTTCAAGATTCTGAATTAAACCAAAACCCCCTTTTTCCAGAAATGATGATCCATAGTCTGGGGACTTGGGAAAACTTAATTTTATATATTTTGCCTGGAGACTTTCTTTGTTGAAAGACCACCTCTTCTGAATGTGTGCATTTATTTTCTTGAGCAGTTTTTTCTGTGGAAAAATGTTTAACTTTCCCCTTGCAGATCTCATCATATTATGCTGTGCTTAGAGTAAAAGCTGAACATGCACACATATATGTGTGTGTCCACTTGTATGTGACTGTGTAGAGTTATCTAGGATGTTTCCCATGGTTATCTTCACAGAATCATAAGTATTCAAGTTGGCATAAGTAATGCTGAAGTAATGGAAACTGTGAGGAAGATGTTTAAATGCCTTCCTGAGCAGGTGATGTCCATCAGCACTGGAAGCAGATGTTACTACCTCGTTGGGGACAGCAGGTGGGCAAAAGCAGTGGGACAGTGCTGTTAAACCACTGTAGCACTAAGCTGTGCCCCAAGGAAAGGTCCTCTCCCTTCCCTTCTGTGTCCCAGCTACTGATGGCCCAGCTCTGGGATGAGGTGATTCAGCTGCCTGGTCCAATGGAAAACAGCTTTTTTTCTATGGCATGGCCTCCATTTACTCATGGCTGAGTTCATTTTTTGCTGGTCCAGGCAGGTGAGCTCCCCTTCCCTGCAGCCACCCGGTCACAGCAGCCAGCATGTGAAAGCAGAGGGAACACAGGGATGGCAAGGGGATGGCAGTGGCATTTCAAACTGTGCTGCTCAGGGCACAGGAAAGAGCAGAGAGCTTTGTTTGCCTCCTCACCCAGCAGCTCCTGGGAGGTAGAGAAGGTTCAGCTCCTCATGGATAAACCACAATATTGCCTGAAATCTAGGTTATTAATCAAGGGAAGCAGCCTGAAGGCAAAACTTCTCCTGAAGGAAACAGATCCCCAAAGTGCTGGATGGGGCTTTTCCTGCAGCAGGGAGTTGCAGTTTGTGCTTTTTCTGGCTGGAATTGGGTCCTGAAGAGGGTCAGGAGCTGTTTCTGTGGAGGTGATCAGCCAAAGCTCAGGTGAGGGAGGAGGATGTTTGTCACAGTGCTCCTGTACTACTGGTTCCCAGCATCTCCTCTTCAGTTTCCCAGTCACGAGCACATCAGGGGGAATTTTTGCTTTTTTTACAGAAGAGCAGCTGATGTGTGAAATTCTGATAAGAAGAAAAACACATACCTGGGTGCTGCTTGAGCGTGGCACCCAAAGCCTTCCCCTGGGGCGCGGCTCTCACAGCCCACACTCCTGGGAAGCATTCCAGAATTAATCCAGCTAAATCCACTGCAAGCATGAAAAACAGCTTCAACAGCCCTTCCATGGCATGTTTCTCATCCTGGTGGCCCAAATGCATTCATTCCCAAGCCTTGTTAGCTCTCTGAGTCAGACTTTGCCATCTGGCTATGACCACATAAACACCCTTTCCTGAGAGGCAGGTACAGGGTTTTTCCCCTTGATCTCAGGAGTTTTTGTTTTGAGCCCCATAGGAAGAAGTAAGTAGGCAAAAGAATTGCCCCTGTGTGTTACCTGTCACTAAGTTTTCACTCCTCTTGTTCCCACTTCAGGCAGGAAATAGATGACTGGGTCACTCTGATATCTTCAGTCTGCAGGGAGGACACAAGAAGTGGATGCTGCCCTCAGGTGACATGTTACTGTACTTTATTTTAAAGGAGAAAAAAAAAGTATTTCTCTTTTTCATTAAAAAACTGTGCAAAGGAATTTTCTTGACCTTTGCCTTGCAAGTTGCCTCTGACCTTGGTTATTCAGAAATTCATTTTCATGTAAATCCTGTGCCCTGGCTTTATGCATCAAGCAGGCATTGCACAGTCTGTCTCCACTGGGATTGATTTTACATTGAAAAAAATTACTTTGAAGAGTTAGCCATATGGAAATGAGGGGAAGATTGATATTATGCTGCAATGAACCACACCTGTGATGCATCAGAGTGAAAACTTGAGTGTTATGTTTAGGGTGTGGATTTCAGATATATTTACATGTTGTTTTACATCAGTCTGTCAATGTTTTGAATCAGCTGGAAGCCCTGGTAGTTCAAGCTCAGGCCCAAGTTTCTGCACTTTGTTAACCAGCCAGGCCCACCAGTTTAGACTCAGCACTAAGTGCTCACATCCCTGCAGCTTCCACACAGCTCAGAATGCAAGCAGGGCAAATTTATGTCTGCCTGAAAAATGCCATGCAGACAATGCCTCTGAGCCATTAGAAATTAAATATTCTCTAGTGAGATGTGTCAGTACATTTTAGCCCACACCCAACATGCGCTCGTTTTCTTCTACTGCTTTTCTCTTATTTCTAGAACCAAGATCTTCCAAATCCAGAAGCCAGAAGTCGGACTTCCTCTTTGCCACTGTTTTTGAGTTCTGTAGATATGGCCAGCTTTCCAGACAGGCAAAGCTGCCAGAAGGTAAACAAATAAACTGTCCTTCATCATGACTCTGTGCCTAGGCATGACTGTGACATTTCTTTTGCATAGTTGGTTTTTCTCTATCAAAAGTTGTTCAGAGTTTCTGCAGTGGGTGCCTGGGTGGTCTCTTCTGGTGGGGTTCCTGAGCAGGACCTGGTGTAACCCCACAAAGGAAATAGTTTAAGAGGCAAGGCTGCACGTAAATGAGGGCAATGAGAGACAGCCCTCACTGGTTATCTCAACTGACTGGCAAATTTTAGTGAACATGAAGTAAACTCCTGAAGATTTGCTTTGACATGCCTTGGCAGAGGCATGTGGTGATTGTTTTGGCAGCTGCTGGCCACATTCCTCCTGATTTGTGATTGTGCTTTTATTTCTTTCTCTCTTTTTAGGCTGTAAAGCTTAGAGGAGAGTTCAGATCCAATTCCTCTCTGCTTTACTGACTTTCCCCTCAATATTAAAACAGAAGGGAGGGAAAGCATTGCTGCTGTCCCACAGCAATTGCAGTCCAGTGTTGGGGTGGAATAGCAGCCAAGGAATTGCTGAGTTTCTGTAGTCACAAAGCTCTGTGAGGAAGCTGAATGTGGGTCAGGCACTTCCAGTTTATCTTTATGAGGAGTCAACTTTTTTCCTTTTCATACAGGAGAATGGTTCCTCAGAAGACAAGAACAGGCCTTATTCAGATCCTGGCCCCCATCAGGCTCAGTGTGACTCACCAAGAGGAGTTTGTCCAAGCCTGGTGAGCAGAACAAATCAAACAGCTCTTGCCTTGTTCCATCTGCACAAGTGAATAATTTGCTTTTATCTCACCTGGCTATCTGTGACTACAGATTATTCACCTACTTTCCCAGCACATCGAGTTGATTTCCACTATTAAAACTTACTAAGTATTTAGTCTGTTTTCTTGTTTACCACTGAAAATTGTCTTCTAAAACTTGCTTGAAATACCTGTGTTCAGGGTTTTTGGAGTCAGAGCCCCAGAGTTTCTGTGCAGCAACTGCAAATTGTGGCAGCTCTCACAAACTTGATGAAGAAAGCCCTACATTTGCACTGGTGGAAGATTTGTCCCTCCCTGCACATTTCTCAGCTGTGCCACAGTTGCTCCTAAATGGTTTATTTCTTCAGCCTTTGCCAGTAGCAATCGAGTCAATGTAACTAAATTACAGAACAAGAGCTTGTTAAATTGAGGCACATCTTAGAACTGACCTTCTGTCAACATTAATATGTCCTCAAGTAATTTCACTTCCATATCTAGCAGGAGTGATTTGGAAAGATAAAAAGACGAATGTTATCTTGTATTAGTGGCTAAGTGTTCTGACCTGTGTTCCCTGAGCCAGTGCCTGCAGCAGTTTTCCTCTGCTGTGGATTTGCAGCAGAGCCAAGAGGACAGAAGGCACAACCAAGGCTCTTCCACACCCCTCAGCAGCTCAAACCCATCTTTATTGACGGCTTATGCATTGAACTCTGGCCTGGAGTGGCTGAGAGGCAGGGCAAGAGTCTGATCTGCTATCATAGCTAGCAGGGTGGTAAATCACACGCTGCAGTCACCATCCTTGTATATAGGCTGACAGCAAGTGTGAGATAATGCAGCTAAATTTAGTGGAAAGAAGTGAATAGTTGAAACTACATTGCAATGCCATGGGCAGTCAGCATGGCCCAGCTGATGCACAGGGCTTTATAAAGTTACAATTGTGAGTCTGAGCTCTGAAATGCTTTGAGTTAACCCTTGGTCTGATTTTAACCAGTCCTCTCTGGGTGTATGTCAAGAATTTCTTTGTGTCTCTTCCTTCTGCATACCTTTTCTGTCTTATTCATTAATTCTTCTCATACCTACAATGCCTTGGAGAGCAGGTATTATATGCAGCTGTTCAAGCTGGGACAGGCTGACCGTGAGGGTTGGAAGATAAGGAATTTGGATTTTAGCTTTTTAGCCTGAAGCAGAGGGAATAGCACCAAGTTCATGTTTCTGGTTTGGCATGTGTGAAAAATAAATAACCTTGCTGTATAGAGAACAAGAAGCAACAATATTTGTCCATTGGATAAAAATATTTCTCTTGCCTCATAAGTTTAACATCTGCTAACATCTCTGGACCTATTCTCTGCTCAGTGACATGCAGACAACTGACTTCCTAACTAATCCCTTGTATTTATTTCCTTTTAGCAGTGTGAGTCCCCATTTCAAGCATCTGATGTGTTTTTATTGGTGATTCCCTCATCCAGGCTCAGATCTTGAAAACTCTTTGTTAAGTAATTGTCACTCATGCAAACAGGAAGTATCTTACCAAGTTTTCTGTGAATATTTGCTGATTCTGTTACTTCTCCACAAAAAGGGAAAATGCATGTTAATATGTATAACTGAGCCTGTTAAATACAAACCCATTCTTTCAGCAGGATAAAATTCTGGGAGGAAGTGAGGAAAACCTGCTATTGTCAGATCCAGAGGAAAACATGCAAAAGGACGAAGAAGATTATTACCAAACTCCCAGCAGTGTTTTAGCTAAGGTAGTTTATCAGCTGTGGGTTCTGCTGCCCTGTTAACAGCTCCAAGGACACCAGAGACATTTAATGAGCCAAAGAGGAACTGGTAGGAGGAACCACTTGTACCTTGCAAAAGGAATATATAGATAAAGCACTAGGTAATAGAGCTTTCATTTATACAAAAAAAAAATACACTGGACTCATTCAAAGGATCTTCCTGGTGGAAAGAGGGATTTGGACAAAAACATTGCTGATTTTGTTGAAATTCCCCAAATTGACTGTTTCATTGTTAATGGCTTTTGCCTGTTGTATAATGGGGTAGGGTTGTTTTTTTTTCTGAAATTGGAAGCTTCATTTAGAGAATGTAACAGTACATTAGTTTTATGTATTTTGAAATGTAATTCTGTTGAAAAACCAGTAAGCTGCATAAAAGCAGTACTTTAAAAACACTGCAGTACATTTTAGTATCTGCATTTCACTGTGAAACAAGGCAGCAGGAGAAAGCATGCTGTTAATTTTACACAAATTTTGACACCCAATTTGGGAAGCTAATTTGAGGAGAAGATAAGTGGTCAGGAGAAGTGGTCAGTTTTCTGCAGAAGTCACAGGCTGTACATCTGACTGAAGGACAATAAAATGGTGATGTGGTGACATAATCTAAGTGCTCTAAGTCAAGCATACCCAAGTACAAGTCTCCTTTTTCAGCCTGCTTAAATTAAAAGGCAACAATTTTTTTTTTTTTGGTGGTAGTACTTCAGAATATAGCACTGCCAATAATTCCAGCATTAACTTTTAAGTTTCAAGCACCTTTCTAGCTCCCAGTTTCTGGGAATTGACTGATTTGAGGAAATCCAGGCTAAATTAGCCAATATGTTTAAACAGCACGAGCAGAGAACAAAATAAGGAAATTATTGGGGGTTTCTTCTGTAGGCAGGGCAGTGACATTAATGTCCTCTATTGCTTTGTTTTTCTGACAGTGCACTACTGAAGTATCAAGGCCTGGCCCTACAGCTGAGCCTGATGTCCCTGTGCAAGAGAAGCCAGAGCAGAACAGCCCAGTGAAGGAGAACATTTATATGTCAATGAAATCAATGTAAGTAACAACTTCATTAGGGTTTTTGAAATTGAATGTGGCACAGCAATAGAGAGAGAGCTGACATCTCTGGTGTTTGTGTAACAAGATCTAGAGGCTGCATCTTGTTTGAATGAGTCTTTGTTGGGTCTTAGTTCACAAAGTTCAGCATTCATGGAAACACTGGAGTCAAATTCAAACTGATCAACATGAAATTCAAGCTCACACTGCAGACTCCTGCCCTTACACAGGCTCTGACTGTACAATGCAGCTCCTTTTGTTGACTCACACTTTTTCTGGGTTTTCATGACGACAGCTGAGTCACTGCAGCCAAACTCCAACAACCGTTCAGACCAGTGCTCTCCAAAGCAGGCTGCATTATCTAGAGGTTAAAAGAGGGAGGTTTGGGCATTACCTCACAACTTTTCCATGTAGAAGTTGTGTGAGTTGGGACACATCCTCCCTTTCATTTTGCCATCCAAAGAGCAGCCCTGTTGCTGTGTGTTTTGAAGGTACAGTGTCACAAAGAATGACCTGAACTTTGTGTCACAGCTCTAGGGCCACAAGGAAACTTTACAACCTCCACAATACAGCACTGAATACTGAAGAGATTTGTGCCTGCAGGGTAAAGCTCCTCCTGAGCCAGAGGAGGGGTCAGTAGCTGTGTTAGCTGTGGCCTGACACCTGCAGACAGTCAGACCTTGGGCCACATGGAGGGAGGCAACTGGAAATGCAGACCCACTAACCAGACAATCCCAACAGATTAATTCAAGCTTCTCTGTGTCTTTGGGACCCCCCCAGAGGGAATAACTATAAAAACCTCACAAGGTTAGGCCATCTGAGTTAAAATATACCAAGAGGAGTTTTGCTGCTAACCCCAGTCTTAGCTGACAATGGGGAGTCAGCTCCAGGCAATATAAGGCTTATCAAATAAAACTAAAATGATTTCAAGTAGTTCTGAGTTATCACATCTCCCAAGGGACAGCTTTACATCCCTGCAGAACCCAGCACAGCCAAGGCCAACAATCTGTGCTCAGTTTCTTTGTCAAGGCATGCTGTTAGCTGAAATGTTTCCAGGCTTAATAAATAGTTTTTGCATACTGAAAATGTTTATTTTGGGATTTATGGTCCATTTTTAGAAGGGCTGTTTATTTTACTTCGGTTTTATTTTGTCCACTGGATATTCTACAAGAACTTGTTATTCTTTGCTTTATTGAGGGCTGCTTAATCCCACTTCAAACACAGCAAGTGTGCCTGGAATTGCCAAACCCCTTAATTTTTTATCATCATTCCTCTTTAGTAAGCTGCTGGACGAGACATGCCAGCTCACGTGCAGACGTGATGGGCTCCCATCCCCTCCCAAATGCCAGAGCAACAGCGCATGTCCAAGAGACCTGGAAGCAGACAAAGGCACAAAATTCCCAGAAAGCAGCACCAGCCTGCAGCCAACCCTCCAGAGAAGGCAAAGCTCTCTACCCCTCTCAGTGGTTCACTTGTCCATACTGCTCAGGTAAGTGTCTTCTCCAGCTGGTAGCAGAGGAAACAGACATGTTCATGGGTTTCACTTTGCCAAGGCTGTCAGCATTCCAGAGGCACTTTAGTCATGCTTTTAGTCATAACATTCAGTTTTAGGGAGTCTGCAAGGAGCAGGGAGTTGGACTCCATGATCCTTATGGGTCCCTTCCAATTTGAGCTGTTCTGTGATTCTGTGGTCTCTGATGTTTTTCTCTCACAGTCAAGTTACAGATGAGATGCAGCTGCAGAAATTGGATATTTTCGTACCCCTGGCTGATATTAACAATTACCTGAAACTTACTGAAGCAGCAGGACGAATATGGTAAGTCTGGCGTCTTGTGGCAGTGCCTGTGAGATGGGAATAAGTGTCAGGCACAGAAGTGTTGAGCTGCAGACACCCATGCGCAGTTTTGCAGGGCAGAACAGGGCAGGGGCAGGGCTTGCTGGCACTTCAGTGATTCCTTCTGCTCTCTCTGATTCTTTTTGTACTGGAGTTTGTATTTCAAATGCTGTTGTAAAGAAGAATCCAACATGCCGTGGAATAATTAGTGATGGTGTCAACCAGAACCAGATAAAAAATGTGCAAAGTCATTGAATGTGCGTGTCATTTCCCGGGAGCAGCCCCACAAATGCAATCCTGTCCAGAAGTGCAGTGATGCAGGACATCCTGTGTGTTTCCTTTGCTCTCTGCCCTCCTCAGTGTCTCACAGTGGGCTGGTCCTCTCAGGCTGGGGTGCTTGTTCAACCACGGAGACCACGTGGTGGCTGTGAATGATCTGCAGCCCCAGGGTGTGGAGGAGGCTTACTTCTTCATCAGCAGGTCCACCAGAAAGGAGGTAAGCTTGACTAACCTTTGCTCAAATGTATGAACCAAATGAGAAAGCAATTCCCTTTTTTGCATTTTGATTCCAACCAGTTTCCTCTGCTCTAAGTTTGGCATGAATAACTCCAGCACCCAGTATCTCCTCAGCATCATTCTGATGTGGTGTCTGGTATTCCTGAGCTGTGTGGGGAACACAAGGCCAGCACTGCAGAGTTTCAAGAGTTTGAGCAACCTCAAGAGATGTTACTGGGCAACCATAGACTAGAATTACTTGGGATTTTTTTGCCTAATGCATATATAAATTGCAAGTTTTGGGAAATAAACCATTGCCTCCAATGGATGTGTGGTTGCTTATAGTGGTTTGGGTACTGAGGGCAGAGCCCTGGACTCCTATGTCCCATTGCTTATCAGACACTACACATCTCCTTGTGTGAGACTGGGTTTTTTGAAGAACATGGGACATTTCTAAGATGTTCTTTAACCCAGCTGTGATCCACAACGTGTTTCTGAACTCATATTTCAGTATCAGGTTCATGACCCATATCCAAACACATTCATATTTGAATTCTGCTGAGAAGGTTGAGGCATGAGATGCTATTGCCATCTAAAGAAAGGAAAGCCACTGTCAGCAAGGAAAAAAAAAATACTCATCTCTCTTAATGAGAATTTTTATTTAGCTAGTTCGAACACGATCAGATAGTTGCACAAATATTGACCAGATATAACAAGCTATAAAAATATGCCCTTTTTTTTTCTTTTTTAAGGTGAAACTTACTGTATGTAGGATTCCACATTCAGATACCTTCCATGCCAAAGGCTGCTCATGTTCCTGAAAAAAAGAGACCTCAATGATTAAGTAAGTGCCAAAACTCAAGGGGAAGTCAGGGAGGCGAAGGTGATGTATGTACAGATAATCAGCTTCCTGAGCTGCCAGACCTCTTTTGTTGCTGAAGTACAAAGAACAGAGAATGTAGATATTGATTTATGTCCTAATAACTTATTTTGTGCCATGAATGGCATGTATTTGGCTTATATTTCACATTGCCATGTATTTCTGTTACCTGGAAGAAAATGAGGGTCAGATCATTTACATGACCTTTGCGCTGTGTATACTTTTTATTTCAGCAGGAAATACCTGTTTGTGCCTCTGCTCAGCTCTTTACACTGAGTTACTTTGGTTTATTAGTGAACTCCTAATCACTCAGAGGTGGGCAAACAACCAGCATTTGGACTAAGGCCGTGTTTTCCCTGGATTCCCCTTAGCTACAGCAAGGCTCAAATGAGCTGAGAGCTGCAGTGTTGGAGGAAAGGCTGGTATATAAAATGTGCAGTGATTCAGTGGGGCCTCCTTTTGTCCCTCCTTTTGCCCCTTTTATTATACAGCCACAAAAATACATCCAAGGGATGACAGGAAGAAGAGCTGGTTGGAGAAAGAATGAGTCTGGAGCACCTTTGGATTCATTGACAGCCAAGATAAGCCCTAAGTGAAAAGGGAATTAATGGATTTGAGAGAGGGAAGGGCTCGCCTCATGTGTGAAAAGCAAAAGTAACTGGGAAAACCACAGAGAGAAATTATGTATCTGAAGGCCTGTGCCCTCACCCCAATGCAAACAGTTCACTGTTTCTCACAGAAAATATTTTGATGCTACCAAGCAGGACCACAGGGATGTCACTGGTGCAGCAGGATTTCCAGAGCAAATGCTCATTTGTTTCCCAAACAAGGATGTTTCCTGTAAATATTTATTTGTGGAAATGCCTTCCTAGCATTGCTACCATAGAAACATGACCAATTTTCAGCTGATAGCACACCAAAAGGAAATTGATAAGGAGCTGCCTGCAGGAGAGCTCCAGTGGGTGCCAAAAGGGAGTTTTGTCCTGTCCTAGAGTGACCTCTGTTGCTTACAGCACCATGGTGTGACATGGCAGAGCACATTCCTGTGCCCTGTATGAACATGGACACTTTGTGTGGGAATTTTCACACACCCATACTGCTGTAAAATAGATACTGGCAATATACAATGATGTGGCAACAGACAGAATCACTGGGTTTGAGTACTGATCATTTCATCTTGCCAGACACTACCAAAATAACTACTGGGTTTAGCAGGCACAGAAATACTGATATTTAGAGATTTATATAAGCTTTGATTAAGGTGAATTTGGCTCAAAGGAGGTATTTATCCAGCCAACAGAATAAGGCCAGGTTGGCTACTACAGTAAGGAACTACACTCACTAAAAATCAGCATTGGTGCAACTTAATTCAGTAGTAAATTTGACAAATTTGCTGGGCTTTAAAAAAATTGTTATAAAATTTTATTCAGCTGAAGATGAAAACAGCATCATGTAACTCAAAGCAGGCAAGCACAAATATGTATATAATCTATTCAGACTCAGCTCCTGTTCAAAAGATTAATTTCCAGAGTGAATGTTTCCACAGCCTGTCACTTCTGCCTTTGAGATAAGAGTGTTTGGGATGTGCTTGTTTCTCAAGGTGGAAAGAATCACATTTTGATTTTTCTGTTTCAGCTGTGTTCAAAGGCCTGTTTGTGCTGAATTCTGCATAAATACAGAGGGAACTCCCAGTTATGGAACTACAGAGGCTGAAAATGGAAGCAAACACATTCCTTGGGAGCTCTGCTCCAAAGCTGCCATGGGAGTCCTTTGCTCTGCGCTGCTGCTTTGAGCACAGCAGATCCATTTCTGCCCAAGGAGCCCCTGAGGGATGGGATGGATGGATATCACTGTCCAGGGCTTCTCCCAGCCCTGAAACTCTGCCAGTCTGCTAGGACAGTCCTCATGGCCTGAACCCTAAAATTACAGATCACCCACTTCAAGAGCCTCTACTGAGGATGTCATCCTCAGCGTTTCCTGGCCAAAGTTTGCCTCAACTCTTCCGAACTTTGGAAAAGCAAAGTCCAAACTTTTCTGTGTTGTTCCAGGACACATCTCTCAGTAAAATCAGGAAATTATTTTCTAATATTTATCCTAGACATTTTTTTCAGAAAATTAACATGATTTTTTTCTTGCCCTATTTTCAGTGAGCATAGAGAACATTTGGATTGCCACTGTCTTCACAGAAATCTTCATTATGGAAGATATTTTTTCTACCTATTCTCCTTTCCCTTTTTCATAGACCAAACATCCTGCATTCTTCCGTCATGTTTTCAATCACTTCCTGAAAATGGTAATGCAAGACAAATACCTTATGTTTCCAGTTATGGATGGACAGAGGAGGTGAGAAATTGAAATGCAAAGAATTCAATTCAAATTGAATTCAAAGAATTCAAATTCTTTTTGAATTTCATCAAAAAGAAACCCAAAGCCATGAAGCAATTTTCTAGAACTTCATGGAGAAACATTTCTCCAAAGAGGTGAATTAGTGAAGATCCCCCATGGTGGGAGAAGAGCCACCTGCATGGGACCTGCTGCTGGAGCAGATGTTGAGCACTGAATGCTGCGTCTCTCAGCCATGGAAGAATGTTGATTTTGGACAAAACCAAGATTTGGTTAGATATAGCATGTACAGAATGATTCCAGAATATTTTAGAGAACTGGGGGATTAATTCTGAACTTTAGTAAACAGTCACCCCATAATGTGTTACTCCATAATTGATCATTATGTTAGTTTGCACAGTGCTAAATGCAGATAATTAATGTCACATATTGGCTGATTCATAACACTTACAGAGACACAATATGGAAATGACATTGGTACAGTAAATTCGGGTAGGATGTGTGAAGTTGTCTGCCCACATATGATAAATAAATGTCCTAACACTTTACAACACATTGTATGCTGCAAAACGCCTCATTTTCTCCTAGCACAGCCCCTCCTTGCCCTGCAAAGATTACCTGTAACTTCCCATAATATGCAGCTGAGTCACTTAACAGCCTATTTTAAAAAACTACACTTAAATAAAGATTTAGGTTGTTTCCCTGGCTGTTAATTTGTGGCAGGTTCCTATGCTGCTCTCACTCATTAGTGGCTGCTAATATTTCTCCTTGGATTCCCAAACTTGACTCATGCTCTTTCTACTCCAGCATCCAGGAAGATGGCAATTGCCCAGGAGAAAAGCAAGTCCTGGAAGAGAGATAAAGTTATGGTAAGGGAAGTTTTATGTTGATGTGAGGTCATTGAAGTTAAGAAAAATAAAAAGCCCATTGAACAGAAAGCACAAACTAGAGCACACAACCTCCACTCTTCCTCCCGAGGGCAACACTCCTGAGAGCTGGGCTTGGAGCAATAAAGTGATGAAGAGAGCACAGGTCCTGCAGGAGAATGAGTCCAGCCAGGGAAGATTGTCTGTGCCGTGTCCACCCTGAAATGAGCCAGAGACAAGGTCTGTGTAATGCTTAATTCTCTTTTTACAGTTCCTCCAGCCTGGGGGATTGGAGGGATATCTGTATATGTAATAGGGATATCTAAATAAATACCTACATATTTAACAGGGATATCTAAATAACAACCAGGCATACTTCAGTGTGGCTGGAATTTCTGCAAAGGGATGCAAAGAGGAGCAGCTGCAGTAAAGGAGAGTGATGATACCCTGCACACTGCAGAGAGAGTGGATCCGTGGTGAGCTGGGGACACCAGGTGCTTAATCTGTGTTTTGCCCCAGATTTTCTGGTGACCTCAGGAGAGCCATTTCCTCACACACACTCAGTAAAACTCAAGGAGTGGTTTCAGACACATTTGCATTGTGCTGTCTCTTACCAGTGGTCTCCAGCACTGCATTCTATATTAGGAGTTGCTTTAGCTCCCAGAAAATTCCTGGGAAAGCCTCCATCAGACCTGCATGTTACAGGCATGGGGTGGGTTAATCAATGCCCTGTGCTATGAGGAGATGCTGATGTGAAGCCACCCTTGATGTCCTGCAGAAACTGCCTCACCTGAGTCCCTCCAGGCACTCTGTCCTGAGGGAACGTGGGGTGATGCTCCCACTGCCCTGCCAGGAGCTGGCTCACATCACCTGTGCTGCTCGTGGAAAGCTGCTCATGCATAGCAGGGACTGTGGAAATCTTCCCAGCCACAGGGGTTCCTCCATCATTTCAGCCCCTTTAGGGGACACACTGATATTTGCAAAGGTCCCTGCTGGTACTCCCTTGGTCAGAGCATGTCACAGACATGGTGTATGAAAAATCCTTTCCTTAGGATTTTTCCTCCTGAGAAGCTGAGAGGCCTCAGGAACAAAATGCAAACAATGATTAACTACTGCTGTGGAATGCAACAGGTGGGTCTGTGATTGGTCTCATGTGGTTGTTTCTAATTAATGGCCAATCACAGTCCAGCTGTCCGGACTGTCTCGGTCAGTCACAAGCCTTTATTATCATTCTTTCTTTTTCTATTCTTAGCTAGCCTTCTGATTAAATCCTTTCTTCTATTCTTTCAGTATAGTTTTAATATAATATATATCATAAATTAATAAATCAAGCTTTCTGAACCATGGAGTCAGATCCTCATCTCTTCCCTCATCCTGAGACCCCTGCAAACACCACCACAAGAGCAGGGGCTGGAAAGTGCATGTACTGTCTGCCTTGGGTCTCTGGAGGTGACAGGGTAATCTGAGGTGCTCCAAGGGCTTTTTTAGTTTATTTCCCAGGGATGAACTCCCCTTCCGTGTACATGCCTTGCTGTAGCCAGCCACATCCCTCCTGCAGGCTGGCCAGCAAGTCACTGTGAGGAACTTGGGGCATGCCAGCAATTCCTAGAAATGCCACTGGAATTTTGAATGTTCCTTTTGGCCCCTTACCCCCTTCTAATTTATTGCATCCCTTAAAGAAGTGGAGAAGCCAGACAGGGTTGATACAAAGCTTTCATTCAGGAAAATCCCTTTAAATGAAGCCATCCCTTCACTGTGAGGACCCTCAGTGACCAGGGGCCCTGTGCTTGCTGCTGACAGCTCCTTCGTGGCTCCATCAGAGCAGGACCAGCACTCTGGGGGGCACCAAGCTGCTCTGGTGGCAGCAGGACTGGACTTGCTCAGTTTTTCATCCTGAGAATTCGTTTTGTTTATAACCCAGCAGTGGAGGATGAAATGAAGCATTGGTGGGAGTATTAAGATCACAGCTATCAGTGCTGCTAATCTCCTGTTTAAATGTTGGATGTTTGTGATAGTCATCACTAGGGACATCACTGAGCTACATCTTTTTTTTTTATTTCCTGCCTCTGTAAGTTTCCCAGGAAATCTGCTTCTGTTTGTGCCTATAAAACACAGCATAAAGCCATGGTTTATGCCTCAAGGCAGTAGGAAGGATGCTACCTCCTTCCTTGATGAGGGTTGCCCAATTCTTTTAACCAGGAGAAGCCAATGTTTTTGAGTAGCTGCTCCTCAGCAGCATCTACTGATCAGTCACATATTCTACACCAGGAAACTTTTTGCCAAAATAATCTCATTTATATGCTAAATGTCCTGAAAGCAAGTGCCCTGCAGGAATTCTGGCCCTCTGCCCTCCAATTTGCCCCTCTACTATTTTATTCAATGTCCAAAGTCATTCTTCACAGATGTCATTTTGCTTCCAAGCAATTGCCCTTGTGCCCCAGTTTCTAAGAATAAAAGTGAATTCTGGCAGCCTAACATTTCTGAGAAATCCCCAGTAGTGGAAAAGTAGCTGGGGGGGAGAACAAAGAGGAAGGAAAACTCAGTCATGAGGAACAACTATAAACAGCAAGAGGGACTGTGGATAGGAAAAAAAAATTATGTCAAAGGTGGTAAAACAGGAGTTCTCTGCTGTAAGTATACATTTTTGTTGTATTTGGTGTTTTTTAAAAAGAAAGTCTGCTTCAGGTTATTTCCCAGCATCAGACAAGTGGCTGTAAGCAGCACCTTCCCTCAAGGTCAGCTAAAACATTGAAATAGCCCAGAGTAAATGTGTGTGCAGCCTCTCTGGCACCTGGATAAACATCCCCTGCACAGTGCCCTGGTCACACTGGGACTCTCCATCCCTTTGTCTGTTTGAGCTCTGCCAGGGGCACGCACGCTGGTGATCCAAGGCTGGGTGGGCACAGTGCAGGGGTGTTGGCACTGCAGCCAGGGACAGGAGGGGTCTGTGCCTGCAGGAGGGGGTGGCCACTGCTGCCATCCCTGCAGGGGACCCACACAGTGACCCACAGGTGTCAGCGGACTGGGGCACCTCGTGGTGATGTGAGCTGTCCCTTTGGCTGTGTTTGCTGTGCAAAATGGGTGAAGGAGTCCATTGGAGCCCCTTTCAGAGCCATCACAGAGCTGCTGCCACAGCCTGAGCTGAACATTTCTGGGTCAGAAGTTCATGGCAGGTTCCTGCCCTGCTCCTCCAGGAGGGCCAAAGCCACGACACTGCCAGGGAATGGTGCCCAGTGTCATAGACATCTTTTACGAAAAATCCTTTCCTTAGGATTTTTCCTCCTGAGAAACTGAGAGGCCTCAAGAACAAAATGTAATCATTGATTATCTGCTGCTGTGGAATGCAACAGGTGCATCTGTGATTGGCCCATTTTGGTTGTTTTTAATTAATGGCCAATCACAGTCAGCTGATTTGGACTCTCTGTCCAAGACAGAAGCTTTTATTATGATTCTTTCTTTTTCTATTCTTAGCCAGCCTTCTGATGAAATCCTTTCTACTATTCTTTTAGCATAATATATATTATAAAATAATAAATCAAGCCTTCTGAAACATGGAGTCAGATCCTCATCTCTTCCCTCATCCTCAGACCCCTGTGAACATGGTCACAGCCCAGCAAGTAAGTTTAGAAATGTTCAGAATGACAACATTGCCCTGAGTCACCGCAGCTGGAGTGGTGGTGCTGGTGTGGGCAGAGGGGATGCAGACCCCCAGCTCCCCTGCCAGCAGCTCCAGAGCAGTCCCTGCTTGCCTCCCACCCTGCTGTCCTCAGCCTGCCTTTTTCCCATGTTCTGAGGCATCCCTGCTGCCCCCCACCCCACTGATCTGTTTGGGTAGTTAATCATTCCCTAATGAGCTGTCACTAACTGCACCCTGCCCTGCTGCATTCACCCCTCTCCCTGCCACTCCTTGGTCAAATACAGAATACTTTGGGTTTACATGGCAGAAAATCAGGAACTTTCACACACTCCTGGGAATGTTTGTCATGCCCTGGAAGTCCATAAGAGCCCTGCCATGGCCCACTGCCCCCCAGTCCATGCCCCAGCCCTTCTGTGGGTGCCAATTGCCCCTGCCTGGCTGCTTGCCCCACTCCAAGGAATGAGCTGGGCTGTGATCATGAAGGTGTTAGTGCAAAACCAGGCTCCTGCTGTGCTGCAGAGCTCAGTTCCTCAGATGGTCGCTGGGTAGCAGCACAAAGAACAGAATTTCAGCTTTACCTCCCTCGTTCAGGCAATAGATGCGACCAAGAGCAGGGCAGAGAGCCAAGTAAATAACAAGGTCTCAGTAACAAGAGAAATCCAGCCTGCCTTCCTCTGATTGAAGAAGCCCTGCTGAGATAAATGCTCCAATCCATCTCCTCTCTGAAACAGGAGCTGAAAAGTGGGTCAGATCCTGCTGCTGGCAGTGCTGTATTTGGGGACGTCTCTGCCAGGAGCTGACAAACGACTGGAGCGATCAGAAAAAAATCAACTTTGCTTCTCACAACAGAGTTCACTGAAATCGTGGCTTCTGCAGGGAGGAAGATTGTGCTGGACAGGGAGGAGGGGTGTGAGGCAGCAGGAGGCAGCACATGTAGAGCCCCACAGCCAGCCCTGGGCTTGCTGAACTCCAAAGTCACCGCTGCTGGAATTCGTGTCCTCGTGTCACCTTTTCCTCCAGGGCACTGCTTGTCTCTTCTTCCCCGAGGTGCTGAACTTTCTTCCTCTTCCACCCCTAACAAACAAGGCAATGTACAGAAGGAAAGGTGAGCAAAGTGAATCTGAAATGCCCAAATGGAGAAGCTTAGAGGTTTTAAAAACTGCTTGGTTTATATAAGAACTTATTGGAAACTGGCACAAAAAAGTGCCTATCTGCTTTGAGATACCAGAGCAGATGTGAGAGTGGAAAAGCCTTTTCCCTGCCAGAGTATTTGCTGGAGATTTGATAACAAGGTGCCATTGTCCAGCAGTGGGTAAAGGTCCAGAGTAGAAAGGAGAAGGAGAAGAGGCCTCCAGACAGTGCAGGGCTCTGCTCTGTGGGCTGCAGCTCCTCCAGCAGCCCTGCTGCTGCAGACAGCAGGGAGAGCTGGCTGGGCCCAGTGGGCAGGCAGCTCTCCTGTGCTGCTTTCCTCCTCTGCAAACAGTGACAGCCTGTCTCATCCCTTCATTTCTGTTAGAGGCTGAAACCTCCTAGCTTTTCTCTGCACTGCTGGACATTAAATTCAGTGCTAAACATTAAATTCAGCACTCCAAATCCACATTTATGATCTGTACCACAATGTGAAACTTAAATACAAGATCTTAAATTTTTGATATTGGTACTGACAAGCTTTCAGTATTTCCCGTGAACTTCATTCATGCTGGTCATAATTCCCACTAGATACTAATACTGTGTGGTTCACAAACATTAATACTGAATTTTTTGCAAACACACTTGGTTTGGAATGGTGGCTATTGAATAAAATTTCAAATTACATCATTTCACTGTAAAACCTTAACACATGAAGCAGCCTGTGACCCACCCTTAAAAGTAATGGCCTTATTTGTTTTGGTTCTGAAATGAGAAGCAGCTGGTTTTCTATAGTCAAGGGAGGACGGAAATGTTTGGGCTGCATTCTCTTGTTCTCAAAATTCACCTGCTGCTTTTTTTTTCCCTCCACCAAAGATAACTCAACAAAAGTCATTCAGACACAGAAAACACATCAAAGCAATAACTGCATCTTTACACTGGCGTGGAAATAAATCTCGCAAAGCAGTGTTCAAATTCAAAATTCATATTCAGTCAAAATCAATCCCTAATTGCATGAAGGATGTATCTGAAGCCACACTTCCTGAAAAAAGAAAAGAAACTTAAATGGCAATTTATCCTAACAACCAAAGCTCATATGAGCAGATAGGTTTGATCAAATAAGAGAAATATCCTTTAACCATGCCAATGGCATCCCAGTTCCTTTCTCCACTCCAAGTTGCTATCAACTGTTATTTCACATCAAGGTTTAGAGGGATACCAGCACTCTGAAGTTCCCTTTAGCTGCCCCTGTACCTTTATTCTGCAGGGTTTCACACGTGCCTGCCCTGCAGCCTCCCCAGTGGTGGCCACAGGCTGTGGGTGCTTCCATTTATCACAGCCAGCCTGAAACCCAGAGCCAGCGCAGCCAGGAGCTGCTCTCCTCATGTCCCCTCTCCCCTCCTGCTACCCTTTTCCAACAGGGCTGCTTTTAGCTCATTTATCTGCCTGTTGGGGTGATATGTAATCAGAGCAGGAGTCCTGATGGGAAATACAAAGTGATCCTTCAGAGGGGCTGCCTTTGGAAGCCAATCAAGCCAGAGCTGCAGCTGCCCCTGTCCCTGGTTGTGCCTCCTGCCTGGAGCCTGGCAGCCCCAGACGAACAGGAGAAGCCTCTGGGATGCTCACGGCCCATCTTGCTTTAGTGAAATCTGTGTCAGTACAGGCTGACTCCTCCACCCCCCTGTCCAGGGGACCCTGGTTTAGTGTTTCTATGGCACCACAGAGGTCTAAGTCCCCTCCACTGACTGGGAAAAGGTGGCACCTTTGCTGTAGTCAGAACTCTCACACTCAACCAAAATAATAAATGCTTTAATTCATCCATCCTTAATGCCAGCACTGCCCAAAGACTGAAAAGAAAATCCAATTCTTCATTAGGAAAAGCAGAATCACTATCAAAGTCCAAATTAACAATGTCTGTTCAATAACACTGAAACTTGGTTTATCCCAGGTCAGCACTCCCCAAAGGACTTAAACTGCTGAGATCAGAGAGATGTCCCTTGGAACCACCAAGGCAAGGGAAAAAGTCTTGTCCCACATCTTCCCACAAATTTCTTGTTAGTTATATTTAGTTTTCCACATCTGTTTGTATGTCCTCCCACTCAACCTAATCCTGTTACTAATCCTCTTTATTATAAAGATAAAAATAATTTATTCCTGGGTTTGGATTCTGAAAACACGTTTTTTTTCCATAAAAAGGAGGCCAAGTAGGTAGGTAAGATGGAGATCTCCTACCATGAAGGTGGATGAAATGCTGCAGAATTCATCTACACACAAAAACCAGCTGGTGGAAGTGCAAATACAAACCAGAGAGGGAGGAATGAAAGCACCCAGAGAATGCAGGAATACCAAAAGCAGAGCAGGGAAAAAGCCTCCAGCACTAAAGCCCTTCTGCTTTGCTGACCAAAATGAGCCCATGACCATCTGCTCCACATCAGGGCAGGATTCACTGGGTCAATCCAGCAGATGTCAGTGCCAGTTTCTTCCAAGATACACCTGGAGTTAGTTTCAGAAACCAGTTTGCTTTTAAAAGCAAAAAGAAAAAAACCCCAACCCCTCATTCTGGGTAACAGGCTAGAAACTGATAGCAGGAGGTCAAGAGCCACAGAGAGGTAACAGGCGCCTCACACTCATCAGGCTGCACTGAAAGTTGAATTTCTTGGGTTCAGAGTTACCAGTGGCACAAACGGAGGGAATTGCAAAACCAGGAACAGCATCAGCACTTCTGAGGTCCTTATTCCAGCCTCTCATAGTTGATGCAAAAATTAGACAGGAAAAAGACCCTGAAGGCCAAAAAAACCCATGCATAATTCCTTAACAATTCAACTGGTAAAAACAATTCCCTGTCAAATATAATCCCCAAATTTGCTCTGATTTCTACAAAGCATTCATTCAAGTTTGGTACTTGCAAAAGCTATAAAAGATCCCTCTTCATACACCTCCAAAAAGGAGTGGAATCCTTGGAATGAGCACTCCAGTCCAGTTACCAGTTCTTGTGACAGCCAGCTAGCACTGTGCATGATGTAAAACAAAAACTTCAGGTTCCTTTAAATGCTTAAATTAAACTGAAGCATTTACAATGCCTTATGTCATTCACAATTCTTTTAGTACAAAGAATCTTTTTGCCATCAATTCCTCACTTATTTCTCTCACAAGACAAATAAAACAAGTGACTTCACATTACAGAGCTCGTTACTCAGAGACAAGGATCTGTTTATACTCGCATTGATCATTAAAAATTGTTTTTACAACATAAAATAGCATTGAGGATTCCAGACAAGCTACACTGAGGGGCTGGGGAGTGACTCTTTACATGTGATTCCACCCTGGAACTTTGGAACAGTTTATATTTTAGTGATTAAAATTTTACTACTGTGCCTGCATGCACCCACATACTTCAGTACATAAACACCAGGCAGATACAGAAAAAGCAGCACTGGATAATCTGGTAAGAATTAGGGCCAAAAATGCAAAATGAAATTTACCTTTCTGCTGCCAGTGCCAGTATTTGCCTTTCTTGTTTTTCTAGGTTCAGATGACAAACCTGTATATAAACAACCTGCAAACCCCAGTGTTTCTATACAACCTGTATATAAACAACCCTGCAAAGGCCAGTGGGGATTCCATGGTGAGGAACCACTTCTGAGCTCTGAACACCTGCTGAGATCTGGCTCTGCAGAGGACACAGGAGCAACTTCAGACAAGCAACATACACAGCACATTCACCAAAGACAGTGCAGACAGGTTGTTCAGGTCAGCAAACCTGCCACTGAAATAAAATGCTTTTTGCTCACAAAGAACACATAGGCATAAGATATATTCTTTATTTTAAAAAAGATCACTAAAAAAAAGGCAAGAAATCTTGAGCAGAATGTAGAAGTGTCTTTTGTAAACAGTTGCCTCAAGTACATATGCTGCAGGAGCCCAAGTCAATACTCTCTCACAAGGTAAGTTTCTTTAACAATATTTAAATCACAATAGTCAGTTCTGCCTCACGAAACCAGCTTCTCTGAAGCCTGAGTTGACAGCATGTGACACAAGCCTAATATTGTCTCATTTATTACAATAACTTATTTCCAGAAATTATCCTGGAGACTGTTGAATCCCCAGCATTACACATCTGAGCATCTCCACAACCTGAGGAAAATTAAGAACAGGGGAAAAGGAGCAAGATAAAAATAACCTAAAATATGGACTTGCAAAAATGGTATGTTATGGAGAAGAAAAAAGTAGTAGATACACAAGAAAGCAAGGTGTTTTTTTTTTTTCTTTTCCCAAATTTATCTATCCTTCTTCAAAGAATGGCAGTTTAGTCCTCCCTAAAGAAAGCTTCATGGAAAAGGGAGATAAATAAAACTCGCAGGAATTCAATTCCCATTCCAGTCTACTTCCTTTGAAAAATACATTCTTCTTTATATTTATTTTTGCCTATTGCCCTCGGTCATCCAGTCTCTAAAATGCATTTCCATCAAGCTTCTGTCTCTCCAGTCACCAACATTGACAGTGGGGATGATTTTCTGTGGCTTCAACCACTGAACAAAACGCTTCATTTCCAGGTAACTGCTGTGTTCACTGTAAGGAATGCCTGAAATGAAAACAAATCACAGCCATCTGTCAGGCCACTGAGCTTCCTGCAAGCCTTCCACTAAGAAATACTTCAGATAAAAGGGTTTTTTTTCATTCCTATTTGGGATCTAAAGTTTATAGCTAAGGTAAAACACCTCCCTCCCTCCAATTTTCCCTTCTAGGAAAATTACTTTGCATTAAGTCATCAAGTATTCATCAGTGCAAGCTAAGCAGCATCAGTGACCTGGTTAAAGGGATGTTAAGGGTTTTAGCTCCCCCCACCAATAAGAACTGAGAGGAAGGCACATTCTCTCAGAAACAAGTAAGCCACAGAATGAAATCTTGGCTCTGGATCTACATTGCCACCAGCATCAGTCAGGCCAAGACTCCACCCCTGAAGTCTGTACCTGTATCAGGTGAAAGTTTTTATTTGCATGACAAGGATAGGGACAAAACGTATGTAAAAATCTGCATTTATGGTGTTCTCGATTACTCATTTCACAGATCTCTCCTGAAGAGATCTGTTCAGTTCCTCAATGAGTTACCAGAAAAAGCAGCAGTTACAAAATCAGTAGGAGTTTCCAGAATAAAAATAGGAAAAGCATGCACACAAAGCCAAATGTACTGAATCTTTGCCACTCTTATACCATATATAGTGACTTTTCCTCTTGTCTGGGGCTTGATATCCTCCAGAGAAAGGCATGAATCAGAGTAGGTCCACCCCGTAGGTTTGAAAGCCAGAATTTGATCAAAATTCTCAGAAAACTTATTCAAGTGATCTTGCAAGCCCTGTGGAAAAAAAAAAAGCACATATTTAATCCCATTAAATAGATAATGAGACTACAGGTTGGCCATTTCATGATGGAGAGGATTCAGACTACATTTTATTTTCATGTGCTGGCATTTTTTAATTTCAATGATCATCTACCTTGCAATTATTAATGACAAATATTGACAGTTGGAAAACAACTTGTCCCTTAGGATCTCAGTTTCTTCATCTGAATTAAGCACATTTGAACAGCTATGCATTACAGATCAGAACACATAAGGAATAATCACATCATCTTATAGACCTTGCTCCACAAACCATTCACCTCCTCCTCTAAACCAGAGGCCAGCAGCTGAGTGGAGACAGAAGATGGTGAAATGCTGCTTCAGGGCAAAATCATCACAGAGGTTTTTATACCTGCTTATGCCCACAAGTAACCAAATTTAATTAACCTACCCCAAAAAACTTACAGCAAGCCAGTGCACAAGCTAAGTATTGCTCTGAGCACTAAACCATGTTTTACCACCTCTCCAAGACAGGAAGGACCTCTCATCTTCTCATTCTAAAATGGAAATTACCTTGAAAAAAATTCCAAGTATGTACAATCCTATGCCTGCATAAAGTGAAGTCAGTAATGCTTCAAGTTAAAAATAGAAAATCAATTTCATGTGTCCTGTATAAAATCTTACAGGCAAATTCCTAATCTGAAAGCCCTACAAGGTTACAGAACTCAAAATCAAACTTTATATTAGCAGGAGAGAGAGGAATACAAAATAAAGGCTGATTAAAAAGGAGGGTAGAGGGGGATAGATGGGCTGTGATAGAAAATTATCTAACCTGTCAGACACTTGAGAACTCTAAAACAGGGCAGCAGAAAGCTGCCACATTTAACTACACCTTCAGTACAATGTCCCATAGCAACACAGAGAATCCATCAAACCAGGTACAAAAAAGAATCTTTAAAAACCCTAACACAGAAGACATTTCATTCAGCAACAAGAATTATGGCTCACTGCTGTGACTTTCAACACACTGTGAATGTTCAGTCCTCACTTGATTAAAGGTATAACTGTAGCAGTCTAATTCTCCTTCACACTTCATTTTGGGAGCATTAACATAGATTAAGGTAATTGTTCACATATTTTCTCCCCTTGCTCTAATGAAATCTAAATATAGTACTTCAAATGCAATGATTATTATATTAACAATGCTAATCCACTTTTAGGTTTTGTTATAAATCAAGTGTGCAACAGTCACATTAAGGATGCAATTTCAAGCTTATAAAAAAATTATTTTTGCATTTCTATCACTTTCACTTCTGAAAGTCTCACCTCAATGCCAGTACAAGACCTTGATGAGTTAAACAACATGAAAGATTCATAGACCCACAAAAGTCAGTTCCCTGGAAAGTTTCCACCACATAGTCAAGTTAGGCAAAAGCCTCAATTTTTGAGTTACAAAAAAATTGTTTGTTGCAAAAGAACCATGCCTGCATTTTGGAAAAGATGGCCTCTTTCCCCAAAACAAATGACTGCTGTGTTTGCTCATAACAAGTCCATTTTAAATACACATTCCAATTTCTTCATTTATTGCTTTAGCCAACACTGTTCTAAACCTTCACCCTTTTGAATGGAAAATGTATTTCACTGCTACACCAACTCCTTCAATCACCATGACAGCCTGATATTCAGAGTGTCACTAAAGTCAGCAGTGTACACAAACAGATTCCACAAGATAGGAAAAGACTCAAACATGATTAAATATTTCATTTACCAGCAGCCCTAACACCACTTACACTCATCTGGCTTATTCAAGAACAGCCATTTGTCAGTACACACAGCAATCCCTGCATTTTACTGAGGTAAAACCAAATACTGCAGTGAAGTAACACATCGCTTGGGTTTTGGGGTTTTTTTTTTTAATATTTTCTTAATATATCTCAAATCCAAAAGTAAGATAAATGATCATATGAACTCATCTTTAAGCATTTAAAATTCCTTTTCAGGGTCCAGGCATGACTTTTGTCACACTGGAGATTGGTCTAGAGCCTCCTGATCTCAGAGTTGAGACCCTGCCTGACACAACTGCCTCCCTTGGGAAGTAAAGCTGCCCTTGAGGATTTCCTCCACCCCCTGAAAGTCCAGCTGTGTGAATATCCACACATGCTGGGACAGGAGACTTAGCAACCCAGAAATCTGCAGAAGAAACTCAAATCAATTCCTGTTTAAGACAGCACAGCACACTAAAAATAAATCCATACATATTTCCATTACTCATTTTCTGCTCCGCCACGGAAAACATCATGGAACAAAGTTAAAGCATTAAGATACCACGTTCCATCTCCTGCAGCTCCATCCAAACCATATAGCCTTTTTTACTCCTTTTTAGGTCAATTCTGACCTTGACTAGTCCTGCAGCTAAATACCATCTTGGTCTGAAGGATTTGCTTGAGATGGCACAGCAGGCTTGAAGCAAAACAGGAAAATTAATCCAAGCCTGTAAGGTATAAACAGCCACAGTTTTTTTCCTTCTTCCAGGTTACTTTAATCTAGAGCCTGCTGCTTTTCCTTACTGCCCTTCAGTATTTTGTCTATTTAGAATAACCTAGGAATTAGTCATCTTTCCAAACAAAGAAATTCCCACAAAAGATGCTCAACAACAAAACTCAGTGTCTCAAATCTCAACCAAATGTGCATTTGAAATCAATTTAGATGAAATCATGATTTAAAATTAACCAGTTAACTTGCTTTTGTGAAAAATATTAGAGAACTGGTAGTTGGCCATGTTCATAGGCTGCCTCAAAACAGAGGCTCACAGGCAGAAAATCCTTTTAGACTTTTCCTACACTGGACCAGGTAAAAGACAGCCTGAAACCAGGAACTCCGCATCACAATATATTAATTGCTAAGAGGACAGATCAGGCAGTCATTACATAAATCCACTTCAAAAAGGACTGCAAAGAGCAGGTCTTTGAACAAGCCTCACCTTATCTTGTACAAGCACCACACCATGTTTGGAGAAGTTATTAATGTGTAATTGCTTTTTATTTTCAATGTATTGCTACATGTCAAAGCCCCACTAAATAAATATGATCTGACAAGAGGTTAAAAAGCACCAAACACAGCACTGGTTGGAGAGAGCCAGGAGAACTTTACTAGCACGTTCATCAACAGCCCATCTTCTGAACTTACCTTAAAATTAATTTGCATCATGGGAAGAACATGAAGCAAAGTGCCCTTCCAGTCCACACTGATAAGGGAATTGACAGCTGCTGACTCCAAGCACTGCAGGGTTTTGTATTTGTCACGGGACATGCTTGCCTTTGAGCCCAGAACTTCAGCTATTGCTTCAGGATTCATTAGGAAGAAATCAGACAGAGAAAATTGTAAGAGTTCTTTTTTGGTTTGTTTTGGACATAGTCCTGATTATTGTACAAGATAATTTTTACTATTAGAAAAGAAATCCACATTCAACAGGATGTAGTGTTTTGTATTCTAACATTAAGAAGAGAATCCTATAATGGGTGTTAAAAACCTTTGTCCCCTACATTTTAGCAGCAGAATTTTGTATAACAATTGGGAAAAAAAGGAAAACTACCTTGATCAATTCTAAGTTACATTTCTTTGGTAGAATGTTACTGAGGTGAACTGGTATTTATTCCAAAGATGCCAGAAACGTGCAGTTTTTGGAATATGTGACAAACAGCCCACATTGAAGACAATACTAAATTTCAGCAAGAGTAAGTTTTGTATTGATGATTTGAAATATGCACAATGGTGCACATCTGCCTGCTCTGAAGCAGACATTTGGGCAATCATGTTGGCTCCTGGTGCTGTAACTGACTGAAGCACAACACACATGATCTTCCCTTAGTCAGAACAGATATATTATATAAACTGCAAGGAAAAGCTCAAAATAGAAGTCTAAGAATAACATCCTTTTGCTGTTTCTAGAAATTAACAACAAAAATGTCATCAACACCTCATTTATTTATTTTTTAATTACTCTTAGCAATTTTCTCACCACAATCAAAGAGGTTCATACAATTAGAATATAAACTGGCCACATGTATATTCAGTGTGGGGGGAAGGTTGCAAACATGGTAGAAAACTATTTCTTTCAGAAAGCTAAAACCTATTGATTAGAAAGCTTAAAAAATAGCAGGAGGATTATTAAATACATTTAATTTCTTTACACTATATCTGAACATTCAGACTAAACAACCTTTTATGTCTTCAAGAAAGCCAACTAAATTAGACATTAAATTAGTTATTTGATCCAATACACTTCTTTTACATACCTAAGAAAACTTTTTCTTTTCCAATGGAGTAAGTGCCACAGACAACTAGAGTTCGTGGGTTTAAAGTCACAGTCTCAAAGGCAATGTTGACAGCAAACTGGATAACCTCTTGTTGGGCAGGAAAAGTGTACTCAGGGCTACAGTATCTGGGGCAGGGAAACAAAATATATCACTTTGTTACAAAAGATAAAAGACATCTGAAATCGCCATGAAGGCCCTCAAAACTCCATGTACTCAGGAAGTGAAAAAGACATTACTCTTCTATAAAATAGCACTCTATTAGAAACACTGAGGTGCCCAGAAATTGTTGCAACAAAAATCCCACTGAGCATATATCATTGTTTTCTCTACAACTATTCACTCTCTGGTAATGAATTCTACATTTTCTTCTTCATAAATACCAAGTGCTCTTGCAAGCTTGATATTTCTGTCACGTCCTGATTATATCCTTATATCTATTTTTTGT
This sequence comes from Zonotrichia albicollis, assembly GCF_047830755.1. Taxonomy (NCBI): domain Eukaryota; kingdom Metazoa; phylum Chordata; class Aves; order Passeriformes; family Passerellidae; genus Zonotrichia; species Zonotrichia albicollis. The sequence continues at coordinate 42,495,431 of NC_133825.1, forward strand.
CATACACACAAACCATAATGTAAGTCATTACTCATTCACAGAAACACATGGAACAGAAATGAAATTCTGCAGCTGGGCATTAGTCATCATTCACACAAAACCAATTTTATATAAATGAATCAGAGGAAGGTCTAATGAAAACTCCCAAAACTGATTCAGCCTTTTGGCATTCTTTCACCTTTGAATTCCTTCACACTTCTTTCTATAATACAGTTAATCCATTGAAAACTAGTCTTCCATAAACCTGAACATTTAATGTATGAGTTTTGACACCCTAAATTTAATACCACTTATAAATAATATGGTGACCTGAGCAAATACTTCAGCCTCTTTTCCACCACCCACTTTCATTCTCTAATGTAACAGCACAACCAATGAACAAGCTACACATACTTTTAATAAATCTCTGCTTTTATTCAACACTAAATAGAGGTAAAAAGTGTTACCACAGCAATGTCATTTAAAATTACATTTATTTGGTTCAAAGCCTTACAAAACTGAAAAGACTAAGAATAAAAGCAACAAAAAAAAAAATCAATTTCCAGCCAACTCACGTGGTATCCAGGTAAAGGGTGTGGATTTTCTGGCCCATCAGAGCAGGGTAGCGCTCCATGGAAGGGTCTGCTCTGAAGTCCCCTGTGTGCAGAATAACAGCCCCACTTGGCAGGTAGAAAAGGATCATTGCTGCACCTGGACAGCTGAAACAAACAAACAAGCCCCACACAAATTATGTCAGCTCTCTATACTGATAAACTACTTTAAGAGATAGACCACCCTTCAGCAGTAGAAACATGGACAGAACAGAATTTTAAATCACAGCTGCTATACAGACTAATTTAGCTAGGAATTCCTGATTTCTAAAGGAATTCTGCAGCTATTCCCATGGCCACACACAAGCTTGAGTTCTCACCTGAGATGGAAAGAAGAAACAAAAAATCCACATCAACAGTAAAAATATCAAATATTACCTGCCTTTTTGGGATGCCCCACCTTCCAGGCCTGGCACAGATCCTGCCTCAGCTGCAATCATTCTATTATTTGATTCAAAGAGGAAACAGCAAACCAAAGAGAAGCAGCATTCTTGCTCAAGACAAACAGAATTATATTGCTGCAGATTCATCTCTCTTCCTGCAGGACTTACTGGAGCACTTTCTTTTAAATTCTATTTGCAGATTTTAAATGTTGTTTTAGATCCAGAAGCCCCTGGTTATAAATACAACTCCCTTACTGGTGACAGTGAATCCATTGTGCCTTCTGCAGCTGCTTGCCAAAGCTTTCTGAAGGGCAAGACTGGAAAACCTGAGTGGGACTATTTTAGATACCAGTCACCTACAAAAGGTAAATGAAATATCAAAAAAAGAAAAACTGGCATGAAACTAAGTTCAAAGGACAGAACTGGTGAACTCCTCAAGAAGCTGAACTTTGTAGCTAAGGTATGCACAGTTTTTAAATTGGAGCAGAGAATCAGAGGGACAAAGAGGAAAAATGAGATTTATACAAATTACATAAGCAGCAAGGCTTCCTTTGTTCCTAGAGATGGCTCTCAGAAGACTTAATGGAGTTTTATCTCTTCAAGGATAAACAAATCCTACACTAAGCAATGTTCAAACCAGCTGTGACAGTCCTGCATTTCAATAAATGCACTGCAGAGAAGGGAGTTTTCCTCTAGTCCATGGCCAAAAAAATGTACCAAGAGGTAGAACAAGAGAACAGGACTGTAAGTCAGGTGCTACTGAACTTTAAATCCAGCACTACCACATAGTGCCAGTCTAACAGACAAAACCTCACCCTTTATCACCAAATTCAATAGAAATCTTGTCCAGATTTTAACAGGCTTTTCTTCAAAGTCCAATTTTCATAATGTTACCTAGGTTATGTCTTTCACAGGATCCAAAGTATCACTTTTTTCTTTAGCTAAGGATTTCCCCATCATCAGTTCAAGCTACAGAAACCTAATGTGTCTGATAATCAAATCTACTAGGTTCCCAACTAGACACCAAAAACCAGAAGTGTTCAGACCACTAGGAAATCATTCAACCCCTCAAACAAAAATTACAGAGCTACACGTGGTTAACGCAATGTACACAAAAAAAGTTAAATTAAATTTTTTTTAAATCCCTGTTTCATTTTTGGAGATAACTCACCTATTTCAAAAGCTAACTACCTGTAAGAAATTCTCCACAAGGAATGCAGTGATACTTACTGATTGGCATCGAGCAGCAGCACTTTGATCCCATTGACCACACAGGGCGTGTCCATGGGCAGCACGTGGACATACTGCTCCTGCACCCGGAGCTTGCTCTTCACCAGATTGCCAGTTATCTGCAACACAGACAGGATTCAAAACAGGAGCAAAGGTTGAAAAAAGCACTGTTCATTATGGAAACAAAAGCTCTCAAAGCCAGACTGGCTTAGAGAGAAACTATAAGGCCCTGGGTGTAGCCAAGCCTTTCAGCAGCATTTCACATCTCATAAAGCAAACTGAGAAAAGCTGTCTTCAGAGAGTAAGCCTGTCAACAGGGTATGGATTGGAATCAGAGAGGAGGCAAACAAGGGGGAAGAAGATCTGTTGCACACTATCAAGTCAAGAGGAAGGGGTGGGTAAAACCTTCTTTAACCAAGTGAAGAAGTTTCCAGGTAACAGGCCCCGGACCTTATCGAGGAGGGCAGCAGTCACTCCAACTGCAAGAGCAATACAGGACACAAGCATTCCAGAAAACTGCCAGAATGAACCACAAATAGTTTTTTAGATGTGTTGGTTAGGCAAGGTGCCCTACCATGTTGCAAGTAAAGAAGAGCTGGACCTACAACAGCTAATGGCAGTCATGTCATTCAGCAGCCCAAAGTACAGGACACAAAGCATCAGTCTGAAATAATTCCACTTGCTCAATGTGGAAAAGAGAGGGCTCATGCAGAATCTATTTCAGACTTCCATCACTTAAATAGTTTAGAGAAAATGGAGACAGATTCTTCATGATGCACACATACAAAAAAACCCCGACAAACTACAATGGCAAGTTGCAAAACCAGAAATTTCAAATGTATTATTAGGGAAAAAAAAAAACCAAATCAGAAGAAGTAAGCACTGCAACAGGTTGCAAGGAGATATAGTAAAATCTGGCCAACATTCAAAATTTGACTGACAGAAGACTCCCTGCAGTCTGATCTAATTTTGAAGGTTCCACTGTGCAGGAAATTGGTCTATAAAAAGGATCTACAGATCCTTTCTAAAGCTGATTTTTTTTCATGGTATCTAGGGAGGGAAGTTTCACTAATCCTCTTGATCAGTCAAATCCAGGTAAGGATTTCACACAAACAAAATGCACTTCCCTCTGTACATATCCACTTACCCAATAAAGGACCCCAACCACTGATCTTCTATTTACTTCCATCAGTACAAAAGTGATGGATATAAAAGTCCAAAAGCATATGGATATAAAGGTATCTAGTAATCTTGAAAAGCCTTACCTTATTACAGTAGATTGGAAACCTGAAGTTTTTTGTTAGCCCACTGTAGTGGTCAGAGTGAAAATGAGTAAGGAAATAAGCTGTGCAGCCTTCAATTTCTCCATACTGGAAGGCATCAACTGCAAAACCAGTTCCTACAGCAAAGAGGGAAGAGAATCCAGCCAGTAAACATGCAAAGTCCAGAACCAATTTCTAATCAGATATTGCTTTTGTTTTTTCCTTTCTTCCCAGTTAAAAGGTAATAGTTATTCTGCATGCAACCGAAGGAGCCATTTAAGGATTAATGTGTTTTGTGCATCAGTCAACAGTGGCAAAAAGAGATTTTCACAAACTAAAATAAAATTTTCACAAACTGCTCACAAACAAATACTTTCAAAGGCCTTCCAAATACATTGTTCAGCTGCCCTCTTATACAGATGGCAACCAGTTAAGCAAATAAGACACATTTAAGAAAGTTATCAGGAGTAACAATACTGAAGTCTAAAATTAGGACAAAAACACAACACTCCAGCCAAAATAAATTAACCTCCATGAAAAACCAAGTTACCTCTCACCTGGTATTTTCTTGTAGAAGGGGCAGTGTTTTTTTCTTGGTTCTTCACCTGTAGTAGGTGATTCTTTAAATTTTTTTCTCCACCTTTGTTGGCCACCAGAAGGTACATCTGCAATGGCTTCATTTTTACTGGAACTTTCTGTAACTGCCTCCACATCTCCCACAGACCCCTCAGCCTTCCTTTTTTGCTGTCTGGGCCTCTTTCCATTAGGGGATACTGAAGCTGGTATCTGTTTTTTCTCCTTCAAACACAGCTCTCCTTTGTGTTCCTCCTTTGCTTTGGGTTTTAACCCAAAGAAAACACCAATGTCCATTTGTTTAAGTTCTTTGGCAGGACTGGATTTGGTGTTCACAGTTGCTAATGAAAGAGATGGCTCTGATTTAGAAGAGGTGGGGCTGGGAAAGCATACAGCAGCTGTACTAAGATTTCCTTTTTTCTCCTCTGCTGTCTGCAAACTCTCCTGGTGAGCTGTTTTATCAATTGCACTGGCAGTCTTTTTATTTGTACCACTTAAAATGTTACTTGGCTCCCTCAAAACATTACTGTTCTGTGTCAGAAGGGAGCCAGCATCTTCTCTGTCTAGCAGTAATGATGTCCCAGTAAGACTCACATATGCAGAACCCAGAGCACGAGCACCAGCATCTCCTGACTCTGTGCCTCCTGCTTTGGCAGCAGAGGAAATCAATTCTGGCTGTCCAGCCTCCCTGTAACTACCAGCAGAAGAGGATCCACTGGTAACCACCCCTTGCTGAGGATCTAGATGGTCCAGTGTATTTTCTTCCCCACAGAGGGGTTTTTTGGTTATGACATTTTCCATTTTTGCAAGCTCATACTGAGGCTTCCTCTGTAAGAGAAGTTCATCAAGTGTTTTAAATGTCACAGAATCAGAGTCTTCTTCTGAGTTCTGCACTTCGAATAATTTAGTCTGTGATACTTTTACTTTTTCCTCCTCTTCCTCTTCACTTTCTTCAAATGTACTTAGTGGTGAGTAAGAAATTCCATAGTCATTGATGTCCACTCCTGACTGTAGCAGACTTGGCTGACTTGCATCTTTCTCCACACACAGATGTTCTCCCGTCTCACTTTCTTGAGAGGATGCAAAATCAAAAAATTCAAATTTACAATGATTATCTGCTGTCTCTGGAAGCTGAAGTGTCTGCTGAGGTTTTTCAACACCTGCAAAAAAGGAAGTACTTCCACTAATTATATTTAGAGACTTCATTTGTGGTGAATTCCGTACCATTGATGCATTGTCATCGTTTGGGACGTGCTTTATTTCAATAGAGGGTTTCTCCTCCCCTGAGGTTTCCTCTGCATAACCTGGGGAGCAGCTGGGCTTTGCAGCAGTAGCACATGTCATCTTCATCTCCTCAGTGGTTCCCAAAGGGTTTACAAGGTACTCCCCTGCCCTGTTGGCTGCAAGCAGAAAATGGCTGTAACGCTTGTAGTGGGATGGGATGGTGGAGGTGCACTGCAGACCATCAGGACACTCTGTGGAAAGAGTCACACAAAAGTGAAATGTCACTTTGCAAGTATAGCTAGCACAGTTAAAATAAATGTGACACAACATTTAGGAGTTTTTTCTTATGAATATAGCTGCTGGAAGACAGAAGACACAAAAAAAAGTAATTTTCAAGCCACCAAGGCCTCTTGCTCTGAGCTGAGCAATGAGAAACTTCCAGCCTAAAACCAAACACAGCACTATGCCTGAATTATACAGCCCATTAACAACTTGACCCTGTTTCAATCCTGAGCTCCTTCAATCACATGGCTTCTGGTTAAGAATTGTCTCTTATTCAAGCAACAAGCTCAGAGAAGTGGCACCAGAAACAGCCAGTACACTTCAAACACAAATAACAAATAAATCAAACCTCAATTCTGAATTGACCCGAAATTCCATTTTAAATTATCTGATATTACACACGAAAATAAAAAAAAAAGATAAAAGTTGTGCATTTACCTATATGAAGAAAACATTCAGTGTTCAGATGCTAGGGAAAAAAAAACAACATCCATAGCACTTTCCTAGACCTTTCCCAGTAACAATTTGTCAGCCTGACTTTTCAGGCTTTTAAAGTGAATGCATAAATCCACCAGAAAGATTTTGCACCTGTTAAGACAGAAATGAGGTGTTAAAACACCTGCCTTAAATTAAAAGCACTGCCAAAATCAGCATGAAAGGACTTACATGTCATTGTTCCAAAGAAAAAAACTCAAGGAATGTTATCAAAATAAAAAAAGCTGGTTCTATTACTAAAAACAGCCTTCACTCACATTTCCTGACTGTATGCTTTCTGTTTTACAAAAGTTATGAGGTGTATTAACGACATAAATTGGATACCTGAATCTGTTTAGCTATGGTATTTCCCCATGAAACTAGAATTTGGAATGTGTCAGTTTTATTCTTCTTGTACAGAGCTCAAAAGAAAACAGGTGTCTTATGACACAAGAATGTTAGTCTCTATTTCTATACAAAATTTCTAAACCATAAGTGGGCCACAAGCTAAAATTTCAAGTAAATTGGCATATTTCAGCTTCCAAATGCCCATAGACAACTGAACAAATCACATATCAACATGAATATAAGATAATAAAATCTATACCTAAGGAGATAGAAGCTTCATGTCAAAAGTAGCACCCTTGCGCCTGAAGGTTCTTTTCTGACACTGTCATTGCAACAGGTTTCATTATTTTAAATATGCACCTTCAGTTTGTTGAATGAAATACTAAAACTTGATAAGCAGCCATGAAACTTTCTCAGAGCTTTGAGATTAGATTCCGAAATGAGATTTTCATGTCAGATTTCCATGTTTTTCACAAAGAAGCAAAATTTTTGTATAAAAATAGGACTGATCAATAACAACATAATAAAACATGATAAAAATCATACCAACTACCATTTCAGATTTTGAGCTGAATATAAAAACGAGGTTTACAGCAACATTTCATGAGAAGTGTGTAAGTTTTCTCTGAAGGCTTTTTTCTTACTCCATTCATACCTTTTTCAATGGGCCCTGGAGTTTCCAAACATTCATAGACGTGCCACTGGGGTGTCTGGACCAACAGCAAAGAGAAGGGCATCTGGCAGCTGGGACAGAATCCATCGTGAACGGGCTTTGCATTCTGTGAGCTCTGCTCTGCCAGGCTGCCCACACTGTCCTGGGAGTGCACACTGCTGTCCTCTTTACATTCATCCCCATCCTGACCTGCCCGGGAGCCCTGCTTGGCTTTCTGAGGTGTACCAGTTTTTTCTGTCGATTTCTTTTTCCCATTTCTCTTTCTTTTTGGCCTGCCCTTGCCATCACTTACTCCCTGCACAGGAGTGGAGATGCTCTGTGAGTTACTCTGATGCTTTCGCTTCCTAATGGATTTGTACTCCCAAATGTCCTCTTCCAATAAAGCATCTTCAGACATGTCAACACATTAAATATTCCCTTTTCTTCTCCACAACAGTTCACAAACCTGCCTTTCCTCCCACTAATATATTTACTCTTCCCTCCACTCTTCACTGTCTGAGGAAAAGCTCCAGAAGCCCATGTTAAAAAAGCAACACAGGCCCACAAACCAAGCAGCAGTCCCTGATGGGACAGGAGCATGGTGGATCCTATCCCAAAAATAATTCAATTAGCTTTTCTTTGTAGATTTGCAATTCCTCCTGTTACACAGGGCCTGACTGTGCAAATCCTTCCAGGGTGGGCCATTTCCTTCAGCTTGCCCTCAGCATCGTCAGCTCCACCCGGCAATGCGGGGACAGGAAGACTTTAAAAATTCTTGCCCGAGCAGGAAAAATTTTAAAACAAAACAAGGAATAATTCAGCTACGGGATCATCGTCGGGGTGTCCCGGGATGCTTCTCGGGAGTGTCCCCCGGGATTGCCCTGTGATGCTTCTCCAGAGGGTCCCGGTGCAGCTCCACGGTGTGTCCCAGTACCGCCGAGTGTCCGGGACGCTCCCTGGGATGTCCCGGTGCTCCCGAATATCCTGGGATTCTCTCTGGGATGTCCCGGGGTCTCCCAGTGCCCGGGTTGCTCCGTGGGATGTCCCGGTGCTCCCGAATATCCCGGGATGTTCCCTGGGATGTCCCGGCTCCCGCCGGTCCCGCGGCCGGCGCCTCCTCCGCCGTTTCCCGCCGTGGCCGCGCATTCGCTTCCGCAGTTTCGTCACCGCGGCTGTCGCTCATCTTCTTCGTTTCTCCCATAGTATGCCCCCCAAAAAGCCCCAGATCCCCCTGTTTAAATCACCGGAGCCTGATTTCGACTTTTTCCGGCGCTGCTCATTTTTTGCATCTTAAAAACGATAAAGCAGCCGGGCGGGAAACACTGGCTGTGTTGAATCTGCTGCGCGGGAATCTCCACCCCGGGCTCCCTCTGGGAATGTGCTGCTGTGGAAACCAAGGATACGTAAAAACACGGAATACGTGAGGAGTTCCGGCTTTGAGACAGACGAGTTATTACGTGTCTGTACTTTGTGCTTAACTTGATTCTTGAGTCGCGGTTTTCCGCGCCGGAGCCGCGGGCGGTGCCGAATGTGCGGCGGTGAAGCGCCAGTCCGGTAAACAGCGCCCGGGTGCGGCGATGGCGGCGGGCGGGCTGGCGGGGCTCCTGCCCGCCCAGACACAGCTCGAGTACGCGCTGCTCGACGCCGACACCGCCCAGGAGAAGGAGAACCTGGTCTACCAGTACCTGAAGAAAATGGACAGCCGCGAGCGGGACCTGACGGTGCCCGAGCTCGGCGGAGGTGGGTGGCGCGGCCCGGGCGGGGCCGGGGGGCTCTCCCCGTGTGGGCTTTGCCTGGAGCTGCCGCTGCCTGCGAGGCCGGGCAGGGCCGGCCCCGGGAGCCTCTGGTTAAATGACACCTGAAATACAGGAGATGGCACTCCTGGGAGCGCCAGGAGCGAAGGGAAGGCGAAAGAACCCCTTTAAACATCCTCTTCGTGGTACTGGCTGGAAAAAACACGTTTTGTAAAGGCGCTCTTCTAAATCTGTTCCCATCTGTGCTGTGAATTTCTATCTGTCGCCTGTGGTCACAGTGAGAACCTTGCTAACTCTCCCTGCGTTCTGTGAGCTCTCTTGGTTTCCCGGGGCATCCCTGAGGATGTTCCCCAGCTCTCTCTCCATGACTTAGCCTTAGCGCTTGCCAATTTTCATGCCCCGGGTAATACAAACTGTGCTGGAGATGTCATTCTTCGGTGGTTTGCCCCTCTCACACATTTCTGTCTCTCCTTGTGGCAAGGAGGAAATCCAAATGTGAGATCTTGCAGGTCCTGCTCAGGGTCTTTGTAACCTTTGAGAGGCTCCCTGCAGCTGTGGGAGCTCACACCACGCTGCAAGGCAGCTCAGGAGGTGAGCTTCAGGGTTAAAATCACACATTTCATGGGAATGAATTACAGATTTTAACCTGGTGAGCAAAAAGGAACGCTCTCTCCGTCTAAATTTGGGGCCCTAAATTGAATTTTAGCTTTTGCCATTAGTGTTGTTTCAGTGTTCTCTCAAGGCTTAGTGTCTCCTCTAAAAAGAACTCAAATAAGTAGCCCGTATCTATGAAAGGTATTTTAATTTTAGTGAAAAGGGGAGAAATTATGTAAAATATATAAACTACCCTTTTCTTTTGAAAAGTGAACAGCAAAGCTCCCACACTGTGGGAGTAATGCATATACTTGAAATATTCTTATTATTCTCACCAAAGCTAATCGTGTGTGCATCCATTTACGTTTATAAATATATAGAGATAGAGAACAGTCCTCCTCTTAGTGAAACACAAAACAAGCCTCCTGCTGACTTGAGTAGGAATAGCTTCTGGAGCTGTAAGAGTTCATTTTCTGAAGTTGTCAAAGTGAAAGTTCAAAAACCAGTTAGCTTTGCATTTTATCATAACGGTCTTTTCCTTTTATAATTTTCAGAAAAGCTGAGAGATAGTACTGGCAGACCACATTCTAGATATTTATTCCTTATCTTGATACCTGTAATGGGATCAGAGGAGGAAAGAATGTTTTCCTGTCTCATGTCAAGTGTTTAAAGTAAATGACCAGGAGTACTGTTGTGTGAATTCTGAAAAAGTTGTATTTCTTTCCATGTGATGTAATTAATTAATACCTTTGAAAATCAAGATCAAAGTTATAAGCACAAGAATATTCCAGTGATCTGTGAAATCAGTTCTTTACAGAACTGTTGGAAAAAATCATTAAGAGTTTAACACTTTTAAACTATTAGTAACTTTTATGTGAGTTTTAAATAATTGATTGTTACCCAAATGGCATTGTTGGGGGTTGAATAATGTAGATCATTTTTTAAAATGTATGAGTTTTTTTCTGAGGCTTACATGTTCTTTCAATTAAAAAGTGTCTATATAAAGTTACAAACTACATTTTCATGTGACAGTGAATCTTATTGATAATATTTTCATTTATTAATTATGAAAAATTGCGGAACATAAGGATAAGTTGCATAAATAAAAGACCTTTTGTTTGCTTTTCTACCTGCATAAAAAAGGATGCCAAACTCTTTTTTTTCTTTCTTTTTTTGTTTTTTAATTTTGTTTTAGGTTAAAAGTACCAGGAACATTGTGTGGTGTTGGTGCCTTTCCCTACCCTTCCCCTAACTGTCTGTCACTGTTCTGTGAATTCCAGATCTGCAATGGTTAAACACTGAAGGTCCTATTTCTCTTCACAAAGACCTCTGTGGAAAAGTTGTGGTGTTGGATTTCTTCACTTACTGCTGCATCAATTGCCTGCACCTGCTGCCTGACCTCCATGCCTTAGAGCACCAGTACTCTGATAAAGGTAAAAGTGCTTTGGCTGGCTCAGAGCAGAATTTCCTGGCACTGTTGCAGGCTGAGGAGCTGAGTCACTTTGTTGCTGGTTACTAAACTGCTGGCAGTATTTCAGGGGTGTCTAAAAATGTCTTCTAATCTTTTTAAGTAGCCTAAAAAAGGTGACTGTGTGTACTTCCATCACATTTTTAAATGGGTTAAATAAAGTGTCTGTGTAGTTAGGCAAACAGGATGTGTGCTTAAAGCCCAAATCTGATGCCTCTATAAATAAGGTGACTCTCAAAAAGCTACTCAAGAATGTGAAATACAGGCTCAAAGAAAGGTAACTTTCTTTCCTTCACTCAGGAACCAGCTCTGAGAAGAATATAGTGAAGGTGGTAGAGTGGATATAGACAGGTGGTAGAATAGGATGTAGATCACTTTTTTTTTTCCATTGGAACTGGAATAACAAAATATGTAAGCTTAATGTAGAATTATTTTGGTATTGGCATCATTTTGTATACCATTAATAGTCCTTTATTCTAGAGAGGGAATTATGGTCTTTTAAGTCACATCTGAAATGAGATCAGTCTCTCACTCTGACTGAATAAAAATGAAGGGTAATTTCTGTTTGGAATGCAGTGTCTTGTCATGATGGCTTGTCAGAGATAAGCTGGAGTCTTACACAGAGTGTGTCAGCTGCTCACTTATCTGGGATATTTTAATTGGCTGAACAGGGAGATGAAGAACAGAGTTACCTTCAGTTCTTAAATATTGTATTGAATACAATATATATGTAGTAAATAACGTTATAATGTTTGATTCTCCATTGCTGTTTCTGATTTGTTCAAATGCCCTTACGTGGAGCTGTTGAAACTTCAGCTGGGTGATCACCAGAGAGAAGTTTAAGCACAGGATATGCTATTGGTGTTAGGGTGATCCTAAATCATTATAAATGTTACAGCACATGTGCCATGGCTCTATTGTCTGGAAGTTCAGCAGATCTGTTTCAAAGTGAAGACTGCTTTCCATAGGATTGAATGTCTCTCAGCATCTTTATCTGATATGCTCTCACTGCTATCTTCAGTGGTGCTATTTCTGTATTTCAAGTGGCATTCAGAAAGTTATTTTAAACCCCAGTGCATATTCAGTTCATGTTATCAGCAGTCCAGAAATTACTTCTATAAGAGGAAGTACTTTTTAATATTCAGAAATAGCTTGGCATAAATCCAGTGTTGTGCTCTGCTATAATCCTTCAAAGAAAGTGTTTTAAATGGAGTGTATATTGTTATTTCTGAGCATTGCATCCATCATTTCCACAGCAGTGTTCCTCATGAGGGGATGTTGTACCTTACTTGTGCTGTTCAGGTGCTGACTATAGAATTGTCTTTCTAGCTTTAATGATGTTTTTGAAGGACAGATACAAGCACTGGTGCTGATCCCTTCACAGTTAAAATATTTGACCTGCTTTTTAGATTTCAGCAGATTGCACAACTTCAGCTGTCTGATGCTGCAACATTCTGTTCCAATAGAGTTGATAAGACTCTATCAGTTATAGTGAATTTTTAATTTTTCATTGTGAAATTGTTATATTAAGCCTACCTTGTTTGTAATGAGTGTTGTTTGTCTTTTTGTCATAGTTGTTAGTGCTGCCATTTTTATTTGAAATACAGAATACTGTATTGATTTTGGAGGCCTATTCATTATATCTTTAACTATTTATCCAGAAGCAAATACGTCCAGGTAATTCTGGAATTCCAAGATTTGGTGTTATTTTTGTGGCTTCTAGTTAACTGTGAAGAAGAATTTTCTAAAACATTCTGGTTGTAGACAGGAATCAGAAGACAATGAGGTGTCCTAAGTATCTTAAAAAAACCCCAAAGTATCAGTTGAACAGCTACAACTTACCCACAATTATTTTGAAAGTATTTTCTAGCTTATATATAGAGGGTCAAGAACTGAAAACAATTCACATCAGCCAGCTGGGGAGATAATGGTCCTAAAATCTGGTGGTTTTACCTAATATTTATTTCTGAATTTCAGTATTTTCTGTATAGAACTATCTATATTCCTTATAATGTAATTGCTTTCTGTTTGTTCAAATCCTCTCTCCTTCTGGGAAGTGGTCAGTCAGATTATGAGAGAACTGTTAATTTTTTCTTTTTCTTTTTTTTTTGTATTATTATTCAAATGCATTTCAATGGCACAACTTCATTTTTCTTTGCAGACGGTCTTGTTATTGTTGGTGTCCATTCAGCGAAATTCCCAAATGAAAAAGTCCTGGATAACATTAAAAGTGCTGTTCTGAGGTACAATATTGTCCACCCTGTAGTAAATGATGCAGATGCAACGCTGTGGCACGAGCTGGAAGTGTCCTGCTGGCCAACCCTGGTCATTCTTGGGCCTCGTGGGAATATGCTGTTCTCTCTTGTTGGAGAGGGACACAGAGAGAAATTGTTCTTATTTACTTCTATAACACTGAAATTCTACAAGGAAAGAGGACAAATCAAAGACAACAGCATTGGAATAAAGCTGTACAGAGACTCCCTTCCACCTTCTCCTCTGCTGTTTCCTGGCAAAGTGGCTGTAGATGATTCAGGAGGGAGGTTGGTCATAGCAGACACTGGGCACCACAGGATTTTGGTTACTCGGAAAAATGGACAAATTCTGCACACTATTGGAGGTAAGGACATATCTGTAAGTTTATTATAGCAATTTCAGTTTGGGAGTAGAGGCTGTTTGCTGATTCTTTTCCTACAGGGCATGGCAGTTTGTAAGCACTGCCAGAATTTTGTTTTGTACTAAAATCACATTTACTCGATTTGGGGAGATGTGGTGTAAGGCCATCAATGGGAGACTGTTAATGCAATTGTCAGAGATGCTTAATTGTTTTTCATTGCTTCATTGACTAAAGTTCATGTTTTCATGTGATATCCAATATGAATTACAAAAATGCCCTTTGTATTCCTGGGAAGGAGTTGCAGATGGTTTTAGGTGTGAAGGATATACATCTGCATCAAGCAGCAAGGCAGAGAAATGACCAGAGACTGTAATGCCTCCCCTTCCAATAGAAGGGAATTTTGAGTTGTGGTGGTGGTGTGAAAAGAGGTTTTTCATGTGTATTTTTTGTTTGGTTATTGAGTTTTTTCAATGGAAGAACATTCCTGTTTAGGATTTCCTCTGGTTTCAAAAGCAGAGGAGAATAGCTAAGAACAGTGGCATTCCAGTAGGTAAACAGGCACCTAATAATGCAGTTGCCTTAGTACATATAAAAAGACCTTCTCATCAAATCTGAGATGATAATGTATAACTAAGTTATGAAAATAATAAAAATATTTTAAATTTAGTTACATTTGTTACAGATTTTATATAAGTTACATCTCAGCTCTAGAAAACTAACATCCAGTTGCTTTTGTGAAGTAACAATGTTCTTTACAATGCAAATGAAGACAATTTGCACACACTTTGTATGCTTTACTGTTTCACAAATGAAATTGTTCTTTTTTTAAACCTGTTAAAATGGCAGTTACATCTTAGTGCAGCAAGGATGTAACTGTTAGGACAACCAAAATAGACAGATTTAGGAAGAAGTTGAGTCCTCAGATTATTGAAAACAATGGTTTGTTTATGTCTCAGAATCAGGACTTGTGTGCTGATGTGTCCTGTATTACTCAGTCTGGAATTGGCTAATGCCTGCCCCAGGGCAGGATCCTACAAATCCCATAAAATGCTCTTCTGTTTAAAGAAAGGAGGAAAAATTCTCTTGCTATTTGAAGTAACACTGCAATGTCTAGACAGGCTATTTATCCAAGTCAACCTGATTTATCATTAAGGCATTATCCTAAATACCTTTCTCCTGTAGGATGTGCAAACAGAATTTCTTAAAATGAATATGAGAGAATTTCTGCTTGATATGTGAGAAGTCTCTGCTTACAAGCTACCTTGTAGTGTTCTGGGGCAGTCATTAAGCAGGAATTCAGGAGTGTCCTAAGCTCCAGACTGGTACCTTCCTTCCTGTGGCATTGAGTGCTGCTCCCTTCCCTGGGAATGTGCACCCTCACACTCAAAGGGGAGCTGCTGGAATCTGACAGGAGTCTGACACAGCAGTGCTTCAGTCCTGTGTGTCTGATAAGGTCTGAATTGATTTCTGACAGGAGGTTGTAAAAGTTTGTGTGTTTCAGTGACTCAGTGAAATGATTCAGTGGGCAGAAAATAATGTAATGAAGTTGATAAAGCAGTAATAAATGTGGGCATGCACAAAGGTTGAAATTGTTATTTGCATCATAAATCATGGTACACATGTAACTCATACCTAAATGTCCTCTGCTGACACATCCTGCTGATGCACTTTAACTGCTGCCTCCTGAAGTACAGTGCCTACCTTCAGGCTGTGTTCCTTTCTATTTCCTGGCTGTTGTATGCAGAACAATGCCACTCCATCATTCTTAGTGTTCTTTTGTGTAATTAGTTCCATAGCATCTTTTCCCTAATTAGTTTTCTTAATGAGAAAATGTTGCTAATCAAATATTAGTTTCATTTGTGATTACACCAAAATCTAAACCAATGATATGGAGTTGAGCTTTGGAGTTTTTTTTCCTGTTCGCTTGCTTTGATGTAGTCAAGAATAAAAAAAAAAAACAAAAATCTGTTGTTTTTTATTCCTGTCTTCCATTGTTCCTGTTGCTTTTTAGTGCAATTCAGAGCTCTGTTAAGACTCCTCTAGAACAATTTAGAACCCTATTAAGACTTCTCTTTAAAATATGAGCTTAAAAAAGCAGAGAACTTGTGCAGAATGAGTTCAGAGCTTAATACCACCAGGCTATTTTGATTACATAGCACAGTGACTAAAATGAGACTACACCAAATAGTAATAATATAAAATAAGGGGCTGCTGTGAAAGCAGCTCCTGGAATATGTATTTCTCCTAGAGGTTTAAATGTGTGCACTTTATTTTTAAAGTGACTTTTTTCAAAAATTACTTTTGAGTTTGCTGTGTTTTATTTATAGGTCCAAACAGTGGAAGGAGAGATGGAGGATTTTCAGAGGCAGCTTTCAACTCACCACAAGGAATTGCTATAAAAAACAATGTTATTTATGTAGCTGATACAGAAAATCACCTAATTAGAAAGGTAAATTTTCCATAAGGAAATTCAAAGTTTAAAAGGTGAAAATTTACACCACATGAATTACTCTCCAAATAACATAAGAAAGAAAATTTGGTCCACTATCTTATAAAGAAATGCTGTTCTGCTGGGTTTTTTTAAGGGCTACATATATTTTTGTGCTTCCTTTCAAATGCAGATGAGGTGGTTTATTCCTTAGAGCATAACAGGGTTTTGCTTTTAGTTTGGTCTTTTTTCCTAGTCACTCTTACTTTCCTGTTTTGAGAAACTTCTATTCTTAGTACTGGAAGCAAAAACTGGTTTTGTTTCACTTCCAGTAGTATCAGATTCTTATCTACAGTTATTGTAGTGCTGTGGTGCAGTGAATATCCAAACTTCCCTTGGCTCTCAAATGCAGGTAAGTGCCCAGAACTGGCTGCAAGTGTTTTCTTTCTGATGAAACACTTGCAAAGTTTTAGCATGTAGGAATTGGATCTTACATTAGATTAGGTTAAATTTAGGATAATTAGAAAGTAAGTTTGGTGATGCCATATAATATTGCCTTATTATTTAAAGTGTTGTGTGCATCTCAAAAAATCTTGGACTTGGGTCCTCACCAATGTCCCATTTGTGATCAGAGGAGGTGCATCCTTAATGCATCTGAGATGCCTTTGTACAGATTATTTTATATAGAGATGGGTGATACTGTTACAGTATGTGAGTTATGTCCTATTCTTATATGAACTTAAAATTTAAAAACCATATCCATTGTTTATTTAAGTATTTATCCAGAAATTTGTGATGATTTCTTCTACAGCTGTTGAGCAAATGCTGACAGAGCAGTGTTAATTTTTGTTGCACATGGAATAGCATTCCATTTATGTGTTTTTTTTCATGCTTCCTGCTGCTTCCCCACCTCCATACTCCCTGTCCATCAGCAAGCATTGTGGTAAAATTAATTATTTCCCTGAAAAAACCCAAACAAATCCCTGGTATTTGTTAGGATTTCTCTGATTTTGACATCTATCTCAAATTGTCTGTAACTTTGGTCAAGTTAATTTCATACCTTCATTTAATGTGTCATTTTGCTTCACACAGATTGACCTGGAGTTGCAGGTGGTGACCACTGTAGCAGGCATTGGGGTACAAGGTGTTGATAAGGAAGGTGGAGCAAAAGGAGAAGAGCAGCCCATCAGCTCTCCGTGGGATGTGACCTTTGGAAGTTCAAGTACTGTATCAGTTGAGCTTTAACATCTCAGATTTACACATGTGACTGTTTACTAAATGTTTTCCTGTTTTAGTATTAATTTGAGACAGAAGAAGTAAAGATTTACTGTAAAACTCAGTCTAAAACACAATAGTTTCTATGGAAAATGGTAACTGCAATTCTGCTTTGGATCCTGAAATGTTACTTGATGGAAGAAAAATTGTTTTGTGTCAAGTTATGTAGTTACTGGATCCAGGCACAGAAGGAAATAATGATGCTTTTGTTAGGCCAGTGCCTTAAGCCAGGATCACTTCAGAAACAGGTACATTTTACAGGAAGTGAGTATTGTCTAAAAGTTCCTTTCCTTGACTACACAGACATGTCCGACCACTTGTAAATATTTGAGTTTAGGAAGTAAAAATAATTTTATTGAGGACCTCTGTTTATTCCTGTTTAGGTAACATAAAATCATTAGGCTCAAGATCACTATAGAGTCAGTCAGACAGGAGAGGAATCCCTTAGCACAAACCATGCAAGCATCAGGAGGTAAAATAAATCTTTGCATAATAGGATGCAAGAACCAACTTCTGAGGACTTAAGTAGCTTTCTTTCCCAATTCACTTAACACACACCTGAGCCTGGCATCTCATAGCTGCCATGTTTTCTGCTGTTACTGACTGGGAGTTGAAGCTCAGTTTTCTCATGTTTCCATTTCAGTCTAATTTAGAAGTTGCAGATGCCAGTTTATGAACAATGACAGAACAATGCTTTGATGTGGCGTAAAACCCTTAGGTTGGTATTTCAGACATGAAAATATGACTTTCAGTATTGGAATTTCTTTTATCTGCAGAAGAATGGGGTGGGGAAGGAGCATGATTTATATCTAATGTCTTGGTATTAGAGGTGCTTTGCAGGTTTAGTAACATTTTGCTGACGTGGAAGCATTTGTTAAAATCTGTGTCAGTTATGAGGAAGGAAAAGACACTGGAATCTGAGGAAACATAGAATCACAAAATGATTTGGTTAGAGAGGACTTAAAAGACCATTTTTCCTGCCTTTTTGTGATCAGCAGGGACATCTTCCATTAGACCAGGTTGCTCAAAGTCTCATCCAGCCTGGTCTTGCACAATTCCAGGGACAAGGCATCCACAGCTTTCCTGGGCAACCAGTGCCAATTCCTCACCATCCTCCCAGTCAAGAATTTCTTCCTAATTTCTAATGTAAATCTGCTCTCTGTCAGTTTGAAGCCATTTCCCCTTGTCCTATCACTGCATGCCCTTATCAAAAGTCCCTCTGCAGTTCTTGTTTGGCCCCTTTATACACTGGAAGGTGCTCTAAGGTCTCCTCAGAGTCTTTTCCAGGCTGAACAACTCAACTCTTTCAGCCTGTCTCCATAGCAGAGGTGCTCCAGCTCTCAAATCATCCTTGTGGCCTCCTCTGGCCTTGGTCCAGCAGATTCATGAAGCTGCTTCAGAAATGCTCATAGGGTAGAGTCTTCTGGTACAAATACATTGTCAGTATAGACAGAGTACAACCTGCAGCCTTGTGTACTTGAGCAACTGGGATGTGTTTCCAGATTTAATACTTCTATTAACATGTCTTGTACAACAAAAAAGCACCTTTTTTCAAAGGTCTGGTCAGCAGCCTTACAGTCTGTGTTAAGCATGTGGAATCCTACTTGGAAGGGCAAGGAGAAGCACCTGAAAGAGAATCTCACTAGATGTGGGCTGCTGCTAATGCAGGCATGAGTTTTACTGAATTTTGTACAATCTGATTTTCCTTTTGTGAACCAGGAGACTTGTGTGGCTGGATGGTGTCATTTTCAAGAGCTCTTGAACCAGAAAGCTGATCCCTGTGGGATGTTATTGCAGAGCTGTTTCACAGATCAGCAGAGGGGACTAATAACTGATCAGTGCTTCCGAAACTTGAGCTCATTAACAGAACTATTCAAAGTATCCTATAATTTTACTTTTAATTTTTCATGATGCTGTCTTCTGCTTCTGTTAATAGTTAAATATATGATGATATTTTTTTTTAGTTTTGAGAGCTCTGCTTGTTAAATGTTAATTGATATGATAATTGTTATCAACATGAACATAGTATTTACTGAGTTAGTCACCTGTAGAGGATTAGTCATCTGTACTGTTCAACACTGCTGAATTTTAATGAGCATTTGCATAGAAATCAGATCTGAATGCACTTTATTCAGACCTATGCAGTTTTTTTCATATTCAATTAAAACCTACTAGTCAGCTTGCTATTTATATTGCCACAAATATAATATAAGCTGTCAGTTAAGCAGAGATTAAATCAATAATTTTTTTTTTTGAGACGGTAATAAGCCTAATAGATAAAACAGGGGAAAATATACATTACTGTAATAGTAGTAAATCAATAAATTCTAAAATTCTTTAGAAAATTACAACTGGAGAGAGTTGTAAAAATGCAGAGTTATATTGAATGGAATGTTAACAGGAATCTGTCTCAGAGCATGAGGAACCAGGGCTGCAGTGCCTGTCTAGCAAGCTTTTTTACTGTCATAAGCTGCAGTGACTTATTAAAGTTTGTTACCAGGCATCAAAGTAGTTTGTCAGAAATGCAGAAGGCTTTGCCAAGGTTGCATTGTCAAGCATAGAGTGCATTTGTGCCTCTCACAGTGCTGTCCTACAAGCTTATACCCTGCTATCAGAACATTAAAACTGGTCTGCCAGTGTCTGTTTAGGCACTTGGATGGATGAAGTAATTTATGAGAGTTTCAAAAATTACTCTTGTTTGCACCCACACAGCAGTGTCCTTTTTTTTTAACATATGCTTATATCTTTCTGTGCAAGTTGTAGGAGTGATCATCCACTTCAACAAATGTAGGTTCATTATTACAAATTTTAAAAGTTTGATTTTTGTGTTAACTGCTGTGGCATGTGGGAAATAACATACCTTCCCATTTTCCTTAGTTCTATGCATCTTAAACTACAGTTTCAGAAGATAGATTTATAGTTGTTTATTTAAATATGGATTCTATAGTTTTTAAACGAGTGATACTTCTGGGAGTTTCCTTTCAGTGTCCAAAGCTGTTCTATCCAGAACATGAAAAGGAGAAAAAAGAAGTTGAAATGTTTAAGCAAGTTATATACTAAACTAGATAGTATTAAACAGCTTATGCTGACTTTCTTCAAAGTCTCCAAGGGGAAAGATGGCAATCTTTTAAGAGAAAGGTTTTTCCTCTGTCACTGACAGTTCTTGAGTTTACTCCTATATATAGCTTAGAGTGTGTATTGGCCAACTGAAAAAATTATTTTTTCTTTAAAACCTTAGTATGTAGGTGGCTGAGAAATGGAAAATACTGAGGAAAAACTTTGAGGAGGTGGTTAAGTTAATATTCAGAACTGATGCTATGTAGCATTCTTTTAAGTATCCACATAGTATTTTCCTAAGCAGGCTTTTGTTGCCCTGTTCTGTACAGATGCTGAAATCTGAGACAGAGATGAAGTGAGTGTGAAACCCCATTTAAACCAAATTTGGCACAAATCTCTCCCTTTGAGGCAGGGGACTTAATGGAGACAAAACAGATGGTAGGATTCACAGTGTATTCTTCCTTGTCATCTTTTTTATTTCTTTAGTTGTGGCCACTGAGCTTGTGTTTTACCCTCCTGTTAAAATTCTTGAATGAACTCCATGGATTAAATTCTGGCTTTGCTGAGGTTGGTGCTGAAATTTGCATTGATATAGATTGTGTGGGAAGTAGAAGGGGAGGGACAGCAGCTTAAAAATACATTACAAAATTACTGAGTGTTTTTTTAGCTTTCTCTGTTGTGCCCTTCTATTTTTATTTAGTGGGTGTTGAAAGCAAGTGATACTTTAATGCACAGTTGATTTGAGCATGAAATGTTCTTGATAGCTGCATTCTTGCTGGAAGGAGCAGGACAATGACCTGTGCTTGGTGACATAACCATGTGTTTCACATTCCAAAACCTGGTCTTAAACTGCATGATTGGAATCTATTTATAGAAACTCCCCAAGTACAGTATTGAACATGCTTTCAGTAAATTTATTGGAATTTTTTACATCATTTTAAGTATTATGTAGATAGGATTTAAATGAAAGTACAGTACCTTATCATACTGGTGCAATTTTTATAGCCCTTAAAAGGCAAAAGTATGTAAGACATTTTTCATCCTTCTCTGTGTTTCTGCTAGAGGGTTGTTTGGTACCACTGCATTCCAGAGCAAACACTTTTTTTTTCTCCCTGTATTACTCATGGTGATTCTTTCATAATGTTAAAAAAAATAAAAATCACTTAAGCAGTAAGCAATTAGCATTTCCTGCTTGAGCTCAGATCATACATGAAGTGTTTGTGTCTGAACTGTCTGTATCTTGCAGTGATGTTTTCTTCTACATGTCACCATTTTTCCTTCTGCTCTGGTCTCATTCTGTCATTGAGGCTGTGGCTGTCACTGTCCTGTGGAAGGAATTTTCCCGGGTAATAGCTGAAAATAAAAGAGCTGCTTTTGCTATCATCAGGCTTTAATTTGGAATCATTTCCCTGGACAAAGCAAAGCTAGAATTCTTCCAAAGATATGTTGTGTATGTGATATGACTTCATGATGCAGCAATGTGGATTTACTTTGAATGCAAAAGGCCTGCTCATCTCTTTAGCAGTTTCCTGTGCAAAGTACAAGCTCAAAGATTTCCCATTTGGCTTTGCCATTATGCAAGTTCAGTTCCACAGAAAATCATGGTGAGAGACATCACTGACACAAAACTGCATTGTCTTAATTTTCTTGTTGAACTAGATCCTAAATTACTTGTAAATAGCCATTATTTTTTATTTTAGATTCCTGGAATTTCAAACTGGATCCTAAATTACTTGTAAATAGCCATTATTTTTTTTATTTTAGATTCTTGGAATTTCAAAGAAAAAGTAACGTCATTAAAGAGAGAGGTGAAGGAAAGTGAAGGTTTTATTCCTGTGTAAGAACTGTTTTAGGTGAAAAAGTCTTTAGAGAAATAAGAAATTAGGAAGTTACAGGTCAGGATTGCAGTGAAGCAGGACCTTACCCAGTCTTATTTTGAGTTTATGAGTATTGCTGAATAGTAATAGTAACAAAATTAATTAGTATTTTGCATGTTCATTAGATAAACAACTTAAGAAATGAGGTACTTATGTCAATATTTTGGTGTCAACATGCCTGTGACATACAGAGGCTGAAGTCTTGATGAAAGGATATAATGGGAGTAGTGACTGAATATTCAACAGTAATCTAACTCAATTTAGTTTGACAGACTATTTTTCCAAGTTGTACTTCTCTTTGTCTTGACAAAATGCATAATGACAGTGATTACTTTCTGCAGTAGAAAAGAAGCAGTTGGATTAGCAGAGTTCTTAGAATTGTTTCGAATCCATGACTGGAAACTGCCTTCTGTAAAAAGTGTTGTATTTGTACATGGAGTGATGGATCTCATTCTCTTTGTTCCACAGTCTGTATTCTGATTCTATTAATTAAATCTATGTTCACAATAAGGAAGCTTAAACTCCAAATCAGCTTTCTCAAGAATACTTGGCATATCAGTTCTTAACTTCAGATGCAGAACTGCTCAAAATACACTTCTTAGCAAGTCTTAAAGAGGCTTTGCCAGGCGTGCTGGGGTCAAAAGAAACATTTTTTAGCTGTTACCATTTGAGGCTGGAAATGCTTTTGAATATGGAATGCAGGTGTTGGAAGTAGAGGGAGACTGTGGTGCTGAGGTACCCTCAAGTGTGTGTGTTTGCTGTGCTTCGTTAGGAGTGAGTAAAACACTTAACCAGACTTAACTCCTTCTGTGGTTACAATGATGTGTCCCAACACTAAATAATCCAAATTATTCTTTCATGTTTGGAAATACTATCTCTTCTGCTTGGGTGTTTTTGTTATATTTACTGCTGTTACAGTTAGACCTGAGTTAGAAAACTTGGGAAAGAAATAAAAAAGTACTTCATTACAGTCATAATTTTATGCTCCCTATTATCTCCACTGTATGAAACCCCCTTGGTATCTAAATCCAAGGATTTCCCTTAATGAGAGGGAAGGTATGTTAATTAAGGAGGAAAATTCCAGAAGCATTTTGTTGCATAAAGAGTCGTGCCATTGGCATGATGCAACACTATGTGAAAGAGTGCCAGGTAGCAAAAAAAAAAGGAATAAAATTGACTTTTAGTCATCCAGAAAGGGTTATGTGTACTTGTAAAAGTCCAGGCTTCACTGATAAAGCATTCCTTTGGAGCTTGGCTGTTTGTGTCTCACTGACAAACACTGATTCTCTATCCTTCTGTCACATTTGCATTTAATTTGCTGAACTTCCACTGACTGAAGAGCAGGTGAGATGTGCATTCCCTGTGCATGTGCCTATCTGTGAGCTGCAGGGTGTGTTGTGTAGCCCCTTTTGCTCCTTGAGAATTTGCAGAGGATGATTATACCAACAGACTCCTTCCTTGGTTCTTTTTATTTCTTCAAAGATAAAATTAGTAGACAGGAATAATATTTTCAGACTTTGGTCTATTTAGAAAATGTCAGTGGTGCCAGCCACAAAATGTAACTTTGATTCCCAGGCTTTTATTTCCCAGACTGGAAGTAAGCATGCAGTGCCAGATAGAGAGGCTGAAAGTGTGGGTAGTCCTGGGAATGGAATCCCTTCAAACAGATACTGCTCATGCCTGGTGCCAAACAAAGTAATTTCTGTGCATCAGATTGACTCACCAGTAATGGTCAGCAGTGTTCTGAGTGTTTGAAGATGTGCCTGTGTACAGACAGCACTGGGAGCTCTAAACACAGACACAGCAGAGGCACTGAGGAGCTGCAGCACTGAGCAGTGACTGAGGCTTCCTCTCCTGGGGAGCGTTTGTGCGCTCAGAGCTGTGGGTCACTGTTACTGAATGTTTGCAGCACAAGGATCTCCCATTTGCAAGCCATACCTCCCTTGGCTACAGGCACAGCTCAGATAAAGCACATACCCTAATAAGGAGAAACTACTCTGCATTTTTAAAACAGCTCAAGATGAGTTGGAATGTGGTGCTTAATTGAATAAATGTAAGATAATTGCTTTTTTCTCTTGTGTTATTTTATAATAAATTCTTTAGAAATAAATACTTTCCATTCATGGATGATAAGGAATTATTATAATGATGGCATTACCATAATTTTAGCATTCTGGCTCTCCCTGGCCCCATTCTCCTCTGAGAACTGTACAAGGATAAAAGTGGTGATGTCCTCAAACTGAAAGAAAAAGTTTTTCTGCCTTTTGTGTCAGAACATAAAGCATTAAACCATGAGAGGGCTGTTGTGTGATAAAATACCTTAGCTGTGTAGCATTAGTTTTAATTTTCTAGGTTTGTGTAATTTTTTTTAATCAAAGCTCTAACATATTTTTCACAATTTCCCAAAGAGCATGTGCTGTTTCCATGCTTGCATCCATTCTCTTTGTTCTAACATCCATTCAGTAGAAAATATTTCTGTTAAAATTTATGACAGTTATGGAGCTCTGACTTATTTTTACTGCCTTATTCTCTAGTTGAAGAAGAGATCTTCTCTCAATCAATCTTACATATCCAGTAAAATTCAAATTTAATATTGATACACTTTTCTCAGATTTCATTTGTTTTGCTGGGTGCAGAATTAGAGTAAGGAGCCTTTTCAATTTTTCAACATCTGGCTGTCACAGGAGAGTTTTCAATCTGTGGTGTTAGAGGACTGGATAGATGAATGGAACAGATTTTTCAACAGCACTCAGTTCAAGGCTTACTCCTTCAATTAATTGGTGGATAAAGTGAATATTAAATAATTAACAGAACTTTCTGAGATAACTCAGAATGTATTGCATAACATAGCAAGATAAAAAAGCTCACTTTCTGAATAGACCAGTGATTTTAACAGTTTTTATTCTGTGGTACTTAGAATAGTAACATCTGAATGTGCAAGATATGCATAATAGGAATAGAAAATCCTGAATCTGAGCAGTTCCTATATAGGAAGGAGTAAAATGATTTCATAATCTCTTTTCTCAATATAAATCTGTTAGAAATGAGATCTAATCAAAAACTTATGGGGACAGGGAGGTGTTGTTTTTGTTTTTTATACTGGAGTGTTTTTGGCATTGTTGGAACTTTGGTAGCATTTCTGGTAATTTATAAAATGTGTGTTTTGCAACTCAGTTTGCAAACCTTTTTGGATCCAGAAAAAGCTTTTAGGCACTTTGCAAGTTTGACTTTCATTTTTGGAGCTCTAGTTTATGTAAAAGCATAGACCCACAGGGAGGTGCAGGAAAGAGTCACCAGAGTTACTTTGAAAGCAGTCTTGGGAACTTGTATATTTATCCAAGAAACAGAAAATGGTGAAGAAAAACTCTGTTAAAATCATTTCAGCACTGTTCTGAAGAGAGCTCACAGTTTAAAGAAATGAATTCTGGAGAAAGAAGGATGCCATTTTTCCCCTCTTGTGGTTTGTAGTGTAGAAAAGATTTAGAATTAGAAGAAGAATGGCAGGATCTCAGCTGGAGGAATGGTGGTAATTTCATTTTTTGGACTAACTTGTCAGATTTAAAATGCTTGCAGGCATTTTGCATAACATAGCTTTTATTTTGAAACTCCAAGCTATTTTGGCTGAGTGGGGGATTATCCATGAGATTGTTTTCAGGAACAGCTCTGAGATGCACAGTGCTTTACAAGTTCATGTGAATACAAAGCAATTGGAAGGTATTTTTCTGTTGAGTGACTGGTGGTTATTCCAATACCTAATATGTTTATTTAGAAAAAATGTGTTGATGTTGCCTATAACTACATGAGACAGTGTTAAAAAGATAATACTGTCTTCATTTTAATGCAGTTTTTGAATGTCAACTTTCTGTTCCTTAAGATTTTCAGGACAGACTAAGATAAGTAAATTTCTTTTGATTTTGGCTTGTTGGGAGTTTTTTCATTGTCTTCCACAACCTGCCTTGATGCATTTCTTACTGCTGTACTGTGATTACATTTAAAGTTATAGAGTACAAAAATATTCTTCAATTTCCACTTGTATAATTTTCTTTGTGAAGTCTTATCTGGGCAAGATTTGTGTAGTTGTAGATTTGGATTGCTGAATAGTAGTTTTATACTTCAAGTTGAAAATAAATAGATGCTTGACACATGCTTGAATACTTCTTGATCAGAAGGTCACTGTTCCACAGGTCTGCATCTTGCATTTGTGACACCACATGTACATGTGCTGAGGGAGAACAGCTTGGAGATTGTTTAGTTACTTAGGGGGAAATTAGGAAATGCCCAGGTCACATTTACTGTTTGAATAAACTGCAGTTGGTGCTCTCCAGGGCAAGCATCAGTTACCCTTATCTTAAAACATGATGTCCTTTGTGTATAATTGTACATGATACACATGATGTCATTTGTGTATTATGTACAATGGTACTGCCACAATTATTTCTTTCAAAACTTGTTAACAGCTCCCTGAGGTTTTTTGGGAGTATCTTATTTTGTCACTGGTGTAGTAAAAAAAAAAAAATCAAGATTGTATCCCCCAAAACCATGCTTAGCAAAGATAGGTACTTGTTTGGCTGGTATGAATCAAAAATAGCATGTGAAACAGAATAGTAGAATGTTGCAAAGAGCAAATGTCACTTGAAACATTGCCTTTATCAGGTAGGGATATTAAAACCACAATGTTTAAACCCCTGGGAATAAAATAACAAGAAGAAAAGAAGAAAAATAGCAAGTTTTGGTAGATGAAAAACATTCTCTCTCTCTCTCTCTCTTGCTTTGTTTTTTTGGTTGTGTTTTATTTTTTTCCCCTGTAGGGAAGATGTGTAGGGGGACGGGGGGACAGCGGGGTTGGTTTGGTGATTTCTTTGTGTTATAAAACATTTCCAAAGTGGTTTTTTTTTTTTTTTAATCTGGTTTTCTATGTCCCTTTCTAAAAGTTTCAGGGACTCAGGAAGATGATGTGTTATGGATAGCAATGGCAGGCATTCACCAGATATGGGCACTGATGTTGGAAGGGGGAAAACTACCAAAGGGAAGGTAAGCAACTGTACTAAGAGAAATGTGAAATTGCTGCTTGTCTTGATAAACAGCTTTCAAATCCCAAAGAGGGAGATAATCAAATTAAACTGAAATTAATTTAGTTTAAAGGCTTATGTGCTTAAAAGTCTGCCTCCTTTTCCCACATCTGTTAAATGAAATGAAAGATGCTGCTTCAGCTATACAGCTATGACTTGGTAAGGTCCATTCATGTAATTGAATGTTATTTTTCCTTGCATTTGCTGAGTTACCTAGTAATGAATGATGTGCTGAGGTGATAAAAAAGCCCAAAGGCATTGAATAATTCCTCACTGCTGCATTACAGCTGGTTTATAACTCACAAGTGCCTGTTCTGTAGCTTCTATTTATGCATCTTGTCTGAGCTGTTTCAAACTCCTGACTGAAACCGGGTGCTCTTTGCCTTTAGTGAGTTGAAGAAAGGAGTCTGCCTTCGCTTTGCTGGCAGTGGGAACGAGGAGAACAGGAACAATGCCTACCCCCACAAGGCAGGCTTTGCCCAGCCCTCGGGGCTCTGCCTGGCCCCAGAGGAGCCCTGGAGCTGCCTGTTCGTGGCCGACAGCGAGAGCAGCACCGTGAGAACGGTCTCGCTCAAGGACGGGGCGGTGAAGCACCTTGTAGGAGGAGAGAGAGACCCATTGGTAATCACTTCAAACTTCCCCACACTGCCCTACTAATATTCCTCAAGCCTGACCTGGAGGAACCACTTTTGGGGTGAGAGGGTAAATCAGTTTCCGTGCCCATCAATTTCTTACCTTCACTGCTTGGAATGCAAATGTGTGGCAGCTGTGATGCTCAGGTTTTAGTGCAGACTGTTGCTCCTTAGATAAGAAATTATTTCACTTATTCTTAAAACTGCCAATTTGATTCAGCATTGTGTGGTCATTAAATCAGCTGGATTCATATTTATAACTTAGATGTGAGAGTTTCCATTTCTGTGGTTAGCACCCACACTTTCAGGTTTCAGTATCTTTGTTTTGAAATTGTCTTCATTTTTTTTAATTCAATAAATTTCCATTTAATTGCAATCATTTAAATTCATGTCCACATTGAGTAATCAAATCTATTAATTAAATAAAATAATTTTTCAGAATTTGTTTGCCTTTGGTGATGTGGATGGAGCAGGCATAAATGCGAAGCTGCAGCATCCCTTGGGAGTAACATGGGACAAGAAAAGACAGCTGCTTTATGTGGCAGATTCCTATAATCACAAGGTAAGTGTGTAGTAACTTGTTATATACAGACTTGGAAATTTTTATTACTACAAAGAATTATTTTAGTAACATAGACAGATTTTACTTGGTCCAGTTAAGCTGAGGAAATGAATTACACAAGTTCCTTTGTGGGTTCTCTTTCTTTCCTTCCTTCCTTCCTTCCCTTCTGGGTCTTTCTCTTTGCCATTGTTCTGCTGTCACATTCTTCTGTGCTGATATGATGGTCTCATGGGGAAGGTGAATTTAAAGTTACAGGTCAGACTAAAGACTTTCTGTGTGCCTGCCCAAAGATGCTGAACTACAATAAAAGATCTGGAAGGGCTTATTCAGGAATACTGCAGGTTTGATAAAACTGAGAGGACAAGAGGACTGGTTTTTCCCTTAGAAAAAGTTTTGAGAAGTATTGTGGGTTACACTGTGAAGTATTATGGAGCTCTGGGATAAGAGCCATTGTTTTACATGGTTGTTCTTACATGATGTTATATAAGCATCCCTGTCTAGAAGGTTTTTAACTGTACACTGACTACATGCATTAAAAGAGAAGTAACCTGTTTGATTTGAAGACTAAGGTGTATAACACTAAATGCTTATTGAAATTTTAAAGTAAATGATAGTTTTTTCAGATCTCGTATAAAACATTATAAACTTTTTTGCTATTTACAAAAACCCCATCTATTTGTAGAAGGAAAATAATCTAGAAGTTAGACTGCTAATTTTGTTATGCTCTCACTGTTTTGCAAATGTTTCTAGAAGGGCAGCAAACATTACAAAAACAAGTCATCCAGCATACTTTTATAGCTGAAGGTTAGGAACATGCAAAATCATGGAAGGGAACCCTAAATGAAGACCAGAGGAAGAAGTGAAGTCCATGAGGGAGTGGGGAGAGGGAAAGATGGGACATGTCACTTAGTAAGAGTGATAACACAGCATCCAGGATGGACACCTGGTAGCTGAGGCACTCCAAAAGCAGTGCTGGCTACTGGAAATGTGGCACATGAGATAATCCAGAACATCTGAATCCTGCTGGGTTTTCTCAGAGAAGCTCTTTGTGTCTTTGTTGATCTTAGATTAAGGTTGTGGATCCCAAGATGAAGAACTGTGCTACCCTGGCAGGCACAGGAGAAGCAGGCAATGTTGTTGGCTCCAGCTTTACCCAGTCAGCTTTCAATGAACCTGGAGGTTTGTGTGTGGAACAAAACGGCCGCCTCCTGTATGTTGCAGACACAAATAATCATCAGATCAAAGTGCTGGATTTGGAAACAAAAATTCTTTCCATGGCAAGTAATACTTACTAAACAGACTGATAGTGGTGTTTCTTGTTGTAAATTACTATTTCAGACTTCAGCAAGTGTGATAAAAATGAGACAGCTAACTTTGGGTACAGTAGTTGTATCTACAGGATGTTTTGTGATGATCAAGGAAATGAGCATTGCCTGTTAGCACAGTTGTTGAAAGCCTCAGTCTGCAGAAAGACAACTTTTGCATGAAAACAGAAAGTGACAACCCTCTAGAAAAGGTTGATACAGAAATATCAGTCATTAAAATGTACCACCCAGTTTTTCAGCCTGAAGGGCATTTCATGAACATTTTGTAAAAAAGGAAGTGAAATCAGTTACCAAGCCATGAAATTACACTATAAGAAACAATTTTGGGAAGTCAGTGACTTAAAGCAAGATGTATCAAAGGGCTTTCAAGTTGTCAAATCACAACCACTGTCAAAATTGTGCATAGCTTTATTTGATTGTAAACAAACAAATCTGTGCTCATGTCCACCTTACAGTGCCACTGTATCTTAATGATTTTTTGAAATGTATATATAGATATATTTATGACATAATGATCCTAATGTTTTCTTATATGTTTCTTAATAATACACAGTCTCCAATGTGTGTCTTATCATGTAACACGTGGGTGGCTTTTCTGGGAACTTCTCTTCTATTTTACTATGCAATGTGCATTAGTTAAAATCCTGGATTTTATTCCTGAAGCGTGCAGTTTAATACCAGAATTAGGAGGAAATACATTTACAGTTTATGTAAAGCAAAAAGGTAATCCTGATGTAAACAATTTAAATTAAGGGATACTCTAAAGTAGTTGTGGGTTTTATGGCTTTAATAGTAAATATTGCTTTTATTTGGATTAATAAGGGTTTTTTCCACCTAAAGACAACATTTTGTTCTTTTTCTATTTTGTCATAGTATTGTTGCACACTGAAAGTTTTAGGTCAATAGCCTTGATGTCACTTTGAAACTATGATTGTGTTGTGAAAGCCCATTTGTAATAAAAATAAAAACAAGTATTTTGTTTGATTTCTACTGATAGTTGCCTGTCCTGAAGCCAGAAGCATGTGATGTTCCAGATAACCTGCCTGTGCAAAAGGATAAGATAAATCTGCCGAGACTGCCTAAATCTGCACCAAATATTGAACTTCCTTCCCTGACTGTAGCTCCTGGCCAGACAATTCAGTTTTTATTAAAGTTGACTCTTCCTCTAGATTCCAGACTGAATGAGGAAGCTCCCAGTGCCTGGTTTATCACAGCAGAAGGTAAAGTCCTGGTTAGGATGGGAAGTGGGTTGGTTATATTAGCACATCCTGCAGTGCAGGGGAGCTCAGTCTGGTGAGTCAAGACATCCCTCCCCATCCTGTGTTCCTGTTTGACCTTGTGATGCAATAATTGATATTTAGAGTTGATGCTTTTAACAGCTGGAGTGCAAAGACTGAAAAAAGCCAAACACCTGGTAGAGTGCTTTTTGCTTGAGTTAATACATGCTGCATTATTTTGTGGTTCAATGCAATGAGTTAGGTGTATGTAGTGTACAGTGGTTTTTAGTTCACATACACTCAGATATTTAAACAAAATGAAACTCAAGTTTCATTCTAACAATCAACCTGAGCATTGCTAAATTGCACCAACCCAGCTATAAGACCAACACTGCTGTTTGGAAATGCCATCATTTTACCTGCAATTTAATGCATTTATGACAGATATCTTACCTGGTGTATTAGGTCTCTGATGCAATTGTATGGTAGCCATTAATTTGAGAAGTTTTGCTTGTGCATATCAGAATAAATTTTAATATCCTTTAAAGAGTGTATAGGAGAAACTTCAATTCCATTATATTTAAATAAGATATACTGTATATATATACACCTATAGTGCTGATGCAGAGCCATGGATCTCTCCATCTTTAAATGACTGATAAAGCATTTGTTAATTACTTTCCCTTTTTTTTTTTAATTCACAACTGGAATAATCAGGAAGGAAATTTCCTCTAATGTTTGATGTGGAAAGTCCTTGTTGTCCTATAGATAGAATTAGTGTTTTCTGTAGCTTTCAGACATGGTGTTAAATACCCTAATGATAAAATCTGTTCTTCCTTTGCAGATAACACCTGGTTGCTGCAAGGACAGTGTCTGACAGGAGAAATAAAGGATGTTTCCTGTCAAACTGTCATTCCCTTCCAGTTGCCTGGGAGCTGTGTGTCAGCTGAAGCCACCCTGGCCATCAAAGCGTGCCTCTACTACTGCAGCAAAGGTAGCAGTGCCTGTATGATGGCAGGAGTGTCCTTCAGCCAGCCCTTGCAGCTCTCTGGCACTGACCAAGGCAGCTCAGCCCAAGTGGAACTGATTCACACCTTTGTAACCAACTAAACAAAGCCAGCTGATTTCACACTTTATTTTGCTGTCCATCATTTCTGTGCGAGAAAGTACAGATAGATAACTTGGCTCTGTTTTTTCCTGGGGCTTCTGACAAAGCTAAGAAATAATTTGCTTGGTAAAATGAAGTAGTTTTTCCTACAGCTTAACAGGAAAATTTATCATCACAACCTCATTTCTTTACATTACAGTAGCAGCAATAACTTTGTAACACTGTAGACTCTGTTGCCAATTGTGAGCACACTGGATGTCTGCCAGTCTTAAGAAATGAGCAACAATTTTTAGAGTCCATTTGAAAGAGCTGGTGTTACTTTGTGATGTTACTGTAAGATCTTTGCACTGTAAATAGTGCTAGAATAGATCATTTTGGACTAATACTTCAAAATTCCTTTTATGCCCTAATTGCATTTTAATAGAATGTCAAAAGGAAGATTTTTTTTCCAGTCTATCAAAGAAGTATCTTGTTTATTCTTCTGTGATGACACTTGTGACATGTGTATTTTGAAAATACACCTTAAACTAGGTGCAGCTCTAGTTTTATGCAAACTGAGCATTTTGCTTTAACTCAACATCACCGCCTTACATGAAGAACAAAGGTTCATG
Source organism: Zonotrichia albicollis (assembly GCF_047830755.1). Lineage (NCBI taxonomy): Eukaryota > Metazoa > Chordata > Aves > Passeriformes > Passerellidae > Zonotrichia > Zonotrichia albicollis. The sequence goes on from NC_133825.1 coordinate 42,528,040, forward strand.
GGGAATTTTCTGTGCAAGGAAACCTTCAAGCTCCTGCAGAAGAATTTCATGGTGATTTTTAACAAAGAATGTGCCTCTCTGCAATGTGCATATGTATATAAACTCCACAAAGCCATGCTGGAGCTTTTCTGATACATACCAATTTACATTTTATAGAAAGGGGTAGGTAATGGTTGAATATCTACACTGCAAATATTAAATGTCATCCATTTCAAGCAGAGTGATTCACTCCCATTTTTATTATTTCTCTGCAAAGACTATTCTGAAGACTTCTATGCTGCAGAGATGTAATATTATGAAGAATATTGCACTCTTGAAGTCTGATTCAGAGTCTTTTGAAGTCACTGTTATTCCTGGGATTTGTTATAGTGGCCACTGAGCCAGAATTGCATACTTGATAATGGATTATTTACATTCATGTTTAGAGCTTCTGATCTTTTGCTAGAACACTGGTAACCTAATCTTTGAGTAAGATGCTTTAAAACTCTATTGCAAAACTCTGCCCTTGGTGGTTAAATGTTTTGCAAATAAAATTCCCTCAATTTGGCATCATAAGAAGGGGCAGGGTGATAGTGGTGGTGTAAGTTTATTACTTGAACTGGAAGAGTTTCCATCATGCTTAAGGGGTAATTGGATTAGGCCCTGTGGTCTGTTCATAATAATCAGTTCTGAGAAGATGATTTTGTTTTAAGGTGAAAGGTAGTACTGCCACACATATTATAAAGTGCTGTAGTGAAAGAATTTTTTATGTAGTCTTTTCTAAAACAATTACTCCTGACACCTGTCAGTAAATCCCCACTATCACTTGTTGTTGCTTTTTCTTACTTAAATGCTGACTGAAATGTTGGTCATGAACCCAGAGGCTTTTGTTTTAAGGGAGTGGTGTGGTTCTTCCTTCCATTGAAATGCCAGTCTGTCTGAGAGTTCTTTGTGGCACCAGAAATGGTTGTTATTTCACCTGTCAGCAAAGCAAGGGCTGAAATGTTATTATTCTTATGTTTGGTTTTTAAGGAACTTTTCTGATTCACTGTTTCAGCTCCTTTGGGTAGGCCTCTCCATTCTCACATGCCATTTTGAAGAGTGAAAAAGCTTTGCTGCTTTGTTCACAGATGGCAAATGCTGTTGGAAGGATGAAGATAAAGAAACTGATTTGGGCATTTATTATTTTTTTACACTTTAGTAAAACTCAGTCTTTCACTATTCCTTGTTTGTCTGTTTACCTTTGGATAGTAGCCAGGAAACCTTCAATCAGCTTCTAGATAGCCTGCAGATTTTCTGCTGCTCTCTGAAAAAAACAAGCATAAGGTTCAGAAGTTCAGAATAATGAACCAAACTGTCACAGTTACCCTGAACATGGAATTCATCAGATGGATCTTTGTCCCATCATAGTCTCTCACTTTGTCCCATCACAGAATGGTTTGGGTTGGAAGGGGACTGAGAGATCATCTTGTTCCAGCCCCCTGCCATGGACAGGGGCACCTTCCACTAGAGTAGGTTCCTCAGAGCTGCACCCAGCCTGATTGTGAACACTTCCAGGGATCTGGGCAGCCTGTGCCAGTGTCTGACCACCCTCACAGTAAAGAATTCCTTCCCAATATTCAGTTCAAATCTGCCTTTTTCAGTTTGAAGTCATTCCCCAGTCCTATCCCTACATGCCCTTGTCAAAAGTCTCTGTCCAGCTCTTGTAGCTCCTTCAGATACTGGAAGGTGCTAGAAGGTCTCTCCAGTCTTCTCCAGGCTGAACAACCCCAGCTGAAATTTCCAGCTAGAATGACATTAAATTTTACTATTTCATTTAGATCACTTTATCAAATTCTACCTGTGCTCCAATATTATAAAAGAAAATCAAAAATCTGACACTTTCAATTAATGTATTGCTGTAGGAGAAAGACTGTATTCTCACTTTATTGAACTATAGTGTATAATTTCTAATAGCAATATTGTAGTTATATTTTCTATCTAAATGTTCTCTCCTTGCTCAGTGTTTGTGTTCACTGTGATTGGCCTTTAATCCTACAGTCTAACATAAAGGTTTTTTTGTCCAAGGGATAAGGATGCACATTCCCAGAGTCACTACTTCTGTTTCACTTGTAGTGTTCAGATATTCAAATATTCTGTGATTAGAAAGCACAGATTTTTTTACAGCTTATGATATTTAGGGATACTATTTCCATTTCTTCCTCCAGGGTTTACAAGCTGCTCTTACAGTTAATAACAAGTGCCATAAATTTCACCAGACAGGCAAAGTGAATAGCATATACAAGCTACAAGAAATTTATTTAAGTACCTGAAAGTATCTTCCAAATAGGATGCAGACAAATAGGAAATGTTACTATTCTGTAAAAAAAAATCAAATCTATTGATACTACCTCTTTGTATGAGAACTAAGTTTTTTGATGTTCCCTGATATAAAAATTCTAAGCAGATTGGAATGGCTCAGCACTCCCAGATTTGTGTCTCACAGTAAAAGTTTGTAAATCAAGGCCTTTTCCAAACATGACTTTCTACTGACTTTAACAGGTTTTGCAGCAGACCTGAAGGAAGCATTAAAAGACTATAGCAAGTCTCTAAAGGGTAGGGTCATGGTTGACTTGTATAATGGAAACAAGTTCCGTGGCATTTTCAGTTTTTAGTTGTAGTGTTTGCATTTCTGGGACAGCTTTTGGTTGTGAATGTATGTATTAATAGCTCCATGAGATGTTTTTAGTAATTTTATTCAGTTGCAGTATAATATTTTTTATTAGACTAGAAAAAAAGATGAAGTGGTTTCAAAGAGGGAGAATAATTTGTTTTAATAGCTCTTTCATGTTGTTTGAATTCAGTAATATCTTTGTGTAGTTTGCTCCCTTCTGTTGAAGGAAGGGTAGGGATGATGACTGTGTAAATCTATTGATGGGCACATATTTTGTGCATATATTTTTGGTTTATTTCTTTTTGTGTTAGATTTTTAACTTTTCTATTGGATGCAATTCTTCACAGTTTGTGTTTGGCCTCTCATATCTCCCACCTGTAGAGCATTATAGTGTTTGTACATGCTGTGGTAGTGTGGTACCAAGCAAGAGAAAGTAGTTTTATAGCATCAGGGAAATGCCTTATAAGCTTATCCTGAAAAAAGTGCATATGGCTTCCAGTATATTGTATATATTCTTAATGCACTGATTTTATTTTGGTAGGAAAATATTGTAGCTGAAACCATGACTAAAACTGTTTAGTTGAGAGAACATCAAGAAAAATTTATTCCTTACCTCTTGCTCAGAGGAGGGAGAGGATGAAAATGAAGAGACTTTTCTTATAATGTAGGGCTATGTCCTTTTTCCCCTTTAATTATTGACTATTTATTTTAGCAAAGCTAGAGGCATTATTGACCATGAATTGTCTTGAATTTTATTCCTAACAAGTTTTTCTATGTACATGGAAGCTTTAATGTCTGACTTTGTAGAGTTATGAGTGATGGATCTTGTTTTAAATGGTTTTAGTTTAGCAGAAAATAGCAGAGATTTATGTACATTCTTAAGATTTGTAACTTTTTAAAAATCACTGGTAGTAATTGACTGACCTCAGAGACACACTGAGGCTACACTCTCACAGAAGTGGGAACTCAAAATTAAGTTTTCTTGTTGTAGAATGTGTGAGATGTGCTGTGACACGTTGTGTTCCCCAGGCTGCACTTGTGCTACCTAAGGAGAATTCTCCACACGCTGCAGCTCATCAGTCACCCCCAGTAATTCTCCACTGAAATCTGCCAGGTCACTTGCTCATGTAATCAATTGATATTACTGATTTAGGCTAGCAAACATGTAGCACTTAGAATTTATCATTACATTTTTTATTGAATTTGGTTTGTCAGGGATTAAAGGAGTTCTCTGTCCCAAGCAAACAAAGTATAGGAATGGTGAGGAGTAATTGGAGATAATTTTTGAAAATGTGAGACCTGGGGTTTTTTTAAATTAAATCACAACATCTGTTTTTGCATTCAACAAGAGGTCATTAATTTAGAAACAATATTCTAATATTCTACAATACTCTAATATTTCACATTCCATTATGTTCATGTAACCAAATTCAACCATTGTCTTCCATTAGAAGCAGCAGATCTCTATTTTATAATTTTTGTACTCTTTTAGATAAAGTCACTGCTCTCATTTAGGATTAGAATTCATTCCTGTTCAGGACTCACCACACCTATGACTGAGTTTCCAAGTTTATCTCAGTTTCTTTGTCCCCCCCATTTTGGGGGATTTGGGTTAGGTTTTTGGGTCTGTCCTTTCCTATTGTAGTTTCCACAGTGAAATGCAGCCCATATCATGTTATGTGGAGGGATCCAAGTAGGAAGGATAATTCCCTCCACCAGCTCCTTGCCCCTGCCCTGCTTCAGGGATGGGGATGTAAACAGCAGGTAATTCTAGATAGCATTGGAATAAGATGATGTCCTCAGGTCAGATTCATCAAGCTTTGCACTCCTGCAGCTGCTGGCAGAAGGTTTCCCTTTACCTCTGGCCCTGCCCACTGAGGTGCTGCAGTTGTTTGCAGCTGTCCCAGAGCATCCCATCAAACTTGAGTAGCCTGTGCAGGGATTCTGATGGCTCTTGCTTTCAGGAAACTTTGATTAAATAGATATTAAATACTTTAGGTTAAATATTTTAGCTCTTAAATAATTTGCTGTCATGTTGCAGGTTATTTAATTATTGTCAGGTAATGCACTCCTGCTGCAGATGAGAAGCTGGAAGCTTGGGTGTGAGTTGAGGAATGTTTGTGTAGCTATAATTAAATATTGCTTAGTTTACCTCTTTGGTGGTCCTTTGCTTTCAAGCATACCAGGGAACTCTGTCCAATTGCAGGCTCTAGGGCTAAGCAAAAGAATTGCAAGTATTTTTAAGTCTTGCCCAGTTCCTTTGAAACATTGACAATTTTGAGCTAAAGAAATCCTATTTGAAGAAAACCTGTTCATACATCTGCCTTAACTTAATGCTCTGTACTCAACATGCCTCAGAAGACAGATATTCCACACTGTATTCTTTCCCATTTTGACTAAGGATTGAGAAATTCAACCCATCTGGCCATTGTCAAACTTCATAGAAAGCAAAACAGCAATTCCCAATTTGATTTTACATCCATCTAAAGAAAAAAAAAAGAGCCTATTTTCCAAGCTTTTGATTAAACTGAAATACTGGGTTTGAACCATATGTTCAAGGAATCTGTCCTGAGAGTTGCTTGAATCATATTTCTAAATCTGGGTTCCAGATTTTAAAAATTAATTGATAGTAAAGTGGAGAAACAAATGGCTAAATGTTTTATCTATTGAATACTTAACTTCATAAGTCTCCAATTCCACTTTTAAAATAGAATTAGATCAACTAAAATGTTCTCCTCTCTGCCATTACCATTAATTTACCATTAATCATTGTATCATTAAAACCTGTGATGAATCTATGTGATTTTGTAAGAAAATCAATACAGGAAAAGAAGGTGGTTGTAAAACAGTGACTGGGTGAAATCCAGGTGCTCTAAGGTTAGTGGCAAACACCTTTAGGGCCAGGAGTTGGCCCAATGTGACAGAAATTCTGTGTTTTTATTACATCTTGATGGCTGAAGGAAAAAATCAGTGCCTTTTGTAACAATACTTGAAAGTGTTTCTTTACAGAAATACTGGAGTACTGATTGAAATAAGCTATTTGACCTTCATGGTTTGCAAGCTTCAGAGGGATTTAATTCTACTAATTCTGAAACTGTGAAGAATTTTCCTTCTCCATCATGTTACTGAATTAATTTGAAATTAAGGTGCTTATTTGTCAAACTCTTACAAAATACTTCAAAACAAGTTTGTTTCTCCATCTTGTGAGCTTAGTTCTGAAATTATTGTTACACACTTTTGTACACTCCAGATCAAAAATGGCAGGGGAACTTCAAACAGCTTGCTGAAATTGTGATTTGAGTGAGATGGAAGGCAAAACATGCACTGACAAATGGGCAAAGGTGACAATTCTTGGTATTTGAGGGATGGAGAGTTGCTCTTTGTTTTGGAGTTGTTCTCATCTCTTCTTCAGATCAGCAAAGGTACTTGACACAGCAGAGGGCTGTGTGTAGGGGCAGTGAAGAAGGGTCTGTGAAAGCATGGAACTTCATTTAGGTTCTGCTGCTGGGTTACCTAAAAATCCCAGCAGTATAATGCTGGTGAGGGAAGTCACATTTGAGCACTTAACACCTTAATAAATGTCTCCAGGTGGTTTAAGAGGAAAGCCAGGAATTGTATTTTCTTCCTTGAGAATTTCAGTGTTGCTTTGTAGGCATTGGAAAATTTTGTCTGTTCTCTGAGATACTAAACCTTTGTTTCTCCATTACATTTGATGCAAAGCCTTTCACATATCTGAATATTTTAAAAATGTGGTTTACATTTGTTGTTATAAAATATGAGAAGAACTAAAATGAAAACACTTCATCTACAGCTGATCTAGGTCATGTAAATTCTTCACTGATGGTGTTGCCTAACTGTTCTTAACAATATTCATAGATGATGGTCCTTTTTAAATAAAGGGTAAATATCCTGTAATATTATGAGAACAAATAAATACACTGTAGAATGTCGGCCTTGGCTATCAAACCAACAGATAAACAGTGATTAAAGAATGTATGCTTTCTCCTGTGCAGCCTCTTTCTCCTTTTAAAGCTTTTTCATGGAAAAATAAACATTAAAAAATTTTATGTTTTCTTTCATGCCTGAATTTTTCTGTCAATCTTCGTGTGAACATAGATCTAGAAGTTATGAAATGTGTCTGCTGTGAGGGGTTGCAGCTTGAATGAAAGGCTTTAATTAAGAAGTTCTGTTTGTTTCCCACTCCCTTTGCCACAGGCTCTGCAGCCGTGGGTGTCAGTCGGCCCTTCAGTCACCAAGGGTCTGTAAAACTGTGAGTTGTGAGGCCACCCCCTCCAGGGCTCTGGGAATGAGAGATCTGCTTTTATTTTCATTTCTGCACGTAAGAGACATTAGAAATGGTGCACTGCATGAGTCACAGGCTGCCTGATTGTGTCCTTCACTTCACTGCAGAGATCCCAGAGCAAATTTAGCTACGGGATGAGATCCCTCTGCATGGAGCTCCACTTGACTCAGTGTTTGTTACTGTGATTAGACTGAGCCACATTTTGCAGCATGTGGGTGCCTGTTTAATTATAATTATGGCTGAACTGTATTTTAGCAGCAGCATCTAAAAAGCATAATTGTTTTACTCAGGTAACAGTTTTGCAGCTTTGAGCCAGAACCTGTGAGTACTGGCAATGTTGCAGGCTCCCATGTGCTCCAGTAGAAGTGGAGATGGACACCAACATGCCTGCAGAGATAATCTATTATTTGTGCTGCTCATCATGTTTTTATTGATGCAGTGATTTCTCATTAGTGAAAGCATTGTGTGACAAAAATTCTGGAATGTCTACTGTAGGTCAGCCTCATAAACTGTAGTGTAACTATGTTGAATTTGTGTAAATGCCACCACCCCACTAAAGATTATTCCTTGTGTTTATTTGTCTATTCAAATATTTAAAATATTTATACACACTGCTTATAAAATTCAGCTAACTTTCTTTGATTTCCATGCAGATGCAATATATTCAGCTAAGTGTGATGTAGCAAGTCTGGATTTGACAGACACTCGTATTCTATTGTAATTTCTCTGTTTTACTAAAAAGTTAATCAAAAGCTTCTGCCAAGCTAAACTCAGCAAGTTTAAGTCACACAGTCTCTTAGCACACAGGTGACAAAGTCTGTGGCACACAGTCTTTGTGCCACAGGTCACAAAGCTTGGCCTTGACTGGCTTTCAATTGTCACCTCTGAAATGACACTTTTACCCCCAAGTTCTGAGTGTTCTCAGAACAGAAATCCTGTGTGAGCCCAGGCCTGCACATCCTACATGCAAACCAGACTGATGTTTTCTTGGCTAATGGCATTTGTGGGACTGAGCTGGGCTGGTGCATTTTGCCAGAGCCCCAGGAGGCACTGCCTGATACAGATTTCTGTGGTCACTGCTCTAGGAAGCTATCAATTAGCTTGTTTCTAAAAGCATGGAAAGGAGCCTTTCATGTTAAAATCACTGACAGGGCCAAGATACTTTCTTGTTATTGCAAGGGATTCTGCCATCTCCTGCCAAGAGCAATTTATCTGGAGGTTGGGTAAATGGGGCTTTAAACAGGGCTCCTCTCCCTGCCCTGTCCTTCCCATCTAAAGTAGTTTCCTGTGGCTGCTCAAACTCAGACTCTGCTGCCCCATCTGAGTTTTATCTTCTCTGCCTGTCACCCTGGTATTTTGTGCACACAGTCCCACCAGGAGCTGGAAACAATACCTGCTGGCTATTTTACATGCCAGTGAGGGTGGCAAAGTTCCACCCTTGCTGTGACTGAGCTTTGCAGAAGTGAGGATTTCAGCCTTTGTGTGTAAAGGAGTAGCTTTCTGAAGTGTTGCTAGAGCAGCACATACTGTTTCTCTTTTTGGAAAAGCATTAGCAAGTTATAGCCCTCAGTTAAATCTCTCCATAATTTTGCTATCTCAGACATTCTCTTAAGCAAAGTATGTGGGAATGCCAGTGCTCAGAGCTCCTAGCTCAGGCTGTAAATTCTGTAAAATTTCCAAACACTGAACAAAGCTGTACTTTTAAGGAGTAGTTAGGTATTAATGAATATTTTGTTTCACTACAACCAAATACTTAGTCAAACTTACCCTGGTGCTGCATAACTTTTTAAATCCATTCACCATGGAACTGCAATGTTATTTTTGAAGCTATCATTGCAATGACTGTCCTTGAGAACTAAATAGTTGTTCTAACACCATCTTTATTTTCCAGCAAGAAGGCAGCACATCAGGTTTAATATCCACTTTAGACTGCAGGGCTTGGGTGAGTGCATTGCTCCTGGAGTGAAGTGAAGCCTGTGTCTGAGATGACAGGACATAAAGTGTGACATGTTTTAATCAGAGCAAAGCAGACTCAGCAGTTGAATGGTGTTTTTATTGATACAGTGATTTATCATTGATGGGAGCATTGATGTGTGTCAGCAGCAAGCGTAAGCACTCGTTCCATCAAGGTCTGTGCACCTTCCATGCTCCCCCTTGTGCTCACTGACACACTTGACTAAAGCTGTGACGTTTTCCAAGTTATCTGGGGTTGATACTGAGACACAGAGATCACCAAGAATGAGAGATAGAACTGTTTTTTCAAAACCTTAATACATTCAGCAAGTGGAATCACAGGATAAAATATAACGTTGAAATGCACCAAGCAATGTGTGGGTGCATCAATGCCTAAGTGGCAGTTAAATCCAAAGGAAACTTGCTGGGGGCTACTGAGAAGACCATCATTTAAATTTTTCTTTCCTTTATGCAGCTGAGTGAAGAAGATGGATTTAATTTGCATTTTTGCCATGCTCTTAGCAGTGGAAGTGCTATAAAGTGCTGTTGTTATCATAGACTCAAATCAGACATGCATGTGGCAGAACTTCTGAGAGCTTATGAGGAAGATGCAGAGGGTGTAATGGAGTCTCTAGCAGACAGTGACAAAAATTTGCCTCACAAATTCATTGCTAAGTGTAAAATGAAACATTTACTGAATCATAACTGGATTAGTTATGAATTTAAACTATCAGGGGATGCAAATTTTTATTTACTTGAGGCTGCAGAACAGAACAATTCTCTTTACAGGAGGTTAGATTACATGGAAGTACATGAAATAGAGAAAAAATACAGAACTTAACCAAGAGAAGTGAAACAGGATGAATGGTATATTTTGTATAGAAATGTGACTTTTTCCAATATATAGCAAGTTTGCTGAATTTTAAACATTACCTTTGTTCAAATGTTAGTGGATGGAGGTCTCAGCAGCTTTGAGACCCATTTCTGGTCTGTGTGAGGGCATCACTTGCAATCACAAGATTGTTTGTTTTTCTTACACACTTGGTACAGGGTCTTTCACATTCAGGGGTGGCCTGATCATCCTGACACCCTCTGGGACCCTGCATTTCACAGCTTTTTCTTGAGAGTGTAAGAGGGACTGCCTTGCTACAGGCACCTGAGAGCAGGCATGCATCTGTGTTCTAAGAGCAGCCTAGCTCAGGTGAAACCATCAGAGTGACTGTATTCCACCTTCTGCTAACATGCAGAAAGGTTATGGACTGCCTTGTATGGTAACAAGCAAAAAAATTACCAGGATTTAATCCATGCTCAACTTCTCACAGTCTCACAGGAAGCTGTATTTACAATTAAAGTGCTCCCAGGAAAGAAATAATTTGCTGTTTGTAAAAATCCCAACAAGGTGACCTAGAAAACTTGTATGTTTTAAACTCAGAAATGTTTGCAGTCAAGCAAAGAAATTTTCAGGAGGAGGAATCAAGTTATCCCAAAGCAAATCTGACTTGCTGCTTTAACACTGTGAGGACTACAGGAAACAATGACACATCCTGGTGAAAAGTGTCCCTGCCCATAGCAGGGGCTGTAATGAGACAATCTTTAAAGTCTTTTCCTACCCAAGTCATTCCATGATTCTGTAATCCCATAATTCTGTTTTTCGTTGCTGTTGGGGCTTTGTTTGGGGTTTTTTGGTTTTGTCAGCTAAGGAAATTAGTGAGGAAAACCCACTAGAATCACCTTCCAGCACAGCACTTCAACAGCACCTCTCAGCATTAAAGCCTACTGAGTTCTCCTCAGTTTGGGGAGACTCAATTCAATGCTAGGTTTGACTCTGATGTAAACCACATAAAGGCTGAACCCTCAGGTGGAATAAATTTTCCTGCTTCTAAGTGGGCAGTGGAGTTTATGCATTTCTCTTAGGGAGAATAGATGCATTTGTCCCTGCATTGCTGTGCTCCTCTTGTTACTCTCTGCTGAGTTTTTTCTGAATGACCACCATGTGACCCTTTCACTCTCCATTCATCTCTGTAATTAGTTCTCCCAAGGCTTGCAGCCCAGTTACTCTCCACTTGTAGCTCCTTTCTCTGGAAAGAAAAGCAATTTAATTTCTCCTGTATTGGAAAAAAATTGCTACTACCATGTACATCCTTTTCCCTTTTCTTTTTACCCTCATGAGATGTGTTATTTGCAAGAGGTTCTGCTTCCTCTATTTCACCTCTATACCACATCCCACTAATGTGGCTGTCTCCATGCTGACCACTGAAATTGTTCCCAGCAAGGTTTCTAATTATCCATTGCTAACCATCCTCAGCCTCCTTGGCCTGCCAGTTGCCTTCGATGTCCACAAACAGGTTTTTAGTTTTGAAATTTTAATTTTGTTTGCCTCTGTACTTCTCTTTATTCCAGTTATTTGCATACTTTGGACACTGCTCCTTGATCATGTCCTTGGTTGATAGTCCTCCTTCCCATTTCCAGTTTTTGGTGGAAATTCCTGTGGCCTTCTACTCTTCTTTCCCTGCTGCCTTTGCATATTTTGTCTCTGGAAGGTACAAAATTCCTCAACCATCCAAGCTGAGGAGTCAAAGCCCTCCTCTCTCCTCCAGAATGGTCTCTTTCTGCTAAAGAAGTCTCACCATTTATCTTCTTTGACTTAATAAAATGTAATATACCTGAAAATGAATAATTTGTTCATTATTTATTCACGTCACTCCTTTCCTTTTGCAAGCAATCTTTTGCTAGATTACAATTAATCTGGTTACAGATTATTTATTATTCTGATTACAGACAAGCCTCAGAAGTTCAGTGTTCATTCAGTTTAAACTGCTCACTGCATCCTTACATTTGGACAGTATCTGAAAGTTTGCAGAATTTTTTTTCCACTTTTTCTCTGCTCTCTCTAATCTGAACATTTGTTTGAGGTTTTCTACCTCAACTCTCAGTTTCTGTGTTAGCTCCAGAATATTGGCCTGCTCTCAGCCATCCCAAATGTGGCTCTGTCAGGTGTTGATTTCCCACTCCAAAGGCTGACTCAAACATGACTTTCTAGAACCCAGCTGCCAGCTCTCCCTGCTAGTATTGGTCACCTGCTGACCCTTCCATATTTCAGCCTGCTCATTTCCTATTTGTGAGATTCTATTGATTTTCAAGATACCAGCTCCAGCCTCTGGGTTTTTTTTTTATCTTTCTGCACCATTATTTACTATTATTCTTGCATATATTGCACAGCTAAGCTCTGAGGCTTCCCTTAATTTTTCCAAAGGATTTCCTCATCAACACTGGCAAAGCCTTCCTTACAACACTGAAATGTCATCAACTTTTAGGCTGTGCTGGACTAAGATCACTCACTCCTACACCAAAAATATCTCATTGTTTGCTGTCAGACTCTGGCTCTTGGCTGAGCTGTGCCATTTGGGGCTTGGTGTTGTCCATCAGTTGTGAAATCTCAGTGTAAGCTCTCCATGGACATGGCACTCCTCGTGTGTTTACACAGTGCCATGGAGTTTTTCCTGAGATCTGTGGTAATATAAAGGGTAATAACAGTTGGTATGACAGGTTTATTTCCCTGGCAGTGCTTAATCTTAGCAAAACAGCTTTTAAACTCTATTTGGGAGCCAGAAAAATAAAATAGGTGACTTGTACAAAATTTTAATTTGTGCTTCCATCATTCCGATGTCTTGATTTTGCCTACTTGTTTGTAGATAAATCTCATATTGCTTGTCCCACTTATGCTTAAGCAATGTATAGGAAAATAAATTTTATAAAACCTTCCTGAGCTGTGGGAATTTTGTCCTTAGTCTAGGAATTCCAGAAGGGCACATGGAGTTCAGCTGAGCTGGATGTCTGTCCTGGTTCAAATCCTAAAGGATCCAAAGATTTTATCATGCTTTTTATAGGGATGTTTAATCACATACTGAAAAAAATGTTGAAGTTGGCTAGAGACATATCTGCCTCCACGGTATGTGTTGCCTTTTTTTCTCCTCTAGTGGATAAGGAGACAATTGATTGAAACAGATAAAAAACACAAGAGCATCACACTTGGGGCTTGATCTGTGATGTGACCTCTGCCTTCCTCCAAAACACAGCAGATCCTACACATGAGGGAAGGGATGAGCCTTCCCACTGCACATTTGCAGAGTCTTTGGGAGGGAAGCTTTGTGCCTGTGTTCAGTTCACAGAGAACCACAGTCCATGGCTTTGGAAAAGCCAGCAGGCTGTCCCTGCCCTGCTGGTTGTTACCCTGATCTGGGGGTCTCAGTGACTGAGCAAGGTTTGCTCTCAACACCTCCCTGACTTTTTAGCACTGAACATCTGGAAGGTCCCAAACAATTTCCTGGATTTAATTTGAAGGATTAAGATTGGGGCAGAGGGATTCATCCTCCTCAGCCACAGACTTTCTCTTCTGTATAAGCTGCTCTTTCCACGCAGAAAGAACAGCTTTTATAACCTGTTATTTCCACACTTCTCTACACTCAGCATCAGAGGCTGCCTCCCATCATTCCCATAACTGCTCCTGCAGAGTGGCTCAGGATCTCAGCTCCCTCTGGCAGGGAGAGGCCCTTGGCACTCTGGAGCACAGGTTTGTTCTGAGAAAAGGCAGCAGCCAGAGCCCTGTGTGCCCCAGGGAGAGGGCATTGTTCCCTGGGAAGCCTTTCCCAGCAGGGAAGGAAGATGTGCTGAGCTCTCCTTTGCTGCTGTCACTGCCAGGACCTTGCTGCAGTTCAGGGAACAAGGGATGGTTTCACCCTCAGGCTGCAGTAACAGAGGCATTCCTAACTGAGAGAAGCCTGCCAGGCTTGGTGTCTCTGGTCAGTGAGTGGAGGTGGAAGCCTTGCCCTGAGATGGAGCTGAGGGATCCCTCCCTGTCAGTGAGGAATCACGGAGCATTCCAGCTGCACCGCCAGCGCAACCGCCCTGACAGATGGATGGTCAAAAGCCCTTTTTCTGGGGATGTTCTGCAATGATACATAAATCTTCTCTCCTGGTCTGGTTTATTTTTACCTTTAATCCTGAAGAATTCCTGTGTGATACGCTAACCTTGTTTTCTGATGTTTTATTATAACTAACTTGCAAAGCCTATTTCCAGTATGTGTGGAATCCTGAGCTCAGCTCTTCAATGAAAGCTGCCTTTTTAACTCTTTCACACCTTCCCCTAGTTCATTTTTCTATTAAGGTCTTAGAGTATCTACAGAAAACATTGGAAGGAACAATGTGCTCTTTTTCCTTTTCTGTAAAATGGAGGGCTTGAAGTGTAAAGCACCAAATACATGACATTAATGTGGGAAAGAGGCATCTAAGGCCCATGAAATTCAGCAACAAAATTTAAGATATTATCTTAGGATCTTAATTTTTTTTCCAGATTCCCTAACTTTGGTTTATTTCTTTTACAGTCTGAAGAGCTGTTTTATAGATAGATAGATAGATAGATAGATAGATAGATAGATAGATAGATATGTGTGTGTGTAATATACCATACGCATATATACCTTTCAACATTGAAAAATGTAAACAACCTATATTTAATGCAACTAATATTCTAGTCAAGAATGTAAGGCTCCATAACCAAAGTTGTCGTAAAACACAACACAGCCCAGGTCTTGTCCTTCATGGCAGTGGGAGAAGAGAGTTCTCAGTGATTATATATCAATTTCCTACCCTCTCAACCATAAATAAGTACTCTCTTTGTTGGTACTGGCTTAATAATGTACTCCTTTCTAGTATACTTGTCTTTCCCCTGCCCCAGAATATTTATATTCTTTCTTGGATGCCCATTATAGAAGTTTTAAAAATTCTGCACTGCCTCATTTAAAACCTTTGACTGCAGATCCCCCCTCTCCAAGAGAACTGACAGCCTGTTATAAGCAGGCCTGTATGATGACAGATATGTGATTATATTTAAATAGCTCTGTCATAAAAAGCATTTTCTAGATTTCTTTTTTCCTTAGGCTGGTATTTAAGAGGTTGCAGTACATTTTCTGTGCTGTTAATGGAAACTCTCTGCAGTGTGAAAAAGGAATTAAAAGCCCTGAATTAAGCATGTAGGTACCACTTATCCTACAAAATAAACATTGAAAAAATGGGGAGGGAAAAAATCTGTAATGTCTCTACAAGAGCTTCTCATTGTGGCAAAAAAAAGTCCTAGTCTGCTCAAAGAAGAGATGAATTTGGATCTCACTTCCAAAGAAAGGCTCCTGCTGCTAATCTCTGTGTCCTGATGCTTGAACTCATCAGCTTCAGAGGTGATAAGAATATGTTGTTATGCAAACTATCAAAGTTTATTTACACAACTTCTTAAAACAGATTCTTTCAGTGGTATGGCCAGGTGGTTAATGCTGATTGTCAGATTTTTTATGCATGCCAGATTGGTAGTACACATCCTCCACCCTGTAAGCAAGATATTTTCTGCTGTACAATGCTCTGTCATCCTAAGTCTCAGGGGTTAACACACTCTCATCTTTAATCTCCTGGAATTCTTCTTTTCCTTTGATTTTAAAATGTACAAGAATTTTCACAGAGCAAATCCTCAATAAACACAATGAAAAAAATCAAATAACCTAAGCAGCTTTAAGTTCCAAATTAAATGATGTATCAAGCAGGAATCTGGCAATGCAGTGCTAGTCTACCATAAAGTCTTTCATCCATGCAAATCCTGTGAGCACTTTACTGCTCCCAGATTGTCAGGTGAGCTCTCTGTTCTAAATATTTTTAAGTGGCTTAAGCACTTAAGCACTCAATTCTGGGATTCCCAACTTAATGTTTCCCCAAAGGAGCTAATTTACAAAGGATGGCTGTTCATCTTCTGCTGTCTATAAACTGAGGCAACAATTTAACTGCAAACCCTTTAGAACGGCTGGGAATTGTCAGATCTTCTATATTTTAAAAAGCTTTCCTTCTGCATGGGATATAAATCACAGAATAAAATGTATGAGGGAAAAATGGGAAATGGAGATACCACCTTATAGGCAAAGGAAATACTGAAGATTTATTGTCAGTGATTTTCTTAAATCTGCTTATACAGCCAGGACAATAGTTTCCAGAATGGATGTGGCTGTAGTTTTTCACATCCATAGGTCAGCAGTTTGTGGGGGATCTCTGGAGAGCTCAAACTCCAACTAAAGGCGCTGACAGTGATGAAATGTGGGCAGCAAACCCCAGGGGCTGCTGGAAATCGTCCCCACAGTGAGGGTTTGGTGTCACCCTACCCCTGCCCCAAGTGCTGAATGTGACAGTGGGAGCTTGGTGAGCACTGGGAGCATCCCTGAATCAGAGTCACAGGGATCAGGCTTTAACTGGAGCCCTCAGCACAGCAGGGCAGCATCTTGGAAACAAAAAATAAAAAATTCTTATGCCTAAGTCAAGTCAGAGTGACTTAAAAAGACCAGTTGGACATTTTGCTGCCTGTGTCACCAGCAGGGTTATCTGAGCAAAGGCCACAGTAACTCAGATTACTTTATGTTTGCTGTGAACTAGAAAACCACAGCCTCAAGGGGCAGGAATAGCAGAAACAGAGTCACATGAATGGATTTGTGAGTTCTAGACACCTTGGAATACAAATATTATTTTCACTTCACTGTCTCTTTTGATATTACTTCCCCTAATAATGACAAGTGCCTCAAAACCTGGATTGCTTTCCAGCTAAAGCTTGACCTTTGCTGCTTTTCTCCTTCAACAAGTGACACCAGTAAAATTACACAGCAGACAAAAAAAGCAAATAAATAATCCAACTGTGAAAGACTTATATTGGAGCTGTGGGAAAATATATATTGGATATGACATTCAGGAAATTATTAAATCACCACACTTGCAATTCTTGAGTGAAAGACTACAAGCAAAGTTTGCAGCAAGTTCGCAGCAGGTATGCAGAATATCCATGAACAGCAAAACCAAAATTCTGAGTGTGTGTAGCATTTGGGAGCATTGAAACTCTCACAGAATATTAGATTATTTCGAGCTGGAAGGGATAATATTTTGAGTTTTTATTCATATAGATATCATTCTCACTCAGTTTACATCTACCAAAACTCTGTTTGTTCAGAAACCAGAAATTTTTTGGCCAGAAGGTTTCCAAGTAGGGAGCAAGCAGGAATTGTCCACTTCATAGCTATATAATACCCTTTATGGGTAGTGCCAGTCTGTTCTCAGTGGTCATTCAGCCAGGCTTCTGAAATACATCATCCAAGCTGACTGGCATTTGTCTGAGTGCAGAAAGGAGA
The DNA here is from genome assembly GCF_047830755.1 of Zonotrichia albicollis. Lineage (NCBI taxonomy): Eukaryota > Metazoa > Chordata > Aves > Passeriformes > Passerellidae > Zonotrichia > Zonotrichia albicollis. The sequence continues at coordinate 42,545,132 of NC_133825.1, forward strand.
AATACTGAGGAAATTGGGAAGGGAAATGTCTTCTAGCAGGTATTTCCAGAAATGATTTAAAATATAGTGCTGGAAAGACAAAACCAGACATTTTTATGCAGTGCATTTCATCCCCAGATTTGGTTAAACTTGAATAGCTGCTGTCACAACTGGGGCTGTTCTGTGGATGAGAGGTCTGTCCCTCTCTATTCAGAACCAGAAAAAATGTGCAGAAAGCAGAGATACACAAATTAAATCCAGCCAACATTTTCATTATTTATATTGGGAAGGTGAAAGACAGAGCAGACTTTCTAGGCTATTTTGGTAAGTGGAATGATTTAAAAACGTGGCTAGGCAACAGTGTGTACAGACCTTAGGCTGTTCTGCCAGCTCAGTCATCATCTGCAGCATCATTTGCTCTTTGGTTACTAGAAATCCTCGGGGCTGAGCACTCCAGTCATGCTGCAGCATTCCAAGTCATTTCAGCTGGGTTTTTCTGTTTATCACAAGGACATATGCCCACAGAGAATATCCCTGGATGAGCACCTTCATTTGCCTTTGTGCTCTGCTCTTGGAGCTGGACTGAGGATGCAATGCCCAACCTGGATGCACATCAGCTGCAGAGAGGAGTCCCTGGAGCTGCAGCTCATCATGGCTTGGGTGTGACACTGAAAATCCTGGCTGCTGAGACAAGGCAATGAGAGCAGAGAGGCAAGAGCCTGGGTTCCTGCTTCCCAAATCCCCACACACTTTGGGAAAGGAGTGGTACCCAAGGGGGGCCCTCTCCTTGATCAGGGCTGGGCTGCTGTCCCAGGAGGAGGGGAGCTCCATCATCTCAGTGCTGTGACCCACACAAGCACAGGTGGGTGCCTCAACATCAGTGTAGAGATTTCTGCAGCCAAATCTGGACATGGGATTTCGATTTCTCTGGGCTGGGCACTTGGTTGCTCTCCAAGGCCAGACTTGCACAGCACCAGGGTCACACTCTGAATATCACCCTTAAACACAAATCCTCATTTTAGTGTTCACTGAAGTCCTCCTTGAGCTTTTAAACCTCTGCCCTGAAGAGATATTCTCTTGATAAGATATATGGTTTAATAACCCTTTTAAAAAATAATAAGGAAGAAAAAAAATTGAGAACCCACGTTGTGCACAGTAAGGTCAAACACTCAGCTCCTCCTCCAAACTGAGCTCATCACACTTGGAAAATTCAGGACATAGTTATGTTGCTTTCCTTTGAAGCATTTTAACCTGATGTCCAAAACAAAGCAGTAAATTAGATGAACCAGTCAGCTGAAATTCGATGTCTTTAGCTGAAATTTGGCATGTAGTTTTGCCAGCTCAGTTATAGATTTTTTGGGTTTTATGATTATTTGGCTTTTTTATTTCTGTCTCTCCCTTTTTTTTTTTTTTTTTATCTCCTTCTTTTCTTCCAAAAAATATTACAAGGAATCCATTACAAGGAGCCCAGGAAAGCACCACCTTAGTAATTTCTATAATGCAGCCATTTTATTTAAATATTCTAGACACTAGAGACATTTTCTATTAAACTTACAGGTTTCTTTCTTTCTGCCTTTGGAACATGGTCTTAAATCTAAAAGTATTTTGTTTCTGAGATGTATGGAAATGAGTGTAATGTGGAAATTCACTTTGCTCAAATGAAGCTAAACAAAGCATTAGAAGAGATACAAAAGAACATGATCCTGATCAATGCAGGGACATGCACTTAATTTCCATTGCTGAGTTTTGGCACCAGAGAAGGGGTTTTTCTCCACGTAGGTCTTACTTCTAACAGTGAATAATACAGTATATTCTGAAGATTCAAGTTTTACCAGTGCACGTTTTAGGAGTCACTTCACATCACAGTTAGCAGTGCATTGCTTAGGATTACCAACATTTTTGTACATCTGGTTTGTTCCCTTTCTTTTTTCACCCGGGCCCTGTAATGATGATACCAGCACTTTAGAAAGCTCTGTGTGCTGTTTCTCATAACATTTGGGATATTGCATCTTCCCTTTGCTTGTGGGCCATTGCCATCTTGAGAGGAATGGCATGGCCAAAGAATGGCTGTTGCTCCATTCTCCATCCTCAGCTGGTCTGAGAGCAGTGCTGGCTGCCAGCGACAGTCAGAGCTGCTCAGAAATTGTAAAACTGCTGCTCCTTCCCTGGCTTCTGGATTTGCTGGCTTGTTGCTAGCAATTCCAAGGAATCCATGGTTCTCCAGGCCAGACAGAAATATTTGCCTCTCTTCTTGAACTCACCATGATTTCGGCTCAGATTTCCTTCAATGTCAGTAAGGGAAGCAGAAACAAACAAACCAAAAATATGAACTTTTCTTGGGAGGAAAAATCAGCTAAGGCAGCTTTCTAAGGAAGCAGAAACCAACTTTAAATTGGCTTTCTTAAATTCAGCCTTAAGGCTTTGCCTTCAGTTCTTTAGGTCACATGAACACCAACAACATTTCTATAGAAATGGTTGGTTCCAAATAAAACCCCAAAAGAATAACAGCATACAAAGGAATCATCATGTGGCTACAAAGGAAAGTTTGAATTTCCCAGAATCATGCATTTGAAAGGTTTCCTGGGAGTGATATTATTCTATTATTTTATCTCTATACCAAGCGAGTGAGAATTAGATGTTGTATGCTTTCATTCTTACAGTCTTTCTTAATCAAGATGGAATCTCAATCTTATTTATTACAGTGAAAATTCAGAATAGCCCCAGTAAACAAAATAGTGCAAATACTATACATTTTGTGTACAAAACATAATAATCAATGCAGTAATGGTGTGTATATGTCCTAGCTTATATACAGATGTGCCTTTCATATCTCCTTAAATATTTCTTCAAATATTAGTGCATCAACTCCAGCTGTATCCTGGGTATGGCTCTCTCAGAGGGGTGTACCTCAGGCATTGAGCTGTGGAGGGAGAAAATAACAGCCTCACAAAAAGAAAGGTTTTAACAGAATTCAGAATGGAATCCTTATCTCCTTCCCAGCCCTTCCTTTTATTGTTGCACTTTTTTCTTTCCCTGACTCATGGAACAAAAGAAATATAGCTTAATGCAGATCTTATCTTCAGTAGAGTATCTGTGAGACAGCAGCTCCACAAAGGCACTGTCCTTTGCACAGCCAGAGTGACTCACGAGCTCTGTCAAGGGCTGTTTGCTCTTCTGATCTGCTCCTCCACGGAGCTGCACCCAGCAGCCTGTTTGCACACAGGATTCGTGCCCTCTGTGTATTGACTGCTGCAAATAAAACACTTCCTGCCCCTTTCTCTTGCCTGCCAGAGCTGCTGTGCTCCAGATGTGAGGTTGCTCCTGTCCTGGTGGTGGCCCAGTGCTCCCCAAGGCTCCAGCAGGAGCAGACTGATGCTCCATGAAGGTGGGAGCTGCCCCTTCAGAGTATCAGCAATTATGTGAGATATCTGACATCCATTTGGGAATTGGGACAGGTCCAGCCCATGGGTTTTCCATTTGAAGCCATCTGTAACTTTGCAGAATGACCTTTTTTTTCCCTGGGAGAGAAAACAAAATCCATCCTATGCCCACACCAGGGCTCCTTGGCTCAGTCTGTGTTGGAGGGGGTGGCTGCTCCATCTGAAGGAGCAATCCCCCACTGTCATCACTGGACAACATGCAGCAAATGAAGGAGTTGAGGATAATCTACTGATTAGGAACTGACTGCATGGTTTTGCCCTATCAGTCTTTTTATCAGAAATGCGTGAGGAAAATGCTACTCTTTGTGACAGTCATAGAGAATTATTAAAATCAGGATTTTGGACTAAGATGCAACTCTATAAACATCAACAAAATGGACAGGAGCAAGTAGAGTTTGATAAGAGGAGAGAGAGATTCCTCTTTCTCCATCACACTGCAACTAAGCTTGGTTCAATTGTTCCCAGTTTATCAAAGTTCAGCCTAAGGCTTTAGAAGCTCAAACACTCATATGATCTTTCTCCCTTCTTTACTCTGTGAAGTCCAGACTAGTTATTACATGCTATTTTTGTTCTTGGTCCATCTCTATAGAGTTTGAGTGGCAAACCTGCAGCAGCACCAGATGGATTATTTCTCCTTTTACAGCTTTTTTTCTGTGTATGAGTTTGCCGTCTCCTAAGTTTGAAAATGAGAACTCAGCCTCCCATTGCACAGCAGCAATTCCCAGTGGGCAGACTGTTAGAGATGAAACAGCAAATCACAAGCACTGTGTACAGATTTAAAAGAGGAAAATTAAAAGCTGTATCCTTTGATTAACCTCTGTGTCTCACATTTGAAAATTAAAGATAATTATGTTTACTTTCATGTAAGCCTAGAAATAATTCCCTGAGAATTTGAAAGACCAGAGCATTGTCATTTACTTAGAGCTTATATTCCTCCATGCACTTTTTAATATGATATACACAAACCCATGTCTTAACTGGTTTTGGATATGTTTACAAGACAATATCTGCAATATAGATCCTTATTTTTACCCCTCTTTCTCCCACTGTTCTACAGCTTCACTGTTGAACAAGCCTGGGAGGAAAAGCTGATGGTTTAGTCCCACACTATAATTAAGTGATGGCTAAAGTCAAGTCCCTGATTTTCCAGACAATCTCTTCTTGTTTTTTCTTTTCTATTCTTTCCACTGACTATGAAGAATAGAAATAGAAATCTGTTCCAGGTGAACAGAATAGTCTGAAACAAATTACTTTAATGATGATGCGTTTTCCACGAATCAATGATGCACATTAAAGATTCAGAATGCACTTTAGAGCAATCCAAAATGTGGAAAATAGCAAGATACCAGTGTGATCCCCCTTTAAATTATAGATTGAGAATTAGATTCTACTTCCAACCATGCAGGTGCAAATTCATTAATTTCAGAGCAGCTTCTGTAGGTTGACTTTGAAAAATATGTGAAGCAATAGTTTAGTTCTCTTTTTCTCGACTGGACATTTATTTATTTGTATGTTGGAAAACCTTCCACTTCAAATATCTGCATAAGCTTTGACACGGTTTTCAACCTTCCTGATAGACCCCAAAGAAATTCTAGGCAGTTTTTAAATGCACGTTAGCAAACCAAATCTGTTCTTAACACCCCTTTCCTGCACCATTCTGAATTGATGAAGAATAGAATTTTTTACCTTTTTTAGGCACAACAAGACACACCTAAATGATGCATTGCTGGTGAAGGAAAAGCTATAAAGAAAAATTTAGACACTTCTTTGGACAGACCCTCAGCTCTGGTAAACTGAGAAAACCAGCCAGAAGTCAACACATAGCTGAAGGGGAGATCTAAGTCACATGCTCTGCATCTGAGGAAGTCAATGTACAGGGTAAAATTGCATGCTGATCTGCCATTTCAGGTAATAAAATTGAGTTATAAAGAATTTTGAGCATTTCCTTCCAAAATTAAAAAGTTACTAGAGGGAAGAAAGACCACGAGTTCCATTTTTATAAATTTAGAGCAACTCCTGTCATGAGAATTAACCTGGTGTGGGGTTCATAGACCTTATTTTGTCAGACCTTGCCTCCATGAGTGCAGCAAAGGGAGTTTTCAAGCAGCTTAATGAGGTTCCTGGCCAGCAACTTCTAAGGAAACAAAACCCATGATTTTTGCATTCCCTTATGCAGTGAGTACCAGACTCCTCCATCCTCAGACAGCACAGTCTGTATTTGCAAGAATTTGCAGATAGATTTAGATAAATTTGTCTGAGTAAGAAAATAACATGAGGATTAAGAATTGCCTATAAAATGTGAGCTTTGGTAATAAACCAGGATGTGTGGGAGTTCTGCTCCAAGGCAGCAGTATGTCTTGAGTCAAGGAGTCTCAGTGAATAAAACCCTCTCAGCGTGGTATTAAATGAAGTTCTTGCTAATTTTGGCTTGGCTTGTGATAGATGGGAATACATTAATTTTCCATAAGCAGGAAAGCCCTGTGTGTTTTCTTTTCAGTAGTAATGGCAGTGAAAATACTTTTAGAGGGCTTTGAGGAGGCAGAGAGAGAGAACAGAGATCTGCCAGCACTTTTTCAGCTGCCCCTTCTTACCCCAGATTGCTGCTGCACCAGGGGTGGGTGATGTCCAAGGAAAAGGATGAAGTTCACTGAAATGAATGGAAAAGACCATTACAACTGTGTTGTCTTGCACAAATTATTTTTTACCCCTGAGCCTCATCCTTCTGCTGTCAATGGAAGCATTCCAGATAATGTGATTCTAAAGGGAAAAAAAGATGTAAACATTTTGCTTTGGTATGCCAGAGACAGGCTTAATTATCTGGAGATTTGCTGGATATGTCTGCAAACCATTACAGGCTGAATTAAATCCTTTTGAAAAGCCAGGTCTCATTCCTCTTTACTGTTCTTTGCATCTAAACACCCTGATAAAGCATACATATTTGTGTTTATCAGGCAAGTTCTGCAATCTGTTTGTTCCTTTTTTCTTTGGCCCTTTGTACTCAGGGTGTGCATGTTTGATGAAGTGATATTGCCCTGCTGATGTTCCTCCAGCGGCTCAATGGGCTTCCAAAGAGTCCAGCTGAAGTAATTATTTACATCCTTTTGTGTTGCAAAGAAAACCTGAATATAATGGAGAGAGGTCCTCCTCCCCAAGATCTACCTGGATAGAAACACTGAAGTGACTGAGTGCTTGGTGAAAAGAAATACAACTTGAGAAGCATGAACTGTCCCAGTCCATCCCACCCAGGCATGGATTCTGAAGCTTAATAAAACTGCCCTTTGTGTGTGGGCACTCTGCTGGTCACAGATGAATGGAGCTTTCTGCTCTCTTTAGGGTGAGGGTCTGTGTTATTGGAGCTGAATTGCTCATCCAGTCATTATCTATATTTTCTTCACCATTTCTGCCTGAGAAAAAGAAAGTATAACTGACAATAAAATTTCTAAAGCCTGAGGCCGAAAGCAAGTGATACTCAAGCTCAAGTGAGAAATTAACCTGGTTTCTGAAAAGCTCTTTCTGGGCTGCTCCTGCTGCTGCCTTTCTCCTGCCTTTCACAAGAAGATATTTTATTTCAGAAGAATTCTCACATTGATGAGCATCTGCAGAACAGGTTATTTATGTCAGAAACCAGGCAAGGATGAACTTGTGCCCATCTCCCCATTTATACCCCTATTTGTGTTCTAAAGAAGTTCTCAGATCAGAAGATGAGCTTTTATCTTTTTTTCTCTTTCATTATAGAAAGCAAATTGAAAAGAAGGTCAATATAGAGATTAAGTCAGGATCAGTCTGAGATCTCTTCCTGAAATCTGTTTACTCCTGCATTACTCTGTATATATGATGTTTAAATTCCAGGTTCCTCTTAAGGCCTTTTAGAGAAAACAATGGAATTTCACAGGCCTTGGAGCTTGTGCACTCCCAGATTGCTGGAACCTGACAAATTACAGAGGTGGAACAAATTCCTGGATTTGTAGGTCTGGATTTGAGGCTGCTTTTCTACCAGCCACCAGCTTGGTGGTCTGGTTCAGACCTGTGTACTATCCAAGAGTGAGGAGAGTGCACACTCTTCCCTGGAAAGCAGACCTCAGTTAAAAGAGACTCCTTCGGTTTCTGCTGGGGAAAGCCACACTGCCAAGTAACCACAAACTGTTCAGCTCACTGTGATTTAATCTTTTTGCTAAGAAAAACAGTTTGAACCATCTAGATTTCTACCTAATGGACACTGGCCATGCTCAATTTTTAATTTCAGCCATGTGCTATTAATTTTAGTACCATCCTCGATCTCCTGGTCTGTGACTTGCTGCCCTCACTGAAATGTGACATGCACAGCAAGCCAACTAAAATGTGACTGGCACAGCCAGGCTGTCCTGGCTGACTCCCAGGATTTCCCTGGCCCTGCTCTGCTCTACTCCACTGCCTCCAACTTTCAGGTTTCTCTTCATATTATTTATTGCTGCTGAGGGTTAATTAAAAGGCAATTTCTGCTTAGGTCTAACTCTCTGAATACCCACTTAAATCTGGGAGAAACCTTCTGAGGTAAGTTAGCAAGTTTAAAAACAACACAGAGCTTTTTACAACCCTCTCCTCCCCATGCACTTTACCAGTCATCTTCACAACTACGATAAGTTTTTCAACTGTATGAAACCCCAGAGAGTGAAGCCCTCCCCACTGGCTGTGCTGATTAACACTCAGCTTGTGAGGAGGAGAGAGCCCTTGCAGCCAGAGCCTCTTCTGCAGGAACATTTTCCATTGCTGATCTCCCCCTGCGTGCTCCCACTGCCAATGACACACAGCCCATCATCTTTCCAAGCCATTTTACTTTGTTTTCCTCAAACAAAATGATCTAAGAGTGGCAAGGGTGTGCTTTTGCAGTAGTCTCTGGAAAGGCTTATTGCTGCCATCTGTCTCAGCTCAGCTTAACCTCCACTCATGTTCTGTGAGCATTATTGGTGCCATTTGCTCTGTAGGTAAATACAAAGTCTTTTCACCCAGTATCCCAGTCCTAAAAGAAAGTTAGAGGGAAGTGGTTTAATCATGGGCAAAATAAAGTAGTAATATTTTGGGGATGCAAACATTTTGTTTCATTTCCCTTTAAAATAATTTTTTGAAGAATTGAGTTCATTCAATTTTCCCTTTTGAGACATTTAGTTTTAAATACAGTTCTAGCAAAATAGGCTTTTTCAAAAGGGTGAGTTTCATTTGGAAAACATCAAAATAATAAAATGTTTCACCATTTCCAAGAGGAAACATTTCATTTAAAACCTGTCAAAGGAAAATGTGGTTCCATTTAGTAAAAAAGCCCTGGTCAGCTTTTTCAGCTGGGAGGTAAAATCTAAATCTATACAAGTTACAGTCCCCCTAAAAGCCCTCTGCTCCAGAAATAGGTGCTGGCTGTCTGATACCTCAGCCAGCATCCTCCTGAAGTTTCACATCTCTTGTTTAAGAGCTCTCCCAGTCGTAAACCAGAAGTAGGGGCAGACTGGATCCCTGCACCTCAGAATAAATGTGATTTCTTCTCTTTCCCTCCCTCCTCAGCCTCTGTAAGCGCTGGCACACTCAAGGCAGGTGCCTGCCCTCCCTCAGCCTCTCTCTGTGCCACCAAGGCTCAGAGGTGCAAATTCAGTGTCTCACACTCCCAGTGGGCAGTGCAGGGAGGGAACTGGGGGTGGCTGCAGTTCCTGGGGGAGTGATGAGAGAGCCCATGGGGGCACAGGGCAGCTGCTCCTGGCCTGGCTGCGATGGCACCGCCTGGCAGCCCAAACCTGCCTCCAGTCTGCCCACCCTGACAGCAGGCGACGGGGCATTCCACTTTTCCTGCCCCTTTTTCCTTCAGCTCCTCTGCTAAAAGTGCCCGTTTGATAAAAATCTGCTGTAATTCAGCCAGCCAGCCATTAAGAATTAACGTAAATCCAGCAAAGCCTCAGAGATGAAAACAACCCTTGGCCATAAGGACAGGGGGTGGCTCCAAGCTGCTGCCCTGAGAGCACAGTCTGGGAAATGGGAGCCTTGTTCCCAAATGCAGGGACTGCATGGCCACCAAATGCCCGCCTGCTTGATGCATCCAAGGCCACCTGCTGCTGTTCCTGGAGGGGCAGGAGAAGGATAAATAGGTGTGATGGGGAAATGTGCTCTGAGGAGCAGCAGCACTGCTCCTTTTCCTCTATGGAACAATTTTTTCAGTTAAAATGAAAAGCCCAGACTTGTTTTCTTTTTTTTCTTTTCTTTTTAACTAGCAAGAATCTCAACACGCAGCAGAAAGTTTCTGACCCTGATCCCCAGTGCCATCAGCCCCTTGCCATGGGGGGCTGGGTAGGCAGACACAGCATCATTCCAGCGAATTTCTCATTAAGAAACAGAATTTCTCATCAAGCACCAGGTCTGCTTGAAATGCAAATTATGTCTGTGTGATTCACTGACATTGGTGACAGTTTTCTCTCAGCACAGGTTAGGTCTTCCCACTTGTTCAACTCATACTGCAAAAACACTCAAAGTGAGCTACGATAAGCTGAAAACATCAGAGCTGAATAAAGTCCTGCAAGAAAAATAAAATAAAATAAAATAAAATAAAATAAAATAAAATAAAATAAAATAAAATAAAATAAAATAAATAAAAGTTAAAAATATTAAAAATTTAAATATAAAAAATTTGAAAACTAAAAAATTAAAAATAAAAAATTAAAAATAAATAATAAAATAATATAAAACTTTAAAATAAAATATTTTTTTTTAAAAATTAAAATAAATTAAATTAAAAATTAAAAGAAAATAAATAACATTTTAAAAATAAAAAATAAATTTTAAAAAATTAAATAAATTAATACAATAGAATTAAAAATAAAAGAAAAAAATTTAAAATAAAAAAATAAATAAAATAAAATGAAATAAAATGAAATAAAATAAAATAAAATAAAATAAAAATATATTAAAAATTTAAAATATAAAAAATTGAAAACTAAAAGATTTTAAAAAGAAAGAAATAAATAATAAAATACAATAAAATAAAATTTAAAAATAAAATAAAATTTTTAAAATTTTAAAAATAAAATTAAAATAAATTTAAAAATAAAAGAAAATAAATACATTTTTAAAAATAAAACTAAATTAAAAACAAAAAATTTAAATAAATGTATAAAATAGAATAAAAAATTAAAATATTAAAATTCTAAAATAAAATGAAATAAAATAAAATAAAATATAAAATAAAATGCATTTTAGAAGAAGAAGTAGGGTCTACTGAGGACTTGAATTCACCCATATTCCTACCATACTGAAGAGCTCACCATTTGTCCACTTGTTTTCCTTATCTGCCTCGTGTATGTAGGGGGTAAGAACTCCAAGACAGAGGGGGTGTTTAAAAGCTGAGGGTGAGGTACCTGCACAGGGGGCTCTGGTCTTCACTGGTCCAGCAACATGAAAATTAAATCATAAAAAGTGAGAGAAAAGAGATTGGGAATTTAAGAATGGTGAAGTGCTGGAAAGCACATGCAGAGTTGAATTCTGACTTTGTTAGTCTGACTGAAAAAGCCAATATTCAGAGAGAAACACGGAAAGACAAGAGGTAGCTAAGGGCTATAGAAATGTTGGAAATGGTGAGTCTGTTGTTCCATGCTCTTATCCTTCACAGCACTTAAAAACCTATTCTCTGAGTTGTTTACTCATGAAATAAAATATTTTATTTAACAGACTGATCAGGTCTTGGACAACATAGAAATGTGGGTGGGATTGGGAAATCAAAGAACGAAATGAAGGGCTGCAAAGGGGACAATGTTTTTTTCCACAACCCCTGATTGTCTCAGGCCAGCCCCAGCCCATCCAGGCACTTGCTGCTCACTTTGCTGGAGGTAGAAGAGCAGGACTGTACCTGCTTCTGTTTGAAGTTGCTAAGTTATGAAACCACAGGTTCCACAGCAGACTCAGGGATGAGTAGGCTTTGCTCCCACCTCAAAAGGTGGAATGCAATGAGCCATGGAATGCAAAAGAGCCATGCAATGGTCACAAGGAGCAGCAGCTCCACAGTGCCCTTGCTGGAAAAGGCAAAGGAAAAAGAAGAATTCAGCTGCACCTGGCTGACATGGACAAACCTGTGCAGCTCTGCCTGAGCAGCCTTTCTGCCAGCAGATACATCTGTGTAGAGCAGCCCAGATCAAGGCAGCATGGAGGCTTTAGAATCACAGCACCATGGAATTTTTCAGGTTGGAAAAGACTTTTAAGTTCATCGGTTATTCATCTCCATGTTCACCACTAGCCCACATCCTCCAGTGCCACATCCACACTTCCAGGGATGCTGACTCTACCACTTCCCTGGGCATCCTGTTTCACTGCTTAAACCCTTTCTGTGAAAAAAAAATTTCCTAATATGCAATCTAACTCTCAGCTGGCACAACCTGAGGCCATTTCTTTGCTACATGGAGAAGAGACTGACGCCCACCTTACTAAACCCTCCTCCCAGGTAATTGTAGAGAGCAATTAGGGATCCCTCAATAAAAGTGCCCATAAACACTGAGTCACAGAGTAGCCTTCCTGCAGTTCCCATAGTTTTCTATCATATCAATTTTGATTCAAAATTACTTATTTTTAATAATAATCTGTGAGAAGGGCACATTGTGTATTTTAAAACCACTAGGAATGACAGATAGATATTTTACACTTTTCTGGAGATTTCTGGAAGAATTCAATAGTTCTTTTTCATCTGTGGATGTAGTTATCCTCCTAAGAGGAATCCAGGTGCCACCTCCCTAAGAAACAGCCTAAAGTTAAACCAAGCTTTATACTCACAGATTTAATAACTTTCAGTCCATTGCCTTTTTAGAGGATTATTACCACCATACCTAGGTTAATTTAAAACATTTTTCAAATTAAAGTCTAATCAAAATGTCTTTGCATCTAACCAGAATATTCTCTGCAGGAAACTTGCTGTTTCAGTACCTGGAACAATGGAAAACATTTCAACTGGTACCCTTGTTTCACAATGACACTACTCCTGGGTCTGGTGTGCAGAGTCTTCTCAGGAGAGTTGTAGCTCTGCTCTGGTAGTAATAAAGAGGGAAAAACCTTGTTGAAACATCTGATGGCTCTGGGAAGAGCTGCATTACATAAGTTGTTTTCTCCAGACCATTTCAGCCTCTCCATATTTTTGAATGACTGAAGAGATTTATCATGTAAGAAAGTTTCCTGATAAGCTACTCAACAAGTTATCACACTCCTTCAGCATGCTATTAGAAATGGATGGTTCACTTCTACAGTTCACTGGCATTTGCTGCTCCTGCTGAGAGATTTCTGACAGTCTTGCAATAATAAAAGCCTCGTGTGGATGTTCAGCTAGTGTAAGATAGGGAAATAGCAACGTTTAGCTGAGACAAGCTTAATAAAGTCAGTTTTTCAGGTTTCAGAGCAATTGGATATCACATTACAAACTGCAGCTGGAGTCTTATCTAAAATTGGGAATGGGGCACCTTTCTGGCAAGTTCTGCAGTAAACACTCCAGTAATTCACTGGTGCTATTCTGGTCCCTTGGTGTGAGTCACCAGGCACACTGGTCACACCTCTGCACACGAGCAAAGGTGAAGCAGAACCCTGAAAAACTGAATAAGTGCATGATTAAATTTAGTAAAGGATTTCATTTCATGTTGTTACTCAGAACAACTCCTTTACTTTGACAGCAGCCCCAGGAGGCACGTCCAGAATTTTGTGTATTCACTTGAATACCTGCAGGTGGAAAACAAGGGACCACACCTGGCAGTGCTGATTCACCTCTGTGATTCTGAGCTCTCCTTTAACTAATCTAGACATGCAAGGAAGTGCCTCATCTGCATCCAGGCAAAACAAAGGTGTTTGGAAACACATTTATTGAGATCTGTGGGAGTTATAACATGCTAGATAATGCACCATCACATGGATTGGCACACATTGTCCAGGGCTTTGAGTGGTCTGGCTCAGGTTAGGTGTCAGAGGCAGGCAGATTAGGGGTCTCTCTTCCTTGGTAGAGCCTCTGGCTGATGATTTTTGGACAACTATTACCTTCAAATTGAGTAAGAATGTCAAGAAATTTTGACTCATATCATGACCTTTAGAACAAAAAAGAAGAGATGTGTGGGATTCTAGCAGGATTTATGAATTAAACCTGCCTTTTAATACCTGTGTTAACCACAAGATAGTTTCCTGGGGAACTGTTACGTCTCCTGCTTCGTGTTAAACAGTTGCTGCATTTTTTTCTTTGCTAAGAGAACAGGTATTGCTGTATTTCTTACAAGAGCACAAAAGGTTTTCAGTACCCTCTTTAGGTTTATGAATCTCTGTGTGCAATATTTATTGTTGCTAAATATAGATGTGAAAAGCACCAATCCTTTTCATGGTATTTAAAATACAATGGCTCTTCAGCCTCTTCAGTTTTCATCTTGTTTCAAGTGGGGAAAAGTATTCAGTGTGCTGTATGTTTTCTGCCTCTGAAAGATGTATGTATCTACAGTAACATCATAAATGCTTGATTGCCTGAAACTGTACAAATATTGTGCCTCTGCCCAATGCAAAAGTGATTACTTCATTACCCCAAGATATACAGCTGAAATAAACATGATATACAGTGAGGTTGTTCTGATTTTGGCTGGATTCTCAGTCAGTGAGACCCTTTTTACTCTGGGAAACATGAGATATCTTTTTTCTGTTTGCAGAGCTAGTGATAACTTGCTCCACAGAGAACAGAAGGCTTACGTTGAACTTGATTTCAAAACACTGCCTAATCTTGGGGCACTATCTGGAATGGTCTCTGCTTCAGCTGCGGTTCAAGTTCACGTCCCTTTGATGCTGTAAATGGAGCAAGTTGGACTGGCTGACGCAGAATTAATGTTCTGTGTGCTTTTATAAGAACAAATTAACAAATTATCTGAGGGCTAGCATGCTCTGCTTCACAGGCTGAAAATTCAGAGGTAATGACTTTAAAAGCTGATTTGTGTTTTCTTTCATGTCCTAAAACATCATTCACGTGCATTGTCATTCTTGTTCCTTCTGCTGATCTAGAACATCAGATTATCTCAGCAGAGTTTAGAGACAAAAAGGACCAGAAGGCTCAAGTGAGAAACAGGATGAAAACTCTTATGCTGGTATTAATCCCCATCACAGAAATTCACATGGTACTTGAAGCAGAGACTGGACAGTCTTCTCTAAGTGACTCTTTTTGAGCAGGGGAGGTTGGATAAGGCCACCTCCAGAGCCCCCTTCCAACCCCAACCATTCTGTAATTCTGTGAAGTCCCCCTTTCCCCAGGAATCTAAGACTTGTGCTTATTCTAATATGATTCAAACTAGCAAGACTGCAGTGTCAGATATATTTATGTTCTGGTTTAGAAACAAATTCTAAAGATATGCATGAGTTTTTAAATTATATTTTAAAAAGAGAAGGAAAATGAATGGTATCTCTGCAGTTCTTCACTCTTTCCAATCATTCCTTGGATCAGTTGAAAGTTGTTTTTTCCTTTTTCCAATAATGGTACACTTTTAAATTTCTGTAGGAAAGTGTTTTTAATATTCCAGGATTTGGCTTGTTCTTTGCTGCCTACAGTTTTATTTCTTTGCCATATTTCCACTTGATATCCCTTTCCAGTAAAGGAGAGGGGATGCCAAGGCTTTGTGTGCTCGCTGCCAGTGTCGGTGTAACTCTGGTGTGATTCCGTCCCCAGTGCCAGCCAAGCAGACAAGGAGTTGTTCACATGGGACTCTGTGTTCCCAGGCTGCTTGCTTTGATACCTGCCTTTCTGTTCCTCCAAAGCTCCCTCCCTCTATCTCCAGATCTTTTTAGGCTCTGGTTCCTCTCATAGATCATCCGCAGCGCCGCACATGCTGCCTTCATCCAGCAAGCATCCCGCTGCACAAACTGAAATCCTTTCTCCATGCCCATTTATAGTGCTTCTGCAGCCATTTTATTCCATTTGATTTTTTCACATCCAAAACATCCCAGTGACAGGCAAAAAAATTGCATCAAATATTAAGGAGGTGTTGAATTTTCAGCAGTAAGCCAAACTCTGAGTGAACTTTTCTCCATGCTTCTAATGCTGAGAAGTGAAAGGTTTCCCAGTTACCACAAGAAAAGATTTGTCACCCTTTGGAGAATTTTCCCCTGTGCAGCTGGTTATATATGATGCTGTGGGAGGACTAAATCACAAATTTGCTATAAATTCTCTCTTAAAGACAAGACATACTTTTCAGAGGGCTGAAATATTAGAACCCTTGTTGAACCAATCTAGTTCTTGTATCAATGAATGCATTTCTGCCATTTATAGGAAATGTGATTTTGTACAGTTTCAAGGTCATATTTCATCCAGGTAGGAAAACTCCTGTGGCTGAAAACAGTATCATAGATCAAGGCAAATAGATGAAAAGATCTAGAAAACAACCCAGGCAATTGGCATGGCACAAGTCTCAAAAATAAAGGTCCTTCCTTTCCCAGCAAAGATAGCTCATGTAGCTGATTTGACTGCTTTTGGATTTCGTTGCTGCCCCATTAAAAAAAATTATGTCCCAGAAAAATACAATAATATTCAGATCAATGCACTCCTTTCCCACTCCTTTGTGGATTCCTTGTGTCATCCAGAGGAGTAACTTCATTCCTCTGCACCTTTAATTCTCCTTGAAGGAGGAGAGAATCATTCTCTGTCTGAGAGGGGTCAGACAATAATTAGAGGATGTGTTCATACAATTATGACATGAGGACTCCCTAATGACACCCACTCCCAGAAGAAGTGTTCAGAGAACCTTAAAGAAGCAAGTTCAGCTGCATCTTCAGGAATTTTATCTGTAGAGAACCCCATTATGATTTGAAAGCCTGCTTAAATGCCAAAGAAATCTTCAGTCTCTGCTTCCTTCCTGTTCTGGAGTAAAATGCAGTGCTAGAATATCATCTGTAGCCATAAGGTGTGTTGCTTTTTATGTGTCAGGTTTTTATGGAGAGGTTTAAGGAGACCAGAGGGAGCTTCTTGAATTATAATGAGCAATCCAGGCAATATCAATTTGGGGTTATTTTCTATTCTTTTCTACTTCTTAATGGCTAAGCTCTACTGCTGATCTTTCTAGCAGGCAGATGCCAACATAAATTTCTGTTCTTTTTTCCTTCTTTAGTTAAGTCTGACATACCAGCAATGTAATAAACTCAGCAGATTCAACATTATTAGTGCTGCCGCAGAGTTGGGACCTTGCCCTGGTAGGATTACAGAGCTGCTGGGATTGACTTCCCTGTCAGCCCACTTGACAAATTAATTTCCTTTTAATTGGTACAAAGTGATTGCCTTTTAAGCCCTAGGAGTTTGCCCTCATTAATATTACCATATGGGGAACTGTGAGAGGGTGAAGGAATTAGGACACTTGGTGGGTTTAGAGTAGTTTGGGGCAGCAGCTCTTTTTCTTTTTTTAATTTAGTTTACTGTATTAAACTCCTACCAAAGATGGATGGAGCAAACAGGAGAAAGAAATAACTCTTAGACAGGAAAAGCACTGAACAACTGCTGCTTTGTCTAGTACAAATCCAAAGAAAATGGAATTCTGGCACCCTGGATGGCACAAGGTTTACACTGGGGGTGAGGAGGATTTGGCTCCTCTTTCCTAGGGATTTGTGTGTATAAAACAGTACAAGTGCATTTGCAAACTGGAGCCTTAAATCACAAAGCTTAACACCCAGTCAGTCTCACTTGGTACTGTCCTTTAGTAACATAAAGTGGCAAGGAAATTCCTTCTGGCTCCTGGTGAAGTCTCATGGAGAGGCACAACATGAGCTGACACTGACTTAACAGGAAAGCTGATATTTCCCCTGGCATCTTGGGGTTCTACAGGACTGGTACAACCTTGGCTGGAATTACAGCTTGTGGTGATGGATCCTCAACTTCAAAATGTGTCAGAGGCTCATGTGAAATTCTGCGTTGAAGTTCCTTCAAGTCTTCATCTGTCCAGCCAGCAGAAGTCATCCCACATGTCAGCACAACTCAGTCAGTAACAAATCCTTGGGAGGCCAAGTTGTGAAAAGTTTATGCTGTATTAAAGGATCTCACTGTGCATCTTCATGTGATTTTAGTTGTGACTAAAAGACACCATGAAGCCAACTACAATTGAAGGAAAGGAAGGCAGTCTCCATGTGCAAATGGAAAATGGAAAATGAGTACTTTGGATGTCAGGTAGCCAGGGTTGAGAACAAATTTCTCTATCAACAAACACATTTTCCACATATGCTTAATCATGCATTCACAACCTCTTTTTAGTTTTATTTGGCTTATGGGCATAAGAAGAATGGAATGGAATGGAATGGAATGGAATGGAATGGAATGGAATGGAATGGAATGGAATGGAATAGAATAGAATAGAATAGAATAGAATAGAATAGAATAGAATAGAATAGAATAGAATAGAATAGAATAGAAGTGTTTCAGTCAGAAGGGACCTACAACAACTACTCAATCCAATTTCCTGACCTGTTCAGGGCTGACCCAGTTAAAGTGTGTTCAGGGCATTGTCCAAATGCTTCTTAAACATTGACAGGCTTGGGGCATCAGCCACCTCTCTGGGAAGCCTGCTCCAGTGTTTGACCACCCTGTCTCTAAAGAAAAGCTGTCTAATGTCCACGCTAAGCTCACCCTGGTGCAGCTTTGGCCCATGCAGGAGTGGGTCCCTGTCAGCCCCCTGGGATGATATTTCCCCACAGCACAGTGAGAGCTGTGTGCATCAGCCAGCTCTGGTATCAGAAATGCCTTTGGAACCCTGCAGCTGGCTCAGCAGTTGTCAGCTGCCAGACCCAGAGCTGAGGAGAGTTAATGAAAAGCTTATCCAAGGGGTGGTGAGTGGGTGAGAGGCAAACAGAGGTGCAGGGATTTGGCACAAGGACTGCACAATACAGCAAGGCCACAGTGTCAGCACAGGTTTTATGGTTATTATGAGTTTAATTTAATTTATCATATTAGCCCTGTAACTACACACCCTGATGCCCTGGAGACCTGGCAGCAGGGCCAGGCAGCTGTGGAGTGACACCATGCCAGGCTCCCAGCTCCTCTTTGAATGCAGAAAGGGGCCCAGGTTGCAAAAAGAATCACTGAGATGAAAATAGCTCAACTGCAATGTTCTAAACTCTCTTATATCCTGTCTGCAGGATGTAAATTTTGCCCTGAACTTCAGTGAGTCATGTGAGATTTTTATAAACTCATATTAACATTTTTTTTAAATTCGAGAAGGGCAATGGGTTTTGGTTCAACTTCTCATGTCTTGCAGTTTAAACATCATGATGGTGATATTATTCTAACTCCACAGAGACCTTCAGATTTCCCTTTGAAGGAGCACTCAGGATCCTGTATATTTTTAAAATGGCAGGCAGTGACATTGTAAAGCTTTGCAAAGTCAGTTCTTAGTGAAATAAGTGATATTTTAACTTTGCAGAATGCACCATCCATGCCATCAATTACAGATGAGGTGTAGCAAACAGTGACTAGCTAATGAAAAGTAAAACTGCAAATTAACAAATTAACTTCGTTTTTTTTTTTTGCAGTGGGAGGAGGTGAGGCAAAGACCAAAGGCATCTTCCTGATACCTTATGGGCTTTCCTGCACTGCTTTGTGTTCCTGTGCTCTTCTGAGGATTTTGCCAATTTGAAGAAGTTGTGTGGGCAACAGCCACTTGGGATCCCAATTAAGGCTTCTGAATTATGTTCTAATTTTGTTTCAGTGTTGCAAGAGTGGAAATAATTTAGCTTCCTGCAGCACCACTCCAAAGACTCAAAATCCTCAGCCAGAAAGAAGGGAATCAGTCCTGTCACACTCCCACCTTCAAAATGCCCTCTTTAGTTTAAGGAAATTGGTTTTCCTCCATCATTTCCTTGGAACAAACAGCAAAGAAAGGACCAGAAGAGATTTCCCACTCCCTGCCTTCATACTCATCAATTTCACAGGGCGGAAGTGAGCAGATGCAGCTTCTGGCTCGCAGCATCTCTGTGGCTTGTCAGGATTGCATTTAGCTGCTGTTCACAACTTCTGGGGCAGTGTGAGAGACACAGACTTCATTTTTCACCAGCTGCTGCGTGTTTTTATAAATAGAACTGGATGGGAAAAACACACTTGCTGTTTTTCTAAGATCTACAGGTTGTTGTAACTCAGTTTCCACTGCACAATTCACAAATTCGACAGAAATTGCAAAAATGTTTCCAAGTAGACTTGTATTCTATGACCAAAAAAACCCTCTAATTGCACAGTAATTATACAGACATCACGCAGAAAAAATGTGCTGCCTGTCCCCTCACACTTTCTGCACATCAGAAATTTGACAGAAAATCAAAATGTATTTTTAGAAACCCTATATTTTGTCTTCATAGATGATGTTTTTACATTTCTCTGCAATCCAAAAAGTCACAGAAGCAGTGTTTTGGGGAAGGGTTGTGACTGCTTGTTTTTTAATGACTATTGTGATCCTTAACACAAAAGGTTCCCAGCCACACTTTGCTAAGAGTGACAGCTGAATTCAGTTCATTCTCCTCCTCTTCCTCACTGTAAGCTGGCTTAAGGCAGAAAACTATTTGGGACAGACTTTAAAAAAAAATTTGTGCACCAAAAGCATCTTGCATGATTGCCACTGCACATTTTATAAAAATGTGAGCTAAGGCTGCCAATTCTCAGCCATCAGCCCCACAGCAAGTGTGGCACCTCCTTCCTTCCCATGGAAAACACAGACTAAAAGAACATCCATGGCACTTTGTAAGTGCTTGGATCTAGATTTACAGTTAGAGATTCATGGGTTCTACTCTTCTGCATAGAAACAGATTAATCCTTTGTTAATCTTCTTAATGTCTCTATATCTGGCTGGTATTCATTATTCTTATTTTTGTTATATGGATCTAAATATGTGTTTAGATATTAACTCAGGATTTAACTCTTCATTAAGAGAACAGAGTCAGGCAGAGTTCAGCATTAGGTGGGAAGTGCTGTAAGAATGGAAAATACATATGTGCACTCTTAGAACTTCTGTGTTTGTAGAAAGTTTATGTTTGTAGACTTTAAGGGAATCTAACTTCCCTCTCTGCCAAGTCCTGATTTTAAAACTCTTTCGAGCTCTTCTTTAAAGACCTGAGATTGCTGATGTTACATAAACTTGGGTAATATTTTGTCATGAAAGAAGTTAAAAACCTTAACATTATGTAGAAAACAGCTTCAAGATACCAGCGGCAAAAACCTGTTGTGAAAGGGGAATTTCTGAGTTAGATGTTGGGTGCTGGTAAAAATGTCACCACCCACATAATCATTAATAAACAACACACTTTTCTGCTTGCATAAAGTGCTGTTTATGTAAAGACAGTGTGAGTGGAGGTGAGATAACTCATTGACAAGGAAACTTGTATTTGATGGAAGAGTTGTTGAGTTTGAAGAGTTGTGTTAGCAATGACAGTCCCCAACAGGGTCTTGTGGCCCTTTTGTTTTGGGCTCTGTGGAGATTTGTAATTGGAAGGAACTTCCAAACCTTTTCCTACAATTCTCTGTTGTGCCTCTTCATACCTGACAGCATTTATGTTCTATTCCAGTCCCCACTTTTAAACTTATCTTTTCATCTTCCTAAGTGTTTTCTACCTTCTGGTGAGCTCTCCTTTTTCCTGAGTGGCAGTGCAGTTGTGTTCTGCTGATGGATGTGGAGCTGCACAGCACTTAGGGCTAATGAGCTCTCAGCATCCTCTGCTGCATGTGCTGCACAGGGGAAGCACCTCCACTTTGTGAGCTAACCTGAAGAAAATGTAGAGAGTGAATTGCTTTAGGGATAAGAATCCATTTAGATGTAATGGGGCCTAAAACAGATAGCTCCTTCTGTCTGGAAACTCTCTGATACCATTTCTGCTATTCTGAGATTATGTGGATTTTATTTTTTAATGCTGTTGAAACAAATGGAAAGTGCCAAAGTGAGTCCAGAAGTTCAGGTAGGCTGGGAAATAGATCAGGAAATCAGTGATCTGTCCTGGAGCACTCCCAGCAGTTCCCTTTCTGCATCCCACAGCACCATTCCCCATGGGCTCTGTGAGGGTGTCCCCATCCCAGAGCTCTCTGCAGCTGCTGGAAGTCCTGCCAGGAGCATGGGCTTTGTCCACACCAACTTTTGCTGCTTTTAGGAGTCTCAATTTCCTCACATCTACGCACAACATTTCACAGAAGGCCCATCACGTCTCTGAGCTATTCTCACACACCAGGATATTTTTGAATCATCTTCACCTTAAAGGAAAGGAAAAAAAAATATATGTCTGGATCACTGTAATGCCACTGTTGCCTAGGAAGAGCCATTCCTGCAGGGCTCTTTGATTTGAATTACCTGAGCAGAGTATCAACAATTGCAGGTCCCATTTCCTTGCACTCAGAAGGCAGATGGTGGTAATTTCCAGATATTTAGGAGGCTTTAGCTCATAGGTTTATCTACAACTGCAAATAGTAGGATTTGCCTGTATTACTCATGTCTCAGGAGAAGTTTTGAGAGTATTTTGTTATTAAGAATTACAGCAATGCTATCCAAGGAATGTGTCTGGGAATAAAAAGTTTTCCAAGCAGCTGTGACCAGTGTTTAGGACAATGTCAGCTCTTCACTTGACTGGGCAATGAAAATAGGAACATGAGAAACATACCTGGATTTTGCCCTCTTGGTAATATGTTAACAGAGATTTTTTTCCAGCAAGTGGCAAATGACCATGGTATTCACCATAAAAGCAAGTCTTTGAGTGCCCACACAAACTACATTTCAGAGATGCAAACTCCAGATTGCTTATTCATTGGGTTAACCAAATGTACAATCTGTTCCCTAAAGCTGAGAAATAATGAGCCTAATTTCTTAACCAAACCTTATGAGTCTTAAAAGAAACATCAGTATATTTTCTAATTAGCCCAGAAAATAAAGGTTAGATTTTCCTGTGCAAAGCCCTGGTTTCTCTCTGCTACAACTCTCTAGCCTTGTGTGGGTCGCTTCAGGGAAAGGATGATCTCCCAGCTGTGTAGGAGTAAAATGAGAATTTCTGTTCTGTGGGAGGCTATGGGAACTGCCTGGCCTCAGCTTGCTCATAGAGTGAATTGTTTCTGGCCTTTATTGCCTTTGAAGGGCACTGTAAGATGGAGCAGCTCTGACAGTTCAAAGGCAGCACAGGTGAACCAGCATGACACAAGAAGGGGCAGAGCCAGAGGAATATGGCAGCAATCTTCATGCAGCTCCTGTGCAAGGAAAGCTGACTGGTGTGCTGAGGATCTGGACTAAGAAAAAGAATCTGGCCCTTTGTTTATGAAGCTTCATGTTATAACATTGGCACCTTAGATGAAAAGCACTAAGCCATCAGATCATTAATACCTTTCACGTTTTGTCAAATCATGGGTGAAAACTCCAAACAGAACTCAGGGCAAAGTTCATGAGATTGGCAAAAGTCCTGGGAACATGAGCCAGGAGCTTAAACCCAGACTCCAGTGAGTTCTGTTTATCTGTGTCATTGCCCAAAATGGTAACAGAAGGAAAACAACAGTGGACACCACAGCAGGTTCAATTCCTCTGCTTTAAGGTCCTTCTGCATTACAGAGAGGGAGAAAAAAAATAAAAAGGAAACAAATAAAAGTTAACAAACAAAATGTCCATGCTTAAAAGTATAAATCTGTTTCCCCTACAGGCAGCAGCTTAAACAGTTGTTGGACATACAACTTAACCTGTTTCCCCCTTTTTCAAGATTTTGTGCCCTCTCTGCAGAGATGAAGATCCCTCTCTCATTCAATTTTTGATGTTTTTTATGACACAAAAATGCCCAGGAGCATGTACAGAACACCCTTGAAGCTGTTGAAAGCTTGATGCAGACTTTAATGCCCTCTTGTTCCATCCTCTTGCAGCTGCTGAGTGTCATGCAGGGCTTCTCACTCCCATCTGGGGGAGGAAACTTACTCACCCTGCAGCAGCATGGCATGAACCACAGAGCCCAGATGCCCTGCTGATGTGAAGGGGAGATGCTCTAGGCACACCAGGGAGTTTGTTCTGTTGTACTGGCAAGCAGCTGGCACTAGAAGTGTGAGTGCATGTGTGTGCAGGAGCGTGCTGCAGAATGGAAGCAGTGCCAGAACCACATCCTCGTGTTCTGCTCCCTGCAAGCACCATGGTAACTCCCAGTGGTGCCCTACACGATGCTATAAACAGCCAGAAAGGGCTACAACATTATAGATAAGTAGCTATAAATAGCTTTAAGGTTTCTCTAAAGGAGGAGACAGTTTTATGTCATTTTAAATTCCGTCAAGCCACCTGCGCCTGCAAAGAGTTGCTGAACATTCCTTCTACTCAAATATCCAGAATAATAAGTATCTGTTAGCACTGTTTGGCATATTTTTGTGACAAAAAGATTCATGTTCTCTTTTAAAAATAATTTAATAATGAAATTGCTAATAAAGATATGGGCTGCTGAGTGTTTAATCTCTCCTTTCCTGGATTAAGAAGATGAAGGGCTTTGAATGCTTGGGAGACATTCACTGAATAGAGAATGAGTAGTGGCATAGCTAAATTAGCCTGTGGGTAGTCCAGCTTGCAGATGCCCCTGGAATGACACACTCCAGCAAACTGGGGACTTCTTGAGTTGCAGGTTCCACTCAGCCAGAAATCAGCTTTGACCACCACAGCAGCCTCTAAGAGAGACACTCCAGTGCTGCACATTTTTGGCTATGGGTTATACACCACAGCCCAAGCTGAAAACACACCAGGACAAACAGCTCTTTGCATTTCCAGAGCTCCCAGGTCTAGAAAGGTCTACACAGGGGCTCCTGTCTACTGCTGCTCCTTTGTCAAGTGATACAGGTAACAATATTAGAGAGGCAGGTGTCAACTGGAAAACAGTAGACTGAGCAAGTTGTCCTGGCAGGCCACAGCTGAAGGAGCCCCTCATGATGAGACCCATCAGGAAACCTGCCAGCAAACGTAAACCTTTTGTGAATTTGTCTCAGTTGTGTTCAACTGTCCATGAATAACAAACCACAATAAATGGTGAAAGCTGAAATTTTTCCTCTTGGCAACTCCAGCCAGAACATTTGGTTTCCAGCTGGAAATAGGTCTTCATTTAGAAATTTCATTCCCTTTTGTTCATGAAAATAGGTTTTAGAACATCCTACAATGCTTGAAACTGAAATGAAATGTTTTCTTTACATCAAATTCCAGAAACTTGTGGGATAGGGAGTTGGAGAGATTTTAATAATTTTTAAAAATAAACAGAACCATCAATCATTGGAAAAGTTCTCTTCCTGGCTTTGCCTCTGAGTTCTGATGGAACTTGGGGTATCTCAGGACATTTACTAAGCCTTTGTTTTTCCATCTTAATTTGGAGTACAGCTATCCCTGCCCGTGTTTGTGTTGCACTGACCTCAGTGGGCCCTACTCTAATGAAAACTGCAAGAGTTCCTCTGCTCCCATTCTCTCCTCCCAAGGCTCCTGACAGCCTCAGTTCCTCAGCCCCACTAAAACCATGGATGAGCCATGGGCAAGGCCTGTGTGCCTTCAGACACCACACATCTCCCGCCTCCTCCCTCCATCTATTTGCTGCTGCTTTCTGCAGAAGAGAAAACTGCTCAAGGAAGAGAGTTTAAAAGGAGAGATAAGTTGATCTGAGAGGGCAAATGGGCTTCCTGAGCTGGCCCCTCCAGTGCTGTGTCCAGAGCACCAAAGCACAGCCAGGCTAGATGGGACTGGGTCAGCATCATCTCCCCAGCCCACAGCCCTCAAGATAAGCAGACCAAGATGAGCCAGGACAGATTGTTCTCCATGACAGACTCTTAGCTTCTGCAACTCTCCAGTGCCAGCAATTTATTTAGCCAATCATATTCAAGATTAGCCTTTCTGTGAATATCAGTGCAGTTTTCCCAGTAATCCTCAAGTTTATTTCCTCCTAAGAGTCCTGGGAAAGCTTGTGCTGGCACAATTTATCCTGACTTCACAGAAAACAACAGAGCTCTGACAAATTTTTTTTTCCAAGTCGGGTTCTTCAGCCACTTGGCAAGGAGACCCACAGGGTAACCTGAGAGGAGAATTCAGATCTTTGTCCCTGTCCCTGGACCTGCCTTACTGAGAGGGAAACTGGAGCCCAGGGGACATAGTTAACAGGAGTGAATGTCACCAAAATGCCACCATCATCTGCCCCTGCAATGGGTCTGTCTCCATGGCAAGGAGCTTGCAGTCAGGACTGCACTGACTCTGCTTGGCCTCACAAAGCCTCATCTATTCTCTGCTCATTCTGCGTAAAACCAGTGAGGAAGTGGATAGAATACTGCTTTCTTTCATTGGGTGTTTTGGGAAACGTGATTGATGGGCTGGATGGATGGTGTTAGAGCTTGTGCTGTCACAATAACTCTTCTTGCCTGATAGTGCAGGGCTGCACATCTCACCAAACCTTGTCAGAGTAATAGTAAATAGCCTTTATAAATTAAAGAAAGAGTAAAATCAAGATTAGTACCAGGAAGGATAGAAATTCTTCTTGGAAGTAGTTTCCTTAATAGTTGGATATAATCTACCTTATTCAGGAATATCCATCTGTATGCAGAAGAAAGAAATATGCTTTTGTGCCCTGCAGCAGAGTCCAACAATGAGGCAGTAAGCACTGCTTCCTGATCACACACAAATGGGGTTTTTATCTGTGCCAAGATCATAATATGGGCAGTCAAATAAAACTACAAGCAGACAAGAAAAAAAGAGCTCATACCTGAAAGCCTTTGGTGACTCTTTCCATCCCCTGATCTTCACTAGCCTGCTCTAATGAAGCTTCACTGGAGCTTTGTTTTCTGAGAACATTTATATTGTATTAGGAAAGTGCAAACATCTCTAACAATAGCTTTGTGTCAGGCCACAATTGTAGCCCTTGATGTTAATGCAAGCTATTAAAAGACAAAGTTCAGCCAAAACCCCTCGGGTTCCAGGAGAGCTGTACAAT
Organism: Zonotrichia albicollis; assembly: GCF_047830755.1. NCBI lineage: Eukaryota > Metazoa > Chordata > Aves > Passeriformes > Passerellidae > Zonotrichia > Zonotrichia albicollis. The sequence continues at coordinate 42,571,456 of NC_133825.1, forward strand.
TTGGATGTCAGATTCACTTCCAGTTTCAGAGCTTTGCTATACAGAGGATTTCAAACCTCACAATTCCACCAAGAGAGACTCAAGTTGCAGAGGCCACTAAACTGAGAGGGGCTGCAAATCAAACACAGTTAAAATGCCAAAATATCTTGACAGATAGGGAAAAAAATCCACAAGTGTAGGAAAAAAGATAATTCTGGAGGGACTACAGCAGAATAGAAATAATTAAACTAACTGGAGAAAAAGGGAAAAACTGAATTACAGGCTGAGTTTCATGTTGTCCCTTTGTAAAAAGGTGAGCAGCAGGTGGGGGTACCCAGGCTGGAAACTTTGGGTCCTAAGGCTGGTGGGGTGGCACTGCTCCAGATGGGGCTGGGAACATCTGAGCTGAAGCATCAGCTGCAACATGGGAAATCCAGAAAGCAGGGGAAACCTTTTGGTTGAAGTTGTAGGGAAGCAGTGCAGCAGATTTCTTGAGGATGCCTCAGAATCTGCATAACAAGAAGTTCTGCAAAACGAGTGGGGAATGGGTGAGAATGGCAAAGGCCAAGCTGTTTCTGTCCTGGAGGAGGGGCATAGGCCAGAGGACACCTCCTCTCCTGCTTTCCATGGTTGCCATGCTGGAATCTGGGCTGAGCTCTCAGAGCCAAAATGAGTTGGAGCCAATTGCATCCACACAAGCTGTGCAAGATCACGGGGTGTGCAGGAGAACAGGGTAATTTCCACGTGCTTCCTCAGAGCGTCATCTTAATTCATTGCCCACAGGGCTGCTCCACAGAAAAGGGAAGGCAGCAGCCCAAGGAAAACATCCCCGAGTGACCTTCAGTGCCACCAGCTATCCCTCTGTTCCAGGGGCCAGCTCACTCCAGCCCAGTGCCTGAGCACTGCCAGCTCACATGAGCAACAAGCTTGGGTTCACTCACAGCCCTCAAGCCGAAAATGCAACAGAGGCAAGGGTTCTTTTGTGAAGAACCCTTTCTTTTTAAAAGAGCCTGCATGAATCTTCATTTCTCCTCATCATCTGTAGGACTCTATGACACATATAGGAGGGAAACATTTTAAGTACATCCTCCCAGCTTGAGTTCAAAGGAAAGTGAGCTGGACAAGATGTGCCAAAGGGTTTAACACTTACACCAGTCCTATAGAGCATTGTTTTGTCCTCCACACTGTGTGAGGAGACACCCACATGTGTTTTCCACTTTCATTGTGAAAGCAGGAAATGTTTAATTAAAATCAAGCTTAACCCACTTTGTTTTTTCTTCATGCTGAAGTAACATCAGCCGCTGGGAGGGAGGATCTGTGAGTCCTGGAACACAAATGGCCTCACCCAGCAGAGGGAGGGAGCTGGGGAGATCTGAACAGACCTGCTGGGGTGATGTGTGTGTCCCTGGGGCACAGGAACAAGTTAGGTCTTGTACCTGAAGGGGCAGGACTTGTGGTGGGCTGGGGAAATTCAACTCAGATAGTTGTACTGGGCCAAACTCTGTTGCATTTATACAAACTTACAGAAAACAGGGATGGCAGGGAAGTCACCATAAGATGCAATCCACCTGCTTTACTCTGTTCTGTCTCCCTGGTGAGCTGCAGTGTCTGGGAGCACCCTCCCAGCACCCTCCCAACCCAGCAGCTGTGGGTGGAGGAACCAAATCAGCTAAAGAAACTCAGAGCCATGACTGATTCATATCCTCACTGGATCAAGACAAAGGAAGGACACTGCATCTGTCTTAATCTTAAATACAGATTTTATCATGTGTCCTCTTTCACTTGACAGAGTCTGAAAGACTTTTCAGTCCCCTTTTGGTGGCCATAAAGTAGCACAAATCTTTGTGTTCTGTTTAGTAATGCAGGAAACAGTCCTATGATCGTGAGTGGTTTGGGGGGAAGGTTAAGTCTGCATATTCTTTTCCCAGGGATAACTCCACTTCCAATTACAGATCATTATGTGTCAAGCACAGCTTCATTTTGCCACAGAAGGTGGTCTCAAGTGCTTTTTGCTATGGCACTTCAAGTGCCAGGAGAGGCACTAGTTCTCTCGGGAAAAAAGTATAATTGTGTAACAGGAACTTTCCATGCAATAATTACAAGTAAAGTCCTTGGAGATGTCCATCAGACCACTTTGGAGAATTCTGCAGCATCAAGGTAGGCTCTAAATATATTCTAAAGAATATAATTATTTCCAGTAACATTTTCACCAGCTCAGATGCTCTTGAAATGGATGTATTCTTCAAATAATTTAGTGTTTTGGGTCAAATCTCTCTGTGCAATTTTCTTGTAGATGATGAGTGATCCAAGTCAAGCCAGAAGCAAATTAACGTTTGCAATTTTAATAAATTTCCCAGCCAGGTGTTAACTTTCTCATTTGCAAGGAAATTTTGAGGCAGCTTGTCAAAGCTGTGAAGCACTATTTAAAACCCTTTGGGATTGTCCTATTTATCAACATAATCACAGGCATTTTTCTATAATTTAGATGGGGTCTTTAGTGCTTAGAAGAGCACCAGCCAGAATATAGTGCTAGCCAGCATCCCATTATCAGAAGACAACCCTTACCCATGGAAACAAAATCCCTGTCTCAAACATCATGTTAAAGTAGGCTAAAATTGCTTCCTCAGTTACCAATGGAGAATCTGAAGATAAGAAATATAAAAGTTACTCAAAAAGTAGGATTCCTTTCTTCCATGAAATTTTAATATCTTGCAGCAGAGGGAAGGCTGAAAGGCAATGGATTTACCTAAACATATTGTTGAGTTTATGAATTCAAAGTGAGAAGAGGGTGGGAGGAATTATCCTGTGCATCAGTACCACAGCAGAAGAGGTTTGTCTCCAGCTTTAATCTCACTTCTTGTTTTCCCTCCAATCCCCCTTTGGCCCATCCTGACATCTCCCATGCTTTAGCAGTTTGGCCCCTTCCTCCTGTTTTCCCTAGAGCAAGGGAGGGAAGCAGAAAGTTCAAGACAGAACAAGAGCATAAAGTCCTGGGGCTCACAGGGCTGAAGTACAGCAGTGCTGTTTCCTCAGCTTTGGAGCTATAAAATGACAAGCAGCAGCACACAAACGTGTTGTCATGACAATGAGTGGGATAAAAAATGAGGGGTTTCTTTGCATGGCCGATGCAGTGAGGGAAAGGTAACCAGGACAGCAATAAACACTTGAGAGAGTTCACTGTGTTGAGGAGCAAGGCAGCACAGAGTTCGAAACATAACCAGAGACAAATAATTTGTTATTGATGAGATGATCCAAACTTTTCTATCTGCATTGAGGGACAGCAGTACAGGGTAAGCTATTCCAGCCTGACCCAACACCTGCAAACTGACTTTTCTGTGTGGCTGCAACATCACACTTAACCCATCCAACCAAGAAAGGTGCAAGAAGAACCCGTGGGTCAAACATGTAGTACAGTCTAATGCCTTGAGAATGTAAAAGAGGTGAGAAATTGAGAGATGTAGAAGAGAACACATTAAAAGTGCTAATAATTGCCCATGCTAAGTGTGAGCCACAGCACAGTCCTCTCCATCCACTCAGGCTGGGTGAGTTGAAGGGACAGTGGACAAATCCAACAGTCACAGCTTGGAGACCCTGTATGCTCATCACTGCAAGGCTGTCTCTGAAAAAAATCTGAGCTCATTCATTTTTTTAAACCTTTTTCCTCCGTTTAAGCCTTCTTCCCTGTTCAGATCAGTGACACAGGAATGCCATGCCATGACCTGACAACAGGCTGCCTCAAAACGTGCAGTTCTGTAGCTGAAGGATCCTTTTTTCCTTCTCTCTAGTGTTCATGAATTATTTACCTTTGATCCTAAGGAAGCAGATAATGGTTCATTTCAGACAAAAGACAAACTGATAGTAATACATCTCTCAGTTCCTAGGAGGGTTTTCTTTGTTTTCAAGTCAAAACCCAGAGGCTCAGATCCAGCCAGCTGCCTGATTCTCTGGACATGGCTCTTGAGCAAGGTTTTAAAACTCCATCCAGCATTTTTTAATTGATGAAGAGCCATATTTTTGAGCTTCTAGGAAAGACATACCAACAATAAGGAATAATGGAGTCCACTCTGACATATTTAGTGAACTGTGTGGATCAGCCCATCCATGGATCTTCTGCTTACCCAAGATAAAATCTCTCATCTTTTCTAGTCTCAGTGTCATCTCTCTCTTGATATCCTTTGTATGTTGAATTGCAAAGACAGGAATAGTCCATACCTTTCTGGCTGAGCAAAACTGCTCACATTTGTGTTCTGCTTTGTGATATCTCCAGGATCTCTGCTCTTCTCTAAGACTGCTCCACAGCCGACTACATCACACTAGCAGGGAGTTTTTCTTGATATTCCTCCTTTTCAGCTGCTATGTTCAGGTGTCTTTTCCAAAGCCATTCTTCAGGACATCTATCACAATGTGCTAAGCACACTCCCTTAGAAGTTCTTCCCCACCCATGTTCACAGCAATCCTTTCCAGCAGCACGCCAGGTTTGTCATCTGTCTCACAGTGCTTATTTTCCTTCCCCTCACAGCTCACCTTAGCCCATTTCCTTCCTGCAATCATCTCCCTGCAATCATCTTCCTGTGAATTTAAGAGCATGCAGCCAATTAAAATTTCAAAACCAGGTCCTCCCTTCAAGGCACACCTGCTTTCAAGCCCAGCAGGGCAAATCATAGTTCACCACTATAAAAACTATAGTTCACTTGGGAATGGCTCCTGCTGGGCATCAGCTCCCTGTGTGGTGGGCAGCACCCACAGACAGACCATCTCCATTTCACTCACCAAACCAACAAGTGTGGGAACTGCTTAGCTAAGAAAGTCCTGTTTTATTTATGTTGCATCTAAGGAAGAAAAACAGCATGTAATTTTGTGTTGAAGCTGCTCTGTGCCATAAGCAGCTCATGGCATTGGGACTAAAAATATCCAAGTTATTGGCTTCCCACTCATACTGGAGGGACAAATCTTGCACAGAAGAAGCTCTATTTTTTCGTATTCTGTCACACATATGAGGAAAATGCTGGGGAAGGTTTTTCTCTTCTTTCCTAAGTATCTGCCTGTTTAGCATATATGTTGTTTTTAAAGGTATCAAAGTTCACCACTTCCACACAACACACCACTGTTCTTACACAAAATGTTGCTGCTTAGAGAAGGGACCACATAAGGGTTAAATGTCCAAGCCTGGGAGCACATAACCAAGTGGGGATTGTAACTAAGGGGCAACCAGGCTCCCTTCCTGCTCAGTCACACTGCTGCCTGCTCTGCAATGATTTCATTCACCAAAACACGGCCACGGACAAAGAACGGGCTCTGCAAAAACAGCCCCTTATCTGCTCCTGCCTGCCTCTTGTCCAAGTCATGTGTGATTAGCTCAGTGACACAAACACCCCTCTGGAGCCAAGGCAGCTGCAGGAGCAGGCTGTGCTCTGATACCGCTCATGCCTCTACAGCAGGGTGAGAGCAGTAGCTTCTGCCTAGCTGAGCCCAGCAGCTTCGCTGCTTGTAGAGCTGGCAGAAACACAGTGTTTGATTCTAAGGGATCAAGCAGACCTGGCTGAGCTGGCAATCAAAATTTAAAAGTCAGTCCTGATTTGTAACAATAACTGCAGTGAGTATGAAGTAAAGATTGGCTCTAGAGAGCAAACACAGAAACGTAATTCCCAGGGGGTGTTTAAACTTTTCTTTAGGTTTAATTTGTTGATAGGAAGCAAAGGGGTTCAAAGTACTTGGAGCTGGGGGATGAGGAGTAGGTGGCAATAAAACAATTGAGTCTTTAAATGCCATAATTCCAGCCACATATTGTTTCAGCAATTACTCTTCTGAAAATTAAAACTGTGGGGAGCTTCATTTCACATATACTTCTGCCTTGTGAGTTCTTGGATATCTGCTGTGAAAGCAGCTCTGCAGCTGCCTTCCTGTGAGTGAGGCACTGGTAGGCTTTCTTCACTCCACCCAAATACCATTTTCAGTACCATTGATAGATTATTCTACTGGAGAACTTTTGTCCTCTATGAGACCTGGTTAAAATTAGACAACAGGATGAAAGACTTGAGAAGACAGGTTAGAATCATCATCATCAACATCATCACTATCCTCAGTGATAGTGCAATAACTGCAATAGCTTTGCAGTTATTCCATCAGCATTAATTCCTGCCATGAATGGACCATACAAGCATGGCTATAATATATGCTATGTAGCAGATTTTCGGATTTTCCAATGCAAGTGTTTTGATTCCAGTTTGAAATATCAATTCCTTGCTTTTGTTTATTAAAGACCTTCACCTTTTATTTTCTTGCAGGCTTACAACATGAAAAGCAAAGCAAGCATACCCCAAAAGCTCAAGGGAAAAAAAATCAACCGGGAAACAAACAAGCAAAAAACAACCTGAACACAGAGCATTTAAGAAGGATCTCAGTCTTTCTAAATGTAAACCTCAAGAGTCTTAGGACAGTGTGATTTTTCTGGGGAGGGCATCTTCGCCACAAGACAGCGTTTGGTGTTAAATAACCAAGAGGATGACTCAATTCTTCCTTAGTTCACAGTAATGAGGTTATAGATAAACTTTTGTTAGTGCTACATATTCTGACCTGATAGGACAGTCAGGTTATTATGGTGTTGCTATGGCATCTTTTTCTAGTTTTTTTTACACTACTTCATGGTGTTTCTAAAGAAACTTTGAGACTAAAACCTCTTTTCCCTCATCTGCTTTTTAGGACTTACACTGGAATATGACCCAGTAGGCAAAATGTTACTCATTTTCAATTATTCTAGAAGGAAAATGGTTTAGCTAACAAAGCCTTTAGAATCATGTTTATATTTTCAAAGAGCAAATAATTAAACAGTTTGGCACAGTAAACAAATGCTTAACTTTTCTGAAGAACAGAGAATATGTGTAATGTTAAGGTTGTTCAAGCTTTTGTGAAGCAGATTCACTGCATCAAAGAAGTTGAAAGGCAATGGTGAAAGCAGAAACTGGAGACCATGACACAGGACCCACAGGGTCTGAGATGAGCCACAGGCTAAAGGGCAGTCACTGAGGCCCAGATTCATCCCATTTAACCTCAGGCACTTAAATGAATTGGCTAATGTAGGAAGCTGAGCTCCCTCATTAGACAACGTAGAGAAAAAAGCTGCTTCAAAGAGAATTGAAGCACAGCCAGAACTCGCATTTCTCTTTATTACATGTGAGAGAAGTTTAAACCCTAAAATTCAGTGATGCTCCTAACCTGAGACCTCGCTTAATTGCATGAAGTTACTTCCCAGCCATCCCAGACTCAAGTCCAGCTGTCTCCATTGCAGCCTAAGTAGCTCTTGCTGTAATGTATGTCCATTCCTTTTCCTCCTGTATGCAGCAGAGAACAGTTTATACCTCTCTCCTTTGCAGGAACACTTTACACTGTCATTGTGTCCCCTTAGTGATGTCTCTGGAGTAAACAAACCCAGTTCTTTCAGCCTTTCCACTCCAGCTCCAGTGTCAAGGCCTCTGCTTGTTCTCATTGCTTGCTTTTGGGATCATGCCACCAGGCTCACATATTTCTAAAAGTTGGCACCTAAATGTGGACACAGGCATTGCCAGTAGGCCAATGCCAGGTGTTTGTTTGCTACTCTATTTTCAGTAGAGCAGAGGGATTGCTTTATGTCTTGCATGTATCTCCTGCTCCTGGTGGTTGTGCAAGCACAGCCATGGCTCCCCAGAGGCCTTGCAGCATGTCAGGATTATCAAACCTTTTCACTGAGACAGAAACAAGGGCCCTGGCTCCTTAGTCCTGCTCCCACAAGAATGTCTTTTCATGGCATGGTAACTGGTGCCAAGAGTAATAAGAGCAGGAAATGGGCATAAAGAGGAAAAGACAAGTTCATTGCAAGCAGAGGCACCAATCCCACAGGCCAAACACCAATGGAGATGCTGGAGTTGCCTGTAACAATCCAACCTTGCAATGTTCCTTCTGGGAAATGTCATTTCTCCTGTCTGTCCCTTTGAATCCCTTCCTAACTCTTACCTAATGAATGTGATTAAGTCTGCAGGAGGGCATTTCTGTACCACAGGCCAGATTCAGTCATTCTCCCACCTTACTCAAAATACCAACCCCTCTGTAGGACAACTGCAAGTAGAAACTGAAGTAAAAAGTTGACAGCAATGCCAACCCAGTCTCCAAAAACATGTGATTTCAGAAACAGTTGGATGAGAGGACTGGGGAACACTGAGATGCCCTAATGTTCACATCAGAAACCCTCCTATTTTCCTGCCAGAAGTGTCTCTCATGGCTTGGAGACTCATCCTTTGGGGAACAAAAGCAATACCACATGATATGGTTTCCAGTGATCCATGGGTCCTGTGGACAATGCATGAGGAACAGCAAGTAAACAAAGACATCAGGAAGGCAAAGAGCTCAGAGAGAGCCCGTGGCCTGAAATGTGTGTGCATAAACAATCCCCCTGAATCATTATGCATAATTAATGTGTGAAAAGTCCCAAACTCATTCCTGGACAGTCTGTAGAATAGAAGGATAAATAAATCATAAGGAACAAGGTGTTTGCTGAGTGACAACAGCTAAGCTAACTACAATCTTAGCAGTTTCAGATTGCAAGGCTGCAGTGAGCAGCCTGTGGTTACTGTCAAGAACAGCTTGAACACAGGGGTGCCTCAATAACAGCTTTTCTATTTAAAATAGTCATAATATTCTGTCTATAGGAGACCTTTCAGATGAGGACTGCAAAGTGGTTCACAGCTATTCAGACTCACAAAAGCCCAGTGAGAGCAAAGAGAGTATTTATTAGATACAATTATGGCTTTGTTACTAATGCATTACAAATTTGTTGGCAGATGCAAGATTTTGCTACTCAGATATGAGGGAGTTATATGCATTAAGTCTAACTGCTAATAGAGAAAACCTTAAAAAAATAGGTTAATCTCCTTTTTTGTCTAAAAACATTTTATATAAAAAACAGGCATATCAAGAATTTCTTGCTAGAGTCCTTTGTTACTTGGTCATGAATGAATTTAACTTGAAGCTATATTGAGGTATTGGTATATTACTAAATGTCTGGTTGATTGAAGAGAATGGGGGAAAGAGAGGTCTAGTTAAATGACTTCAAAATTAGGTTCTTACAATAAAAATTGAGATAAGACTCAATATTAACTTTGCTTCATCAGTCATTGAACAAAACTAGAAGGGAATCTGACAGGAAGGCTCACTGATTAAAGGGTCACTTCAGTTTGCCTTTTTTTTCCCTAGTTAAAACTACATTTAAAGACCACAATTATTTTACTGAAAGTTGTAGATATATAGCTTAAATTCTGACCAGATTTCCAAAAGTACAGAACACATGTTTATCCACTTTACCTCCAGGAAAGAGGGGAATGCTGAGCACTTCACTTTACCATACCACGTGTCTGTTGCCAAATGCAGACTGAAGAGATATTTCCCGATAGGTGATACCTAAAAGGGGATTTGCCATCAGAAATGTTACTTGCAAAGCTGGAGTATCATAATTTGATTTATAATTACAAATTGATAAGCAAACAGGTGAAAAGTGAGGCAATTTGTCGTCATCTTACAATGATTTTATGATACACTAAATAGATAAAAAAAGGTGCATGCCCTGGTCCACACCTACAGAAAAGCAAAAGATGCAGAGGTGACAAAAAGCTTAATCCAAAGAATTCATTTCCACCAAAAAATGGTCAGCAGAGGTGTCTCACAGCCAGTCAGAAGAGGTTATAAGCAGCAAATGTGTTACTGTAAGCATTGCTTTAAACACTGGGAATGTGTTTAGAAGGATCCACCAAAGCATTCCAGCATTTTCCTTCCCCACTTGCCAGAGGCTCAGCTGGTCTGCAAGTCTATCAGGGAAATACATTAACTGGCAAGGGGTGACATCACCCATGTGCAAGGTAGGTGCAACTCAACAACTTATTCTGTAATGATTGAAGCCCGGCAGTTTTCACTCTGTGACAGGCATTAACTACATCTGAGGCTGATGTTAAGGAGTTTTAAACATTTTCAGCAGTTTCCAGAAGCAGGTATCAAAGACATTTGTCAGAGAGGTATAAAGCAACAGGTTAAGGAAAAAAAGAGCAACACAGAATTAAAGTTGTCGCAATATATTTTTCCAAGATTATTTTTAATATTTATGTTTTCTTATGCTACTTGATAACAGACTTGCATGGCTCTGCAAGACCCCCCTGTAACACTGATGCATCTTTTATTTCTTCCTCTTTTAGCTAATTCTGTATTTATTTGCACCAAATAAAAGCAGTCGCTGAAAAAAACCTGTCACTGAATATTTTAAACTGCCAAAAATATAGCTTTGAAAATTAAAATTTGCAATTCAGAATCTCCCAAACCTTCTAAAAGCATTCTTAATGCCACAGAAAAAGGAACTATTTAACTTTTTCACATGTAGTGATACAATCTCAGCTCTTCAGAGATCTTTCCCATGGCACTGCCCTAAGTTAGCATGAACCACAACTGACTTTTCTTGCTTAAAAAAAAATCCAGAAAGTATTTTCTCGCAGTGGGAGCCCTAACCCATGTCCCTACAGAACCCAAGGCCTCAGTGCTACATCTGGAGACACTCAGCCAACAGCACTGGGCTGACCAGACCTCTAAATCAGCCTCAACCATCACCCACCCTCACAGCCAGCTGGAGCTGACCCTCAGCCATGCTGCCCACATCAGGCTTTTGCCATTCAGAACAGAGATACAGATTTCTCACACATCCAAAAACACTGAATGAGTCTTTTTGAACATTCCAGTCACTTATGTGCTTTAGTTATCCATGATGTGAAGAGGAAAGAAATGGTCTCTGAATTCCACATTTCAGCACCCAGCATGGACACCCAAATGCTGCTGCTGTGCTTTTTCATCGAGCCCACACATCAAGATGTGTTTTTAAAGCACCAGGTTTTTTCCAGGTAAAATGTGAAATGGAGTTTCCCAAAGCATGCTACTGTCATCCCATGGATGGGTAAGCATCAGGATGGAGAAATAAGGCAACTTCTTGCAGCCAGCATGCATTGAAGCAGGAATAGATTCACATGAAACCTCAGAGGACTCAGTCATCACTCCTCTGCTGTCATCTCTGACCACAATCTCTCTGTATAAACAAAGCCTCTGGCCACTGCAGGGTTTGCTGGCCTGCTGTAAAATGTTTTGCCACCTCTCTCACAGGAATTGCTGATGCTTAAAAAAGAGGCAGCCTTTTCTCACAGTGCCAGTGTCTCTGTAGAGGAGTTGGAATGTCAAGAAAGTATGGGGGCATGCAGACAGGAACACCCAGAAACTTGAGCAATTGCAGTCAGTTGTAATCTGAATTAATGAGCACACAATTATTACTCCAGATTAATATTAGCCCGGATTGGAAATAAAGTCCATTCTGGGAGAATTGAATGGTGTTGGTCAAACTCAGCCTTCTTCTGAATTTTGACTTTTTAGCAGCAACAAAACACAGATATTAGGAGACAAGAAACATGACTTGTCTGCTCTTCAGCACTGTTTTGCTCAGTGTGTGAAAAAGAGACATAAAGACATATTGCATCTCTTTTATCACCTGAAGGGAATTAATGAATCAGCATGATTGTAAGACAGTCTCCTGATGACAAAAACACTCTGTACAATGGCTAGGTTACAATGACAGGGATTTCCAGAGCATCAGAATTTATTTATGTGTGTTCAGATTGGTTTGGGGCTTTTTAAAACATTGATACGCGCAGTCCTGTACATGCTAACCATCACATCAGCCACAGCTCTTGAGTGAACAGGAATTAATAAGCATTCACTGCTTGGGACCCCCGAAGTCAAACTCAGGGCGTGCTTCATCCTAAGGTAGCTCACACTTGTAACAGCATCCCCATGGAATTATAGTGTCACACACACAGCATAAGGCTGGAAATTCTGTTCTACGGTACCTTTGCTTTGTATTTTTCTGATATTGTTTAACAGAAATTAACTACATGCAGTATTTGGAGCACTGTCACACGTGCTCAGGAGATAATGTCAATGGAATTGTGCGTTGTCACAGGATAACAGCCTCCTGCTGCTGCTGAAATGCCAAATTGAGGCTGAGGCATTTATGGAAAATAAACGTCAAGTCAAAGCCAAGATGTTTATTTTAAAAGCAAGAGACATGGATCTTGTGGCAATGTTCCATCATGTCTCTATTTCTCTAACAACAAATGTCCAGTGTGAATAGAGCCAAGTGGTGACTTCTTCCCGGGCCAGCAGAGAGAGGCTGAAGCCTGATCACTTCACATGAGGATTCTCAGAGTGGTTTCTCACCTCCTTTCCTGCAGGTTTTAGTCAGCCGTCCAGGTAGCAAACACAAAATGATTTACCAGATGCATGCTAAGTTTGCTAAGAGATTAAGGAAGACAGCAGGAAGAAAAATGGACAACAAATGCATTTTTAATTTGCTTTTAGGTGATTCTTTTTCTCCAGAGAAGGAATTACAACATGAGGCTCACTGAAATCAATGGGAGGATTTCCAGGCTTCTCAGTGGACTTTGCTAAATGCCTTAAGAGAACAAATAGCTCATGTTTTTAGAGTGAATTATGTTAATAATAGTGGTCCCTGAATTTGATTCATGAAGGCACAGCTGGACCAAGACTGGGCAAGGAAGACAAGATCTTTGTCTAAGGGGCATGACAAGGCAACACAGAGCTCAGAGCAGCCCTGGAGATGCAGGGATGGCTTACAGCAGAGTGGCAACAGCAAATCCACTGCCCTAGCTACTGCAATGATGGAGGAAGGGGTTAATCCCAGGGTCCAGCACCATTCCCAATCTCCTGCCCCACTGCTGGTGCTGCTGGCAGGGACAGAACTCATTCAGCAGAACATCTTGGAATCTGCTTTGCATGGAGGGAGGTGCACGAAGACAAGCTGTAAGCTGTGGAAAGCATCTCAAAGGACTGGGTTTAAAAAACACCCACATAGCTCACTTCAGTTCCTGAAATGCTGAGGTTTCACAGCTCATGCCAACAGGGTGTCTCAAATGTGATACATTTTAGTTCTCATCAGATCTACCTGCTGCTCATTAAAAGCCATGATTCGGAGAGCAAGAAGAAACAAACCATTTCAGTGCTGTAAGCTCTTCTCTTGACCTAACAGAACATCCTTAAATAGTATGCAAATGAATGGAAGTATTTAAATCTTGTTAAAGATATGTCTGAAATGAAAAAAAAGAAAAAAAACCCAAAAAAACAACAACAACATCAACAAAAAAAAAAAAAAAAACACCAAGGAAACTTGGAGTTAGAGGAGATTTGCAGAAGGTAATGCTCTGAAAGGGGTTAAGCCCACAGTGAACATTTGGCTGCTCTGTGCTGCAAGGGCCAGAGGGATGTTCTGTACAGAATTCGTAAACTTGCTTATTTTTTCCTTTGGAGATGCATTGTTTCCCAAAGACATTCTGGCTCCAGCTCTGATCTGACATTCCAGATTGATGTGTGTGGAACCAACAAAGACACAGAGAAGCACCACACAATTATGTGTCTTCTGCTTTATTGCATACTTGTTAATAATTTCCTTTACTGCTCCAGCCTTTAAGCTTATCTTCTCTTATGGTGGGAAGAGACCTCCTGCTGGAGATCTGATAGGATAGCTTGATAGGCAAGGAGCTGGCATTTTATTAGTTTATGGTATTTATTAACTGTGTAAAGATATTACAGCAATAATGGATCTGGACAGATGACAGATGGATGGTGCTCCAGGAATAGCAAGTAAAACAGCTGCAGGGTATCCCCACCACTGCTTCAGTGTCATCTTGGGAAAAATATGTAAGATTTTATCTGAATTTTTTCTGGCTGATTTTGTGCTAAAATGGACTGTACGCATTCACAAAATTCATCCAAGCATCTCATCTGTGAAGGTTTTGGTGCAATGATGCACCATGGGCCTCGTACTTACTTTAAGTGTTCCAGCTAAATGTAGAAAAGAAAAAATTGTTTCTATCCCACAGCTTCACTAACCTGGTTTCTTTTTTTTTTTTTTTTTTTTTTTTAGATCAGAATTACAAGTAGCAGACCTGGGCAAATAGTCCTGGAAACAACTGTTCTGCTTTTCATTTGGCATAAGGTCTCCCTCTGTTCCTGAAGATGCCATGCCTCCTTCCCTTCCCACTAAAGTGGGTCATGCTTTGGTCCAGCAGATGACGAGCAGCAAAGCAAAGTCCATGGGAACATGAGGGAATGGTTTGCCAAGCAGCAGGTCCACGCTGGTGTGTGGCCTTTAGTCAGGGTTAAATAAACAGTGTGTAAATAAATAAATAATTTTTTTCCCAGGTTGCGACCTTGTAAATCAAGCCTAAGCCTAGAAGGGATTTTTATGGGCCAGCTGGAGCAGCAGAGCAGTCTTAGCAGAATAAATATATAGGAGGAAGAAAATAACTGCGACTTCCAGTTGCTCCCAGAGAGCTGTGGGGAACATTTGGTGCTGCTGTAAAGACATGCCAATGATTTAAAAGGCAGGAGAGAGGGGACATTGTTCTCATTTACTCAGTGGTTGCTCCACATTATTTTAAGAAGTTTAAAACAGTAAAATGCAGTCTTACAGCTTCAGAGCAGAAGAGAGAGCCAAGCAGGTAGATGGAAATATAACCAAACAAGTTCTAGCAGCAGGTTTCACAGAAGGGGATGGGACCTGGGCAGGGATTTGCTCGGTTGGTTATCTGAGCATTGCAGCCTCCTGATGTTTCACGTACTTTACTGCTCATTACCAAACAATGGTACTAACAGCATCAATACTCAGAGCAGACCCTAGATTTCGTGACTTTGACCAGGCTGTGTCAAAGATACTGCAGGCATTTTTAAAAGTCCAGAGAGATCCGTTCAGCACAACAGAGAAAAGCCAGAAAAGGGAGCTGTGGCTCCCACCTCCCAACCCTGCAGTGGCTTGGTCTGGCAGGGCTGGAGGAGAAGGGGAAAGGAGAATTCAGAATGGGGAGATGTAGGGGACGAGCGGCAGCCGCAGTCCCTGCACGGAGCTGGCAGCATCATCCCTGTAAGCGGGTTTGCCATGGGGGCTCCGGGGCTGCCCAGGCTGGGAGAGGAGGCGCTGGGGACAGGGGCCTTGGGAGCGCGACAACAGTCCCTGATGGGGACATCCAACGGGAGGGCATCGCTATAACTTTCCAGTGGAGAGTGATGCAAACAGTGCTGGCAGATTGCTTTTTCCCAGGAATAACTGTAACTTCTGCTCCAGAAGCCGGTAGGAGCCCACCCTGCCCGTATCCCCTGCCTGCCCTGCGGCTGCCGGGCACAGACACCCCGTGCCCAGGACAAGGACACCCCGTGCCCGGGACACCCACGCTGCCGTGCGGGAAGGGGCTCTGTGCCCGGCAACCGCGGGGCACGCAGAGCAAACACGGGGATCCGGGCTGGGTACTAGCAGGGACAGGGGCAGGAACAGGGACAGGAAGAGGGGTAGGGATAAGGAAAGGGATAAGGGCAGAAACAGGGGCAGGAACAGGGGCAGGGATAGGGGCAGGAATAGGGACAGGGGCAGGAACAGGGGCAGAAACAGGGGCAGGGACAGGGGCAGCGGTACGGCCGGTGCGCGGGCGGGGCGCTTCAGTGCCGCTCTCTCGGTGCCGATTGGCGGCGGACGGTGCCGGGGCGGTGCAGGGGCGGTACCGGGGCTGTACCTGGGCGGTACCGGGGCGGTGCAGGGGCGGTACCAGGGCGGTGCCAGGGCGGTGTCGGGGCGGGCCCGTCCGGCGGCGCGGCGCGGGGCCATGCGGCAGCCCCCGGGCGGTGGCAGCGGCGGCGGCGCCGCCTTCCTGCCCGCGGCGCGGTGCGGAGCGGCGGCCGGAGCGCCCCGCACAGCCATGGGCGATGGGTGGCTGCCTCCGGACTGCGGCCCCCAGAACCGCTCCGTGGCCGGGGTGACGGCCGTGCCGCCCGGGAGCAGACAGCTGCCCGCCGCCGAGCTGTCGCAGCAGTGGGCTGTAGGCATGAGCCTGCTGATGGCCCTGGTGGTGCTGCTTATCGTGGCCGGGAACGTGCTGGTGATCGCGGCCATCGGGAGGACGCAGCGGCTGCAGACCCTCACCAACCTGTTTATCACCTCGCTGGCCTGCGCCGACCTGGTGATGGGGCTGCTGGTGGTGCCCTTCGGGGCCACGCTGGTGGTGCGGGGCACCTGGCTCTGGGGGTCGTTCCTGTGCGAGTGCTGGACCTCGCTGGACGTGCTCTGCGTGACGGCCAGCATCGAGACCC
Source organism: Zonotrichia albicollis (assembly GCF_047830755.1). NCBI lineage: Eukaryota > Metazoa > Chordata > Aves > Passeriformes > Passerellidae > Zonotrichia > Zonotrichia albicollis. The sequence continues at coordinate 42,587,638 of NC_133825.1, forward strand.
TGTGCGTCATCGCCATCGACCGCTACCTGGCCATCACCTCGCCTTTCCGCTACCAGAGCCTCATGACCAAGGGTCGGGCCAAGGGCATCATCTGCACCGTCTGGGCCATCTCTGCCCTGGTCTCCTTCTTGCCCATCATGATGCACTGGTGGCGGGATGACGACCCCCAGGCGCTGGAGTGCTACCAGGATCCGGGCTGCTGCGACTTCGTCACCAACAGGGCTTACGCCATCGCCTCGTCCATCATTTCTTTCTACATCCCCCTTCTCATCATGATCTTTGTGTACCTGCGGGTGTACAGGGAGGCCAAGGAGCAGATGAGGAAGATCGATAGGTGCGAGGGCCGGTTCTACGGCAGCCAGGAGCAGCCGCAGACGCCCCTGCCCGCTCACCCTCACCACCAGCCCATCCTCGGCAACGGCCGGGCCAGCAAGCGAAAGACCTCCCGCATCATGGCCATGAAGGAGCAGAAAGCCCTCAAGACTTTGGGCATCATCATGGGGGTGTTCACCCTCTGCTGGCTCCCCTTCTTCCTGGTGAACATCGTCAACGTCTTCAACAGGGACCTGGTGCCGGACTGGCTCTTCGTTTTCTTCAACTGGTTGGGCTACGCCAACTCCGCGTTCAACCCCATCATCTACTGCCGCAGCCCCGACTTTCGGAAGGCCTTCAAGAGGCTGCTGTGCTGCCGCCGGAAAGCCGACCGGTGGCTGCACGGCGGCGGCGGGGAGCTGGCCCGGCTGCCCGGGGGCTTCATCAGCACCGTGGGCTCCCCGGAGCGCAGCCTGGCCGGGACCTGGTCCGACTGCAACGGGGGCACTCGGGGCGGCAGCGAGTCCAGCCTGGAGGAGAGACATAGCAAAGCCTCCGACTCGGAGTCCAAGGTATAGGGGGGGCGTGGGGGCCGCGCCGGAGCGGGACAGGGGGGACAGGCAGGCAGGGAGACGCAGGAGCGGAGAAAGCCCCGGCAGCTGCCCCATGGTAATGCTATTGCCGAGCGAAACGATCCCTGCCGTGGCAGGGAGAGTGCGGGTGTTTACTTAGGAATAGAAGCAGGTGAACTGGTGTACGACATACCTCATCCGAAACTACAGCAAACAGGAAAGCCACTGAGCGGACAGCAAAGGAAGCCAGCAGCCCATGCCGGGGGCAGCCGCCTGCCTTTGGGGGACGCGCTGTCACGGCGGGCACGGTGGCGGCAGCGCTCGGTGCCTGTCCCAGGACGTGCCGGTGGCCGAACCAGCGGGTACCCGGTGCTGGCCCAGTTCGGCTTCAGCTGGGGTCTGACACCCCCGCCTGGCCCCGGGGCTCGTCCCCTCTCCCAGAGAGGGCACCGGGATTTTGCGGAGGCGCGGGGCCGGTGCTGCAGGTGCTCCGGGCACGGAGCGCGGCCGGCGAGACACAGACCTGCCGGCAAGATGAGTTTTAATCTCGGAGTAGCCGTGCTCTGCTCGCCTGCAGAGTAGCGGGAGGGAAAATAAGGAGCAGTGAGGAGCGCTGGTATGTTTTGGAAGGGGGTAAAACAACCCAACCCACACTCTTGTGCTTATTCCCTCTGCATCAGCCAGCAGTGAGTTACTGTGCTTATCTCCTTCGGCCAGACAATAGCAGTCAGGCTGAGAAACTTCTACCTCAAACTGTGCATATTGTACAGGGGAATGGACGGACCATGTTTATATTAAACAGCATATTTACATACCACTAATGGGGTTTTAGGACAAGGGCTGGGGAGGGGGGGTGAGGAACCTTCTGCAGCTTGTTCATTATAATTACAGATGAACGGGGGGAGGGGGGAGAATCCTGGCAACAAAAATTTACTGCACATTTTTTTAAAAAATGGCGACAAAGTCGTTTTTTGCACAGTGTTAAAGAGTTGTAAAGTTATTTGAAGATATTACTTGCACACACATACACACATGCAGATTGAAAAGGAAAAGGAGGTTTGCGTAACACCGACCCTGAACCTGATTTCTGGTTTTGTCTGATCTGTTATAGTTTTATTGAGAGAGTGACTTTTTTAATATTATTTTTTGAAGGTACTGTAAATATATCCATATTATAAATTAAAATATCTTAAGAGACTTTATTATTTTTATTTTTATTTCCAAATGCCCACGTGAATCTGCTGTTATTTTAGCACTTGTGTGTCATTTCCATTTTTCTCTCTGTGTGTGTTTTATAACATATTTATACTTTGGTGCAATTTACTACTGTGTAAGTAATTGGTCTATGTGCAATAAATACCATTGCAGCACAAGCAAGTGTGTCTCTATAGGTTTTGAAACAATACCAACCTATAATGGGAAGAACAGCATTTGTTTTTCTCCAAAGATGGCTCAGATTACCAATACAACTTGATCTAATGGCTTTTCCTGACAGTGTTGTAAAAAACCTGTTTGAAACCCAGTATGGTTGTGTTCCTGTTGCAGTGAGGTCCACTGACTTCCCTTATTAATGGGAAAAAATTAATGGCTAATGACAAGGTGTTTCCACTCTGATAATGAATACTCATTTTCTTGAACTATTCCTTTCTGGAATATATTCTTGTCTTTTTTTCCCCTTTTTTCTTTTGTTGTTGTTGTCGTTGGAGTACACGGCTGGGAGTCAGGAGACCAGAATATTTAAGATTACAGAGGACGCTTAATTTGAAAGCTTAAAATGGTATTGAGTAGAAAGAAATCTCTGTAAGCGTTACATGCCACCCCACAAGTGGGTCCACCTCATGCTGCCAGCAGGTCTGATAACTGAATGTTGTATTTTTCATTGATCTCAGTAAGGAATTACAGTGAGCAGAAGGGCTGCAGCTTTGTGCCCCTGCTCTGAAGGTTGTCTTCCTTTACTGCTTTATGAAGGTGTGCTCTACCCTGTGGTTTCATAAAGTTTTTCATTACTGAAATGAATAAATGGCAGGCAGAGAAACAAAAAGACAGTGCAGAATAAAAGTGAAGTATTTTTTGGCTTTATTAAACTCAGGAGTATAGTTTAATTAAATATCAGCTCCCAGGAACAGCACTTCCCAAAGCGAGTTCTTCAGGGTGGTGGCTCACAGTTTGTTTTGGAAACCATTTGTTCATTTTTCTTTGTTTTCAAAGTTAAGGAATTTGTCCTTTGCAATTTCTAATGTTGAATTTTCAGGGGGAAAAAAAAGTTACTCTTTTCAAGCAAATACAAAATAAAGGGACTGGAGAAGTAAATAATACTTTTCCATTGATGTCACTGGAGTTTGATGTGAGCTGTAGTTGATGGTGTCTTCCTTGGTAAGAGTGAAATGGGCTCCTTAAAATGCTGGGGTGACATCAGATCAGGAGCTAAGTGAAGTGGGCTTTGCCATCAAATAATTAAAAAAAAATCTGGTTTTATCTTTGATTATAGCAAACACAACAGGACCAAAAGGGTGCCCTGGATGGTGATGTCTGATGCCAGCAACTGCAGCAAGATGTTGGCTGTGCATGTCTGGGATGGGATGGGATGGGATGGGATGGGATGGGATGGGATGGGATGGGATGGGATGGGATGGGATGGGATGGGATGGGGAAACAGTGCTGCTCTCCTTGTGCATGTTGTGGATCACAGAGCCAGGACAGGGCCAGGTCCCTGCCTGCTGGGTAGAGCAGGGCAGGATCCCAGCACCTGGCTGGGAACTGAAGTCACTGTCAAGCCCTCATCCTCAGCAGGGTGCTGGATCCTGGAGAAGCACAGGGCCTACTGCATGGAGCAGGACAGCCTGATGGACTTGGCTCTTCATCTCATAAATCAGTTCACACACTCAGTTTTAACTATCTAAACACTCCTGCCCTTAGACTTTAAAAAGTGGTGACATTTTTGCTTCAACAGGGTCCAGCTTAGGTGGGAAATTTATGGCCAGAACTTGCTCTGCTTGCCCTGCTGAAGAACTGTCCTGAGTGATGCATCTCCTGGACAAGTGTAATGGCACTGAGGTAGGATGAGTTTGGCCCACTGACCTCAGCAGGGCCAGCTGTGTCAGCAAAGCAGTCAGGATTTGCCTGCTGTTGAATTTTTGCCAGCTGAGGACCTGCTGGAAGAGTCTGGAGGCTGACACGTTGAGTGCCTTCATAGACAGCTGAAGTAATCCCACTGGCAGCCTGCACAGGGCATGCCAGTCCATCCTGCACGGCGTGGAAAAGGCAGTGGCACAGTAACAGTGAGGACAGAGCAGGACATATGGCACACACGTGTGCGAGGAAGGGGAGGCTGCTGGCTAGCAGTCTGCTGTGGATCACACTCAGAACAGGCTGTTCTCTGCAGGGAAGAAGGATACTCTGAGAAGCACTGTGGGGCAGCTGAAATACTCCGGAGGCAGCGAGTCAAACACTCAGGATGAACATTTTTTTCTGACGAAAACCAGACATGGATTAGCAGTTGGAGCTGCGAGTCAGAAAGAAAAGGTGGTAGGCATGCGGCTGCACACGTACGTGGGCAGGAGAGCAGCAGCAAAAAGCTGCAGGCCTGCAGGGAAGGGAGACACAGGTAAACCAGAAATCCGCTCAGGGAAAATGTCCTGCAGCTGCCAGGGCCAGAATTGTTTGGCGAGGATGCCTGGAGACTTCCACAGGGAAGGCGCCTGATTCTCCAAGGCGCCGGCCACGCTCCATGCAGTGTTTGCTCAGCACTCCTGAAAAGAAGGCTGCCTCTCTCCACGTGTTTGAATGGGACTAGATCAGGACTGGATTCAGTTTTTTTTGTGCTCAGGGAAGTGGAGGCTGTTTCACACACACAGCAGGCTCTGCAGAAGAACTCCCCACCAGGAGAGAAGCCCTCCTGCAAATCCGCTGCACTCTGAGACTGCAGCCCTCAGTATCCACTGTCTATAGCTCCAAGCAGAACGGAACTATGTGCAAAAAAGTTGGCTTATGATCTCAACTGTGCATTTGACAGCATCAGCTGGGTATTTGAGTTGCTGCATGCACTGGTTCTTATAGAGATGCTGCTTTTCCTCTTGGATATCCATGTGTCGTCGACTATAAGGAGAACTTCTTTACTTCTTTATCAGCTTTTTTTTCCCTAAACACTATCTGAGGCTGAGATTTTATTAACAACCTTGAAGTGGCTATTTTGCAAACCTTCCTTGTACTGCACACTTTCCTAATTTATTGTAATTTCCCGTCTGGTGGAGTGCACTTACTTCCTTTATGTAATATATCAGCTGCAGGCCTGGAAATTGGGCAGCTATGAACTGAGAAGAGCAGACTTTCGTGGGGCCAAATGCGGTCAGGCATCATTGCCACTGGGAGCAGAATTTGACCTGATAATCTAATCTCATACGAGACACTATCTCCAGAAAAGTATTGTCACCAACAGCAAATGACCTCTGCTAATGAAGCTGGAGCAATTAGTCCTATTTAAAGCTGTCGAGAAAATGTTAACTGCTAAACAACAGTTAATGCTGGATAGTTCAAATAATGAGTGTTTTGTTTGCTGGTGTGTGTTAGGTGATGTGTTGGGAAATAATTATCCTTTGACTAGCAGCCAGCTTTGTACTAATCAGAAAGGAGAAGTCATGTTCTGTTTGAAGGATTATACCTAAAAATAGTTCTGTTACCACCACATCAACGAGCAAGATGAAGCAAATTCGCGGCGATGTACACGCCTTGCTAACGTTTCACTTTTCCTCCTAAAAACTCATTGTTCAGCTGGGACTTTGTGTTTGGCTGTGTCAAGAGCACTAATGTGATCTCCTGCAATAGCACTAAGCACACTCTCCCCATGGAGCATTACCCTATGCACCACTGACTCGCTTTCAGGCCCTGCCAAATTCCCAAACGGCCCAGGAGGAAGTAAGGATTCTTTCTCTCCATACAAACAATCACACATAATGTAAGATCAACAATATTTTTGGACAGTCATGTGGCAGGAGAAATCGATCTGCTTTTCCTCTGAGAAGTTTGTGTGCCTGCCCATCCAGCCAGGAGCAGCTGCCCATGGTAACAACAGGTGATTTATCCCTGCAATTCAGTAACTTCAGCCTGCCAAACTCTGCTGGGAAAAGTGACCAAGATGGGAAAAGGGTAAAAAAGGTGATGATGGTGAGCAAACACAGGATTGGCAATGCAAAAAGGAAAACTGGGGTATCTTTGGCCATGCTGTGGGTGTTGCCTTTTATTGGTAAAGTGTAATTGGTTTGGACAGGGATGCACCAGGCAGAGGCACTGTGGAAACACAGGTTAAGAAGTGTGTGATGTCAGACATTCCATGGGGACCATGCCACCAAAGACTGGCAGCTGAAATATGCCCAAAAACATTCCTAGAAGTTTTTCTTGTTCTTTGTGGATAACAGCAGAGACTAAAGCACACCTGAGCAGCTTTCAGCTGATGCAAAGCCACGCAGCTCCCTGGCCAGCCATGGGCACATGGGACCCCTCAGCATCTCCTCCTCCCCTCCAAGTGGCTCCAGCTGAGTTTTGTTGGACCTGGAGCCGTCCCCCATCCTGGAGCCTCTCTCCTGTTCCGTGGTGCCAAGCAGGAGGTGCCCCATGGCCTCGGGGGTGGCAGTGCTGTGGGCAGGTGCTGTGGGGTGCAGGGTGTGCCCGTGCTGTCCCGGGCATGCTGGCACTGGCTGCCAGCCATGCCCTGCCCTGACTCATCCTCTGTTCTCCCAACCAGCCACAGAACTGGGCCTGCTGTGCTGGAAATGGAGCAGAGTTGGGTTTGTTATGTAAACTGGTGATCAGCTTCCTGGTTTACCAAAACCAGCAGCTTGGTACTCACATTTGCTTCATAAAATAACTTTATTTCTTCCGTGCCCCACTCAGCTTCCAGGTTTTTAATGGTAATGTTTGCCTGCTTGGCCTTAGCACCCATCAGCACAATTTTTTTTTGTCTGTGCCCTGGCAGCTGTTTGAATCCAGATGTGAACTGTAGCAGGTGCTGGGCAGTGTCTAGGTTTGGTTTTACTCATTCCTTTCATGATCGATGCTCAGAGTTATTAATGCTGGCTGCACCAGAGTGCAAAATTCCCAGACAAATAGGAAATGAGTCCTGACCTCCAGGTTCACAACCTAAAGAAGAAAACAGAAGCTTACCATTTGCAGACTTTTGCTATTGGCATGATTAGCAGAGCATCTCAGATGTAATGGTGTACCCTTCCCATCTGATCCTGTGTAATGCACCAAATCCTCTTGTCCTTAATGAGATTAAATGAGGATTTTTTTACTAGTTCAGTGCCTTAGCCATTAGCAACTGTTGTGTGTCTCTAGACAGTGATGTACCTTTACAAGCCTGGCCCAGTGGCTCTCTCTAAGCCATGATATTTGGCTTCTTCCTACTAAAATTACTTTGATAATTGCTCTTAAGCTCATTGGCACAATGCTTTGAAAGGCAGATCTAAGTGTATACACCAAAGAAGCAAACAAAGAGGCTAAAGGCCTCAAAATCTCAGCAGCTGCTAGGTGTATAAGTATTTCAGCTACCAACAAGGCATTTTGCAGGGCCAGGTGAGTGCTGCAGCCCCCTTAAAACCTGCAAGCTGCCCTCCCTCAGAGGGGGACCCTGCCACTGCAAGGAGCAATTGCAGGTGCAGCACAGTAGCTCATCACAAAACATTCTTCCAGCGGTAAAATTTGAACAGTGCTTTGCTGCCAAAATTTAGATACCTCTTATTAAGAAGAAGGAATTGAGAAAAGCAGTTCCTAGTGGGGAAGGGAGAACAGTGCTCAGGGTTAAAGTTTCCATGTGCAGATGGAGAGCCCTGCTGTGACTGGTCCAGCAAAGGTTACAAACACCCTGGTGATGGACAAATGCCATCCACCACAGCCTCCCTAGGGACACCCTCTGTGCCCCCATCACCTTGTGTGTGCCCCTCTCACCTGCCTGGGTGTCAGCAGGGACCTCTCAGAATCTCTGCTGCTCACAGGGACTCTCAGATATGTACAAGTCTCTTTCCCCAACCCGGAGGTCAAAGAAGGAGTCAGGATTCTTCTGTTCTTGTTCTCAAGGTTGCTTATTATTTCTTACCTATAAAATTCTTTCTCTGATCTGCCGAGGTCTGTCCAGCAGGTTGGACAAAGGCACTGACCACCCTCAGGGCTGTGTTACCTTTTTATACTAAAAACTATATATAACTGTATATTATTTACTGTAACTTCCCAGTACCTATCACCTATGTTAGACAGCGAGTTTCTACCTTAAACCAATTCAAAAGTGCCAGCATCACCCAGCACATGGAGGCTAGGAAGAAGAAAGAAGAAGGACAGGGTACACCCAAATTCCTTCATCTTGGGACCCCAAGCCCCCATTCTAAAAACCTCAAAAATCTATTTTTTGCCCTGTGACAAGCTAACTATTATTCTACTTAAACTCTCTTGACTCATAATTCTTCATATAAAGGTGGTAATTTTCTCCATGGGTCAAAATCAAAGTCACAGGTGTCTTTGGCTTGGTGCCAAGGTCTCTGAGCCCCCTGGCAGGGGCTTGAGCCATCCAGGACAGCCAGAGGGATGTCCTGGCTTCCAGCAGGGACACAGAGGTGTCCTGAGACACAAAGGTGAGTGTCAGCCTGTGCCACCTCTCATTGTGCAGCAAGGGAGGAGTGCTTCCTCTCCGGCTGCAGCAGGTGAGCTGGGAGATGTCCTGCAGAGCTCCCATTGTTCCACAGCCACCTTCAGCCAGGGCTGCTGTGTTTGTCTGCTCTTCCCCTAAATGCTCACTTGGGAGCTGTCAAATAAAATCTCAATTAGCTCACTTAGGAGGCGGTGTGGGCTGTGCTGGCTGGCAGGCAGCACTCGCTGGCAGGCAGCAATCCTCCATCCTCCATCCTCCATCCTTGATCGTCAATCCTCGATCCTCCGTCCTCGATCCTCCATCCTCCATCCTCAGTCTTTGATCCTCAATCCTCGTTCCTTGATCCTCAATCCTCAATCCTTGATCCTCAATCCTCGTTCCTTGATCCTCAATCCTCAATCCTCGATCCTCCATCCTCAATCCTTGATCCTCAATCCTCGTTCCTTGATCCTCAATCCTCAATCCTCAATCCTCAATCCTCCATCCTCGATCCTCAATCCTCCATCCTCGATCCTCAGTCCTCGATCCTCCATCCTCAATCTCCGATTCTTGATCCTCAATCCTCGTTCCTTGATCCTTGATCCTCAACCCTCGATTCTTGATCCTCAGTCCTCGTTCCTCGATCCTCAGTCCTCGTTCCTCAATTCTCGATCCTCAGTCCTCGTTCCTCAATTCTCAATCCTCAGTCCTCAATTCTTGATCCTCAGTTCTCAGTCCTCAATCCTCAATCCTTGATCCTCAATCCTCGATCCTCAATCCTTGATCCTCGATCCTTGCCGGGAGCAGGCAGGAGGGTGATGTGATGTGGGACCTGCTGCTCACATACAGCCCCACCTGAGCATCGCTGCTACCCTGGCAAGTTCCCGTCCCCAGACTGGGACAGCCACACCACCAGGCTGGATCTGACACGGGAGCATCTCTGGGGATGCTCACAAGACAGCCTGAGTCCAATACTCGGGATTTTTGGAGCTTTTCTCTCACGTGCAGCACAAGGCAGGTGCAGAAATTGCCAGTCACAACAGGTGCTGTAGCAGTGCTCTGAACCACCTTGAGAGCATCCATGGGAGAGGTTTTGTTCCTGTTTCACTGCCAGGCAGTTACCAGCTGGTTGATGCCTGTCTGTGGTTTTTAACATCAGCCTGTCCAAGCCAGGGTTAGTGCTTGTCCCCTCTCCTCCCCAGCCCTCAGTTCCCATTCCATGTCCTGCTTCCCAGGCTGGCTCTGCTCCCTGTGCTGCTGCAGGAGCAGTGAGCTCCTTGGCTGGGAGCCAGCCCTTTCAGACAAGGTTTGTTTCAGCTCACCCAGCAGGTTGCACAAACAGGAGTAACAATTGGCACAGGAAGATGCAGAGTGATAGGTTAGGGGTCATCTGGTTTGGTAGCAGCCTTGGTTTGGATCCATCACTGTGGTCACCAATCTCATGTCCAGTGGTGATGCTGCAGAAGCTGAGACCCAGACCAGCCCTCTCTGGCCCATTGTTTTGCTTGATTGGTGCTGAAAAAAGAGGGCTTGCCACCCAAACCTTCCCTCCCTTTCAGAAGCTGCTCTGAATATTCTATTCAGAGGCATATTGACTAAGCCATTAAGCTTCTCACTGTATGTGAAAAGTCAGTTTTGGTTGTTTTTTGGGGTTTATTTTTTGGGGTTTTTTTGTTTTTTGGTTTTTTTTACGAATACTGGTGCAATAGGGAAAAAATATTTAAGTCTGATTATTTCAAAGACCAGATCATGGAGCACAGGACAAACTTTTGACAGAGGCTGGGACCAGGGCAGCTAAGAGAGTAACTCTTGTGAGTCACAGCACTAAACTGTCCTCAAATGCAAGAGGGTGACATGGCCACAAGCCAGGGACAGTGGAAAAATAATTTCCCAGGAAGAGCAGCTCTGTTTGCCCAGAGTGTATGTATGAATCCCAACACTCATGGGCACCACTGAGCTGTTAGGGGCTGGTGAGCAAACCCCGTCATGTGTGTCTGCTGGTGAATGATGTTTAGCAGCTTTTATTCCTGCACACTTCACTTATGTGGGAGCAAGGAATGTGGTGATAAAAAGGCTGGAATGATTTCAGTGCTGGACAGTTTCCATTAATACATTTCTCGTTATATAACGCTGCCATCGCAGTACAAAATCCAGTGAGGTGCCTTTAGGAAGGTGGGACTTTTCTCCATAGCTGCAATTGGGGAAGTGGGGCTGTAGAGCAGGCTGGGCTTTGATCAGATAATTTTTAATTGCACCGGATGTGTTTGGGCTATTGCATGGTATGATTTTTTTGCCTGTAGGTTACAAAGCACCTCATAAATTAAAAGGTTGATGTTGTCAAATGCATGCCATTAGCACTCCAAGCAGATAATCCTTCCCATGGCCTCATCAGAGTCTATCTCAGAGCCTGTCTCCAGATAATGGCCTGGAAGAAGAACAATGGTGCTCCCAGCTCCCAGGGGCCTCCACTCTTCTGTTCTGTGCTTCAGAGAAGAAAAATTATCATTATCTGCATGGCTCAAGCTCTCTTTGAAATGCAGTTATTTTTTACTCATACACTCCCAAGTATTTTTTATGTGATATCAGTGAGAAACTTGAAACCCCCTTTGAGAAGAGAAAGATTTCCTGCAGCCCTACTACTAAAGAAAATGGATAGATCAAGTAGTAAAGTTCAATGACTTACTTAGCGTTAAATAAGAAAGAGAATAATGAATTGGATTTTGTGTGCCTGGCTTTCCTCTGCAGGGAGCAGTCAGGCTAATGGATTTTCATTGCCTTGTGCTTCTGTTCATCAGCCTAGGTGAGTTCAAAACACTCTTGCCTTTTTATGTTCTCCTTTCCCTGCCCACTTGTCACAACTTCAAGTATTTGGAGATCAGCAAACACATGGATTTGCTGCCATCAGCACCATCTTGACTGGGGAGGAAAACACAGGGTTAACCCCCTGCACCCAGTGATGACTTTTGGCTTCAGGGTCATCTGTATTTTATGCCTGGTGGCTGCAAGTAGACAATTCCTTACCTAGGGTGGACACTGATTTCCTACTATTATGAATTCAGGCTGCAACGTCCTTCAAAAAAGACATTATTTCCCCACTGGGTTCACCAAATATTTGTTGGGTCTCCAAACCCTCCTCTTTGTTTAGAGGATTTGCCAAACACGCCGTAGGGCTTTTATTGGGGAAGGAAGGGAGGTGGCGGAGGAGGAAACGATTACAAAGCAATTTAACATAAACAACTTTCTCCTCTAAACTCTAGACGCAGCCTGGCAGGGAAGAGGTTAAAGCTAGGGGTGGATGGGGAGACTCTTAGGGCAAAGTAATGAATGGCAAATTGAAAAGCCCAGGGAGAGGCACAGGGGAAGAGATGAGCTGACCCTGCGTGGGACCCCAAAGGGACTCTCTGGCTTGCTGGAAGCCCTCTGCTGCTCTGACCTCGGGGTTTGGACCTGGTTCCTCCCTCAGCATGCCAAACTGGGGGATGCTCAGACAGGAATTCTGCAGAACTGATTGGGAGTCATATTTCAAAGGTGAACCTGAAAGGTTTCTACAGAAATTGCTGCTTCCTGCCCCAAACCTTTGGTGGGTCTGCCAGCGCTGCCCAGCGCCAGGGAGCTGCTCTCTGCCCACTTGGAGCAGGATTTCCGTTTTCCTACCAGCCTTGGTGCCTCAGGCTTTGTGGTCTGTTTTTGTCTGAGTGGGAAATGCATAATGACAAACAGTTTAAACAACTTATGGTACAAGGAAACTCGCTGGAGTAAAGCACAGGAGTCCAGTTTGTTTCCAAGGAAGTGATGCACCCTCCAAAAGCACTCCACTCAAGCACTGACATTCCAAGTGCAGGCTCATTGTGGCCATCCTCAGCCTTCAGCCCTCAGCTAGGCTGGGGCTCAGGCACAGCTGAATGCCTGAGGTTCAGGGAAGGTCTGGCTGTGGGAGCTCTCCTGACTCTTGGTTTGCCTGTGTGGGTAATTCTGGTCATCCTGGTGCTGGGAAAGGGAAGCCCAGGAGCCACAAAAGCCACAGAGGAATTCTCTTGTTCTATTTCCAGCCCTGCTTTTTAAGACACAAAGGTTTTCAGAGCAGATGCATTTCTGGAGCTTATCTGTGTGAATATTTGACTGCTTATCCAAGCAGAACAAAAACCTTCAAACCTTCTGAGGTCTATCCATCAAGAGCCTTATCTCCCCATGTCACAGTTTGGCTCCTGGCTGCTGCTGCTTGGAGCCTCCTCCTCGGAGCTTCCCATTCTCCCTCTGTGCTGCTCCACAGCATTCTCCAAGCCACCCTGTGGTCACAAACCCTCTGCCACTCCAGTGGTGGTCCCTGCACTGCATGCAGGAGCAGCTGTGCAGCTGCATGCTCTGCAGCCAGCCAGCATCCTGCTGGGCTGCATTTGTGCTGCTGTGCCACAGCCCAGGGTCTGCATCCCCCCAAACACACACAGAGTCTGGGGTATGGCCAGAGTAGAGCACACTGACTCTGCCTGCTCCCCCAAAATGAGGAGCATTTGCCTTTTTTATGGGATATTAATGGAGTTTGGATAAAGGGATGCTGTCTCCTCTATCTAAGGTTCCAAGACTGAAATACCCAAGGGGAATACTTCTAATCCTCTCCCACCTGCAAGCTGCTGGTCCCTCTGGCAGAGGCACCACTGGCATGAGGCTGCTTAGAGATCTCAAGGAGCACCATAAAAACCCAGGCAAGCTCTGCTCTTGCAGCTGAGCATGGAGCCTGAGCCCCTGGGAAGCACCAGGAGCATGGCAGGAACACAGGAGACGCATCAGCATCATCAGCCATGTGGGAATCCCTGGCCAAGCAAAACAGCCAGCCTCAGTGCCCAGTTCATGCCCTGTGCTAGGAGAGTCTCTGCAGTGCCTTGGGACCAGGGCCACAGTACTTTTCTTGCTTTGAAGCTGAGCTGGCACAAGAAGTTGTCTGCAGCCATCCTGTCAAAGCCACGGCCAAAAACAACAGGGTGAGGGCTTTGGAAAGAGCCACCCATGCATAGTGTCACTGATTTAGGCTGGGGACCTGGCTGGCCCAGGGCTTGAGAACAGCTTTTATGCAGGTCAGGGGCTGAGATCCTGTGCACCAAGGGGAATCAGAGACTTGTGCTGCTTGGGGCTGCCTGGACCCAGCCCAGATGGAGACAACCCTCAGCCTCAGGGTGGCTTTTTCCACCAGGGACCATTTTCCTGTGGCCCTTTTCACAGGAGACTGATGTGTGGGTTGATTTTGCTCTCCTCCCTGTGGTTTTAATTTTTTCTCTCTGTTTTGATGGTCAGAGGGGTAAAGCTGATTCCCATCTCATATAAAACAATGAATCAGTCTCAATAAGAAGAGGTGAAATGTACTTTTTATACTGTGGTGTATGATAAGCTATTTATAAATTTCATATCACTGCTGGATCGTTGTCAGGGTTTAAAATAAAGTTTTAATTTAACCATAGTTTTTCAGTGCTGACAGATATGATAAATACATTTTTTTTCCTATAAAACCTAATTTCAGCAGTGTTTTGCAAAAATCATTAGAAGCTAAGGATCATTTCCATGGGGTTTTTTTTGCTTTGTTTTTCTCCATGTTCCAGTGTTTAGTTTAATGTTACATTCCATTACAGAAAAAAAAATGTATTTGTGGTAATTTGTTCTCCAAGTCCTCTGCTTGAGAGATAGAAGGATTTTGCTTGAGAAGACCAATGGAAAGGGGTGTCAGCTCATTTAACAGAGGCCTTGGGGCAGCTGCAGCACCTCTCTGGGGTAGGACCAGCCCTCAGGGCGTTGCTGCAAAGCCCACGGGCAATTTCACAGTGACTGAGCAAATCTTGGCATCCCAGGTGACCCCACAGGAGAGCCAGGAGGGCACAGTGGGGCAGGTTTCATGTCTGGAAGGTGAGTTTGAGAGCCAAGCTCTCCATCTACAGGAGGGTTGCATTCCTGTTGCATCCACCGACGAGCTGAGTCCCTTCACAAATTTTCTGGATCCTCTCCAGATTTCCTGCTTCCCCATGTAAACAGCTTTGAGGAAGATGCCTCTTTCTGCAATCAATCATTTTCATTCTGCAGTAAATAGCTCTTGCATCAGCCACCATTGTGTTGGTGGTGTGAAGGCAGCACAACAGAGCCCTACCATGTTGTGAGGTGAGTGGGTCAGGTACTGTGCTGGAGCAACAAAAACACAGGGAATGTTGAGCAGGGGAAAAAAAAGCTTGTTTTTAAAGTGTTTTAAAGCTGCTGTCTGTCTTCTCAGCCCTGCAGTTTGCAGCCCATACTTCTCAGGCTGCCTCCCTGACAGACAAACAAGAGATGAAGCTATTTGGGGAGCAAGTCTGTGCTCTGCAGACATGAAAACACTGACACTTGTATCTATATGGGCTGGCCTTTGTCTGTGAGGAGCTTCCAGAGGCTGAAAACACCCAGGAAAGGGACATGCAGAAGGGGAGAGAGGTCTTCTTCTGGTGGGCTGTCATGTCACCCAGGCTGCTTTCGTGGTGATGCCCAGGGGATGTCATGGTGATGCCCAGGGGATGTCATGGTGATACCCAGGGGATATCATGATGATACCCAGGGGATGTCATGGGTGCAGCCTGCTGTGATAGTCCTTTCAGTGGGAACAGGTGCTGGGGGATAATCCTGCTGTTTCTCTTGGTTATGGTTCTCCTCAGTCACTAAGACAGAGCAAACAGGATTATCCCAGCAGTGACTCAGGGGGTGAAGGGTTCGGTGCTGCATGCCTGGGCTCTGGGGACATTTGCTTGCCAGGGAGGTGCTGGCTCTGCAGAGCTGCCTGTCCTGCTGGGGGCAGCCAGGTGGGCTTGGCTGGCTGCTCCCGAGGCTCTCACTCAGACTGGCCCTCAGGGATGAGGGCTGAATCCCAGACGCAAAGTTCCTGCTCCCTCCAGCTCTCCCAGGAGGATGCCTTCCCCAGAATCCCAGACAATGTGGGATGGAGACTGCCCACCTGTGCATTGTCCCAAATCCTAGCAGGAGCTGGGGATGACAAGGGGTGGCAGCTCTGCTTGGGCTGCCAGATTTTATCTGGCCAGGAAGGTTTGAGGCACTACAGACCCCCTGTAGGGTGTTCACAGTGACCCAGCCTGTCCTGAGCCTGTGAAACTCCTGTGCCTGAAGCTGTAAGTGCAGGCTCATCCCCCAGCAGCCTTTAATGTATTGTCAGGTTTTGTTTTAAATCCCTGGGGGGCTGCACCCATCCATCCCCTCTCAGCCCAGCTCCACTGCTCTCAGACCAGCCTGCACCTGCTGATTGTCCTTGCCATGCAAAGCCAATGCCTCTCTGCTCTCTGCTCCTATTTCACCACCCCTGCACCCTGCTGACTGTCCTTGCCATGCAAAGCCAATGCCTCTCTGCTCCCATTTCACCACCTTTTGCCCTCTGATAACAACCTCTGACCCCCCCTGTGATTCCCTTCTCCAGCAGAGGAGGGAAGGGCACGTGAGGTTCTTGGAATCAGCCCTCACAGCCTCTGTGCACAAACAACTGCTCCCCACTGCTGGCTGGTTTCAGGGCTTCCCTGAGCCCTGATTTCAGTATCAGCACAGCAATTGATCTTGGCTTCATAGTACTCTGGCAATCTGGGCCCAAGGCTATATTAAATGGAAAGCTACAAAATAGACATATGTGTGCACCATATGGACACTGAACTGCAGGAGGAGGAACCAGGGACGTGCAGGGCTGGTAAAGCTCCAGCTTGCAGTTGTGCTGATAAGGCAGTTTCCAAGAAATTGCCCAGCCCTTCAATTCTAGAAGCTCTCTCTTCCCAGGTCAACAACCCTCTGTGGACTGAATCCTGGTGTCACTCTACAACAAACACAGGCCAGGCTGGACCTCCTGCAGGTGGTGCAAAAATGAGAACCTGTGTTGCTAAGCAGGGGTCCAGGCACCCTCTGGCACAGGAAACCAAAACACACAATGAGAAGCATGTTGGTAACTCTGGCGGTCTGGGAAAGCACAAGAAAATGTGCTTCAACTGCATTCTTCTTTGGCTAAACCTCCTCCTTGCCTGAGAGGGATGAAGGTGGTGTTGGGGAGCTGCTGCTCCCCTTGTGCCAGCCCTGGGCTGCAGTGCTGCCACACCTGGGCTCCCCACAAGCTCTCCCCTCTTCTGGAGGAGCACTCACTCCATCAGCTCTGCACCCAGGCTGCTCCAGCTCCTGCTCCCCGCAGCTCCACACCCTGCTTTTGTCCAGCCTTAACTTCAGACAGGAGAAAAAGCTTTTTGGAAAGCAGATTTCCCACAGCATCCCACAGCTCCATGAGCAAAAATGTTCAGTGTGGCTCTGGTGGGAACACAGGCAGGGCTGACTGGACCCAGTTGTTTGGCTCCCTCCTTTCACAGGGATATTTGAAAATATCTTATGCAGGTGCAGGAGTTGACACAACAGAGCATGCACCCTGTTAGAGTCTGTCCAGCTTGTGTGCAAACACCACCAGCCCCCTTCTCAAACTCTTAGGAGCTGTTTCATAAACACAAAACACTTCACTTAATTTCCAAACCACGTGGGGTTTCCTCAGCAGGGTTGGTGGTGGAGGACACAGCACCAGCCCCAGGGCTGGCAGCAGAGCCAGGCAGAGGCTTCCACCTGCTGGGCCCTCCTGGGTGAGTGCTGCACCTCTGCACAGTGCCCTTGCTGCTGGCAGGAGCTCTGTGTGCATGGCACAGACCCCCCTGGCCAGCCCTGTGCCACCAACAGCTCCAACAGTTCTGGACATGTAAGCCTTGTCAACAGTCAGGATGCTTACTCAGTAGCTTTGGGCACCTGACCTGCTTCTTGCTCATTTTATGTCTTCCAGAGCCTGTTTCTCTTCCTTACCGACCCCACAGAGCAGGGTCATTTTTCTGAGCTGACACAAATTGCTAGAATTTTGCTGAATTGAGGAACCTGTTATTTCCCCATCGAAACTTGCTCCTACCAAAAACCAAAATGGCTCTTCCAGCAGAGAAAAGGGGGATAAAATTCATGAATATGGGATGGGCGTGTGCCTGAGTTTGCGTGGGATTCCACACTGGCACTGGGAATCTGGAAATCTTCGTGGGAAACTCCTTTGTATGTTCAGGGATGGTGGCAGTGCGTGGCCTCAGCTCTGCTGTGCAGTGTCACCTTCAGTGTCACCATACAGTGTCACCCTGCAGTGCCATCATGCAGTGCCACCCTGCAGTGCCACCCTGCAGTGTCACCCTGCAGTGTCACAATACAGGCAGCACTCACAAGCAGCCAGGTCAGGTCTCAGGGCTGCTGCACTTGTGAGGGTGCAGAGTCTGGGCAATCCAGGAAACCCCCAGGAAATCCAGTTTATCCCACTCAGATGAATTCCGTGGCTGCCCCTGACTCCTGCAGCCTCGAGGTTAAGGGACGTGGCACTTTTCTGATGGGCACTTTGTGGATCTTGCAGTGCTGAACTCCCACTGCTGCCAGCTTCTCCAAGGGGCCCGTGATGCTGCAGCATGTGCTTTTCTGGGGCAGAGACTGAATTTGCACCAAGCTCACTGAATGCTATTAACACACTTTCTTGATTGAGCCTTTTTTCCTTTGAGCTGCTTTACCAAGCTGCCCTGAGCCTCCACAGGGCATGCTGACTTGCACCTACAATGCATCAGGCTTCATCTTCCCAGTCAGCCAGGCTCTGGGAAAGTCACTGGAAGGACTCCAGTGGCTTTGAAATAGGAGTTGACTCATGCCCCATGAGATCAAAACAAAATGTCTCTGCATATGAAAAAATATTATGGAAACTGTTATCATTCATGCACGAAAGCCTCACTTCAAGTTTATCATATAAAATACATAACATTGTAAATGGAAAGAAAAAAATTACACAAGGCCTGGTGTGCATGAAAATTATTGGAATGTGAAAATGTCTCTTCCCATAAACACAGCTGCGGTCTGGTACACAAGCAGGCATACAAAATGGGGAATCTTGGTCCCTTTCTGCTTTTCTTCAAAACTCTCCCTTTCTGTAGGAGTAATTGCTTTCTAAACTCATCCCTTGCACTGTCAAGAGTGACCCAGAGTAAAGGCGTAGGATGGAGTGACCATTATGGGGCAGTGTGACAGGGATTCCAGGAGCAGCACCTGAGAGCCCTGCCTGGGACAGAGGTGGTGCTCAGAGCACCCCACAGCCAGCCTGCAGCTCTTGGCTCACTCAGCTCTTTGTGGGATCTGAGTCTGGGGTCCTGGAGCTGCCCAGGATGTGTTTATGGTGCTCAGCAGTGCAGATTCCCTGTGATTCCCTCAGCCCACACCTGCAGCTTGGTCACATTCCAGCCAGAGCTGAGTGCCATGGTCCAGGGAGCAGGATTTAGCATATCACCTTGAGGAAACGAGCAGAGGATGGTTCTGCAGGCACAGCAAAAGTTACTCTGAGGGGAAAAATGAATTAATGTGGATATTAACCAGCAATTTGTCATACAGCCTCTAGAGTCAGCTTCTGATGCTGTGAAGTGTGCTGTGAAAAGCAGTGAATGTTTTGTACCTCCTCTGGCTTCTCTGAAGCTCCTCAGCACTGGGAGCAGGTGGATACCACCAAGCCTGTTCACTGCAATGGCAAAGCCAGGATGAACATCCCAGCTGCTGCTGCTGTCCCAGCCCTGCCCAGGGGCCGTGGTGCAAAGCTCAGCCTGTCCCTCTGTGCCACGCTTCCCTCCCTGCCTGGGGCACCAGGAGCTGCCTGAGGGCACTGCAGAGCTGCTGGCTGTCCCCTCCTGTTCTCCATTTACCACTCTGCAGCGCCTCAGTGTCCCCTCCCTGTGACACCCCTGTGGTGGCAGGAGGATCCCACTACACATCCTCCAGCAGCAGGGCTGGATGTAAACACAGTCAGGATTCCAACAGCCCAGAGAGCCAAGTGGAATGACCCACCTGCACCCTTTGTCCACTGTTGCCACCAAGTGCCCCATTTTCTCCCCAAAGCACAAGCAGTTCAGCACAGCTGGCCACACTGTGCAGGCCCATCACTGATCCCCATGCTTACAGAGAGGAGCTGTGGGATGGTCTTGGGTTTGTTGTTGCTGAAATGGCTCCCAAGGTATTAAAAAGCCTTTTTTCCCAGTCCCTTGCTTGAGGAAGAAGTCACAGTTCCTCAGCTCTGGTTCTCAAGGTTGTTTATTTTCTCTTATCCAATACATTCTTTCTCTGACCTGCTGAGATCTGTCCAGCAGGCTGGTTTGCGGCACACTGACTGCCCTTGGGGTGGTGTTGGCTTTTTATACTAAAACCTATGTGTACTTTATTTACAATACTTTCCCAATACCTATCACCTATGTTAGACAGCCTGTCTCTACTCTAAACCAATCCAAAAGTGTCACCATCACAGCAGAAGATGGAGGACAAGAAGGAGAAGGAGAAAGACAAGACACGCCCAGATTCCTCCATCTTGCCTCTTGAACTCCCATTCTAAAACCCCAACATTCCACATTTTCACCCTGTGATAAATTCACTGTCATTCTATTCAAATTCTTGTGGCTTGTAAATCTTCACACAAAGTTGTTAATTGTTTCCATGGGCTAAAATCGAAGGCACAGGTGTTTCTGACTCTGTGCCGAGGTCTCTGAGCCCCTGCCAGGGTCTCGAGTCCTCCATGGCATCCAAAGGAATGTCCTGGGTTCCAACAGGATGGCTGTGAGGATTTCTGGCCCTCATGGTCTCCTGCTCAGCGTTATGGGGTGACTGTGGCATGTTCCCCAGCTAACTGGGCTGTGCTGGCTCCCTGCTGGAGCAGGGAAGTGGCTGAGTGACTCCCAGCTGGCATCAGGAGACATCCAGCTGCCATGACTAAACTCTTCTTACATTGCAGAGCTCCGACAAATAAATGTTTATTGACAACAAGCTGGCGTTTTGTTTTGGGAAACAAGCAAACCACCTTCCTGGTAGCTGGTGTGCAGAGGGCAGAGCCTCACAAGGCCCTGCAGGGCACCAGGCAGTAACAGGAGCATCTTGCCTGCCCTCCTCTCCTCCTTGGATGGGTTTGGAATGAGCTCTGGAGGTCCAACTGCCGAGAGTAATGATGTGTGAAAGCTCACTTTCATTTTTCACTCTACTTTTTTGGAAGGTGGAACATTTTAGAGTTGACAGTACCATGCTAAAGCCATATGAGGCAAGTAACTATTTTTAACCAAATGGAGACTATCTGAGAGCCTTCTGCTGAATCATTTCAAACAAGGAAGAAATCATGGGATCCAAATGCAGGCGTGGGAGGGATGGGGGTGGGAAGAGTTTTATCATACACTTATCCCAATAACTGTCCAACTGCTTCAAAACTCAAGACCACTTAACTGAAAATGCCTGTGGGGTCACTTGAAGCAGTGGCTGCATTTTACAAAATGCTCCTGCTCTGAGAGAGAGGCAGATGCTGAGGTTAGAGCAGCTTGGGAGGCTCCCTGTGCTCACCAAGCCCCTGTGCATCCTGCACCACGCTCTGAGCTGTGCCAAATGGGAGAAGACACTTGTCCATCTTGGCCCTGCCCTTCTCTGGGCCCCAGCACCAGGTACTGATTGGTGCAAGGTGCTCAGCTCTTCTGGGGTGAGAGGAGACGGGTGGTCTCAGCCCTGCTCTGGTGTCCTTCCACTGCTTCTGCCTCCCCTGCCCATTCCAGCACGGAGGTGACACTCCAAATAATGAGAGTTTGACAGGTGAAACTGGCCCTGTGGATTAACTGAGGGATTTTCATCACATCTCCTTTATGTGACACACCTAGGCCTTGCAACAACAGGCCTTTCTCCCTGGCAACCATGGACTGAGGCAGTGCCTCACTCAGGGAAAGGCAGAGCCAGGAAGAAAACTGAGTTCCCCCAAATGTCTGTTGTCACTGTTTGTGTGAACTCAGGCACAGCCTATTTGTTGGCTCCCAGACACAGGGGTGGAACCCCACACATGAAGTTTATCTTTGTGCTAGGTCTGTTTAGCTCCATTGCAGGTGCAGCATTGGCTGGTTCCCTGCAGGAATGGGGCACTGCTTGGGACACCATGGTGCCAGCACAAGGGCTGGGAGGAACATTTCTGTTCTGTTCTGTTCTGTTCTGTTCTGTGGCTTGGTGGTCTGCAATGCTTTCCCACTTTGCAATGGGAAATCAAACCTCCTTCCCTGACCTATTTTGGTACTTGGCCATTAGCCTGTCTTCTCAGTATCATTGAAATCATGAGTGGGACACATGCCCTCAGCCCCCTTTAGACAAATCTCTTGGCTCTGATTTCCTCAAATCTGCTGTTCCAGGGATCCTCTGCACTGAGAACAAAAGTCAGACCCTGTCCTGTCCTTGCACTTCAGCATGGGTGGGGCAGAGTGTACAGAGATGACACCAAGGCATTGTGAAGTCTCTTGTCTGCTTGTCAAACAACAAAACAATCTCTTATTTTTTGGAGACAGAAAAGTTCAAGTTAACTTTCTCTTCCAAGCCATCAGTATCATCTACAGAAGGAATCTTGCACATGAAGAGTACTTTTAGCTCCCAACTCAGTGGCACCTCAAATGAGGAACACATTGGCCATGGTATACAGGCTGCAGTTGCCTCTGCAAACATCCTAAATTTGAGCTATGAGACCAGGTAGGCATTCTGGCTGCAAGGACTCAAGCAAATTTAGCAAAAGGAGTGGGATACATCCCCTTTAAAAGGGGTCAGGGTCAGTGTCTTCAGGATGGAGAGTGGAGTTCAGGATAAATTATGTAGAAACTCAATGTTTTTAAGAGCAGCTGTGAAGTGAGAGGGACACAGCAGGGTCTGCTGCCACCTCCAAATGCCTCTGCACACCCTGGCTCCAGCCTGGCTGGTCACTGCTGTCACTGCAGCTGTCACCCTGTGGCTTTGCTCTCCCTCTGCAGTGAGCAGCAGGGCTTGCATTGCTCCCTGCTATGTCAAATGCAGCACACGCTTGCATCTCCCATGGGGCTTGGCCTTCACTTGGGATCCCCGTCCATGGAGAATCTCAGAACTTCCCTTGCAGGCCTTCTCCTTCTTTCTGGTTGTTTGTGACCTCACCCCTGCTCTGGGAAGGTGATGGCTCCCTGCTCTGTGTCATCCCTGCCAGGCAGGGCACAGCCCAGCCTGGTGCCAAGCTGACCTGGCCTTTGGCTTGGGGAAATGCCAGGTTCAGCTGATGTCACCAGCCTGGCATCCAGCATACTCACACACCACGTGTGGCTTGTCCCATCCCTGCCCTTGCAATCTTGAGTAATGACACATGTTTTTTCCAGAAAGCAATCTCTTCAGAGCGAATTAATTCTGTGATTTCCAGGTGCTTCCTCCTCCGCACGACTGATGAAGACTTCCTGCAGCCAACGGCCAAGGCCACTCCAAGCCAGGACATTTAAATTAATCTTTTGTTCTTGGGGACTTTCTGTAGCTTGGTGACTCTGGGTGCTGCCTCTTTCACAGACCTAGGTCCTAAAGCTGCTGGCTAAGAGGCATTTTAGGGGGAAGAGGAGGGCAGGGTGGGAAGTGGCTTGTCTGGGGTTCTGAGCTGTGGGGAGGCTCCTTTGAAAGCTCCTTGCAGAGCATCCCTGGGTGTGGGGTGAGGCTGTGAGTGCAGCCTGGGGTCCACCACAAACAGCCTCGAATGAGTCTGCAGCTCCATCCCACTGTCTGAGGCCACCAGCAGATCCTGAGGATGTGGTGACTGAAGGCTGTGTTTAAAGGCACCAGATGACCTCTTCTTCCCAATTTGAGGGCTTCTTGAGTAGGATGTCTGCTTTTGAGCAGCACTGTGTCCTGTAGGTTCTCTGTGCATTAGGAGGAACTGAGATTTTGATGGGAACACCTTGTGTTGTGCATCTGTTTCCCCTCTCTCACTTATCAGGGGTTGGATTGTGCTGCTTATGGTAAAGTCCAAAATGGAGATGAAGCTGTGAAGCATGAACAAAAAATGTTCCTCATCTGTAGATACCCCAGAAGCACATCCCATTAATAAGGGGTGATGAGTCAATAAAATGCCTTTTACTCCTTGATGGAGACATTTTTATTCACTGCTTCTCAGCATAATTTAGTGCTGGGTCTGAGCCAGAATGTTTTCATTTTTGAGCGGATCTACATTTTCATTTTCTCATGGTTCTTCTATAACCTGACTGCATTGCCAGTACATATAGTGCTGGCATCACAACATTTTCAGGGCCTGTAAAAGACATGGAGCAGAAATCTACAGAACATGCCCCACACCTGTGTCCTACCTGCAGTGCAACCATCAGTACTTATCTCACAGGTACAACCCCTCTCAAAGATCTGTTGGTAAAGTGTATTTCTTCCATTTTCAATAAATGCTAAGCATTTCCTTATCCAGTTTTTTATCTGAGCAAAGAGCAGTGTCCTGGTGCTGAGCTGCAGCTTTTTGCCTTGCCCTCCTCATCAGGCAGCTCTGTCCTAGCAGGGTTTTTAAATGTGACAGATTTTAAACTAACCAGTTTAAAATGTACAAACCTGAAGATGAAGTCTTCGTGGTGACTGCAGGATTACCCCTAAGGGACAGGCCTTTGATGCTTTCAGCAAGGTCAAGTCCCTCTTGTTAATTCTGGTTCTACTCGTGCCCTGGCGTGGCTGCCAGCTGGGAGGGCGACACCCGTGTTACACAAGGCAATGTCGTCGGTGTTTTCCTTCTTGATTGTTCTGCGTGTAATTTGGATTCCACGAGCGGCACTCAGCTTATGTCACTGCACCCTTCTAATGGTGTTTTTCTTGGCTGGAGCTTTGATTTTCTTGGCCTTGCAGTCAGGGCATCTCTGCAGACACAGACACTGCACACGCCGCTTCCCCTCGCGCGCACCTCGCGAACCCAAACTGCAAAGGGCTGCCTTTGCCATTCCTCCTTTGCCCTTTCACAGTGCCAGCACACTCCTCTGCTCCTTTCTTTTTCATCTATCAGTACTTGGAAAAGTTGTTGCTGTCCTACCTGAAAATCTTTAAAGTTTTCATTATGACACAAGTGCCTAGAAGATGCCTGCAAGGATCAGGAGGAATTTGTTCTGCACAGGCAAAACCCAGCACTCGTGGTTGTCAAGTGCTTCTGCTCTAACCTTCCCATGGGACAGCAAAGGGATAAGGACAGGAAAATAGGATCATCAGGAAATGATGATGCAATGTTACCCATCGTGATAGGTGGCTGGGCATCACTCCTTTGCAGACCTTTGTCAGCAGCTGTGCAAAGCGTTTTCAGAGGAACTTGGAAGGATATCAAGGTACTTTTGAGTGGTCACATTGTGCTTGTCCTTTTCTGGATGCACATCTTCCCAACAGAATGAGTTTGGGATTGTATTTTTTCCTGGGCTGTTTAGCAAAGCCATTCCTTATTCCTGTTAGTTCTGCTTTCAAGGTATCTCCACCAACACAGGTAACCTAAATCAGTAGTGCAGGGCTCTTGATGGATTCATGAAAATCCTCATGGTTTTTATTCCCAGTAGTGTTATAACACAATTTGGCCTTCCTTGTATGAGCTGACAGTCAAATCATACATGTATGTTTTGCCACTTGAGAGTTGTGTTTCCTTATATATTACCAATTATATTTCTTGCCTGTGCTGTTTGTAAAGAACTTCTTTCTTCTCTAAATCCATCAAAAATTAGAATCTGCATTTTTCTTTCCTCTCCTCCTGTCCATGCACTTCTACTTCTGTGCTCTCTGCCCAGGGATGGTCCTGCACTGCTGTGTCCTGCTCCTTGGAGGAAACACAATGTCAGGAATCACGAAGCTGAGTGAGGCAGGGGCTGGGGTCCCTGGCTCCCACACAGGAGAGGAAGGAGGGAAAGGGAAAACTGATGGGACTGAGAGCTGACACACAGACCAGAACAGGCAGATGCCTCCCAGAAGGAATCTCCAAAGTAAGTACGGCTGTGCAAGCCATTCCTGCCACATTTCCAGAGAGAGACTTTCCTGTTTCACATGTAGCCACTCAGAAGTGCATGTTTGGATGCCCCAGGGTTGAACAAAGAGAAGTTAGGATCATGCTGTCAGCTGCACTCACATCTGGGCATGCAGCACCCTGAGCTCATTCTGTGGAGAAGGAAAGCCACGACACTCCAAAAGCAACAGGGTTTGCTCTTGTGCCAGGATGGCCTTTCTAAAAAAACAATTTCTCTTTCTCCACATCCCTCAGTCTTTAACCAGCTAGCCACTTTTCTTCCTCTCCCCTGTGTGCTGATTTTAGGCCTTTTTTGGGGACAAGCAGCATCCCCAGAGAGAAGGACTTGGGGGCGCTGGTGGATGAGCAGCTCAGCATGAGCTGGCAGCCCAGAAAGGCAAACATATCCTGGGCTGCATTAAAGGAGAGCAGCCAGCAGGCCAGATTCTCCCCCTCTGTTGGTGAGACCCCACCTGGAATGCTACATTCATCTCTGGGGGTCCAGGATAAGGATAAGGAATTGCTGGAGAAAGTTCAGAGGAGGACAACAAAGATACTCAAAGGGCTGGAGCACCCCTGCTATGAAAACAGGTGGAGAAAGTTGGGATTGTTTAGCCTGGAGAAGAGAAGGCTCCAAGGAAAACTGGGAGCACTCTCCAGTACCTAAAAGGGCTACAAGAGAGATAGAGAGGGACTTTTTATAAATTTTTGTAGGGATAGGACAAGGGGGAATGGCTCCAAACTGAAAGAGGGCAGGTTTTGTTAGATATTAGGAAGGAATTCTTCACTGTGTGGATGGTGAGGCACTGGCACAAGTTGAACAGGGAAGCTGTGTATGCCCCATCCATGGATGTGTTCAAAGCCAGGCTGGATGGGGCTTGGAGCAACCTGGGATAGTGGAAGGTGTCCCCATGGCAGTGGGTTTGGGAATAGATGGCTTTTAAAGCCCTTTCCCATCACATGATCCTGTGATTCTGTGATGTGAGGGATCAGAACCCCAGCTGACCTCCCTGGCAGGGGAGGAAGGCTCCTCACCAGCCCCAAGGCACCCACAGAGGGTGGTGGCCAGACAGGAGCTGCTCCTCTGTGCCTCCTCCAGCACAGGGGGGACAGGCCATCAGGGCAGGAGCCTGTGAGCCGGCTCTGAATCCCCCTCTGGAAGGCCTTCAGTTCCCTGCTCTCTGATCCAAGGCTGCTGTCTTGGCAGAGGCCTCCCCCCAGCAGTCAGTGGCAGACTCACAGCTTTGGTTGGTTGGTGTTTTTCCAGTGTTTGCTCTGACACACAATTAATGAAACGTAAGTACCTCCATTTATTGCTCTCTGGAGAATCCCTTGGACTGCAAGTCCTGGCCTTTGGGGACATTTCTATTGTTTCAGCTGCCACCAAAGCCAAGGGAAGCTAAATCACACTCTCTTCAGTGTGATTTTGGGAGGAAGCTCACCTGCCACTGTGCCCTGGCATTGCTTGTGGTTGCCTGAACATTGTCCTTAAAGAGAGACAGCCAAAGTGGCTCTGGCATTACAAGGTGACAGCTCCCTGCGAGGTCTGGGCTCTGTCACCAGCCCAAGCAAGGTCAAATCACTTCGAAATACTTGACTGATCTTTCAGCATCAACAAGCAGCCTTGGAAAACTGCAAGGAAATTCTGAGAGAGGGAAATAGTCTGACATAATTGAAGTAAACAAACAAAAGCAATCTGCCAGCCTCTGCTACAGACCTGCTGCCAAATCTGCCACATCCCCTTTCCAAGGGCTTCACCTGCCTGAGGAGCAAAGGTGACTCCATCCACCCTGTGCTTGCTCAGGTCCTGTATTTTTGAGAGGTGTGCCTGTATTTTTGAAGTGCCTGTATGGTAGTTGTGCCCTGCTGGCAGGAGATTTTCTTATTGCATTTGGTTTTGGGGCTGGACAGCCCAAGATAGACCACGAGGGCTCCCGAGCACAGTGTGCAAGGTCACACCTGGATTGATGGCTGCTCTCTTTAGCTGGTTTATGCAGCAGAGGCTTTCCTCTGCCAGTCCTTGC
This sequence comes from Zonotrichia albicollis, assembly GCF_047830755.1. Classification (NCBI taxonomy): domain Eukaryota; kingdom Metazoa; phylum Chordata; class Aves; order Passeriformes; family Passerellidae; genus Zonotrichia; species Zonotrichia albicollis. The sequence continues at coordinate 42,614,989 of NC_133825.1, forward strand.
TGATGGAAAACACCTGCTTGGCACTAGCTGCATCTTTCTAGATCCCAGAAATGTCTGATTAAAGCCAAGCAAAACAAGGGGCTGTGGATTCTGGGGGAGGTTTGACCTGGATCTGTGGATGGGTTTCACTGCCAGCTGTCCTGCCTTGCTCAGGGCACTCTGGCTGCACAGCACAGGGCAGGTGGGAGCTGTGTAACCACCTCAGACAGCCTGCAGGTCACAGAGCAGCATTGCCAGGGAAAACAAATACCCCTGTTTGCCATTACCTGCAGTGCACCAGGAGCTGCTGGGACAGCTTGGGGAGCAGGTGGACAAGCAAAGACCTCACTGTGGGACAGTCCTGTTCCCTGTGCCAACCACACTAGGGCTGTGAGTGAGCCCTAGGTCAAAGCAGAACCATGGCAAGGTGAAGGGACCCAGGAAAGGGACCAGGTGAAAGGACCAGGGAAGGGCACCACAGGTCTGGCTGTCAGCAGCCTGTGTCACTCCACATGTTAAGCCCATGTGAAGCTGACACCAGCTCATTCTGATTTCTCATTTTACCTCATGGATGAAGATCCCTTCTCCAAAGGAGTGAAGCCCTTAAAGAGTCATGTTTGCAAGAGTCCATCTAATCACTATTGCTCTGATAATCCAATTACTAAGGTGAGGCCAGGGCAGTTGATTAGTACAAGCCACTTACAGCATGAAGAGGTCAGAGCTCTGAACCCAAGTTTGGTTTTTTCAACCTCTTTGAAGGTTGAACTTGAAAAGTTTTCAGAGAATTTGCAGGACCACAACAGAGGTCTAGGCTGGCCAGCACAAGGTCTGTTTTTTCAGGCATATGCTGCTTTTACCCACAGTGTTGATATGAGTAATTCTCACCTTCTTCCTCTCCCCTGTGCTGGGTACTGACTAGAGTAAAAATAATTTAAGATCTATCATTTTCAGAGTATTTTTAACCACTTCCTTTCACAGTGCAGCCTCACAAACCCTTCTGTCTGGCTGCAGATCGCAGCTTGAATAAACTGCCTTGCATTTGCACCCTGCTTCAATCCATCTCCAAAGGCAGCAGCAGTTCCCAAAAAACTGCAGGCTGGATGGCCCAGGCAGTGTTTAAGGACACACCAACCACCCCAGAGAGAGCAATTGTGCCTGCTAGGCTGTGCTCACCTATCTTGTGTCAAACACCAGTGCACTTTGGTCAGAGCTCACAGACTTTGTGCTTTTATTTGCTGCTTCTCCTTATTCCACACACATGGGATTATTTTAAAATAGGAACTTCTTAAGAAGCTCTTAGACATCCATAGGACTCAGCCTGTTAGTCAGCAAGGTCCTTCCCTTGAGGCCTTTGAGCAGCCCTGCTGAGATCAGTGGGCAGCTGTAGATGGTCAGGAGCCCAGAGAAACTCAAGGGCCAGAGGATTTCCACTGGAGCAGAACAAACACACAAATACCTACCAGCATATTTATACACAGTTCGATGAGAACAACTTGTTCAGCAGCACTCTGCTACTGCAACAGTTACATTTATGCATGCAAAAATCTCACAGAATTTGGCACAGACCCACTGTGGTTTGATGCAAAATAGCCTAAAAGCAACCGCAGCAACAAAACCTCCAGCAGAGCTTGCTATTAAAAATCCCCTTAAAATAAAGCAGAGATAGAGAGAGAGAAAAATAGCAGTGATGATTTCCTCATTCACAATCAGCCAGAGGAGAGAACTGCTAGCATTTGGTTAGATATTTATCACACGGTAGCTGCAGTATCAGCCTGGCTACTTCAGCACTGAGCATTTAACATCGCCATGAGAGCCCTTCCTCTGCACACACAGCTCAGCTGGGTCAGGCTCAGACACAGACCAAAAACAGGGCTGGGAAGTTGTTTGCCAAATGGCCCTTGCAAACAGCACCAAAGCCAAAATTAGTATTTGAGGAAGTTTAGCTTCAGGCTGTTGTTTCCAAGTGGCAGCGTTAAATACTTGGGAAACACAAATAAACCTTGATTTTTGGTTACATCTATCACCAACAACTGTACCTGTCATCAGTGGAAAAAGCTGGAAGAAAAGCTGTAATCTGCAAAACAATTTCATAGCATTTCAATTTTCAAGCATAGGGTAATGCAGGTAAATGTAACCAGAAATATCACTGGGAGCCTTTGGCCTGGTCCTGGGGAGCTTGAGGCTCTTTGCCACTAAATTTCAACAAAATATAGGACAGCCCCCTCTCTCTCATTTAAGGTATTCTAGGAGATACTAGAATAAACTCCATAAATTATCACCTTCACAGTATTTTTTTTTCCTTTTTCTGGCTCCCTGCAAGGGCAGGACAACCCATATCAATCTCATTCCCAGGTTTTTAATAGAAGCACTGCCAGCAACTATGCATGACCACTTACTACTTTTATTTAAAAATACTCTCATGGCTAAAATACAGAAAAAAACACCTAAGAAACTAAAATTCAACTCTGTTAGATCTCTACAAGAGCATAAATAAATCACAGGAGCAAATGTGGAGGTGGAGCCAAGGAATCAGTCCTGGCTGCTGGGATTGTGGGATTCCCAAAATTCAGGTTATGGAAGGGGAAAGCACCGAGGGTACCGGCAGGGACTGCAGTCCTTGACTGCGGCACATCTGTCGCCTGTCCCGCGCAATTCCCAAGGGATGAGCACCGTGCGAGAGGTGTTTTCCCTGGCTTCGGTTCCTCCCACCGGCAGTACCGGAGAAGAGGCACTGCCACCTCCTGTTTAGCGGCTGCAATCGGCAAGCAGGGGCTGGGGCAGAACTGCAGCTCTGCTCGGATTTCCTGGGCACAGTCAGACCCACCCGAGGGGAACAAGAAGGGCTTTGGTGTAAGAAGATTTTTAGAAAGCTGGGAAAGCAGGTCTTAGAAAGAACAGAGAACTCAGAACTAGAAGCAGCTGCAAAATCTGAAAGCCGAAAAAGTTACAATAGTATAGTAAGGACATGAAACATTAGCTTGAGTTTTAGGCTTAGCTAAGATAGACCTTAAGACTGCAGAAAAATATGCTTAGTAAGATAGTAGAATGTTTTAAGCTTACTTCATTACTTAATAATGAAGTATTGTATATTGTTAATAGAAAGAAGACAAGTAAGCACTGTGTGAAGCAGGTGTACCTGTACTTTTAGTGATTGGTAGAACAATTGTCTGTAAGCTTTAGCAATGTTCTATTGGTTAGAAAGTTTTAAAAATGCTCCATAACAAAAATCTTAAGCTGTTGCTGGTTGTACATGAGCTTTTGCCATCTTTCTGTTGTCTCAACTATGTAATGAGGCTGATGCTGCAATAAAAGCTCACGTAACATATCCCAGCAGTCCCATTCTATTAGTAAGAAGACCTCCAAACACCATAGTGGGATAAATCAGACCCAAAGCAGGCTTTCATACATTTGTATGTTTATTATTTCAAAGTACAGTATATACATAAGGTATAGCAATACCTTTGAAAACTTTATACAGAAACAAGTATCTACAAAATGAAATCAACAAGACATTCTGTGTACAGGACTTACACACATAGATTGGAAGAATCAACAGTTTCAGTTAGAACACGAAAATGGGAAGGAAACACCCATCCATCTGGAAAAGCTCTAAATACCACCCAGCTCCCTCTGCAACACAGGCACCTGTCCCTGGACAGGTGAGACAGGGAACACCTGAATCCTTGTGCCACCTACTGCTGGCACAGGAAGGGGGAAGGCCCCTTGGACAGACCTTGCCCTCTGAACCCCTCCCTAGATTCAGGTCTCTGCAGAATGTGGACACTCAGGTTTTACACTTGATGCACTGGAAGCCAGACATACTGTTTTTAAATTTTTCTATTTTTAGTTATGAACCAAAAACGTTGCAATTAAAAATATTTTAAGAGAGATACTACAGGTGTTGCCAGCAACAAGTGAAGATAATGAGAAAATGTTCAAGGAAGAAATCAATATCCAGTTTTCTGGACATTATAATTTAAAATATTGCACAAGTCTGTATGGCAGCAAGCCAGTGATTTCTGTAGCACAAAATTGTATTCTTCAGGTCAGAGGGTCTGGCTTCTGACAATGACAGTGCTGGATTTTACAGAGGGTGGAAAAGCATAGGCAGCTTTCTTGTAGGGCCTCTAACAACATCTGTTTGTGCGATGTTTGAATGAAAAGAGCACCCTGAGTATTTAAGAAACAGATGTTTAAGCTTGTAATACAACCAGCCACAAGCTTGGAATTTTCAAAAGCAGCCTGTGGCAATTCCACGTCTAATGGGCACTGAATTTCAGTGACATGCTCCAGGCTGCCTTCATGATCAGTTTATCAATTCACCAGTTTGTCTCTAAAATTCAGTTTATCTGAGGACAGTTTTCAGTTTCAGGTCCATAGTACAGTTTCCAAAACAAGGATAAGTGGGATGAGATGGCTACAGAAGGCTCACACCCACCCCTGCACCAGCTGGTGCTCACCTGTGAGAGCCACCCCACAGAAACACCTTTCCACAGAAAGTGTGCTCAGCGCTGCACCAGCTGCATCACACTCCTGACCAGCCACCGCATGGCAACAGGGCCAGCAACGTTTTATGGCTGGTACATCACTGCCTCTCAAAAAGGAGGAACATCCTTGTGCCAAGTTGCTGGCTGACCCCATCAGGCACTCATCACAAGTGACTGGAGAGTCACCTGCCAATGTGCAAGCCAGAATGACTTTCCCATCTCTAACAGATATGTTTAAAGTAACACCTGTGGATGAAGCTTTGGTCCATGAAAACACCATGCACAAAAAACAACGTGGTATTTTGGCTGCTTTGTGTGTCTCCATAACCAAGGGGGGGGAAAAAAAGTCTGAGAAGTTATTAGTGCTACAAAGAGCCAGCAGCATTTCAGCAGGGCAGGAGGACAGCTAACTAGGCTTCTCAACTTAAAAGAACAACCATGCCAAAAAGAAATAAGAATTTCCACAAAGCCATTGCACTGATTCCATCTGCACCACACCCCTCCTTCATTCACACTGTACACCTGGAGAACATACAATAAAAGATTACAATATTAACATGGTACTAAAATACTGGAATCATTCAGCTCAATGCCTGAAAACATCCAGAGATCTGGTACATTAAAGCATGAAAACACAAACATACAAGAGCTAAGCTATGTTTTAGCATGCAAATTGTTCTAAAGTACTTTCTCTCAGCAGAAAGTCCAAGCTCAGTCATGAACAACTGTCTGCTTCCTGGAAGCTGTGACAAATCTGTTTCAGCACAGCCAGGTATTTGCCTCTTCACATAACTTAACAACAGTAAAGCAGAAGTAGTCCCATGACTGGACTGGCCCAAATTTCCTAACATTTCATATAATCATTGCTCTCAGGAATTAGAAAAATAGATGTATAAAAACCCACCCAGATTAAAGGCTTGCAGTTTCTATATAATACTTGCTCAGGGTTTAAACTATATTTGCTCCCATTCTCCCTTTTCAAAGGAATATTTAATCCTTTGACACTGAGGGGACCTGCCATCCCAGACTCCTGAAGCTCTCTGGACCACAAGCCAGGTCTTGATCCCACAAGGATTTTCAGAGATGCCTATCTTTAACTAACAAGGAAGTTTCACTGTCTTCAACCAAACTATTCAAACTAAATTGGGCTTTTTTGCTCAATTTGTTTTATTACAAAGCTCAGGCAACTTAGTGGCATGTGGAAATGGAGTTCACATCCCTAAGTCACCCAGATGTCTGATCAATTATCCTCCTCTGTGCTGCCAAATTCAGGTCCCTCATTTGGTGTACAATGCAAACAGTATCTGCAGAATCAGACAGATTCTCCCCACAACCCCTTTTTGATTAAAGTAGCTAAAGCTTTGCTATTCTAAATGTACATTGACTCTTCTCATGGCAATAGGAAGTTCAAGTATTTAATAAAAACCTGAAGTATGTATTTACAGGGAGATCTGATCAATTGATTTTGGTCAAAAAGTGATAGATACAGAAACTGTGCATTTACTGCTGGAATAAAGATATTTCAGATCCTGTGTATTACTTATCCTGGAATTAAAATGTGAACATGATGTTGTGACTAACCCAAATCTTGTTACCTTGATACTCTTCCTCCATCACCACCTCAGCCACTGAAGGCTTAAGTAACAGTTTTCAGTGATTTTCACCAACTTCTTCACAACAGTAAAATCAAGCAGTTGCACAGATTTCTGTGCCACTTTCACAGTACAACTATTAAAATCCCATTCAGATCTATTTCTTACCATTATTGTCACTAGTTGGTCTAGCCACAGCTAATGAGAAAATCTATTGGCTTCCATTTGTCTTTGAAAGCAGATGCAATCACCATGTCTACATGTACTCACATAGATTTACAATGGGCAGCTGAAACTCCTAAATGCTGTTAGTTATGCAGAAGCCCAGAGAACTTTATTAACCAATTATCTGATATCAGACTTCTTTTGATCCATATGTCTAAGGATCAAGGGTTTACAAAATTTGCTGAACTGATATTGGTTTCAATTACATGAATTCAAAAACTGAATCAGAACACTTTCTAATTCCTTAGTTTTACTGTTGTTTCACTCCTTTGGAATAAAGAAATTGAGGAGCTGAATCTAAAGCAGAAAATATGCAATATCATGGTCACCATTTAAAACCCAAGATTTTGTAACAAAGCATTCTTCCATGCATATGTCAAAAATGCTTAATCAACCCAAAGATCAGAAATAATATGCAAGAAAGGAAATAAATGTCTTAAAGCCCTTAAAGCTCAGTAACACTGGATATGTTCAATAGCAACTAAGACATAATTGGCTTTATTTTTTTTTTCAAGCTCCATCATTGACAAACTGATTAATTACACAGTGCAGAAATTAAAATCTCATGGCAACTCACTCCAAACAGTCTGCACTGCAAAGCATCAGTATTTGAAATAGAAGTTTCAGATAAATGTAGTGTGCAGTGAATTTCAGCAGCGCCTCAGGCTGGTCCTGGGTAGCCAGAACCACACAGATGCCAAACCCTGTTGATCTCTCACATGAGTGAGCCTGTGTGGCCAAAGGCTTCTTCTGCAAAAACCCAGATGCTTGTGCTGGCAGGCAGAATGTAAAACAGTGGTCTGTAGCACCTGCCTTTTCTGCATCTTCAGGTTGGTTAGTCCCCAGAAGTTTTAGTTATGTCTGCTTTATTCTCTGTTCCAGTTCATGTTTGTGTTTGATAAGCCGTTCTATTTCTGTTCCTAGAGTCTGCAAGTTCTCCTTTGGGGGGGGAAAAATGATAAGGTAAGTTATACAGGGAAATGAGTCCATCAGCACAAATGCACTAATAAGTCAAAATTACAGCTTATGTCAGCAGGTTGATACTTTCAAGTACCCAGAACAAATGCAAATGATTAGAGTCAGAAAAAAACAAACTCATTTCAGTAAGAAACTCAAAGCTCTTGGCAAGTCCTCTTTTGCAGTTACCAGTATTCTACAGGATGTCTAGAAGGTAGAATGTTAGTTCCCTTAGCATTCAAGGGGAATGATGATTACAGGAAGAGATCTCCAGCTTGTGCAGAGCCCTGCAGCCCAGCTGGCAGCCTGCACTCCATTTTCCAGCCTGCCACCTCTCCCTGGCAGCAGATGTGCTGCCCCAGGAGCAGAGCCTGTGCTCCTGGCCCTCATGCCCAGGGCAGAGCATGGAGAGACCCTGCACTGCTGAGTGCACAGGCACTCCAGAACTTCAAGCAGCAGCTCATTAGTGCAGCATACTCTGAGGGTCCTACACTGGAGGTACATGGCCTCATGTCACATAACTCCCTGGTTAACCCCAAAGCTTACCAGGGCACCAAATCACAATCAGCTGACTTCTCATTGTCAGCCTTTAACAACATGCAGTGAAGGGAGCACCTGAGAACCACAAGAATGTGCAGAACTGGCACAGCTACTCACTTTCAATGTAATATTCTTCAGTAAGGTATCTTCTAACACAGCCTGAAGCTTCCTGTTTATCTCTAAGGAGAGTTCCAAGGTGAGCCCACTGTCTGCAGGGTGAGATGTGTACAGAGATGCCATGATCCCCCCACGCCTGCTCAAGTGAACTTTGTTGAAGTCAGAGGCCTCTGATGAAAGTGTTCCGGCTTCTTCCCGCAAGATGTAACTCTGGATAATTCTGGAGTGAAAAATAAACCAACAACATCACAGCATTACAAGGCAGAGAAGAGTCATGCTGAAGTAACTTCAGATTCCTGACATGAGTAATTTTATTTTCAGGCAGTACTATATTACCAAATAAGCAGTAAAAAATTACTCACCCAATTTCTATGTCAGAGGAAAACCTGAGATACCAACAGTGATACAGGAAATGCTGGTAAGCCAAGAAACTACAATGTGCAGGTTTACTTATTTAAAAGTATTTTGAAAAGCTACTGGGACAAGAAAGCTAATTTAAAAAGTTTACTTTTCTTTGCTGAAGGACTCCAGACATGGAATCCTAAGCTTTCTATACATGAGAAAAAAAAAATACAAAGCCACTTCTCAGGAGTCTTCCCAAGCTGTAATCATGTTCTGTGAGATGTATGGACTCATTAAGCAAGGGCTGTTCCTAAAAGGCAACTGCACCTTCCAGAAGCAGCTTTATGCCAGCATTTCTTACCCTCCTAACTGAAGCTCCAGACATTATCCTGTAAGATGAGATTTTCACTGAAGTGGAATCTTGTCTCTCACATTAACCACTGACCAGCTTTGGCACAGATACATCATTTGTTTGATGTGTATACCAGAGTACCATCTGGAATAATGCAGATTCTCCTTCCAAAACAAAGACAATCAGCACCCTTTTAAGCACATGAGGAGCATGGACTCTTCTGTTAGCCAGTGGCAGCAGTCCACCACAAATCAGCCACCTGCTGACCATTTTGCTACCAAAAACCTACTTGTGCCAGTTTATTCCTACTGAAAAAAAACAGTAATAGTACTAATTGCCAAAAACTCGGCAATTACTATAACTGCTGGGAAAAGAGGAGGGAAAAAATACCACAAAACTAATTCCACCTTCAAAATCTACTGTCACTGCAATATTTTTACTGTTTTAAATATTTTCACTATGACAATTAGTTTTCTTACTTGTCTAGTGCATCAGCTCAACACTGAAAACCTGCATGAACAGAACACAGAACATACTTGGTTTTTTTCCTGATTTCCTCCACCAGCTGTTTGATGTGATCCTCCATAAACTCCATCTTCTCATTTTTTCGAGCATGTGCCTTCTGCAGCCTTAGTATTCTTTCCACCAGGACAGCCTTGTCCACCTCTGGGAAGCTGTCCACAGCCACTGCAGAGCCGGTGTTCTCGGGGGAGCGATCCTCGGTGCTGCTGCGCGCGTTCAGGGACCCTGCCAACACCACAGCGTTTGTAAAAACCCCTCTGGAGCTCTCATCACATGAGGTGCCCCCAGCAGAGCAGAGCATGCACTCACTACCTATCAGGAGGTGAGGATACCTTCCCCAGGATGCCAGTTCCCCTTTATGGTAGTGGGGTTTTCTCTAAAGGGTCCTTGCAGTGTTGAAATGAGACAGGCTGGGACAGCGGTGCAGTCCCCTCCTGTGGGTGCACTGCCTCTGCTCTAAGTGCACTCCCTTCAGGAATGCTTATCCCCACATAAACACCTTCATGCCCATTTACTTTGCACAAGACTGAGCTGATTTTAAATGCTGGTTTTGGAGTAAACTAAAATTACAATATCATGAAAACTGTACAGACTCACAAAGCCCTACACATGCAGCACTGATCACTTTGAGCTCACAGTATTTACTTTCTGCTGCTCTTTCTAAGCATTTGTCTCTCTCACACAGTGAAATTACAGGACATCTGGACAGAACTAACCCAACCTGAAACTCAAAGAAATCAAGGAAGGAAACATGCTGTTTTCAGTGCTAAAGATCACTCCTTTACTTGTACTGGATAGAAAATAATGAATATTACATAAACCCACTGATGTCTCTAATGATGCTAATTGATTTCTCATTTACACAGTCACAACTGTCAATAGGGCAATTAAACAACGTTGGAACCCACTGCTCATTTTTATTTTGCTTCTGGCAGCATGTAAAACGAGCATGTATAAGCTGGAGTCCTCTTGAGCTTCCCTCCAAACATAAAAGCCATGAAATAAAAAAGGCAGGTATTTAAAAAGAACCAAAATATATAAACATCATAAACATTACACTTTAATCTCATAATAAGCACCTACAACTGCAGTCAGTCAAGTGCATTTTGCTGCTTAGAGGCTATTTTGTCAGTTTTAATGGGAGGCTGCCCACACACTGCATATGCACAAACCACATAAAGAGCAAGCACACTGTGGGCAACCTTGTTAAGACTGAAGGGTTGTTTGGCAGCCCTGCCATGTGCTCCATTACCTGATGAACTGGAACGGCTCCCCATGCTGCTGACTTCTTTGTCATAATTACCATTTTCCATCTGATCCAATTTCCTCCGTGCTAAAAGTATTAACAAAATGATGATTAGCAATAGCAGACTAAGAACTAAAAATTACAGTGTTACCCAACATATAGAACCTGTAATCATCTCTGACCTGCACTAATTTAACATGATGTGACAACTGAAAGCCAATGGTAGCAACTAAAAGTAAAACCCAAGCAGCACCTGGAGGTAACACCCATCACGATCCCTGCACACTGCTGTGTTTGCCACTTGAAGGGGTAATCTCATATAGGATTAACTGGGACCATTAAGACTTCAATTTGATTTTACTTTTGATTAGTTCTGCCATGTAAATCACTACTGATGTCAGCAACTCTGTTCCAGCATCTCCTAACTGTGGCACTACAGCAGTACTTGTGCCAGAAGCACCACTCACTCCGTAGGGATCAAGAGGGAAAGCACACAGCTGTTCTTATAAAGGGACATGGAACCCGTCTTGCAAAGTGCCAATAAGGATCTCTTCTTTCAAACACATTTGATTATCTTCAAGTCTATTTTCTATTCATGCATTGTGGGGTATTTGATGACTTTATCTGTAGACAAAATTAGTCATCAGTCTCTCCATATCCACCTTTAAAACTGAAGAGTTCTGTTCAAAAAATAACCAGTAATCCCTGATACAGTCAGCAGCTAGGAAACTTCTGGCAGCTTCTGAATATACTCCTACACAGACCAGGATCTATATATACCTATGGTGACATTTCAGTAGTCAGATATATCATAACAAAGACTAAGCTCTTTTGAAATAAATATTTCCTTTTATGTCTAAACTCACTTCAAAAGTTACACTTCAGATTGAAAATTATCACAAAGACCTGAAATTGCAGTTTCCACAAGGTCTAACTTGCTCACTGTCATTGTCTCCAGGGACAGGGAGAGCTTGGAGGGTGACACTCAAGCAGTGAGCACACACAGACAGGACCTGAATCTCTAGCAGACACTGAGGGGGTCACAGATAGGGCTGTCTCATAAATGAAAATAATCCCCACCCAGCTGAAGTTGTTTTGTGAGGTCTTTCAGGTTGGCTGCGTGCTTGCGCTTCTGGGTAGCCAGGTCATCCTTCAGCTCATCCACACGGGTCTTCAGGGCTGACACCTCCTCCTGCTCTGAGGCCAGCTGAGCCTGCAGGGCCTCAACCTCGGACTTCCTCTGATTCTCCTCCTTCTGTAACTTGATGGCCTGGAATTGGGATTTGTTTTTCAGTCATACACAAAAAAATCCTAGCCTAACCACAGTGCATGCTCAACATCTTTAACTGCACATTTCACCTGGGGATTATTCACACTTTACATTTATTATTTAGGCTGAATGCTAGCATTTCACATGAATACTAAGATTCCTCAACCACCTCCAGAACTTCTACATGATACAGTACAAAGTCACATTACCTTCCATGACACACTAAGTTTATTAAGAATGACATTTATCTCATAGTACAAACAGGACCTGAGGAACAATTTTCAGTAACAAATTTCACAGGCAAATTAGAACTTTTTGTCTGTTTCACTTCATCTGGAAGTGAACAACTTTCTGCTCCCAAAAAAATCCAGAAAGACCTCCTCATTCCTGTGCAGTGTGCCTTAAAATTTCTTTCAGCCTGGGAACATGAGGTGTTCAAATCCCACTGCTACTAATGGCAAACTCAAGGAGAAAATGCAGTCAGGTAAATAGAGATACAAGGGTGTATTTATGTGCTACATCCTTATCTGCATCAGACATCTTACTGGAGCAAAAACAAAAAGCCCACTGTACTCACCAGATCATCTCTAGTCTGTTGAACACACTCCAGCTGATTCTGCAGCTCTCTTTCACTGTAAGAAAGCTTATCCAACTGGCTCTGTAAGGAATTGTTTTCAGACTGAAGCTGTGCATTCTTACTGGTTAATTTCTCAGTGAACATCAATAGCTCAGATTCTCTTTTCCGACTACCTTCAATGTCCTTCTGAAGATCAGCAACCAGAGAATTGAAACCATCTATTTCTTCCTTTAAAGCATTGATTTCTTGTTCATCTCTGTCAAAACAATTGTATCACATTAGGGATAACCTGAGCTTAAAGATACAAAGTTTATTGCAATAAAAGCATTCAGGTCAAGTCCAAATAAGGTACGGGAACAATTAATGACCCTGGGGTAGCTGTTAGTCACTGGATCATTCTAAATGTCAAGGGAGTTTTCACTTTGTTTCACAACACCTGCAGTGCTGAAATGACAGATTTCTGCAGCCCACAGAGGGCTCAGGCATTCTCCTCAAGGAAGGCCAGCTCTCCATTTTCAACTTCTCCCTATGACCTTCAGATCAGGGCACAGACAAAACCCTCAAAACCAGACCTAGTGGGTGAGAGGAAGGTTCGCAACCCAACAAAGTGGCCAATGTGTAAGAGGCCTTCTCTTCAGGAAACAGGGAAATAATGCAGTTTGGATTTCTAGGACAGCAGTATGGTGATTCCTGACATGTCCTTATCCAAGCCCTGCAGCTCTGAATCAAAGGGCCTGTCTTACTCCTTTACTCCTTGCCCCCAAAAACAAGTTCTTCCCGCTACAGAACAAGTTTTTGTTTCTACTGAAAGACTCTCACATCCAATCAGAGTAAAAATTGCTGCATCTTCAGTTATCATCAACATTCTACAGAAAATGTTTGAAATTAATTCCAAAATTTAATAGCTGTTAAAAATGTTACAGACTAAAAACCTCCCTCTTATTTGCTCTTGCAATATTAGCTCATTAATTCTTCCATCACTGAATTTAATACACCTTTTCCAAAGCTTTACTTTCTAACATCAGCAGAAAAAACCTCACCTTTCTCACAGGGAGTGTGTATATTCAAATTTAAAACTAAAATTAAAAATACACAAAGCAAGAGCACACATATCATTTAATTTCCTGTCAGTGTAATTATGAGGAGGATCAATTCATTTTAAATCAACAATCCTGTACTGTTTGCTTCTCCAACAAGAGCTGAGAACCAGACGTGTGCTGCAAAGTATCTCACCTGTAGCTCCCATTTAAAAACCTGTGCCAGAAGGCTGCATGTATGCTTGTATTTTACATTTTCAAATATGTTGTTTCATCATGACAGGAGAAAGCTCTACCTAGCAGTCAGGGTTGGATCAGACAAAATTAAAGGTTTAGACCATTCTAAAAGAGATGTCTAGATTATCCTTAAATTTTGCAAATGAAGGAGACCAGGGAACACTGGAGGTGAAGTTCTTCCCAGCATTCAACCTAAAATCATATTCCTCCAGTGAACAAACATAGCTAAACATTCAACATAATACAGTCTTTATAAATTTCAGGATGTCTACACTGAAATTGAAGTAAAAGACAATATGAAATGTAATGCATGGAATAATAAATGTTGTATGGGAAGGATACTGAAAAAAAATCCAAATTGAATAGAAATGAGAGCCATTTAAGCATGTCTCAATTACTGAGAGAAAAAGATAAGTGGAAACACACATTTGTAGTTTCACACTTTGATCACAGTCACTTCAATTCATTTGTCAAGATTCCAAGTGAAAAATAACTGTTACTGATCCCAGTGTAGGCTCCAGTAGCTTCCAGCACAGAGCAGTTTCCCTGGAAAGGCTGAGGACACCATGACAATGCAGGGGACAGGCACACAGCACATGGAAAGTGGTTGATTTGCTAAGCCATGAGGAAGGCTTCTAATTATGGAAATACTTTATACTGATAAATAAACACTGTTTACCCGAATGAGAGGGACAGACACAGGGGTGGTTCTGCCTATCTGAAATTTATCTATCTCCATTTATGCAGCACCAGTGGAACCAGCAGAGTGGCCAGCATTTGTATATCCCAGTCCATGTGGGATATAGACACAGGACCATGCTCAAACACTCCTGAATTGTACATGAGCCCAGCCCTCCCCTGACATTATTCCTCTCACATTCTTAAGTAAGTGAACTTCAACACAGCAGAATGAATTGCAGCCCATTAGAAAGACAAATGCCTCACACTGTCTGAATACAGCATCTCTCAAGTAAGTAAAATTCTTTCCATTAAATACTTCCATTCATCCATCACAATTTTAAAGCAATTTATCTTTCCAGTTTAATTGCTCCCCTCCATCTTCCAATAAAACAAGCACTGAGCAGACACCTAGAAGACAATTTCCTGTAGAGTATGTTGGAAATCAGGCACTTGTTATTCTAACAAAGAGAGATGCTAAATGAGATTTATCAATCTCAATCCCCTTGGTTTGTAAGAGGCCACCCAAGTTATCTTCAATATTAGCAGCACTGATTTAAATAAAGACAGGCATTCTTCAAATTACAATTAATTTAAAGCATCAATAACTTCAATAAAACCAACCCTTCCACATCTCAGAAAATCTTTTAAATCATTACTCATAGTGCACAGCTGTACCTCTGATGCTGATCCTGCAGTTGATCTACAGTTTTGACTCTGTCCAGCAAATTCTGAATTTCACTTTTCTGCCTATTTATTATTTCTTTATACTTGGATAACTCATCTTCTGTTCTTAAGCGCTCATCCTCTAGACACTTTACCTAAATGGAAAAACAAAAATAAATAAAACCAGAAACTATTTAGTTTCACAAACTTCAGAGCTAAATTATTCTGATCACATATCTAGACTGTAGTACAAAGTTCATGTGTTAGTTTTTTGGTGGTTCCAAGTGACTTAGACCAATATCCCAAAGTATTTCAGATCAAATAAGAGTCAGAAAAAACAAACAAACAAAATTAAATTCAACAAGCATGATTAACATTAGTTTTGCCCAAAGGCTCAAACTTATCAGCCTAATAGATTAGGGTCCATAGATATGACATTTCCCCACTACCAAGGCAACCATTCACTCTGTCTCCCTCCCTTTTTCCACAGTCCTATAGAGCTGCTCTGGAGGGACTGGCATGCTATTCTATAGACTGTCCACAAGTTAGGGACAGCATGACTTCCTTACCAGAGGTAAAAACTAATGTCACAGGTAGGAGAAGCTTACAAGTATTTTATTTACACTAAATTTAGAAGATTTAAAATATTTGCAGGATTACAAATCTAAAATGTTTCTCAACTTTTCAGCCAAATGAGGCACATATGATGAACTGTTGTGTTACAGATCAGCTCCTACTTTCTAAAAAAGGCTATGCAAAGTCAACAATAAGAGATCCTTTCTAGTCTCATGCCAGCCAATCTCTACTCACACTGTTTATTCCTGAATAAGTAAAAGTACAATTAGGAGTGGAATGTATTCTTGTTCCAAGAGCCCAGCACTGTGCTTTCAGCCCCACCCCAATCCAACTCAGCACACTTTACCTTTGTTCTCAGTGTTCGAAGCTCATCCATGCCTTCCTTAAATGTTCTCTTCAAGTCTTCCACTTCTTTTATTTTTGCATGATGCACCTTTTTTAGAGGGTAAAAAGCTCATTAAGAAAACTAAATGTACAGTGGCACCTCAAAAAAAATAAAAATCTAGGCCAATACAGGCCATCTCAACAGCTGAGAGGGCTTGAGGCAGAACAGGTACCCCAAAGGCTGGGTTCACTTCTTCAGAAAGAAAAGCAAAACCTCAAAGCTTCTTTATTCTCAGGAGAACTGAGAAGAAAAGTGAGACTGCACACTCTGGCTTCAGATACACAAATCCATGGCACAACAGGCCCTAAGAAAGCTCTGAGCAAACTGGCTCTTGGTCACCTCTGAAGAAGGCATGTGGACAGATGAGCTGAGGGCACACACATCATTAGGGAGTTTCACTTTGGGGCTAGCAAATCTCTACAAAAAACAAAGGCTGGTCCTTGTCTCTTCTTGCCATATGTCTTGGCAAAATACTGGTGAGGGAAAGGCCTGATTCAACTGAATTTGTGCTTTTAATTACAGCAACATTCATATTTATAAATGAAAGAGAAGTTATTTCACCTTCACTATATCTTATTTTCCGCCAAACTTTGTTTTTAAAAATTGAATCCAAGGTAGTACCTGAAGATATCCTCCAAAAAAGCATTGCTGGAGGGCAGACACCTGGGATTTAGTATCAGACCACCAAAAAAGGCAAAACCCAAAGAATGTGATATAACTATAAGCAGCTTAAAATAAGACTCTCAAATTTATAATTTCATGGAATTCTTAACCAGAAAGTGGACTCCACACAACGCATATTTACCTCCAGGTTATCAGACTTCTCCTGAATTTGTTTCTCTAGTTCTCCTTTAGTTACTCGGAATTTTGCATCCAATTCATTTGATCTGATTTCTTCTGACTCCTAAAGGGATTGAAGAAATGTACGTAGAGTTTTAGAGTTTTACATTTCCCTTTCTATTCTATGAGTGCACAGACAGCTTTTCACTTCACGGATCCTTTCCTGTAAGTGCACCTCTGATAATCCTGAAGATTATGCCATTATGCCATGCCAAGAAAGACCCCCACACTGCCTGTCAATCAAGATAAACATTTTCACTTTTATTTAACAAGTTTTCAGTAAAGTAAAAAACCCATCCCAATTCATCTCAGCTTTGGAGCTTGCACAGGATAATTCTTTCCTGCTACAGCTTAAGCTAAAAAGAAATGAAAAGAAGACTCAGGCACTAAACAATAATTTGACCTCTTGAGAAAATGTGCTTACTTGATAGGATTTTATCATTTCTTGACAGTTTTTCCTTATCTGATCTCCTTCTTCTTTTGCTTCAGTTAATTTTGTCATTGCATCTTTGAGGCGTTCTTTGGTTTCCTACAACAACAGTAATTAAAAGAACAGGTAAAACCTAGTAAAGTCCATTTACTTCATTTGAGAAGCACATTACTCATAATAAAACTGCCCTTTCTGTCTGAAAAGAATTAACAAAACAACAAGTCCGACACTGTTTTTCCCCTTGCTTCCATTCAGCTGTTAATTTATGTAATTCCATTTGACCCAACACTGAAGGCACAATAAAAGCATCTCTTGTTTATGTGCCATGCACATTTTCAGACAGCAGATTTAACTCTATCACTTAAAAACTAAGATAACACTTATTTCAAATAAATACACTCTCCCCAAACATAAATTTAAGAACAAATTAAAATTTGATGACCAAATTAAAGAGAATGCCCCAGTACATCCTCCCTTCACATCCTTTCAACATTTCCATTTCAGTATCACTATTTGAGAACACTATTCTGACTTTTGCTGCAGGTATTCAAATTAAACAGGAACACCACATTAGGAATAGTACATAAAAAGTAAATACTGTAACAAGTACATTACTCTGACTATATTTTCATGTAATGATATCAGCATCACTTCACTCACCTTGTGTGAATCCATTTCTGTTTTCAATTTGTTCTGAGCCCATTTTACTTTGATAACGTGAGAATTGATTTCTTCTTTCAATTTTTCTATTTCTCTGTTGAGTCGAGTGGCTTCACCATCCTGAGAAAATTTCACAGGTTTTTTTATAAAATTAAATGATCTAGTGTTTCTAGAATAAAGCTCCAGTTATCAAGTTGGTTTTTTTCTTATTGTCTGGGTTTTGAAAAACCATGCACATATTTCAGAATGCCTTATAATGCTTAAATTCAGTGGGAAAAAAAAGCCCATTAGTGTTGTGGTTAGAACAGCAAGGTAAGGTTGCATTATCGTTAGTATATGTTAATAGCATATATCTGTGAAAAGCACCACAGAGGCAATTTTTGTTTCAGCAGCATAGCTTCTAGTAATTTATTAATTTTTGAACCTTCCACAAGAATTGTAAAACACAGCTGTGAAGGACTATCAAAAGACTTGCATAATTTAATAATAATAATCTTACTGCTTTCTAAAAATGAGTGGCAAAATTTTGGATGAAAAATTCTATTGCTTTATTATCAATTTTTAGTAGTAAAAAAAGGGAATACAGAGTGAAAACATAGAAAAACAACAAAAAACACTGCAATAATTTAATGCCACTGCAGCCTTTATCTAGACAACTGAAACAAGCTGTCTTCTCAAATTTGTTAAAAAAAAAAAAAATCTCTATGTTTCACAAATTAACATTCAGGGAAAAATTAAAAGGAACTTCAAAAAGATTGCAATGAGAACTGAGTAACTTTTTTACCCTTCCCTTGGAAGGAAGACATTTTCACAGTTGTGCAATGGAAACTAAATGAGAACAGGTTTCTTTTACCAAGTACAATAGCAAACAAGTGATCAGGTTGTTCTGGCAGTGCTTTTAATCAAGTCACACAGCAGTCCTTGGAGTACCTTTGTTTCATAGAGCTGGTGCAATCTTCCTTTTTCCTGAGAAAGTTGTTTGATTTTATTTGTAAGCTTTTCTATCTCTTTGTTTGCATCTCTCAGCCTCCTCTCCAGGCCCTCCTTTTCCTTTCGGAGGTCAAGCGACTCCTTCTCCCCGCGGACGTATTTCATCACCATCGTCTCCTTCTCGTGCCGAGCTTCCTCACACTTCTTGTTTGCCTTGGAAAACACCAAACACAAGGAATCAAACCTTGTATTTCATAATGAACCAGAAATTTTTAGGATTGCAGTAGAGTAACATAACAAGGCAGGACTCAAAAGCTCCAGTCTGACAAACATTCAATCCCTCTTAAGCACTGAAATTACTCCTACTTTTAACAATAAATATTGTAACAGCTGCATCTTCACAGCTGAACATCTCAAATGAGTTATCAATACATGAGTAATTTGGTTTTTAGAAGAAAAGAAGTATAATATTTAGGAACAAAATTTTGCAAATACTCAGTACTGGTACTCTCTCTTCCTTCATCCATATACCAACTGCACAATTATTATCCAGTAGCTTGTTTTTCAGCTGGATCATTTCCAGTGGCTAACTTTTAAAGACTCCCCCCACCCCACACCTAACAAGTTCTGCCTCAAATTAGGAAAAAAAAAAAAATCAGACACTGAACTTTAGAATACATGCAACTGAGGAAATACTTGGTATAGTATGATATTAAAAAGGAAAAAAATTCCCAGATTTCAGTAATATATAAAGATAAAATAAAAGCTTTGTGCTGGAATTGAGAAAATTTTTTTTTTTTTTTGACAGCCTGTCTGAAAAAAGGTACTGTCAGCTTTTAGCTCCTTTTGAATCAAGTTCAGCTTACAGGTAAAGAAAATGAGATTTCCTTGAGAGCTGAATTCAATACATATAAAAATAGGTATTTTTTAAGAGTTATCAGGCACTCTGAAGTGTTAACAGCCATTTGGAAATTCACTGCTGACAGTTATCCAAAATGCATATATAACTGCACACTAGCAGATCAAATTTTGGAATATTCTGTCTTATTTAGTGATCCAATATGTTTCCTACAAGAACCAAGTTTGTTCAGTAATGTAGATGCACAATAGTTTAAGTTTCTTCAAATTACCTGTTCCATTCGAATGGCCATCTCTTTATGCAACTGCTGAATAGTATTTTTGGCTGCTGCATCTTGAGTTACAAGTCTGTCTTTGCTAGTTTTCACTTCTTTATTAAGCTCTTCTATTCTTGCTTCCAGCTAAAATACAACATCATTATATAATTACAGGGAAAATAACTCTTTGATCATGTTTTATAGAGGCAGGCATATTTCACACAAAATTAGATGCTTCAACAGATATTTACCTGTATTTTACACTTGTCAGGTTGCAACCACCCATATCAACATCTAGCTTTGCATGAGTAGGAAAAGCATGAAAAATGTCAATTCTCATCTTCGGTGAGAGTGAAGATGCTTCAAACCAAGTAAAACACCAGGCACAGTAATTTACTACACAAAATAACAGACTGACAGCAAGTCAGAGAGCTGCCAGAGAAGAGCTGGCTGCTATCTGAGGTTGCTTCACCTTCCATCCTTTAGTTCCTATCCTTGTGCCATATCCTTCACCATGCCAGCAAAGCAGCCATGCATCCATACTGAAATGGACTGGAAATTAATTCATTGAAAAAAATCACTCAGCAAATAAAGATGAGCTTAGTCATCATGCTGGCACTTTTTTTAGCCACCTAGTGAACCAAGTCAGAGACTTGATCCAGCTGAAGAATAATCCCCAGTGTTAACTGGAACACTTCCCAGAGGGTGCTCCCTGCCAAGTCATGCAAATCCAGCAGGAGCAGCCTGGTGGCTGCAAAGGCTGTGACACTGCCCAAACCTTGTTCAAATTGTGCCTCACAACTCTCCTCTTGTCCCAGGGGAAAGCCAGCTCACCCAGGTTGGGGGTTTTGGTTTTGTTTATTTGCTTTGGAGGAGAAGTGTCAGGATGCCAGGATCAGTACTGTACATTCTCTGCAGTCCCAAGCTGCTGTGTAAGAGGCAAGAGCCACCCAATTTGCTTCTGTTACCACACCATGACTTGACCACACTTTGTTCAGCTCTGCAAATGCATCATGTGCCAAAGAAAAAGCTTCGCATGTAAAAGCAGGCAGGTACAGTTTGTCTAGAGCTGTGAGTGCAGCCAAGGTTTCATTTACACAGAAGTTACCATAAAGCACTAACACAGAAATTCCAACAATAAAACACCACCTTCACAAATGGAAAAATGCAAGTGATTCACTGCAATGTCTCTTACAGCTCAAGTGCTATCAACAGCTATATAAAACAATAATAGTCCAAAAGAATATTTTCTGAAATATCACAAACACCCTCACAAGTACTTTTTTCAGAATGGAATAAAGCAATTGCTACATGACAGAGCTTCAAGAAATCATACATGACTCATGACAGAGCTATCATGGAAACACAGACAAGAAAGAATGAGAGAGTTGCTCATACTGGTTTATTCAGGCACAAGCATGTATAGCCTAAAAATAACACTTTTCAGTCACATCATGGAATTTCAAATATTCTCTGAAATCAACCATGAATATATGAATATATTACATGAATATATTCTTCTAGAACACTTCAAGCCTGACACCCTGCTCTGCGAACAGATTTCTGTGTGATGCAGACACCAACAAAGAAACCTGACAACCAGGATAGTCACCAGCACTTGGACAAACAGAAATTGGTATTTTAAGTGTTTCTCTTGCCAGATTTCCAAGATATAACTTGTAATCAGTTTCTAAAGCTGGCCAGCCAGCTGCAGGGACATCAGCAGATAGCTGATAACAGCCAAGCAGTGACACCTGGTGTGAAACCTTTTCCTCCCCCACTAAAAGCAGCCTCCACCATGCACACACCATGGTCCTCCTTGGCCTGCTGGGGTTCTAACAAACCCCTGAGAAAATTCCTGTATTTAGTACCTGCTACTACCACAGCAGAGACTGCCAGATAAAGAACATTTAAGCAACGGGAATCCATAAAGTCAGCTTATCCAAATTCACTAAAGGCATTTAGACAATTTCTTGGAATACAAAAGCAGATTTATCCTCTTAAAAAGCTTAGGATAACAAGCATGGGAATCAACAGTGGCAACAGTGACATTATACACAGGTGAAATACTAACCAGCACTTCTGTTTTGTTATCTGTACCTGTTTAATGATGCTGAGGTGCTGCTTTTCTGTTTCTGTTCGTTTTTTCAATTCATCTTTTAATTTGTCCTTTTCTGAGCAAATTTCCAAAATCAGTTCCTGATGCTTTTTATTTTCTTTAATCAATCTGTAAAGAAAAAAAAAATTAAAAACAAGGTACATCAGTACTGGGGTTTTTTGGTTGCTTGTTTTCAATCTCGAGAAACATGGGTTTTGCTAATTGATCTGCAAGTTTTATTCGAAGCCAGAAACCCTAAAGAAACCCATGAAAGCTTTACAAGAAAAAAAAAAAAAAGAATACTGTGCATGTGGAACTTAACTCCAAAAGAGCAAGCAGCAGCCTCCTTGTGAGGAAACTGCTTGTTTCCAGCATTTTAGGGTTGCTGTGGTCTATAATGACATGGGACATTTGGTAACCCTATGAAACTAGGGAATTGTAAATGTCAGTAATTTTAAGATAATGAAATACAGTAACTTCCAGTCAGATAGTGTCACCAGTCATTTGTCTGAAAACACAGAAATTTTATTTATTTCATGGATTTCTCAGAGTACCCAAGAAGTTCACAACCTGGTAAGAAACAGAATCCTGACTTTTTTAAGTCCTAAGTGGGTAACAAGTATCTGTGCCCATGCTCTTTATAAAAAGTTCAATTTTCAGCAATAGTTCCAGTTCAGCTGTTTGAAGCCAACTCAGACCTAGTTTGACATTCTAACATAAAACTCAGAAGTTACATTGTCAGAACTGCTGAATGAATAGTCTCACATGTATTTACATGTTTGCAGATACCATTACATGGTGGGTATTTTAGGCCACTAAATGCATAAATTTTTGAGAGGCATGCATTTATCTGAAAAAAAAAAAAAACAACTTAATTATCCCTTTATCCACCCCTTTGTTGAAAAAAAATCTCTGAACAAACTAGTCTCCTAAATTATAAGGAATTCAAAACCATCAGTTACAAAGAGCTGAGCACCTGTGATTTGCTTTCTAATCTATTAATGAATATTCCAGGATTACAAATTCTTAATTCATGCCACAGCTGCTGACATACATATTTAGATCTGATCACAGGAGACAACTGGGCTATTTCCAGAATGATGTTACAAGAAATTCTGCTGACCATCAAGTAAGAGACAAAACAAACAGAATAGCCTTTGGGCCAAACACAAAATGCTCCACAGTAGTTTCATACTCTTGAGGTGAGTTCCCAAGTGTCAAATGATTGCAGCTGCCCAAAAGAGAGTTTTTAAAGCCTTTTGTATGTATATATAACATATATATGTTATATATATGTTATATATACATATATGTATATATAACATATATATGTTATATATACATATATTTATATATAACATACACACATATAAAAACACTTGTCCCTGAGGAAATAATCGGTCCATGTCTGAAAATGCTGCCCTGCCTCTGAGTTTACTATGAGTAAGTAAAACTCTTAATCTCATGATCTCCTGGAATTACCTCTCTCTACACACCCACTACTTCAGATTCCCACTCCTCCTCTGTAACTTCTGAATGTCTAACTGTGCATTCTTGAGCCTTCCTGTCATCAGCTGACTCTCCTCACATGGATGGTTTCTGTCAGAGGCTAACTGGTGAAGTGCAACAGAATACTTTCCCTACTGGGACTCTGTCCCCCTGTCTGGTTTCCCTTCCTTTGATGTCCTCCTATATCATGGTACTGGAGAGCCTTATATGAAAAGTAGGACTCTATTTCCAGCTCTGCAAAAAGGAATAAATATAAAGTTAGAGGCTACATTTTGTTAGCAAAAAAACATTTCTAAAGAGGCAACAGAGTATTAAACGCCAAGTAAGGAATCATGAAATCAAGCAATGAACTGGCTTTTGATGAACAGAAATATTCATGTTGAATACTGCCTGGTAGAACTATTAAGCCCAGTTAATTATAACACTTATAAGCCATGCATTTCAGAAGTCCTCCTAAAAAATGTGCAGAGTAGTTTATCTACATATGGCACTTCCAACTCAAACAATACTCTCATCTGATTAACAACTCTGCTGGATGACAGCAGGAGATTGAATACTACTGGAAAAAGAAACAAGCAATTCTGAACATAAATAAAATGCCCATTGTGGGAGTTAGTACTTTCAAAGATTCATTTCTCCACAGACACATATGGACTGAATGAATCCTGGACTATTTTTAAATCACCATTACTGCTGCAGTATTTAAGTAATTCTAGACATTGGCAAGCTATTCAATGACACAGTTGGCTATTCAGTTCCTGCCAAATCCTGCAAGAATTCAGACATCTAGGCACACAATTTTATTTACAAGTACATGCCACAAGTAAAAATTATTCCTTGCTTAAAAACAATTAAAAAAAAACTCATTAATTATCCCCATACCAACTCAAGACAACTTGCTTCATACCAAAATGTTGCATGCAGGTGCACACAACATGCAGCCAAAATTGTTCAGCACACACCTCCAACTGTGAAGCACATACTCAAATACTCACTTTGAAATAGTTTGTTCTTGCTGTAGGTATTTATCTTGTACACATTTTTCAAACATAGCCAAGGCATGTTCACCCTTCTGCACACCATTGGGGAGCTTTGGTTCTTTTGAAAAATCTGTGGATAAGAGTTCAGACTCTATTTCCTTTAGCAAATCCTCCTGTGAGGAAGTCTGATGTATTGTGGAAATAAGTTTCTTTGTGCAGTCTGTGTCATAGGGGCTTTCTGAATAGATTTTATCACTTGATTTTTTCACAAAGTCAGACTCCTCCCTTAGATCCTGTAATATTTCCATTAATGATTGTTCTGTCTGGTTAGTTTTTGGATCGAGTTGTTCAAGTTCTTCACTAGGTAGATGTTCTGGTTTTGTGGAGCCCTCTGCCTTTGTTTCACAGCAGGCATTGGCAGAGGAGTCTGTCCCTCCACACTGCTGCTGTCCTTCTGCTGGGGCCCCACTGCTGCTGGTGCCATCCTGATCCGGGGACAAGGAACTCAATTCCCTCTCCAAGAGAGCAGCATCACCTCCAGTGCAACTGGTGCTTGGGCATTCCTCCACCCCAGGTGTTTCATCAGCCTTTTCTTTTTCTGGGGACTTGCAGGAGGCATCATCTGACGGATTGACTGGCTCCAGTGTGCTCTGCATTTCTGGTAAATGTTCCTCCATAATCTTCCTTTGGAAATCTAGATGGAGAATTCATATTACAACATGTTATATACAATATCAAAATAGATTGAGATAGGGGGAATAAAGACTACTAGAAAGTAAAATTCTAAGTGGAAGAATATTTAGATACATATTATACAGAGTTTGTTGATCTTTCAGCCCAACCTTTAAGTAAATGCTCCGATACATTTTTTCCTAAGAGAAGGTGAGAAATGAGGGATAGTGAACATGAAGCAGAGAGATAGTAAATGCCAAGGTAAGAAAAAAGCAGAACTTCTTAGAATTAATAATTCTACCATTTAAATCCACAAAAATTCCAAGTAATCACTTCTAAAAATACTTCATGACAATAAATAACCTAAAGATATTAAGCACCCAGGGTCTTACAGCTTTTACTTCCCTATACATGATTTGAAAGCAACAACATGTCTTGATTTATCCATTTTTACAACACAGGGTGACTCCCTGGTCCAGCCAGAATACCCAATTTCCTCAGAGTCCTGTCCTCACTGAGCATCCACACAGTAAAATGCATCTGCACCCAGGAAACTAAGGGAAGGGGCTGGGGGAGGATGGGGTGAGATTCTCTTTTCCCATCTGTTTTCAAGCAACCAAAATCCCCTGTGGAAGAGCACAGATGGGCTGTGGCAGATCTACTCTGTCAAACAGGAGCTTTCACAGCAAGGACTTGAAAAGCTCAGTAGAAGCTCTCTAGAAGGACACCATAGTGGGAACCAAATAGCCAGAATAATTATGGAAGAGCCTGAGTATAATACTTTTTGACTTATAATACTTTTTCAGGAATCTCAGATGGTCCAGTATCTGAAAAGACTCCCAGCATTTTTAGCAAGCACAGGAAGCCCTAATTTCCATTAGGAGAAATTAATTACAGCAGTCCTAACTTTTATATGCAACCGTATCCTCCTACACTGGAAATTTAGGCTATTTATAAACAAGGCAAACTTTTCATTACCCTTTGCTTCAAAAGATTTATGTTCAGGTCAACACTGGAACCAGCAAATCTCACTGCTTGGTTCATGCAGTCCAAACAAATGCTCTTTTGGTACCCACCTATCCTTTGATAACTTCTGCTAGTAATGAAAGTTCACAATGTACTATTATTATTCTCAAACAAAACAAACTCAACTGACAGTCTCAATATGAAAGTAAAAGTGAACATAACTACAAGAAAAAGTATTTAATTTGATAGCTGCAGAACACATTAGTTCCTACCTAATTAAAATGCTGTTTAAAACCAATGCTTTCAGACTAGTGCACTTTAAACAATCACTAATCACAAGATAATTTGCCAATTATGCAGTTAAGACAGAAGAAAAATTCACCTGCGAGTATCTGTTCCCTCTTGTCAAAAGAAGTTTATAATCCACTTCACACTCAGCTGAAAAAGATACTCTATTAGCGTAAAGCTGAGGAACTGGTTTTTTCTCTAGTAAGTTACTCTAGTCAAAGTTCCTGATGATGCTTTCTCTGGAATGATCAGAGGGTTTTTTTTTTACTTTGTTTTAAGCCTTTTTTAAGGTACTTCTGAAGCATTACAGAACATCCCAAAATGTGCAGTTGTTTGATGTACTACTGCCTGAAACCTGCTTGTGACTGCCCAGCTGCTGCAGTTCACCTTTACCACAAGAAAGGGAGTGGTAAAATTGGATACATGAACTTCCATGTTGGTTGTTACACATAAAATTTCCAGTCCAGTCAGCAAGCTGGAGGGTATTTATCTCCAGATGGAAGCAACAAGTGAAAAATACAGCCCTGTTAAATAGCACATTAGGAAGGTCACTCAGTTTTCTTTTTATTGTGTTACTTCCTTCTGTAAATAATACTGTGAATTAGCATTACAAAGACTAATCTATGTGGAATCAGAAATACAATTATTTGCACTACTCAGTCACAGAAAAAAAGAGCCACTGACTCCATATCCAAATAACTTAGTTATTATTAATCATAACTAAAGTGTAGGTTTTATATCAAACACATGAGGAATTTGAGTAATAACTATACAAATCAGTTAAAGCATGAAAAGTAAATTATGATGATTTAGTGTTCCCTGCAGCTGTACTTTAATTTTCAGTGGTACCTAGAATATAATTTACTACATTATGTTCACAGTCTCTATGATTCCAATACACTGGATTTAGCCTTATCTGCCCAAATATACCTGCACCTATCTGAACCTATGTATGACATAAATAGATTTTTTCCCCCCTACTGTCAATGAATAATATTAGCTTTTACCTTCTAATTACTAACTCTTAAACAGAAATTAAATAATTGATCACAGGATCACAGTTTATTTTCACACCAGAAACGTGCAGACAAAGAATTCACGTGGAGCAGCTGTCCATGCAAATTCATACTGACATTCAAATACCTCCTGAATATTCAAAGTTTGTTCTGCCTACCTCAGGCAACTGAATATAACAGCTACTTCCTATATAATGCCAGAGACAGAAAACTGCAGTGATGTCCCTGGAGAAAAGGCTCTTGATTTGTAAGCAAAACATTTGGTGTGGCACAAGAATCCTTCAGTCTAGCAGCAGCCAGTTGAGATGAAACATGCTAATATTTGACTGTTTCACATCAAATACACAAATCCATCAAGCTCCAGACAGTATTTGGACACCACCTGATAGGAGATCCACACCTTCCCAGGTTTAATATCCATCTAATATCCTACTAAAATTACCTTTTCAAAATCAGGGATGTACTAAGGTTATGTATACTGCATTAAAGAAACAAAATAGTTTAGTGGCTCTTATGATGTCTTCAGAAGGCAGCAAAAACAATCAGAAAAGACAAATCTTGACTGAAGAAGTGAACTGGCTTATGTAATGATATGTTTAAACATCAAACAAGCATAGTGTGTTGAGTGACAGCAAAGTGCTGGATTCTTCCACTGTTTTGCAAAGCTTCTACCTTCAACCACCTGCTCTGCTCCTTCCCTAGGCCTGACCATCATCTTTACAGCAGGGCAGAAGTGTGATGCTTGTCTCACCCTGAAGTCTGAGTCCCTTCTGCTGCCTGGGCCACAGGACCTTCTCAGGGCAGCACCCAGAGTGGCCCAACCCAAGCCTGCTTGCCCACATGCCATGAATGACTGCCATCCATCCAGGGCAGCAGGAGAAAAGCTCTGTCACTGCCCTGTGACACTCTGCAGCTGTGACAGGACTCTGTGTAACTGGTCTGACCAGCTGTCCTCTGTTTTACAGCTCCCAATTAGTCTGACACTCCACACATCCTCCCCATACTCCTGTCCCACAGCAGAGGAGGCAGCTGGCTGTGCTCTCCCCCAGTGCCGTGACACAAATGCAAGTGGAATTACATCAGTTCAGATCCAGGAATGAGGAACAGGAGCACAGCTCAGCCACGTATGCAAAACACCTCCCTACAAATCAGAACA
This sequence comes from Zonotrichia albicollis, assembly GCF_047830755.1. Taxonomy (NCBI): domain Eukaryota; kingdom Metazoa; phylum Chordata; class Aves; order Passeriformes; family Passerellidae; genus Zonotrichia; species Zonotrichia albicollis. The sequence goes on from NC_133825.1 coordinate 42,643,434, forward strand.
CAGGCAAGTTGTACCCGTCAAAGCCAAAACTGCCTTTTCTTTAAACAGCCACTGTTGTTTCTCATCACAGATGTGTCCTTCAAAGATGCAGAGAGCATACATACTTTTCATCATTATTCACAAAACTAAGCTTAAACCTGCACCAGCACAGATGATCTCCAAGTTCCAGAGTAACATCTAAAATAAGTAAGTAGTTAAATAGCTGGCACAGCACACACAACATTAAAGGCTGGTACTGGTAAGGATTACAGCCATTTATCACACTACTTAAACTAAGATGTGCTTATCTGCTAAATTGCTGATAGCACAGCTGACTGGAATCAGAGGCAGGGAGCAGAGAGCCTGCCAAAGGAGCACGTGAACAGCACACCAACTTTTGAATACAAATGTCTCCCAGGTATGGCAGTGAATGCAAAGACTCAGGAAATAGCATTTTTTATTTCACTTTGTTACACAACAGAAATGTCGCTAATCAAATAAGAAGAACAAATACAACAATGAGTCAATTAAGCTCTTCAAAGAAGTATCTGACACACTATAAGTATTGATTATCCTGGGAGAACATCAAAAATCTCAATACACACTCCTGTAACATGCCAACTAAAGGAAGAAATAAATTTCCTGTAGCTACCTTCAGCAGCAGTCTGGAGAAGCTCATGCTGTAACAGCAAATTCTCACTTCTGAGTCCATGCACTGGCACAGAGAAAAGCAGTTTCTGTAACACTCAGACCTCCCCTTTCCTCTGCTTACACTCCTAACTTTTTAGGGAAGCTGCTGGCACCCTCGTCCCTTGGCTGTTCATCCACTGTACTGGTTGGAAATCCCTCCTACCATGGCAGCACTGCTAATTCTGACTAGAACACCACCTTTCCCAGCTCCAGCCTGCTATCCAATGAGTACAGGCAAGGTTCTGGTCTGTTTTAATTCAATATTATGCCATTTCAAACTGCTTGTCTTTTCAATCTTCTTACTGAATGCAAATGTGATTCTTTTAAGTCCCTGCCTACAAAGGTCTTTTCCTAAGCACATGCACTACTAATGCTGGAATTTAATTTCATAAAATGAGGAGAATTTGACCCAAACTCTCAATACTTATGTTGTAAATAGTCAAGAAAGAGGAAAAATACTTTGTTTCAGCCAATTTCAAAACACAAGTGAGATGACAGCTGAAGAACCACATCAAATGCTAACTGTAGGAATCTTTCACTGAGGTGTGGCTGCCTAGAAGACTTCACTAAAAACAAGGGAAAAAAAGAAAGTGTGCCTTGTCACCTAGTAACTATCACAATGGGGTTCTTTACAACAAACAGATTAAAGAATGACAGAAATGTGTGCCTGGGGTGGTTCTGTAAGCAAATTTAAGGTCAAGGTCCTGAGAAACAAAAATCACTGCTTAAAGAGAAAAAAAAAATTACTTACACCTCAATGCCTAAAAATACTGCAGAGAGAGGAGCAAAAAAGGGCAGGAAGGAATAATGCTTCACAGACAAGTATGTGCATATACAAAACCTTGTTCAACCCAGGCTTGAAATGAAAGTGAAGAGCATTGAGCCAAGTGACTCTCAGGCAGAAAACCTTCTGAAAGAGGAGTAATAAAAACTTAATACAGCAAATACAGTTTACTGGACACCAGACACATTCAACTACACATTACATAATATAATGGCCAGTAGCAGTCAATTCTTTTAGCTCCTTTCAACAAGAAAGGGTTTTGCATCATCTTTGGGCAGATGTTTTCCATGCCTGGCTGTGCTCAGGAATCATCTACTCTCCAAAAAATACACATGCAACCCACAAAACTGTGAAAAATCATTTCTCACTCCAGCTCAGATCATATTTGCTGTTTACCACTGGATACGTAAAAAGCATCCAGACAGGTTTGATAGGATATGAAATAAGCTCATTTTTAAACAGAAGTACAAGGTAGCTTTCATCTTTCTATTTCACATCAGTCACAGCAGAGTACTCAAATTTCCTGTAGTAATGGACTAAAGTCTCAAAATAGTCAGAACTGCCACAGAGTTGTGATGCATTTCAGAGAGCAGGTGGGGGACAAGGAAAGGAGTGATGCAGTGCTCCAGCAGTCACAGGCAGATGACTCCAACACTCAGCACTGTCCTAAGTACCATGACAGGGCCTGGCAAGCAGCTCAGTGACAGGAAAATCTGGTGACACCAACACAAGCACCCCAAGTTCCCAGAAGTCCTTACTGCTCTTATTCTGATGTCACTGCACTGTGTACTGTAAACTTGCCAAGGAATCACAGCACACCTCTAAACAAAGTCCACATATTTACATGAAAAACCTAACTAGAAAATAAAGGCCTTGAAATTGCTTCAGAGCAATTCTCTTCATGCTGTAATTTGTGATCTGTACTTCCTGGTTCTTTCTCAAGAACTGGATGATAATTCACATAATTCCTGCTGTTACTCCTTATTTTCTTTTCCAAGATGGCACATTCTGAAGAAAAGTTCCACTGGAAATTCATCATAAAAATCCAAGCAAACATCCTTAAGCAGTAGTCTCTTCAAATGCTCTGTAACACTCACCCTCCTTCCCCTATATCCTTCCACTACCCTTCCATATTGGCTCTGGTTCCTGAACTCTGGTTTAGTGTCCAGTGGCAGCAACCAGGAGATGGGATGCTTGTCCTTTGGAGAGTTTCTTATGGAGACAGCTAGAAAAGGGGTTTATTCTTAACATGCTCAGGCTCCCCAGTGAGAGCTAATAATGACTTCTTTTCCCTAGTACCATCCCAGAAGAGTGGCAGCAACACATAGCTGAAATAACCAGCTGTCAGTCCCAGGCACTGTTACTGCTCTCTGTAACACATCCTAACTGATTTTACAAACAGCTCTGCTCTTCTGCATCCTTCTCTCCAATTCAACCAAAAATGCCTGTTTGTGGGTTTGCAGAGATTTTTGTTTGCCAGCTGATCCCAATGTTGTGGGAGCAAGAAGGGTAAAAATAGCTCCATTTTGATACTGAAGGTGCTGGATGCAGACATCTATGAATCATTCCAGTTTTGGCAAAACTGAATTTAGGAAAGCAGACATACAGCCTGCCTACTGATATAGAAAGTTGTGGGGTTTCTCTCTGCAGAGCCCAGTACTAGATGAACAGAAAATTCTACACCCCAGCTCAACCAGGTAGAAATGTAATGCTTTCACAATGACTGCCCTGTTTGTTCACCTGCAATACTTCAGAAACCAAAGCAGAGCACTGAAGCACCTGAAACTGTAGCTGGTCTGAAGAGATACCAGGAACTGTTCACTTTTAGTACTCTGGCTTTCTAACAGCCCTGCAATCAAGAGCCCTGTTCATTGATATGTGTGATACCTGAAAAAAGACATACTTAATTTTAACTTAGCTGTACAATCTTTCAAAGATTATCTAATAAGAAAATAATAGAGGTTAAAAAAAACAAGATACACACCAAAAGACTACTAAAAACTCCCAACTACCAGCTAAATCTAGAACTGGGAGGTCTGGAAGACAGATTTATATTTTTTTTTTACAATGAAAAGCATTATCCTCATAAAATTTTAACTGCAAAGAAAATACTGACTTTTTTTTTTCCGGTATCACCCAACAGCAAATTAAAATGCAGTCATGTGAATTTGCAAGAGGAAGTTATGTGTATTTTACAGCTGTTTTGAAGATTCACACTTACACCTCAAGTCACATTGTAAATCACTCTCCCATTACTCCAGCTCTCCAGAGTTAAAGCTCTCAGCAGCCTGCCCAGACACACCCATGCACTGGACTCAGCTACAAATAAAACATCCACTGTCTTACAGTGTTCTGTGTCTTGACCTGCAAAAGCACTGAGCACAAGTAGTTCTCATCTTATCAACGACTTGGAGGTGAGCTGAGACTTCAGCTCTTTCTGCTGGAATGGAATCTAACATTTACTTCACATGCAAGCCTTTTATTCAGTAATACTGAGCACTGTTTCAAAACATACCTTTTTTCTGACAAGACTTTCAAAAATTCTTATAAGGATCAGCAATGCCCTAAACCTATCCTAAAATAGCAGTTTTACATTTAACCCTTGGAAGTTCTTATTCAACAATAACCATGATTTTAAAAAAGGAATCTAGTGTACATGCCAACTCAGGATCAATACATATGCCACCATTTAAACTACTCTGCCTCCTACTCATTCACATTAAAGAATACATAATATTAAATTCCAATCCACAGATTGACTTTTGTACATGGTTCATTACACTCAAGAATCCCATCTTGGAAGCACCTCTCTTCGTGTAAGCAGCTACTGAAGCTCATGAAGCAAAGATAAATAGATAACTTTACCAAAAGCACATTTATCATTTATAGTGCAATAACAGGTTGGTTCTTTTCCCAATCACTGCAGTACAGACTAAAAGTTCTGCTGAAGAGAATTTTTATACTGTCTTACATTTCCACTCATGCACCCATGAAATGAAGTGACATATGACTGAAATGTCAACACTCAAAAGACTTTCATGATAAAGCTCTGATGCTCATCAGAAGACCCCACTTAAAGCAAAAGCTGCACATGAGCACCATTTGCACAGCTCAGTTACAGACTCACTTCCCTCTTGCAGGTTCCTGAGCAACAAAAAGAGAGTACAAGTGCTTTACCAGTTCAACTGCAAATTCAAGAGTTAATGTGAGATGCAGTATAATCCAGTCTAACACCAGAGATGGACTTTGTATTTCAAAGACTTAACCAGGATTTATTGGCTGAAGAATACTGAACAGAATAACAATGATTTGTAGAGTTTTTTTGACAAGTCACAAACATATGAAGCAACCTGTAACCCAATGTAAAAAAGCTTCACAAGTGCCCAGCATTTATTGGAAAGAACAAAACTTGCCTGAACAGTTTGCTCCACAAAGGTCTCTCTGTCTCCTTTAGCTATCATGCTATAAAATATTCCATTAGAAACACAATCTTAGATGAATCACAACAGAAAAATAAAGTACTTTCTATTATCTTTACAGACATTTTCCTAAGCCAAAGATATTAAAGTAATCATTAACAGCCAGACAACTGTTAGAATTAGTTGCCATTTTAATTCAATTTCCAATCTATTACACTTAGGTAAGAGATGAACCTGTTGGACAGTTTATGTGCTACCACGTGTATAATGGCAACCCAACAAGATTGCTAAAGAATAATTCTGGGGTATGAAAGCATTTCTAGCTTCTTACAGTTGTGTTGTTCATTGCAAAACCCAAAATGCCTCTCTTCGAGAACTTTTCACATCTTTATTACACAATAATCATTACTTAAGCAAACTAAAATGCTTTTCCAAGTCAGTGCCAACTTGTCATTGCACGAGAACTATTGGTAAGAATTTTACATGACAGTAAGACTAAAAATAAAATTGAAGAGAAATTTTATAGCTTGTTTTAGCTCACTGTAATCCTAATAATACTGTTACCTAAACTAATCTGGACAGGCTGACTCCACCTTTTTACTTCAGTTGTTAGATGAAGTTTTTGGTTTCTTTTTCCTAAGGCTACTTTTTCCATAGCTACTGTCTACTAGTCAACACAGTGATCAGCCAAACACACTTTCCTATTGTTTCCAGTCAATCCCCAGCTTACCTGTGTTTTGCATGGTATCTTTCACAAGAACTCTGTCACAATGGTTTTCTCAGACTAAGCATTACATCACCAGGTAACACTGCAAAACAGGGAGGCTCAACTAGAGACAACTCTGTTTTCAAATGAAGTTTGTGTAAGAAAAGAGGATTCTGCTAAAGTTCTGGTTTACATAAGGTACAAAATGCAGCTCTACTGTATAGCAGCTGTGTAGAGACACAAAACAAAGGCTTGAACTAAATTGAAAGGGACTGAGGTAAAAAGATCTAAAAAACCAAATAATTTATATCATCTAATGTGAGGTGAATTTCAAACTCCTCCTAGCTTCAGGTTTATATATTTGCTTATAATTCCACATCCAACACTAATCAGAGCAGCAAGTCACACAAGTTATGAAACACACTAAAAGGAGATGAACTGGACTGGAAAGCATCACACAGGCTAAGAAAGAGACAGAATTCTTAAGCTGAAGAAGAGATGATGCTGAGCACCCCTGCTTGTACTCCATACAAAAAAAAGGGTGCCCATTCCCAGCCATCCTGTATTTACAGACAGCACATACAGGAAGCAAAAGGAACATACCAGAGTCCCACCCACACTAGGTGTCCCAATATTAATTCACTTTTGCTCAAGATCAAATAGAAATAGAAAAGCTGTCTGTACACTGGGACACTGAGTCCTCCAGCCAGGCAGAACTTGACACAGCTTCTGACTCAACTCACACAAAGCCCTGCTTTGATGCATGTGCTTGAAGGGAAGGAGTGGAACAGTGAATATACACAGCGGTACTTGCAGGATTTCCTTGCTTTTATCAGTTTAACACTTCAACTCAATTACTCTTCTCAGGTTTTCAATGTGACTTCATTAAACACAAATGGCAGTGCCAAGGTGCAAAGCTCAGCATTTCTATCAATTCTTTGAACACAAGACAAGTACTTTAGAAGACAAGGTTTACTCAAACTTTGTATTTGCTTTCCTTTGCTTTCATCACAAGTTAGATAGTTGAACAGAAATGTACAATTCCTTCAAGGCAGCACCAGGTTTTCTATAAAACTCATGCACAGGGTTAATATTATGGTCATATTAACTCCAGGTCTGGAGTTAACAACTCCAAAATAAAGTTCATCAGTTAAGGTTTAACAGGTGAGGCTGGATTTGCTCCCATCATAACACAAGTCATGGGGTACACCTTGAGAGAGTTATCCTTTGTCATAGGAGCCCCAACATTGGAAGCTTATGTATCAGAGGAAAACAACACCCTAGCAACAGCATCCTTTTACTGTGAATATCACATGAGGCTTGGATACTTCAGGGTTTGCAATCTTCTGTCTTCAGCACAGAACAATTCTTACTGCCCCAAGTCAGTAAAATGAGTCTCTACTTCAGCAACCAATTAATTCAGTGCCAGCAACAGCGCTACTGTCACCTTTCAGGTTTTAGCACCCTGCCTTAAGTTCTGCTTACAACAAGGCCAGGAGCAGCTCTGTCCTCACCAGAACCCTGTTTTCATTCACCTTCTGACACTGATAACATCACCTGTGCAAAGAAGAATGTCTTCAGGGAGGGGAAGAAATCAAATTTACGACTGAATACACAAGCTGGAGAAAGCACACATTCTATGACAGCTCTTCCACACCTCTAACAGAGCCATAACTCTTGCTCACACTACAGAAGCCAGAGCTCTGACAGACCTTCTTACAAACCTGTAGTGTCATGGCACTGGTAAGATATGGATCTTGGCATATTTGGCACTGGAGATTGCAGCAAGTTCACTTCCAATGGCTCTTTTCAAATGTTTCCAGAATATGCCAAAAGCAGTAAAATTCCAGCCATGGAATTACTACTATCTGTATGGTCACTACATACTGAAAAACACCATTTGGGGGGACAGCAGAGTTCTACTGTTTTCAAACCTGACTTTCCTAGAGTTTCTCCAGTATCCCTGAAAACAAATAAGTAAACACTTCAATCCTTTAGCATGTGAAAATGTGAACTGTGAGCTCTACAGAAGACTGTAGTATTATAGACAATATTGTTATAGTATCAGTATTCCATGTACTTCTTGAAATTAGGGTCATGATTTTCCCCTCTATTTTGACATTGATTTCTTTCTGATGAGTTTTTTTCCATGCTCAATTTGAGGCAGCAGGTCTTGGACTCTGACTTGGAGGTAAGTATTATCCAGGAGGCTATCCAATACTGTCTTTGGCAACTGGAAAAGCAGCTCAGAACAATTCAGCCCAGAACTAAGTAAAGGATATTGCTTCCTGGACCCCACATCTACAAATTTAACATGCTTAATAACACAATTAAATCCAGGAAAACATTGCCTTTCTGTTTTTCATAGCTCTTTTAAAAGCTAGCTTCAGGAAGTTCAGCATTAGCTTCATATAGCATTAAGCAACAGAGCTGCTAATTAGAATCAAATTAACTACTCTCGGTATGTGGTTCTTCAGTCCTTTCCTCAACAGTTTGAAACAGTGAACCTCACAATACCAACAAACATCTGTCAACAAGCCCAAATCAAATCTTATAAAATGACAGAAAAATACTGTTTTAAAACCAGAAAAGAACAGATGACTGAAGATTTTCAGAAAGGGCTCAAGCCAATATACAACTAGCTCTTTATTTAAAAGAAAACAAATGACATTTCAAAACTCGCCTAACACCCTCCTGAAATATCTTCATACATTCAGTTTCTCATATCTCCAGAGCTTAACCATCTCCTCTCTAAAGTCAAGTGCAACATAAGCATTCAGTGCAGCCAGTGATTACATTAGAGAAACACAGCTGTGGCTCACAGTTTCAATCATTTCCTTATACAACAAAACATACTGGGGTAGGAGCCATACCTGGATTTTTAGTGTATTCTGCTTGCAACATTTTAACTTCTGAAAAGCAATAAGATAAAGCAAAGCAGCACTAAAGCTGGAATGCCATACTTCTCATCTTCACACATTTCAATTCCCTAAGAAATCCTCATTTGGTCTGCACGCAGTCTCGCTGGAAGTATACATGTATCAGACTCACCTGTGCAGACTATTTTCCGGGACAAGAGCCAAAATCTGTGAGCCTACATCACAATCATTTTGCTGAAGTCCTTCTTTCAAACCTACAAGGGCAGGCAGCTTTTACAAATACCATCTGCAAAAACAAGGACACGTATCCTACCGCAACAACGCAGCCGGCTCTAAAAAATAACCTTCATAACAGCTGCTGGGCTTCGCTATCTAATTATTTACCCATACAGAAAATCAACACGCAGTCAATGGAACAGCACAACGTAATTAACACCAAGGGAAAGAAAGCTGTACAGAAACAAAGGGACTGCGAGCCAGCCCAGGAGCCTGCGCTCCCCGCTCGGAGGTCCGGCCCGGGCAGGTGTTGCGATGGCAGGAGCTCAGCCCCGGCCCTGCTGTCACCCCGCTCCCTCCTCCTGCGCCTCGCCCGCGGCCCCGGCGCGACCCCTGCCAGCCCAGCGCCGCCACGGGCACAGGGAGAGCCCCTCGCCACCGGGGATTCTGCCTCCCGCCCGTCCTTCCCCCGCCCCCGCGGCCCCCAGGGTTTATCTGCGCTGACAGTGAAGCGGATCAGCGGCCCCGCCGCCCCTCCCGAGCCCGCCGGGCAGCGCCGGCCCGGCCCGTCCCGTCCAGCGCCCTCGGCCGTTCCGCGCCGGCCCCTCGAGGAGCCCGGCAGTGCCCGAGCGGCTTGGAGACGCCGGCACTGCCAAGGCGCCGGCTCCGAGCACGCACCCACCCACTCGCCCGTCCGCCCTTGCTGCGGCTCGGCCCTCACCCGGTCGCTACACGGGCAGCAGGAGCAGCGGCGGCAGCACAGCCATGGCTGGCACAGTGCGATCCCACTCCCCGCCGGCCGCCCGGCCCAGCGCGCTGACACATCAACAAAGATGGCGGCGGCGGGCGGGGCCCCGCGGCGGCGGGGGCGGGATCGGGGCAGCCCCGGGCGGCGGGGCCGGCCCTGCCCCGCGGGGGCCGCGGTTCCTCGGGATGGGCCGGGGGCGGATGGGCCATCGCGGCAGCCACCGTTACCAGCAGGTGACGCGGGACCCATCTGGCCGCCTGCCCCCGCCCTCGTGCTGCTGCCGCGGTCCCACCCGCGCCGCCGAAAACCCGCGATCCACTGACGGTGCTGGAAGCTCCGAGCGGCTGGATGTAGGACATCATGCTGCGGTGTTAGTGCACTCGGCGCCAGGGGACATTGAGGGTGCTCATTAGGAAGAATTTCTTCACAGGAAGGGCGATCAGACGGCGGAATGGACGGCCCCAGGGAGGTGGTAGAGTCCCCGTCTCTGGGGTGTTTAGGGAGAGCCCGGCTGGGACACTCAGTGCCCTGGTGGTGTTGGGTCATGGGCGGGACTCGGTAATCTCAGAAGCGTTTTCCAACCTAATCGATTCTGTGATTTCACACAAGACATTTCCAGGCACGCGTCTATAAATTGTTTCAGTCTGGATGGTTTTTTTTTTTTTCTCTTCCTATTTAAACATGTGTTTATGTTAACAAGGGATCTCATGTCGGACATTCCATGGCGCTGTCTAAACCCAGAGCCCTGAGCAGCTGCCTTGCAGGAGGGATTTTTCACTCCAGCTGTTTTTGGAGAGATGGCTACAGATTCCTCTCCTTTTTGCAAGATCCAGTGCACAAGTAATGACAAATAGAATCTTCTGCCTTAATAAAGAGCATCTCATTCTCCCTAACCAACCCCTGCACATTATGTCAAAACTTTCTGCACCTACATACCATGCAAGAGTCAATCCAGTAATGTTAATGAACAGCTTACTTAGCACCTGTCGAGACTTCATTCCTTATTCTGATTGGATTTTTTTTAAAAGTGAAAATTTTGCTGGGCATCAAAAATCTGGACTGCATTTCAGTGCTGGGATCAGCAGTTTTTCAGTGGAACACAAAGCTTTTTGGAATCCAGAGCACGGCATAAATGCCATTTTATTTAATAAAAAAGAAATTGAAAAAATACCTCAGCAGACAAGCTGCTAAGTGCAAGCAGTTGTATTTGCTATAGCAGCTCAGCTAAAATGAGCATTGGCACCTCTCCTGAACTAACATCTTAAACATAACAATAGAAAAGCAACTTAGAATTACTGAATAATTCAGGTTGGAAGGGACCTCACTAAATTATCTAGTCCAATCCCCTACTCATAGCAAGGCTAACTTTGATGTTAGATCAAACTGTTGCTTTATTTTGGCTAATTAATTTTTATATATGTATAAAAGCGTACACATACCTACATGTATGAAAACATCACCTACCCAATGATGCACTGATGATTCCTTCACTTTGTATCACGGATGACCTTCAAAGTAGAATGTGCTGCATAACTTCACTTACCAACATTAATTGAGAGAGTTATTTCAGAGCAAGTTCTTTTTCTCCATATTCTTTCTAAGCATTTGGAATTTCAGAGCTGCAACTGCAAATTTGCGGGTCCTAGAAAATGCTCCTTAAAACCTGTAGTTTAACCCCAGCCAGCAACTAGGCCCCACAAAGCTGCTGGCTCACTCCCCTCTCCAGTTTCAGAACTGGAAGACTCAAACTTTGGGTCGAGATAAAGACAGTTTAATTTGACAGAAAATAAAATAATAATCATGATAATATATACAAACCCAGTGATACACAATGCAATTTTTCACCACTTACTGACTGATGCCCAGACAGTTCCCAAACTGTTCCCTGGTCAGCTATTCCACAGTTTATGTACTGAGGATGATGCCATTTGGTATGGAATAATCTTTGGCTAGTTGGGATCAGCTGTGTTTCCCCCCCTCTCCCACCCCAGCTTCTTGCTGGCAGGATATGAGAAGCTGAAAGGTCCTTGACAATAATGTAAACACTATTTAGAAACAACTAAAAACATTAGTGTGTTATCAACATTGTTCTAAATCCATCCTAAATCCAAAGCACAGCTCTGTACCAGCTACTAGGAGGAAAATTAACTCTATCCTAGCCAAAACCAGGACAAAACATTTTAACTGATCCTTAAAAAGAACAGTGGGATCTTAGAAAAAATCAAGCTGTAAACCTTTCAGTGCCGTAATAACTATAAATCTTTCCGTGTCCATTATTCTGGGAAAGCTAATACTACTTCAGGTAATTAAGCAATGTCCTAGCCATCACCTCTAAGCAGCAAAGGAGTCAGCCATATGTCTTTAAAAACATTAATTTGAAAGCACAAATGGAAGTAGGTTGCAGAGAACACTCATGCCCTCAACTTTAACCTCCAAAAACACTTTAAAGGCAAGTGTCTAGCCCTTGCTTTGCTTAAATTATACTGTGCATTCCATCTTTCTAAAAATACATAAAAAATCAGGTGTGAAACAGAGATAAGTAAAAATTGTCTCTTTTCAGAAAGCAGTGCCATGCAACACTCACTTGCTAATTGCCATGCAGCACAAGTCTAAGCTTTGCTTTCAGGAAGGGTTCTTTGCCACCACTGCTGCTGTTCTGCAGCTGAGCTGCAAAGTTCACACTGCTGCTCTGTAACACAGTCACTTCAGTGCCCAAATGCTTCTTTTCCTATTTGGTTTTCAGGTTGTTTAAAGACAACTGCAGAGACATCAGTATACTCTGCCCCCAGTCTTTTTAAGATTTGTGCTTTTACCTTGCTGTACACTTTGTCTGCAGTCCACTGATGTTACCCGTATGTGTTTAGTGTGTTCCAACAGACCTGGCAAAATTTAATCTGATTTTTGCCTTTTACTCTGGGCATTTTTTAGAGAAGGATTAAAATCAGGCTAAGAAAATAGAGCCTGGTTAGTGCAGTTCTTCCTTAAAGGCAGAAGAAAAGGACTTTTTTTGTACTCAGCTGGACTTCCCATAGCTCTAGTCCCAGAACTGATGCTGAGAGCTCTGACCCCTATATCTGTGCTTAAGCCACATTTTCATGTGAAGAGTATTTTATTCTCAGGAGGTGGCCACAGATACTTAGGGAATGATAGTGACAGGTCACAGAGCTCTTCCCCAGACCATTTACATGATGTTAAATCACAATGAATTACTGGACCTCTTAATTAGGCAGCCATAGATCTTATTTGGCATGTCCAAATGCTGAGGAGAACAATTCCTGAGTGAGAGAACTTGCCATCTGAAAGACAGACAGTCCTACACAACAACAGACTTTGCTGCAGACAAGCTCTGCATTGCAGAGGCAGAAGCAGAATTTGGCCCACATATTCAAAAGGTTGGCTTTTGGCTTATGCTTTATTATATAAGAGAAAGGAAAGGAAATATTCATTTGATTGCTCAGTTTCTAGATGACATTTGTTAATTATCCAGAGTATCTCTATAGCTTTGACCTCTGAAAGGGCTTACAAAGCTATTTTTTCTCCTTCAGCGAAAGTGTTAGCAACTCCACTTTAAGGGAGAACAGTGAGGTGGCTCAACCAGCAGATGTGCTGAGTGATACCCCACACTTCTCTGAGACCACTGGTGTCAAAGGACCAAAGGAGTAAAATGTTTCACATAAGAATAAACAGCCATTGGAATAATCTCCCCAAGGAAGTGGTGGATTCCCAATGCTGGACAATTTTAATATTCAGCTGGACAGGGTGCTGCATCATCTTGTCTAGATGTCTTAAGCAATAAAGAAAGCCTTTTTTTTTTTTTTTTGAGAGAGGTTTGAATGACAGAGAAATATTTCTTAGTGCCTTACTGGTATTAGTTCTTCCTAGGCATGAGGATTACTGGGCTAATCTTGGGGACAGAGGAACAAGGGGCAGGAAGATGTTGAAGGCTGTATGATCATGATCACCCTGTCTACCCACAATCTCCCACATACAGGTGTGTGCCTACTCTGATATGCAATGCTGAGCAATTTGGCATGTGGCTTTCTTCAAATCCCACAAAATTCCACCTAGTTTTCCTTCTTGTTGTAAGTGCAGCCTCTGATCCACTCAGCTTTGCTCAGGCTGGAGGTTCATGTGAGCCAGGAAGAGTCGTTCCTCTGACTTTAGCAGGTGGTATCTTAACCACTGAGAAAAAACTCAGCAGCCCTCAGATGTGTTGTTCACTTCTCTTTTGAGAATGCTTAGTTTGGCAGACAGGATCCTAGACTTAAATACAGATAATTTAGACTGAAACACTGTCACAGCCAGATGCCAAATGACTTAAGGCAAAATAGCTATGCTTCAGCTACTTCTCTGTGAACAGAGATAATTATTCCCTGCTGTACAGAACATATAACAATAAAATCCATCACTGATTTTATGCACTTTAATAATAAGTACAACAATGTAGGCACTAAAATAGATCAGATTAATTTATTTTTTGGTGAAAGCTTAATTGCACAGCACTGAGAACACCTGAGATCATGTCTGAGTAGTAGCATAAAACTGCAGCAATCTTGAGGATGAAGTATATTTTCCCATGAAGATGGAGACATGGAGGTGGGAGACAAAAGTTGAAGAAAAGGGGAAAACACCTTGTATAGAAAAGAAAGAGGAAAAAGGACAAAGGAAAATGAGAATAGGTTAGAAATGGGAAATGAAGTGATTTATGTTCTTGGCTGCAGGGCGAAATTGAAATACTTTAAAATACAAATGCATCAATTTTATGTATCAAATTTCAGCTTTTTGCATAGCTCTCACAGCCATTTTCTGAATTTGTATCAAATAAATTGGGGTTACTGGTTCAACCACGAGTACTTACCTCCACAAAGATGCTCAGAGGCCTGGAGCACCTCTGCTATGAGGTCAGGCTGGGAACTGGGACTGCTCATCCTGGAGGAGTCTCTGGGGAGACCTCAGAGCACCTTCCAGTACCCAGAGGTACACGAGAGCTGAAGAGGGACTTTTTACAAGGGCATGTAGTGATTGGACTTGGGGAATGGCTTCAAACTGAGAGAGGATGGGTTTAGATTAGGTAGTGGGAAGAAATAATTTGCTGTGCACGTAGTGAGGGCCTGACGCAAGGTTACCTACAGAAAGTGTGGATGCCCCATACCCCATCCCTGGAAATGTTCAAGGCGGGTTGAATGCGGCTTGGAATTACCCGGCCCAGTGCAAGGCTCCCCAGGCCGCGCCTCCCCGGCGATGGCGGCACCGCGGGCAGCGGGCGCCGGGGCAGCAGCACACGCCCCGCTCCGCCCCTGGGCACCGGGGTCCCGCCTGGGCGGGGCGGAATGAGCGCCACGGGCCCGCCGGGAGCGCCTGCAGACGTCGCTGGCCTGCGGGGGCCGCTGCTTCTCCTCTTCCCGCCCACGGTCGTCGAGTGAGCGCCTGGTCCACCTTCCCGCGTGGGGCAGCGCCGACGGCAGCGCGGCGGCCCGGGGTGAGCGCTGCTCTGAGGGGAGAGAGGGACAGGGGCGGCCCGGGGTGAGCGCTGCCCTGAGGGACAGGGGCGGCCCGGGGTGAGCGCTGCCCTGAGGAGCGAGAGAGGGGCAGGGGCGGCCCGGGGTGAGCGCTCTTCTGAGGGGAGAGAGGGACAGGGGCGGCCCGGGGTGAGCGCTCTTCTGAGGGGCGGCCCGGGGCGAGCGCTGCCCTCGGGGGAGAGAGGGGCAGGGGGTGGGCGCTTCGCTTTCCTCCAGGAAAGGAGCCGGGGGCGGCCCGGGGTGAGCGCTGCTCTGAGGGGCAGGGGCGGCCCGGGGTGAGCGCTGCTTTCGCGGGAGAGAGGGGCAGGGGGTGGGCGCTTCGCTTTCCCTCGGGAAAGGAGCCGGGGCCGGCCCAGGGTGAGCGCTTTGCTGAGGGGAGGGTGGGCCGGAGGTGGCGGGGCTGGCTGCGAGCTTGGGTGCAGGCCGTGGGACGGGGCTGTCTGATTTTATTATGATTTCTTAAAATCGCTTAATTTTAATCACTTAAAAATCATTTTAGAATCACTTTTCGCCTATACTTCTCATTTAAAACAATTATATTGCATCTTAGTATTTGGAAAGCAGGTGCTGAAAATGCATTTCGGCAGAGTCCCGGGCTTTGCTTCCCCTCAGGCAGCCGCTGTTGGGGCAGTGGTTCCCCTCAGGGCATGAGGAACCCAGGAGTGCAGCCTGTGCTTTTTATTACTACAGACTTCTTTAACAAAAGTACAGTGAAGTCTCTTCCAGTGACACAGTGAGCTTCGTGTGCAGGTGTTGATGGCTGCTCCTATTTGTCAGTGTGTTCCTCTTCTAAAGGAATTTTCATAATTTAATCTCCTGTATTCATTGTTGAGTTCTTTAGTGCAGAAAGTGTTTTGCTGTGCAAACAAAAGAAATAGATGGTAGAGAATTAGCCTTCCAAAATGAATTCTTAAATATATCTTCAGAATATGACCCAAAAATACTTTAATTTGTGTGCCTGCCTGAATTTATCTTTACATCCATGCTTTTGCAGTTACCTGGCCCACAGCCACCTTTGGTCATACTCTAATGTCAACCTTTACGTGATGGCAGAACCACTTAATCTTCAATATAAGGAAGTTGCAGATGCAGATTTAAGCAACAGGGTCACAGGTACAAACTTACTGTTGAAAAACTTTCAGTTTTGAGGCTGAGTTTCTGAAATATTTAACAAACTGCAGTATTTTGTAAGCAAAGAATACAGGGTATTTTTGACAAATGTAGAAACAGTACAGAAAGTTTTAACAACAGCACAAGTGCAGTAAGAGACTTTGTCCTAAGCTTGACAGAGGCATCTTGACTTTATTCTTCTGTGGTTGTGTATATGCTTTATTATTGATACACATCATCAGTAGAGTATGGCTTGTAAATACAACTCCTAATTATCCTAACTTGTGCCTGCTGAAATGCCTCAGAATCTAAAAAACCCACCAAGATAATTGAGGTGTCAGGGAATTTGGACCAATACATGGGAGTTGGAGTTCCTTCAGCAATGCTTCTTGCCTCTTAAGTGCCTTGCTACTGTGATCCATGTTCTCTTACTCCAAGTTGGGGAGAGGGAGAGGCTTCATTTTGGGAGATCTGAACTAGCTTTATGTACATGAGAGTTCATGAAATTTTGTGTTAGGCAAGAGTTTCAGTTCAGGCAGAGTTTACAAGATTCACTTGCTCCCAGGTGGGAAAAAAAGGCCATGAAAGCTTTATGTTGTCTCAGTGGAGACCTTGGACAGGCCTGCCAGGCTGGAACAAGATTTGAGTGGTATATGTAGCCTAGAACAGAAACAAATTCTTTGTAGGTGGATGAGTTATCAAAACAGAGTTCCTGCTATATTGATATGCAGGCTTAGATGAATGTCTTTTAAGAGTTGTTTAGTAAAGAAAACCTCACAGGAAAGACCACATGGTTTATAAGGCACTCACTGCAAAGTCAGAGTCTCTTGTTCCAGAGTGTTTTGTTTGGCAGTATTGAGTGATAAGCGCAGAAGGTGAAAGTGTTGTTTTAATAATACCATGATTGCATGATTGAGTAAATGTGATATCGGAATGGAAACAAGTGATTTCCAGAGTGTGTCAAGGTCCAAGCATCTCTGTTCCCTCAAATGGGCTGGCAGAATAGTAGGAGTAGCCAAGAGCCTTGTTTCTTCCTGCAAATGTTCCATAACATGGGCATGTGTTGGTGTTGTTAATCAGATCCCTTTGCAAATACTTCTGCTTCTAGGAAGTTCTATGGAAGACAAAACTGGTAGAGAGAACTGCATAGCTGCAGCTGATAAAGAAAATACTGTGAGTTATTTCACTTTATAGTTGCCCCAAGTATTCTGAGCATTTCTAGGTAGCAGGAGTTATCAGCATGTATTTCTCTTTCTAGAACTTACAAGTTTTGTCTCGTTTTGTTGTCATGTTTTTGTATATTAGAATATTTCTACCCTAATGGGCAGGTTTTTTCCAGTAAGAATGACTTCAGGTTTTTCTTCCACAGGTATCCCATGCTAATTGGATTAATGGGAAGCCAAAGAAATTGCAGTGTTCCTCTAAGAGTGCTTTTTCTATTTGCTATGATAAGAGTTTCTTGAGTTTGTTAGTACCACCCCCTAAAGGGGGCACTTGCCATCGTTGTGGTCTGTCTGGTAAGTGCCTGCTGTCCTGTAGCCTGACACACTGTACATCTATCAGTGAAACCAGACCAGGTTTGCTCAGAATGGTTTTAAATGCATAAATATTTTTAACTCTCAGACACAAGTATATTCTATTCAGAACATAGTTGGAGTAACAGAACTGACAAGCAGAAGAGAGCATTTCTTTATCAAAAGTGGTGGGTTTTTTCCCTTAAATGTGGAAGGATTTTGGCATATTTGAGCAGCAATGTCTGATAGCTGTATGTCAATACAAAGACCTATTTGTGTCTGCTTAGTATGCAGGGGAGCTCTTTTGTAAAGCAGTTATTTAAACAGTTCTTGTTCCTTCCAATATGTATTTTCCTCAGACTTCTCTTGTCTTTTTTTGTTTGGTTTGTTTTAGGAAAGCTCAGATGCTCACAGTGTCTGCAAACTTACTATTGCTCTGCGGATTGTCAGAAAAAAGACTGGCCAGCACATAGAGTAGTTTGTGATCCCCTTAAACAGAAGTAAGTTTGTAAAAGTTCTGCCAAATCATCTTCACAGAAAAACAATGTCTCTCCTGCTAAACATAAATGACCATGGGAAGGCACTAGTACAGTAAAATATGTTGCTTATTCTTAAGCTAGCACTGCATTATCTAATGCCTGTCATTATTACATATTACCACATTTGTATTTCTGCATTTTAGTGAATGAGGAATAAGGGTTGGCAAAAATCACATACTATGAACACAGCTTTTTATCTATTTGCAAGTAGATTGTATTATTAATGCTACTTGTCAGTCTTTGGTTCTTCAAACTGACATATTTTTCTTTGATTACAGTTTAAGTCATAGCAAAACCAAGACAGGAGTTTATGTTAAGGTATGTCATACAATTTTGACTATGTCTTGACTATCTGCTGTGCTCATATCATCTCAGCTGATAGGAAAGCACTATTCCCTAACTGGTGTTGATATATTGCAGGAGGAAGTGAGGTTGAGTTTTGCTGTAGATGTTGTACTTCCAGATTCTGGTGAGTGCTTGGTTGTGTGGGTAAAATACCTCGCCACAATTAAGGCTTTTATGTTCACACCCCTCCCTAACACGTGTGAAACATAACCTTTTTTTTTTTTTTGCCCTCCTCCCTCTTGTCGCTTTCCCAACCTCTCCCTTGACTTCTTTTTTTTTTTTTTTTTTTCCAATTCTACTTTTTCACCTTTCCATAAAATGTCCGTTCCTGAAATACCTTGCTAAGCTTAATAACCTTAAATTTTAGGAAGGTTACTTTTCCAATAGAATTGTATTAACTTCAGTGTGTTCTGGATCATCTTGTTTATTTTTCTGTTTTAATAGATGCATGAAAATTTGCTACCATTTTGTTTCTTTCTCATGCATTTTTAACTCTTTAAAAATTAGTGCCAGTTTCTAGTTCCATATAGGATTTTACCAGCTTTCATTACATTTCATACATGCTCACTAAGTATTCCAAAGAAAGAGCAATCACTGGATATTGCTGTATCCAGCTGGAGAACTCTGTCAGCATGTTTATATTTCTAACCTAGCAAGCTTCAGTGAGAGCCAAGCCAAGCACAAGACCTTTGAGGAGTCAGAATTCAGATTTTCAGTTCAGCTGGGTTTGATTGTTGAAGCAGATCAGTACATGCAAGGTGCACCTTTTGTCATGTGGAAAATGTTGTTTACATTTTTCTGTGGCTGCAGACAGGAGCAATGTAGTGGCAAGACCAATTCATTTAATTGATCTGCAGCCCACAGGAACATTCAGGGATGTGGTGGTTGATGTTCCTAGCTTGCTAAACTTGCTCCTGTGCAGGAAGCTTATCTCCATGTGATGCTGTGCAGTCTCTCAAAGGATGGTTCACTTTAGTCCCCTGTAAATTCAACTGATTAAGGATTGTGCTGGGCATATTTCACATTTGGTTGCTTCACAGCACACTAGTGGTGAAGTGATGTGTAACCTGCTACCCTTTTGGAGAGAGGATCACATAAATGGCACTGCATTCTTGAAATGTTCATGCATTCATTCCAGACTTTATAAGCAACTGAAACACCTGTATTGAGGTTTTAATTTGAAAATAATGGTATTGAAAGTTTGGAATGCTGCTTCATGCATTCAGCTGAGAAACCAAGATTTACAAAGACATCTTGACTAAATCATTACATACTCAGTGTTGTAAATAATGAGGTAAGTTATGAATCCTTGTGTCTAAAAAGCCATAATCAGTTTTTCAGCTCACAGGCTTTAGTGACTGCAAGTAAATGTTGGTCGTTACTGCTTTTCTCATTTTATGAAGTCAGACAGTCTTGGAGCTGTGAATGTGCTCAGAAAACTCAAGTAGTTGAGCTACTCTGAAATTACCTTTGTTTTGCATTTTAAACATTAAGTGCTGAACAAATAAGTAGAACATACCTTGTGATAGGAATATAGATCTGGCTCAGAGGATGGTTCTGAAGTGAAACTAGCTGATGGCTATTTGTGTGCTAAATCATTTATTCTTGATCTATATTTTAGAAGACTGCCTAAATAAAGTTCCCTTAGAAATGAAGTCTCATTTAGCTTCAGGACGTGATGCCAGAGTAGACTCTCCGAGAGGTAAGCAAGCAAGCCAAACTAAACTTGGGGAATTTTAGCTCCTCCTGTACTGCATGATGTTCTAGCTGCTCACTAGCATCACCTCAAAGTTAAAAATCTTTGCTAATGGAGTTTCAGGTCACTACTGACATTAGCTCATAGACATTTTAATAGTATAAAACATTTGTATAGTGGTTATTAGATGAGCATTAATTTCATAATGTGATGGGAGCTTTTGAAGTCCAAAGCATCAATTAAAAAAAAAACCTATTTCAGTATGTTTATATTTTCAAAGTCAACTAGCTTTTGATTGGCAACCTTTTTTCTTTTGTATGTGCAGTATCAGAAAACTATTCAAAGGGAGGTGAGAAAAATATACCTGAGGATGAAGACTCTTCTCACTGCGTTAATTCAATTACCAAGTTTGTCTCTTTAAGTATTGGAGATGAATTTTCTGGTGTGGTTTCTCACATTCAAAGTCCAGACACCTTTTTTTGTCAGCGGATGCAAAGTGCCCGTAAGTGATGGTTGGAAATGGGATGTAGAATGCCTGGTGTGGCATTTTTCTCTTTGGTAGGGAGTGGCTGGAGGAGGATGAATTTTTTTTCTGTGCCCATGTACAGCCTTTTAATTCTGGGTAATCAGTAGCAAAGTGTGTCCTTTGGGAAGAAGCTGCCTACCTCATCATCTGCCTCTTGTTGGAAGAGCTGTCTTCCTTGGTTTCTTCTTGGCATGCCTCCACTAGCTTGCTTTCAATTTGCACAGGCTTCAGCTTTCTATTTGCTGAAAAAAATCCATCCCTGGTTTTCCCTGTCTGTTCACTGCTGCTGTGATTCCTCGGACACACACAAGGACTCTCTTGGATGTTAATGATTGAAGAGCCCTACTCAGATCAGTGTTAAACATTTGAAATAATCTCCATTAGACTATAAGATGTTCTTCCAGGCTTTGAGCTTAATTATTTTGTAATAATTGCAAGATAGGCTATGTTCCAAAACTTATGTATTTTAATATCAGGTCAACTTGCTGAGCTTGAAGCATCCCTTAATGAGTACTGTGGCAAAATTCCCAGTAGTCCATCTTTCCGTCCTGCTGCTGGCAATGTGTGCTGTGCCCAGTTCACAGGTAAAAATGGACTGAAAATACTAAGTTATGCTACTTAAATTTATTACCAAAAAGATACAATTTGTAATTATGTTTAGAAATGTTTTATGTAGAGTTTATTTATCTCTGATTTTTAGCTGTGGGTAATGCTGGGTAGTGATTTGAAAAATTGTATCTGTAAAGTACCAATTTTAAAATGTCCCTTTATTGGGCAAACTCTTAACATTGGATTCAGATTATTTAGAATAGTTTATTAAGAGATCATGGAAAGTTTGGGATTTTTTATGTTGCTAAGTACTATTTCCCCAGGGCTGGAAATAGATATATGTGTGAAATTTCAGTCCCCAAAAGAAGCACAGAAGAAATGGGATTGTATGGAATGATGCTGCTATCACAGACTGCTTCTCAAAATGCTTCTTTTAGCCAACACCTGGTAGTCCTAAGCTGTACTGAGATGGGTGTATTTTTATATTGGTCTGTCAAAACAAAAAACTCATTCTCAGACAAAACATCTGTATCTTCCTTTCTAGAGGACAACCTTTGGTATCGTGCTGCTGTTACAGCTTATGCTTCTGAAGACACTGTTTTGGTGGACTATGTGGATTATGGTAATTCTGACTCTCTTCCACTGGCCAGACTTCGTCCTATAATTCCAAGCTTAATGGACTTGCCAGCTCAAGCCATAAGATGTAGCCTGGCAGGTATGAAGTAAATGATAAGCAGTTTCAAATTAGATAGGGGGAGAACAAGTGGTGTTACATAACCACCACAGCTGTAGTATCACACATGGAAACATGGGAAAGGATGGAGGTAATGGTAGGGCAGGCATTATTTCCAGAATTCTTAACTGTCATGGCATATCTACAAAATGGGACAAATATTTCAGAATGTACTTGCAGTTGTTGTACCTGTCCACACATTGTGAGAGTTGGACTGACCTCAGAACCTTTCCATACTCTGTGACTTTTTAGGTGTAAAGGCACCATTAGCACGGACCTCAGAATGTATTTCCTACTTGAGAAAACTGGTGAAAGACAAAGTGTTGACAGTAAAAGTCGTGGATAAAGAGAGTTCTAAATCCGTGGTGGAGCTTACAGATGCCTCAAGTACTCCAGTAATAAATGTGTCAAGCCTTCTCCTTGAGGAAGGCCTTGCAGTTGAGGAGCTGACCTTGGCCTTACCCGCAGCCAGAGGGAGTGATGTGGAGCAAGCCAAGGGTGAGTATGAACACATCTTGCTGCTCTAGAGTGGGTGCAGAGAATTCCAGCTCTTACCTCTAAGAGCTTTTCAGTCTGGCTCATCAAGTCCAGCCCTCACAAGTTCAAAGGTTATCCATAGCAACTTATCTGTAAAGAGTTGTGTGTCTGTGTGTGTGTCCAGGTGTGCACTGGACTTAACAAAGTTGTTATTGCCTGCTTTTGGAAGTTGGTACTTACTATTGTTAGAAGTCTTAAAATTTCCAGTTGAAGTAGGTTATGACTGGCTATTACCTGGTTATTCCTACATCCTTATCCATTAGTGCAAATAATATTTGCTCTATTGTCATCTTCATTGTCCTGTATTTTACACATAGATCACATACTTAGTCCTTGAAAATTTGACTGTAGTAGCTTATAAAGCTTCAAGTCTATGCTTATATTGCCTTGTTTGAATTTAGTGGCCAAAGCTTCAATCCAAGAGATTTTTGCTAAAGTTACATTAAATTTCTTTGAAATCTTGAAGAAGATTCCTGGCTTCTCTCTTATGAAGCATGCTAAGTTCCTTTTTTTACCATCCTGTGTCTGGCAAATCTAGTTATTCTCTTCTGATCCATTGGTACTGAAAACTTTTTGTCAAGTCTCTGTTCAAATAATTTTGATCTTTCTCACTAGAGGCCTTGTGGCTAGGACACAATTATTCCTTGTCTTGGTTCAGAAGAGTAAGGAATCTTACAAAAAATTAGAATAAAAAGTAACTTTCCTGGCTGTATCTAAACACATTTTGATCTGTGGCCCTCACCAAGGGCCTGTTTTGTACTTCCTTGGTTTATTGGTTACCTCCCATGTTTTTGTCATTTCTGTCACTGAGCCAGAGCTGTTGAATGCAGGTTTTAAACAGAGTGTGTTCTCCAGTGCCATGATTTAGTGTTCCCATGATGCATTCTACAACTCGTGTTAAGTAATAAGTTTCTTTCAGGTACCTCAGTATAATATTCAGTGCAAATTTCTGCCACCAGTCTTTCTAGTAATCTTTTTTGCTCTTCCTCCTTGGATTGGTGACAGATGTTTCCCTTTGCTATGCTCCCTACCCTGTTTCCAGGAGCCAAAGTTCCCCAGTGCCCCTCTTGCCCAGGCTGTTGCCAGCCAGCCTTTAGCTCTGTGTGTAATTACTCTTCCCTGCTGTCTATGGCTTGCTCTTTTTGATAATGAAGAATTACATTAAAGAACTGGCACATTTCTCTTGGTTTTACTCTGCGAAGAGGCTCTCACCAGTAATTAGTCTGTTGGACAGTTTATAACAAGAAATTCAAGTATGTGAATGAGCATTTGGGATGGGAGTTTTTTTCTGTAAAAATTACTTTAATTTCTTTTCATTCTGTGCTTTTTTCTGTCCTCTCTAGAGGACACAACAAACAAAAGAATGTGCAAGTGGATTAAAGTAACTCTTAACCAAACACTCAGTGTCATAGTGTGTACAGTGTACAATCCTGGAGAATTCTACTGTCAGATTTCAAACAGCCATGGTAAGTTTATTCAGCTTAATTCTTTCTGGTACTTTGTTTGCTTCCTGGTTTATCATTTATTGTAGTTCTAATGAACTACTGTGTCAAGTAAGCTTGCAGCACAAAGGCTTACCTCTGAGGTTTTTATCTGAGAATACAAGTGGAGTGACCAAGAAATTGGGTCATGGTATTAAAATCTGAATAATGTTGAAGATAAGCAGTAGAGAAAAGTGAAAGAGTTACTATAACCTAGTCAAAGGTTGTCTTAATTTTTTTTTCACTGGAAGAGTGGCCAGGCATGGAATAAGTTGTTCAGGAATGTGGTAGAGTCATTGTCTCTGGGAGTGTGCAAGAGGCATCTGGATGTGGTACGTGGGGTGACTGTGGTGTGCTGGCTTGATGGTTGGACTAAATGATCTTGAAGGGTCTTTTCCATCCTTCATGATGTAGTGATTCTGTTAATAAAAGCAAGGAAGAGACTTGTTCCCTGTGCCAAGACAGTATTTACTGGAGCTCTGTTCTAGTACGCTCTCATAATTTATAAAAACTTAAAGAGATACAATAATTGTAACACAGAAATGAGAAAATGCAGCTGTTGGGATGTGACTTCCTGTTGGATTAGTTAAAAAGTAATCTTGTTTCTCTACCAGAAGTCTGTATAAAGACTTCTGATAGCTGTTGGTGTTTTAAATGCTAGAAAAAGAATGTGACAAAATTCAGTGGCTGAAGAGGGAGCTAAAGGCATTCAAACAAAAACTAAGGGGCAGCTCTTCAAAAGAGGGGTGTTTGTTCCTTGACTTATGTAGTCAAGGAGTACATTTGAAGGTTTACAAGTAAGCTGTAGAGTGAACAGCATTGATAAAGTTCAAGTCAGCTCATTTCATTGATCTCATCTTTGTTTTGTTTCTAATTTTCAGAGTTACTTGCTCTAAACTCGCTTAACAAAACATTGTCTGAATACTGTCAGAATACACCACCAGATGTTTTGCAGCCTGAAAATGGAGACCCTTGCTGTGCTTTTTACTCTGGCAAGTAACAGAATAAAATAGTTTTGTTTTTATTGGGTGAACATGAAAAATCAGCTGATAGTTCACATTAGTAGAGGACAGCAAAGAATTATATTTATTTACTAACAAGTGAAAGCTGGTAGACTTAGCAAATATGTGAAGTAATTACTAATTTTTTTTTTTTAATCTTTAAAATTAGAGGATGGTAACTGGTACCGTGCTGTGGTGCAAAAAGTCACTTCAGATGGAAGAGTTCGAGTGAGCTTTGTGGACTATGGGAACACTGAGGATGTACCATGGGATAACATCCGACAGATCTCACCCTCCTTCCTGAAACTTCCATTTCAAGCAATTAAATGCTGGCTCTCAGGTGAATCTCATTTTCTCTTCAAGAGCTCTTGCATTTAGAGACTTGCTGCTTTGGGGAATACTGTGCAGAACTGTTCTTTTGGGTTTGTTCGTTTGCTTTCTCTTCTCTGAGCAGTTCTCTGGAGTGATCTGCATGGACTTTGCTTACTGCTTTAAGGGAGCTTGTTTAGTTCTGCTTCATGTGTAAAGCTTACAGGTTTTTGGTTGTTGCCTTCCTAGGAGTAAAGGTGCTTTTGTGCAACTTTATTTTCAAAGCTTTTGCAGGCAATGGAGCTAATCTGTTTTAGTGAAGCAAGTTGGCTCTTCGGTTCTTTCATTTGACTCCTGAAGAGTTTGGCACTGTATTGTTGCTTCTCAGTGTTTTACAAATTCCTTTTCCACACCGCTCAAAATTCTGCAGAACTTTCTTTCTGGTGTAGTCTGCTTGGTTTAAAAATGAAAAGTGTGGAAACAGGAAAAAGCTCAAAACCTCATTTTGTTCCAGTGTCTTGTGCTGTTCCCATGCCCACCCACCCTTAAAACACTTTGGTTTTGTCTGCTCCTTTGATAAAAAGGCCTGATTATACTGATCCAAAACCAGTTTTAATAATGTTATTTGTGCTGAGGGAAAGGATTTAATTGGCTGAATCATAAAATATAAAAGATGAAACTTGGGTGTCCTGAGAAAATGTGGGCATTTAGAAGAAAGGAGGAAGAGGGAGAGCAGTTAACAGGATGAAGGACAATGTGCCCCAGGGTAGTAAAAGTAGTCTTGATATTTCAGGGTATGCTCTAAAGAAATTTTTTTAAAGGAAATTATAATGTTGAGGAAAGTCAATATTAGTGAATGGAGATATTTTAACAGTTTCTTACTTCCCAGGTATAAAGCCTGGAAACAGCAAGTGGAATCCAGAAGCTACAAGAAGATTTCATATGTACACTTCAGGCTTAGAGCTTCAAGCCACAGTAACTTCCCTTTCTGAAGATGGGGCAGGTGTAGTGCTTACTGATAATGCCACAGATTGTCCAACAGTTATCAATGAGATACTAACTGAAGAAAAACTGGTTGTAAAGGAAGTTCTACAAGATGAAAATGACTTTCCAAACACATCTGTGGACGAGAAAGGTAATTAAAAATGGAATGTTAATTTTTAGATTTAACAATTTTAGATTTAAGAATTTTCAGTATTCCAGCCTTTAACTGATATTTTCTTGTTTAACTACAATAAATATCAATGCATAGTTTTGGGTATATTGTCAGTTCTTAGAGTTGAACACCAACTGTCCTGCAGGTGGCATTATAGACAAAAAGAGAAAGTTAAAAATCTGTGTGTCTTAAATGAATGTTGTTTGACTCTGTGGGAATCAGAGAATTAGAAGTTTTCTATGACTGAAACTTTTCTCATGTTTGCTTTTCAAGGTCTTCTTTTCTTTTTTCTGAGCTGTTTTTTACTTTATCTACTTTTATATGTCAACAGTTTATGAACAGCAAAGTAAGCATTATTTATCTTGATTTAGATTTGTCTTCTTGAAGAGAAGGCTTGTAGTCGTGTCTGAAATTCAAAAAAATTACTATAAATATCAAATAAAATAACAGTTCCTTAAAATATATGTATGTTTGGAGGACAGTGGTAACACTGCATTTTCTTACAATTTCTGTTAGCAACTTCACTTGGGCACTGGAAGTCAATTGAATTGGCTGTAGATGAAACCATGTCTGTCTGTGTAACTGAAGTTGTAAGCCCAGACTTGTTCTATGCTGTACCATTCCCAAAAAAAGGTAAGAAAAAGTGTTCATTGTTCCTAATACCAGTAAGAAGTCACTGTTGCAAGCTAGTTAATAAAATTGTGTGTAGTGAACTGGGCCATGTAGAAATGTATCTTGGGCAGCAGGAAAATACAAAAATGTCATAGGTGGGAGCAAGAGGCTTAAGTATGGACTTCATTGTACCCAGACATGGTTAGTGAATGTGGTTTTTCTTCCTGTAGGTCAAAAGAAGCTCTTGAAGGAGATGATTTCACTGGAAGACTATTGCAGATCTTGCAACAAGCAGCCCTTCCAACCAAAACTGGGTGAAGCCTGTTGTGCTCAGTTTTCAGGTGAGACATTCCTTTGTCTTCCATTTCCTTGGCCAGTGTAAAACACAGCTTGCATTTTTGCTGTAGACAAAGGAAAAACACCAGCTTGAAAGTGCTTATGGATCTCTTGATTGTGCTTCTTGTCAATTGGCCTCTAATATATCCACCACAGTATTTAAAAATTCTTTAAAAACTCCACAGTTTCTTGTTCTCGAGATAAACTGTGTTTATAAGCTGGTTCTTCACACGTGACCATTCTTGCCCCAATCTTTTCAGGTAATGGCAATTGGTACAGAGCTGTTGTTCTGGAAGCTTCCCAGTCTGCAGTGAAAGTTCTGTATGGAGACTATGGCAACACAGAAACTTTACCCCTTTCAAAGGTGCTGCCAATCACTGACTCCTATTTAAAGCTGCCTTTTCAGACTATTACATGTTCACTTGCAGGTAAGAAAACCACCCCAAAATAAGCAAAAAAACTGCACCCCAAAACCTCTGTCTGGTTTTCTTGAACATTATAATTTTTTACCTCTTCTGGTGGTAGTGTTCATTCCTTAATACTAAACAACATGACAATATTCTGAAATAATATATTGGTAAGCACAGTAAAAGCTGGTTTAGAAAGCATGGTTTTAGTTCATTATCTCTAGAATTTCAGCTATTTATATTAGGAAAATTTAGCATCATATTTTCCAAAGCATATGTGTATGATTCAAGTTATATCTTAAAGGAATTATTTATATAACAGACTTGGTTTTCCTTTTTCCACAGGAATAGAGAAAGCTAAGTGGTCTCCATTAGTGCTTGACACGTTGAAAAAACTGTTACTGAAGCAACATGTCACAATTACAGTGAAAGGGATTAATGGAAATGTTAATTTAGTAACAGTGGAGAAGCACTTGGACAATGGTTATGTGAATGTAGCTGACAAACTGCTAAAGGAGGGTTTGGTCACATCCTGCAGTGCTGAGAACTCACACAGTGAACATCAAGGTACATACTTTGGCTTGATTACTTCAGTTTGCTTATTCTTGTAAGCACATGGGGTGGCTAAATGACTTTTCCTTCTAAAAATCCTGGACAATGCCACATGTCACCTCTTAAATTAGGGAAGGAATGTGTGTGTGTGTATTTTGCTCATTCACTTTGGTTTTTGTAGGTAATGAAGGTGAGACCAGCTGCTGCTGCAAAGAACTAAAAGTGCAAGTAAGATTTACTCCAAGCAATACTTCCTTTTTTATGTTTCCAGAATTCAAAAGAAACCCTGTGTAGGAAGCAAAGGGGAGTAGGGGGAATAATAGCTACTGAAACATGGAACTTTAGTGAAATGTATCCTGACACTTGTTCTCAGGTTTTTTATATAAGGTAATAATTAGAGCAGCCTGAAGCTGAGGGAGGATGGTGTTTAGAGCACGCAGACTTCATTAGTCTGCACTTTGCCCCACAGACAGCTCTTACTTCATTTTTCAAGTGTTTAATTCTCAGGAGTGGCACTTTTCTCTGTTATCTGATTTAGGATGGCAATCTCAATCTTAGTTTGAGTATTTAATCAATTTAGTTTGAGGAAGCTGCTTCAGGGGGAAAAAGGGGGGGGAGGGACATACACATGTACATGGACAAAGGGAGGTCAGCTACAGTTCTGTTGGCTTTTTCCCCTTCCAGAAGACTTTACAGCAGAAAGGAACTAAATCTATTTATTGAATTAATATGGTATTTAGCTGAGTTTCTCATATTAGCATCTACCCTGATCTGAAATCAGCAATTAAAAAAACCCCAGAATTGTATACTTCTAACTCTTTCTGCTTATTCCACAGCTTGAAAAGCATAAACAAGTCCTACTCTTCCTTTTAAACAAGTTTGGGAATCCAGATGGATTCGCTGATATGAAAAATCTGTTGAACCACTAAGTCTCTGACAGGCACCATTTCATTTTCATGTCCACCAAGTTGCTGCTGTTCCTTTTTTAGAAGATCAAGAGCATCAGCTTAAAAAATGAGGGTCACTTTGTAGAAACTGTGCTGTTTAAGTACCTGCATTTATCTGTGTGCTTGATTGTTACTGTGACACAAGTATGTAACTTGGAGGATTGCAAACCTGCAAGCTAAAATTTCTGTTCTGTTCTTGTTTTATGCCACCATGTGCTACTGAACATTTTGCTTGTATTTTCTTGTTGAATGCACAGAAGTTTATGGAATGGCCATTACATTGTGAGTCTGTTCTGCAGACTTGCATTTGGAATGATTGCAATTGTAAGGCTCACTTAACTTTGGTACCATTTATATCACTTGAAAAACTCTGTATCTTCTTTAATTACTGATCTTTCAGCCTAATTTCTGGTCTGAAGTTAGACCTTGATTTCAGTATCATTAAAGGTTGAACGTTGTCTTGGACTGCATACAGGTAGTTCTCTCTAAAATCAGTAAAAACTTTAATGTGCACAGTTCTTTTTTTACACTTATGCTGTATAATATGCATCTGTGAATGTTATTTTGAAGTGAATTGTATTGAAGCTGTTTTATGTGTAGCTACATCATCAGGATTTCTACCCCATCAAGTTTTCACATCATAATAAAAAAGACCCGGTCTCGTCAATGACAAAAATACTAAATCAAATTGTTAAGAGATTATCCATATTTTAGTATTAAGAGATTAGCAGTCATTTGTGACTAATTCAGGAATGTCAGATTACTTTTTGTGGAACAGAGTAGACATTTGCTGATTGAAACTGCAGGGTCAGCCTTTTTGTCCACTTACAACATATACTTCAAGTTTGGGCTTTTGCAGATTGGAAGAATCTTGATATTAAAATTGTTGCCAAATATTTTCTTTTGACTTAATGTTTTTAATGTTTTATTACTCAAATTGCCTCAGATTTTTTTTTCCTTCCTCTTAGTTTTTGTTGCATCATGTTCTTGCAGTAACTAATAATTAAGATGAATGCTTGCACTTGAATTTCTGGAGTTCTGTTTGTGCCCCTGGTTCTGAACAAGACTATGGCTTTGTCAAGTGTTCTTTGACTCCCTGAGAGCAGAGTGACTTGCACAAGGATTTGCTCTCATGCAAAGCACCTCACTGATTATTTAGTACTCCCACACCTCTTGTTCACATCCTCCATCAAAAGTGAACTGGAAATCTAGAATAGCAGCACTTTCAAAAGGGAAGTAATAGGAAATTAATAAAAATTACCTGGCACTGAAAGCAACAGGTCTTTTTTTATCCTTATAATTTCAATTTATGAGGCACTGTTGGAGGAACTTGAGTATACTTTGCTTACTGGGTTTGGCTGAAATTATTTATTATTTAGCAGTTGGTGTGCTCCTAACTGCATACTGTGAGGTAGACACAAGGGGTGTTTTGCCTGTACAATTCAAAAATTATTGATCATTGTTTAGGATTTGGGTGGGTGGGAGGAGGTGTGCAAACTCTTCTTTGACTGAAAGAGCTCAGTTTTGTGCAACTGCTATAATAATAATAGCATAATAACAAAACATGATTTTTAAAACAGGTCCCTTACATCATTCCTCCAGGTGTAGTAGGTGTGAATATGGTACTTCTGCCCACGTCAAGAATTGTTTTCTGTGGAAAAACAAGCATTAGAAAAAACATTTTAAAAGCCTGATTGCTAATGCAGCTCCTTCGGGCTGCTGTGAGCAGGGTGCCTGTGTGTCTGTTCTGCTCGGAGCTGCTGCCAGCCCTGCTGGCTGTGCTCCAGGGCTGCTGACAGTTCGGGCTGTCCGGAACTTATCGGAGGAGCGGCTACACCAGTGTTCCTCCTCAGTGTAACCTACAGCAATGTGGGTGTTCCTGGCGTTGTTCCCCACCCCCCAGTTCGTAGTTATAGGTTCAGGCCGTGGTGGATGTGGAGGAGAGGGTGTCACAGCCGGGCACGGTGTAAATCCAGGTGGGGAGAAGGCTGCTCATAACCCCGCAGGTGCACCGGGGCAGCGCAGTGTGCCGGGAACAGGTAAAGTGCGGCTCGGAGAGCTTTGTTCGCACCCTTTTAAACCGAGAACATCCTAAACCTCCGGCTGCGAGGGTTGGGGCTGAGTGGGGCTCGGAGGTGCTGGGGGTTTGCTCGCTCAGCGGAGCCGGGTGTGCTGCGGGGCTCGGGGGCAGCCTCTGCCCGGCTCCTCCGGCTGCTCGGGGCCGCTGCTTCCGCAGCCCGGCGCGGGGCAGCACGGGGGCGATGGGGCCCGGGAGAGCTTTCTGGGGAGGGCTGGGGCTGGTTCCCAGCGGATCGGGCTGTCCCATCGGCGGGGACACCTTGCTGTCCCATGGGCGGGGTGCGTAGGGCAGTGGGGATGCGGAGCCGGCTCCGAGCCCTGCGCAGCCCGGGGCAGGGAGGAGGGACAGGAGGCACCCGAAAGCGCCGTTCCGCAGCCCAGGTCCTGTCCCGGCCGCTCTGCCTCTGGTCCCCCCGCAGGGAATGCCGAGCTCCGTGCGGGGATTGCCGCAGCTCGGCAGGAACACCGGCGTGAATCTCTCTAATAAATAAACAGGGCTATGGTGCGTTAGTAAAATAAAAATAATCCCCACCACGCCGGGAACCAGACTCAGCCCGTGCTCTCTTGCTTTAATTACTTTGTTTCTAGCACTTTTGGGGTGCGGCCAGAGGAAAGAGCTGAGCCTGCCAGGGCTGGCTTTCCAACAGGTTGTGTCTCGTGTCTGTAACAGACATCTTTCTGCAAAAGACACGATAACAACTTGATCACGATAACCAAGGAAAGACTGATAGCTCTAATGTGTCTGGACACTTCATGAAAGGAATGAGAGTAGCCTCTTTGTCTATTTTGCATGGTAAAAGTGAGGCATCACTCTGAGATAATTGTCCACACAATCGGATTTCCTAATTTATTTAGCAAGGGCTGTGCTGGACAGGCAGTGTGTGTTCTGATCCACTTCTCATCTGTGTGTTGGGGTATCAACCATGTCATCTTCAGTGTGTGCTCTAGCCATGGGCAAAGACAGTAGCATAAGCACTTCTGTTAGAATAAACTGCTCTGTAAGTTTAGCAAAAGCTCTTAGGTCAGAGAAGTGCCTGTTATTCTGTAACCCATGGGTCATACAGGATCTGATCTGCAGCATGCTGAATTTGACAGTACCCCATGTGAGCAGTGCTGCAAGATCAAGGACAGGAGCCTTTGCTGCACAGGAGAAAAGAGCCTCTCAAAACTCCCTCGCTGCAGAACTGGGTGGGGGAGAACAAATAAACTGGTTTTGCAGAGCGTCTTCTGGAAATTTAATCCTGTTTATCCCTTGGAGAAGAACACTGTCAAAACTTTTAGACTGAAATCTGTGATGTTTGTTTTAAGGAGAAGTTAAACATTTCCCCTGTTGTCTTCCTCCTCGCCCTTCAGTTTCAGATCCCACTGTGAGCTGCCCCCAAGCAATGCCTGGGTCTGGGCAGAGGGAGAACATGGGCTCCTAACAGAAGTTGGTCACTGCCTCCAAAGCTTGGCAAGAAGAAAAAAGTAAAATTTATTTATGGAGAACAAGCTGAGAGAGACTGAAAAAGCAGACAGGAAGATTGGTTCCCCCCTCCCTCCCTACATCTGAACATCAGATGAGCACGTAGCAGTGAGCTCCCCTCAGCAAGCTGGGGCCATTCCTCAGCACTGACAGGAGGCTGCTTGGCTTGTAAAAAATGTGTTTTAATGAATATACAGTGTAATCTTTCCTGCTTTCTCCCAGATTAAAATGAGTGATATTTTGCAATGTTGAAAGACATGTTGGGAAGGTACTTGTCAAGAGGAGATTTTCTCCCCTTTACCTCCCTTTCCCATCTCTGGTGTCACTCCTCCAAACACACTACACATGGTCACAAGTCTTACTTAGCTTTGAGTAAGTTGCTGTCATATTCCTGTGTCCAAGTGAGAATCTGGATACAATAATAGGAGTTTTGACTTAGTGTGGTTTAAAAAATATGTATTTTTGACTCATTATTGAGGTAGACATTATTAAAATTCCCTATCTTAATGACTGAGAAGATAAAATCAAAATGTCCTTCACTCACCACCCCCCCCCCCCCCCCAGCAAAGCTGCTAAGGTTGCTGCTGCTAATCCTGGGCTAATGCTGATGAGAAGCAGGCGATGATGAAGCTTTCTTTCAATTCCTGTTGCTGAGAGTCTGGCTGGGCTAAAAGGCGAGGAATTCATCCCACAGATTAGTTGATTTAAACCCAAGATAAAACCAAGTTGGCGAAACGTCTTGACCTGTCAATGTCTTGTGTGAAAACAATGTGAAATCCACAGCACCTGTCACATCTGGCTGCAGGCAGAGGCCTGTCCAGCCCTGGGTGATGTGCACCATGGAAATAGCTCCTGGGAAGAATGTCCTTGGGGCATGGCAGAGGAATGACCTTTCCTCTGTGGAATTTGCAGGGCTTGAAGCTCCTGGGAGACACACAGTGGGGCTTCCCCAATGAAGCTGTATTTTGTGTTGATCTCCCTTTACTTAGCCAAGCCTGGGATCCGTCCAGTCTGCTGAAGGGGGATGCTTGATGCACCTGGCACTGCAGGACAGGGTTATTGTGTCTGTAATAATGGTGGGGTGATGCCACAGAGCATTTCTTAATCCCCTCTTCATTTTGTACCTGTGCAGGTAACTGAGCATGGCCTGCTTTAGGTATCTTGCCTTCTCTGGTGTGAGGGATATATAATTTACTGCAGAGACAAGTATTTCCTGAGAAAAATCCACCCATTTTCTGGAAAAACAACTAATAGAGCTGGTCATCATGAAGTACACTTACTTGTCTTTAACTACATAAAGAAAATCTGCTTGTGCAATAACAGGGGCAGAGACCCATCAGGAATCTGCTCTAGTGAGTGCTTTTAATCTGGAGAAAAAATAAATATCCATGTTTGAAATAGAAAGCCAAGAGCTCTACCAGCTACATTTGGTCTAAATCTGGCCATGGTTGAAAGTGTCACTGAAATCTACCTACGATGTGATGGCAGCCTCGCTGATTTCAAAGGAAAAATGAGCAGAAAATTGAGTTTGCTGGACAGTTATGCATAAAAACATCTCCCCAGAAAGCCAGTCCTTGTGAAAAAGGAGGCATGAAGGAGCCTGGGGCTGAGTGTTGTTGGGGATGGGGATGGGGATGGGATGGGGACAGGGAAGGGACGGAGATGGGGATGTGGATGGGAGGGGGATGGGGATGAGGAAGGGAATGGGAATGGGAATGGGAATGGGGATGGGATGGGGATGGGGATGGGGACAGGCAGCAGCACTGCTCAAGGGATGGGTCCCTGGGTTGGGCTCCTGAACAGGGGCATCCCAGCCGGAGCTGAAGGGGAGCTGGGGGGATGAGGCTCAGATTGTGCTCAGTGAAGCCCTGAGCATCTCTCTTGGGCTCTCCACTGGCCTCCCCAGGCACCCTGGTGGGACTCAGCTGAGAAAGGGAGGTACACAGGAGAGGGAGGAGAGGAGGGCAGGCAGGGCTGGCTGTCCCTCCCTGCCAGGGCTGATCTCTCCAGATGGGATGGGAAAGGAGAGGAGTACATTGAGAGATTTCCTTTTTTATTATTCCTTCATTTTCATGTCTTTCCCTGTAGGTGGCCATTGAATCATAGTATGTATTGTATAGGTGGCCTTTGAGCCATAGTGAAGTATATGTGTTGTATAAGTGGCCTATGAGTCTCAGTAAAATATATGTATTGTATAAGTGGCCTTGCCCCAATCCTAGTTATTCTAAATGGGCTGCAGTTCTGATGTCCTTAATTGGGCAGCAGCTGTGGTTAGTGAAGATAACAGGGATGAAAGGGTGTGGGTTGGGTGGTCAGGGAGAGCCTTGGAGGAGCCCTGATGAAGAAGCAACACTGCTGTAAAGAGCTACTGGTGTGAGAAAGCAACCCAGAAGGTATGGGACTCAAGAAATATGATAACAACATTTCCCTTCTGTGTATTCCTTACAGTTCTCCCCAGGGCAGGAGTTACTTTTGCCCCCCAGACAAAATGTTTCTGAGCTCATCACCTGAGACACCCAGGAAGAAGATGATCAGCTGCAGGTAAAGAAATTGGCTTTGGGAACTGGATTTCTATTCCTCTCCTCTTTTGTTTCTTTTTGTGGTTTTTTTCCTTCCAGATTTATCACCATGAACCTCTCATCATTTGAGTCCATCTGCATTTTCCTGATTTCCCAAGGTATGTTTAAAGCTGCTATTTTGCATCAGTGGTTTGGGTCTCGGGTGCTTCCCTATCTCCAGCTGGAGTTCTTCACTCCAAGGAATGAGAGCCAAGTCAGTACCTCTCCAGGAGGTTTAGGGGTAAACTTCTGAAACATGGTTTCACCCAAAAGGGGAGAAAATAATACCTGGAGAAAGTTTTTCTGATAATTTGAACACATGACTGATCTGTATGTGAAGTGTCTAAGTGATGTGGGAAAAGCTGATGTTGTATTAAAAGTGCATAAATCTATCCAGTGTTTATGGCTGTAATCTCAGAAGCCTAAGGCTGGCCTAGCTCTCATTCTTGCCCTGTCCCTGCATGCAGTGAGCAGAGAGACTGTCCTGTGTGCTGGAGTCACATCCTTGTCGTTTTTCATGCTCTCTGTGTCCCTGCCAGAAGGAATTTCCTGACACAGATACACTGCTGTGTCACCAAATTATGTTTTGCAGCTGTGAAACCTATACAGCAAACCAGCATTTTTGCTGTTATAGGCTAAATCCTGTATGTCTTGTTCACGGATGGCTGTCTGTTTGATCCCACAGCTTTGCTAGCATTGGGTATACAACAAATCCACGTTGGCCAGGAGATGATTGGCAAGATCTCAGCTGCTGGTCAGTGTAAGTTTGTTTTATAAAGCATTTTCTATATCTGAATTCCCTCTTTCTTTGGTTTTTTTGGCATGGTTTTTTTTTTTGGTTTTTTTAAGTTTGTTGTTGTTGTAGTTACTTACATTTCTTAGCCCCTCTTCAGTGTGTAAAGTCCCCAGCAATGCTCTGGCAGTCACAGTGCTGTGGCTGCCTCTACTCCAGCCTGGCTTTCTCCCTCATTGGTGTTAGCTCTCCTGGGATGTGATCCACTCTGGTTTTCCCCAGATTGGCTGTTTGCCAGCTGGATGGTGTTTCTGTCAGTTCTTCAGAGCCTGCTCCAAGCAATCCTGATTTGCAGAGTTGTGTTTAATTACTGCCTTGATCAGACCTCCCACGTGGGTGGTTCTTGGGGCTGTAAAGCCAGCACAGGCAGCTTGCTGGGAGCAGTGATGGGGCTCTGGCTGGCCCATGGTCACCTGCAGCTCCCTGTTCTACTGGCAGTAGTTACTGATAAACTCTGTTGTGAATTCTCTCCTGATTGTCAGGATCTTTAGTTTTTCAGAGTGACCCCGAGAATGTTGAAAGTCTCTTTTCCCAGCTCAGCACTTGAAGAAGGAGTCAGAGCTCTTCATTTCTTGGTCTCAGGGTTGTTTATTGTATCTTATCTATAAAATTCTTTCTCCTGCCCTGCTGAGGTCCATCCTGCAGCACAGTTCCAGGCACTCTGCCTGCCCCCAGGGCTGGGTTATGTCTTTACACTAAAAACTACCTGTACAATGTTTACAATTCCTTCCCAATACCTATCACCCATGTTAGACAGTGAGCTTCTACTCTAAACCAATCTAAAAGTGCCAACATTGCAGCAGAAGATGGAGGCCAAGAAGAAGGAAAAAGGCTGGACATGCCCAGATCCCTTGCTCCCTATGAATCCCCATTCAAAAAACCCCAAAATCTACTTTTTCCCCTCATGATAAATTCACTATCATTCTACTTAGTTTGTCATGGCTTGCAGATATTCATCTATGGTTGGCAACTTGCTCCATGGGTCATAATCAAATCCCCAGGTGTTCTGGGCTGTGTGCCAGGGTCTCTGAGCCCCCCAACTCTGGACACCTGAAGGGATGCACTGAGCTCCAGCAGGGGCTCTGCAGCTTTCTCTGTGCATGCTCAGGCAGGGGTGGGAGCTCTGCTGCAGCTCCAGGCTCAGCCCAGCTCCCAGGGCAAGGCTGACAAGCCAGGACAGGGCTGGCAGGGAGGCTGTGCTGCAGCCTGTCCTCAACACAGGGCCCCAGGGCAAGGCTGGGTGCCCCTCAGGAGAGCCAGTGACCCAGAAGGGAATGCCTCACAACTTCCAATCCCTGTAATCTGGGATTAGAAAACCCTAATTATGAATTCAGGTTTTGGCTAGCAGGAAGGATTTGTAAAAAGTAGTGACAATAAAAAGATTATAATAATGGGGGTAGAGTAGCATCACTGGCCAAAACAGCTCTTAAGGGGTCAGTGTGCTTGATCTCTATTGAGCTTCTGGATTCTTTTTCCCTTGAAGTTGATTCTGGCAAGTGCTGCAGAGGAGACTTTAAAATTTCCCTTTAAATGCTTTGAAAATTATTCTTCATAGTCTGCAATCTGCCATTTATTTATTTCAGTGAATGAAAATTAAATGTGAATGTCAGTGAGATTGTGGGTTTCCACTGCAGCAAAAGCACCTCAGAAACTTCTGCTTGAGAGCAGTCATGTTCATGCAGGCAGGGGTGATACAAAGACACAGTTTCACAGTGTATATCTGTTTTCTCCCAGTGATGCAGTGCTCTGCCTCATTAGATGTCCTTTTCCTCCTGGATGGCTCCTACAGCATTGGCAAAGGAAGCTTTGAAAGGTCCAAGCACTTTGCAGGCAAGCTCTGTGATGCCTTGGACATCCATCCAGACAGAGTGAGTGTCAGGAATATCTCCTCTAATTTTCAAATAGCTTGGGCAGTGTGTCTAAAGGCCAGTGGTAACTTGCTGAGTGAAATTGCAAAATTCAGCCTACCATGGGGGCAGAGTATTTATTATTATCAGAAAGATGCAGTTTGTGAAGCAGTGGGATTGGAGAATGCTTCTTGATTCTTCAGATTTTAAACAGTTCCTTTGGAACTTGAGAAAATACATAATCCTTCAGGTCAAAGATTATTATTTGGGTTTTTTTTTTACTCATTTTATTTTGGTTTGGAAGCTCATCAGTTAGTTGGATCTTCCTCTTGCTTTTCCTTGGAAAGCTAAAGAATTAATCTCTGGGAAATTAGCCCCACAGCACTGCCTCAGCTGAGGGCCTTGCAACAGGCTGGAATGGCTGCTGGACCTGATTCCATGCCAGAGCCTTTCCAAATAAATGTCAGGTCTTTGGGAAGGTTGTATTTTATTTTTAAAATACCATCTCTCCACTAGTCTTTCACTTAATTGTCTCACAGACTGGACTGAAAATTGGTAATCTTTCCACCTTTGGAATTCTCATATTCCGTAATACTTCTTGTAAGGCTTCAGTGAAGTATTCTGGATGTATTGCCCAGTACAGACCATTTAGTCCATTTGCATTTTTCAACTTGAGAAAATGGTTTTAGAGGA
This sequence comes from Zonotrichia albicollis, assembly GCF_047830755.1. Taxonomy (NCBI): domain Eukaryota; kingdom Metazoa; phylum Chordata; class Aves; order Passeriformes; family Passerellidae; genus Zonotrichia; species Zonotrichia albicollis. Next base: position 42,682,159 of record NC_133825.1, read on the forward strand.
ACTATTAGAAAAAGTATTGGTTTGTGTTGCCTGCTGTGCTCAGTGCCAGAGGGAGCTACTCTCAGTGATGGAAAGGTTTCCTGCCCAGTGTATAAATGGGCTGGTGTATAAGGTGTTATTTATAAATTTACAACCCCTGAGGCTGTGAGCTGCTCTGAGGGAATTAATATAGATCCTGAGCAGCCTCTAACTGCAGCAGAGGCTGCGGTTGTTTCCAGATAAACTTTTTTGCCTTGTTTATAGTCTGTATAGATAATAATGGAGTTCCTGCTCTAAGTTCATTGAGACTGCTTGTGGCTCAACATCAAAAACATAGTTTGCCTCTATACAGTTTAGTCTTCCCAAGTTTGTAAACTGATCAAAAGAGTAAAACTTGCACAGACACCTTTCATAATCTTCCATAACCTTTTCTTTTAGGTCCGTGTGGGAATGATACAGTTTAGCTCAACTCCCCGCCTGGAATTCCCACTGGATTCTTATCTAACCAAACAAGAAGTGAAAGAGAGAATCAAGAGGACTGTGTTCAGGTCAGCTTATTTTACAGCTCTGCTCTTTTTCTGGGCTTTTTCTGGGCTCAATCTCTGGATTGAGGTTTTTTTCTGAGGTTTAGAAATCTCTGCTTCAGTTCTGCTTACACCAGTGTGATGTCCCCTGGGAGGGAGGTGAATGAACACTGTGCGCCATGATCCACAATCCACTAAAATGTGAAACCTGGTCTGTCATAGTGAAAGCTGATAGGAGACAAAGTTTTCAGTGTCCTGTTATAACATGGTAAATAGAGAGTTTTCCAGCTCTTTCTGTCTGTCTGAGCCAGGCAGTGGGTTACATCCTCCACGGAAAAACAAGCATGTTGTTCCCTCATGGCTGAGCTAAGGCAGCACAGTGTGCTGCTTCATTTTTTGGTGGTTACGATTTCCTTTGTCCTGTGAGTCAGTAATGAGCTGCTGCTCTGTAGATATCTATGTATGCTTGCTCAATTCAAGAGCATCAGGTTTTCAGATGGAAACCTTTTTTCTTCCTGAATGTTAAGAATTGGATGTCTTCCCATGACCCCTGGAAATGGAGCCAGAAGTCCAAAGAAGAGCTGTCCTTAGAGCCTCTCAAAATCCAAACTTTCCATCTTGGAGAAATACATTTGGATCTACTGAGGATCTGACAATCACCTCAAAATACCACTTCTTTGATGATAGATGAGGTACTGGCAAGGCCTCTGGATGTCTACTCTTTTAGCTGATCTGCCTTAGGACTAAGGGTTAGATCAACATTTCCCATGGATATCTGCTGCTCTCAGGATGCTGCACATATTGCAAGCAAATGTGATCAGTTTTGCAGTTTTCAAGCAAGATCAGTTGGCTGGATTTTGCTGTATTTCTTTTGATGAGTTTAGCAAATCGAGAACCTCTTGTGTACTCTGTTACAGGAAAAACTTGCAGAAAACAAAGATGCATTCCCCCTCTGTGGTTGTTGTTGAAAGTCTGTGAGAGCAGAGAAAGTGAAGCAGCATTTGCTGCCTGGCACTGCATTTCCTTGATGACAACAGAAGGATGCTGACAGATCAAACAGAAATAATTACTTTTTGCCTGGTTATTTCATCTAGCTTAAATGAAAAGCTGACATTTTGAAGTCGATAAAATAGTTATGGATGGATTCCAGTTGGCTTTTGAAAAAGAAATGGGTGTTTGACATCTTGGTTGAGAGGTTCCTTGATGTGTTTCTGATGAGCCTTTGGCCAGTGAGGCATTTCCTGACTGCAGCCCAGAGCTGACAGCACTTGGAAGGAGGCAGCACCAGACTGAAGTGAAGCTTCTGTGATTTATTTGGAGACTGCTGGTCTCTCCCTGTGAATGCTGTCCTAATAGCTTTGGAATTCGTTGGCCAGTTCCAGCCATACTCAGTGGTAATCTCAAGCTAAATTTCACATTAATTTCTTTCATATCAGTCAGCAGCTGGTTACAGGAGAGAAACCTTCTTAGTGCTGTGCCTGAAGAAAGACAGCAGGTAAAGCCCAGATCTCCTTGTACTTCAGAAAATCCTTATTGGAGTAATGCCTCAAACACATTTCCACTGTGTCAAACCCCAGTGAAGCTCCAAATGCAAATTAATAAGCAATTTGATAAGCTCTTTATTAACTTTTTCTAATCCTCAGGGCTCACATGGGCACAGTGTAGTGAGTTCATCAAGATTTAGTCACCACACTGACTATTCACAGTGTATTTTTCCTCATGCAAAGCACTGTTCAGTGAAACATCTCACAGACATTTGGTCAGAAAAAAGGCAAATTTGGACTTGTTATGAACACATGGTCACTGAGTATGCTTGGAAATGGTGCAGTGCAGAGGAGGAGGAAGTTCAAAGCAAAGATGCCTGGCAAGTACAGAATGATAAAGTTTCTGTGGAAATCAGAGAGTAGATGGAAAAACAGTGCACTTGGGCATGATGAAATGCTTTTCTAGAACAAGCAAATCAGGTGCTAGGGCAAAGGATGGATGTTCAGAAAGCAAATGAGGTGTGTTTGTATCAATGCAGACAAAGAATGTGAATCCTCCAAGGAAGGAGTGACACCTGTGGTTTGGTTCCCCTGAATTGCTCTGGACAGCAATAAAAGTAGCCCTTAAGAGCAATTACAGGAAATTATTTGTAGCACATAGGTCTGTGGCACGTGTGGAAGAAGCTGGGCAGGGCAGGGGCTGAGCAGGAGCACTTGGGGTGTGGGTGGAGGAGAAGCTGAGCCTGAGTCTGCAATCTGTGCTGCCATTCCAGAAAGCCACCCTTGGGCGCTGCATGAAAGGGGTGAGGAGCAGCAGGCCAGGGGAGGGGATTGTGGCTCTCAGCCCATTGTTTGAGACCCCTCTGGAGCACTACAGCCATGTCTGGGGGCACAGCATGAGGAGGATGTAGAATGCTAGAATGAGTTCAGAGGAGAGCAGCTGACATCCTCAGAGGGTTGGAGAACCTCTGCTTTGGAGACAGGCTGGGCAGAGAATGTGTTTTAGGGAGAGATGCCTCTGCCCAAATGAAGATGCAAATGAGACCATATGATGGCAACATACAGATTTTATTTACAAGGAATGTGAGGGAGAGAGAAATAGGAAAGAGGTCTCAGAGAGAGAGAAAAAGAGCAGAAGAGAATGTGTTGGAACTAGATGATCTCTGAGGTCCATCTCAAACTAAACCATTCTGTGATGCTAGAGGATGTGTAGATGTGTTTTTTAACTTGATATTACCCATATAAATAATAATAATATATTATATAGAATATATAATAATGTATTTTAATAATATAATAAATAATAATGCATTATAATGTATATATAATAATTTAGCTACTACTACTATTTTATCTCCATCATCTTATTATCATCCCTATTGTTCTTCTCATTCTTCTTCTTCCTACTATTTACTTCTGTTTCTTCTTCTACATCAATTTATTCTTGTCCTTATTCCTTCTTATTCTCATTCTTAGTTTTCTTTTTTCTTATTCTTGTTTAAATTCTTATTCATTTTCCTATTCTTTTCTTATTATTTTTTTCTTATTATCATTCTTATTCCTTTTTCCATTTGCATTATTTTTCTCATTCTTATTCCTTTTTTCCCTTTTTTTATTCGTATTCTTAATATTTTTATTATTCCTATTCTTGTTCTTATTTTTTTCTTATTCTCATTGTTATTATTATTCCTACTTTTTTTTTCTCATTTTTATTCTTATGCTTATTTTGTTATTTACTACTACTTCTTAATCTTCTTCATATTATCACAGAATCACAGAATAATGAGGTTAGAAGAGACCTCTAAGATCCTTGAGTCCAACCTATGCTCTAATACTTCAACTAGACTTTAGCATCAAGTGCCATTATTATTAGTCCTACTCCTATTCTTTTTGTGGTTTTTTTAGTGTGTTTTGGTGGTGTTTTTTTGGGGTTTTTTTGTTGGTTTTTTTTAACTAATGCTACTATTTTTAAAACCCAACTTCTGTCTGTTTTGGATAAATTATGTTTGGCAAAGTCATGCAGTGTGCAATGGAGTCGTGCAGTGTGCAAAACACCTGTCTGTGCTCATTCCTCACGGATAAAATCCCAAAGGATCAGCATGTAATCCTTTCAGGATGAGAGAAAACATCCTTGGATTCCACCAGAGGAGGTCCTGATGAAATATTCAAAACATTTTTTCCCTGACAGAGTGGTCAGGAGTTGATTGCAAGGAGTTTCTCAGGGAGGTGGTGGAGTCTCTGTCTTTGGAAGTGTTCCAGCATCGTCTGGCTGTGGCACTTGGGGACATGGTTTCAGGGTGATGGTGGGACTGGATGGCATTCAAGGTCTCTTCCCACCCTGATGAGTCTGTGACCTTCACCACTGAGTCACATGGCACCAAGTGCCCCCATGGGTGCTGGTTTGGGGCTGGCCACATGGGTGATATTTGTTTTGGAGAGACCAGCCTGGGATGCTCCACAGCAGCTGGGGATTGCTGGGGCTGCAGGGCCATGTCTGGGCAAAGGCAGCTGTCCCAGGACATGGGGGACATGCTGAGGGCCCAGGCTGGTGCTGGCAGCCAGCCCTAATCGTAGGGCCATGGGGCCAGGCAGGAGAACATCCCCTGCAGTGCCCGCATCGCCCGGGACAGGCGGGAGTGACGTCTCTTGGAGACCCTTTGGTCAATGGACTCTTCCCAATCAGACTCTTCTTGGTAGCTGCTGACCTCTTCGTGGGCCAGCTCGTGCTCGCTGGGCTCTTCCCAGGCAGAGAGATTCTGGGAGATACTGACTTGTCCTTGGGAAAGGCCTTGCTCCTTGCCTTCTTCCCAGTCTGAAATTTCATGGTCACTTCTGACATCTCCATGGGACAGTGCATCATCTTCCCCAATGGATTCATCCCAGTCAGAGAGCTCATGGTGGCTTTGGGCTTCTTCTAAGGAGAGTTTCTGCTCAGTGCCTTTCTCTGTGCCTTCTTCCCAGTCTGAAAGTTCTTCGTAGTTTCCAACATCGCCATGGGATGGCTCTTCCTCAATGTATTCATCCCAGTCAGAGAGCTCGTGGTGGCTTTCAGCTTCTTCTGAGGACAGGTCCTGCTCCGTGACTTCTTCCCAGTCTGAAATTTCTTGGTAGTTTTCAACGTCCTCATGGGACAGCTCTTCCTCAGTGCTTTCATCCCAGGCAGAGAGCTCGTGCTGGCTTTGGTCTTCTTCTAAAGAGAGCTCCTCCTCACTGCTGGCTTCCTGCTGGGATCCTTCCTGGTACCCACCTGCTTCTTCCAGGGACAGCCCCTGCTCAGGGCTGGCTTCCCCTTGGGACCCTTCCTCATGGCTACCAGCTTCATCTATGGCCACCTCCTGCTCAGGGCTGGCTTCCCCTTGGGACCCTTCCTGGTACCTACCAGCTTCATCTACAGCCAGCTCCTGCTCAAAGCTGGCTTCCTCTTGGGGCTCTTCCTGGTGGCTTCCAGTGTCTTCCAGGGACAGCCCCTGCTCAGGGCTGGCTTCTCCTTGGGACCCTTCCTCATGGCTACCAGCTTCATCTATGGCCACCTCCTGCTCAAAGCTGGCTTCCTCTTGGGGCTCTTCCTGGTGCCTACCAGCTTCATCTATGGCCACCTCCTGCTCAAAGCTGGCTTCCTCTTGGGGCTCTTCCTGGTACCTACCAGCTTCATCTACGGCCAGCTCCTGCTCAAAGCTGGCTTCCTCTTGGGGCTCTTCCTGGTAGATTCTGGATTCTGCTTGGGCCAGCTCTTGCTCACTGTAGTCTTTCTCTTGGAACTCTTCCTGGTACCTACCAGCTTCATCTATGGCCAGCTCCTGCTCAGGGCTGGCTTCCTCTTGGGGCTCTTCCTGGTTCCTACTAGCTTCATCTACAGCCATCTCCTGCTCAAAGCTGGCTTCCTCTTGGAACCCTTCCTGATGGCTACCAGCTTCATCTACAGCCATCTCCTGCTCAGGGCTGGCTTCCTCTTGGGCCTCTTCCTGGTACCTACCAGCTTCATCTAGGGACAGCTCCTGCTCGGGGCTGGCTTCCCCTTGGGACCCTTCCTGGTACCTACCAGCTTCATCTAGGGACAGCTCCTGCTCGGGGCTGGCTTCCCCTTGGGACCCTTCCTGGTACATACCAGCTTCATCTATGGCCAGCTCTTGCTCAAAGCTGGCTTCCTCTTGGGGCTCTTCCTGGTGGTTCCCAGTTTCATCTAGAGACAGCTCCTGCCCTGTGCTGGCTTCTTCCTGGGAGACATCCTGGTACCTACTGTCTTCTAGGGACAGCTCCTGCTCATCTGAGGCTTCTCCTTGGGACCCCTCTTGATATTTATTGATTTCTTCTTGGGACAGCTCTGCGCCTTCCTCATCTTCGCCCTGAGAATGCTCAAGCTCCTCAGCCAAGGCCCCCTCCTCAGGCTCTTGCTCTTCCAGGGCTGATCCCTTGTCTGTGTCCACCTGCTCCTCACTGGAGGCTCCTAGTGGGCTGAGCAAGGGGCTGGGGGTGCAGCAGGGACTGTGTGGAGCAGAGATTGGGCTCTCTTCCCCTCTTCCTCCTGCAATTGCTACTTCTATCTCAGCATACAAGCTTTGCTCCAGGTCCCTCTGTTCCTCTGGCTGCTGGGCAGATCCCTGGATCACAAGCACAGCATTGTCCACGATCTCCCAGCTGATGCGCCTCGCTAAATCCAGCACGGCCTGGCTGCACTCTGGGGACCGGCATGGATTCTCTGCTGCTGCTGGTGGCATTTCCTCCATGAGGACAGGAGAACCTGGTGCCCTTTCCACCTCGAGGGGCTCTTCCTCCTCAGCCAGAGTGGCTGCCATCTCATCCTCTGTGGAACTCCCTGGGGCAGAAAAGGCTCTGGGCGGCTCATGAGCTGCCTCTCCTGCCAACTCAGTGCCCATACTGCTGGGAGAGGTGGGGCCCTCCTGGGCATCCTCGTCCTTCTCTGGGAGCAAGGGTTTGTCCCATATCCTGTAATCAATGCCTTCTGCCCCATGGGACAGCCCCTGGCTGCTGATGCTTCCTTCCTGTTGGGGCAGCTTTTGGTCGCTCCCATCATCTTCCCATTGGGACAGCTCCTGGACATTGTAGTCTTTTCCTTGTGATAGGTCCTTGTCCCTGTTGTCTCCCACTTGGGACAACTCTGGGTGTCTCTTGTCTCCTTCCCATTGGAATAGGTGGCCTTGCACTTCTTCCAAAGGAGATGGTTCCTGGTGCGCCTGCCCTTCCTGCTGGGCCTGTGCTTGGTGTGTCTCATCCTCTCTGCGCGATCGGTGCAACTCCTGGCCTGTCACTCTTGCTCTCCACAGCCTTTCCTGTGAGCCTTCTCTCCAGTGGACTCTCACAGTTGCACCTCTCCCACACTCACACCTCTGATACAACTCTTGGTGCCTCACAGCTCTCTGTGGGGAGACTTCCTGGGCCCTCACACCTTCCTGTAGTTGGTTATACTCTTGGAGTGTCATTTCTTCCCAAAGGCGGAGCTCCCGTCTGGTAATGTCTCTCCATGGGGAAAGCTCTTGATCCGAGTCACATTCCCAGTCTTTATCCATGTGGTCAAAGGCACCCTCCTCCTCAGTGTCCTACAGGGGCAGGCCTGAGCTGCCCCCTGCCCCCAGCCTCTGCCCCCTGAGGGCTGGTTTTCCATCCATCCAGCCAGGCTGGGGGCTGGGAGTTGGGCTTCACCTCCTCCTCCTCCTCATCTGATGCGGTCGGGGCACAGGGAGCCCAGGAGCTGCTTCCTCCTGAGAGAGCAGCTCTCACAGGAATGGGATTCCCGGGGCTCTGTGCCCCTTAGATACCCCTGACACAGCCCTCTGCTGTGTCACAAGGGCCACAGTCGTGTCACACATCACCCAGGGCTCTGACACAACACACCGTGTCACAAAGGGCCACACCCGGCACCCCTTCAGCAGCTGAATGACCACAATGTTCATATGGAAAGACAGAAGCTGTAGAGACATTTGTAGAAGATGGAAATAAAGTTCAAATATCCAAGAGTTCTGGTTACTGCACCAATTGCAGAAACACACTGCTGTAGAGACCACTCTGAGTTGGAGAGGAGGGACATAAGGGTGAAGAGATGGGACCAGTGGGTAGGAAGATGAGAAGAATGACAGGATGAGACATCCCCATGGATCTGTTGTGTGGCAACAAGCAGAAATAGGCTACACTTCCCATTACCAGAGTGTAGCTATGATATTTTCTGAAAAATCCTTTCCTTAGGATTTTTTCTCCTGAGAAGCTGAAAGGCCTCAGGAACAAAACGTAAATAATGGTTATCTGCTGCTGTGGATGCAACAGGTGGATCTGTGATTGGTCTTTTGTGGTTGTTTCTAATTAATGGCAGATCACAGCCCAGCTTGCTCGGACTCTGTTTGAGACACAAGCCTTTGTTATTCATTCCTTCTTTTTCTATTCTTAGCCTAGCCTTCTGATGAAATCCTTCCTTCTATTCTTTTAGTATAGTTTTAATATAATATATATCATAAAATAATAAATCAAGTCTTCTGAAACGTGGAGTCAGATCCTCATCTGTTCCCTCATCCTCAGACCCCTGTGAACACAGTCACACCAGAGGGTAAAAATTTGCAACCCAAATGGTAAATTCAGTACCAGGGGAGGAATTCTGATTTCTTCTTTTCTGATTATATCTCCCTGCTTTTTAGAGGTGGCAGCACAGAGACTGGTCAGGCTCTGAAGTACATTCTCCACAAGGGTTTCCCTGGTGGCAGAAACTCAAGTGTCCCTGAAGTCCTGATCATCATTTCAGATGGAAAGTCCCAGGGCAGCACTGCAGTGCCTGCAATGCAGGTGAAGGAGAGACACATCACAGTTTTTGCTGTGGGAATCAAGTTTCCAAGGTAGGAAACTCTCCAGAGTGGGAAGCAGACACCCAGCTAGCCAAATGGCCAGTCCTGGTGGGTGAGGGGTTGTCTCAGGCTAGATATAAGTTTTGAAAAGAGAAAAAGGTGGCTTAGTTTTTGCCAGAGCAGGGTTGATTTTTTTTTTTTCCTGTAGCTGTGGGTGTATCTAGGAGATAATCCATACCACTTTGTCATTGCCAGGGGTGGGGGAAAGGGACTTTCTCCCTTCAGAGAGGAAGGGCATTCCTTCCTTCCAAGGAGGGGAGAAAGTGTGGTGGACAAACAGTGTTGAGACAGACTTTCCCAGGAAATTGATTTCGTCTTATATCTTTTGTTATTAATATTTTTATTGCTGCCATTGCTGCTTGATTTCTCATTTCATTTCTGTTCTCGCTAAATTGTTCTTATCTCAGTCCATGAAATATTTTTGCCTTTTGTGTTTCCAGCTGGAGGTGAGAGGGGAAGGAAGGGGAAGCCTGGTTTCAGTGAGAACACTAAATTGGGGAATACCATTCTTAAACCATGACAAAAAGGAATTTTCAGGGTAATGCAGGCACAGAGGAAACACTGACTTGATGGCTGATGTAGAAGGAGCACCAGAGTTAATGACAGAAACTTTTCCACTTGGTAGAGCTATGCTGCTGCCTGAGACTAAACACACCAGGATCCTGGAAACTGAGGAGTGTCATGGTTTTGCATCAACTCTCTGTTTGCTGCACAGGGTTGGTTCTGACTTTAATTCTTTGTGGAGGAGGCTGAGCAGCTGACCTGTGCCTTGCTTGGCAGGTGGGAGGAGCTGCAAGTGCTGGCCAGCGAGCCCCCTGAGCGGCACCTGCTCTTTGCTGGAGATGCTGAGGATGCTGCCAATGGCCTGTACAGCACCTTGAGTGACCCTGTCTGCACTGCCACCGCTCCAGGTGACCCTGCTGGCCACACCTCCATGCCCATGCTTTAGCTTGGACATGGCACTGAGTGAGGATGATGAGGCAGTGTCAGGAAGCACGCAGGGGAATTAGCAGGTGTTGCACTTTGAGGTAATCTGCTTCTGGTGCCCAAACAGGATGGCATGCTCTCCAAATACCTCCAAGCTGCAGAATCCTAAATCTTCCTGCATCCTGATTCACCTCTGAAAATGGGAATATTGGCTTTTGGTCATGTGACAGGGGATAGAGGGATAAAGGCAGTTGTGTTAAATTTTCTAATGGACTTGGCTGTGTATCAGGGGGAGGCACCAGGAGTTAGAAAGGATAGAACTGGAGTGGTCCAGAGGTAGCAGAAAATCAAACACATGAATGATAAAGGCACCAAAGGGGCTGAAAAACTGTCACTGAACCATGAATTCAGTAGTGTGTGGTTTATAGCAAAGCAAAGGAGGCTGAATATTTAGGTTTCCAGAAAGTGGAGTAGGCTGGTGATCTTTTCAACAGGAAATCTTACCTCTGGGGTCTCCCAGAGGCTCTTGGAAGCTCTGCCCAGTCTGTTGTTGTCAGGTAGTTGAAAATAGCTCTCTACTCTTACAGCCTTTGTATTTTCAGGCAGCTGAGGCTAGTTTGCTTTTTACTTTGCTGCAGGCTGCAAAGTTGAGTCCCACCCTTGTGAGCGCAGGACCCTGGAGACTGTGAAAGAGCTGGCTGGCAGCTATGTGTGTTGGAAAGGCTCAAAGCAGCCCAATGCAGTGCAGGCTTCACTGTGCCCCTTCACCAGGTAAGCTGGGCACCCACAGCTCTAAAAATGAGAGGGACTGAGAGATAAATACAGTAATGAGGCTTTTATCTGACTGTGACTATTTACTGGGATAAAGATCCCTCAGAAGACTGATGCAAACAGTCTGTAGTCCTAGGAAGAGTCTCTGCTCATTGACTGAGCAGCAAGCAGACAAAATAATTTTTTGAGTCTTAAAAATACATCCATAATTTAAAAATGTAAATATTACAGTTGAATTTTTTAAAAAAGGGTAGATTCAATGAAATTATGCTTTTCCTTTTGCCATCTCCTTTAGAATGGACTGTTTTAAAAAAATACTTGTTTTGAAAACCTGTGTTTTCAAAGGGAAGTTTTTCCATTGAAAACACAGTAAGATCCATCTTGAAGGCACCTTGTTAATATTTAAATTAATGGCAGATCTTATTCTTCCTGTTTCAGGTGGAAGAGAGTCTTGATAAAACACCCATCCAGGTGCTTCCGAACTGTATGTCCAGGTGGGATTTTGCTCTTCCAAAACTTTAATTTGTGAAACAGGAAAGGTAATAATTAAAGAGCAAAAAGACAAGGGTTTGCTTTCACTTCTCAAAAATTGTGCTCAGAGTGAGAGACTGTGATCAGTAGATATTTAATCAATTTTTTGTTTCTCACAGGTATCTATGACCAGAGTTCTTTTGGATTAAAATGTCTCCCAGTAACTTCTCCTCCACTTGAGGAGCCAGTGAATTCTCATTTGCTCATGTCCTGGGGGCAGAGTCTTGCACTGCTTCCCAGTGCCTGCAGGGAGTCACTGTTCTCCAGCCAGGGAAGCATGCAGGGATGCCTCCAGTCATACACTAGGTACCATAAGCAGCATCAGGTTAGTGAGGAGCCTGACAGGTGCTGATCACCAGCCCATTTTTGTGGCTGTTGAATAGCTGTGCTCCTTCAGTCCTTTTTGCAAGTTCAGATGATAGCAGCTTCATTTTCTTTACCAGTACAGCACTGTCCAAGCAGCAGGCCAGACCCTGACCTCTTCATTGCTGCTGAAAATCTGTCAGGACTGCAGAACCTTTACCAATTCTCTTTTTATACAAATATGGTGTCACTGCTATTGTTCAAACAAAGTCAGTGTGGTTTGCTTTCTTGTCACAGCCTGCTGGAGAGCCATCCCAAATGGAAATTGCCCTGGAGGTGAGGTGGCCCTGTGTTGGTTCAAACTCTGCAGCAAGAGGGACAGAGCTGTGACTCTTTTTCCACTAGCAATGCTGCTCATGCTGGCAGAGGATGGGGAAGGGCAGGCTCCCTGCTGATGACCTGTCTTTCTCTTCCCTGTCCTGGTCAGACCCCTGTGACTCCCAGCCGTGCCAGAATGGTGGCACATGTGTCCCAGAGGGACCGGACAGGTACCACTGCCTCTGCCTGCTGGGCTATGGAGGAGACATCCACTGTGGTAGGTGTGAGCCTGTGCTCTGTCTCCTTCCTTCTCAGCTGGGTCCTGCCTTGGTGACACCTTCTGTGCCACCCTGGGGACAGCTGGGATGGGGCCACAATGCTTGGGCTTTTCTCCAAAAGCAGGCTGAATTTACTCTCATGCTGTGTCAGGCCCAGTGGCTGGGTCCTGCTGTTCAGACACTGTGTGGGTATGAAGAGCGCCAGTATTGACAGTCTCACCCTGGAACAGCTGCTTTTGTGCCTAAATGCAGGTGCCATGGGATCAGAGTCACTGGGAGAGACATGGATGTGCCTGTTGGTCCCCTCACCACACACATGAGTGCAGCAGGAGCTCCTGGTTTTGGGGGTTCAATGTAAAAAAGCCAAAAGCTCCTGATCATTAGAAAACACCTTGTACTTACTTTTTCCAGAACCAAGGTTCCAGCTTCAGAGTGTCTCAGGGTGTCAGAGGTGAGGGTCTGGTGCTTGGACTCTCTCCTTTCTCCAGTATGTGATTGTGTCATTCAGATGTTCTGCCCACAGCACTAAGAGTGGAGCTGTAATTTCTGATTTGAAGTTTTCCATCCAAAATTGCAAGAATTCCCATGGATATTTCCTGTCTCTAAAGGTTTATATGGCATCCAACCAAAACAAAGCCTGCTGCTGGGCCATTTTTCCTCTAGCTCATTATATGAATGGCAAAATGTTTGGGTTGCTGGGCACAGTGTTCCCCCTCCACAAGGCTTACAGCAGGCCTCTCTCTGCTGGGGTTGCCCTGCAGATGACTGATTGCCTTCTCCCTTTCCAGCAGCAAAGCTGAGCCTGGAGTGCGGTGTGGATCTCCTTTTCCTGATGGACAGCTCAGCAGGGGTCACACTGGAAGGGTTCCTGCGCTTCAAGGCCTTCCTCAAGAGATTCCTCCAGGCCGTGGTGGGCCAGGACTCCCCAGTGAGTGTGGGGGTGGCCCAGTATGATGATAATATCAAGGTACCCATTGAACTGGGCCGGCACAAGGACGCACTCAGTCTCACGAAGAGAATTGATGTCTTAAATTTCAGTGGAGGGAGAACCCTGACAGGCAGAGCCCTGCAGTACATTGCACAGCACGGTTTTAGGAGTAGCCCAGTCTTTGCAGATGTGCAGGATGGTCTCCCACGTGTGGTTGTCCTGCTCACTGACTCCAAGTCTGAGGATTCGGTAGCAGAAGCTGCTAAATATGTGAAGGACCAAAATATCTTCTTGATTGGCATAGGCAGCAGCTTCATGAGAGCAGAGCTGACCACGGTGACTGGCAATCCACAGCAGACCATTGTCTACTCTGACCCTCAGGACCTCTTCAACAGGATGCCAGAGCTGCAGAGAAAAATCTGCAGTGTGGGCAATCCTGAAGGTAAGACTGTGGTGTGGGCCAGGGGGGACAAGTTTGCCAAACCATGCAGCGGTGTCCTGAATTCCAGCAGGGAAGAGGGAAGGACAGAAGGATCAATGTCCTTGTTTTTGTTTGTCAGTCACAGATCCAGGGACTAACCTCCCATGAGTGATTTTTGTGATGGATCTTGTGAAAGAGACATAGATCACCCTTCACAATCAGTGATCAGCAGTGTTGAATTTTGCGCACAATTTCCTCTCACTGCTGTTTTTCAGTCAGAAAGGAGCAGATATATGTTCTGAGAAACACCATCTTTGTGCTCCTTTCCCCAGGCTGCCAGGCCCAGTCTCTGGATTTGGCATTTGCTGTGGATGCCTCGTCTGGAGTTGGCCTGGAGAACTTTCTGCGTCTGAGGCGCTTTGTCAGGAGTAGCTGCTTGCACTTCATCATCAACCGGGACGTTACCCAGATTGCCCTGGTGACCTATGGCAGCAAAGCTCACACTGTCTTTGCCTTGGACACCCACACCAGCAGCTCTGCTGTTCTCCAGGCCATCGACCAGGTGCCCTTCCTTGGGGACTCGGCCTCTGCTGGCAGTGCCTTGCTGCATGTTCACAGTGATGTAATGACTGTGCAGAAGGGAGCAAGGCCTGGGGTCAACAAGGTGGTGGTGCTGCTCTCCAACGGGGGGGGCATGCAGGGTGCAGCTGCCCCAGCCCAGCAGCTGAGGCACAACGGCATCCTGGTGTTTGTGGTTGTCATTGGGGACACAGACAGGGACACACTGCTGAGAGTTGCTGGGTCCCCCAACTACCTGGTCCACATCTCCTCCTATGAAGACTTGCAGTATTATCAAGGCCTTATCATCGAGAGGATCTGTGAAGGTAGGAGAGCCTCCAGTCATCACTCTCTGTCAGTGTCTCCAGCTGCTGCTGTTGTAGGTTTTTAGATGTTTTACTGACTGAACTTGATACTATCGTTTGCGTTTTATGGAGGGAGAAACTATGACAGAGCTCTGATGACTGTCTAAAGCAATCTTGCAGGAATTAGTAAGAAACTTTCCTAAGATTCAGTCCAGTGGGTGAGAGTGGCCATAGTGTGACTGGCTCTTTTAGCCCTGCTAGATCTAGGTTCTGCTTTCTCTGAAGGAAAAAGAAGTTTTCTCTTTTTCTGATGTTGCTTAAATCTGTAGAATTTGCTGTGTGTTACTGCAAATTCTACTGTGTTACTGCAACCCCTTCAGTGTTTCTGGTGGGGGAGATTAATGGACGCCTTTTTTGTGCTGGTCCCTGCCCTGAGTGAGGTGTCTGCTCCATTGTCCAACAGGTTTGTGACCAGGTGTTTGTAAAGTGGTGAGTCTGCAACCTCGTCATTCCTGTTCATCCTTAATATCCCACTGCTGAAATTATCATGTAGGCTTTCAAGATTTTGTATTGCCCTGTATTCAATCCTAAAATCAGAATCTGTCCATTTCGAAGCCTTCAGACTGTTAAACTAAACTTCACACAAATTGTGATTTATCTTATTTCTAGGACCAAATCCTTATCCTCAAAGTGGAAGGGAAGAATTTTCAAACATTTGTTAAAAACTCATGTTTGGGGGTTGGAAAAAAAGGTGGCGTTTCTTCAGAACTTTGCGTCATGAGTGCCATTCCTCAGCTGGGGAAAAATATGGCTCTAATAGTAAATTTGAAACACTTGCATGTTGTCTAGAAATCAGCTTTTCAGAAAGGACAGCAACCCTAGTTTTCAGACAGTGACAATGAAATTACTCCTAGTTAAAATACCATGCCTTGCTTTCTCATTCAAAATAGCGTTAGTTTAACATCTATCCATTTGCTATGTTTTAACATGTTTATAAGATCAAAAGAAGCATCTTTGAGCTGCAGCTCAGAGGTCCTTTTCATCTCTGGGCACAGCTGTGTCTCCTTCAGGCTTAGAAAGAGCTGCAGCATCATCCCTTTGGAGTGAGAGCTGCTCTCCTGGCAGGCTCTGCAGATGGTTTCTGCTGAGCTTTTCAGTGTGTTTCTGTTGCAGGGGTACTTTCAGCTATGTTATTACAAAAACGATGTACTGTACCTTGGAATTAGCTAAAATGCCAGGGGTGAAGGGGAAGAGACAGCAAGGTTCAAGGAGTCAGGGTAATAACATATCATTTCCTGAGAGTGAATCGTTGCTTTCATTTCATCTGCAGGTAAATCACAGTTTGTACTAGATAGGCTGGGACCAAGGGCGATGTAAAGATAAGCCCTTCACTCAGTCTTCTACTCCCAAATCCAAGGCTTAATAACAGAATCATTGTCAGTGAAAGGACTTAAAAATTTATGATTCATTATGAAAGTATTTGAGAAACAGACCCTGCCTCTGTATACCTGGAATATGGTATTAGTTCTGAGGTTTCATCTGAAAAGAGTCCAGAAAAAAAGGACCTAGGGTTTAGGAGAAAAGTTCCCAAGCATTAAATATATATGAATCAGATTAATGGAAATACAAGTTATTGGGATCATCAAAGTGCAAGAACCTCATTTAAGGTTCACCAATTCTCTGGAATTCAGAGAAATGGTGTTGGGGCAGAATGATTCCCCACAGCAGGGTCTGTGAGGTTATGCTGTGGAGATCCCTGGAGGGATGAGGTGGACACATCACCTGTAGAGAAGAGCACCATGGAACAGCTCCTGGGGAGCAGCAGCACCTGGAAGATGAGTGGTGTGTCTGAGAAATCCAGCTTTCAGCCCAATAATAGTGAAAGTGTCCATCCCTGGGAATACACTCTTAGGCAGGACCCCAGTTCACAAATTCCGTGATGGCAAAAATTTTTTTGAACTAGACTTGATTCCTTATAAAGTCAACTGGAGCTAAAGACTAATATGTCTCAAATCTAGGATTGTCAAAAAAAAAAAAAGAGTTTCAGTTATAATTTTGCCTGTCTTAGGTGTGGGTTGAGATTTAATGTGCAGAGGGAGAATGAGCACAATGTCTGTTGAGCTGTAGAAAGCTCCCTGACAGATAGGGGATAGGATTTGTGTTCTTTTTCCTTCCCCTTCTTCTATTTTCCCTGTAATTTTTCTACCCTGGAGCAAAGGGTAAGGCAAGCAGCTCTACACCACTTCGAAGTTTTTGAGCAGAGGAATTTCACACCCTCACCAACACCAACACGGTGGTGTTGCCAGCAGACTGGAAGCAAATTCCTCTGGGATGCTGCTACTTAACCTAGTGTATTGGCAGCAAGGCAGCATGGAACACTGCCAGCCCTGCTGACAGCTGGGCTCTGTTGTGTTGAGAGGGTTGGGAAAGCTGTCACATACTTCATAACAACAGGGCTAATAACTTGGGCTGTGCTTGCAGGCTTCTCTCAAGCCCCCTGAAAAAGAAACCCAGAAATTTTCCCTGTGTTGTTTTCCATTCATGCCATCCTTGCTTCCCAGTTAGCAACTTCTCCTTTTTCCTCTCCAGTGGAAACTCTTATCCTCTCTGGGGCAAAGTGAGGTTTGAACTTCAGTGGCATTTGAGACTGTGAATCTGTTAGGGTAGGGCATGTGCCTTGCTCTGTGTTGTCCAGGTCTGGGGGTGCTCACAGCTCTGCAGATGCTCCATTTTGCTTTTCTAGCATATGCAGCCTATGATTAAGTGACTCTTTTAAGCTTTACTAGGAATATTCTCCAGATTTAGACACCTAGAAAAGCCATTCTGTTCTCTAGATTAAAGTGTCAAGACAGGATTGTGGCTTGCACCCTCTGCCATGTTTAAATGTTTCTCCAGTCCCAGTAGCCCCTGATGACAATTTTTGCAGCACTCCTGATGGATGTGGGTCTCAGCTAGTAATAAGGCAGATGTACCTGAGCCTGCTCTCTGCTCTTTGTCTGTTGCAGAAGCCAGAAGCCCTGTGAACCTGTGCAAGCCCAACCCCTGCATGAACCAGGGCGTGTGCATCCTGGGGCCGGGGAGCTACCGCTGCCAGTGCCACGGCTGGGAGGGACCTCACTGCGAGAGCAGTAAGGACCAGCAGCCCTCCACACTATTCCACCTCTCCCTGAAGCAGAGAAACCCCTGGACAGCAGTTTGGTGGCCAGGCCTTGGTGCTGGTGTGGTCTCTATCTTATGGAAAGTGGAGAGGTTTGGGCTGCTGAGGGGAGCAAGGGCTTCTCTGGAGAAGCTCTGCCTTTTTATACATTCACTGAGTGAGTTGACTGTGAGGGGGGCCCAAGGAGGGCTAATAATTTTGGTAGTCTTCCATTCTGTTCTGTTCCACTTTTCCCTCTGCCCTGCTAGAAAAAACAAGCTTTCCTAGGCTCCCCAGGTGGAAAGATTTGACTCTCTTTTAATGGGCGGAGCTGTTTCTGTTGGAGCAGACCCCCTCACTTCCCCTTTCAATGCTGTCCATGGTGTAAAACCTCTCCATTGCCCTCCTTCTCTTCAGCAGGGGAGCAATGCCCATGAGGTGAGGAGTCTCTGGCTCCCTAGAGATGGCCTTGTGCCCATAGCATGACGTTCTCAATTTAGATGGGTTTTCCCCCTGCCCAATATTTTGCTTTTTACCTGAATTCTGACTTCCAGCCTGTGGCCTCTAATATCTGTCATCTAAGGGAAGGAATGGTTGGTTGGTTGGTTGGTGTGGACTGAGTGTGACCTTATCCCTTGGTCCTAAAGCCCTCATCCCACATCTATGCTTTTCCTCTGCCACAGGAGTTCTCCGGGGGGATTCTCCAAGATCTCCAGGCCTTCCTCCACGTTCCCATGTGCAGTGGAGTCCAAGGGGTCTGCAGCACCTCTCCAGAGCCCTCCAGCACAGCAAAAGGCAAATGGATCAGAGGCATTGACGCAGATGTGCTGACTGCTCCAGTTCTCCATCCAGGAACACTCTCTGCCACTCACAGGCACTGTCCAGCCCTTGGAGTTGATGGAGTTGCTCCAGCACAGGGACTGTCTTGAGGCCATTCCCAATTCCTGCATTGCACAAACTGGGCTCCCCAGCAATCTCTTTCTTTTATAACTGAAGTAAATATTTGTGTTTAAGTATTTCTTTCTGGCATTTTGCATTTACTTGTCCAGGTCTTAAGGTCTTGATTGTTTTGGGGTTTTTTTGACAGATTTTGATAGATCTGCGAGTTAGTCTAAAAATATGCAGAAGTCTGAGCAATTCTGGAGCTCTTGCTGAAGGGGTATAACACAGATGATGCACTTGCAGCCAGGTGCTGGAGTGAATAGCTCATTACATGCAGGAAGACAGAGGAAGGAGAACTGATTACAAGTCTTTATTCTGTTTCTGTTTAGGTTGTTCATGCTGCTTTCTTCTCTGCATTTATTGGCCTGTGATGGTTCATGTCTCCAAAGGGAGTTTGGCCACATGCCTGCATCCTTTGGAGCATCAGCCTCACCTCATCACTAGATCAATTTGCCCACAAACCTGTAAAATTTACAGAGCTGCTCCCCCAAAACCTGTGGTTCTGCTGGGATGTCTGCTGACTTTCCCATGGTGTCTGTCACCTCAGGAGAGCACAGCCAGGTCTGCAGAGAGCCAAGGCAGAGATATTAACTGTGACTGCCAGTGCTCATGAGAATAGAGTCTATTGTTCCCAGCAGAAGAAAAATCCCTTCACCCAGATGTCCTGGCCCTATGTTTGAATAGTAACATTAGCTGGACAAAGAGAGACACAAATTGCTCAGCAGGTTTGTTGTCAAAAGAAGAATGGTCTGAAAGCACTCTCAGGGATGAAAGCTGGCACAGAGACAGGAGGAGCACTGTGGTGCCTTGTGGGAGAAACCAGGCTGGGAGGAAGAGGAGATTCTGCTTTCTTTTCTCTGTCACTTTGCTGTGCCTTAGGACACAGACAATCTAACAGAACAGAGGCTTAGTTGAAGGGCTGACATTTGGGATACAAAGGGAAACGAATCTATTAATGTTTCTTGGGCATGGCTGTAGCCCAGCATTGCCTCTGCTGTTAAGCTGTCAGTCTTCTCTTCATGTGGGGAGAACGGGCTTGGCCAGGCTCACACCAAACCCTGGTTCATGGTGTGGTGCACAAATAAAGAACTAGATTCCAGACAAATTGCAGACAAATTGTTCTCAAAAGCAGAATGCATCCTGTTTGTGTGAGGGGTCTGAGGGACCCCTCTTCTCACCCTGCTGCCCTGCTGGCTTTGCAGCTCCCTGGGGGTTTCTCTGCCATGGTTGTCCTAACAGCATCATTAACTCACGCCTCACAGCCCTTTCTCATCTGCAGATCAGCCTGCCCTCAAACAGCAGTGAGCTCACATTGCCTGGGACACAGCTCTGCAGCTGGGATGTGCCCTCCTGGCCTTCTGCAAGTGCTGTTCCTTGTGCTGTTTGCAGGACACTTTGTAGAGTGCTGCTGCTGAGCACATTGGCTTGTGGCTAATGTGGTGTGGTGTAATTTGTTTGGAAGCTATTTATTTTAATTACATTATTGTGTTATATATATATATCACAATAAAATAATTGAAATAAAGAACTATATATATACTATATATAGTATATAAATATATATACAACTATATAATTATTAATATATATTTATATATGAACATAAAACAATATCTAAATAATATATAATGAATAAAATATTATATATAATATATTATATATAATTATATATAGTATTAATATAAAAATAAATAGAATACATTAATAAATTAATATATCATTAAATTATAATATAATTAGTATATTAATATATAATATTATATACCAGGATTTAGTTTTTTTTATATATATATATATATATATATATATATATAAATATATAATTATTTAATTATACTTTGTTAGGTATACTGTGGGCTGCACAAGGAACAAAGCAGGCTTGCCTGTGTCCTGACCTAGGGAAACCCTGCAATTTTTGCCATCCTGCTGGCTTTAAGCACCATAGGTACACAAAGATCCCTGTGTGATTCAGGAAGCACAGATTGCAGAATCTAATGCTGGAAAGGATTGATCTAACTCTGTGCATCTCTTGTCAACTAGAGATGATGTTACAGATTGGAAACTCATGAAACCTAGGATTTCATGAGTTTCCAATCATTTTGTTGGCTCAGGAAAGCTGGTTTCTAAACCCAGTTTTTGGGCTCCGAGTACACCTGGATGAGGTCTTAGAGCCCCAGGAGTCCCCAAACATGTAATTTCCTATTAGGAATGGAAAAGGAATCTTGCAAATCCGAAAAGAAAGGATTACAAACACTCTGGAAAGGAGATAGGGTCAAATGAAATGCAATTGAAAAAATCGCAAAAATCGGGAGTTTTAATGCCTTCAAAAAAGAGGCTGTGATTAAATGAACTGTGTTGCAAAGTACCAAAACATGCCAAAACTAAGCTCACATGTTGCAGAAGCAGTGGAAAAATGAAGGAGGAAGAGGAAACTTGGAGGGGGAGATATGAGGGACATGGCATGAATACTTAAAAAAAATGAAAAAACCCTAAGTCATAGCCATCAAAAGGCATGGCATGCTATCAAGGGCAGGGACATGCACCAAAGATTCCTCTATTGGTCCCCATTGAAATTGCTATATTTCAGGGGGATCTATACGCAACCCTCAGGCATCTATATACGACCTTCCTCCTCATATTCCTTCTGAAAGCAAGTCATTGCTGAGGCCTTAAATGGACGCTCAGACATTCCCTGGCAGCAGCAGCACCCACTAGCTCTACTTCTGTATGAGGCAAAACACTTTGCAAGGTCAGAAAGTCATGGGACACTGAGAGGAGATGGGAAAAAACAGCCTTATAATTATGATGTATGGGATGGTCTTGGAGAGATCTGCTGTTTCCACAGGCAAGCAGGACACTGCTGAGCAGTTTTTGGAGCTGCTTTCTTCTTAAAAATGTGACTTGATCTTCCTGGCTAGCCTCTAGGCCCTTTTCTTGGTAAATTTTAATTCAAGAAGTGTAAGTAGGTAAGTGGCTTGGGTCTTTCATATGATCTCTTATTAAATTCACTCTCAGACTTGCCCTGATTCAATCAGAAATATTTAATGAGCCTATACCTGAGGGGAGCTCATTCTCTTAAGGCTGGGTCAATATTTGAGGCTGGCACAGGCACTGGGGAGGTGGGGTCCCTGCAAGCCAGCACTAATCCTGTCTGGCCTCACAGGAGCTCAGAGGATGCTGTCTGTGCCAGCTTGTCATGAGTGTCTGGGCTGCTCTTGCTAATGGAGCTCTGAATTACTCTCTGGAGGACTGGTGGGTGAGCTTGGGCTGTTCCTGGGCCATGCTGGCTCCAGGAGAGAGCCTGTTTCTCCTTTAAAAAGGGGATTTAGGTAAGTGCCATGATTTTCACCCTCTTTAGTCTTATATTCCCTCATCGAGCCATACCATGCCTGTTTGTGGTGAGTAAAGGTAGGATGGCAGCTGTCCTGTAAATGCTGCAGCAAGGAAGCTGGGGGTTGATCCCACTGTGCCTTTCTCCCTGCATACCAAAATGCAAAAGGCCAAAAGCCAAGGCCAGCCTGCAAGAGCTCTGCTGATGCTCCCTGTAAAGCCAGCTGGCTTCTTCACCTTCAAACCCCCTGCAATCTCACTCTGCAGCAGGAGTAAATTAATTTGATTCATACCTGAGGCATCTTACATAAACATTCAGGCCAACTCCTCCACTGAAATGAGGATTTTTTTTTCTTTCCTTCAAAATCTGTCACTTTACTTCTCTCTTACTGGGAAATCAACATGCCCACTAGCAGCCTTGGTGTGCTAGTCAAGAACATCCAGGAGCTTTTGTGGGGTTCTGTGTATCCAAAGCAAGAAATGTGGAGATATTTAAATGAGAAACTTGCTAAGGAAAATGGTTTGTAGCAGGAAATTTCCCTCCAGAAGAATATGGAATTCTGCTGGTGGCACTTCTGTGATGATTAACAAAGCAGTAACTTTACCAGCTGGAGCTGATACAGGGTGTTCTAAAGCAGCCAAAGGCAATGGGGCAGCGATGCTGGGCAAGGACAAAAGCAGCTCCTGCTGCTGTCCATTCAGTGCACAAAACCAGCCCCCAAATGGAGTTATTTGGGGATTCCTGGGCTCGGAGGCTGACAGGACATCAAGGAGCTCACTGGCAGGTTTGTTTCAAGGGGTCAGCTCAGAGAGGCCAGGGAGTGTGACCTGGCCCAGGAATTTGTGCTGTACCTACAGTGCCTCCCCAAGCTGTCTGTGGGAGTGGAGCCACCAGGAGATATTTCACAGATGTGCCTGTTGTGATGTCCATTCTGTAAAGGCCTCAACTGTTTTCTTCAATAACTTTTCTTTCCTTCCCAGCTGAAGCCCATCCCGGCTTTCCCTCAGACTGCAGCAGGCAGTAAGCTGCACACAGTTGCTATCTAGTGGCCAGAGGAAGGTAATGGAAGATTTTCCCTGCTGGTTCTGGGCAAGAGGACTGCTACACAGATACAGGCAGGAATCTGTTATGTGTCTTCATGTAATTTGTCTGGGTAGGAATCTGTTATGTGTCTTCATGTAAATTGTCAGGTTTACTGCTGTTTTTCAGTGGGTTAGATCTCTGAAAATTGTTTTTCTTGATGGTGCAATCACTACTATTTAAGCTATAGTTCACTGCAGTTGTAGTGTACAGTTCACTGCATAGCTAAGGATTTGTAGTAACTAATGGTATTTGGGATTTGATGTACTTGAAATCTATTGGAAAATAGAGCAGGGACAAGGCCCATTACTGAGAAAACCACTGGTACCATAATATACTCAACATTTTATTATAAAACCCTCTAAAGAGCCACTTTATAGGTCACAGTTACAACAAAGGAAATGCCTTGAGTTAGGAAAACAATGGGGACACAGAGACATTGTTTAACATTTCTTGTTTGAGGAAAATGAGTGTCCTTCAGGACTTGCCCATGTTTACCATTCCCTCATGGAGACATCCCAGCAGGAGCACTGAGGCTGACTGGGCTGTGAGGGGGAAGCAGAGCTGCTTCTGCCCATGGCTGTCTCAGTGAAATGTCTGGACAACTCGTGGAGGATGGCACAGGGAGTACGCTGAGGGCACAGTGCTACACGGATATTCAGGGTACAGAGAGGGGCTCTTGCCAGCTCTTCATGGGCCAAAACAAAAGCTTCATGGAGTCTGCGGCCTTCTGGTGCTCTGGAGAAGGAAATCCCCAGGATCCTGAACCAGAATCAGCAGTTTATTTGCATGATTTTTTCCTATGTGCACAGGGCCCAACCTGCCAGCTGAGGCTCCAGAGGCCTGCCATTAGCACCTCCTCCATCTGCACCACAGTGGGAACTAAAGAGTAAAAAAAATGGGAGCACAGTCACCTTTCCTGCTTCCAGGATACCCTGACCAAGGGTTTTTTTGCACCCTGGCTCTGTGGTGGGGGCAAGCAAGCCCAGAACCTGTCAGGACATTCTCACTCACCCCAGTGACAGCACCAGCCCCGGGTATCAGAGCCTTGTGCTCCCACTGGCTGTTTGGCCTTTGTGTGAAGACAGAACAGCCTTTTAGAGGTGCTCTCAGGCCTGTCAAATATTTTCCAGGGTGAGGAAGGTACAGCATTTTTCCTGTCTGCCTTTACCTTGGCTTTGGTGTAGCCACAGGACCCCATGGATGATCCACTCTGGGAGCTGGTGCTGCTTTAACTTTGTAGGGTTAAAACAGCTCCGGCCCCATCTATCAACCCAGTTCCTGAGCCTGGGCTCTGAAGGGTCATCAGAGGAGACAGGATGAGGAGTCTCCAGGCCATCACACATGCCAGCAGGTTACAGGGAGGGGAGGAGTGCATAGATTTCTGCCAACCCACTGCCACCCTTCAAATTTCAATATCTCTAAGTTTAGCAGTTCCAAATCTCCAACCACTTTCATTAGAAAGCTTGGCTAAGGTAGAGAGGGATGGGCTTTGTAGGCCATACTGCCAGGGCCCAAAGGCTGTATTAATGATCAGGAAATGAGGGTGACAGCACCAAGAGGTCCAGCAGAGCCCTGGCAGTGCAGCCTTACTGCAGTGGGGAGGGACACAGGGACAGAGGGATGGCTTCAGCTGCAGCTCTCTGAGGATCAGACACCACCACAGCTGGGGCAGCAGCATGGGCGCTGTTTTACCTCCCCTCTTCTGGGAAAGGGGACCCCTGAAGGATCTAGCTTTCCCATGAAACAGCTGAGCAAGCCCTCAAATATTACTTTTTTATTTTATTTTATTTTTTTTTTACTTTTTTTTTCTCTTTTAAGACCAAACTCCTCAGGTGAATTAAGATCCTCAGGAAAGCTAACCTGAATCTGCCTGGCAGATCTCCTTTGCTCAGAGCTCTTTTCGCTGCCAGTCTGTAACACAGCTTACAGCACGAGAAGGTGAGCAGCTCAATATTCTAGCAAACCTGCAGCTGGTAGGAGATGCTGGAATGCATCAGGACACTGATTAAAAAATGCCCTGGACAGGCTGCTGTGTGCTTCTCATTCATATTTGAAGAATTGCTCACATGTGGGATAGCCCTTGATTGAAGGCTGGATGAAATGTAGCTGAGTGATGACTGGCAGCAAGACAGATTGACAACCTTATAAGGACAGGTACAAACTCACCAGGCTGAGGAAGAGCAGAGGTTCCTTCTGAATCCACTACAGTCACTAATACAGAAACCTTAATAACTCAATGATAAACCTTCAGAGTAGAAATACACAAAACACCCCCTATGTACAGTAACATTCTTGTTTACATCAGCTGGGTTAGGACTTTGATGGAAGGATTGCCACTGGCTGTTATTGTTTTAGCTACATGGTTGGGATTTGTCTGGAAAGAGCAGGTTCATGTGGGGTAACTCTGGTCAGCAGCTGTGACTCCAGTGCTGCGTCGGAGCTGTGGGCACCACGTGGAGGAGGCACTTGGTGTGTGGTGGTGCTGAACACCCAACCTCCACTGACAGATGGTTGAATCCCCTGGGCCAAGCGTGGGCAATTCGAGTCTTTAGTCCATCTCTGAACAACGTGCTTCTAACTAGCTCCCTTTTTCTCCCATTCCTGCCAAGGAAGAAAGGCAAATTAGTCAAAATGCAAAGCAGGCAACCATAATGTGCATGGGATCAACATGACTGTCTGGTCCCCAAGTGGTTTTGGCTGCAGGGTGGGTCAGGGATATATTTAAGTTACAAACAATGCATGTATTTATTCATTTAAATTGTAGGCAAGGCAAACACAGGTGAAAAGACTGGAGGAAAATCAGGCTGACATGTCTGAATTGTGTTGGTCAGGGGTGTTTCCCAGACATGGGACTCCCCCACAATCCCATCCCACCACAGCCAGTTTGCTCCACTGACAGAAAGGAAAGACAGAGGCTGTCCCAGATGGGTTTTCCAGCTGTAACTCACCTTAGCTTTCTGTAGGACTGTTCCCTTCCCCGTGACCATAACAGATAAGGGCCGGTTTTTTAAAGCCGTGGCTGAGTTGACTGGTGAGTTCTCTGCGCTGTTTGCTGGACTGGCACTTTTGGCCTGAACCTACAATAAAAATCAGAGAAATGGTTATGAATACAGACTACTGGGAGAGATTGTTGCCTTTTCCCACCATCTCCTAGTCACAGTGTCATCCCATTTGCACGGAGGTGCATTTGTTCAGTGACAGGTCAATTTCAAAAAAACATCAGGGGAGTTTGTGATGTGTTTGGGTTTTGAGGACTCTAGAACTAGAGATACAGAGCAGGGTGCAGGTGCTGGAGATCTCCAATTCATGCAAAACAAGTTCCCAAGAAGGAAATTAGATGCCTGAATCTCCTGCAAAACCATCCCTTAGCTCAGCCAAATGCAGAAGGAGCTGAGTCCAGACTTGCATGGCTCTGGAGGGTGCTGCTCAAAGTCCCACAGGAAAATACAATCACTCTCCTGAGCTCCATCCACCTTTCACTTCCCCATTACTGCTGTTACCTCATTAGATTATTATTACATAATGTATATTATATATAATAGTCAATACAGACATATTAACTATACATTCATACAAGATTGCATATTACACATAATAATGATGCTATTATTAATTATTACATTTTTAAGCAGGCTGAGACTGTGTGGCTGCCTAGCTGCCAGAAAGCTGCTGTCCATCCCAGGGGTGCCCCACATACCCGTGGGGTTGTGTTCTCCAGGTGTGTGGTGTCCACTGCTGTACCCAATGTCACCGGGCCAGACTCTGCCTTCTTCAGGTTCTCCTTCACCTCCACCAGGCTCAGCTCCAGGTCCACTCTCTGGCTTTCCTTTCTTTTGCATTCTTCATCTATCTCCTTCAGCCTCTGCTCCAAACTCTTGTCTGTAGGAAGAGGAATCTTGGTGCCTGCTGGGAACCTGGGGAGCTCCTGAGGGGAGCAGGGATCAGGGCACATCCTGTACATTTTCCTTGGGTTTTATCCCAAGAGGGATGTGGCTCCTGCTCTAGCGCAATCTGGGTTATGTGGTTTGGCTTAAAGCACCAGGTTCCCCCCATCTCTTCTGGTCCCAGAAGGGCCAGGTTTATTGCTCCCTCTTTCTCCAGAGCCCCAGCTTGGCTCAATTCCACATATCCCACCTTGCCCTGCCCTACCTGTGCTGCCACCAAGCATTTCCTTCAGCTCCCGCCTCTCCTTGCGCAGCTGGGTGAGCTGAGCTCGGATCTCATCCTTCTCCTTCTCCAGCCTCTCCTTCTCCTCCGTGAACCGTCTCACCTCTGCCTCTGTCCTGTTCTTGCCCAGCTTGGTCTCCACTGCTCCTGCTGGAAACACAGCCCACCAACAACAAGCTCAGTCAGGGGCAAAAAAGGAGGAGGAAGAAAACCTTTCCAGATGCTTGAAAAGAAAACAATGGAAGGTCTGAAAAGCCACTAACCACAGCACACAGACTGCTGGAGAGCAGAGGCAAGTTCAATCTCAGGGCACCACCTCTCTTTAAACACCCTTGGGCCACCTGAGCAGCACACCCACCTGGCAGTGGCACCTTGGGCCACCTGAGCAGCACACCCACCTGGCAGTGGCACCTTGGGCCACCTGAGCAGCACACCCACCTGGCAGAGGCCTTTTGGGCCACCTGAGCAGCACACCCACCTGGCAGTGGCATCTTGGGCCGGTGTGCAGGCACCAGCTGGGGACTGCCCACTGGAACTGGCCCCGCTGGCACCTCAGGGGCTACATTGCTCTGCTGCTGGCTCTGCATTTTGGCAGCAGGCACCCGTGGCACAGCCTCCTCGGGCTCTGGCTTCTCTGGGTGTTTCTGGGAAGGAGAAGGGAATTGGGATGATGAGGTGTAGGGAAGTGGCTCAGTGATTAAGCCTGGCCTGGTATCATGGTTTGGACAGTACCTGCTCCGTGGTCTCTGCTGCCTTAGCACAGGGCTCAGCTTCCTTAGCTATGGGGGCTGTCTCAGCTGTGCTCTCCGGGGCAGCCTTGGCAGCCCTTTCTAGGGATGGTGACCCGAGGGGGGAAGACTGGCATGACATCTTGCCAGCACAGTGCAGTAAGGACTTCACTGGGGTGAGATCCAGATACACCCTGTCTTGATCCCCTTCCAGTTTGCTCTCACTCTTGGGTACTTCTTCCTGCAAAAGAAACCATCTGCTGAAACTAGAAGTACAGGAAACATCTCACTGCAGAGCAGCACTATCTCAGGCAATCTGGAACATTTTCCAAAAATCTTAGAGGAACTAAAATGCCAGTCTCTGAGTTATTCCACAGAGGCCTTTTTGAAGTACTGAAGGAAAGGCCCCTCCTGTTTTCCTTCAATAGGTCTCTCTGATAGCAGCAACAGCCCCATGCAAGGATATCATACTGTTGTACATCCAGTCTTTGCCTTTCCTGAGGTGACAGTCCCATTCCCAGCATGACCCATTGTTCTTGTCCTTTCACACAGGACTTGCTCTTACAGGCACAAAAAGGAGTTTTTGAAAGGCTAATCTCCAAAAATCCCACTATCACCAAATAATCCATGCTGTTTGCTGATGAAAACTGTGGAATTTTTTCCCAGCTGCCTGAGGATCGATCCCTACAGCCCCTTTCTGGAAACCCCTCTCCCATTCCTTAGCAACTCCTCTCCATCCTTGCTTCTGCTCCATTGAAAAGGCCAGGATCTCCCCAGGGGCTGGGGATCCCCCCCCCTTGCACTGCTGGAGACTCCCCATGGGCTGTTTGCCGTGGTGCCCCCAGAGCTTCCTGCAGCAGGGCAGCTCTCTTACCACAGGCAGGTCTGGCAGATCCACGTCGTCGTAGAGCTCGTCCTGCTGCACCCTGCCCTTGGGCAGGTTGTCAATGTAGGCATTGGGCTCAGAGTATTTCCTCTGCATGAGCCTGTGAACAGGACATCCCATCAGGGCGACTGGATTTGCTGCATGGCTCTGCAGTGCTGCATTTTGAGACACCTGAGAACACCACTGCTGAGGTCTGGGCAAGGCCAGGCAGCCAGATGCAGGAGAGGAGAAGGCAGAGCCATACAGAGCAGTGGGGTCACTGCTGCTGCTGCCTGGTAAGCAGCATCCACCAGAGTGGGGCTGTACTTGCCCTGGGCTCTCTCTTTCTCCCCAGCTCTCAGCCACAGCAGCATTGCCACAGACACATTTTATGAGAAATCCTTTCCTTAGGATTTTTCCTCCTGAGAGGCTGAGAGGCCTCAGAAACAAAATGTAAACAATGGTTATCTGCTGCTGTGGAATGCAACAGGTGGGTCTGTGATTGGTCTCATGTGGTTGTTTCTAATTAATGGCCAATCGCAGTCCAGCTGTCCAGACTGTCTCAGCCTTTGTTATCATTCTTCTTCTATTCTTAGCTAGCCTTCTGATGAAATCCTTTCTTCTATTCTTTTAGGATCGTTTTAATATAATATATATCATAAAATAATAAATCAAGCCTTCTGAAACATGAGTCAGATCCTTGTCTCTTCCCTCATCCTAAGACCCCTGTGAGCACCACCACACAGCACAGTCACCCTGCCCCAGTGATGGATGGGTGGCTGAGAGCCCAGCCTGCTTTTGCAACAGCCACTCAGGCACATGCCCCACGGCAAGCTGCAGCTCAGGAAATGCTCTCCTGTCCCAAAAGAAAGTGGCTGAGCTGCAGCTGTGAATTCACCACCTATTTCCATGGCAGCCAACCTCCCACAAGTGGAGAGCCTCTGCTCTGGCTTGCTTTCCCTCTCCCAGCCCCAACCCATTACCAGTGACATACAAGAAGGAATTCTTGGCAGCGCTCACAATGCAGGAAACCCTGTCAGCATCCACGTAATCGTAGGTGAATTCCTCCGGGTCTGTTTTCGAGCCTGACTCCGACAAGAGGAGGCCCAGCCAGTGGCCCATCTCCTCTGAGGACTTTGCCTGCAGGGTGATCAGACAGACAGGACAGGCTGCAGCAGTGGTTTCTATGCACTCACAGGGCTGATGCTGGCTTAGGTCGGGTAGGGAAGCATGCTGGCAATCCCCTGGGTATTTATAATAAAACTTAAAAGTAGGCTCTTAAAGGCTGCCTTAAAAGTACAGCTCTATGTATGAACTGATTCAAAAATTTGGCAGCTACATAAATGCAGCTCTTTGCTCTGCTCCTTGCTAAAATTTCTAGTCAGTCTGCATTTGCCTTTCAGTGGTGATCAACTCAGCTCTCCACAAGAGTGAGAGAAATCTCTGAGGCTGGAGATGTTGGCAGGGAGCAGCTTTGGTTGAGGAAAGCCTGCGGGTTTTATTTTGCACCAGCAGAGTGCAGCAATGGGACTGCCAAAACAGAGGCAAGAAGACCTCTGAGCCTACGAGGTCCCAGAGCACAAACCCCTTCCACGGTTCTTTGCAGAGGAGAAGGGAAGAGTTTAGAACACCAAAGTCCATTGCTTTAACATGGCCAGGACCCAACTCCCAGCTGCAGTGAGCAGTCTGACACTTTGCCACATGAAGAGTTAAACTCTGTGCCATGAAGTCAGCTCTAGCACACAGCCACATGCACCTCCCAATGCAGGGGACTGCACTTAAAGCAAGGAGAAGTTGGATGATGCAGCCACTTTTTTGCACTGATTTGAGGAGTCAGAGCAGTAACCACAAAGTAAAATTCAGGGCAAGTGAATATATATATACACTTTCCAAACTGGAAAGTATATTTTAAGCTTTCAGTCTGTTTTATTTAGCAGAGACTTCAGTCCCTGGGAAGCCTGCCAGCCAGCCAGTCCGTAGATTGAGTCTGACATTGAGTCTGACATCCCAACAAAATACAGATTCTTCCATTCACAAAATGTAAATTTTCCCAGCATCTCTTCTTCACATCTGTAATTGGGCAAAATTTTTTAGATACAGACAGACCCTGAATCAGAAACTAAACAAAAACATCTTCCAATTTCATGGTATGCCCTCAAAGTCAGTTGTTTAGCTATAAATATTCCACCCACTGGAAAAATACAGGAAATTGCTCACATTGTCCACCTCCTACTATAACCATGCTGTCGTCAGAGAGAAGCAAGATTAGAGATAAACAGTCCTGGATGCAGGCAAAGGAAAGTAACAGATGGAGATGAATTCACTTGCACTTTCAGGGGCAGATCTGTGATAGGCTTACTTGGGATGTGTGCCCCATGGCCTTGGGGCTCTGCTGTCAAAATATGAAATTCTCTATTCCTCCTAACCACAGCTTTAAATCCCTAAAGTAGCATTGTTCTCATCTAACATTAACCATCTGCAATCTACACAGAACTTACTTATCCAAGGTTATCCTGCAGTGGGGGGAGAGATGGGAATCTCCAGAGGACCCCATGTCCCCCCCTAAGATAAGTGCCTAAGATGAAGGCTGAGAGGTGCCAGCATCACACACAGCCTGGATTACCAGGGAGGTGGGACACATTCTAGGTGACCACAGGCAGATCAGCCAAAGTCCTGCTCCTCAGGTTCTGTTTCGTTGGACTGACGTTCCTCTGGAGGAACTCACTGGCATTTAGACCTCCTAAGGTACCCAAGCTGGTGATTTTGAGCAGAGCTTCCTCAGAGATAGACACCCTACCTCCAAAACAACCCTCTCCTCCCCGTTGTGCAGGATGCGGAAGGAGTAGAGATGGTCAGGGCTCGGCTCTGGGATGATCTCACAGCCTGCCAAACTCAGGGGCTGCTGAGCCAGCTTGCTTCTGTTCCTGTCCTGGTAGAAATGAAGGTGCCCATCTTTTATCTGACACCACCGTGACTTCCACTGGCTGTTCACCAGCACATTCAGGTAACCTGCAAGCAATCACAGCTCATTAAACACATTTTCCATTTAATCCATATTAATTTGTGTGACAGCCTGGGGATGTCTAAGGGGTAAATTATGAGATCACCACACAACACAAAGTCACAGGCACCAATAAAGAGAAAAAGCACAAAGACAAGCTGTCCTAGGCACACAAACCAGGGTGAAAAGGGTAAAAATCTTGAAAATGATACCCTTGAAATTCAGGATACCTTTGGAGCTGCAAGGTGGCTGCAGCTGGTTGGACAAAGTTGGTCCCAGGTGGTAAATAAAGCTGATCCTCACAACTCTCCCTGCAGGCTCCCACACCCTGGGCAGCACAAATGCCCCGTGTGTGCATGTCTGGTATTACCCACCCTTCCACTTGGGTCACCCTGAGAGCCACATCACCACAATCTGCATGGATTTACTGGCAGGACCACCTGGCACAGGCCCTTTTGGGGAGGATGATGCCCGGTGCTCATCCTGTCCTGAGGCAAATCCCTGCAGAGGGACTCCTACTGTCACTCACTTGAAGTCTCCAGGGATCTCTCTGGGCTATCCAGGGAGCTGGACTTCTTCCTCCCGAGGTTCATCAGGTTGCTCAGTTTCAGGCCAGTTGTGCCCTTCTTCTTAACTACCAGAAATGAAAAAGACACATGTGTGGCTTTCCCAGCTCCCAGCCTGCTGTCCCACCTCACACACATCCCTTGCAGAGAGCAAACCTGTGACTCAGGGACAGGCTGGAAAAGTCCAAAGCCCAGGGAGTTCAGGAGGAGGATGGCACCAGTAAGATCAGTTAGGGATTTGTGGAAGATGCCAATCTGTGTTGCTTTACGTGTGGGGTGGCTCTGGCCAAAGGTCAGTCACTGCAGGAGCACTGGGAGGTGTTTGCACAGCTCTTGCTGGGCAGTTACCAACCTCCCTTCACTCTCCTACACCACAAACAATGTAAGAACCATTACCCATTAACATTTACTGCATTCAAGTCTTTTCCTCTCTAAAAACAAGGACACAAGGTGGGACGGGGAAAGTTTATGTCCAAAGAACCTCTTCAACATTCTCCTACTGAGCACATCAGTCAGTGTGTGACTGTGAAACCAACAGGTAATCCTGGCAAGAATATCAAATTCCCAGGCAATGAATGCACACACAGCTTTAACCAGGTCTGTTTGAGGTGGCAGTGGCAGGAGCCACAGAAGGGTAAGGGCCCATTGTTCCTGTCATTCCCAGGCAAGGTTTTACCATCTTTTGCCTCAGCTGTCTCCGTGTGGCCGTCGGTGCTGCTCCCGCTCTCGGAGGCTGCAGAGTATCTCTCAGACACCTCCACCTGTCAACAAGCACCAGGCACAGGTTCCACAGATGCACGTGACCCATTCTTCCAGACAGAATGTGCTACAAGGACCTTTTTCCCCTTCTCCCATGTTATGAGTTTCCACTCTTTCTGTAGCAGATGCTTTCACCTGGCCATCCCCAGCCAGCTCACTCACACTGTGCCCTTCCCATTGCTCCTGAACATGCCCCACCCAGCTGGGCTCACCTCTGAGGAGACACAGTGACACCACTGGTGCCATCCTATGGCACCCTGCAGCCTGGCTGGTGACAGTCCCTACAGGGGGCATGGGCAGAGGAACCAGCCAGGTGCCCAAACAGGTCAATTTGGGTGCCCACCAGAGACTTAGGAAAGTCTCTTTGTCCTCCCACAGTTTTGGAACAAGCTGCTCCAAGGGGAGTGTCACCTAAACCTGGACTAGAGATGGCCCAAGCCCTGGCATCCAAGGGTCTGTGTCCCTCCCAAAGCTCTTGGAGAACACAACTATCCCACTGGAGGAGATAGCAGCTACTGCCCTAGACAGTGAGAAGACAAGTGCTGAGTTAGTCTGGGAGGGAAGATATGGCAACAAAATTAAGATGCAAAGGAAAATTAAGATAGTTCCAAGAATGCTCCTTTTCAGCAGCACAGGGGTCTGGTTACACTCATGTCAGTCTTCGCTTAGCTAAAATTAAGGCACCTACACTACTATCTATTGAAGGAACAGGGCTGAAAGCCCAAGTGCCAGTTCTGTCTGTGGAGACAAGAGGTACCTTTGGGTAGCTGAGACGCTGCGAGTCTGGGATGTACTGGTTTCCTTCACTGCCTCCTTCACAGAGCAGACCACTGGTCTCTTGGATTACCTGTGCAGAAGGGGAAGCCAAAGGCTGTGAGAGAGCTGCAGTAACAGGATCAATTCATCCCCCCCAGTTAGGACAGGCAAAACCACATCAGCCTGGGAGAGCCATGGTTTGCTGTCCCTGTGACCCTGGGGACTGTCCTGGAGCTGCATCAGGCATCCAGCAGCAATTGCTGGATCCAAGTCACTGGGAGAGGCTGCCAGCCCTGGCGTCTCACAGCCCCTCCTGGGCTCCAGGAGGCTCCTCCTCCTGCTGCTGTCCCATGGGAAGGGCTACATCTACCCCTGCCCTCAGCCCAGACATTGCCCCCACAACAGCAGCTGGGCTGGGAGGGCCCCACACGGCCTCCAGCACACTGAAGGCAACAGGGAGTGCAGGAAGAATCTGTCCCAGGACATGAAAATGAAGTGGTATATTTGTATAAAGGCTTGCAGCGAGGAAGGGAGCCAGAGCATGCAAGGACAGGGCTGAGATAAGATCTGCTCTCCCAGCAAAGCATGGGAGCACCAGTGGGACAAATCCTGGAGGTGTCACTGACCCTGAGCCACTGCTCTGCCTGGTCCTTGCTCTGCAGCCCCAGCACGATGACATCAGCGTTCGTGGGGATGATCTTCAGCTTGTGCTCCTTCTTCCTCACTTGCTTTTCCTTGTGAATGACTGTGCAGCCCAGCAAATTCACGTCCAGCTGGGGGTTGTGGTCCTTGGAGCTCTTGTAGCACTGGGGAAGGGAGACAGGAGTGGGTGAGAGGCAGAGGAGGAGCCTTCCTGCTCCCTGGCAGGAATCAGCCCCACAAGTGATGCATGAAGTCATGCAGCCACGTGCATTGACTGCACTGAACACAGCAAAGTCCTACAGTTCTAACAGGTCTGCAGAGACTGCACCCAGGAGATCCCTGATGTGCAGGTACACATACACCTGGCTGCATGCACACATGGTCTGAAATACCTTCTACTGACACAGGATCAAGTATGTGGTTAGCCTCCGTGGTAAGAACCCCTTCTGCTCAACCACCTCAAAAAGTTTGCCTGAAAAGTATCCCTAGACATTTTGGGGCATTGTGATTTTGGTCACAAATGTGCCCCCTTCAGCAATCCCATGCCCACGTTCCTTCTGAAAAAGGAACAAGATCCCCAAATCTCCAGGACATGGTTTTGAAGCTTCTAGGGGTACTTTGTTTTTTGCCAGCTCATTTAACATGGTCTGAGGTGTCACTGCCTTCCTGAGCTCATAAAACCAGATTGTTTTAGACAGAGAGGAGAGGATCTGCTCACCAGCAGCCTGGTGTCCTTGATAACACACAGCTGCTTTGCCCACTGTCCCAGCCACTTCTTTCTCCACAGGAAGGCACAGATGCGAGCATCCTTCATCAGCTCGATGGTGGCCTCTGGGGATGGCCACTGATGGGTTGCTGACTTGCCTTTGCTGCTCTCTTCCTCATCATAAGATTCGTAGGAACTACTAACAGCTTCACCGTCTTCTACAACAAAAGCAAAGCTCTGTCATTAAATCCATTTTTAGAATAACTCTGAGTCAAATGCTTCCCTCAGCCATGCTCACACATGCACAAGCTTCCAGTGCAGGGATGTGTCTTTTGAGGCTCTCCTACAAGATGATAATTAATAAGGAAATTACCCTCACAGATCCTTTTTTCTTTTTAGCCCAATATGAATCTCATTGCAGTATTTTGTGCCTAATAGCCTCTGTTAGCAAACACTCAAAAGACACTTCTTGGTTGACCACAAATCTGAGAACATTCCCTTAGACATTTCCTGATGTTTGCTGCTTTCCCCCCAAAGATGCTTTTACTACATTCCACTTCAAGCCAAACACACACAATTTTTAAGGCAACAACAGCAAGCTACAACCAGCCCTTGTCCTCTAAATGCCAGAAGTAAAAATGGTATTTGCAAGGCCATGCAGCAAGCAATGATCTATTGTATTTCAGATATCATTCGTTTTCCCCCTGGTCTAACAGGTCCCTCTCTCTCTACTCAGCTTTTAAGGGACAGTAAGGAGCTTTGAAGTAACACACTGTTGTAGCACCAAAAATTAGTCATAAGTGGCAAATGTGAGGAGAAGTAACAACATTTTTTACGTCTATTCTTAAATGGATTGCTATGTTACTGGGATGAGTTGCAATTTTCAATACTCAGCTCTAAAGCACTGCAGAATTTTGGAGTTTTCAGCTGATCACTGGTACCAGGCTCATCAAAAACACTGAAAATGTTCTCCTTAATTGCAGGGGGATTTGCAATGCTCTGCTGGCATTTAGAGCTCTAAGCCACAATATAAGCTCACAGAGCAATATGGTGAGATTGGGGCACCATTTGTGTAGGGTTTGGCATTCTGTTCCTACCAAACAGCATGGAGGAATACTGTTAAGTTTCTCTCACTGGAATTTAATCTAATTTGGATTCTCACCAAATCTTACTATCTACATAAAAATAACAGTATCAGATTGGTGCAAATGAAAAGAAGAAAAGCAGCAAGAAAAGAGAAAGAAAAAGGCAAAAGGAGCTTCACTGAAGAACGTTTCAGTTGGGTTTATTTGTTCTTTAAATAAAAGGAACTGAGATGCAGTAACAAAGCTACAACCTCCCTCAAGTAATCAAAACTTCACCAATTAAACAAACTTTTTAAAAAGGAAATACTCCCTTTCAAAGTCTCTTAATGAAGCACATCTCCATGCCCTCAATGTATCAAACTGTCCATCTTTTATGGGAAAACTTTTATGGGAAACCTTAGTGCATTCCCACTATGCAGACCTTGTCCTCAGGCAGAAATTCAGATGGAGTAACAGTGCAGGTGTTTCTCACCCTCAAACACCAAGGAGCTGAACCTCTGCACTGCTACAGGACCCTTCCATAGGCAGCTGCAAGGATGCCTAAGGGAACCTCATCTTCCAAAATTCCCTCCTTTTCCACATGGGTTCTCTGGCCTCTTTTGGAAGTCTCTGGTGCCCCCACCTAAGGAGCAGGTCTCAGGCTGCCACCTTACTCCTGAGAAGCCCTGGATGCTCTTCTATGCATCAACCACAACCCCAAGTGTGGTTCCTCATGAGATGAGCTCTTCCCTGCTTGAAGAGCTGCTGCCCTGGTGACACTGCTACAGCCTCATGAAGGAAAGGCATTTAGCAGGCTGTGCACCTGGCAAATGGGGACAAGCCTTGCCTGGTGGCTTGTGACAACCCTGTGGTCACTACTAAGGCTCACTCAGTCCCAAATCGTTCAGCTCAGGCACCAGTGGCAGTCACAATCCTGGATGCCTTTATCTAAAGCCACCTCTGCTTTCCTGTGGGTCTTCCCATGAGCTCCCAGGGAGCTAAATCAATGCCATGATGCAGTAAGCTCAGAGCATCTTATACTCCCACTCTGCCTAAGTGGAGCACCTTCAATCCTTCACCAAACAGCTACTTGTCCATACCACCAGCGTTACCACACATTATCAGCTCCACACCAGTGACAGAACCAGAATAAAGGGGAATAAAGGCTAGGGAAGTTCTCTTCATTGTCATCCTGAGCACAGGGAAAGCCACCAAAAATAATGCATTGTGCAAAACAGTGAGAGGTGGTTATCCTCCATGCATGTAACAGGCAAATCCAGGGGGAGATACCTGATAATCTTTCCTAAAACTGAGCTTTTGGGGGGTATTTTTGGGTTGGTTTTGTTGTTGTTGTTTAAAAAAGGCACTTCAGGTTTGGAAAGCATGCCATACCCATAGTTATTGTGGCATAAATAACGCCCTCAGTAACCTGCAACCCTGGCCTGGGTCCAGCCGCAGCAAGCCTACCAAAAAGACCTGCACAGTCAAAAAGAAAGAGAAAGGGAGACAAAGAGAGAAAGCCACAGATAAGCAAATGCAGAGAACAAGGGCACCAATCCCCTTGGCCAGTGAGGCTGTCCCATCCCTGCACGCTGAGATTTCATAAAGGGACAGCGTTTTCAACCCATCCCCTCAAACAAGGCAATTCCCTTTAAAACAGAATCCTCGTCATCGTAATTAAGAGCAGCCAGGGCTGATGAGCTGTTTCAGCCAGAACAATGATTGCTCAGTTGGCAGCCACGGGGCTGCTCCTCTCCCGGTTTCACTCCTTATCGCACCCTCCAATTATGCAAAGGCTGCTGATAAGGCTTTAACACATTTCAGCCCAAGAGGGAAGGGAAGCAGCAGCCTCTGCTGGAGCTGGAAAATGAAAGGCAGAGCATCCCCAGCGGAGGGTGGGAGTGCTGCTGATGAAAGATGGACCCCGAGACCCAGCGGAGTCGCCCGCTTGCTTGGTTTTAATTAATCCACCCCCGGTTTGCTGCAGTGTCTCACAGTCCCACCTCTGATGGTGCAGCTCTATCTCCTCAGCCCATCTGGAGGCTTGCTTTGATGTCCTTTCTTGGCAGTGCACCCACTTATTTTAGTCGTGTTCCTATTTTGGTCTGACTTCACTACGCCCATTTGTTTGGGGACACATGGGTGTCTTCCAAGGCTCACGCTGTAACACTGACAGAAAGTACCACAGAGGGACTTCTCACAAGAGCTTACAGCAACAGGACAAGGGTAAATGGATCCAAACAGAGAATCTAGGTCTAGCTTGGAGTTCAGGAAAAAATTCTTGACTGCAAACATGATGAGGAGCTGGCACAGCTTGCTCAGAGGGGCTGTGGATGCCCCAGCCCTGGAAGTGCTCAAGGCAAGGCTGGCTGGAGCTCTGAGCAGCCTGGTCCTGTGAAAGGTGCTCCTGTACATGGCAGGGGGGATGGAACAAGATGGTTTTTAAAGTCCCTTCCAACCCAGGCCATTCTATGATTCTATGGAAGACCAGCAGCAGCTTCCTGGACTGCCACCTCTCCCTATCCAGCTTGTGGGAAAAGGCATAGAGGGCTCGGGGATTACTGGGGCCAGGCTTTGGCATCTTTGGCCAGGGCAAATCCAGGCATGTCCACACTGCCCTTGAGCAACAGCAGTCACACCAAGGTCACAGATCAACTGCTAGCAGTGAGCACCACTGTGTGGGACAGGTACAAATACCACTGACAGCTGATAGGGCACAGAGTGGGGCAGGGGGAGGGATGGGATGGGATGGGATGGGATGGGATGGGATGGGATGGGATGGGATGGGATGGGATGGGATGGGATGGGATGGGATGGGATGGGATGGGATGGGATGGGATGGGATGCGGAGCTTGTGCTTGTTGAAACCAAGGGCAGGGACCTGCAGGATTGCCTTCATGCTGCAGCCTGATCTCTTGAGGCAAAGCAGGGCACCAGCATCACTGCTCAGTTCCCCTCTTCACAGCATACACACTTCACCTTCTCCTGAGCCCCCACAGCCTCTCCTGCCATGTACCTGCTGCTCCACACCTCTCCCTGCTCCTCCTGCTGGCTCAGCCCCCAGGAACCACCTCCAAGGTGAAGTTGCCAAAGAGCACAGAGATTCTCAGGATGCTTCCTTCCTTCCCCCTCACACAAAGCAGACCCTGTAGCACACCAGGAGGTTTGTGTAGAAGGGACGTGGTGGGGTCTGCAGCGCCTGAGCAGCCACAGGATGCAAAGGCACCACACTCCTCAGTGCTGGGGAATCACTGGCATCCTCTGCCTCATCTCTGCTGCTTTCACAGGCTCCTGTCCCCACCTGCAGCTGTGGCAGTGCTCAGGAAAGCACAGAGCCTGCTGGTGCCACAGAGAGCCTCCCAGAGCTGCCTCCCTTGGACAGTGCTCCCATCATTTGTGCTTTTCTCTTTTTGCAGAGCTCTCATCTCTCATTTCCTTGGGCATCTGACTGACCTAGATTTCGGTGGGTGGTGGGTGTATTTGCATCTCAGAGCAGCAGGTTACCAAGGAAAAGAAGAGGTGGGAGCTGGGTGTGCACTGATCATTCCTGCCAGCCAAGTCTCTGATCTGAGGGCGAGTTCTGGAGCTGCCTGGATAACACAAGCTGGATATCCCAGCAGATGGATCCATCCATGGCTGCACTCCAGCTAATCCAGCATGTGCCTTTTTATGCCATGGCTCTTAACAATTTATCCACTTTCCCCATGTGCAGCAGAGGGGAAAGAAATCTCCTTTAT
Source organism: Zonotrichia albicollis (assembly GCF_047830755.1). NCBI lineage: Eukaryota > Metazoa > Chordata > Aves > Passeriformes > Passerellidae > Zonotrichia > Zonotrichia albicollis. The sequence goes on from NC_133825.1 coordinate 42,721,814, forward strand.
CTTACATTGCAGGCATGGGGATGAGGCTGCAGCACCCTGGGCTGCCCCAGCTGCAGCAGGGCTTCACTCTCAGGGCATCACAGCCCTCACCTCAGCCACAGGACCCAGAGCCTTCCAGCAAACACAGGGCAGTGCTGGGGGCCTCGCCTCTGCACTGAACAGCTCCTTTCACCCTGGCCTCAATGAGCCTGAACCTCTTCCCATCTGAGCTGGGCACCATCTCATCTTCCTGCTCACTCACTTGGAGCTTCAAAGCCCAGTAGTTCACACTGGGGCTGGAGGGGATCCAGCTTCTCCCAAATGAAGCTGGGAATATCAGGCAATATTTAAGTTTATGCTACTTTTCACTAAAGTTTTATTATCCTGTACTATCTGTCAAACTGGATTTGTGCCTGAATATGAATTATTTGCATAGAAGGCCCCTGCCCTGGATGACTCAAAGCTCACCCAAACTTCAGAGAGCCACCCCATGTGCCATCCAATACATCCAATGTGTTTTCCATGACTCTTCAACCCAGCAGGCACTTTACTGCTTGGTTCTGTCTGCTGTGCATTGGACATCATAATTCTTCAATTTCTGGTTGCAGGGTGGCTCAATTTCAACAAAAAGGTTGAAGTTTGTTAGTTTTAAGGTGGGCTGTGAGCCTCCACTATTCTGCTGTCTATCACTATGTGACCTATTAAAAAGTTTGTCCCCATGTTTCTTATCAGCTCCCTTATCAGCTCTTGTCTCCAGAGACTTCTCCTCTCCAGACTGAACAACCACAACTCTCTCAGCTTTTCCTCACAGGAGAGGTGTTCCTTCTCTCTGGCAATTTTGGTGGCCCTCCCCTGGATCCACTCTAGCAGGTCCATGTCCTTCCTGTGCTCACCTCATTTCTCATTTTTTCCCCTGCATATTGTGAGAGGCAGTTTCTGATTTTCTGGTTGTTCAGGAAGGTGTGAGTGCTTACAGGCAGACTGGATCACTTTGATGTCAATAACTCAAATTTTCAAATAAACCACGAGGCTGGTTTATGAGTTATAGGGTGTGGATTCCATTCACTGGCTTTAGCAAAGCAGAGCTAGAAACATTGTATAAGGTGTTAATTTCAGATTAACAGATCCAACAGCCAAGGCTTTAGATCCAAATCTGTCACCCTTAACCCCCTTTGCTTGCCCTGACTCTTGCCACTCAGCTGTGCCCATGCCACACACTGTGCTGCAGCCAAGGCTGATGAGCAGAGATCTGCTCCTGCAGAGGGTGATAGGATCTGTCTCATGTGGGCTTAAATGGATTAGAAAGCGATGACAAGATCAGCTCTGCTATCAGATCACAGGAAGGCAATCTCAGTGAAGGGCGTCCAACAAAAGGATGCAGGAACACAGTGCAAAAAGTGAGAATGTGGGAGCTCAGCATGCAGCAGCTCCTCCCAGAGGGGCAACAGGGGACAGGCAAGGGTGGCCCTGCTCCAGGACATGGCTGGGGTGCTGTCCCAGGCAATGAGGGTGTGTGCATGGAACCCACACGCTCTCCCCTCACACCAAGTGTGGCTCTCTAATCAAGTTTATAGATGGCTAAACTGCCCCAAGAGACAGAGCTGAATAAAGAGCCAATTATAAAAATGGTTATCACTCCTAACAGAGCAGCAGAGCCATGGATTTTGAGCCCCAAGGGGACAATTAGAGCACTAGGACACGAATGCAAGCCACCACAGCTTCACCACTTGGTCCTGAATAGAAACTTGCGTTTGACTGCAGCCTATCTGCCAGAAAACCACCAAGACAAAGAGGACCCACAACGGTTTCTAACATTTTACACTGACAATATATTGACCCAAACATATTACTAACTCTATAGTAAAGTTAAAAATTGGAACAATTCAGAAGTCTTTGCTTTCCAGCTAGCATTAGGTCTGTAATATCAAGTGTGATGAGCAGCAGAAAACAAATTTGTCCTAAAAGCTGTAGGAAATATCTGTGTTTTCATTTACTGATTCTCATAAATCTCAAGTCCTCCATCTCCCACACAAACCCCCTCCCAGGGGTTAGCTGGGATATACCATTTACAGAGATGTCATAGGGCTCAGCCTCCTCGTAATATCCCTCTGGGGATTCAATCTTGGGGACTGCTGGTTGTTTTGTTTCGAGAATCTGCAAAATAAACACATAAAACAAACATGATTTAAGGTAAAACCAGATCCACCAAAACAATGGGACATCCTTCCCCCCTTTTTTTAGCACTCAAGTGCACCCCAGTGGGTGAAATCTTTTAGATGTGGTAGAGTTAGGTCAAATATAAATTGAAATTATTGTATAATTGCATCATAAATGTTATTTTCTTTCATGTTGCTTGGGAAGATCGACCCATAGCAGCAATTGCAACCATCAGCCTTACCGTGAACTGAGATTTCTGCCTGCTGCACTGACCCCCCCTAAGCTGCCCACGGTACCTGGGGATGGCCCTCTGTGCTATGGGTTATAAGATATGGGTTATCTTATCAGGGAACTAGAAGGGAGGACAATTGGTGCAACCCTGGCTTTACACTGAAAACAACCTGAGCAGTCTCTGGTTGTGTCTCCAAGTCCCTGACTGATAGAAACTAACAACAAAACTCTCTGCCTTAGGAACTATATTGGGAATCTTTAATTGTGCTCTTAACAAAAAATGAAGGAAATGGATAAACAACACCAATGGAAAATAAGCCTTTGAAAAGAGTCCAAGTGCTGGAAAATCCCTGTGGCGCCTGCCAAACCCCTCCCTAAGCAAAAGCAAGGGCTGGCCGGAAAAACATGCCTTGATCCTTTAGAAATATCAATACATGAGGAGGAAAAAAGTGAAGAAATGAACTTTTTACATTTCAGGTAATTCACAGAGATATTGGTCAAGAGAGAGCAGAGCAGCAGCATGAACAGATCAGAGCACAGAGCTCGTGTTCTTCCCAAATATCTGGCATCCCATCTCCCACCCTGACCTGACAGTAGCATTTCCCTGCTCCCCAGTGAGGTTTAACCACCCTTAGCCATCTCACAGCAGGATGCTGTGTCCTGCCATGCTTCAGCTGCCCTGGCTGAGGCTGTGCAAACCCTGCCAGGATGCCCAGGGTTAAACCCCATTCCCCCAGGAGGAGGGGCAGGTCTCTTTGCAGAGAGAGCAGTGTTGAAAGTCACAAATCCTGAATTCTGCCAGCCCACAATTGCCCCCTGGGGAAGAGGGGCCAGCTGTGCACCAGCGCTGCAGGACCAGCCCATCTGCAGGTCATGCCAGCATCATCAGATGCAGGTGCAAAGCTGCCCATCCTGCCCTGGATGTTTCCACCAGCAGCTTCTGGTGCTGAGAAGCAGAAAGGAGGCTTTGAAGGAAGAGATTTTCTGGCCAACAGCTGCCCACAAAGGGAAGCTGTTGGGCTGTGGGAGTGAGGAACCCTGGCCACACCAAAGCCACACATCTGCTCCCACTTGGACGAGCTGCCTGTGGCTCTGCCAACCTCCCAAACTTCCCCAGTGTTAAAATTCCTCATGTGGGTCTGCCAGATGCTGTGAGCAACCTGAACTTTCCTTCCAGAGGCACGTAGAACACTGCTGGAAAACACTTGCCCTCCAAACACTTAAAAGGTTTAGGAACTTCTTGTCCTAATGTGTTGCATTAAAGGAACAAAAACAAACCCAGGCTCTCCATGGCTTTACCTAATCCCTTCCCTGGCTAGGAAATGTGTCTGTAATTGCCATCTGTGGTGGCCTCCTGTGTGCAGCCAGCTCCCTTTGTGCTGTGACCATAAAGAAATTGCCTACACAAAGAAATGCTGTGGGTTTTTTTAACACCATCCCACAACTGCCAGGGAAGGGGCTGCTCTGTTTGGTTTCCTACAGACAATGATGTTTCCTCAGGGTGCACCTTGGTTGACCAGAAGGTATTTGTTTTGTCTCCTCTTTCCCTAGAGGTGTGGTTTACTCTCTAACTTCAGTCACAGGCTATAAATTGTGTTCTTTACCCACGCTGGCCCTTGCAGAACATTTGCCTGTTGCATTATGGCCCAATGAGCATGCAAATATCACCACCCTGGCTGTTTGCATCCCTACCACAGGACCTTCCCTGGGGATGGCTGCCTGCAGGAACAGGCAGAGCTGCAGCACAGGAGAAGTCACCAAGGCCTGCAAAACTCATGGTTTAAAGGTTGTTTTGGGACAAATCCAAAGGAATTAGTGGGATCCAGGTGGGCCATCCCTGTTGGGTTGCCCAGTGGCTGCCAGGGACAATTGGCTGTTCAGAGCTTTATCACCATATTTCTTCCATGCCTCAAAAGGCAAGTGTAGAGCAACACCACAGGATGCCTGAGTGCTACCAAACCACAGAAAAATCTGCAGAGCAAAAACAGATCTAATCTGAATTCCTCTCCTAACCTGTCAGTTTCTGTGCAAGGAGTTGTGTTCACCCTCCACTGCCCAGCTGGCTGTGGCTCCTGCCTGCCCTGGGAGCTGCAAATCCGAGGGAAGATCCATTTCCCCCTAACAGCAATTTCCACTCATTAAAGCTCTCCCCATAAAGCTCTCCTTCTGTGTATTCCCTGAAGGACACTCAGATATCTTTGCTGCCAAAGCTCACTGACACTCAGATGCTCACAGTGAGGAGGTACCTGGCTGCTGCATCCAAGGGAGGTTAACTCCAGTGGTAAGCAGCTGGGAGAAGGAAATTCCCAGCACAGGTCTGGGAGAGGACAGATGCCCTTCTCAGCTGAAATCTGAGAATATTTTTTTTAAAATTCCCTTATTTTTGTGGGGAATTTTTTAATCCCTGATTTAACTTCCTGATTGCCCAGTCAGAAAGCTGGGCTGCACCAAGCTCAAGAGAAATGCCTTGGCGACACCTGGCTGCTGCTTCCCCACTGGTGCCTTCATTCCACCTCCTGCCCACCATGAAATACAGAGCTAAACAGAGGTTCCTGCTCTGGCCACTGCTCCCAGGCCCTCCAGCTCCAGCCATCTGCATGGGCAGAACCCTTTGGGGCTGGAGCAACTCCCAAGGCAATCACATTGCATCCTAGGGTTTGTCAGCTGCACCCCATCCTAGCCCTTGTTGTTCCAGCTCCTCCAGCTAACTCCAGCTGAGCCACACAGATCCCTGGGCCAAAGTCCTGGTGCCTCACCCTGCATCCTCCTTCCTGGGAAAAGAACAGATCCTCCTTTGTGGCTGATGGAGGCACCACCCCATCCTCCTCCATGCCTCCTCCTCCTCCTCCCCATGCCTGCTCCCTGCCCTCCTTCCCCTTCACATCCTGAAATCCCAGCTCACAGCAATTCCCACATTGCACCAACTGCTGAACAGCAACATCAGGGGCTGGAGCATGACCTGAGTCTGGGAGAGCTGGGCTGGCTCCTGGCACAGAGACAATGGGGTTTAACTGAGTTAGAGCTGCCCTGCAGAGAAACCCACAGAGCCAGCAACTCCTCCTCACAGACTTGTGGGCTGCACAACCACAACAGCCCTTGCACCCATTGCAGACAGCACCAGGTGTTGCCAAACCTCTGGCAATGCCCAAGTGAGAAAGGCTCTGGCAGCAAGGGAGGTCCTGGTACTGCCCAGGGATCTTCCTGCAGCTGAGGGATTCCTGGCTTCTCTAAGATCATGTCAGCAGCCCAGGCACAGCTGATTTACAGCCCAGGAGAGATTTCCAAAGCAGCAGCTGAGAGTCATCACCGCCTCTGCTTCTTTGAAAACCTCATTTCTCCTTCCTCAAGCCCATGCAATGGGTGTGGGTCTCCCTGGCAGGGAGCACAGCCCAGTTTGCACTCATGGGGAGCTCCCAGAGCTGCCTGCTCCACCTGTGCACAAGATTTGGGTACCACAGGGGCTCTTGGGTGTCCAGCCAGCCTAGGAGCTGCACCACCTACACACTGGCCCACAGTCTTTGTAAAGATGAAACATGCAGCTGGAAATGCCTAGCTCAATGTTTTGTTGTTATTTTTAAAATAAAGCTCACCAGGATTCTTTGCCTCATCATCATACACAGGCAAAGGTGTTTCCACCCGGCCATGCTGCACGGGACCTGACAGCAGCAAAGTCTCAAGGGGCTCAGAGCCCCAGGGCAAGGCAGGGAAAAGCAAAGGGTGTGAGGATTTACCTTTGGAGGGGGGAGGTCTGGCAGGCTTTTCTGAGGAGGTGACAGATGCAGTCCTGAGTCTCCATTAGTCAGGGAGTTCTTCTGATCCAGCACTGCAAGGCAGAAACAATGACACAGATGACAGTGGCCTCTCCCAGCAGAGCACTTGCTGCCCTGGGCTGTGCTGGAGCAGCAGGATGCCATTCCAGTGGGAGCACAGTGACAATGACAGGCAGGGCTGCAGGGCCACCATGGCAATTCAGGCCATAGCCAGGAACGTGGCACTGGCAGACCCAGCTGCCTCTGGTTTTAGGGCATCTTATTCCTTCTGGAGGGAAAACTGTGAAGGCCAGACCCACTGCTGAGAGTTTAAAGGGTCTGGAGAAGCAGCATGGGCAGACACCACACAGTGTCTGGAAACCCATGGCAGTTCAGTCCTTGCCAGCTCTGATCCCTGCTGCTGTGAGCAGACAGGTCAGTGATGTTCTCCTCTGCTACCTTTCCCAAAAATGGGTCCATCACCTCCCTGCTCCCAGGGAAAGCTGCAAAGGTGGCTGCCCAGCTAAGTGCACTGTGGCTTATGTGATCACTGCTCAAGGGAAGGCTGCTCTTGAAGCAGCCCAGGCCAAACACGTGGCATGTGGCAGCAGAACTGCTCCAGGTGATCCCTGTCTGCCTCTGGAAAGTCACATTTTCCAAGCCGCTGGATGCAGAGTGATTTACTATCTGGAGGGGACATTGAAGGCTCAGAAAACTTGTGTTCAGTCCCCTTCTCCTACCACAGAGCTCCTGGGTGGCCTCAGTGAGTGCCCAAATCCCATGATCTCTGAGATAGTGCAGTGATGGATGTACCCCCTCCTTCTCCAGCCACACAGGCCAGCATCACAAATCACACACTGTTCCCTTACTGGGGTGGGAGGGCAGGAATATTTTTCCCTCGATAAGCATTGACATTTTGCAGGTGTCCTCTGATAAAGATGCCTCTCTAAAAGCTGCAGCTTGAAGAGGACTTAGAAGAAGGAAGGAAAAAGAAAAACCATCTAAAATTCTGCTGAAATTCACATCTGTATTAGATGTTACTTGTCTGTGCTCTCTGTTACTTGTAAAAGTGAATGTCACTTGGCATTTGGGATAAGAGGATCACTGTGGCCACACCAGGAGCCCTTCACACCAGTCCCACCTACCAAACTCCTGCCCCTGTGTGCTGACTTCCAGAAGGAGATGGCATTTAGCTCGCTGAAGAGCCCTGTGCACTTGGGTAGAGATTTGCTGCATCTCTCAGGTAAATGAGATCCATAAATGATGCTGCCCTCATCACCCAGTGCAGGGAATTCAATTACTGAGCCACAGGAAGGCATCTCAAAAGCTGTGTCTGTCCTGCTTAAATCCTTATCAGCTGGAATTGCAAGTAGATATGAGGAGCAGGGAAATACGTTTTTGTGCAGAAACTGTGTATTTTAAAGTTTGGAGGGGTGACTTTTTGAGCTGATGGGCTTTGAAAGCATTTCACCATGTGCTGCTGAAGCTCTGCAGAGCACAAGATGTCCTGTCAGCTCAGGCACAGAAGTCTGTCCCCAGTCCCATTACAGACATGGAATTGCAGTAGATAAAAGGGACAGAGGGACTTGTGTCATCACTGGAAGATCAATATCACACCAGTGGGCACTTGGGCCCCCTCCACCCACTCAACCTGAACCTGCAGGCACCTCTCCATCGAGGCACAGAGGCAGGACCAGGGCTCTACACCCAGCTGCAGAGACCCCACACCTGTGTCTCACTGACTCCAGCATTCCAAGTAACACTGCAGTTTTACTTGGAATAGGGAAGTTGTTGAAAACAGAAAGAGAGAAGTGCCAGGTCCCACAGGGAGTGGCTGAGTGGGCAGGGTCATGGCCTTGATAGGGAAAAGTCTGAAACAAAAGAACCACCTCTAAAAATAAATTGTCTGAAATTTCCCCTGTGTTTGAGCATGGTGGATCAGTGCAAGCTTTGCTTTATCCACCCAAATGAGAACTTATATAAAGAGATGTTTCTGTGGCTGCTCAGCTGCTGGGAGGCTGTGTGATCCAATTATAGAGCATTACAGCATCACCCTGTCTGGAGGTCACACTGGGGCTGCACGTGTCAGCTGGGAGGACATCCTGCCTTCAGAGGCATTTGAAGCTAGCCCAAGTTTGGCTGCAGGTAGTTTAAAGAACAAATCAAACCAAATAAACAAAAAAAAAACCCACCACAAAGAAACAAAACCAAAACAAACTGTGGAAGTGAGACAATCCCAACTATTGCAGGACCAGCACATCAGCAGCAGGCTGCTCTGATGAGTCCTTGTCTCATCCCTCTGCATTGGAAATTCTGGGGTGGGACCAGCCCCTGACAAGGTGTGCATTTAAAAATGTGTGTCACTAATTCTCTTGCTCCATGCAATTATCAGCAGCCCCTTTCACGGTGAACTTCAAAGAGGAAGAACATTTTTAGACAATTACGTTCTTTGCCGTGTTACAAATCCAAAACCTGGGAAAACTAAATTGGAAATGAGTATTTCAGCTAGGTTTGATTCCTCAGCTTTTACTCTGCAGAGCTCCCACATCCCTGGGAGATGAAGGAGCTCTGCCCCTGCAGATAGTGAGGGCTGAGCCCAAACTCACCTCACAAGGCTGTGACAGCACAGACCCTCTGCATCAGGGCAGAGCAGCACAGCAAACCAGAAATACACTTTCAAGGCCCCAAAGATGCAAAAAGTTACTTCTTTTGTGGCCAAAGAAAGCATGAAGGCTTCCTTGAATATTTCAGGCACTGGAGCTTCAAGCCTTAGAAGGCAACGTTTTTATCCCAAAATAAAGACCTCCAAAGTGCTACTTCCAGGAATAACCTCACAGTGTTGGCAAGGACCGCTATTTCCAAGGGAATGTTATGAAAATGGCCCTTCCACAACCAGCAGCTGCTTCAGCCCTCAGAGCTGCCAGAGCAAGGCTGTAACCTTGTGTGCCTTCATCATCCCCTGAGACACAGTGAAACCATTAATCTTCAGCTCCCTACCTTTGTCTTGTTTCTCTTGGTCACCCTGCTGTTTATGGACTGTCACTTTGTTCATATAAATATACTCCTCATCACCACCTGCAAAACAAAGGGAAAAGTGAACTCTTTACCCACATGCTGCTTTCACACTGCTAACTTTTTCCACAAAGGCAGATGTAAAAAGTGTCTCTGCTGAACACATTTGGTTGAGGCAACGTGCAGGAAAAACCCCAAGCAATAATAAAAAGCAGAAAAATTAAGTGCTTTATGGTCAGGAAATTCCGTTAAGTTAAAATTTCTACTTAAACATTAACTTGGCCAAACAGTACATCCTGTGTATCTTACAAAGTGGATTAAATAAACTTAAGGTTTAATAAAGAAAACAGAAAAGATCAGGAATCTTGGGAATCCTTTGCTTGTAAAGCTGGACACATAACTATAGTAATTTTACATAAACAATTAGAGGTCACTGCAAAAATAAACTCAGTTTCATTTTTTCTCCTTCTAATTTTCATGTCTCCCATTCCCACCAGCTGCCAGGAAAATGTTGCTTCAGGCCCCATAGCAATTCCCATGAGAGCCCAGCACCCCATTCTTGGTTTTCCTCATCTGTACCACTGGACTTGGTGTAGACTTTCAGAAGGTCAGACAGGAAGCTCTTCTTCACCACAGCAGTGCTGCTCAAGTTCTCCTTGTCCAGTATCCTCAGAAAATCTTCAAGTTCTGTGAGCAGCTGCTCAAGAGCTACAACAGAAACAGAGACAACTGTTAGCAAAGCAGCTGGCTGGTGTGTGTCAAAAGAGGACATATGTTAATTCCATGCTTTCCAAAATCCTTTGCTTTTTCTGCTCAGGAATACTTCATATTTCATTTTCCAGCTTGAACTCTGCTTCTAGCTTTGGAAAGAAAGTGAGTCTCAAACCAAAAAATCTCCAACTTCCCTTAGTCTGTTCACACATCAGTGAAACCCCATATAAATACCTGTTCTCCTTCCATTAGGACTTCTTGCTCAAGCAAAGACAACCTGAAGAGATTTTGAGCATTGGGGCTGAGATTACACAAAAGCAGCTTGCAAGGTCTTCATACATGCACCTTGAGTCCTGGCAAATATCATTCAAACCTCATTTGGCTTGGGACCTACCAAAAATCCTGCTTTTTGCTTCTTCTTTGTAAGCCTCCTCCTTATCTGGGAGAGATGGGGCCCTGGCAGTCTGGTGTAGCAGGAGGTGTCCTTGCCCATGGCAAGGAAGCTGGAACTAGATGATCTCTAAGGTACCCTCCAGCACAAACCACTCAACAATTTTATGTTTCATTCCACCATTATTTCTCTGCCTGCATTAATTTGAAAATGTTTATGTGGGTATTCCAAAAAGAAAAGAAAAAAAAAATCCCCACCTCCTCACATCCATAAATCCCAGCCCAGTAACTTCTCCAGCCACCTTGCTTGGGCAGTGACCACAGACCCACTGCACCATGTGAAGCTGAAGCCACAAGACTCAGCAGCATCTCTCAGAGCCTCAGGAGGCCCTGCTGCACCCAAGACACCCCTGCACACCCCGAGCCAGCAGTGGGACAGGCACTGCCCAGCTGAGCCAGCCTAATGGGTTTGTTTTCCTCCTGAGGAGGTGCAGCACAGCCCTACCACCAACAAATCACTGCCCTGACAGGGCTCACGCTGCAGCAACAGACCCTTAATTGCTTGCTTTTGTTCACACCAGAGTTCATCGTGGGCTAATTAGCAGCAGGGGCAAGAGGAGGAAATAACAGAGCATTATTATGTGGAGGGAGGGACAGCGTGTGGGAAAAATATCCCAAACCCAGCTGGGACTGCTCCTCCCCTCTGGAGGCTCCTCTGCTGCCCCTCTCCATGGCTCCCTGGGGCTGAGGGGCTGCAGGGATGGGCAGTGAGGCTTGGCTGGGCCACCACCCCCCTGCAATGATCCCTGAGCACTCCACAGGGAGCTGAGGGGTAATTAATGCTCCCTTCCCTGTACTCACAGCATCCCCACACTGCTGATCCCATGGAACCCCTGTGAGTTACAGCTCACTCCACAGAAAAGTGTTAACACTTTGGATTCATAACACAAAGTATCTGAGCAGTTCTAGTTAAAGAGCTACCACATTTAAGGTCACTTTTTTAAAGGCGGGAGAAAGCCATCACCTTCCTACTCACCCATCTTTAGCCACCAGGCAACCTTCCTGGGGTAAATGCATGTCAGAAGATTGATCAATAAATTACACTGTAAAGGTTTATGCTGCTGGCCATTAATTGAAAAAACTTGCTACAGCTCTCAAACTGAATTAATCTTCACCAGACTGACTGTAAAACAGCCTAATGACTCCAGATCAGTCAATAACAGCTCCAGAGGAACCAACCAACTTGTAGTTATTCACACTTCATTCTATACCCTCTACAACATCAAATCAATTCTCTTCTGGTCTGATTTAGGACCAGCAGGGAATGGAAAGCACCTGCCTCATGCTGTGTTAACTCCAAGGTCTTTGCTTGCTTCTGTTTTGCCCAGAGAAAACAAGAATTACCTCAAGAAACAGAAGCTTTTATTTTTCCCCATAAGCTGTGAGAAAGCAGGTAGCATTTGCTGATAACACTGCTGGATACCAAGAAGCAATGAATGGTGTCAAACCTACTCACAGCTGGCTTCTCTAAAGCTCCAGGGACCCTTTTTCTCCCAAGTTTGAGGGAACTCCCCATGGTAAATCACAGCCTTGCTAAACTCATCTGCTTCAGTGGCCCACTTCAGAAAATTCAAACTGAGGTCAGATCCTGCTGGACAGGCCAGCTGCACAGCACATTGATGTGTGACATTGATGGCACCAGAAACAACAGCACCAGGGACACCTAACCTCAATCTGAAGCTTTAGAAGCAGCTTCCCATGTGGATGTCACAACACTGGGTTTGCAGGGAAGGGGGTACAATTCCCATTCCCTCCTCCACCCCCAGACTGCAGAAAATGAGTTTATTCTTCTCCCAGGCATCCACAGCTAGCACACACACAGGGCTGAGCCCTGATGAATAGCAGAGCCCATACAGTAGGTTACATTTTCCAGCCCACCAAAGCTGAACTCAGGCTTCCAGTGACTCAAAGCAACTCATTTAGGATGTGATCCTGGGCCACCGAGGTCAGTGGAAAGACTCTGTCAGACCTCAGTGGATTCAGAATTCAGGGACTCAAGAGAGCTTAATTCTGTTCTTCTTCTGCAAGAAGCAGTCTATGAACCATCTGCTTCTATGCAAGTATCTCCCTGGCCTCAGCTGAATATTCCCAATCCAAACCTGCAAAAAAAAATCCTCCACTGACATTCATTCTCTCCTACCAGAGGGAGAACAAGCTAATATTTATCAGAAACTGATGAGTGTGAGAAGTAAAATAAATTAATGCTAATAGGGTCTCTAAGATCCTCTGTGCAAGCCACTATCACAGCAGGTCCCTGCAATAGAAACAATTGAGCATCCTTGTACATTAAAGCTCAGGATTCTGAGTGCTGGAAGTCATCGCTTGATCTCAGCTGAAGCCCAATCATACTGTGCTGGTGATGTATGGATGTACCACACTCATGGCAAAACCAGGCTGGTGGGTTTTCAAGGAGCCTGAAACAAATGGTTCTCCCTCCAAGCTGCATGGCTTTGCTCTCCTTATCTTAGCAGTTTAGAAATGAGAGCACATAAACAGATGATTCCTGCTCTGCAGGGCAATAGTTACAGGTCCAATGAACATATTTCCAAAATGGTATAGCTATGAGCAGCAGGATGAGAGATCAGAAGCAGACAGAAGCCTAAGTCATAAGGCAGAGACATTCTCAGATGCTTTTTTGAAACTTTTTTTCCACTGCTATATTGCTCTTCTCAACTCTCACAGCACTTCTTTGTGACTTCAGCAATATTTCTGGCACCACATCAAATAAAGAGCTTCACAGATCTTACAAAAATTCAGGTCCCTTCACAGAAAACAGGAATTTCCTCTAAGGTTTAGATTGTCAGAAAAATTATGAGTCTTGGCCAAAGTCACTGTGAATACCTGCACTGAATCCAGTTCCCTGAAGCATCAAGATATATGCCCTGCTCCAGTTCCCTAAAAGGATGGCCACAGACCTGGGGTCCCATCAGAAATCACAGCTCAGCTCTTGCCATGTTCTTCTCCATGGCAAAAAGACATCAGCAACTGGTTAAAACCCATAAGAATTTCTCAACACATGATGGAGAGAGGCACAGGAGCATCACAGTCCATGGGAAACTTGAGTGATTTGCATCTGCAGTGAGTGGATGATCATCACTGAAAGGATGGTACCTTGACATACACAGAAATATCACATCTTAGAAATATCACATCTCTACTGATGTAATAGGGACTTTCAGGGTGGGGGTTACAGGCAGAAATACCAGCTCCTTTTTCTTGCATGCACTTGGATGATGAGATATGTTCTCCCTTCTTTTACTCCAAGACAATGCAGCCCATTTTACAGAAGCTCCTGGGCTGCCCCTGAGCAGCACAGGCTCTCTCAGTTTGAAGGCTGCAACTCTGGTCTGAGCAATAAGCAAAGAGATGCTTTGAACACTGATCTGTTCCAGCAGCAATTCAGTGGCAGCAGGACAGCACTGAAAAGGGCTTCTTTTGGCAGGAGCCTGTGCCTTTCTTTGCAGACTGAGAGTCTCTTGCATTGCAGCAGTGTCTATCCCAGCTCATGAGAACCCAGAGCCAAAAATTAAACAGCTTGCAAAGCCCTCATTGAGGAAGCACATTCCTTGCAAAAGAGCTGCCAATTTTGCCTGACACCAAGGTCACTGAAAGGTAAATGACCATTAAACTAGATTATAAAAGCCATTCCTACCAATAACCACTGATCTCTGTCATGGTGCTACAATAACAACCTATGTCTACATCTAATTACTTCATGTCTTGGCCTTATGAGGAAATGGGAAGACAGGCTCTGAATGAACTTTCATTCAAGTGTTTCAGTAACCACTGGATTGTATTAGACGTTTTAATCTAAATTAAATTACTTATTTTATCAAGGTAGAGGGGCCCCAGCCGCCGGACAAAGAATGTAATGAGATATATCCTAAAGGACAAACTCTTTCCTCTGCTGAGATGAGAGGTGAAAGATAAGGAGGATCATTTGCTAACAGGAAACTGAGGCATTGGGAGATTAAGTGATTGGTCCAAGGATATGGGCATATTCTTCAGCAGATCAGGAATACAAACTCGCTTTCCCACATCCTAGCCTGGGGATTGTGTTTCCAACCCCCCAAAGTGCTGAGGGATATTCCACCCTCCTGCCCAAAGCAGAGTCTGGGTTTGGTACTTTTGGCTTCACCCTTCCCTCCTAGAAGGAGCTGGGCTAAGCCGCTGACAAACTCCATCCAGGCACCAAGTAAATGCCTGCAGCCTGTGCTGTGCCAAAATTCCTGCTTCAAAAATCTTGGAAACTCTAGAACTGGTAACAGCATTGTGAGCCATGAAAAAGCCAGCCCCAGGGGCAGAGGAGTGCCTGAGGTACCTGCCCACACCCAGCCTCCCTCCACCATGCACTACATCCCATGGCAGCCTCTCAGCTCCCATTTCCCACTGCCCAGCCCTGCCTGGCAGCACTGGGATTCCCCAGGGGCTGCTCTGGCAGACAGCAGTTCCTTTCTAGCCCTGCTCTCTTTTTTCCTTGGCTGCACAAGATGAATAGGGCAGCTGAGGAGCGTGCAGAGAGGACAGGCAGGCACAGAGGCAGCATTCAGCCTGCTGAATAGCAAGTGCTGTCAGAGGAGCACCCAGCCAAGGCCTCCCTGGCTAATTTGGAGTTTTACAGTAACAGTTGGGCTTTGCAAGAGGGAAAAGTCACCCACGGTTACAGCTAGAGAAGGCCATTCTCCCCAGCTGTGAGGAAAGGCAGATGTGTGGATGGTGACAGCTGTAACAGCTGGATGACCCCTACACTGGGCCACCTTCCAGAGCAGCAGAGCAGATCCCTCCTCAGACAAATCAGCCCTCCTCACCCTGCTGCTGCAGGGAAGAAAAGGGAGCAGCAATGCTTCAGCTCCTCTGCAGTGGAGGCAGCTCCTGTGCCCTGCTCCAGGTGCTGCTGCCTTTGGCAATGCAGGGCAGGGAAGGACAGCTGGCAGATGGTTCATCCAAATACTCTGAGAAGCAGCAACATCCCTGTGCAATCCCAGAGAGCTGCTCCTCTGGAAAGCATCCCCATCCCATTAAAACCCCACCAGCATTCACCCAGGGTGATGAGCAGAATAAACCAGGTTAAGACACTCAGACTGAGTGAGACCAGGTTTACCACCTTGGTTTTGACCATCAGAAAAAATTATTTACTTCTCACACTTGCACCTGTAATGACTGGCTAAGCTTCCATCTTCATGCTTTTCATGGGAAGAGAATAAAAAGCCCAGCTCACTGTTGTCCAGTTGAAAAGGTTTCTTTTACCCACAGAAAAATAATTATGGATATACAAATAATTGTAGAAGAAAAGAAATCTCCCCACAGCAAAATGAAAAGTGCTGTGTTTTTCGAAGGAAAACCCACAAAAACCCCCTCTAAGCTTCTGGCAGACAATGAACTTTCTCATTGGAGACTCACTGCTTGATTAAACAAAACAAAAGGCGAAATTCATAATCCTGAGACAAGCTAAAATCCCTCAAAATAAGAAAACTGTAAAACTGGAGAACTCCTCTCAGAGTATTCCTAATAAGCCAGACAAGTGTCAGACAGCTATGACCACTGTCACAAAGCTGTCTGATTTTCAGACACAATGAGTGCTCACAGGGAAGAAAGAAAGAAAAAACCCCACCCAGAGTGTTCTATTAATGCACCTAAAATCCAGCACTGCTTGGATTCACACTCTCCTTGGGAGCACTAGGCTGGTCTTTGTTGCAAAGCATGATTCATGGAAGGACAGAGGCAAACAATGTGTTTGGCTGGCTGTGGGCTGTGAACTGCACAGATGAACCCAAGCAGCTCTGCGTGGGCTGCTCTGGAAGTTCGAACAAGACTCGCATTGAGAAGGGGCAGCTCTAACCCAGGAACTCTGAACTTTAACAAAACAGCAGCAGAAAATGCACACAAAGCTTTTCTCAGTGAGCTGAGCAAACAACAGACTCCTCTTCCCTCCACTAGAAGGTGGGAAACAGCATCCAAGAAAAATTAAGGAAAAAAAAGAAAGAAGGAAGAGAGAAGTAAAACATGAAAATTGGAATGTCACACGGAAATTTTACTGAGCACTCCTGAATTTCAGTGCCATATTGTTCTTTTATATCATAGAAAAGCTTGGGTGGGAAGGGACCTTAAAGATCATCTGGTGTGCAATGGAGGGTGTATGTTTGGCACTTCACAGGCAACACAGAGATGTGCTTCTCTGCAAAGGGTCTCAGCCTTTCCATGACAGAGCAACTGGTGAGTCACTGGAGGTTCCCCCCTGCCAAAGAAATTTGTTGGATGACATCCCAGAGAAGCTGGCACCCCTTCCTTTGGAGCAGGCCCTGTTAGCACACTGCCCATCAAACTCACAGGGTCCCCAAAGCTGTGCCAGGCTACAAACTGCAGGTCTGTGCTCAGTGATGCTCACAGCCTCAGCAGATGGGAACATAGCACAGACTGCCATGGAAGACCATGCTGGGAGCTGGGGGGGATCAGAGGAGTGCCACATCCTCACTGTGCAGGGCACCAGGTCACACACAGT
Source organism: Zonotrichia albicollis (assembly GCF_047830755.1). NCBI lineage: Eukaryota > Metazoa > Chordata > Aves > Passeriformes > Passerellidae > Zonotrichia > Zonotrichia albicollis. The sequence continues at coordinate 42,738,602 of NC_133825.1, forward strand.
TTGTGCAGCACAGCAACTCCTGCTGGGACAGAACCCAGCTAGGACAACAGAAAGGAAGCAACTAAAGAAGCATCAGTGCAGTAGGCAAGAGGGTAAGAAACGATTCATCCAAATTAAGATGTCAACTAAAATGTTGGACCAAGTCAGGCAGCACAGGACATTAAAGACAACACTTTTTTTAGGTAAATTAATGACAACACTGTTTTTAAGGTAAATATCCCAAAGAGCAGGGCCTGGTGTGCTCCTTTCCCAGTGGGGAGAAAAACAATCCCAACAATTTTTGCAAAGCAGAAATCACATCTGCTGCCAAGCCCCAGAGCTGAATCCTAGACAGAGACACCTTTTCCTGGGAAGCTGCCTCCACTGATTCCCTTCTGTCCCCACGATCTTTTCTGCTGCTTTTCCCCGTACTCCTTCAGTTCCCAGCTAAAACTGGTGGTTGGCTGGTGTGGGTTTCTCTGCCTTGTGAAGGGTTGCTCTCCTCTCCATCACTCTGTGGGGCTGACTTCACTGGAGGGGTTGGTGACCATCTGACCTGCACTCAAAGCTCATCTGCTGTTTCCTGGCTAATGCCATGCACAGCTGTGCCCAGGAAGGGGCTACCAAGAAGTGGCTGACCAAGTGTAAGAAAAATAAACAGGCAAACCACTCAACCAAATGCCACAAACACCCAGGGCTCCACTGCTGGAACCTTGTGCAAGAAGGCATCCCACAGCTCAGCACAGCCTTGCTCTGCCCTGCCTTAGTGCAGCCTTTGCTCCAAGAATGGGGCCATGTGCTCCCTGGGCCTCACCTCAGCTCTTTGCCAAGGCTCCTGGAGCATGGTTTTAGTCAAAATGCCGTGGCAGGCTTTGCCTCATCCCTGTGCAGAGGAAAGCACATTTCCATCCCTGTGCACATGGCAGAGCAGCAGCAGGACAGAGGCACACAACAGCCCCAATGCCCACAGCCATGGGACCTCTTTCCCATGGAGAAAGGAAGCCTGGCATACCTCATTCCCCAAGCAGAGAGGGAGAAAATGCAAGTTCCTGCAGAGATTAACTCTCACAAGGATGGTGAATGACAGCCCTGGAACAACACCCATGGTTTGTGCCACTTCCATACAAATAAAGGAGGTGAACTGCCAAATATATTTTGAGATGGATTTCTCTCTCCCAGGCAAGACACAAATTGAAGGAAGCTGCCAGATACACACTGGGTTGTGCTGGTTTTTTTTAAGAGAGGACAAGCACACACACACACATGCACACACCCTCCCAAGGCCTCATATCAAAGCATTTTCCCACCATTCTCTGTTGATTTAATGGCATCATTTCTCCAATGAACAATAGGAACACAGCAGAAGGGGAAAGCAATTACGTTTGAGAAAGCAAAAGCAAGAGCTCTGGGGTCAGAGAGAAAGACAGACACACAGCCCTGGAGTTCCCAGCCTTTCCTTGCTGTTTCCTCTGCAGAAAAGGCTTTTTGAGCCACGCTGCTCACAAGAGCCAGGGCTGGGCCTCTGAAAAGCAGAATGATCACACCAGGCTATTGCACCACTGCAGGGGCAGAACAAGCTTTTTAAGCATCCTGAGTGTATCAGGATAGGCTGGCAGAGCCTACAGCAACATCATTATTGATTACTAGATTTCTTTCTTAATAATCTTGCTCAATCCCTTGTCCAGCATGCAGTCCTTATCCATCCTCCTCAAGGTAATCTGGAAGCCCAAACTCCAAGAGGGAGGATCATGCAGCTGAGTCACTGAACAATGTTGATGGAGCAATGTGCAAAACTGAGATTTTTCCTCTGGAAATCTGGTGTTTTAATTATCGGCAGAGAGAAGTGCTAAAATCCCCAATACCAATTCTGCCCCCAGAAAAAATCCTCCCCACTCCCACAAAATTCCCCCATCAACAGTCATCACTAAGGACTGGAGTTCACACTCCTCCCTAACAAGATTCAAAGCAAACCAGTGCTCACTACACTTCAGTTTAGGGTTAAGGAGCATAGAAGCTTTAGTAATTCTACAAAGAGGTCAGACTACAAACCCTCTCCTGCCATGAGTCACCACTGCTCAGGGAGCACCTCCCCACAGGAATCCACCATCTGCCACCAAGGGAGCCACAGCTGCCACCCAGCACTCCCCAGGTGTGAGGGCAGGCACACCTGCCAGGTGACCTGGGGACATTCCTCACTCTGGTATTCAGGAGATGCCACCTTTACTTCTCTCCCACACCCCCAAAATGACATTTCACTAAGTCAGGGTGGCAGAGCAGCCTCCCAGGAACAGGCAGCTCCCCCTGTTTGCTGTGGATCACCAAGGCAGCTGGGCACCACATGAGATGTCACAAGACACATGTGCCCTGTTAGGAAACACCAGCCTTGTCCTGATGCTGCAGGGATGCCCAGAGAAAGAGAGGCTCTGCCCTGCTTCACACCCCAAACACCACTTTCATCACTCAACGGGTTTTCAAATGGGATTCAAATCTCTGGTGCCATTTTTTATCTGTGTTATTAATTCATGTTGCCAAGAAACTCCCAAATACATTTTCTCCATGGAGCTTCTTTGTCCCAATACTCATAAAAACAAACACGAAAGACAAGTGTCACTCATGGAGAGGATGCTCAGAAGAGAACCTCTCCCATGCCACCCAATTTATGCAATGGCTGCACACACATTAAATTTCCAACACATCCACGTGACAGAAATGTGTCCTACCAAAACACAGGTGGCATCACTTGGAGACCACAAGTGGCAGGAGGAGACACGTGAGCTCCCACTTGTCTCCTGCAGCTCCAGGCCCCACTGGTGTGATCTGACTCATGGAGCACAGACCAGAGAAGCCACAGATATGAACAACTGCAGTTCAGACCAAATGGAGGGTTCCTGGTTTGACTCATGGTGACAGCCCTGCTCCCCTGTCCATGGATGCTTTACTGCATGGGGGAACCTCTTATAAGGGAAGGTAGAGGTAAGTACCCAAAATTCTGCCAAGAGCAAGCCTTGGTCAATAAACCTTGATTTGCCATCTGCACCCTGAGCTTGAGCTCATCTCCAGCAGCAGCAAGTCAGGCTCACAGAGATGCCCTGGAGGAATAGGAGGCTCAGGACAAGACCACCCCACAGCACCTATGCCTCCCTCCCCAGCAGAGCCTGGCAGGATCCCAAGGGTGCTGATGCAGTAGAAAACCAGGACAATGACCTGCAATTCTTTTTTTTCCACGTGAGTTGGAAAACTTCTCCCTTCCTATCCAGACTGTGAGGCATGGGAAATGAAAGACAGCTCTTAAACCAGCAAAACAACCATTTAGGGGATAAAAAAGATTTTCTTACTTTGTCTGCCTTGCACTTTGTTTACATGAATGAGAGCCAGTTATCCAGACTGGGAACAATACTCTGAATTAAACCTCTGAAACCCATTACATAAATATGCCAAAAGTATCACTAATCCTATCACAGATTTAAAAGTTAGATCATTATTTTCATTTACCATCTCAGCAGAAAATTTGTGACAAAAAACTGCTGATGAACGAGTTCAAGTCCTTCCAGCAAATTCAGCTTCCTTGGAGCTTTTCTAAATGCACTTTTGACTCTGTCATCCCCCTCTTACCACACTTTGGAGGTATCCCTGCAGCTGTAAGCTAGCCATGCTGGCATCTCTCTTTTCTCAGCATTACATGCTAATAAACATTTTTGCCACCCCTGGAGCCCGGTGATCCTTTGTGGAGCAGTGGTTTGGGACCATTCAACTTGAGGAGCCAGAGAAAAAGAGGAGCAGAACATCTCGGATATGGCTCAAGAGAGATCCCAGGCTGCCACTGCCAACCTCTACTCAAAGTTTTGTCTTTCCTTCCACCGATTCTGGGCTTAAACCCCAGCCCCAAAGCAAAGCCACAGAGCCTTTCAACCTTCTCAGGTTAAGAAAAACACAAGGATTGCTTCTGTTGCAATTTCCTTTGCTTTATTGCTATCTGCCCAGCATTTCTAGGAAAGAAACAGGCAAGTAAAGGAAAGACAAATTACTAGGGAAATACTCCCCATTTCTAGGACTAGGCATATTTTGTTGCAGAAGACAGTGAAAACAATAAAAAGTGTGGGCATTTGTAAGATAAAATACAAATACAGTTGATTTAACTTGTTTGTTTCAGGAAAAGAGACAAAAACCAGAGGATGCAGAAGGATTGCTGGGGCAGTTGTCCACCCATCCTTACTTCCAAGGTGGTGGATCTTTAACTGAAGGGATTTGAATTCATCTTCTCGGAAGGCTGCTTCACCTGCTCATGTTGCTACAGAGGGTAAAAAGCACCAGCTCTCCCACCTCAAACAGCAACTGGGATTTCTACCATGAGTCTCTTTTGGTTCCACTGAAAAGCTTCTACGTGTTGTGGGGCCTTCATCACTCACCTTTGGTTACAAAGAAAACCAGACAATCCTTTGTTTCTCCCAAAAGAGCTTTGTTTCAGGCACTCACCCCAGTTTCTCTCACACTGACACCAGGAGGAGTTTGCTCAGCCCACACCCGCCTGTGTGTGACAAACTGCCCAAAGGGGAGAAGGGCTTGGCCTGGCAGCCAGGGGGAAAGGGCAGGGAGCAGTGTTAGCTCCATCCCAGCCTTCAGCAGGGACGTCTGTCACAGCCACCTGGGCAAGCTGCTAAGCAGGTCACACTCTGCACAAGCTGCAGACCAAAAACACAGGCACAAGAACTGCCAAGCTCTCAAGGGCTGCTCCATCAAACTCCCTCATCATGGCACTCAACAAATGTACACTATAAATTTCCTCTCCATTTTGAGTAACATCTGCCTGAAATTTCCATGTGGGACATGTCAACTTATGCTTCTACAAATTGCCCCTCCTGAGGGGCAAGGAAAGTGCCGGAAACTGTTTCAGAGATGCAGAAAACAAATCCTTTCAGCAACAAAATAATACATTTCATTTTCCCTACCCATGATTATGCATCCTTATCCAGAGTTCCTTGGAGGCAGTGCTCCAGCACATTGCACCCACATCCTTTGTGCTCAGGGGCTGGGAACAGCCTCTCAGGACAGCACAGGGCTCAGGAGCTCTGCCTCTCTGCTACTATAAGGAAATCCATCAAATGCACACTCAGCTTGGGCGATGCTTGGCTTGTCCAGCAAACCTGAAAAAGGCTCCTGTGCATTAAATATTCCAGAAATTTTGCAAAAGTCCATTTTCCTCACTTGCCCTTCATCACAGGCAGCCTCTTAGGCCAAAGCACATGACTCCAGCGATGGGGCTGATATCAGAGCCTTGGCAAAGATACACTCAGCACTCACTGATGCTCAGACTAGTTCCACCAAGATCCATTTCCTCCCCTAACACATCTCTCTGCACCAGACCTCTGCTTGCACCCCAGCCATCATACTTTGTAGCTTTTCTGCCCTGTGTTAGGTGCCTGCAGGAACTTGCTCTCCTGGCTGCCACAAGGCACTCTGCCTTCCTCACATGAGTCAGCAGGCAGCAACAGGAAAGCAGTTCTTTGTGCTTGGAAAAGAATTGAGTGATTTTGAAGCAGTGGAATGTTTTGGACTAGTTAGCTGACCGACAGCATGAGCGCTTCAGAAGAGGCTGCATTATGAGAAGCAAACTTCAAAAGGATAAGTGACAAGGCCAGAGTGTTTGTGGTGCCTGAGGAAGTAATTAGAATTTAAAAGGGACACAGATTGGACAAGTACACTAGGCTAAGAAAGATGAACTGCTGCCAAAAAAGTTTCTTTTGCTTTCCCAGCTCTCTCTAGCCCACATTAGAAATGCAGTTTCATGAATACCTCTGTCTCAAAACATTTTTACAGAAAACCCTTGCAGTTGCTGAAAACATGAGAAAGACGCCACCATCAAAAGCTAGATGCCTCCTGCTCCCATTTCTCTTCTCAGCTTATTAATGGCTGTCTTGCTTTCATCATTCCCAAAGAGGAGAGGGTTTCTGCAAACCCCTCAGAGATAAGACATTTCTTAGACAAGGGGTTTTGTATACAGCACAGTTTATCTTCCTTCATCACAGGGTTGGAATTTTTTTTTTTCTTTTTAAGCAAAGGCTTCAAAGGCTTGCAGGGTTGGTGAGCACTGATGTCTGCTCTGCTGGTGAGTGACCTGCCAGGTCAAGAGCACTGCTCCAACTGGAGAGGTGTGATGTTAGTCAGAGATCAAACTGCACACAGAACTCAGTCACCAAGGATCATTGCTAAATTTCTGCTGCTTTGAGATCTCTGCTGTGCAAACTTTGAACTGGTGATTCAAACAAATGCAAGGCTGCAACACAGCAGAAATGTCTGTTCTGGTTTTCCCCAAAAAGCTGAAGCAGCTCACAACAAACTCAGCATTTAGCCCCTTCCGCCTGGAGTAACACTTCTGGGAAAGCAAAGGCCAAAGCTAGAGGTCTGCAATAAACCCCAAGGGCAGAAGCGCAGCCTTGGAGTGAAGCCAAAGCTGGTGATCCACCAGGACCTTTTCTCCCCAGCACCTGCTCTCTATCTGAAGACATTAATACCCATTTTCTTAAACTTCTTCCCTACAGTAGAGACTCAACAGCTCATATTCAGACAACGACAGAGACAACTGAAAATGAGTCACCATCTCTCCCAAGTCAGACAGAGCCCTGTTGTGTGCCCAGGTGCAGGTGAGAGGTGAGTCAGGCTGGAGGAATGAGCTCCAGCAGCAGCACACCTGGCACAGCCCAACCATCCCATTCCCAGCTCGGTGGGTCACTGCAGCTGAGTCTGTCCAATTGCTCATCTGTCAAGTAGGCAAGGAAAAAAAGATTGCTGGGAGTTTGGCAGGCGTAAACAGGCTTCCAGTAACACTCTGAGGAAGCTCACAGGATGTCACAACACAAAGTGTTTACTGAAAATTGTCTCGGCATTCAAACGTTCTTTATGTATTTAGTTCAAGCTGTGTGGGATTCCATCTGCCTCAAGCTTGTGGGTGCAACCATAATCTCAACAGAATAAAAGTTTTCACCCTATGATGTCACTCTTATACCCACAGGTTTCATAAAGACTTTCCTTTCCCAAGCTCCTGACTCAGTTTTGAGGGAAAAAGAATGATCTTTGTACAAATGCAGCTACTCCTCACAAGAAAGTCTACAAAGGGTGCCACACTTTGGGACACAGCAGCAGACTGGCAAAGCTTCTTGCTGTGGAAGTGAAGACACCACTTCAAACCTTGCTCCAGGAGGTGTCAGGGGTACCATGAGCCTGGCCCAAACAGAGGCAGCCACGTGGGTGCTTGAGCCATGGATCAAAGGCAGTTGGACACCCAGCTCCCCCTGCTCTCCTCCGTAGCCAGTGCCGGGATTTGGGTGTCAGCTGGATGGGCTGAACTGGTCTTCCTGGACTTGCATGGGAGTTGGAAGGCTGTGTTTAGAATATGAAAGGAACTCTCCTTTGAGAACCCAGAAATGCTTGGAGGATACAGGAGCGTCACTCTAGTGCTGGGCAGCCACCACAGATATCACTGGAGCTGTACCCTCATCTCACAGAGCTCTGTGCAGCCCCACTGAAGCTTGCCAGAGTTTGAATTTAAGCCCAGAGAAGGATACTCCATATGGAAATACCAGGTTCATGCCGGCACAGATGGACAGTACAGAAATTTCCCAGTTCACATTAGATGCAGATGTCCAGCTCTGGGGATTCCAAAACACCAGAGAAAAACCAAGATGAAAGCAAAACAAATGCAAGCTGCACTTCATTGAAGCAGGAAACCGCAAACTGCTCCTTGTTCAATGGGAAGCCCAAACTCTGGGATTCTGTTTGTTTTGAACAATAAACCCCACCAGGCTAGTGCAGCCCTCCTCAAGGGCAGGAGGGACTGAGGACCAAAACCAAGCTCACACTGGGCAGCACCACAGGCAGCTCCTCTGCACACTTAACACCAATTCCTCTGGAGCTGCTCTCTCCCATTTTCTCCCATTTAAGCAATTCCCTATACATACATTATACATGCTGCTGGTGTTCCTTGGGGTAGAAGTCCCTGCAAAACTCAGTGATCTCTGAGGCTCAGGCCTGTGGACGTGGGTTTCCTGGACACTCCCATCACCATAAGGCTGGTTTTGATCAGAAATACAAGCCAGGACCTGAGGAACTTTCATGAAAAAATACTTCTATGCATCTTCACTAAGGAAAAAAAAAAAAAAACACAAAAACCACAAACCATCACTGTCCTGATGGGTCAGGATGCAGAAAAATCTTCTACTTGTTGTGTGAAAGAATAAATACCAGGATCAGACTTCTTCATGCCAGTATAGTTCACCTGGATGAGATTCATGAGGGCAGCTCCAGTGACTCCATCCCAGAGGGGTGCACAGAGCCCTCCCAGCTCCTGTTAACTGCACTAGCAGACTGAGTTTATGGCCCTTTGCATTAGCCCAAAGAGCCCAGAGCAGCTGGGAATTACCAGGCAGAGCCACAAGACTGAAAACCAGTGCTGAAAAACAAACACCCAAAGCAGGAATCACAAGGCAACCTTGAACTTCTTTTTGGAAATATTTAGGCAGGATGTCTTGCTGAGCTGACACATCTGGTTTCCAGAAGGACTTCAGCTGGGAGCTGGGCTGGACTAAAACTTTTCAGGATGCCACGAGAAGTGGGAAATGAGGAGCCTGGGACAGGCTTTCAGCTAGATGAGGAGATGGAGCTGGAGAGCCCCAAGGGGACAATTCCCAGGGCTATCCCTGCTCAGCAGGGACTTGGACATAACCTGAAGCAAAGTCCTCTAGTCCCTGCATGTACCAAGTACAGTGAGAGGGTGAGGTGAAGGTGTGTTTAACTCATCTATTTCCCCTAATCCATCACTAACAATCCATCTTTTGGCAATTCAGAAGGGCAGACCTGTACAAAGCATGGGTGTGACTGACTTGTTGATGGCCCTGGTCCAACTAAAGATGTCAAGCACAGGGTTACCCCCATCCCTTCACAGCACATCCTTGAATTCACTCTGAAGCAAGTCTGTGGTGGGTTCTGAGCCCATGCTCAGGCTGGGGGAGGGAGAGATGCCTCAGCAGCAGAGCAGGCAGGAGCATGCCTGTGCTTAGTCAGTTTAGAACCTCCCAAAGCATCCAACCCAGCTACAGAGAGGAGAGGAGCTCCTGAGATGTACACAGAGCTCATTCCTAGCATATTTCACCTTCCAGTACAGGCAGGAAGCAGGATTTTCAATAGGGCAAAAATATCTCTTCTTTCCCTTGCTACACAAAGCGTGGCTTAGGAGCACCAACCAGGTGAAAAAAACAGCTGGTACTTGCACCAACACAGCCCATCTTGCACTCTTCCCATTCAAGCAGCATCCCTTCTGCAAAAAGGGGAGAGTCTCTTGCTGTGTAATTTGTCTCTTGCTTTGTAATTAATCTCTTGCTTACCTAACAAAAAGATCATAAATCACAGCTGGTTTCCAGGTCTTCGTTATTGTCCAAGCAGCACTGACAAAGGCAAGCTCAGCACGGACCCAGGGGAGCTGGGAACACCCAGCCAGTCCCAAAATAGGAGCAGCTTGGGCACTCCCAGCTGGAGCAGGGCTGGCCCCCTCCCAGGCAGTGCTGGAGCAGTGGGTCAGGGGGTGCATTCCTGGGACAAAAATACTCTGAGAAAAAACACCCAGAGGCAGCACCAGGCCCCTGCAGAAGCCACTGGAGCTGCACTGGCCCTGTCCATGTCCAGGAGGGTATCAGGAGCCCTGGGAACAGGGCTGCTTCTCACGACATGCCTGCAGAGTGCCTGGCACTGCCTGCAGGGATGATGCTGTGATGCCCAGCAACTGTGCTGAGAGCCTGGCTGCATCAGGAGGAAGGGAGATGTGCAGCAGCACTCATTCAAAAAAACTAAAAACACACCTTAAAAAAACGGCTAAAATCAGCACAAACCCCAAGAGCAATCAGCTTGTTGCCATAGGAACAGGTTCAGTGTTATGGCAGACAGACAAGGGGTCCTGTAGGCTGAGGTCCTTCTGGTAAACTTGGGAAAATCATCAGCTTTTAATTACAAATCTGCGGGAACATCAGATATTAGTGTTTGTATTGCCACGTTACAGCTTGGCTCTGGTTAAGGCTTCCCTTGGCTCCCAAGGTGCTGGAAGACAAACATGTATTTTCTTTTCATTTCAAGATAGCTGAAAGCCACGGCCTAAGCAATGATGAGAACTGTATGTGATTAGGAATAAATGAATAAAACATTCTTAAACAAACAAACAGAAATCCCCTGGACTCAAATCCCCAACCAGAACCCTGAGGAGCCAGAGAAATGCAGCAGTGGTGGAAACCCAGAATCCCAAACTGAATCAATCCAACCTACCTAGTGCTCCAGAGCACAGTGGATTCACAGGCAGCACCTGTGAAACAGCCAGCAGGGCACAGGGGCTGCATCTGGGGTCTGGCACAGAAATTTCTGGGTCACAGCACAGTGTGCAGGTTGATTTTGCCCAGTCACAAGGCACGGTGCAGACTGGCTGCTTTGAGCTCAGGCAGATTTAGGTGACATCCATTGAGGCAGCCCTTGTTAACAGCAGGGATCCTTTGACCTGAGCAGCACATCCCAGTCACACTCACAGCACGTGAAGGAGACCTTTCCTTTATTCACCTCCCATTTCCTGCCCATTTGTTCCAGCAGCAAACTCCCTGTTCTCAGTGCGTGTGGGATAAATGGAGAGGGAAGGAGCAATCCCTCCCCTCCACTGTCTCCATTCTCCATCACACAGTATCAGGATCATGAACTGTTTCACCCTGCTCCTTCCAGGAAGGGGGAAGATTTGCAGACACAGTCCTTCTGTTGAAAACCAGCTTTTCCACAGAAAGCATGGACAGAATTAACAGCACCCTCAAGCAAGGCTGGACATGCGGTTTGCACAAAATAAAAAAACCAATCCAACTGTGCAGGGGGAACTGCCTCCCCTGGGTAAATGGCATCCCCAGGCAACTTTGCTCATTAAGAGATCAGCTGCCACAGCAGGTGGAGGAAGGAGAGATCCAGCACAACAAAGCAAACCTCCCTGCTCTGATTTTGTTGTTGAGGGGATGGAAGGGAATGTGAGGAGGCTGAAAAACAGCCACTTAACCCTGAGAACAGAACCAGCCTGGGCCCCAGCACAGGCTGCTCCACTCCAAAGTGCACCCAAGAGCAGCCCTGGTGCTCCCTCTTGCTCACCCATATGCAAGTGAGATCAGAGCCACCTTGTGCAGGCTGTAGCCAAGGCAAGAACCAGACAGAAGGGCCAGAACAGGCATCCCCACCAGCACCATGGGTGCTGCAGCATGAGTGCAACCAGCCAGCTCAGCTGTGGGCATCACAAACCTCCAAAGCTCTTGCCCCATGCAAGCCTTTTTCCATGCTTCTGTGTCTGCCCTGAGGTTTTGCAAGGAAAAAGAAGCAGATTGTCCCAGCAGTTTGATGGCTCATTGATGGTTTCCTTGAACCAGCTCCTGCCATCACCTCACAGCCAGACCCTGCTGATGTGGGCCAGAAACAGGGCCTGAGGACAGGCACGGGGTGTGGGGAACCCACCAGGCCTGGCCAAGCTCTTCCCAGTGCTGGCCTCTCCTTGTGGGTCAGAAACAGAGCCTGAGGACAGGCACAGGGTGTGGGGAGCCCACCATGGCTGGCCCAGCTCTTCCCAGGGCTGGCCTCTCCTTGTTGGCCCTGCAGCCCTCCTGGTTTATAAATACACCCAGTGCCAGGTGACTCAGCCCTGCTTCCCCCAGGATTTACAGCCAGGACACGGGCAGTGCTGCGGGGGAAGGTGCAGGGAGGGGTTTGACCATGTGAAAACAATGTCATTGTTTTGCTGGGCACACTCACAGCCTCCAGCAGGAATGCTGCAGCTGGAGAGGAGGAGCTGAGCACAGAACATCCTCCACAAGGCCCATGCAAGGTGCACAAAGCCACAGCAGACACGTGGGCCCTGCCTGGCCAGGCTCTTCAGCAGCTCTCCACCAACACAGCTGTGGGTGTCAAAGGCACTGACTCAATATACTGTAATTTAAAACAAGACTAATCCCTTCAGTTGAAAAAAAAAGAAACACCCTGAAGATTTACTTTCCCTCTCCTCCTGAAAAAAAATCAGATTACCAGGCCCTTGGCTAAGATCTGCTTTGCTGGTGGGATGGAAACCTTGACAGTGGTCACACTTAAGGAGTAACAGATGTTCCCTTCCACTAGAAGTCCTTCCTTCCTTCCCAGCTGAACTCCAGTGTGTGCAGGAGACCTGATGTGCCAGATTCTCTGTGAGGAGCATCCCAGGAACACTTCCAGACCCACAGAAGCAGGGGGCAGCCAAGGAGGATGGACATGGCCAATGCTGGGTTTGGCTGGGCTGGAGCTGACCTGGCCAGCAGCTCTGCCCACATCACCACAGCTGCCAGGGGTGGCCAGAGCTCACCTTCCTTCACAGCACAGGAATGGAAAACAGCAGCTTGGGAGGGCCTGGGAAGGGGCTGACCTGCCAAGAGAGACTTCATGCTGAACCAAGCAAATAAATAAATAGAGTGATTTTTCCCCAGCCAAGCAGAACTGCTAACAAACCACCTTTCTGTGTGACACACTTAGCAGTGCTTGAGAAAATCAGAGAGGCAGTAAATCCATTAACACAGAAAAGCCTCATCTTCCAGCCCCGACAGCACACTGTCAACACTCGAGATTTTCATCTGCAGAATAGTTTTAGAGCCACAAACTCACAGATACCTGGAGTGTTTCAAAGGCAGATGCAGCAGCATGGGATGGCTGTTGATCCATGCAGTTGTGCCATGTGTTACAGGAACACAGGCCCTGCTCCAAGGAGATAAAACTCCCTTGACTGACACAGATTTGCCACTATGTAGGATGGCTTGTGCCAAATGTGTTTAAAAACTCCTCCTCTGTTACCGAGGGTGCATCAAACACCAGCATATGTTAGGACTGTGCTAATGTGTGCTCCCAGATTAATGCACGCTCCCTGGGGCTGCTGGCCTGCTGCCATCAGGGCACACTGCTGGCTCCTGTTCATCTTGGTGTCCACCAAAAGGCTTTTGCAGAGGTGCATTCCAGCTGTTGGCTCAGCATGTGATCCCTGGGGTGATCCCTCCTCCAGGGCAGGACTTTGTCCGTCTTTCTGGAACTTCAGGAGATCCCTGCTGGCTCATTCCTTCAGGCTAGCGAGGCCCTTCCTAACGGCAGTACAACCATCAGCCCTGCTCCTGGTGTTATCTACAAACTGCCCCTTCAACCAGGGCATTAATGCAGGTGGAGAAGTGACTGGCTTCCCTGGATTCTGTGTCTCCAGCCACAGCCCACTGAGCATGGCAGATCAGCCAGTTTTTGCCTCACCTCACCATCCACTTCTTGGGCTTGTGCTTCACCAGTTTGCCTAGGAGGATGTTACAGGAGAGTGTTGAAATAAAGTCAATAAACACCCACTGCTCTCTCTTCGTTTACCAAGCTTGTTGTTAGAGTTTTACACACATCAAGACTGTGACATGGTAAGGTGCAATAAATAAAGCAAACATTTTCCCAAGCTGTCTACTCATCACAACCCAGACATAAGTAGTGAGGTGTGTTTGGGGTTATCTAGAGCGAGCAACATTGTGCATCTGTGGGTTGTTTGTATTTCTGTTTCAGGATGAAAATACAGAGATAAGAATATCCATATATCATCAGACAGACAGAATCTGGTTCCCTCACCTGTATTTCTAGATGTTGCCTTAAACCAAACAACAGATGCAGTAGATAGATACTGTGAAGGCTCATTTTAATCAGCATTCACCTGCATTTAGTTTACAGCAGAAACACTGGCACTGGGTCAAGTTACATCACACCATTCTGGCAGCATTTGAATGCCTCCCACTAATGCATCAGACTTTCTCTTTTGGCCTTCCTTTTCATGGGGTTAGAAGAACATCTTGTTCAGAAGATTTGTATAGTGTATACAAAAATCATACAAACAGGTTGATGCTTCTTTGTTAAAGCCTTGGCCTCTTGGCCTCTTGCCTGAGCTCCATCCCAAGAGAACAATTCACTCCACATTAAAGCAGCCTTGATCTGAGTTTCACCAATGGACAGGGCTGTTACAAGCAGACTGATCTATTCCACCCAGAGGAAGGAAGTCAGCTTGGAGAGCTCTTGCTATACTGACAGCCTCACTAAAATCTTTATCCCCACATATGAGCAGCTCCTGGTGACAGGCAGGAGCAGCCTTGGACTTTCTGCCCTGATGTGCACTCAGGACTCACAAAATGGCTCAACACATTGAGCTCACATGGCCTCCAACCATTCCCCCCAGGCAAGGGCCCCTTCCACACACCCCAAAGGCAAGAGTTCAGCTAGAACACAAACCATAATCTTTTTTTCTTCAGCCCCAACATTTAGCCAGTTCTTTACCTGCCTGCTAGCCCACCCATCCACAGCCACCCCTTTGGGCCATAACATCCCAGTCTGGGAACACATCTGAGCTGGACAAGACCTTCCCCACAGCTGAGTACCCCCACTGCATCCCAAGCCAGGAAATATCCAGTTTTCCATCCAGAAACAGGCTTTAAGACTGGGGAACATGTATTTCTTTTCTATTTACAGCTAACAAAATCTTTGCTTTAGAGCAGTCAAAATACTTCATGTAAACTTTTCTCTGTGTTGTGGGTAGGAAGAGAGCTGAAACAAAGCAAATCAGAATAGTTTACTCAGGGAAACACAGAAATTGCATTTGCTAGCACAAAGTCATTTTGACAGAGATCTTCTGTTTGTCTTTCCTGGTTTAACCCAGACTGACAGAGCTAGGGCCTAGTTTCCTTTAAGTCAGCGAGAGAATTTCATCAATATTCTCAGAATTTGTTTCTCATATGGAAATATCACAGACTATGTATACAATCAGTCAAAATGTATAATTTAAGAAGCATTTTTTCAGGTTGGAAATTGTGTTCAAACACAGACATTAACATCATGAGAGCTTTGGAGGGCTCAGCTCCAGCAACGAGCAGAGAATGAGAGGTCCTGTGCAAACAGGGACAGTAAATTCCCCAAAATGAGTTTGTTGGCAAAGGCAGCACAATTCCCTCCTGATTTATTTCTACATTGAAAAAGACATTCAACAGCTTTCCAGCATTAAGACATTTTCACCCCTCAGTCCAAAAAGGGCTTAGAGCTACTTCTGCCCAGTTACTGTACATTTCCACAACAGTGTGGAGCCTTGGCAGGCTTCTCATCCAGCTGGTCAGCCTCAAATCCACCAAAATGCGAGGAATAAAATATTTTTCCTCCCAAATTTCTGAGCAGCTGTTTCTCAGGAAAGACACTAGCCACTTTCAATGAATCTGCAAAGCAGCTGGGTGGGACGTAGACACTACCACTTTAACCTTGCTCACAAAGCCAGGGGTGCCTTCATCTCTCTAATGTGATTTTAGGAGGGATTATTCCTTATCACAGAGGATATTTCTTGAGTTAAGATAAACAGGCTTTCTAGAAATGCAAAAGAAATGTCTAAGGAACTATTTGCTCCCTTTGTGTTGTAGTCCCCTCTGTATTTTTTCAATAAATTCACTTTGGGAAACATCAAGGTTATTTCCATAAACCTGTAAACCTTCCAAACAAGGAACCCATAGAGCTACTGAGGTCCATGTGCTACTCTGTCCTCTTCCTTCTGCCTGCCTTTGGCTACACTGCTTCCTTGCACTTACAGTGGTGCTGATGAGCCACATCCATTCTCATTCAGGGCAAGATACATGCAGCAACGAAAGATTTGGATTTTTGTTTTGTTTTGTGGGTGTTTTCCCCCATCAGGCTGGCGAGATGAATCAGCTCAGAGGGTGGTCTGACAGTCAGAGCCAGCACAGAGCAACCAGCAGCAGTTTCTGGCTAGGGCAGAGCAGGTCCTGCAGCTCCCCTGTCCAGTGTTTGGCAGCTCAAGGTCCCCCACTCTGATGACCCACTTAGAAACCTCACTGGCTCCAACCTGCCCTTCAGGCTCTCACTGCACTGGAAACTGTCAAGGTCAGACTTTCCCACCACTTTTTATCTCATTACTCTCCCTACCTCTGGCATCTCTTAATTGGAACCACCCACACACCAAGCTCATGTGACAGCTCCATCCACTAACGTTTAACAGCTGACATTTTTCCCTGATCTGTTGATTCAGGCATGTTTTTGTACACAGTAACACTCCAGAATATCAAACCTATTTCAGGTGGGGAAAAGTCTCTCATGAAGCCCATTGCTTCCCAGCAGAAAGTCACTTCTAGTTAATACTGTGCCTGATGCTCATCACCCAAACACACCTTCAGTGAGTGCTAGCGCAGCGTCCTGAGCCCTGCCAGGGTCCCAGGCACCCAGAGCACGCACTTCTCACTAAACCCTCACAGGCTCTGTCCTCCCATTATCCTCACTTACAAGCCAGACAAGAAAGCCACCAAAATCCAACCAACCAACCATAAAAATTCCCCACAAAACCACTACACTCAGAACCTCCCCCAGGCTTCCTCCTGGCTCTCAAACCAGCAGCAGGGATGCTTGGCTGGATTCTCAGCACCAGCAAAGTGCCTGACAGCCCATGGCCACAGAAGAGCAGCTCCTGCTGAAGCCAGGCAGCTTTTCCAGGAGGGAAGCTCTTGGGCAGGGTGCACTCCTGTGCTGCCAAGCCCCTGACACTGCCCAGAGCACACCCAGGAGGATGCACTGCTGCCCCTCCTTCCCCAGGACAGTGACACCAACCAGAGCATGCTCCTGCCAAGGAGCAGGTTCTGCTGCTCCCTGCACAGCTGCCAGGCTAATGATGGCTCATTTTCAGGGACAAGCTCCAAGCTCAGCTGCTGCTGCCGCTGCCAAGCTCTGTCACAACAGAACATCAAGCACAGGACCCTGCCAGGTGCTTTGGCTGCCTGCCCTCCTCCAGGAGCTGCTCTTCTGCTCTGCATCCCTCCCCACCACATGCTGTGTCTCACAGGACCACAGTCATGCCTAGGAAGGTCAGGAGGGTCTTGGGGCACTTTTGCCATGTTATTGGTGTCCAAAACTTCTGGAGTCCCCTGCCCTGTGTGATGGTGTTTGCAGGGGTCTTAGGATGAGGGAAAAGATGAGAATCTGACTCCCTGTTTCAGAAGACTTGATTTATTATTTTATGATATATATTATATTAAAACTATACTAAAAGAATAGAAGAAAAGATTTCATCTCAGAAGGCTAGCTAAGCTAAGAATAGAAAGGAATGAATAACAAAGATTTGTGGCTCGGACAGAGAGCTGAGCCAGCTGACTGTGATTGGCCATTAATTAGAAACAACCACATGAGATCAATCCCAGATGCACCTGTTGCATTCCACAGCAGCAGATAACCATTGTTTACATTTTGTTCCTGAGGCTTCCCAGCTTCTCAGGAGAAAAAATCCTACGGAAAGGATTTCTCATAAAATGTGTCTGTGACAGCCCTGGGCACAGGGGACAGTCCTCTCTCCCCCTGCCCGTCCAGCTGGGGGTTGGGCCCCTACCTGGGCAGGGCCTTTCCAAGGCTGTCAGACCACTGTGCAGGCTGGAGGGACACACAGGTAACCTGCAGTGCAAAAGGTTCAGACAGATGAATAAAAAAAAAGGGGTTTCACTCTGACAACCAGTATGAGGTACATGAGCATCCCAGGCTCTCAATGTTTGCCACCGCATACAGATCTTCTGCCTTCAGACACCAAATGGGTTTCAGGTTATTGGAAAGCTTATTTACTCCACTGGGCTTGGATCAGGCCCATCCTACGTAAAAAAACCCACAGGTAATGGGCATGGCACATGCATGGAGCTTCCACTCCTATTAGCAGCCCTCTCTGGGACAACACAATTTTCCACCCATGCATTAAGCCAGTCCAATACTGACATCAGCTCATTTCCATTGATCCTGATTACATAATAGTGACTTAATTCTCCACAGAATTGAATTTTCCATATGTTTGGATCTTTTGCAGTTGCTACATGACTTCCTTGTTCCCTGCTGAATTTATAATTTATTATCTCTTTGTCCTATGCTTAAAAAGTATGGCCTTTGCTGCAAGCAGAAAGTTCTACAGATTTTTTTGGGGGTTCTTTGTTTCCTGATATCTTTATCACATCAATTTCCTTCCATCCAAGAGACCTCCGTGCAGTATGGACACACCTATAGCTCAAAGGATTGCCCCCAATTCTGGAGTGAAGTTCCATTCTGTTAAAACATACATTAACAGCAGCTAATACCCATCATGGCACCCAGGTCTTTAGATACATTTACTGCTATTTATAATTCATAAACATCATTTTATGAGATCTGAGTGTTGCCCAAAAGCCCCAGGTGATTGTAAAGGTTACAGTTTTATGGCAGCAGATGAAAATTCTCACTGCATGTGTCCCACCCAACAGAGAGGAATCTCTGTAAAACTATCCTGGTCCCTCAGCAGCTTCACTCAGAAAACACCCAGTACCACCTCTGGCTCAGCTCATTTCCTGCAGGACTGGAGCCCACATTCCCAGTCTCTCTGAGAACATACACATTTCCAGTGCTACTCACAAGAAAATGTTTCTCCTTTAACATCCATGCAATGCCACTGGGCAAAGCCATTAATCTTCACAATCTTCTTTTATAGCAAAGGAAATTCTATGCACTCAAGACAGGAGTAAACTGGAAGAAGGGAACATCAAAACCACATTTTAAATGATTCTATTGAAAAGGCTTGAATTCAGGGGAAAAACATAATCTAAAGGAAGGATCCCTGGGTTGAAAAAGCCTTTTCTGTGGCAGGAGAGCCACTGCCCACACTTCTAAAATATAAAATTAACCATCTGCTTCTTCATAGAAAGGAACTCCTTCTGCCTCTGCAGGCCTTTGAAAATGGGTGTTAGTTCCTGGAAATGCATCAGCAAAACAAATCATCATAATGGTATGTGCAGAGGGAAGCTGGAGAGGAAGAGAAGGATGTGATGACATCTGGGAGCTCTCCAGTGCAGGATGGGCAGCAGGTGCCACCTCCCTCCCACACAGCCCAGCATGAGAGCACCTGTGTCCCCGCTCCTTTCTCCTTGAGGAAGGAGCACAATCTGTCTGTTCCACACCTGCCAGAGGTCATTCCCCAGCTGCTCACCCTGCCTGGGGCTGCCCTGGATGCACCCCAGGAGCTGCAGGGAGCAGAGAGCTCTCCTGGCATGGGCAGTCCCTGGTGCCTGACTGAGCTCAGCCAGAGCCTGGCCAGACCCTTGCTGCCCTCCAGCCACACTCTCAGCACTTTCTGTTTCCAAGCCTTGAGCTTCTGAGCCCTCTCCAAGCACAAGCTCTGCTGTCACTCTCACAAATTGCACACGGCTGACATTGCAGTGGGACAGGCACTGCCTGCTGCGTGCAGGTGACTCTGAGCCAGAGCCAGGACAGCTCTGCTTTGGGGACAGCAGGGAATGGGGGTAGCTGCATCCTCAGCACACCTCCTGACACAGACACACTGTCTCCAGCTCTCACAGCACAGCACTGGCTGCTCTCTGGCATCAGTGAAAATGGCTTTTTGTTTGCCATGCCAAGAAAGGACATTATCTGATTCTCCCATTATATACATCCAGTCTGAGTAATCTGATGCCCTTATACATCATACCCATAAGAGCAACAGGACCTTCCAGACCATGGAATAATCCTTAGGAGAACTGAGGCAAGGGACCTCACTGGGAATATTTTGCATTTAAATGGGGAGAACACCAGAAGATGCACACTCTCCAGACCATGGGATGAACTAGATGATCTAAAGGATTTTTTTCTCTCTCTAGGAGGAGATTTATGTCACCTCTAAACCTGCACAGCTTGGGCCACCTAATCAGACTCCTATTTTGTAACAAATTCTATGACCAGGGCAACAAGACAGACCAGGTGAGTCCTGTTCCCAGGCAGGGAGCATCCTCAGCATCCCAGCTGAGCCCATTTGTCAGAGCTTTGCTACCCAACAGACTGGCTCCCTGCCCCAGCACCCTGCTCTTGCTCCCATCACTGCCCAGCTGTCAAGTCAAGCCAGCAGAACAAAAACCTTGTGAAAAGTCAAGAGCTGTCTGCTGGTGAGAAGGGGAACCAATGCCAGAGATGGTGCAGGTGAGGATGTGGGAAATAAACTCCTCAGCCCCAGCAGAAACAAACTGTTAGTAGCAGGATACTTCACAAGGCAGCTGTGCCAAAGAGGCCCCCATCACCCCCTGCATGCAGCCACCAAGAAGAACCAAGACAGATTCTTCAGGTAGAGACCCATTTGTTCTTAGCCTACACAGGACAGTGGCTCAGAACAAAATGAAGGTCAGGGGCTGGATGTAGAATAAAGCTGCAGAAATAATGAGCACCAGTGACACTTTGCTCCACACTGGGACTGCCAGCAGCCCGTGCTGCGGAGCCAGAAGTGTTTCACCACATCCCCAAGACACTGGCCACGCCGCAGGGCTCTCGCTCCATGCGAGTGTGCAGCAGGGACCCAGCCGTGCTGCAGCTGTGTTTGTTTGGCCAGCTGCAGTGCCACAGAACACAGCTGCACTGATCAGGGCTGTCACCTGGCTCGGGATGAAAGCAGCTCAGGAGCAGGATCTGGCCATCCCTGCTCTGTGCAAGTGCAGCCAGCCCAGGGACCAAGCGAGGTCTGAGCGCGGCCGCCTCCTGACCCAAAGCGCTGTCAGAGCTGACACAGGGGATGAGGCACCGGGGCAGGGTGAAGGGCAGGCAGCAGAGATGGATTATGAAGCCTGACTTGAGGCCAGGAGAGTTTTCATGCTGGCCCCACCTCTGGCTGGAGCTGCACTGCAGGAAGTCTTTCCCCTTCCTGCTCTGTGCACACTGCTCATTATTGCTATCGCAATAGGAATGATCCTACCCCACCCCCAGTCCTTTCTGACTTGAGGAAAACTCTCGGCAACCAATATCAGAAATTTTTTTTTCTCTCTTCAGAAAAACCTCCACACTTCATTTCAGATGTTTATGGTTTTCACTTTCACATAATATATGCTATGAGTGATGTGTCAAAGCCATCATAGCCTAAATCTCCAGGTTTTATTTCTAAATGCACTATAAAGAATTGCTCCCTGCTACTGACTGAGTCATCTCCTCTAGATCAAAGCCTATCCTGCTCAAACTGAAACAAAACAGTTTGGTATTTGACTCTTTCATCTAGAAGCCAGTTCTGTCTGTGCTAAGCAACACCTCCCTTTCCATATTCAAAACGGAACATTTTCCTTCCTTCTGTCAGGCTGATGGCAGAGCAGGCTTGCACATTTGTGAATAACCAACAAAAAACAACTGCATGAATGAGGAAAGGCAATTGTGCCATCAACGGGTGAAAGAAAATTTGAAATTCCATCCCAGAATCTGGTATAAGCAAGCATTCCCAGCAGCACTGTTCCATCAGGAGCTGGAAAGGCTTCAGCCTAGAGAATCAGAGAAGGTGACAGTGTCCTTGCTGAAGTGTCCACAGATGATTTGGCTGCATTTTCATAGAGCATGTCTCCAGTGTGGCAGAATCTCCTCATCTTTCATGGTCCAAATAACTAACACAGTCCAGACACTTGTCTGGAGCAAGGGTCCGCCACGTCAGTGCTATTAGCACCTGGAATTCTGAGCATGTCTGCCTGGCAAAGGACTTGTCAGCTCTACATCCCTCTTCTATAACAAATCAGCTTTAATTATGTTAAATTCAAAGGCATCTTTATGAATTGCACCAGAAATACAGTTAGGTAATGGATCAGTAAAAATTGGTAAAACTTGCAGTCAATCCAGTGTAAATCTTAGACCCAGTCTGATCTTTGTGGTCAGCCCACTGACTATGCTGGAATAACACCAGGAATTAATTTGGCCCTTCCCACCTCATCTAAATGTGGGCCAACAGACATGCATGTTTATCAGGAAAAACAAGAACATATGCTGGAAACAGAACATTTCCAAAAAAAAAACCTCAATCCAGCATGGGAACAAAAGCCAACTGCAAAGATTTTGTAGCTAACCAGAATGTCAGAATGAGATTATCTGATCAGGGTTAAATGTTAGAAGAATACCTTAAAGAACGCACTGGAGCATCATCCAGACCTACACATTTTTAATGCAGACACCGAGCAGCAAAAGGTATAAGAATGTGGGACCTGGAAGAGGTACCCAACAGTCCATGGCTCTTATCCTGGTTTTGGGACAATGCCAGCTCCAAAGGGACAGCAAACGACACTCTATTTGTGATCTTCAGTCCCTCCCACACAATGTGTGCTCAATACCCACCTGTGCTCCAGTCAGTCCCCATGGCTTCAGCATTCCTGTGGGACCGGTAACTGACCATCACAAGAATGAAAGACTGACCACAGCTGAAATGGTATCAGCACCAAATGCAAAAAAAAAACCAACAACCCAGCATATAAGCTTAGGGGATGCCATTATTTAGGCCAAAGAATTGAAGGAAGGCTGACGTAGCCAATCCAAAGAAACACCAGTGTGAAATCCTGTGCTGTTCCACACAGATTTCCAACCTTGCCTCTGGGTGCTGCCCCTCCAATTCAGGCCATGCTCTGGCTGGGCTGGACTCAGCAGGGATCAAATGGATGAACCTGCCCTCTCCTTCCTACAGCACTCCAGGTTTTTCAGCCTCAGCATGGCCCAGAGCTTGCTGCCTTTATTTCTAAGCGCAATAAAACTGTCACTGCTCTTTTGGTTTAAGAGCTCCAGTGAACTATCAGAATTAAAAATAAATCATTCTGTTTCAGGGAATGTTGAGCCTCCTGGGTCTAGAAAGCATTTGTTTCTCTTCTCAGCCAGACGTGGGAATTCAGCCTTTAGGATAAAGTATGGGAATTTTGATTGCCATTTCACTTCCCCCCACTCTGCCAACTCCCACTTCAATTTCCAGAAATAGATCTCGTCTACACTTAGGGAGCATCTGTTTGAACAACCTGATAGGAAAACTACACTGGCAGAAGTTAAGCAGTGCAGGATGCCAACAGGCTCAGGCTTCAAGCACCCTCACCCAGGTCTGCCCTGCTTCACACACTGCCAGCTCACACTGGCTCAGCACAGACCACTGCAACCCATACAAAGAGAGTCCATCAGTATTTGGCATATCCTGGTGATTAAAGCAAGAGCCCATTGAGCTGAGAGTGTGACAGCCCACCATGATCCAAGTGCTCAGATGACAGACCACATCAGCAGTGTCTCCAGAGCTGTGGATCACAGTCAGAGACAGAATTACTGTTCAACAGCCCAAAAATCAAGAGTATATGTTGGCATAACTGATACACTTTGTGACTGATTTACTGGTGAATTTTCCTAGAACCAGACCTTGGAGCTCACATAGGCTCAAACATCAGCCAAACCACACTTGGAGCATTGATAATTTTCTGACACACTTTAATCAATTACATGGTCTGCACAGAACTGCATTAGGACAGCCAGCACCAAGTCAATAATTCCTTTCAACACCTGGAAGACAACCTAGTTTCCAAGAAGCATCATCTCATAAGGGGGACAATTTCAAAGCTAAATTAAACTGATGTGGCACATAGGCAGCTAGATAATATCATCAGCTAGCACTACTCATTACAGAAAGGCAAGAGACTGTGTATGGATTTGTGTGTGCTTCCTGTAACATGACTAGTAGAGAGAAAATGGAATAAAGTTGAAGGAATAATGAAAATCTGTGTTTATATAAAATAATACCATGCTTAACTCAAGAATAAATCATTTACAAGTGCTGCTTTGCTAAATAGTTTGGTAGCTGACTTCTGTTGAAACAAGACAGGCCCTTGTGAGCAGAAACTGATTATATTATTAACTCCTTAGTGTTAGGATTACTTAAGTTATAGACAGAATCCAGTAACCCTTGGTTGGGACCATCATGGGAAGTTCAGTCCTCACATCTTCCTACAGCTTTTTCATGGCCTGGCTGGAAGAGGCGTTGCAGGATGAATTGGTGGGTGAAGGGTGAAGAAGCTGCTCTGCAGACATGACTGACTTATTCCAGAGGTCACTGGCTTTTAGGGCTTTTAGGTCACTGTGACCCTGCACTGGCTTTCAGGACTTTTAGATCACTGTGACCCTGCACAGGCTCACCAACAGCTGCATTCAGCTCTCACACTGCTGCTCAGAGGAGCAAGACACACAAGTATGTGTGCAGCACAAACAGTGGTGTGGGAGCAAACCAAAACCACCCCAAAGTGTCACATGCACATTTCACTGGTGACTGCACAGCTCTGGGGCACTTGTGACTGCCTTCCAACCAGACAGGTGAGGTTACTGAACTCCAAAAGTCCCTGCAGGCCCTGCTCTGGCTACACCTAGAGCCCCGGGCACCCAGCGCAACGTGTCCCAGATGAGGTAAACAACCCACATGGACTGGAAAAATCCAGGAGGAAAAGCACGTAGCCACCCTGCTGCCCAGCAGATTGCAGACCCCTGCAGCAGTGAATGGTGAAGCCAGAGCCACCCTGCCAGTGTGTCCCTGCTGCCTGTGACCTCAGGCTTGGGGAGAAGGGATCCTGACCACTGAAGCAGCCAGGCTTGCCTGGCACCTCCATTCAGACCTAGTGTACACAACTTCACACACAAAAGCATCTCTTAGCAAAAGAGACGCACCCCTGTGTTTGTGTAGTCAATTCCCAAGAGGGGGACAAAAAAAACCCTGGCTGTGGTTGGGTGATAGGAAAGCACATCCCACCCCTCTGCCCAGGCAACCACAGCAAGGTAAAGCCAGCTCAGCTGCTTTGTTAACTGAGCTCAATCAATCAGAGTGTTCTCTTCCTCTTTATCACATTTCAGCAGCTAGCAGGAGCAGGCAATCCTTCAGCAGATGTGGAACTGTACACTGTACAATCTGTGCACTACAATCCCAGCTCTCTGCCTGATGCTGCACTCCCCAGAGCCAGGGAGAAGTCAGAAAAGTATGGCAATAAAAAGAGCAGATGTTCCCATCGTTCAAGACTGCGTGGCACATTTTTAGAGCCTGCAGCTGAACACAGAAGATCCTTGAAGATGCTGGGTTCACACAAAGGAGACAGGACGTGCTCCCCAGGCAGGCAGCCTGGATGGAGCTGCTGATGGGATGGATAGATGGAGCAGACAGCCTCCGGATGTCACAAGGCACTGCACAAGTCTGAGCTGGCCATATCTCCACTTTTAAAGTCAATCCCAACTCCCAGACTTGTGATATTTTGCTACCACAAGTGCTGCCCCGCTAAGTGCAGCAGCCACATACCTGTTACCAGCAGGCACCAAACAGTCTCTCTGCATTCCACTGATTTCATCTCCTTCCCAGCAGGACCATCAGGAGTCAGAGCTGTTTGGCACTGGGACTGTCTGAGCATACCCATGGGTTCCTTCCAGAGATGACAAACTGACAGTGCTACTGGAAGGCTGCAGGGCTGCAGCTGGCTTGGTTGCATTCCTCAGCAGAAGAAAGCCCCAAATTTCACACACACTTGTGGAGGACTTTCAGCAAAAGCCACTTGTGACATCATGTGGCCTTGTGCAACTCAGGTTCTCTTTGAGCCAGCTCGCTCTTCCCAGCCCCAATAGCTGTCATACTCTGCAGTGACAAACAGCAATGATGAGATCTGCAGAGAGACCCTGGATCAGAGATCTCCCTGCAGATACCTTATCTCCTCTCACAGGAGCTGCACACACACTTCCCCTCCCCACCTGCCTGGGCTGGCCGCCTCAGAGCACACCAGGCTGCAGGACAGAGATCCCCTCCTTGCAGCACACCAAGACTTGCTCCCCATCTCACTCAGGCCAAGAGGGAAGGGCTCCAGCACACACTGCAACAATCTCCTGGCTCAGACCCACCTCTTTCAAAGCACTGCTGCCAAAGTGTTATGCAAACTTCTTCAAAAGGCATCCCAACTGCTTAGCTGCCACCTCTACACTCCAAACTCAGTGCCAGCTCTGGAAAGCCTCATTAATTATTAGCAAAATTGGGAATCTGAAGATATTTTTTAAAAGATTCAGTCTCCTACAACACAAAAGGAAGTAAAAAACCTCACGTGCATCACACCAGTGCTGGGGGTAGCTACTGCTGCTGGTTATCTCTGGAGGAGATTCCTCCACTCAGAAGTAAGAAGCCCACAGGCTAAACTGCCAGCTAAGACTTGTGAATCTCTATTTCCCAGGCTTTTTCTAAGCTTTGTGCCATAATTTTATCCTAAGCAGATCCACAGTGCAAAAAGAAAAAAAAAAGAAAAAGAAATACATCAGAAATTCTTTATGCAACACAGAGCACAGTCCACCCAAGGAGGGGAAATACTTTTGTTAAATTGCAAGTGGCCAAGTCTGTATGTTATGTGGGAGTTTCAGTCTGATCCCATAATTCTCAGATATTTACTTCCAGACAGAGCTGTTTACAACCAAAGACAACACTGCCATGCTCCAAACCATCCTCAGGCTTGCTTTCTATGGAATTCTGCCCATGCAGAAAGTGATAGGTCAGTGGAGGGGCAGAGGGGAAATGTATTTTAATGAGTCCTGGCCCTTGTCCTTTGAACTTCAGACCAACCCAGCACATTTCCCAGGCCTGTGGCAGGAACTGCACCACTCTCAGCTCCTCAGGCAAGGGCTGCTCTCCCAGCCTGGCCCCCCAGCCCCAAGGGAAGCCCCTCTGGGTGGCTGCAGCCCTGGCTGTCCCTTGTCCCAGCGGGGTTTGGGCTCGGGGGGCACAGTGCCAGCACCGCTGCACTGAGCTGTGCCAAAGCCCCAGCTCCTCTGGCCACCCTCAGCAACTCCTGTTTGTCTTGGAGACTTTTCCCTCCTAAAGCTCTGCTCCCTGGATTCAAGTAAATCTAGTAATTTTATTTAAAAAGAAAAAAAAGAATGTTGGGTAGCAGGGGATTGGCGGCTTCCTAATGAACACTTCTGAGCAGATTTTTCATTTGTGAGCTCCTACAGCCATTCCTTCAGTTCACACAAGGTTTTTAGCCATGCACCATAGCACACAGCAAGAAGTTTAATCCCTTTTCTTCACAGGGCAGCATACCTCTTCCAATGGAAATGCCTTCTCCAGCTACTGCCAGGGAATTCTCCAGCCCACTGACACTTCTGCCCAATCCACCACCAGCCCAGGAAGTGGCTCATGAACACCTGCACCAGCAGTTCCTTGGAACAGGACCCTGTCAGACTCATCTCTGACCCACAGAGCTCTGCTGACAGGCTGCAGCACAGACTGGACCAGTCTGTCTTGTCTGTTGACCCAAAAGAAAAGCACAAATTACTCAACTTCCATGATGAAGTAAACAATAATATGCAGGTCATCAAACTGGCTGTGTGACTGTAGGATCCCAATTCACTTGTTGGGTCTGGATCTGTGCTTCAGCCAGACAGCTTCAAAGAGGAACACCCATGCCCTGGGTGCACATGCTCTGCCTCCCCTCTGATCATTGGTGCACCTCTTAATTTTGGTTCCCCAAGACATCCCCTACAGCTCTGGGCTCTCTGGTTGCTATTGCCTGAAGATGCACTTCCCTGCATGACATTAATCCTGCCTGTCCACAGGGTACAGCAAATTAGAGTTTACAAAGAACTTATCAAAAGAACAGCATCCCTAATTTCCCTTGATGTAGGGAGGATGTTTGCAAGGACAGCATTGGCCAGTGATGAAGGAGCTTGGGATTCAGGTCCTGAATTTGCCATGAAATCTGAAGGGATTCAGACAAATCACTTATGCTTCATATGTACTTTATGTTGAGATGGAAACATTGAAGAACAAGCATGCAGCTGAGCAGGTGTCCAGAATTCAGATTTTAAAGCCTGTGTGGCTTTGGTGCTCAGCCTGGGTGACATGAGCTGCCCAGCTGCCTGCCTGCCCCCTGCCCTCCTTGCTGCTGGGAGCTGGCAGAGTCAGCCATGCCCCAGCTAGAGCAGTCCAGCAGTTTTGCATAGACACTCCCTGTGCTGCTGGCTGTGGGTGTTCAGTGGAAGCCATCAGTGAGAGCCCAGAACAATGCCCTCATTCAGGCAGAGCCTCCAGCCCCAGCCGGGCACACAGAGCCAGCTCTCAGGAGAGGGGAGCCTCTGGGGAGGAAGGGCTTTGCTTACACACAAAGGTAAAGGAAGGGCTCTTGCCCTGTCTAGGGCACTCCAAAAGCAGATGCCCAAAGGCTCAGAGCTTGTGAGCTAGCTTTTATCCTTTCCCCTCCCTCCTTCTTTTAGGAAGAAAGCTTCTCTCCTGGCTTTAGGAGCAGGGCTCTTGTTGTAGTGACACAGATGGGGCACAGATCCAGAGCAGCAGGGGTACTGCTACCCTGCCCTTCACTCCATGAATCCCTGCCCCTTGCTCTCAAGAGATGGAGGATCCCCAGGGATGATTCTGGGATATCAAAAGGAGCACTCAAACCTGGCAGTGACATGCACACCTCCCAAGGGCCATGGCTGCTGATGGAATGGGGCTGAAGCCAGCATCCCTAGAGCCCATCTGCAGTGAGCCTGCCCTGGTGTGGGGAGCACTGGAGAGCTCTGTGTGCACATAACACAGCTCAGAGCATCCTCGTGTGCCCTGTGTGAACAAGAAATGCAGCTGTGCTGGAACAGACAGAAGGGCTGTGCTGGCACAGGTGGGGTGGCTTGGAAGGGTGGGCATGGCAGATGTTAGAGACAGGCTGTGGTTTCAGTTCCAGAAAAAAGGATTCATGTCCTCAGGCCTTGCAGAGTAAATAACTCTGCACTCCTGCTGCCTATTCCCCAACAGAGCCTGCTCCATTCTCCAAAACCAGCCAGGGTCCCTCTCCCATAAGTGAGAGTTACTGTGTATGTTATGAGGTTATGCATGACACTAATTTTCATCTGCTTTTAAAAGAAGGCTCAGCCCAGCAGCTGGAAGCTGTACTGGGTTTGGCACAGAGCAGCACATTGCCCTGCTTTCTCCAGTTGCCACACCAAGACAATGAGTTAAACACAACAGCTGTGTGGACAATCAGCTGAGGAGAAACCACATATGTCTGCAGACAGACCAGATTTTGTTCATATGAATCAATCCATTTCCAGCTCTGATTAACAACAGTTTATAAAGCACCTCAGATTGTTACCAGGGTTTGTCTTTCATTCATGTATCCACTTTTCAGTCTAACCCCAAGCATATCCCTTTGTATGTGCAAGAACATGTGCCCTAGTCCTAAAGAGACCCACCCCCTTTCCCCTCCCAGTTAAAACATGTTAACTTAGCAAGCAAGCACTTCTTTCTACCAAGTCATCATTTTACTCCTTATCAACACTAACCTGTTGATTTCTGTGAAGAAGACAACCTCTCCTTCATGGGCAAACAATGTTCATCTCCTTGGGGGAGCACTGCAAACACTCCCAAGGACCCTCTGACAAGGAACATGAAGTTTGAATCTTTGCTCAACAGAGATAGTAAAACATGAATGCCAAACACTTCTCTTTGAAAACTGGGCTGGAAGGTGCTCTGATTACCATTACAGACCTCTAACACATTTAAAACATAATAATAATAACCTTACAAAACTCTCCATGCTCACATCATTAAACATTTTAGACCATGAGCATAGGGGCTGCATCACCCATGACTGAGGTGACAAGGATGTCAGTCTGAGAGGCCTTGACAGAGATGGCACGCAAATGAAGGTGTCCCCAGCCCATCCCTCAGCAGCAACAGTGCCCTCAGCACCTCCTGGGGTCTGCAGATGTTGGTCACAGACCAGCCAGCCATGTCTGACAAACGTGGTAAGGAGCAGGCAAGAATCCATAATGCCCCCAGAACAGGGAGCACAGGCTGGGACAGCTGCCATATTCAAAGGCAAAACACATGGGAAGGGGGTGAGAGCACTCACAGGAAATAGAGGAGGAGCAAGAGCAGCTCTGTCCTTGTCACTGCAGTGACCACCCTGCAGATCTCCCTCTTGTCCCCTTGGGCTGCCAGGTCTGCTGCTCTTTCTGCCTCACACACACAGTCCCTAATCACAGGGAGAAGGTGCCTTTATAAACAGCACCTTCACCAACAGCAGACATTCTCTAGGGCAGCCTGGCAGGGGAAAAACCAACCCCCTGTGCACTTCATGATTATCCTTCAGAGCTTCAGCAGCCTGAGAGGAGTCAGGAGGCAGCAGTGTCCCCTCCTGTGGAGCTGCCCTTGTGACCTCATTTGCAGTGGCTGGGAAAGGAAACCCATTCCCAGGAGGGTTTCACAATCTCTCCTTCACTTCCCACCAGGCAAGTCCAACAGCCTGAGCTCTTCCCACTGCACGGGTGCCACCCTGCCAGCCCCAGCCTCCCACCCAGCCCTGCACACCCCACCCAGCAGGATTCCTGTGGCTGCTTCACCTCCATTGAAACAGCAGAGACAGCTGCACGTGCCACCCCAGAGTCTGGATTACTGCACATCCCTGCCCGTGGTGAAAGGAAGGATGCTGCTGTTTGCTGATGATTGCAAACTTAATTTCTTAAGCAGCAGGACAGATTTTGTAGTCAAATTCATTTTCCCAGAACACCAATTCATTGCTCAACAGCCCTGTTTGAGTCTATCCACCTCCATCATTACAGGATTTCCCTGCACAAGTGGCAAGCATGAAGACTTCCCATAGCAAGGCATCAACAAGTTATCCCCACCAGAGCAGGCACATATCCCTCGTGCTTATGAATAACAACCCACTTGTCTGCCCTCTCCACCTGCTCCTCAAGGCTCCCAACTCCCCCAGCTCAGCCTTCCCCCACACCTCACCAGCTCCAGGTGGCTCCTGTCACCCCCACACTGGGGACACCTCCCAGGCACTGACCCAGCTGTGCTGTCACCTCTGGCTGCCCCACAGGGCTGGCAATGCCTCATTACCACCCCTACTCCCACACCAGCACAAATAGCCCTGGCAGGGCTCTGCCATCAGTTGTGCTCGCTATTTATTCATCACACATGTGCAGAACATCCCCGCTGCTCTGAGGGAGCAGTGTGCATGTTTAAAAAGAAATTACACAAAACATAGCTGAATCTTAATGAATCTACTGCTTTGCTACTGGAACTGAATGGAATTGTGCAGACCCTGCCAGGATGGAATAAAAAACCAAACCAACTACACAATATTTGATTTGTAATATAATCATTAAGATCGCTTTTGCAGTGTGTTATTATTGTGCTTATCAGGCACCAGTTGTAAGGAGGAAAAGGATCAGAATGCAACAGGCAGCACAGTGCCAGCCCTGTCAGAATGCTAAAGTATTGCACAGTGAAAAAACCACACAATCCTGGCAAAAGTTAACTTCACACAATATGACACCTCAACATTAGGAAATGAGCTATTAGCTCAAATGCATCCACTGAGGTGTAAGCAAACCTTTCTGGTTTGACAGCAATAAGTACAAATGGGGTCTGGCAGAAATACATTTGTTTAGTACCAAGTTCCCCACTGAAATGTTCGAGTTCCATGAGGAGGACAGCAGTTACAAGGAGAGTCCCATTTCCTCCCAATAGGTAACATTTACCGCAGGCTTTCTCCGTGCTATAAGGGGTGGATCCGCCTCCTCCAGGGGAGGTTTCTGCACATCAGCAGCAGCAGAAATCAAAGAGCACCCGCACACATCCGAGAGCTCCGTGCCCACATCCCACCTTCTCCCGCCCCAGCTGGCAAGGAGAGCTCATGTTTGGAAAGTGCCCAGGAGTGCCCACAGCAGCACAGACCGGGGATGTGCCAGGCTCGGGGCTCACCACCAAGCAGCATCAGGCAGGAAGCGCCAGAGCCATTGATTGAGGGGATATAAATGGGCTGTGGGTGACAGCCAGCCCGGATGAGAGCTGCCAGGGAGAAGGCTGCGAGCTGCTCACCTTCCCTCTCCCAAACCACCAAAACTATTTGCGTTTGGAAAACAGGACACTCAATGTCGTGCCCGTTCAGCCCGGGAGGGTGGGAAGCCCACGCAGATGGGCGGCTTAGACCAAAGACGGAACGGGCAATGCCGGACGACTGAGCGGCCCCAGAAACGCAACAAGCCGCTGCTTTTAAGTGGCAAAAAAGCTCCCGATGTCCGGATCGGATAAAACGTGAAATTTTCCCACATCTCTCTTCCTCTCCTTCCTTTCCTTCTCGGCGCCCGGTGCTGGCACGCAGGGAGTTCACATCCCCGGGTGGGACCTGCCCGCGCTGCCCCGCACCTTCCCCACCGCTCCCCCGGCCGGGCACCGCTTCCCCTCCATCCCTGAGCTGACCCTTTGGCAGGCACCGCTTCCCCTCCATCCCCGAGCTGATCCCGGCCCCGTCGCGGAGATCGCCTCCCCGGAGCCAGTTCCCGTCCCCACCATCCGTCCGCCTTTCCTCGGCGGAGCGGGACCCCGCTCTCCCCGCCCGGTCCCGCTGGCGGGACAGCTGCTCCCGGCCCGCTCCCGTAGGGACCCTTCCCCGCAGCCCATCCCGGTCCCACTCTCGGGAAACATCCCCTCGGGAACTGTCCCAGCATCCCACCGCCGCTTTCCCACGCGGGGGGACAGCATTCCTCAGCATTCCGTGTCAGGGCTCTGTCACCCCCCAAACATCGCCACCCGCAGGTCCCCAGAGCCCCCGGCGGTCCCCGAGCGAGGACACGGACACGCGAGATGCCCCCATCCCCTCACCTTTGTACTTCTCCATGGCGATGAGCGGGACCGCAGCGCAGCGACCGCCGAGGGCTCCGGGACACGACGCTGCCCGCACCCGGCTCCGATCGCAGCTGCCCCAGCCCGCCCCGCTCCGCAGGCTCCGATCGCAGCAGCAGCGCCGGCTGCCCCGGCCGGCCCCGCCCGCCCCGCCCCGCCCCGAGCCGCGCAGTTGGCCGGGATCGGCTCCGGGATCGGGGCTGCCAGCGGCACCGGCTCTGCCCTTGGGGAGAGAGCTGCGACCGCCGAGCCGACCCTGCCCGGGGCGTGGGGCCGCTCCCCGAGGGGAAGAGGCGGGCACCGGGCGCTGGGATGAGGCGGAGAGCGGCTCCTGGGGATGCCCCGGGTTTGGGATGGTGACCTCTGGCTGCAGTGCGGCTTTGGGCACGTTTGGGAAAAGCCCTTCTTATCCACGCATGGTCCCGGTGCCTTGAGCCCAGGTAGGAGCCTGCCAGACACACCTGGGCTCGGGGCTGGCAGGCTGGATGGAAAGTGGGGTTCTCCTTCCATGCCAGGGTAGTGTATCCCGGAGCCACTGAATGTGCACTCTTCTTTCCAGTGATTGCGTTAAGGCTTCCTGATAGGACCTGGCTCCTGGACAGAGCCAGTCTCGCAGGAGTGTGTCCCTCTCCTTGGGCTGCAGTGACATTTTTGCTTCATTTCTGCCGTGGCAGCCAGAACTGTCATGTCCGAAGTGCACAAATAGTAACAGAAGTGGGCATCCAGTCTGACCTCAATACGAGGCACAGGTGACAGTCTGTCCTCAGGCTAAAGTTGCGGAGACACTGAAGGAATTTAATGTGTCTGTCAATAATGAGAACATTGAAAGTAACAAACAGCAAAGTCTATGGCGGTTATAGGGGAAATTTTATCTTCAAAATTAACGTTGGTGTGGGGACAAGGGAGCCATACCTGCCTATTACAGGGCCTTTATAGCAAGAGGTGAGGATAAGGGCCTTACTTGGGTGTGCAGCTTCAGTGTTCCTGTGGAAAAATATGCAACCATTACCTAGAAAATGAAGTGCTCTCCTCAGACCTGTAAGATAAAGCCAACAGAAGGCTCACAGAATCTGTATTTGCCAGATTTTTGACCTGTCAGCCCACAAACCATTGATATCCTTGGTCCAAGGTAGCCTGGAAAATGTCAGTGCTGCACCCCAAGGCTCCATCATATGTCCCTCCTTACATTTTCTGAAAATAGCCACAAGCAGGTTCTCTTGGCTCACATAGAGAGCAAGCAGCCAGGCTGGATGGAAGAGCCCTGTCCTGACACTCCCTGGGTCCCTGTGTGCCCCTGCTGTCCCCACCCTCCCAGGCAGTGCTTGGTGGGGGTGACACCTCTCAGAGGAGCTCTGTGGAGCCAGAAAGCAGTGACCTGTGCCACCTGGGAGCTCTCCATGCAAGAACAAGGCTGGATAAAGAGCTATTGCCACTCGAGGGAGCTGAGGCTGGAGCATCTCTCACCTCTTGCCAGTGCACACCCACCACACAAGGAGACAGGCAAGCCAAGTGCCTGAACCATCAAATCCAGCCAGCAGATAGCAGTCTGCAGTAAATGGAGAACAATAAATAAATGTGCCTGCCATGGAGGAATACTTCTCTTAGTGCTCTTCCCAGCTGCTTCTTGGCTATGGCTTTCAAAATCAAAACCCAACCAAGCAGGGTGGGCCTTGGCCTTGCAAACCTTTGAGGTGTGCCTCTATCTTAAAGCAGGTGAGCAGGCATTCTGAACTGAGCAAGGCTAATTAAGGATAATACCAGTTACACAAACTAATTAAAGATGATTTTGAAAGATCAAAATGTCAGATACCTGTGATTCCTGTCTTCAGGACCCAGAGCCTTTACATTCCCTGCTTGTCCCTTCCTTCCCTTCCCATGATAAGGATGCTCTGGAATTCCAGGACTGCTGGTTAGGCCCATGACAATTGCTGAACAAGTGACAATGGACCAAAGAGTAATGCCAGAGGAATACAGGTTCTTCCTGTTTGCCCTCTTCTCCTTGCAGTAGGAGGTACCTAAAATACTTAGCAGTATTCTTTTTCAAACAGGCTGTTGTGTTCTGGGCTTTAATAAAACTGGGAAATACCCAGACCCTGCTTAGAATGAGGGATTAATGTTCCCAGTGTTGGTGCTGAAATCTAGATGTTTACCACTGTGCTTAAGTAGAGCAAACACAGCAAACTTGGAGCTCCTTGAAGCCAATAAAATAACAGTCATCCATCTGTACACCCATGTATTCATTGCCTTTTTCCTTCTTATTATTAGTGATGCTTATTAATGACAATGATTATTATCATTAATGATGACTCAGGTGTGAAAACCCTGGAGGGCCAAGCTCATCTTGTTTAATTGCTTTTATGCTTTAATTTTTTTTATGTGGCTGACATCCTGTCATTCAGTGCAGAGGTTCATAGTGTAGTTGACATGTTTTGATCCTTTTTTCCCTGCCTATTCATGCTGTATTGATAGGCAGTCTGGCTGCTAGTGAAACTGGCACTTTTGGCTGAAGTTTTCCTTTAGCTGCGGCTTTCAACGGATGTAATTCTGCTTCTCTGGACTTACTGCCTTTAAGCTCTTCTGCTTCCTGGGAAACAGAGCAGGAATCAAGGATATATTTAGAAGCCTAAATGAACTCTGAACAATTACAATGATTTGCTAAATACCTTGTGTAGTAGCATAATCCAAATCATCTCTTTTCTCCACTGGCAATGCTAAACACTTTTCTAATTTCCCTAAGTACCCTGAGCAGGTGCACATTGTTTCATTAATATTGTTGATTATTATTATTTTGATTGCTACACCTACCTTTTGCATCAGCAAAGTCCTTAATGTCTATATTTGTCTAAATCTTTGCTATTGCTTTCTTCTCTTTGTTTGCATTTACTTTGCTTTTTCCCTGGTTTAAGCATGGCACAAAGTGTGGTGAAAGTTCTTGACCCCTCTGTGGTGAAAGCAAAGGAACCCTGCCTTGAGAACTTGTGTGCAGGTGCCCTCCACTGACTTCAGGGGAGTTGTGCTTGGTAGGGACTGTCAGGAAGAGCCACACCTGACCTGGATAGTGCAGAGCTGCTCTCTGGGGTGTTGTCTCCCAGATATGGCTCAGATATTCCAGCAGTCCCCAGACTTCTTCCTTTCTTCAGGGAAAATATTCCATCTGGCAGAACAAAAGGTAGAAATTTTCTCCACATTTGAAGTGTGTATGTTGTTTCATGAGGCTTTTCTTTCTCTCTTCCCCACGCACTTATCAATGCTGTAAAAACCTAGTTCAGGAATTGACTCAACAAAACCAAGTTCAGTCAGAGGTGGAGTTATCTTTGTTCTGTAAAGCTCCTGAAAGAAGGGAAGTTGTGTCAAATACTCCACTTGTGCAGGCACCTGGAGGACAGATGGAGGAATAAGATGGCTTGGCAGACTGGGGTGAGCAGGGAGATCTCAGATAAGTGGTGTTGCCTTTGTGTCCTCTTTGCTTCCAGAGATCATCTTGGGTCCCTCCTTAGATAAAGGTGTAGGAGTGGACAGTTGTGGTCAAGCAGACATAAAAGTTTTTCAGAGAGATTTGAGCAGAGGTGATTTTTGTGGCCTGAGGTGTGTCCTACAAAATGCCAAGAAATGAGGAATCCAAACACTTCTTCGCTTTGGAGTCCCTGGCTGCAATACTGGGCTGTAATGCTGCCAATAATCTGAGGTGGGAGAATTCCTTTTGTCCATTTGGGGATCCCTCTGAACAGCAACAGAGCCTGTGGACCTAGGGACAGCTGAGCCAGCAAAACAGCATTGCTGTCTCTGACAGGGAGAAGTCTCTGTGCTCCCACTGCTTCTGGCCAAATTATCTCTCTCTTCTTAGTGCCATTTTCACTGTTATTGCACCAACTGCCATTCTGAAATGACAGAAAACTAAAATGGCACATTCTTGACCCACCTGGGGAGGATGAGTTGGGTGGCAGTGGAGCCAGGCAGGACTGGGACAGCACCGGGTAAGTGGCAAACACCTGCAGCTGGATGGGAGGAGGAGATCCCTGAGCAGCTGGGAACACACAGCTGGGGCTGCATGGAGCAATCATCAGCCACAGCTCAGATGCCTCTTTGAAAGTTCCCCCAGCCTTCCTTTTGGGTGGGAGTACTGGCAGGAGTTCAGGATGTTTATGGAGCCCCCATCAATGGCTTTGAACCTTGATCTGCTGAATCCTGCTGGTGTTCCAGATTTCCTGATTCAAGGGATGAAGGGAATAGCTGGTTTTGGGAATTTGAATGGTGTCCTCTGCTTATTCCCTTAAGGAGATCTGAAAAGCTGGACTCTGCCAGCTGTCCTAATTGATGTGATCAAACACTCTGCATCCCATGCTGAAACTCTGAGGCATCCAGGCCCTGGGAACATGATTTCCTGGGAGGGGCAGTGATAAATGGCATTGCCACGTGGCTGAGGGCAGAAACAGGTTGGAGATCCTGGGTTGCCCACTCAGGAGCATGAGCAGCAGTTCTTCCCCAGAAGTAACCCCTATGGGTGCCTTTCAGCAGCCCAGACTTGCTCCTTGGTTCCTGGAAGGTGCTGGCAGCAGGCCAGGCTTCGGTCAGTGGAAAAAGGGCCAGAAGAAACAGAGAGGCAGATGGGTCAGCATGGCTGTTCCAGCAGAGCTGCTCACTTAAATACTCTGTTGGAGAGCTTGGATCCTTCACCTTGGATGATTTGTGAGTTTGCTGCCTATGGGCTCCTCCTTTGAGGTGTTTCTGCTTCCCTGTGAAGCATGTCATGATTCCAGCTGTAAAAGAGGTGACCAAATTGTCCCCCAGCTGAAGCTGGCCTCAAACCACTCTTGCTCCACTGACTCCTGCCCAGCCATTTCTGACTTTCACCGATGAAAGGCAAGACAATCAACCCTAACACAAACAAAACCAGAGCTGTTTAGCTGCTCAGCTATACAAAAGCTCCATCACTGATACATTCCAGCAATGTTTTGGATTCTCTCAGACATTAACTGTTTCAAAAGAGGGTGTCTGGAGGGAGGGGGGATTTCCCATTAAGGACAGCAGGACCAGATGTCTTTTTGATGAGCTTCTCTTGGCTTCCCATCCTTTGACATTTCCTTTTCAGTTGTTAAGTCCAAACTGCTTGTAGGCCAAATTACAGGGAATCTTAATAGCTGGAATTGTTTTCTTTCCCTTGATAGATAGAATACCTTGTGGCCAAAGTATGAGGCATGCTGACCAGACAGTGTGCTCAACAGCCACAGCATTTGTTCCTCCTGAAGCCATTTCTTCCTTGTACTTTTTTACCACCCCAGACCCTCTCCCCACTGCAGAGAAGCCCCTCAGCTTTCCTCTGACAATGTTCAATATCAGTTAAAGGAACCCAAAAGATGCTTTGTTCCTTTCCCTGCAAACTCCTCATGGGGATGCTCACACCAGCAGACCTCCCGCATTATCAGTGCCCTGTATTGCAGCTTGTAACACCCCCAGGCACCACAGGATGTGGCCATCAGCTTCCCAAAAGTTTCTGATGTAAAGTTCTGATGTGTGCTTAGCCCTGTGTGCTGGTGCATCATCCCCCCACGAGCCCCCTGGCCTGTGATCTCAGAAATGTTCCTTAGGTCTTGGCCTTGAGGAGCAGCTGGGCTGAGCTCCTCTGGAGCTTATCAGGAACTCTGTCTGCTCCCAGGAATTAGTGCTGTCTAACCAGCTCCTGTTTTCTACAAACAGCCTTGGAAACTCATTTTTCTTGCCTGAATAACAGCCCAAGTGGAAGAACAATTTTTTTGTAATTGAACTTTCAGAGAAAGCCACTGACCTGAACTGCAGCCAGGATGGAATATTGTATGACTTAAAGCCAAGTCTCCTGTGACCCTGGCAGTCCAAAGGGAGGCCCTTTGAGCTCTCCTGGGGCACAGGGGCTGCCCCAGCACTGCCCCACCAACTCCCCCCTTTGCTCTTCTTGGAGGACCAGCACCAGACACTGACAAATCTGTGTGTGTGTAAGTGTGAATATGCCATAGCAAATGTACTGGCAATGTTGTTCTCCTAGACTCTTAAGTACTTTAGATTTTAAAGTAAGATTGGCCTGTGAGTTGCTCTTGTGGTTATAGTAAATTCTATCTGAATGCTTTGTTAAATTGTTTAACTTGAGCTATTGATTAGGTGCCGTTAATTTAAATGCTGCTAAACCTTTGGGCCTAAACCACTGGTGAATTCTGGGGCTCAGTTTGGCAAGGGGGTCCCACTGTGAACCTTGTGACCCAGTGGGAGGGCGCCCCTTATTCCTTTTTATCCTTACCGTTTCCTATCCCTATGCTTTCCCCAACCCTTCCTCCCAGGCTCCACATGGATAATTTTGGAATTGATTTTAGATTGACTTTAGATTTTAGTTTGCTTTATCTCTGTGTGCTGTAATCCCCTACGAACTACCACAGTAAACCTTGCCAGTGAACTTTGTTGCACTTTCTCTTCCACATTAAACCTGCTTTTTGCTGATGCCTTTGCTGGTGATTCTTTAAGTGACCAAAACACTGATTCATGGCAACATGGTCCTGTTTTTGAGGGGATAGGATAGGAAATCATGGCTTTCAGCTGAGTTAGAAGCTTCATCCACTCTTACAGGTTTTACCAGTAAGCCAGCCTTGAGCAAAATCTCTCCCAAGTCAGATGAAAAAGAAATCTGTGTGGAGTTGCAAGCTGTAGATGGAGGACTTGCCTGAGCAGAGCTGAACTCTTGGCACCTTTCAGCACCAGGAAAGCTTACTCGGGTGAGAAGAAAAACTAATTCTATCAAAATATGGAGAAAGATTAATTTTTATGTCTTGCTACATTTTCATTGGGATTTTTTAAGCCGTCCCCATCATCACCACAAACTGTGGTCTGATGTCAACTTCTGTGAGCTTACAGAAGGCTATTTATTCTGGCATTTTCCCAAAAAGAGTATTTTTCAGTCTGCAGCTTTTCTTTAGGCCTTAACCAGTTCTCCTCAGTCCAAGTCAGGGAGCAGAGTCTCTGTGGTAGCACTGCAGAGAGGGGCAAAGGGGGAGAATGAGAACCTGGGGTCCTACAGCACCAATAAACTGCAGATTGTTTCAGTGGAGGCTGAGCACTATGGAGCAGTCCAAGTTTCCTTTCCTGCTATAAATATTGGATGTAAGGGTGTGCCAAACTACCTGCCAAAGTGGAATTAACTACCAGGTAATGAATAAGTTTCACCCATGTCAGTCGAGTCTTTCCCCCACTTTTTTTTTTTGTTCCTGTGAAAAGAGATTTAATCAAGAAATCTGTCTTGGTAAATACCAAAAAATGCAGTTTCTCTTTTTCACACATAGAGCTGTGGAGCTGAATTTCTCCTGCCTTCCCAACCATCATTAAGTATTCTGTTTAAATAGGCCAGCTTCATGCCATCTATAATGAAGTTATAGTGTATTGCTCTGTTATGAATGATGAAGCTGTTGTGTCCTACGGGGAGAAAAATCGCTGTAATCCAACTTTCCTTTTGAAAAGGCCTAATGTATCCACATGAGATCTTCTGGCACAGACAACTGAGAGAATATAAATAGAAGCTTAAAAGAGGAAGGAGGGGAAGGGGAAAATAACTCCAACAGGGCTGAGTAGCTGAAATTCACAAGTTTAATAGGAAGATGGATGACTGAAGAGCCTGTTCTGTGACACAATTAGGACTTTATGTAGGCCTTTTTCAATTATTTGTAGCTGACAAAATATCACACAAAGGCTGTTTCACAGTGCAGGCCAGGTGCCCAGAAATGGTTTTTTTGGAGGAGAGGAGCAACTGGGAGAGTCGCCCAGGAGCATGGGCCATGAGGGCTGCGTCGGGCAATGGTGTGTGTGTGTCACCCTTTGACTTGTGGCAGGAGGGAAATGTCCTGCACTGCCTGCACGCTCAGGGCACCTCTGCCCATGCCAGGGAGCAGAGAGCTGCGGCCACAGCAGGCTGTGAGGGGCAGGAGGGGCTGTGCAGGTGCACATGGCCCAGCCTGGACCCACCTTGCTGCTCTCCCCACGCACAGACACAGCAAGGGCACTCTGTGGGTTCCTGCTACAGGATGGGGTTTCTGCTGATAAGCAGTTCTCAGAACTGAAGCTGTTTCAAAATGTCTTGCCTGTTCTGTCCCTCCCTTGCTTCTCACTGGCCACCCACCAAACGCTGTTGTTGTGGCTCTTGGTTTTCAGCACAAAGGCACAGCACCACCAAGGAACGTTTCTCAAAGTAACCTGCAAGTGTTTGCACACAGTGCTGACATCTTCAGAGGCATCAGTGCTGCAGCAGAGGAGTGGGGGTGAGCTGGAGAGCCACAGTAGCTTTAGATCTCTCAAGAGTCCTGCAGAACATCCTACCAAACCAAGACTACAAGTGTCTTAAATTTGTTTTGGTTTACTCCATTCCACAGCTAATCTTTAATGGGGCAATTAATTAATCTTTAAACATTAATCTTTAATGCCCCAATTAAAGGCATTTGGGGTGATGATTAGTAAATTTGGTTTATTTAAGTTTAGCTAATTTGGGGTCAATGTTCCTGGGTGTCCCCATGAGGAGAAAAAGTCAAATCCTGGGATCTGCAGGGGGGTCAATTCTGCTTTGGTGAAACCCTTCCCTTATGTCAGCACTGGCAGTGGGCTGGCTGCATGTCGAGGCTGATATGATGATATGATTAAACTGCTGATATGATTAAATGTTACTCACTTTTTCTTCATGGGGTCAATCTTTAAGCCAGCTTTACCCCCAGGTGATTTGCCTGCCCTGGTGGCACCTCCATTTTCCCTCAAACTGGCCAGGCCCAGGAAAATCCTCTGAAGGGTCCTCTGTTGGGATGGCTCCCAAGGGAGAAAGAGCACACACGTAATTTTCAGGAAGCTGAACAATTAGTTAGTTACGGAAAACGCCAACTTTGAGTGCCAAGAGGTCACAGCAACATCAGAGCATTGAAGCATTATGCTCTGGGCTGCCTGAGCTCCATGGCAGACCAGTTATCATAGAATCTTTTATATCATCCAATATTTACTGGCATCAGAAGAAGCTTATATTCAATTACCTACTATTGTTTCACAAACCTAGGTGGCAAGAGGAAGATTTCTTTTTTTTAAAGGGAACAGCAATAGCTGAAACATAAAAATAAAACACACACTTTAAAGTCATTCAAAATATCAAACACTGGCTTTCCTCCTCCCACAATATCTGTGGTCTTAAATGCATCATTGCAAGGGGAATTATTCATGTAGTCTCATCAATAAATCTTACTAAAGTCCTTTATATTGCAGTCCTCGTTCATCTAGCAACTCCTCTGTAAATGGTAATTAGGGTAAGAGCTGAGATACCACA
Organism: Zonotrichia albicollis; assembly: GCF_047830755.1. Lineage (NCBI taxonomy): Eukaryota > Metazoa > Chordata > Aves > Passeriformes > Passerellidae > Zonotrichia > Zonotrichia albicollis. Next base: position 42,780,400 of record NC_133825.1, read on the forward strand.
GAGTTTGCTCCTGGCAGTCATTGAGCATCCCAGAGTCTATCAGGGCTGTAAAGGAGGCATTTCTCAGCAGCAGCTCATTCATTGTGAGCCCTGATTCAATTATTACCTTGTCTCCTGTTTCACAGCAAACACTTCGGTTCACATAAAGCCTCAGAGCCTGTGTCTATGAACTCCTTGAATGGAGTCAGCTGCATTTTGTCTCCCCTGCAGTATCTAGCCTAAATCCAGCAGAGGCAGCCAAAGGGGAGCCCTGTTTCCCTCTGGCACCATTGCTGGGCTACTCCTGCAGAGAGGTTTGGTTCTACCATGGACTCTTCCCTCCACTGCCTGGAGCTGTGGGGGCTGGGACAGCCCAAATTCTGGGAAATAGATGAGTCCCAAGTGTGGAGAGCCCAAGCAGCAAAATCAGCCTCCAAATCTGTCAGTCTGCTCCTGCCAGACCTGGCTCACCTTTTGATGTTTCTCCACTGGCTGCCCAGGGATGCTCTATTCATTTAAATCCAGCCCTTTACTCGTGCCAGCTTTGAGGCTGGGGATTTCACTGGGAGGAACTCAGCTCTGCAGAGATCATCTTCTCCTGACCTGTGTCCAGAGAGTCCTGCCACAGTTTTAGCAGAGACATTACAACACACAGCAAGTGTGCCTGGCAGGGCTCTGTCCCAGCCCCTGCCCTGAACCCCAGCCTGGCACAGACCATGCAGCCCTCAGGGTGTGCCCTGCCTTCCCCTGCCAGCAGCACTGCCTTCTCCTCCAGAAGGTGAACACTGAAGGTGGGATTTAATCCACCCCCTCCTTCCCTCTTTCCTGAAGACGGGATTTAGTCCATCCCCTCCTTCCCTCTTTCATACTGGGGCAGCAGCTGAAGCACTCATGACTTGGCTCACACACCTGGCTCAGCACTGTGACCCTCAAATGTCCTGAAGACAATGCCACCCTTCCAATGGACAGTCACAGAGGTGTGGTGGCACTGCTGGAATGGCAGGACAAAGGGAATGCCACCAGCTGCCCCCTCTGCCATGGACTGAGACAGAATTCCTAGCATACAGAGTGCAGCATCACTGGCAGCTCACTGTGCTCTGCTTTTTCTCCAGACACCACTCTTCACTGGTGCCCATCCCATTTTTCATGCCCAGCACAATTATTTTGGGACATACACTCGAAGCAGGGAATTGACTCAGTTTAAAAATATAAAAAAACCCCAACAACGCTGTGCAGTGAAATAAAAAGTAAAAAATGTTTTTCTAAGAAGGATCAGTTCCAGAATGTCACTGAGAGTGACCCCACCAGCAGTCATGCTGACATATCTGATGGCAGGAAAAAGCTGTGGGGGCGTGGGAATACCTTAAGCTGGCTGAACAGCCCCCAGTGCTTTGTCTCATGAAATCCCAGCCTGAGGAGAGTCTGTGCTCTGCTGTTTCCCTGCTTCCCCTCTCTTCCTTTCCCCCCAAACCCTCGGGCCCCCATCACTGCCATGGCTACATGGAGCCTGGGATGTCCATTTTAATCTGCAGTGTGTACACAAAGAGCTGGAAGCAGGGGCTGTCTGAGACCCACCTGACCTTTGGATGTACAGCAAACTTCCTGTTCCAGGGCTGCTGGCCCTTTCATCTCCCAGCCTTTACAAAATAAAAGTGAGCCTATGTGAAAAAATGCTTTGTAATGGGGACTCCTGGAACAACTTTTCTCTCTTGCCCTCGGACTGAGCCATAGAAAACAGTAAATATCTCTCCCAAGAGTCCTTTTTTTACAATAGAAAAATGTCAGGCAAAACTGAAGTTTCATTTCCCAGCCTTGGACTCTGCAGCAGACAGGCACAAAAGCTAGAGAAAAAACAAAACAGCAAAGGGGAAAAAAACTCCACTCTTGTTAATTCAGAGTTTGGAGAGATTTTTGGTGGAGAATTAGTTTCTTTTGGTGGGGAGCAAGACACACTTGAGAACTGGGTCTCTCTTCTTGCAGGAGGAAGTGGTCTTGGGCTATACTTGACAGCAAATTAGCATTGACATTTGACTTGTTTTGATCTGAGTTATTTACAATGGTATTATCTGTGTATTTTTTACATGCTGTGAAGATTCCCATTGCCAGATGCCTCGAGATGGCTGTAGGATGCAGAGCATTCCACAGTCATTACTCAGGGGTCATAAACTTCACATTGCTTGTGGGGAGGAGGGGAGCAGGGGGAAATGGGATAACAATTAAAAAAAAAAAAAGAAAAAGCAAGATTTAGATTTAGATTTCAGTGGGCTTGTGTATTTAACTGGGGAGAAATTAAAAATGTGCTTAGGTGGGCTAGCACTATCACACTTTGGGGCTGACGACTGGAGCAGTTCCTTGTGGATTTGCTCTGCACACAGAAGTGCAGTCAGGGATAATTTTCCCAATGCTCTGGTCTGGGGGAGGCTGTGGGGGAGCAACTGCTCCATAACCCTGCCAGGGCAGAGATCCCCAGCAGGAATTGCTGCCTGGGATGTCCAGGGCTGGCAGGACATGGCCCAGGGCTGGCACTACACTGGAGCTGCTGCTGCAGGGAGATGTAGCTATGATATTTTATGAAAAATCCTTTCTTTAGAATTTTTTCTCCTGAGAAGCCTCAGGATTGGTCTCATGTGGTTGTCTGCAATTAATGGCCAATCACAGTCTGCTGGCTCGGACTCTGTCTGAGACACAAGCTTTTGTTATCATTCTTTCTTTTTTTATTCTTAGCAAGCCTTCTGATGAAATCCTTTCTTCTATTCTTTTAGTACAGTTTTAATATTATGTGTATCATAAAATAATAAATCAAGCCTTCTGAAACATGGAGTCAGATCCTCATCTCTTCCCTCATCCAAGAACCCCTGTGAACACCGTCACAGGGAGGGAGCTGCCAGACGGTGACTTTCAAGAAACTCAAAAGGGAGATTTTGGGTTTTTAGGATTTTCTATGTTTGGGAAACTTTCAAGAGAAGTTGCAAGGCCAAATCATAGACTTACACTTGTGGTTTTTTAGCAGGTACTTCATGCACAGACCTTTTATACTTGCTGAAGGAGTGAAGATGCCCAGGAAGGTTGACAGGAGATACCCAGAGATACAGTCCAAAAAAGGACACCTCTAAGTGCCACCAGGCTGTTTTCCTGGATTTGTTCAGAGAGAAATTTCTCTTGTGCAAGTCACAGCACACACACAGCACAGCAAAGATCCAGGCATGGCCTGGGAGGTGAACAGGGCAGGTATGAACCTTGCTAAAGGGTAACTTCACAGTGCTATCAGATCCCCCAGCTGCTGCTCTCCAGGCAGGAACCTGAGTTCTCAGCTGAGACTCAGCCATTAAACACGTTCAACACATGGAATAAAGCCCTGGGGAAGCTTTACCTTTGCCACAGGCAGAACCTGTGCAGAACATCAAGGCAGGGCAGCAGGGAGCCTCAGAGGGCTGAGGAGTGAGAGAGAAGATGGAGAACCTGGTGTCTGCCGGGCACAGACAGATCCTGGTGTTGCAGGGGCTTTCTGGAGGCCCGGGGGCTGTGCAGGGTTTGTGCTGCACCCATCCTGGAGGGGCTGTGTGCTTAATCCTGCTGCCAGGATGCTCTGCTGGACCCCAGGAGCTCAGCACAGTACGGGTGTGACAAACACCCAATTTCCTTGGGTGGCATCACCCCCACCTTCCACACCCACACCAGGGCCAGGCAAGCTTAAACTCCAGATGATCAAACAAACACCTAACTTAAAATATAAAACATTTTCAAGATGGAGACTAACATTCTAGCTGAATTTGCAAAGATCAAGAAAGGAAACAATTTAGCCTTTGAAGCTGACACAACAGCATGGTCTGTTTCACCTTGCTGTTAGGTCATTTTAATCCTCAACAACAAAAATAACACTTCTATGTGGTTTACATGAATCTATTTTCTATCTATCTATTTCTAGTGGCTTAGGTACAAGAAGCCTTGTGACAATTTTCAAACCTTTTACTTTCTCCTGTCTTGCTCTTATAATTCATATCTCACCTGAGACCTCTCTTCTTGAGAGCACATCCTATTTTTGTAAGAGAACTTTCTTATAACTCTGCAAAATGAAAAATAAAAACCAAAATAAATGAGGCAACATGAATCCAAAAATTAAGAATAAAGCTCCAAACTTTATTCATTGACTTGAGTACAACAGTGATGCAGATTACAGTGGCACAGGAGTGCAATATGTGCTGTTTGCAGTATGACAGTGGAAACACTAATTGTACAGAACAGCAACCCAGCTCAACTTGTCATTATGTATACAAGCAGACTTACTGTACAGACAAGACATTGATTCACTTTTACAGAGACTCAGAAAAAGAGACAGATGAATGGAAAACACAGGGACACCTCCCCAAAACGCTGGTTTGGAACATGTGGAGGGAGGAGAAAAGAAAAATAAAATAATAAAAAATCCTATTGCCAAAATCTACCGATTTAAAGGCAAGTATACCTTTAAAAAATTAGTTTTAGTTTCCAAAGCTTAAAAAAAGTCCCCAGCTGTAAGGCCCCCTTGCAGGAAGAGTTGTCCACAATGGCCAAGCCTCAGTGCTTGGCCAGGGCTGCTCTGGGAGGGACACTGAGCTCCTGGCTGGGCACAGAGGCGTCCCTGGCCCCAGGGGTGCAGGGCAGGGAGAGGCCCCACTGCTGCCAGTGGGTTTGCATCGGGGGAAGTGCATTCTGCAGGTGTTCAGTGACAGCAGCCCAGGAAAGCAGCCAGTGGGAGCTGTCAGAGCATCCTAGGGGAGCCAGAGACTCAGCCTGGTAAGGCACCACTGGGATTCCCAGAGCTGCATTTCCATGCCCAGGGGCTGGATCCTGGGAGCAACACCTGTGCTAACTGTGGTGATCCTGACACAACAGGTTTGCCTTCAGTCATCTCTCTTTTACCTCAAAAGAAGGACCACAGTGCACATGGAAGGATTTCCTCTTCACAAAGGCGAGCATTTCTGAGCAACTCATTAGCAGAAATCTATTTCCCTGTTAGAAGCCCTTTGGGCACCAAATAATTTATTTTGCATACAGGCAAACAACATTAATGGCCAATTACATTCCCACTTCCTGCACTGATGCTTACATTAAAATTAATAACACTTCTGCCAAATGTGGGCATCACATAGCTCCTGCCAGCAGAGCTGTCTGACTGAAAACTCAGTATCTTCGCATTGTGATGGATTTTGTTGTTGTTGTTGTTGTTGTTTCTTATCTTATTAAACACAAAAAAGGTGTGTGGGAGAAATCACAAGGCAAAACTCACCAGCCAGAGCAATGCTGCAGCCCACAGTGATAGGAGTGTTCTACACTAAGCGAAAAAGGTGCATTGTGCTACTGTCACAGTGCTCAGGAGCTCTCTCCAGCTCTTCATTTTGCAGCAATGGGGTAAAAATATACCACATATTGTCAAGACCAGCCCTTGCTAAGCATCTACCCTGAAGTCTACCCAGTAGGTGTGTTGACAGGGCCACAAAGTTTGACAGGGCACAAAGCAGACTGTGACCTGGGGAGAACTGAGTAGGGAAGGGGGCAGTGGGGACAAGCCCTAAGCATCCCTCTGGCATGGGAAGATGAGTGGCATTTTGAACAGATTAGTTGAATTCTTGTTTCCTGCAAGTGTTTTATTGCATTGTCATTACCACTGACTGGTGTTCCTCACTGCTGTAGGTAACACTGAGGATGTGGACATCCTCCTTCACAAACACATTCCAGAGGAAAGCAATGAATCATGGAGTGAGAGAAAGGGTGGTTTTCTTTTGTCTGCCCTACAAGCCAAATATGCCAACATCTCCTCCTAAGTCGGGAGGAGCCAAGATAAATCATTCCCTGAAGAGTTTAGGGGATGTTCATATTTTTACCATTCTGAGACCTAATGTTCTTGTTGTTTGTTCTAACAGCTTCATACCATTAATTTCAGTGTGGGTGCTCACATGCTGTGAACTCCAAATTGACTTCCCCACAGTCTGAAACAGGTACTACAGGTACCACTGAACAGGCTCAGAGTTCTCCTCTAATCCTGCCAAGCATCACCCTGGCAAGCCCTGCAGAAATCAAGATTATGCCAACCCTCCTCCTTCCCAGGCCTTAACCCTTCTCTGCCCATTGACATCACCCTGCCAGGAGACACAGGGATTGTGGAAAGGGATTCACTTCCAAAGGTGTCTAACTTCAGTGTAGCTCACTTTGACAAAGGAGGCTAGTGCTGAACTCTGTTGAACAGCAGGACATCTGAACTACAGGGCTGAGAAAGGATTTCCCAATGCAACAGGAAAAGGGCAGCAAGCATTCAGTGCCTGGCCCACAGATTTAGGACTGTGGGACTTTGTGAGGAGAGGTGACACCTGTCTGGACAGAAGCAAAAGCACTCCTGGAGCCAGAGATGTCTCATCCCACAGAAAGCTCCTGAATCCTCCAGCCTGACCTTGCACAGCCCACGGCAGGGCATCCCCAGCACAGCACAACCCAACCCACATTTAATGAGCTCCACATGGGGAGGGTGTGTGCCACCAGTGCACCTGTGCTCGAGGATCTGCATCTGTACATAATCCCATGTGGACTTAACCCCAGGTGTACATGTGACGTTATTCTGCAATGTTTGACTGGGCCTTGCTCTTACATCACTCCTAAAGCAGAAAAGGAGAAAAAATAGGACAAAAGCAATGAGTCTTTAGTCCTCTTGGTAATGACATTGTTTTGACAGCATTGATGGGATGGGACTTTATCAGAAGCTCAAATGCTTTGCAGGAGATAGAACACAAGCATGTGTTAAGGCATATTCATAGAATCACAGAATGATTTGGGTTGGAACGGACCTTTAAAAATCATCCAGTCCAACTCTTGACATGTCCCAGGGGAATATCAAAGAGGGGAATTACTAAGAACTGCTACTCAATGGATACCAGGAGAATGATTAATTGCTTACAAAGAAAATTCTCCCTGGGGCTACATTTTGTTTTCATTAGGTGGGAAGACCAGATGAAAGAACAGAAAATATTGCAGTGACAATCACAAAGAGCCCACTGCAGAAATCCTCCCTCCCCCATGGGTGGCTGCAGCGGGGGTTTTGTGGACAGATGATCTCTTGGGTGTGTCTGCATGTAGGTGGTTGAGAATTAACTGCAGGCATGAAACTGAAGCTCAGAAAACCCTTCATGTTCTCAGTCAGGAGTAAAGCAGTAGTAAGTCTAGTGCAGAGGGCTGTAAATTGACTGACTGCTCCATACCAGTGAGATGGGAGCCAGCAGTGCCCCAAAAATCCAGTCAGAGATGAGTTGTGTCTGCAACATTTACACTGGCTTCTCTTCATTCCTTCCCAAGCTTAAGCTGCAGTTTTAAATTCTCAGTTGATGAGGCAGATTCAAATTACCATGCCATTCTTTACAGGCTAAGAGGCTGAGTTATTTTTTTTTTTTTTTCCTTTTTTTTCCTTTTTTTTTTTTTTTTTTTTTTGCATAGGAGGGAGAGGTAAGAAAACAACCTGGCTTAGTCATTTCTGAAATGACTGGGTAGCGTGTTCTTATGTGCTGTGAGAAGTTCAGTAGTAACCTAGAGACGGAGGCGGAAAAATGAAGACTGGCAGCTCACATCCTTGGGAGAACAACTCCTCAGGTCTAGAAGGGGTATGGTCAGGGTGACTTGAACTAAAAGACTTGTAATGCCTAATAGTTTGAAGGATGTGGGATGACAAAATGTGGAGAATTTAAATAATTTAAATGCATTAAAACTCAAATGTTTGTCTCAAAGTTAAACCACACCTTGCAGGTGACCAAACAATGAATTTCTGAGACCCCAGCATTCACAAAGCCTGTGAGTGTAAAACACTGCTGTCCTTTCACTGTATGGATTTGCTTTCAGCAGTCACTCAAAGATGCATTTTGAGCCCCTGACACTCCCATTTACTTCTCAGAGCTCCTCTAAAAACCTTTTAGATCTGTCTTCTGAAAAATGAGGTGAAATATGTTACCCTGATCCCTGCTGCAAGCTCGGTGCCACCCAGAGAGCTCAGTCACCAGTGTGTGTGTCACAGTGTCCCCAGGGAATTCTGCTCCCTGGGGACGGTGCCAGACCCTTGGTGGCACTGTCCCACAGCCCCACATTCCCTCAGGGACATGGAGCAGGTGCTGAGCCCTGGTCTCTGTCTCTCCCCTACTGAACCTTCATCTCAGATTTTATCAAAGGAACCACAGTGATCTGTCACAACAGGACTTCCTAACCAGCAAAGAAGAGGCAGGGTTTGGGCTGTCCTGCACAGCTCATGGTGAAATGTCATTTGGTGATACAGAGAACTCAACACAGTGATACTGAATCTCAGAACTATATGGGACTGTTTCCTCTTCCTGACTTCCAGATTTTAACACCAATGTCTCACAGAAAAGAAAATACAAAGGTTCTGATGTCTCCAGTGCCTCCTGAAGTTTCTGCATTAAAAAGGAAACCTTGATATTCTTTGACAGACACAGAACCTAAATGACCCTCTCCTATCAGGAGATGAACTCATTAGTGCAGTTATGCATTGGCAGTAAAGCACCAAGGAAGAGAAAAAGCAGCCACACTGCATCCATTCAATTACTTTGGTGCTCGTGTCCTCCTCTGCATAGGACTTGCCCAGAAGCAGTTAAGGTATATACAGGCAGTTTTTCAAGCTGCAGCATATTGGAAGAAGACTGAAAGCAATAAGGAGTTCAATGCAGCTCAGAAACTGTCTTGCATGATTACTCTGTCTTCAAAAACCAAGTCAGGCACAAAGAGAAATAAAAATAACCAAGGCTGGAGCTTTGTTGCTTCAAGACAGAAATAAAAAGAAGTCTGTGCCCTCTTTTCCAAGCACAAGTGAAAACCTACATTAACTAAAATGAGTGCTTGGCCCCATGCACTGTGCCATATTGACAACAGCTACTGCAGTTTAATCAAAAAGCCTCTATTGGCAGAGCTTGGCACCTCGATGGTACCTTTCAATTCATAAACATTTCCTCCCTAAGAGGGATGAATTTGCATGTTAGCTTGCAGAGAACCATTCTCCCTGCCATTGTAAAATCCTACAACTCCACTGCAGCCTGATGAGCTGTACTAGTAATTACTAGCAATTACTAGCAGGGAGTTTCTCCTGAAATCTCTGGATGCAAACCAGGGCACACTTAAAATAGCATTTTTTTCACTCTGCCACTCCCACCCCCATGCACCCACCTCCTGGAGTAAATTACAAGAAAACTGACTCTTCTCCATCATTCCCATTACTGAAGTGATCTTAAATTATTCAAAGGACTGGTTAAGCTCCAGCCTTATTAATTCAAGCAGAAAGTGTGGAAGAGGGAAGACTGACAACACACACACAGCAATTCACTTCTTATAGCCTAGCAAATATTTACAAGGAGTCCATTTCCCAGAAATCCAAGTGGTGTGTCCTGCAGGTGAGCAGAGTGCCCACCACCACAGGCTGTGTTACACGAAGACACTGTGTCAAAAGAGTGCCAAGAAAGAAACTGCTGGGTGAAAGACTTGATGTGACCATGTGGGATAAGTTACAAGGGGGCTTCTCCTTCACTACAGACCTACCTAAGTCCCTCTCCATATATACACACATATATACACACACACACACAGAGATAGATGGATAGATATAAATACATGTGTGCACACAGGCAAACACGCATACATATATATATATATATTTATATATGTATATATTCTCTTCCAGTTCTTGGAGTGGTTACAACTACTTTAGTCTACAAGGCATCCTAAGGGCACTTCCTGGCTCTAGCAATAAAGTCCATCGTATTGTGGAGAGAAGTAAAGGGAATATCATTGAGGGAGAAGAACAGAACAGTTTTCTAGCTTGTACAATATCAGGTAATAGGTTGACACCTCTGAAAACTATCATTGCTGTTTCTGAGCCCAGATATTTTCTCCCTGAATTCCAGGAGGGCAATTGTTGATCTTGTTCAACTGCAGAGGTGCCACTATGTTGATTTTCCCTTTTTGGTGGATAAGTAGTTGCTTCCAAACAGTTTGGACTGTGTGATACAATATTCTATGCATCATTTGTGGTGGGTTTGTTTAAAGGGAGATTAAAAGAGTTTTGCTTTTTTCTTCATGTCGTTGCGTCTCCAGAGAGGTAACTTGTCAAACTCCTGTATCGTCATGCCAAATATTTCTTGAAAAACTTCAGGTGCTAAGTGACGCTTCAAAAAATAAAGAAAAAGGAGGGAATAAAAAAAGGAGAAAAGGCAATGGTCAGTCAAAGCCAAAGAGACACAACAGGAAGTTGGAGCGCCTTAGGGATTTTATGTTGCTGTGTAAGAGCCACTGCTGGAAAAAAACAATGCTTTGGCCATACACATATCCAAGTCCTCATGGACTTCTGTGCCCAAGGAACAAATCAGGGAATATTTAATTTTCTGATTAAGCAAGAGACAGAGAAATGATTGGTCTGAAGCCATCCAACAAGCAGTGACAGACCAGAGAACAGGACCAGCTCCTGCACACCCCTGTCCCAGGCTTTAGCAAGTCACCTCTGCTTATGGAAATCCCAACAGACATTGGGTTTTTAGGAGTGCTCTGCAGAGGGGCTTGACGTGCTCCAAGTTCTGAGAAAGAAGATGTCTGGCCAGGCTAACTGTTCAGCACATTTCTCTACTGCTAATAAAACACTTCTTGGTGCTGTCCTGTGCACAGGTTACTTCTTGTTCAGCCACTTTACAGTGCACTGGATGGGGAAAGTGTCTCCCTGTGGCACTGATCTAACACAGCACTGAATTCTGATTAGTGGCCACATATCTAATAATAAAAATGGGAATAAACCCCAATTGTTACCCAAATTACCCACATTTTTGTGGCTCCTTCCTTTCATCTCCACAGAAGATTAAGGACTTAAACATCCCCAGCATTCCACTGGGCTGCTTAAGTCTTCCTAAGCCACAAAGCTGTAAACTATATTTGTTTGTTGGCAGAGATTTAGATCCTTGCGTTTTTGGATATCAGCCAGTCTTCTAACTAAGTCACAGGACTCATAAGTTGAAGGAACTTAGACTTTTGGTCCTCAAGGATGGCTGACACTGACTCTTAGCAAAAGAGATGGTCCAAGAACAGAGTGTTGCTCCATTCCAGTCTGGATCTTATGGAAATTGTGCAATTTTGGGCTTTTAGCAAATCCACAAGTATATAAAGAAAGGCCTGAAAACAGAAGGGGACTGCGAGAAGCTCAGTCTATGAGCAGGGAGACAGAGATGTGGGAGATTGTTTGAGGAGATGCAGCTGCTTCCTCCCAATGTCTGATCCCTCCTTCCCTGATTAGTGCTGAGAAATCTTCCCACATTTCTCAGGACCCACATTTCAGTGTTTCAGCTTTCACAGACAACAAACAACTTTAGCAGGAAAGAGCATTTAGGAACTTGCTTCTCTTACCTCCAGCCTGGTTCTGTCTACATCTTTTAGTATTTTATTTCGCCCTCTGTTGGTCACCATGAGTATTTCATATGGAAAAATCTGTTAACAACGTATAAAAAGGGGGAAAAAGAGATATTTATATTTATAGTCTAAAGCAGACAGAGCAAAACGTGTGTCATTTTCATAAACACACAAATATTTGTTTTCTTTTGCAAAGCAAATATCAGTTTGTCAGTTTTTTTGGGGGTTTTTTTCTTATCCTTTTTTTCCTAAAGTTGTATGGAAAACAAGCTGATCTGAACAGACCTAGAACTTGTTTAGCCCTGAACTACCTCATATTGTAAAGCAAAAATTTTCATGCTGTATATAATACATCAGCTGGTTTGGTCAGGCAGAGTCCTTTCTAGACAATGTATTTCCTCATCTATCAATGTATAAATTTATTAAAATAATTGCATTTGTCACTCATTGGTCTAAATAATGGTTGCCAGAGTGTGGACAGCCCCAAGGACTGACAGTAAATGGGCTTTAAAAACATGGAAGTGAGTAAAACAGCAGCATCTCTGAATAAGCAAAATATTAATTAGTGGGGGCCACTGCATTCAGTAGAATTTATAACATGATTTTCTTCACCTTTTTTGATAGTTAAAGAATTCAAACAACTAATAGAAACAGCGCTGCTTGGAAAGGATTTCAGAAAATATTAAAATCAGTTTCTGGAATCATCCCTGGCAAATAAAACTCTGTTCTCATTTTTTTTTTTTCCCTTGGATAGACACTTCCATGCCTGGAATGACTTAGAAGAGCTCATGCTCTGTCCAGACCATCTCTAGAGCCCTTCCCACTGCATGTCTCTGTAGCAAAGCAGAATTCCCAGAGCCCTCATCCAACCCCTACTCAAGTCAATGAAGTTTTTCTGGAAACTTCAATGGCAACTGGCTTAGCCTTTACTGTCATTTATGGGTCTTAGTTGCCCACTGGGAATACGAGTGAGATGACCAACAATCTCCTGGAGAGAGCTGAGCTATTATTAAATGCTATTAATTACATTATTTCAACATCTGAAGAAGTTTGACTTAATAGACTTTTGTGAAGTTCTCAGCAATTAAGTTCATTCCATTGTTAACAATTATCCCAATGAACTTTTCAAAAACATAATAAATAACATTCAGGCATCAATGAACACACCACTGATTTTATTGTAAGTAATAATAATTTAAATAATGTGTGCTTACATACCAATTGTGAGATATGATTCTTATGAGAGTCTGACATTGTCACAATTGTACAATTAGGTCTATACTTGGAGTTACATTTTTTATGTTTGGTACTGGAAATGGCTACTATAAACAGCATTATAGGAAACTAAAATGTAACTTTTCATATTTAAACAGGCAGAGTTTAAGTCAAAATCTATGGTCATAAGTACATTTTATGTTTAAATATTCACAACAAGGCATGTCTCAGTTCTGGGCTGGCAAGATGCACAAATTCTGTCCTTTCTGGAGAACCATTTGGTAATATCTAGTCATTCTCAGGATTATTAATCTTTACTTTTCATATGTTTCATGCTGACTCTGAATTGGGTTATTTTATTTTAGCAGGTGTGAGTTAGTGTTGGACAATTGGCACAAATAAGAACAGTGCCAATTCATACATCCTGAGTATTTGGCATCACCTTTATAAACAGCAACAGAAAGTGATCTATTATCTCAGGAAATTTCCCATAATTTTTAAAATTAAAATAACCATTAATAAATAATCATTCAATTTTGTCATTAATAATACTGACAGAATTTGTCACCCGAAATAGCTTCCCAAATCACTGGGTACATCAACAGCAGTGGTGACTATAAGAATTTCTATTGCACTGAAAAAGAAATTATTTGGAATAAAAAGCAGTATCTTAGGAGTCCCCACAGTCTTATTTATATCACATATAAAACCACTTGTAACTGCACAGTGCACCGGGGTCTCAGCTTATACAGCCAGGGTTATTGCCTTGTACAGTTGGCCTGGAGGTGACTCGGAAGCACAAGAAGTTATCTGGTTTGCAAAGTGAGCTCCTCACTTAACTGCAGAAATTCTGATCCTTGTAACTTTGGCAAAATCATGATTTCATGGAAGGTTCACCAGCAATAAAGTTGTAACATTTAACACAGCCCTGGTTGAATTCCCTTGATATATTATATTCATTTTTAACTCAGGCATCTCTAGACATAGCTGTAAAAGCATTTTAATTTGTGTCTTAAATTGTAATTAGCAGACATTGCCTCTTTTTTCCAATAAATCTCCTGAAGAGTTTCTCATACAGGGAATTCAACACTATGGACAGGTCTCAGGTGAGCAGTGCTGGGAGCTGAGGAACAGATCCAGACAGACATGTAGGTATCTTACTTCCAGTCAAAGATTTCCCATAATCTTTGGAAATGAGACAGCCTCAACAATGTGTTGTGAGCCACAATATTCTGCAGCACTTTTCAAAGTGGACAGATCTGAGTTTGGCCTGGTGCTTTGGCTGGTGAAAGCCTGGCAGAGAACCAGCTGTGGAGCACCTTCCACATCTGTCACTGTGTCTCTAGAAAAGCTTCCTTACCCCAGGGATCACACAGGGCTGCCCTCAGCCTGCCTGAGCACTAATCCTGCAGAACACAGTCCAGAACAAAGGGAGAGGTTTGGCACATAAGGAGCAGGGACTGAGGTCAGGTAAAAGAAAACAAGGGAACTAAGACATTTCCCATATTTTATCTGCATTTCACAGTAAAACCTTCAAAGTCTTGAAGGAAAGTGAGTAACATCTGCACTTGCCTTTGGCTCCAACATGTTAGGCATAGATACTCCTCTGTCCATTCTCATTCCAGGGACATGACCATCCGGGAGGGACTGCATCGGATACAGGCACACAGCAGACACAGAGGTTACACACACAGAGGGTAAAGGCACTCAAGTAGTGGTGAAGACAAAGGTGAATTTGCCCTGAGACTTCCCTCAAGTCTTAATTCTTAGTCTAATTATTTCAATCATTGCCATGGCTGCTGTTCACTACTCCTGTGAGGTGGGCAGAGGGATCCTTCAGTCCCCTCAGCCACCACAGCTCCTGTCCCTGCTCAGGCTGGTGACAATCCCCTCCTGAGCTGACCTGCACCACTTTCCAGGGACTGGGCACCCCAGGAGAGTGGTGGTCCCTCTCCCACCCCAGTGACCAGTGAAATTCTTCTCTAGTTCTTGCCTAGCATTAATTCAGATCCCACCCAACTGCACAGAAAGCACTCCTACACCTCTGGGCTTTCCTATTTGTAATTTACTGTATCAGCTGAGGGATATCCTTCTTTTTTTTTTGTCTCTACAATGGGTAATTTTTACTATGAACACAAACAGGGATGGGGTAAAAAGGTGCTGTTTTGACACAGGTACTAAATCTAAGGAAATAACATTTGGAGCACAATACATGGACAGCTCTGCTCCCCTCCCATAATCTTATTCTCTTTCCAATCATCAAGATTTTGATATGCCATTAACAAAATTATCCAAGTAATTAAACAATTTCTTAAATTGCCATTTCATATTGTGATTGTGCTGAGGAGCCAGGCAGACTCAAACCATTCTGAAAAAAACCTTGCAGGCAGTAATTGAAGTAAAAAGGTTTCTATTTGCAGGCACACTTCTTTCTGGCTCATCTGGGATGGCAGCACGGTAGAAAACTACTGATCAGCCATCTTGTGTGGACAGCAAATCCCAGGGTAAAATTGAGGAGTTCAAAGCTCCTGGTATGAGAGAAAATTCCCTCTGGAAGAGACTTTCTATGTGTCTCTGGGGTCAGTACTAGAGAGGCCGGAAATAAATCCACCCTCATGTGTCCAGAGAAGGCTATTACAGATAACTCATACAGGAACAGAGTGGATTTCACAGAGCAAGTCACAGAACAGGTGTGAGTTGTCTCAGCTCAGCTCTGGGGAGGTGACAAGGAGGAATCCGAGGCTGTGCCTGGCTTTTGTTGATAAGGATCTACATTGGTGATTATGCTTAAACATGCAGGAAAATCAAAGCTATTGTCTTAAGAAACCCTTCCCTGTAGCAGAAATTCAGAGTTGAACAAGGAGCTGCTTTAGGTTCTGCTGTCAGTTGATTGATGAAAACCCGTACTCTACCTGGAAATCTGAAAAGCAAAAGAGAAATCTCATCAGCTTCAGAGTCACAATCACAGGAATCAGTCACAATCTACCAGAATCCTTCTCTGTTTTCTGTTATATCTGAATCCCATCTGATTCTCTAAAGCCAGCAACATTTCTAATTTTGGACTTTGTTTGTGGAGTCAAACACTCCAAGTATTGCAGTTCTTTTCATTAACTCTCCAAGTTTTGTAACTTTCACAAATAATACTATCAATTTTTATTTGGCACTGACTGGTACCACATCCTGCTCAAAGTCATAGTGAAGATCATGAGCAGCAAGGGGGATTAGAGGGCATTATCTCCCTTTCTTCACTGGGGCACATTGTTCCAGACTGCACAGTTGATGGTAATTTTCACAGAAAAAAACTCACAAAACTCACAAAACTCAGTTCATATTCCTGATAATGCACACGTTGTTTGCCTTCCATTTGATCCAATGCTAAAGTATGAACAAGGATAAGCTCCACATAACAGATTTAGCAAAATAAACCCAACATTTTTAACAGGTATTTGAAGTGCTTTGAGTTAATTAAGTTTGCCAGAGAAAATTAACATGTACTGAGCAAATACAAAGTAATCACATCCCTAGCTTTAATATAAAACAGCTGAAATGATCAAACATCATCACATTTTTACATTTATTACTAATAGATTGCAAAAGGCTCCTCATCCTTACCTCTAACAGCACCACTCACATCCCCATAACTGTTGTACTGACCAAAGTCTGTAGAGACCGGCTGTAACAGGAAAAGAGGGACAGAGCATAAATTCACACTTCAAGACTTTACAAGAAGGTTGGTACACGGGGACAAATAAATTGCTTTAATTTTTTTACTTCCCCCACAATTTTACAATATTTCTTCCTTTGCTTTTTTGCCTTTATAACAAAGTAGTTTGTGGGAGGGGAAAATAGGTTTGTTGTGACTTCAGGTGGTTATATAAGAAACATTTATCAAACTGAAAATCCAATACAATTGATATGGAAATTAATACCATGGATAATTAAAGCCACCTTTCATGTCTCAAAATCACCATCTTCTTACCCTGTGAAGTCCATTTTTTCCATACCCAGGGAGAGAAGAGGTTTTGGAGGCTGAAGCATGTGCTGTTGAATGAGGAAGGGAAAATATTTTACTGGAAAAATCCCATGGAAACTAAAAAACTAGAGCACTTGAGGAATCAATAAAAAACTAGAACACTTCGGGAATCACCTAATACAAAATACACAGTTAAAAGAGCCAAGCAAACACACAACTGAGACACACTGACTTTAAGAAACTCAGTCCCAAACTCAACACAAACTTCCACACATTCTGTAAGTTACAAACAGCTTTATCATGCCATGGTGGCAGGCCATTAACAAGGGACACTGATTTTTCCAGGCTCAAAATCAAGGTGGTATCCCCTGGATTGAAAATAACGCTCATGGATCACCCATGGCATCTGCTTTGGCATCACCCAATTCCAAAAGGGAACTAACTGATGATGGCACTGATTATCCCTGCAAAGAAGGATGGACATATCTCAAATAAAGGAGTTCTCCAACCTGTACTAAGATTAATCAAAAAATCATAAGCTTTGAGTTGAGCAGGTAGACTCTGGCCCCATAAAAATTAAAGACAGTGAGTGAGAGCCACAGGAATCCTCTCCAAGCCCAGCAAGATAACACACTGATAAAACAGGGAACCTAAGGAAATCTTAGTTTGCTTGGCAACTGCTCCAGTGGATGACTCCAGAGAGACTCATCTTGTCTCTTCTTGGCTCAAAGTAAAGCTTTCATGTTACAATGGCTGGTGAATGAAGACAGTAAAATAAAACCCCCAAACCCTTCTCTGGAGATGTGAGAAGGCCACAGCCATACGTCAAAATGTGCAATGAGGCAAAGAATCTAAGTCACTAATCTAAGTTAGCTTTTGTGCTTTTGCTTTGGAACAAAATACACCCAATTAAAATGTCAGCCCAGGTCAAAACACTGGCTGTGTTTGGAATATGCAGCCCCACTGGTCAATAATGCTGAATATCTTTTCCTGGGAGAAGATACTAAGGAGGGACAGGAACCACCAGTGTAAGCAAAATGTGTTGCTGTAATTTAATAACCCGGCCTATTAGTGTGTGTGATGCCAGAGTCACTGAACACTTCATCGCACTTTGTATCTATATTAAAGCAGCTCTCTCCTCAAAATTGCCTGAAAATCCTCAGCCTCATATTTCTTTTAATTAAAAAAACAACCACAACAGTCCTCCCCTCACAAAATCAGGTGATAAATCAGGCCACTTTTTCAGGGCATATCACCACATAAACACGTATCAAGCAGCTTTCCCAGCTGTCTCTCTTCTGGGACACTACTTGATAAGTGTATTCTACTTGGTGTGTGCATTCTGTGGTGTTTATACCCGTTATTCATGATTATTGCCTCCATGAATTACCTGGAGAATCGTAACGACTGGCAGAAAGGGCTGACCTACCGCGACTCTCCTTTTCCATCTCTTCCTTCAATATTAACTGCCCCAGACCAGAGTTGAGCTACAAATGGCAATTTAAAAAAAAACAAAAACATATCAATAAAATAAAGCTGAGCAAGACAGTGGTAGGATTTGCTTACAGAAAGCAAAGGGGCACTTTTTGGATGGTGCTCAGAAACAGCATGAGGACAAGCTTATAACCACCTTCATGAGCTGCTCCTCCTGCAGCTGCCGGCGTCTCTGCAGCTCCTCATCATCTTCCTCCCTTCCACTTGATCTGCGTCTCATGTCAGCTCCTGCTTCCACAAAACCACAGCACAGAGAGAGCTTTGTGCATCAGTTCAACGGCAGCTCCAAGATTTCAATGCTAGTTCACAGAACTGGTCAGTTTGATTTGCTGAATAAACAAAGCAGTATTTCCTTGCAAAGTCAAAAGACTTTTTCAAAATTCCTTCTTAATAAAACTCACTTGGGTAGCCTGTTCTGTGCTTATCAGGCTGGTTATAAACTAAAAAGAACTTAAACTACACACAAGTTCCAAACCAAGCAATAGTCCTCAATACAAAAGTCATGATTGACCCTAATAGAGGAAGGAGCTCACATTGCTAGTTCTGGAAACATGGGTTCAATAACAGCAGCAACTGACCACAGCTGAAAACCTAAAGTCTGATTTACATTTACTCTTTTATCTAGGCCCAGAGAAGCATTAACAGAATCTGAATTAACATTTCAAATGGAAAATTAAACTACATTATTCTCCTAAATAAACATTCATATTTAAAATAAACAAAGCATTGGTTTTAGTCTAAAATGAAGTCAATTAATTTGATCCATTGGATAGAGCTAAAATAGACTAAGGAATTAAAATGTAGAACACTTGTAGGCACAAGTGTTCTACATTTTAATTCCTTAGTTTTTATTGAATAATTTTTATTTCTAATAAATGATCCAGTCTGCATGCCAGGACAATTCCATGAACAGACAGGATGTACTGTTGCTGTAAGCATTTAGACAGCAGTTCTATTTTTTTCTGCACAGGGCTTTATCTGATACAGTTATTTACCAACACTGTGCTAGACAAACTCAGGGTTTAAAGTATGTAAACATTTCAAGTATGCAGATGACAGAGCTTCAAGTATATTGATGTTATTCCTGTGACTCAGGGACTCTACATGTTTTCAGGTTGCAATCCCAACTAAAGGACATTTTCAAAAAGCTGCTGCTGCATGTGCAGCCCCTTCAGTTGGTCTCTGATCTCTCACCCTGTGTCTTCTCTCCCAAAACTCCTGTGAAGATCCCACTGTTAAGAAAGCCATACATTCCCTCACAGAGACCTGAATCAAGCAACACCTCAGTGGTTCAGACATAACTTCAGAAATGAACCTAGGCTAGATTGCCTATTTTATGCTACAGGGGTTAATAAAAACTCAACAGAGGGAAAAAATACAAAGAAAAAAATTTAAATTGATGATGCATATGAATTAAAGAAAAGAAAATAAGATATATGTGGTGCTACAACACAAAAGAAAAATACAAAGTCTGTAGAAACAGTAATTCTGAAAATCAGGAATTATTTAGTCTGGTAATTGTTCCAATTCAGCTGTTGTTTCTTGCCATGAAATTAGTCATGTGGTTGGAAACAATCATGTTTTTTGTGGAATTTTTGCTATTAGCTTAGGACTAAAAGATTAAATAGAATAACTGAGAGAAGTTAGGATTGTGTGACACACCACACTTTTTAAGTTACTGCACCAGAATTCAAAAATTTGCTTGTGGGTTAATATCAGTGTGATCAATCTCAAAGTCCTTTAGCAAAGCCTCTTCTACTCAGTGCAATTCAACAGTTTTAGACTCAGACACTCAGGGGTCTCACAAGGAGAGCTACACTTTGTGGTGAGCATCAGGTGGACACCACCTTTCCTCCACCTTTTTGCAGCTGCCCTGTGCGTGTGCCCCAGTCAGCAGTACCTTTGGAGCTGCAGAGATGAATGGTTTGTGTTTCCATACCTATGGCAGCCAGGGAGGGAGGGCCTGGCCAGTGGTCAGTCTCAATCTTTGGTATCTCGTTGGGTGCTGGTGCATGGGCTGCTGGAAACTTGGAGGACTTGATGATATCCTCGGAGGACTTGCTCTGTGCTGCCAAGGCAGCTGCATCTAGATGGCAATCAGGGAACTTAGCTATGTAATCAGCTGGAGCAGCACAAAGTCAGCCTTATTTTGGCAAAATGTTATACTTTACAAGAAGTTAGTTTTCAAAAGCAAACATTTTCATGTTTTGCTTTTCCAATTGCAGATTGAAGCAAAGCAATGCCTTTTTCTTGCCAACAGACTGGAATCAAACCTTCCTCTCCTCCCGCATCCCCACCCCAAAGATAACCCCATATCAGCTTTGGATTTTACTAGGGTTTCACAGTGTAAGAATGATTATGCAAGAGTGAGAAAATGCAGCCTAGCAGTATTTGCCAATATCTCCTGAGGACAGCTGATTATTTATGAAGATGAACTCAGATTTATGTACTAGTAAGTTTTCCCTCTAGGGGAAGCAAACTAATAGATCAGAGTAACAGCACAAATCCTAACATTACTGGTGCTAATTATTTCATCTGTGAAAAGCTGCAAAACAAACAAGTAAAGAAACCTGAAACAAATATATTTCACTAGGGGATTTTTTTCGTGCTGCATGCCCTTGCTTAGAGCATGCAGTAGTAGTAAAAGCAGATATGAAATAATTAATGAATACTGAACTCCATTAAGATCGACTTGGCAGGGCAAGGCACTTGCAAAGCAATGAACCTCACCGACAAACAGCTTGGTAGTGGGGCTTCCACTTTAATTCCATTTTAAGCCAAAGCCTTGTAAAAGCATGTGAGGATATGCATTATGGTTTTCTCTTCTTGACAGTAAAAAATATTTTAAAAAATCATCTAATAGGATTCAGTGTACATTCAACCCAACCTTAACTAACTCTGAGCTGGAAAATGTGTTAGCTCAAATCACCTTCGCTTATATGAGGCTATTCTATCAGTAGCAACAGTTCCAGAATTTTCTTTCCTTTTTTTTTTTTTTTTAACAGAAAGATATTTTTAAACAAAGTGATGCACTGTGTTGCTCCTCCAACACATTCCAGGTAGTTAAGCAACATCAGTGTTAGATATCATTGGGAATTCTGAGCAGCTGATGATTGAAAAACTCTAAGCATAACTGCAGGCATGGAGGGAGCTGGTCAGAGTTTACAAAAGCATGACTTCAAACAGTACTTACGTATTAGAATTGGTGATGTCAGTGGTTAAACATTCACATGTTAATGGGAGGTGAGGAGATACATTAAAACCATAAAAATAAACAGAAAAAATGTTAAGACTTTTTTTCAAAATGAGCTTAAGGTTTGAAACTTAAAAAAGAAAGAAAGGAAGACCCTGATGTGATAGCAGAGCAGTGTAATCTGCAGTGCTCATTCCTGACTACAGAATGCACTTGTGGGCTTTCCTGCTCACCCCAGCTCACTGGCTCTCAGCCAGCTGTTCATCTAAGCCCTGCAGTGCTGCTGATTTGCTACTTAACCCTAAATACATTTCACTGGATAAAACATCTGCAAAGGGATGAAAATTCAGACTCTACAAATAGGAGTAATCTGTCTTTCACTGAGGTAAATAAAAGCCATCTCCTATGCACAGCTGTCTGTTCACAGCAGGAGGGAAGAGTGAACACACTCCTTTATGATGATTCCTTTATAATATTCCTTATAAGAGTTAACACACTCCTTCATGAAGATTCTTTATAATGTTCCTTGTAAGAGTGAACACACTCCCTTGAAATGCAGCTTTCCCCTGTGGGACTAAAGACAGGCAAGGCTGTGGGCTTCTGCCATCATTGTCATTTCAGACTTGCTATGACAACACCAACACCAGAAAGCTCAGAGCACTCACACTGCTGTCCAACTCAGAACCCAAACACCTGGAAAAACAAGTACAGCAAACTACCTGAGCTGCATCACATGGCTGAGAGTCAAATTAGCCCTGTCACTGATAAGTCACCTATAATATCTTCACTAATTAAAGATTCTTATTTAAAACCACATTAAAGGTACATTTGGAATTCCAGTCTGATTATAGCATCTCCATCTTTGCTGCAGAAAGAAATTATTGTACACAAAATGACTTCACAAAATAGGGATATTTTGTGAAGTCACTGTCAGAGATCTGTCTGCTGTTAATTCTTTTAACATGACCAGTACCTGTACTCTTAAAATAAAAGCTTAAAGAAGAGAAATGCTGGAAGGTATCATAATGCAAACAGCAAAATCTCAGCTAATAGCAATTTTGCCATTAATATCCACACGGCAACATTAACCATATAATCCAAATGAAACAACAGGCTTTAAAACAGCATCACTTTCCAGGACATGCCATTACAGCCATTTCAAGCTTGAACTACTAAATTTTTATGCTTGCAAAGCAAAAACTGAATGCTTTTCACAAACTGCACATTTTTAAATTCAGTTGACACTCCAATTTTGAAATAAAAAGGGAAAGGTCATTTACCGTGTTGTTTGTAGATGGGCGGTTTCCTGTAAATGTTGACGCCTTGATCTGTGACATTAAGAAACAGAAAAAAGGGAATGTGAAAACTACTTCAGTTGTACATAAAGATAACTCAACCACTAAAGCAATAGATAGACCAAATCAAGGATGTAGCACAAGAAAAAGCCAGAAAACTATTTCTAGTATTATACAAAACCAGATTATTTAAAGAAAAGAAAACATAGGAACAAGTGAAAAGTCAAAGACATGTGGTATGAAGTCCTTTGGAGCTGATTCTGTAACATGTGTATGCATCAACTCATGAACCATCAATTTTGAAGTGGGATAAAAGAGAAGAAATGTAAGCAGGCAAGACATTTCAATGGTGAAGATACAAGCCATTTGGGGAAAACTACCCCGAATAACTTCTGTGGAAAATTGTGCTTCAGTCAGAACAGCTCAATTTCCTTTCCAACTGACTGGCTGGATTGAACAGAGGAGAATGCAGTGAGCCTACAATTCACTTCAAAACCCAGAGAACAAAATAGCCACCTAGGACACTGCTTTGAACAGGCAACAACAGCCACACTTCAGTAAGTGAAAGGAATTCTTTATGCAGTGTTCACTGATATGCTACTAATTCTCAAACCATAGGGACAGATTTTCTTTTCTTTTTTCTGTAATTTTTTTATATGAGGCCCACCATATTGCATATTACCTATGTAAATCAGAATAAAAACACTTCCCAGAAGTCTAAAGCAGTAAAATCTACAGCATGTCTAAATGATACCATATTTTTCCAAATAATAATCTAGGACAGGAACCATTTTGTTCTAAACTACCTTCCCACCCCAGCCAACATTTCATGTATTCAGCACAGCTACAAGTACAAAAGCTAATCCAAAATCAGCACTACAGTGCAAAAATGTGCCAAAATCTTATTAGAAGAGCAAATTGAACTACAGGGAGCTAGAAAATTAATGTCAGAAACCCATTTTGCTACTTTATGCTGCCTGAAAAAAGTTTTCAGTTACATTAGAGTGAAAGATGAAAAGGAATTTCAGAAACACATGTGCTGTATCACAGATCCAATTAAAGTGTTACAGGAGACAACTTTGCCTTTGGTGTTAAGGAAAGTTAAACTTAAAAATCTATTGAAACAGAGGCAAATCTTACTCTGCAGAACCCTACATCCTTAAACAAACAGGCAAACTCATTGCACAGAAAGGCTGTGGTACTTCATTCCTGTGTGGGATCTGTTATGGCCACTTGAGCAGCAAACAGGTAGGAACATTTCATGCAGTCCTTCTGCACACACATGGACCCAGAGAGCTGCAGGGAGGATGGGAGCACAGCTCCTTCCGTGGCTGCACGGCCCCAGCTCGAGGAGAGCTCCCACACCATGCTCCAGGTCACTTCTCACAGCTATTCATGCAATTAGGCTTGAGTTTAGTGAGGCACCGAGAGCCAGGTGAGCTTAAGTGGTTAAAAGAGCCAACCTCAGCCAAGCCAGGTCACCCTGACTTAAAGGGGGGTGCACAAACTGTTTATCTGCCAGATTTGAGGAGAGGAGGAAGGGCAGTAACCTCTGGCAGTGAGGAGGAACACCAGGCTGAAGGGAACCTGAAAGTAACTGGATAGAACAAGGCTTTCAGCTAGTGCTGAGGCAGCCAGAGGCTGTCCAAACCCCAGGGACACACAGCTCTTCCCATCAAAATCCAAGACACACGGTCTTCTCAGGTGCTGGAACAACTGTGGAGCTCACTTCAAAACAGACACTGCTCTCTGTAGGAAGGACATCCTAATGCACACATATCCTTGTGGATCTGCAGGACTCTCTGAGAGCCATTGCACAGAACAAAAAAACAACCTCACCTGCTTTAAAAAGAAAGGGACACTAAACTAGAATTGCTGTGTTCAAAACTGAAACAAGCCACAACAATCTGAATGAACAATAAATGTAATGGCTCACTGGCCACCTCTTTTCTGCATGTAACTCAAAACCAATTCCTCTGAAATTAGCAGACCTATGCTGGTGCAAATGGGAGAAAAACCGAGCCCAACATAATTCATGTACAGCTCACAGGCCATCAAAAAACCCTGAAAAAATGAAGCATTCTAAGAGTGAAACACCTGACCAAGAGAATAGGTAAAAATCCCAAAAATCACAATAAACCCCTACATTCCTTAAGGCACTACCCCTCTCAGCAAGGCCAGAAGCAGTTCCAAATGCTGAGGGTGCAACCCATGGCAAACGGTGTGAAAGGATGGAGACAAGACAGGAGTTACAAAGGCTACATTCTACACTGTGACAGGACAGCGAGACACACACAGTGCCAGCTCCTACCTGGAACATGGAAATGTTTAGGGGCCTGAGCGTAAGTTGGAGTGAGAGGGCGACTGTCAGGCCGATAGGGGACAGGGGAGTTCCGACCGCTGGACGGCTCATTGCCTCCAATGAAAGAATGGAGAAAACAAAATGAGAAGAGGGAGAGCAACAATAAAAAAAAAATTAAAAATAAAAAAAAAAGGCAAGCCCAATCAAACCCAAACAAAACTGGTGGAATCAAAACCTCCAGGGAGAAAAGAAGTTGAACCAAAAGTATAAATACAAACAATAAGGAGAGGTGGTAGTAGCCCTGGTGACTTTTTTCCCCCCCCCCCGATATTCCTGCAGAGACAAAAAATTCTTGTTCAGGCTGGAGTTGAGGTTTGAGCAGCTCAGACTCATTCTGACGGCATGCAGGCAGGAGCTGTGTGCTTGTAGCTGGTGATTAGATGGGCAGGTCAGAAAAGAAGAATGGAAGGTTACTTGGCAATGATTTTTTAGTACAAAGATTGATATTTGGAATTAAAAGGCGCAAACACGGAGCAGAGTAGTTGATATGCAAACCCAAAGCAGAAAGAAGCAGATGCTGGCAGTTACTACAGTTCACTAAACCAAAAGTCTACAGAAACCAGAAACAGAAAATAGCTGTTAGGTCACTTGGTCCATATCAAAAGGCATAACTGTTCCACAAACACTCTTTCATTGGTTTAGGAAAATTCTGATATGGCAAAATAATTTGTAAAGCAGTGCAGCCCATCTGCTGGCTGTATACACTTTGTTCGTGCCACTCCAAATCTCTATCAATGCCAAATTTGGTTCTGATGATAATACTTCACCACTGCTAATTTAGAAAAGCTGAATCTAGGACTATAAATCTCATCTCTAGTTTGCACACACAGTTTGTGCCATTTGTAGGATTACTCCTACTGGGGCTACCCCTCTGCCTCCTGACAATGCAGCACAGCAATCCAACAGCCCTGAAAGTTTCTGTGCCTTGTCAGGGAGTCAGGGCTGCTGCACAACCACGAGGGTGGACCCCAAGTATCAAGGCTTAACAGCCAGATATCCATTCACATCTCTGTGTGTGTGCCTTGAAAGAATGCAGCTGCCTCTTTTATTGTACCATTCTTCAAACTAGAGCAAACTTGCACAAAGAAAAACCATCTTCACAGGTGCTTATTTCACATGGGTGGGGGTGACCCCAGCAGTGAAAAGTAGGGGAACATCAAATCCTTTCCATTTTTAAAGTATGCACAAGGGTTTAAAAACCCCTAGAAATGTTGGTTAAAAAAGAAGGGGAAAAAATGGAGGGCAGAGGAGGGAATGCTAACAAATACAGAAGGCTATAAAACATAGGAAAAAAAAATTTCAAGTCCGTTTCCTATGTCCTGTTAGAGGACCCAAAACCTTAAGACTCAGCACACTATTTATCTATTTGGAGTGGGGAAATAGGTGTGGGAGAAGGAAAAAAGAAGTTTTCTTTACAATTTATACATTAAATCCTCTTCTACTTGAACAGTCATCTACCAATCTAAAAGTCACTAAAGGAGAAAAAAAAAGCTCTTTTACAAACCTTGCTGAGATCTGCCCCAGAGGCTTCAGCCAGTATACAAGTTAACCCACTGCATATGAATGCCTTAAAAATTGCATGCACAGTTCAGGGGGCTTGGCTATACAAAATTTCTCCAGAAGAATGCATGAACAAAATTCTGACATTTCAGCCCTAAATGACATGATGCTCTCTCAACCACATGTGTTCATGGTGGTTTTCTATTCTTGGTGCAGTGATGCTGAACTTCTGGCTGGGTAACAGTAAGGGCTACCTCTGAAAAGCAGCACGAATGATTAGTTAAACATTATTGTTTATCTCAATCTATGGCCCTTTACTTAGCAATGCCAATATTGTGTTCTACTTCTCCACCCTTTGAGATATTGTGATGGTGAAACACTTCACTTGATTTTACTCAGGTCTCTTGATTCTACTGAGAAATTATGAGTTACTTTTCATCAAAATCATTGCTTTGTAAGGGAAAAACCCATCAATATTAATATGTCTTGAGATACAGTTAGTTGTTAGAGAACCTGTCACTGCCTTTTTGCTTTCTTTGACAATTATACTCAATGGCAGAAAAAAAACAAAAGGGATTTACTGACCTGTGGACTTGTCTCAATAGAGGAGTCACAAATACATTTCACCCATTGGGAACTGCTAGACTACATGTGTGCATGTTCAATTTGCAACGCTTCTATCACCAACACTACAAATACAGGGAGGAAACCCTTAGACCCTTCTCTACCTCTAGACCCAGATAAGGGTGCTCACACCCATAAATGTATGCTGGCTGGTCTTGCATCAGGGACACAGATAATTTGTTCAGAGAGAACTGGACACGTTGTACAATGCACCCAGCACCAGGCAGACAGTTACTGGGGTATCACCCTGAAGGTGATGCTTTACAGATGCCTCTGCTGGCTTCTGTTTCCTGTTGTACCTAATGATTCCTGCTAGTAGCAACAAATAACTCCCCTTCACACTTCCTAGGATGGCAGCCTCATTGCCTCCAATCTGTTCCAGAAGGAATGGTATATCCACTTAGATTCCCATTAGGCCATCCCTGAGGAGCCCACTCTCATAACGAGGCTTAAGTGCTTGGGATGCAGCTGCAAAACCACCCACAATTTATGGAAGCAATGCCAACATCTGCAGAATGTGCACATGCACAGAGGAAAGCAGAGCTCCTGGCTGCCTCTACCTGTCTCCCAGGGCCTCATGGCCAGCCTGCTTGCAGCTTTACATAAAAACCCATTACATCTGGGTTCCCTGCCTGCACAGAAATGGCTCTTACTGTTGCAGATATGCTGTAACTACTCTTAACTCCCCAAAGCAACAAGAGCACTCCAGTTCACCAACACTGTAGAAAGAACTAATTCTCACACCCTTGTCATGAAGTTGAATATGTCTGTGTGTAGGTGGAGGAATGTTAAAGAGATAATGGAAGAAGCTTAATGTAAAAATCAATCACTGCAGCACAGCAAAAGGGAAATTCAGAGGTTTTTTTAACTTTCATTCTCTTTGCTCCATCAGGTAGTTGTTTTCTATAGCTGAATTTGTTAGGCAAGCTGCCCTAACAGCCAGGAATAGAATTGCTTGCCCACACACAGCCCAGTGTAATGCAGGTCCCTGCTGCCTTCTGAAGTGCTCACCACTGGGCTCACTGTGGGATTCACGAGCTCAGCTCACAGAATCAGGCCAAAAAACCCATATGCAATCAACACTGAGCCTTCTGTCAACCTGCAACCAACACTGAGCCTTCTGTCAGGTTCCAGTTTAGTTGCTCTACTTCTGAGTAGATATGGTAAAACAAGCTCAGCAGCACCTGAAACCCTTACTCCTGTTCAGGTTTTGTCAAACTATCATGCATCTTCTTGTCCAGATGTGTAGCCTTTATTTCACACACAAAACTGAAAATTATTGAAAAGCCAATACACAACTGTCTTCCAGACCAAAACTTTCACCTGCATCCACAAAACCCTGGAAACAGTCACCAGGTACAGAGAGCATTTGATTTCAGAGACCTGCTTCAGGGAAGGAAAGAGGGAACCTGTGAAAACCAAGGTCCAAATTGTCTATGAAGTTTGGTAGACTCTTCATGGAGTCTAGCAAAGGAATACACATTACTTTGGAACCCTTTTACATGGAAATCTTATGGGGGCTTTGCAATATTCTTGAATGCCTCTGAAAAATTCTAGGCATGCAAGATGAAATCCTGGCTCTCAATGAGGGTTTTGTCTCTGATTTCAGAAGGGTCAAGGTTTCTTTCATTCGTGGACTTGTTTTGATTCTTTCATAGCAAAGACAGTGCTTTATTGAGACAAGACCAAATTCAATGGAGAGTCCAAATTAGATTAAATGAAGTCTAAGCTGATGTATATTACACACTCTTCCAGCTTTTTCAACATATACGTTACATCAACAAACTCTCACTCTAAGGCATCTTTAGCCCCTTTCACTCCTCCAATTTCTTTACTTTTGGCTGTGTTTATGAGGTTTAATCAGTAAGCTTCTTTAAGCCTTATGTTGTATGAAAACACACTGAAACTGGTCTAAATGTCTTCTTTTCTGGCCTGAGTATACAAAATAACACAGGTGTAATGTGCCATATGACACTTCAATTATTAGGCTACTGGGAAATCATGCCCCTTTACCAAAGCAGTTTTGACATGATCTGTATTTTCTGACTCCCAAAGGGAAAAACCCCGTAAGTTATTGTTTTGTGAAATCTTTCTTACAAACCAACATCAAGGTCACCTTCTTGCTAAAAGTACAAGTGAGAAAGGCTGAGCCACTCAAAAGATCACATGGTACCTCTTCTGTCACAGTGCTACAAATTTGAGCTTTCAGCAGCTTGGCTGAGTTATGACACATAAATGCTGTCCAGGCCTTCTGAAAAGTGAGGATTCCTACAACATCCTTCAGGACATACCTGATAAAAACCATCCTCCCCCTCTCTGTCTACAGCACTTGCAATCCCACTTGGCCTTCTCTAACAATAACTCAGAAAGATACCTGACCTACATGCCAAGGTGATTCTTTGCAATCTGAAAACAATAAGCATGGATTTCCAATAGTTCTTCTCATTTATCTGTTGAAGAAGCAGTTTTCTCAACAGAAAAAGAATGAAAATGCCACCTGAAAGAGTGTGAGCATTTATTTGGATTTACAGCAAAGAAATGTTGAAATTGCAAGGACTATGAATTAACTGCATGCTGAAATGAGCAGTATAGCTATTTTTAAGGGTCCCAATCTTTTTAAGTGAGATTTTTTTAAAAAATAGAGACATAGTAGAAAAGTGGACAGTGAAGACTATCAAAAATCATCTTAAAAACAGCAAGAGTAAAATTAGTGGTGGTGATCTGAATGCTTAAAGAGCTATGATGTTGAGATCTATCAGCATTTCTTGAAACTTCCTAGCAACAATTTTCTTGCAACTGCTTTTGATTATCTCCAGTTTATGAATATCTATATTAATATTAATATCTATATTAATTATCTCCAGTTTATGAATATCTATATTAATTAATCAATGGTGCCAGATTTGAATCTATGTTCAATTTATTCAGCTTTGTCTTTCTGAGCTCTTGTAGGTGATATAAGCTATGACCTTCTCCCCCAAAACAGAAGAGATGGCCCAGCCAAGTAATCCAATAAAACTCAAAGTAAAACATTCACAAAAAGCAAGAAACAAAACTAAAAGCTTACTGAGCTAAATGAGTCCCTTGAAGGGACACAGTGAAAGAAGAATCCTTCTCCAAATCAAACCATGGAAAATAAAAGATTGAAAAAAGATCAGCTCCTCAAACAATGTAAATCTTTGCAGTGCTACTGCCTGCAGCAGAGCCTGCTGATTTGCGTTAGTTGAGGAGAGGCCTAGAGATTTTAATTTTATTTTGTTGGGCCCTAATTATTGCCAAGGTGAATAACAAAGATTAAGTTCCTTTTTGTAATTGATCCTTATATAATCTCTTTTTTTCCCTTCTTCATAGTTTTGATCACCTTGCCCCCATTCAGGCATTGCTGTAATCAAATTTTCACTGCATGTTTTAAGAATGGGGCAGTAATAATTAAATTTGATAAACAAACTAACCAAATTTTCACTGCATATTTCAAGAATGGGGCAGTAATAATTAAATTTGGTAAACTAACTAAACAAATTTTCACTGCACGTTTTAAGAATGGGGGAGTAATAATTAAATTTGATAAACAAACTAACCAAATTTTCACTGCACATTTTAAGAATGGGGCAGTAATAATTAAATTTGATAAACTAACTAACCAAATTTTCACTGCACGTTTTAAGAATGGGGCAGTAATAATTAAATTTGATAAACTAACTAACCAAATTTTCACTGCACGTTTTAAGAATGGGGCAGTAATAATTAAATTTGATAAACTACCTGCTGAAGGGATTGTTGTGTACTGCTTTAGAAAGAAGCTAAATTCGGTACATAGAGGTTCTGAATAATAAATGACAATGCTTCTCTGTGTATCTCTACCAGGTAAAAGCTTGGTGACTCTTCAACTAGGGCCCTTAGAAATGACATATTTCCTCCAAAAAAAGGACATTATGTCTATTCTAAATGTAGTTCTGAGTGCAGCAGCACATTTCGAGACATGCTCAGCTACACAGCCATTGGCAACCTCCCAGAGCCACGCCTTCACAGCTCTGCCAGAGCGCCAACAGGTCTCCAGGTGGAGGGTACTCCCTGGAGAGAGGCCTGGCTCCTTACCTTTGGCATGGGGGATGAAGTGGTGTCGGAATGGGGAGTTGGGGCGGGAGTCATGGAGCACGCGCCGCGCGCCCAGAGCCAGCAGCTCTGCGGCCACGGGCAGGCAGGGGCAGGACAGAACGGAGACAAAGAAAAGCAATAAGAGACAGGCAGGGAAGGAGGCTTCGAAGGAAGCAGGAGGAAAAAAAAGGCATTGAACAATTAGGATTCTGGAAAGAAGGAAGGAGAAAAGAAAACAACAGAACGGTTAAAGACGCACCAAAGGGCCCGTAAATGTTACGACAAAATTACAGGAAGTGTTAGAAGAGAGGCTTAGGCTTGAACTGCATGGCTAATTTAGCATAACATCATTGGCTTAATGAGCTTCTGAGCAATGCCTTGTTACCAGAAAGTAGCCTGCTACCAGCATGCAAACATCACAAACGTTGACGCTCAATTAGTTAAGAAAGCAGCTGGTTTGAAAAGCGCCTGACCAAAAAATGTCAGTCAAGAGGCATGCAAGCTGTTTTCTATTGTTTTAAGACATTCCAAAAATGCTGCCAACATCAGCTAGGGCACTAGGGGAGGAAAAGGCTGCAAACTTTTTCAGAATTTGTAGCACTTGGTTTTTGAAGAACTTTATCCTGACAACGTCAGTACAGCAGTTCACTTCTCTCTCAAGGGCTAGCTGGGAGCAAAAGAGAAGTGATCTGGGGCCACTGGGTGTATTCAGAGAGAAATCATTCTTGCAAAATAATATGGTGAAAAGAATTGCCATTAGGAGGAAAAAATATATATGTTTGTGCTATTATTCAATAAATAATTACTGTAGGAAAATTATTAAAGTAGCTTCAACAATTACCCCAAAACGAGGTAGGAAACATCAAATGACAAATATACAGAATTACTTCTGTGTCATATGCGGATCAGTAACAGGTGAGCCCAAGATGAGATCATCTGAACAGAGATAAGTTTGAACAAATATCTCTTCAGAGAACCCTTCAGGCTGTGGACTTTGGAAGATTTTACATTGGCTCACAAGTCTGGCTTGGGCCCATCTGCCCATCACAAGAGTTACATAAACAGAGATTGCTTCTGGGGAAGGCCTTTGACTGAACACAGACAGTAAAACTCAACCACAGTCAAGTCTGGAATAGGGCCTGGATTTGTTCATATCCCTGAGACAACAGATAAAAAATGGAAAAATCCCCTCAGACATAGAGAACCAAGGGACAGAAGTTTGCAGCTTTTTCATGTTTTCAAGTCTCTTTCAGTTTCAGTTGTAACGTCATCTTAAAACACAGTCATGTTGTCAGCACCAAGTATCAGACACAATTTGCTTCTGTCCCACCTCCCTTGGGTCCCTTAAATAAGGCATTCACTGACAGACACAATTGGCTGCTTTCAGCCCACCCCCACTAGGAAATGGCTACAGCATTCAAGTTCCACAGTGGTGGCTCTATTATAAATCTTTAATTTCAAAAATGCAGCTCCTATTGCATATGGGCTTTTGGCATCCCAACTGTTCAGCTGTAATCACCAAGGATGATGAGACCATGCAATTGTATCAATTAATTTAAAAACAGATCACAAAGATTTAATTCATTACCATACACAATAAAATCAGTCTTGAAAAGTCTTCAATGAGTAGCATTTAGCCATATACATTTTTATGCATTTTGGGTGTGGATGAATAGTTCATTTTCACATCTTGCTTTTAGATACACAACCAGTAATTTTGAAGGCACTGGGAACCTGAATGACCTGTACATTTTCTTTACTGTACTGCTAAACCAGAAAATAAAGCATGTTTTCAAGTGTTCCCAGGCAATTGCCTACAGCTTTAGTTAAAAAGATACCTTCTGAGTCCATGTCTTAAAAAATGACAAGCAATTTGGAACATATGGGTGTTTTGCTTCTGAATACGCGATTCTATGGCTGCACCAAGCTTTAAAGCAATTTTTTACAAGGGAATAAACCTAAATTACTAACTTCTGTATAATCAAGCCATAATTTTTGTTTCCAATATGTGATACTTTTCCCAAATTCCAGAATGAACTTTGTAATTCACTGCTGCAAATTTTTGCTTGCTTTCAGAAACATACAAATATTTTTAAAAGAATTGATTGGAAACAAAACCAGAAGATGCATATTTATGATGCAAAAAACAGCCTAGTGCAAAAGACTACGTCAATCCAGAACAAAATACCAGGTAGAAAACGAGACATTAAAATACACAACAATTTTTCAATCCGAAACTTCCACTTCTAAGAGAAAGAAGTGCTTCACTGCACCATTGAGTGGCATAATAAAGAAACAATATTTTTGCATGGATCTGCAATGCAGTTGGCCTTACCAGGTCTGTGGAAGTGCTGGGGGGAGCGTGACATGGTGGGGGTGTAGCTGTGGCGGCTGTACACGGGAGAGTTGATGGAGCCCTGGCTGGTGGACCTGTGAATCATGCGGTCCCGAACGTCCTGGTAGCCCTGCAGGACAGAGGCAGCCACTGGTAAATGGAAATGCACAGAACACATTTTTAGCAGCACTTAAGTTCTGTGGATCTGAAGGCATCAGCAGAAGCGACTGAAATAGCAACATCCCTTAAGCTTTCAACCTACTTCATTAGCACTGCTCTCCAAGGATCTGCTCCAACCCATTTTTACAGTCAGAATTCAGTCGTGGAAGAGTTGGAACCTGCACTTTCTATTAAGCTCTGTAACAATCCTAGATTTGCCCATGTTCCCTGACCCCATAATGGAAGCTGCATCCAGAGCATGTATGTCCTGCAGTGTCCTGCACAAGACACATCAACTGGCCATCAGCAAGCCAATGGAGCTTTGGAGACCAGCAAGAATTCAAGAGCTGCAGCACAGAGCTCTCTGTGGATAAACTGACCATGTGTCACCAGCTGTATCAGCAGGTATTTATATCCAAATCAGATTCCCCATGCATCTGAAAACATGACACCTTGTACAGCAAAATTCAGTTTACTTGCTTTCCTGGGGGTACAAAAGCCAATAAAAGAAACAAACAAAAAAACCAAAAAACAAAGTACACCCTCACCCCCACCCTTCCATGAAGCAAACTAAACCAAGACAAAAGGGAAAGGACTGATGAATGCATGAAGATTTACAAGAAATTTACAGCCCCTTTATTTTTAACTAGTAGCAATAAGTGCAGCTTTTATGTTGCAAATAAGCAATAGGATAATGCAATGATAATGATTCCGCAAGGGCATCGATTGTATCCTGACAAATGACTCCCCAACTCTTCCATATAATTAAGATGTTCAAACTCACTCCTCTGGCAAAGCAAAACCAAACCAGACCATAGTTATGTTTTCTGCAAGAGAAAACTGCAAATGTTTCAGCAGCAAACATGGGTTGTTATTTGGATGCTTAGAGCAGCATTT
Organism: Zonotrichia albicollis; assembly: GCF_047830755.1. Classification (NCBI taxonomy): domain Eukaryota; kingdom Metazoa; phylum Chordata; class Aves; order Passeriformes; family Passerellidae; genus Zonotrichia; species Zonotrichia albicollis. The sequence continues at coordinate 42,814,927 of NC_133825.1, forward strand.
TATCTGCTGTAAATCCTGCAGCTCCCGAGACCTGAATGTGCCTGTGCCACGAGGAGCAGGAATGCACCAGAAGTGACACCTGCTGGACAAAGGGCTCTGCTTTAGAGGGAGGAGCGGCAGCTTCACTTCTTGTACAATACGAGCTTCATGTTTCCTTCTTAGAAATAATTTTTGTCAAGTTTCTACATTGAGAAAACATGCCTGTGAGGCAAACACAGATGGATCTGACTGACAAGAAACCCAATGCCTGCACTGGCTCGAGGGAATGATTCTAATCACAGAAGGACACTGCCCCCAAAGGTTCCACCAAACTTACTTCTGCAGAAGGGGTGGGTGATAAAGTCCTTGGAGACTGCAAAGACAAAAAATAAGGTTATGAAATATCATTGCATATGCTGGACCAGAAAATGGTAATCTAAACATTGCTGCAGGTACTCTGACATATGACAGTGTTAAGTGGCAATGCAGAAATTATTGAGACCATTCCAGCACTGGAACCTGCTTTTTCCACATGGCTCAGGGACTGGTCCATAAATCATTGACGTTTAAAGTTTCTAGGAGAATCTTTTTAAGTGTGATTAATTCAGTCAAGTACCATGCAAGATCATCTCAGCCATCTAATCACTGTGGTAATTAAAACATAGCTGTAAAGATCAAAATCAGAAAGAGTTATTAATTTAACAACCATGCCTGTCATGAAATCTTTAAAATGGAAATCAAAAGTAAATAAACTTAACTCAGAGCTTTTGCATGGAAAATCAGAGTATCTTTCAGGATGAAGCATGTTTTCCCTCCAACGCACACACTCTGGCAAAAATGTGCTTCTCCCCAAGGCCTTACATTTCATACCCATGCAAAGGAGCACGTAGTTGTCATCAACATTTCTTTGATGTGACCTCCTTTAAATCTCTGTGTTGCTCCATGGTTACGTAAGGAGAACAGACAGGAATTACAAGCATGTGTATTGAAAGAACTGCATAGAGGCCAGTGGGCAGAAATATGCACAATATTATGAAAAGTTTCTGTAACACATAAGGAAACTGAGGCAAGAAATGCCTTTAGAAGAAACATATGATTATGTATATGCTGATGGTACAAACAAGAATAAAAGCTTGTAATTACCAGTTATGTGCTCTTCAACCACCAGGAAATTTGAAGCTGGGAGATCAAGATTTAATTATTTCCTTTGTGCACAAAACTTCAATATTATTTGTCATAGTAAACTGGGCAAGAGATTATGTTTTTAAATAAGACCTCAATTATAGAATGATATAGCTATTAAGATAATATCTCAGAAGCAAAACTGCTGATTCTGGTCCAACTACTACACTAATGTACAACAGCAGTAGTGTAAAAAGTATGCAGTTTCTGGTAATAAATATCCAGCTGGTAAATATCCATAAATTTTGGACTGAGAGACCATTCACTCTCATGGAGCTGGTGACACTGAAAATGCTAAGTATCCAAACAAAGCAGCAACATTTTTTACTAGATAGAGAACAACTCCTTTTCAGCAAATTTCCATAAAGCTGTTTAAAACTGCTTTTGCTACTTTCCATCAAAGTCTTGAAAATATTTTATATTCCTATTTTCCTAATTCCTATCATCTAACACCAGCAGCTGTAAAAACTTTGCTCCATCTTCCTCCATTCTCTACAAAAACTGAGAGCTAATCTAAAACTTTCAATATGAACGAAAAAAGCACATGTTGTGAGGTGCATTCTCACATTTTTCTCCTAGCAATTTATGTGTTACTCTAAATAAATGAATTTCTATAATCTGCTGGGGTTACCTGGATGCTGAGGTAATGGCTGCAGTAACAGGTAGTCACAGGAATCTAAGACTGGGAAGGCAGCCCAGAAAGTAGCATGCTGAATCCAGGTATTTTTCCTTCCATGTATTTTTACTCCATCACTAGCTGACATGGCTTTTTGGGAAATGGAAGCTCACTCTGCAGCCAATTTAGTGTTTCATCATGCACAGGTGAACTGTCAGATCTCAAATTCGAAGGCTGCCAAGGAATGTTTGCTTTTCCAGGTCTTTCAAAACCTGGTCTATCACAGAAGGCCACACTATGATCAGTTTCAAACACTGGGCAGGTGAGTGAGAAAAGCAGCTCTATCCCAGAACAGCAGGCCAGTGGAAATACAGTGAGGGCTCCAGAAGGGGAAGGGGAAAGGTAAAGAGAAGAGGAAGAGGGCTTCTTCTGACCAAACTTATATAAAAATTTCTACTGCAAAAGTCTCAATTCTCTATTCCTTTGTTATCTGAGAGTCTCCTCTAATACCTGAAGCCACATAGGTCATTTTGTCATCTAGGAAATTTCTGCTAACTTTTACAGGTATCATTCTGGATGCCACACTAATCTATTTTAGCTGTCTTTTACCTGATCTACCAGGTGGGATCCCTGCTCCATCTGGAAGCATCTATCATGTTAGAAAAAAATCCTTTTTTCATTTCATGTCTGCTTGTTTAGTGAAATGTGTTTCAGAGCATTTAGTGCTTTCAACAAACAGAATACTTGAAATAAAGGACAGAGAGGTGAAGTGCTGCTTCTCAATATATACCAAACAAAAGCTGCAGCTGAGAAAACACGGCCTCGGAGTACATCAGGCTGCTGCTTGCAAGGCAGAAGTGACAGGTCCCGAAGAACCTAAATACCTGGCAGGTTCTGGTAACTTTAACCAATTAATTTAATTAAACAATTTCCGATCTGGTTTGTGATTCCGAAGGCGGTGACAGGCGGAGCAAGCCCGCGCTCTCCGCCAGAGGGCGCCGGGACAGCGCGGGATGAGGGAGTGAGGGCGCGCTGGAGGCTGGGATCCGGCCCTGCCCTGCCCGGCCCTGCTCTGCCCTCCCCGGCCATGCCTGCCCCTGCCCGGCCCGGCCCTGCCCTGCCTTTCCTTGCCCTGCTCAACCTGGCCCTGCCCTGCCCTGCTCGGCCCTGCCCTGCCCTCCCCAGCCATGCCTGCCCCTGCTCTACCCGGCCCTGCCTTGCCCGGCCCTGCCGGGAGCGCAGCCCCAGCCGGCCCTGCTCACTGCCACGCTGTTTTCTCGCTTTCTGTGCCCCAAATCGATCGTTTTCTGACAGCCTATTCCCTAGAATTACGGTTTGTGTCCATCTCTGTGCATCTTCCCTTGTACACCCAAAAATCCTTCTTTGCTGAGACTGATTTTTTTTTTCTTTTTAAATCATGGTGAGGTGTCATAGACATATTTTCTGAAAAATCCTTTGCTTGTATTTTTCTCCTGAGAAGTTGAGAAGCCTCAGAAATGAAATGTAAATAATTATCTGCTGCTGTGGAACGTGGCAGGTGCATCTTTGACTGGTTTCATGTGGATTGTTTTTAATTAATGGCCAAGCACAGGTCCAGCTGTGGCGGGACTCTGGTCTGTCACAAGATTTTATTATCATTCCTTTCTAGCTTTCTGATGTCTCCTTTCTCTTTCTTTGGTATAGTTCTAATATATAATTTTTTTTCATATAATGTATATCATAAAATAATAAATCAGCCTCCTGAAACATAGAGTCAAAATTCTCTTCTCTCATCCTGGGGACCCTCAAACAAGACCACAGTGAGGGGCATTTCTCGTTCTTCATGCATAAACTGAGGGTCCCCTTTTACTTAACACCACCACATACACACCCTTTGCAAAGAGAATGCAGGATAAATCACTGCACAATTGAACATGTCACCTTCTTTGCTTTTTAAAGATGATGGGGACTGATGTACGTTGTACCAAGACTGCTGTCACTCGATTACCACAACACAAACACAGGGTAAGGGATCACTCCACCCCAATGGGCTTGTGTTCTCATTAGGGCAAGGGAAGGGATGAGAAACAGATACAAAGAGGTGAGGTAACTTGCCCAAGGTGACAGAAGTCAGCAGCAGCATTGGGTGAAAACCCAGGATCTTCTGAAAAGAAGGTGAGAGCCCCTCATGTTTCCAGAACAAATTTCTGTACTCACTAGAAATTCACTGAATTTAATGCTGGTGAAAATATAGTGTAAGAAAACCCCAAAGGCTTTTGCTTATTCCCAGAACAAGCATAAAAGCAGACAACTTTGACCATACTACTTTATCAGCTTCCAACATACTGCTTTGTCAGTAAGAAACTCCCCTTTAAGGATCAGCATGTAGTTCACCTTCTCTGGTGAGATTAGTTCCCCCTGTGTGACTAACAAGAGACGTGTGTTTGTAGCAGGTTTTGTGGAACAGGTCAGGCCTGTTGGAACTGGTCAGAGGTCACCAATGCTTCTCACAGTGGTTTTGAACCAGATGCTAGCTGGATTCACTACCAATATAAATTGGAGGGGAGAAATTCTGTAATGTTCTGACCTGTTAATCTCTTATTTTATTCCTGAGCTGAATTTCCAATTCATGATTTAAAAAACTATCTCTATAAAACATTTAAGAACAAAGGAGAAAAACTGATGTAGTTCTGACCTGCTGGTGGGCAGAACACTGATAAGGAAACAGATTATTAGTCACACTGAGCTGGTGATCCACAGACCACTGGTGCCTGAATGATTTACTGTAATTCTTTCTTCAACTTATCTTCATACTCAATTCAGTTACAGTCAGGTCACTGAGATTGTAGCAGTAAATCCATTTTCACGTCCATTTAGATTTGCATTCAGGAAGTCTGATTCACAGACAAACGGTATTACACAACAAAGCCTGCTCCACAGACTGCACTGGAATAATGTAAACAGTAATTGCAGCCATGAAAATTCACCTGAGAAAACTGGGGACCACCAATCTGAAAGACACCTTCACATACAAGTTTAGAAGAATAAATGACAGCATTTTCTTATTGCTGCATGATAGAAGAACTCTTACTAAATGACAGCAGGTTAAAATGTGAGGCAGGTATTTATATAACACAACCTGCTTTCCCAGGTGGAAGAGCAGTCCATACTGACACAATTTTATCCAGTATGTCTGGCAAAGTGCTCTCGTGATATATATTTCTGTGAGATAAGTATCCTGCTGCTCCTAGTCCATGGAATATCACTGTATTCCTCCTATCCTCCTGTGAATATTGGTGCTCCACAGCACAACAGCACAATGGCTTTTGCCCCACATGCCTTGCCATTCCCAAAGATTTGTTATCCATGGGAGCTATGAGGAGGCACACAAGGACAGCCTGCAGAGCTGCCCCCTGTGCTGATGTAGGTGTCTAACTCTGCAGCCCCACACGTGAGGCAGCACCCCATACCCCAGATGAGACAGACACAAAGCAGTGTGAGCAGCAGCAGCAGCCACCTCCAGCAGTGCCCATGGGAAGCAAAGCAGGCTCTGGATGCAGTGCACAGCAGAATGAGGTGCTGGTAATGGGTCATTACCTCTCCAAGACTCTGTCTCTCCTGTCTGTCCTCGTAGGCGGAGGTGTAGAATGGCTCATAAGTAATTAGGTCTGGACGTTCAATGTCATAAATGGCCTTGACTTTGGGAATGGCTGCTAAATCCTTGTAATCAAGGATTTCATTGTCTACTTTTGCCTAAAGGTCAAAGACAGAAGATAAATTAACTTACACAAATGCACTGGCAATTTCTGTTTTGCACAATTCATGATTTTGTGTATTTGTTGTCACACTGTTGCTATGGAAACCCCTTTTTGGCACCCTACATCTGGAGTGAATGCTTCTTGTTCTTCTCCAGCAGGCCTCCTCTGCAGCAGCTCACAGTGTTTTCTCTCCTCTTAGGGAAGAAAGAACATGGCATATATAGATCTAGTTACAAAAGTTTTTTTATCCCCAGTAGTGAGCTGGAAACTTCAGCTCTGCCAATGACTCATTTTGTGGCCTCAGGCAAGTATTTTCACCTTTCTGCTCTTGTTTTCCCATATGCAAAATGGGTGATAACATCAATTTAGTTTGCAGATTACAGAGATTACAAAAGGATTTCATGCTGAAGACCACAGACAGATACTCAATTTATAACTGTGCACACAAGAGGAAACAGAACTTATTGGAAGGAAATAAAAAGACAAGGAGGACTGTCAGGACTGGGTATCCAAACCACCAGATAAAATAATTACATAGCATTCATCACTCATCCTATGCCCAAGCTTCTGACTAAACCAACTACCAACTACATAGTGAAAGCATGGACTATTTTTTTTTCCACTAAGACTGCAAGGAGATCTTGACTAGTTAAAAAAGTAGAAGTAGGAAATAAATTCCCAAGTCAGCTGCACCCATTGGAGGGAGACAGAAAGAGGCCTTACATTTCGTTTAGATAACTAATATTTTTCTTTACTTACAGAAAGACTTTAAATAAATCCTCATACATGTTTATTTACCTTACAGAAATACATATATGACTATAACCGAAAGAGGATATTCAAATTGTTTTTCAACACTTCCAAAAGATACTTTATTCACAGTAGACTGCATAAGGAAACTCACATTGACTTCTGCTCTTTCTCAGTCCTAGCACCTAGTAATTTCAGATTAATATGCATTTCACAAGCTCTTTAACAACCACTGGTCTTGGCAGTTCTTAAGAAATGTCTTAAACTAGAAACAAAACCTTTCTTGCTAGAGAAGCAAGGTTTGAAATAATTGGGACATTCACTCTCTACAGACAGACTCAAACCTGTTTAGCTTTTAATTACCCGATACTAAAAAATACCTTAAACCATTTTAATCCTTAAAATATTTAGGTATATCAATATATGTTATTTCTGTAATATTTTTACCAGTTTGCTAATGAGGTGCAAATATGTCTGGATACTCTTAATCCAATATAAATTATTACAGATATTTTTGTAGACCTTGATCTAGGCTGCCATGTTGCTCCACAGACAGTGATTCTGAGCAACAATTTATTTTCGTAAGCAACAGATTATGAAATTGATATTATCCACATAATGGCAGTTCTCCAGGACATGCTTTGTCTTTTGATATATGCACTGTAAACACTTTTCATATATCAGCTTATTTTTGTGGTTGTTAAAATGCATAGAACTAGAGTTTAACTCAGGACGTGAGATTTTTAATTTTGGACCTTTTTTTCTGCATTATTATAAATGTTACTGACTGATTTCTGGGTTTTACCCTACATTTTCATCTTTATCATCTCAAGGTTGTTGATAAAATCAGTGATTTAGCATTATGCTTAATAACATTTTTTTTCCTAAATGAAAACCACTTTTCCTTTCACAACTGAAAAATCTGATTTCTGACCTGGAAGGTGTTGGATCAGATTGGTTTCTTTCAGTGTAGCTGACCCTGCTCCCCACATTTCCCAAGTGCAGAGAGCAGACCTCTCAAAAATTGTGTATGAAAGTGCACAGATCTCCTCACAAAATCCTTACAAAGCCAAATGACCCCTCTGCCCTCTATCCCTCTTCACAACACGAAGTGACATCCAAAGATTTACTGTACCTTTCCAAGAGAAATGTGACCTGGAAAAGGCCTACCCTGCTCTTGAAACCCTGCAGCTATAAAGGCTACATAGTGAAGGTTTTAACAATTTAAGCACTAAAATAAAGCATCAGTATAAAAGTGATTTATTTCAGCATGAGTAGCTCGTGTGCAAGCAAAGGCTCAGCAGTTTATTCATCAGCAGGAATACTTACATAGATAGTGTGGCCTGGAGAGCCAGGTATACTGGAACCTGGTCTGGAATAAATGCTTTCTGATGATGTTCTTGTAGGCTGAAAAACAAAAGGGAACTTTTGAGAGCAATCTGAAGCCATTAATGTTGGCAACTTTAAGTGAAGAAATCTGCATATATCTTGAAAATAACTGAATTTAAGAAAAATGTCAACACAAATGCAAGCATTCTGGCAAATTCCACAATCTTGTGAGGCAAGTGGGGTTTGGTTTTTTTTTTTTTTGGGTAAGGGAAGGAGTGGTGTGAGAGGGGAAGAGGTTTTCTAAATCATACAGTGTAAAAGACTAGACTGACAACAATAATGAACAAAATCAAACAACACCTGCAGAGACACTGTAGGAGCCATACAAAAAACCATCCAGGACAGTCCTGCTGGTCATTTTAGCAACAGGTTAGTTCACAAACCACTGTAGGGATCAGCAGTCCAGCAGACAAAACTGTTGTGAGGGGCACAGCACATGTGTAATCTCCTTCCAGCTGTTCAATCCCTGGACTTCCATTAGGAATGACATCAGCAGAACTGAATTCACCCTTCCTAAGTAAAAGGACCTGAAATTCTTGGTTTGGAACTGTTCCCTACATCTGCAGCACAACCAAGATGCAGCAGGGAAGTCAAATGTTGGTTGCAGAGTCATGATTCACCATACTGCAAAAGTCATGTTTAATGACAATGTCCTGAAAACTGAAACTCATGAGAACACTCTCATCCCTACAGAGCCAGTGTTGCTATATATAGTAGATTTTCCAACACGTTTTCAGGACTAAACAGACACTGATTCCCTGGGGGAAGTTCTGTGAGAGGAGAGAAAACAACTGATGACCTGTGGGGATCCTGAAAACCTGATGAATTTGCAAGGTATTCTATTTGATCAAAAGTCTCCCTGGTTACTGTGATGATTACTGCTAAACTTGGCACACAGCACATACACAAAGGTAGTCAAGTCAACAACATCCCAACTGAAACTGAGAAACCATCAACAATTTTTGCTCCCTAACTGACTTCAAAGAACCAAATCCCATCACAAAACTTTGTGTCAGCACAAGACTCTGATGACACCAGTGCAGTGGGATACCTTGAAGTCACTTAAAATTAAATCCTGGAAAACAGTCCTTATCTCATCAGCTTGTGACATTAGGCCCCCTGGACTAAGGGACCTTCAGGCACACCTGAAGAGAAATAAGGCTTGACAGCCTGGCTCATTGTTTCATAGGAAATACTGGATGAACACAAAAAGGCTACTGGACCTATCTTACCTCTCAGCATACATTTCCTGAAGGAGCCTTCAACTGACCCCAGAGACTTTCTACTTTTAATTTCAAAGCCAGAGAAGCTATTGGAACCATCTGTATATAAAGTGCTGAAGACTAGTCATGGATTATACAGCAGGCTTTCTCTGACTTCAATTCTGAAAATTAAATCACCACATTCTGGGAGGGTTAGAGAAACAAAAGGCTTTGAATACGTTCCACCAAAAAACGTAAGATTCAGATCAAACAGAGAGCAGATGTAGCTGTGGACTGACGAAGTCCTCTCCAGAGCATGTTTGAGAACACTTTCTCAGCTGGACCTTTACACGTTTCTTTTCTTTTCTCTCTGAGGCTGCAAATTCCTACATCTCAAAAGGGAACAGAATTTTCTCATCTGCCCTTAAGCTCCTCCCAAACCAATAAACCCAACAAGAAGCACTTGTTTCATGGAAATGTTACAAGAATTGAGCTGGAAAATCTGGCTGCTGTTGAGAAACACTTTATTCCCCCTTCCATTCTTCCATTTCACTCTGTTTGAGTGGAACACATGTAACATGTTGCTGCAGTTACTATGGAAAACAATTGTTTTCATTACAACATAGGGAACAGTATTAAGTACTTGAGGTACTTTTAGGGGTGTCTCTGTTACCTTTGGCTTTTGGCAGACATACTTTGGGAGTTTTGTCTGCTCAGTTTTCCCTGTTGTAGGAAAACAAGTGTTAGAGGCAGTTATGGCTTATTCCCATTTGGCAGGCCCTTTGGATCTTTTATAATTGCCTCAAAAACAAGAAATTCTCAGTCCTCACTCCAGCTCCTTAGTTCCATCTCTTAGTATCACTGCTGAAAACCTTTTTGTTTAAGGAAAATTCACTTGCATTTATCACTTCAGTGAATTTACCAAATAAAGTTAGACACCTTAAGTAGATTCAGCCATATCCTGGTAATAATTTCTTAGGTGCTCTTAACCCTGGAGTACAAGAGGAATTGTCAGATGGACTGGCAAGTTGTAGCACCTGTTCTTCATTTCCTCACTGTGTTTCTGTTCCAAGTTCCTCTTCACCATCCCATTAACAAGGCCATGAGCCAGGAATGACACCCTTTAAACCAGTTTTCTATTTTCTGTGTACATCGATTTTACCTTCTGCCTATTGCAAAGCTCCCCACTGCCTGGTCAGGACACCCTGCTGCCAGCCACGGCCTGAGCACACACTGCTTCTGCCCTGAGGAGCTGAATCCAAGCAGATTTGCAACTCTGAGCTCCTCCAGCAGCTCCCAGTCCTGTTCCTTGCTTATTTCTAAACACACCCTTGAAGACAGTGCATGAAAAAGGACTCGTACATCTACTCTCACCCTTTCTGCCTCACTCTGCCCTATTTCTTATTTTGAGTTACACAGGCTGTTTCCATCACAGATGGCTCTTTCCTACCCTGCTTCTTCCCATATGGTCTGGAATCCTTCACAGCTTTGCACTTTCCCCTAAAGACAATTGCATTGCACTTAAAAACAATTATGCTGCTTGCTTTAACAAACATACACCAAAGATTCCTTGATATAAGCTGTTCCTCTGACATACTTTTAGTTGCTACGGTTGGTTCCTCTCCTATGAGGCCCATAAAAGCTCCTGTTGGAAAATCTGTGACCTGGTGTGGCTTTTATTAGACTGAACGTTACACTTTGATCCCTGACCCTGTGTAACACCATTGTGACTCTGTGTGTTACACAGGTGGCAAGAGACTCTGGAGGTCAAGTTCTCTATTGATGTAACTGCACTGGGGTGTAAATTCCATCCTGGAGGGGAGCTGATCAGAGCAGAGCTAAAACAGGAATAGGGCTGGCCCTGATGTAACCTTTAACAATGGAGATCTGGAGATAACACCAGTGCATCTCTTTCACACGTTATTCAAAGAAAAAGGTGAAGAAAAAGGACACAATCTTTAATATGGATGCAATAATTTAGAGGTATTTACTTCCATCACAAGAGCCGTGTGACACTTGTTCTACACTCCCAGCAACAAAACAAGCTGCCTTACTCCTTCTACAAAGAGATATGAAACATTTTTTATATGATTGTTCTTTTCCTTGAAGGATTCAAATACAGCCTTTTATAAAGCCACCTTTGTGTAGAGAAATTTAAGGGAAATTTCTATGAAGAGCTAATCTTCTTTTTCTTTTCTGGTGGTACATGGCTTCTCCACATTTTCTTAGAGTTCAAGAGTCATCTTTTTTCCTTTCCTCTTCCACACAAATGGATGTAGCAGTACTAAATATACCAATACAGGATGTCTGTACCAAATACAGAAAGTCTATGAAGTATATGAAAAAAAAAATTAAAAAATTAAGTCAAGAAAAATTCATGCATGTCATTAAAGGAGCCAAAAGAAAAAAACAGATCACAAAGCATCTAATGTATTTGCAAAATTTCTCAGTATTTCCCACTTTATCAGAGACTTCTTATTTTTGTTTTTGTTCTTCATTCCATGCATTTACCTTCAACACAAAAGTTCTTTACCAGTTTCATTTGCAGATTGATGGAGAGAATACCAACTGCCATGCTCATCCTCTAAGGTTCATCGTGAATTGAGTGCTCAATTACCAGATCACCCATGCAGATGCCCCAAACTGATTAACTTGATATTTCACTATTAGACTACAAAGCTTAAGATGTTCATCTGCATTTACCCCTGTTTGTTATGTCATCATGCACAGTACATCATCTAAAGAAATAACTTCTTAAAAAAAAAAAGTCCCCACTAGAGCCATTCACATCATCCAGGTGCTGCTACAATGTGGTGGCTCTGGCATTCTCAAGTACAGATGTTCAGCATCATGCTCTGTAAAGACTTACAGGTGCAGGCAACCAGATCAAAACTGATCCCAAGAACATCTGGCCAAATGGATGCACTATGCTTTTACAAAGGCATCGTCACCATTTACAGTACCTGCCTTAATTTTTTGATAGAGTTCATTATGCAAGGCGGTGATAATAGCTGCAGAAGAATGAATATGTTTTCACTTAATAACATTTAACATTATAGCTTAAGAAAATTCTCTAAACCTCAGAAGCTACTTTAAGTGAAGCATATTTTAAATAAATAGAAGATTAAGATGGAATTTCTTGTCCTGAGCAGACTTAGCAACAGTAAGGGATTTGACTTTCTCAGTACAACACTTTTTACACTGACTACCTGCTCTATCAATTGCAAGATTTTACAGTTGATTAGGATTTGGAACCAGGGCTCATAAAATATGGATTTCCTATAGATTTCTGTAATTTTCAATGGCTGTGCAAGACCAACAAAGTCCCTCAATGACAGCATTCTTTGTGCCTCTCTGCTGGTTTAAGTGTACCCTTCTCTGTACAAGACTGTTTCCTTGAAATTCATGCATTCCTTATTTCTCTACACTAAATATACATCAAGACAAAACTAGTCAACAGGTTTAGTTCAAACTCACACAGACACAGATATTAATAGGTTATGACTAATTTTTCTTTCCTTTCTGGACATAAAGGCCAGAAGGGAGAATGAATTTTCAGCAAGTAATCACTGAAGATATGTTGGTACCAAACAAACTTCTACAATACTACTCATGCAAACTCAGCCTTCATCAAGAGTAAGTTAAGTTGGAAGAACAAGAAAATAAAGTGGGAAGTCCAGAACATACTGAATTCAATACAAGCTTTCAGAGAATTCAGTGGATTTCACCCTACCATTTTCTAACTGTAAATTTCATGTAGATTCAAGCCTTTGGCCCACTTTTATAGCAACAACAGGGACAGTACCTTTGTACTTTGTCTACTCTGTAGAAAAAGACTTGAAGACAAAATCTGCCTTGAGTTACACTTTGTAGAATCACCATGTAAATCTAAACAGCATTTAATACTGACCAAATTTACACAAGAGGATATTCATCTGACCCTAAGTTATTTGCACCCTACACAGTCTACAAAGCAAGAAGGAGAACACACTGTATTTTACCATGGGCTGCTCCTATTTTGCCTTGCATGTTTTTCTAATACACTGAATAGAATTTGGGTTTTTAATCCTGAAGCTCCTGGATTTCAATGCTGGAAACTCAGACTTATGTGCACTAAGCCAAATGCAAAAAGTCTACTACGTTGGCCTAAAGGATGAGTGAAATGGTCCCACAGTTTTCTGTTCTCAGATTCCAAAATTTTATTCCATAAAGCCTAGGACTGAAGAGACACTGCTGTCCTTAGGAGCACTGATAACACATCTTTGTACTGCATTTTCTTGATACACAGATCTGTAGCTAACAGAGAGAGAGGTGTTCAATAGTAGTTAGGTAACTAAACCACTGTGCAGGACAAAGGGCAAAGGGCTTGCATTAATCCCCACTGAATCACAGAACTGAATCTACTCTGCCATGAAGGATGTGAGGGGTGCTCAAACCAACACCAAGGAAATCCAGGAGCATGGACTCTGCCTGCTGCCAGCCTGCGCCAGGTCTGCACCAGGGCACTCTGACTCCATCACCAGCTGAAAACCACCTCAGGTGCACCTGCACCAGCACAGCCACACAGCCCACAGCTGACACAACCAACAAATAAACACTGCTCTGAGGGAGAAGAAATGGAATTGGGTGGTGGTTGTAGGTGCAAAACAAACTCAGTAAAATCTGAAAGAAGACAGCTACTCCAGAGTCAGGAGCACAAAAAGGACCTTGCAACTCAGATGTGAACATGCACCAGACTAGAGAGGCAAATGCTCTCAGGCAGCACATAGAATATATCCAAACCTGGGGTTTTGTTAGCATTTTCTCAACTAAAGTATTCATGGGTAGTTGGTCAATATATATATAAAAAAAATAGGAAGCAACCTAACTGATGGCTTTTTTCCCCCTAAAAACCTAAGTCATTGTTCATGGAAAACTATTTCTTTTTAACCATCACTTTAAAGTCAGATATTTTTTACCATTTTAATTTGCTTCGTATGTACACTTAATTTTTTGTTTCAGAAGGAAAACTCTCTGAAATACTGGAAGACCAATACTACAGACCCCAAAAGCTCATTGAATCTAAAATAAAACAGTTAATTGTAAGCATTTCATTAAACAAAATTAAAAAAATGTGAGAATTAACAAGCAACACTGAAACAAGTGATGCAAAATACAGCGTCAGTGCCCATGGTGGCAAGTGATAGCAGGAAAGCTGTGTGGCAGGAGTAGTAGCAAGCGCAGCAAATGACAGTAATGAGGAATCTTCTCAGTAAAGAAGATCATTATCAACACTATGAAAACACAACAGCAAACCTCTGCAGAGCGTGGCCTGCGCAGAACCAGACTCTTTGGATAAAAGAACTCAGATGAGGAATGCTGTCATGGAACACAAAAGGGAAAAATGAGTGAAAAGGAAAGCAGTTTCCCCAGTTCAGTGGTTAAGCTCTTTTTTTAATTAAGTTTTTATCATCTGCTTGTGTTATAGTTTCTGTTACTTACTGACTGCTGCAGAATCATAACAGCCAGACAGTTGTAAATAAACACCAAACTATATATTTTTGTAAGATGCATATGGTTGCTTTGTTTTCTGCTTGTTTTGTCTTTGCAAACTTCCTCAAATATCCATGGGGAAAAGATCTAAAGCAACCATTGCTTTTATGAACTCCCTCTCAGATCTTGACCAGCTCAAATGCTGATTAGTTTATATCACAATTCAGTCACTGAGAGAAAACAGAACTTGCTGAAAACTTCTGAAGTTACTTCAGTGATAAAAGGGTTTTTGTTTTGGTTTGTTCTACAGGGAAAGGAAACCCAGCAAGCAAATAGGCAATGGCACTGGCTTTTTGCAGAACCACCAGAAAATCTAGGCCTGACTCTGAATAAAAAACTAAAATTCAATCAAAGTACATATCCCAATTTAGTGCTGACACGCTCAAATAGCAGATAGTACTCCCAGTTTTGTTTGTTTCTGTACCTACCTGTTTGCTACTGTCTTCATTTAGGTCAACAGGATGAAGCACATGTCAAAGTCATCAAAGTCAACTCCAGCTGATATTAAAATAAGGTTCTGACTTTGCACCAGAGCAGACAATCTATGATGTATCATAGAAGCTAAAAATGGTGCATCTCAGCCAGCTTCAGTATGGTGCATTCATCAATGCCTTTAAAGGACCTATTAAACCTATGAAGGTCTTCTCCAGGAGCATGGTGCTGCAGGACAGCTCTGCTGTCACACTGCTCAGATGCTCCCTCAAGCTGCCTTCTTCAGCTTCACATCCTCTTCCTCACTTAGGCAATGCCTTGCAGGTGAGTGATTCCATTTATTTCCCTCACTTCAATTAAAATTAGCTGCGGGGGGAGAATACTGACAAAAAGGGAAATACTTGAAGAGGACTACAGCCATTTCCATGGGGAATGGAAACAAGCAAACTGATTTATGAGGTCAGCTGGAGAAGGCTAATAAGGGCCACAGTGTAGTCAGGAGTGCTTTGATAAAACTCCTGGGTCCAAGTGAAAGGGAGGCATTGTACTGCAACCAAGTACTACAAGGCAAAAGCATTCTGACACTTAAGCATGGCCAAAATACTGTCTTACATTCAAACCATTAAATGAGGAAGAAAATCCAGTCTGGCATCATTTTCCATTCTCTTACAAAACGTCAGGACAGGGCAATGTGTGAGAGCCGGATGGTACCTGCACTGAGGTTTGGCCATTCTAGACCACATGCCCATCTAGGGCCAGTTATGGTTTTGCCCACACTAACCCTGCTCAACAGCATTTTACCTGCACATTACCTATGAGGATAACAACTTCTCTGTGGGGGATGCTTTACAGACCAGTGTACTGGAATAAATGCTAGAGGATGTGGCTTCCTGTGAATGAGACCCACACAGAATACAACCCACAGGATGTCACAGGTATCTCCATACCAGTAACTCATAGTTTCCATATCTGAAAGATAATTTATTCATATACAGTCTCTAATATTCATATCCTGGAAAATGAGCAAAATTCTAGGGACCAACTGAGACATCAAAAAGAGAAAATTGTCCAGAGGATGAATCAGTGAATAAGGGCTCAGAATTGCCTGGTTCATGCAAAAAGCCAGGCTCTAGCATGTATCAGTGCAGCATTATTGTCACCGAGGATTTGACCCAGAAAGTTTGTCTGTATATGCTGATGTAACTCCAAGGGTAACTGTGGCTCTTTTTGGCATTCAAATCAGGACCACTTTAGGTTGAGGCTCACTTGGATGGCAAAGAAACAAGAGTTCATCTTGTCTAAATGCTGCAAATAACCACGCAGAACAGGGGAGAACTATAGAGCAATTACACAGATGTGCAAAACCACTAAAATATATGATAGCATTTGCCCTGTTCATATCTTCTCCTTAGGAGTCTCTCTCACAACAATTGAGATATGAAATGAAGTGTCTTAGATACTTGGCCACGTCTGTATGTCAGTAAATGACACTATCTTTAAGGCAGTGCACTGAGACAGGTATGTGAAGGTGGTAAGCCTAAAAATCAGAGCAATACCTCTGAAGTGCCTCCACTGTATATTCTGCCAGAGTTGTGACAGCTATGCAAAAAAAACATGGAAAAAGTCACTCTTTTAAAAACAACATTCAATTATTGTGTGTGCAAAAGGCATGGTGTGTCAGTGAGCCATGAGTTCAGCTTACCCGGAGTTTCTCCTCAGACTTAGTGGTTTGCTTACAGTCGGGATGCCAGACAGTGGAACCTGAGGGAGGACAAACACAGCTTTATTCAGGGCAAAGCAGGTGACTTCTGCTCATTGCAAGCCAGTTATTAAAGAGAATCTCTTCATTGCATCAGATGCTGAATCTGTATGAACTGAGAGTTCATTCACATTAAGGTCTAGCTCATGGGAAATACAAGGGAAACAAAAAGTATTCAAATCCTTGGTGTACCTACAGCAGCTTTGTCCTGAGGCTGTCAAAGCACTTTGCACACATTCTTAATTAAAACTCAAGCAGCCCCAATCAGCAACAGTCAGCAAGCACCAGCTGGAGGAGCTGAAAGAGAGAGGATTCCTCTGGCAGGCTGGAGGGTAAGAGCAAAGGAACTGGGCCACAGTTACCTGATCTGTTCTCCCCTTATGTACTGCCCTGCACTTAGAAAGGAATTACTGATTGTAAGTCCATTGATAAATAGGTATCATACTCAGTTACTGCAAAGTACTACTCAGATCACACCTTCCCTTATGCAAAATGCATAAGGAAAAGCAAAATTAAAAAAATTGCCAGTGCAAGAGCCAGGGCTGTGTGTGACCCAGTGGCAGTGTGTGAGAGCCCAGGATGACAGGTGGTGCACAGCTGCACGTGAGAGCCTCTCCCTGGATCCCAGCACACCAAACCTGCCATTGGCACACACAGCACTTCTACCCTGTGCCCTGGTGTGTGGCACTGGGGCTTCCACACAGCATATTCCAGCTATATATCCTACTAAAAAAGTCAAGTCCTCTACCGTTTGTTTCCCAAAATATGAGATTCTTTCTTATGCTGTAAAGTAGGAATATCCTGCTGTCCTCAAGGACTGTGTGATGTCAGGGGCATTTCCATCCCATTTCAGCTGCCCTCTGAAACAGAGTGTAAACTGTGGTCACTGCTGGAAAGCTGCTGAAGGCATTGGCCAAGATAAAACAGAGCAGAGACTAACACTGATTTTTAACACTGACTGCAGCTGCAACCAGATTCATCCTTCATTCCAGTCACCACAAAGCCAACCCAGAGCCCTGACTGTCTTCAGGGGGGAACATCACCTCTTGCCTCTGCCCACAGAGAAACCAAACAGAGCCAAGCCCAGGTCTCCTGCTGGTGACTATTAGCTCAAAAGCAGCCAGAGGAAACCCCACCCTCAGAGGACAGGAGAAGGATGTGTCAGGGGCCCTGGAGACTTTCTTCTAACATGGCTTGGTGCAGAAGTAAAGAGCAGCAGGGATCGTTTCACTGCCCAGCAGTGCACAGCACAGCCATCACCAGGAGAGGAGAGAATGCTGTGACTCTGGAGCAAGGTCTGAGGTGTCTGGCTGTGAGTCTAGGCTGAGGAAGAAGAAACTGTGCCTTTGGCAGAGGGAAGCCATCAGACACCAGGGAGAAGTGCACCGAGAGCCTTCTCTGTAAACAAACAGCAGCCTCAGAGCCAGGACCCTGCAGAGCCTGCAGGATCAGAGGGAGCTGTGCCCTGGCCAGCAGGAGGAGCAGAGTGCAGGTTATAAGGCTGTAAGTTCTTGTTAAAAGAAGTGGTCTGAGTAATACTCCTCTGAATATGACACCTCTTGCTCAAGGATGAACTAAGACTCAGAAGATTTTAGTTCAAGTCTCAAATCCAGCTCTGAGTTTCCTTCCTGTGTGGCCTTGAGAAAAATGATCCCCATTCCTCTGTATCTCACGTTAGATTAATGGCAGGAGTTGATGATCTTAGGAGTCTTCCCAAATTTAACAGTTTCTCTAACAGATTCTTTTCTGTTAAACTTTCCCTACCATCAGTGAGAAAGCTGTCACTGCATTTTGGGCAGTATTTATCACAAACTGGGACACCCTGTGGGAATGCTGAAAGTGAACAAGAAATACAGGAACCTGGATGTCATTTTCATGGTGAAACCTAGCTAAGGGTTGTAGAGTTCCTTTCAAAAAATGATAAAGAGATTTGAAAGATGGGACATTCAAAAACCCAAATCAGACAGAGTAGGATTAAAAAGTTAAATGTGCATGTTTTTTGTGATCTTGAACTCAGAGCCACCTGCATTTTGTAGATACTATTTATCCAAACTGTTTTGAAATGCTTGCAAGGGTGCAAACTCTCAAGCTGCATCACTCCTCTCTTTTACTGCTGGAAACAGCAAATTGTGATTATTTCCATTCTTAACATATGTTTGTTTGCTTACCTGGCAAACACCAACTGGCATGCTCATTTATTCAGCTTTCAACTTTGCACATACCATTATTTCAACACCAGTATCCCTCTAAGTACTGGGCAATCCTAGATCAGCCTTGTGGGGCAGCCCATAAAAGAATGTATTACCAGGAAGTCAATGGGAAAGAGAAGTTCTGGTGCTGCTTCATGTATTGGAGCAGTGCCAAGCCAGAGTGTTTCTGCCAGCATTATTCCAGCCATCCTTAACATAGAAAGCCCCAAGACAGAGAGCTTGTTTGTCCATGTTCTCTTTTTGCAGTTTCCCAACATTTCTAATACAAGTTCATGCCACAATCCTGCCAGGCTTCTCTATTATACAAAGCAATACCAAGACAGTGCTTTCCTATTCTAGGGAGTGGACAATTACAAGTGAGATGGGAGCCACCTATTTTTGTGTATTTTATCAACAACATGATTTTTGTTCTAGCTTTATTGTTGTGGTGTTGTATTTCTGTTTCAGAGAAATGCTTGGAATGCTGTTATTCTGCACCCTGGGGGCAGTGATTTGGATGGAGCCAGGATATGCATTTCAGCTGAGAGCTTTGCACAGGAAAGGCTTTTAGGTCCTCACACTTCCAAGCAGGCTGAATTCAGCAAGGAAAGCTTTGGCAGCACAGTGTGCAGCACACTCAGCAATTACAGCATTCAGCCAGAAAACATCCTGTGAACAATAAAGCAATGCACTTTGAGGTGCTCCTCCCCTGAGCAGCAGGAACATTGATTCATAACCACAGAAAGAGAGGTGCACTGAGAAGAGAACAGCAGATCAAGCTGCTGCCAGGTTTCTCTCCTCTCCCCTTTCCTACCACCTGAACTTGTCCAGGACAAACTCCAGCCTAGTTTAAGTAAAAGTGATACCTTCTGTCTTATTTTGATCTGTAGGATTTGCACCAAAACCTGCCCAATTAACCCAAAGTCCCACTCTGTGCTAGACTGGTGCAAATGGCACTAGCTGGAGGTGGCTGTTATTAATTAATGACAGCACAGGATGATTTGAAGCTCATTTTGAACTCTGCCTGTACTTTACCACACCATCATGTGAGGAAACTAAGATGTGCCAGATGCTGTAAGAGCTGCTTTCAAGTTAGTTTTTCCAATTTGCCATCAGAAAGCAGCAGCTCCCACCCAGCCCTCTTCCAGCCTCTCCTTGCTCCTGCCAACAGAGCAGCTCCACCATTTCACATCCTGCTCTGGGCACAGCTGGAATAAGATGACTGAGGTATGAGGTCAGGGAGAGATGAGAGAGAGGGACTGCAAGGAAGGACAAACTACAAAATAAAACAAGTCAGCTTCAAAGGAATGCCTCAACAATATTATCCTATTTTGGAACTCCTCCAGTAAGAACTTCTCAGGATTTCAAGAAATGGCTGTGACAACACTTTCATATTTCTTTCACTATTCTTCTACTTTTCAAGTACATCAAATTTTCTAACCTAAGTGTAATATAAAGAATCCCAACATGTATCTGCCTTTTTCACTATCATTTCTGGCTTACATAAATGGGTAGTATACATCCTTCTACCAACAGTAATACTACAGCAAGCAATAAAAATAACTTTATAGTGAGTATACCACCCTCTCAGAGAGTAGGTGGGATTCAGAACAAGGATACCTTTCCATCAAAGAAAAGAGAATATTCTTTTTTATGTGAAATGATCACAAAGAAGCCAAGCTTGGCAATAACAGGGAGTGCAAGACTCTTCACAATAAAGGAGAGATGAAAATCAGATGAACAGACAAGAAAGAGGCGGCTATAGAAAGATATATAAATGAGGTACATGGGAATAAAAAGAGATATATGACCAGATAAAAGGGAGGTAGGCAAGGGAAGAAAATATAATTAAAAACTGCAGGAGAGACTCTGTCCATGTGCATGAGAAATGAGGTCTACATGGTTTAAAGCAAATTCACTGCAGCTTCTGCAAGATTTTCCTTTGCCTTTCACAGTTTGGAGTGGAATCCAGAATAGCACAGAAACTGATCAGCAGAAATCAGGGGAAATCCCTTCACTTTGTATGGTATCTCACAGAACCATTCTGGGGATAACTATCCATGAGATGGCAAATTCAGAGGCAGCCTAATAGATTTCATCTTTTAGCAAGCACAGGCTGCCTCAGCAAGGGTGCAGAGTCCCTGCAAAGCCACAGTTATGGCCACCTAATAGAGCAGAAGGGTATCAAGTGAAAAAAGATGAGAACATTACTGAGGACAGGATGACTATAGTTCCCCTTGGACATACTACATGGGGACGGTTTATAAATTCCTGAGGTCTGTGACAGAAAAATCACAATGTCTGATTTTCTTCTTTTGCAATGGAGACATCCTTACCTTGCAGATACATTTCTTCTCCTTCTGTGAACATTTGGTTGCATCTGCTGCATCGTGCACAGCTTGGATGATAGTGCTTGTCACCTGCCTAAACAAAAACAAAAAAGGAACATGAGGGACAAATGCATTGCATTGTTTTCTGAGCATACATAATTTGCTGGCCGACCATTGCCCTTTTTCTTCTAGTTCACCTGTTTTGCTACAACCCTGCCCTCATGATGTGACAATAGCACTGAGGATGTGAGCTGTGCCATGCTGCTTCAGCCCTGAGGTCTGCCCTGTCCTCAGCAGAGGCTGCTTGGGGAAAAGCCTGTAAGAGAAAAGGCAGCACAGAACAGCCCTTCCCCTTCACACCTTCCCATTAGAGCAATCAGTGTCCTCCTGGCTAGGAGCTACATCCTAAGGTACCTGTTCTCCAGGATTTGACAAACATCTTTTTAAATCACCTACCAGTCCAAGGCAATGAATGTCACACTGCAGTTCATTTGGGTGAACATGCTGCCTCCTCATTTTGCCAATTAATGAGTTTTCAACCTGCCATTTCATTCCCCGGCCTTCTTCCCTACACTGCTGCCATGGGTATTAGTAAAAAAACCTCTCCAGAGCCACTTCTGGGACCATTAATTTAATTCCCAGATCCCTGACTTCAGAAGCTGCACCAGCACAGACAGCCTGAGCTGAATTTGAACTCCTGCTGTAAAGGTCCTAAATACCCTAGATCCTGTTACCCAAATCCAAATCCACTGAGTCATTCAGTCTCTTAAATACATTGATACCATTAATAGGTAAAGCTGATCAGATTTCAGGTCTATAAGGACAGGAAAAATCAAGGTATAAATATTAATGCGATTTCTTCTCTTCAGGAGACCAAAGCAATCAATACATTAGCTTCCCCACATCATAAACTATGCACAAAGTGTCCACATCAGGCTTTTAAATAGAAAAATTATTAATGCTAGAAAATGACCCCTCATAGTGACAAGTAAAGAATTCTAAAAGTCTTTGAATTTGTATCTGGCTTTCCAAACAAATTAACCTCAAGTCCTTTTTCACTATTTTTCCCCATCCACTGAGATGCTATATGCACAAAACAATTGTTTACTCTCTAGCTGACTTATAAAATGCCATCAAAACTATCTCCTACCTCACTGTACTTAAGACCATTAGCATTACTAAATTCAACCTTTCATTTTGTCTATTGAGGAGAATAACAACATATTTTTGGTTCACATATGACATTCATTACACAGGCTTTTTATTTAAACACAGACATACACACACACACACACACACAGAGACATACATACATATATATGTATATTAGATGATGAAGTACATGGATTAAAGTACCTGACAGCTACCAGAAAATCAGCTCTACCACCCAGCTCTACAGCCAAAGCTGCACCATTCAATTTTAATAACTCACATCCAGGAACTTCAGCAATACAAGGCCAGAGAAGACGACTCAGTGTGCTGTTAGTTTAGTTATACATTTCACTGTTCAGCTGCAAAAATCCTGTGCTTCTCTTAATCAGATCCTGCATTTACTGTGGATTCCTGCACTTCAGGGACAAAATCCACCAGAGTAATGGGATTTAGGTGTTCTTAGTAAAGCAGATTTAGAGCTATCAGGCAAAACAGGGTCTCTATTAAAAGGGAAAATGAGAAGTCACTACAAAATCTGCTTACTCAAGGAAGAAAAGCTAATGAGGGAGAAAACATAGAAATGATGTTTGACTTGCATCAACAAAGCTAATATTGAACTGAGAGAGAAAACACAGTTAATGCTCATTCTCTCTCATTTTCATTACTGGCTGCCTTCTTCATCTCTCACTCTCCCTAGCAATTATTTAACCTCTCAGGTGTCCAACTAGTTTCATTCAAGACTGGAATTTATAAGATAAAGAAATCCAGAATGCACCACATTATTGTGTGTAGACCTGTGGCCTCTCTGAAGTTTAATTTTCCTGGGGAAATTTCTGATAAGCTACTGTCTAGGGAATAAAGTTCAAACCATGTACACCTGCCTCTTCCCAACAGCCAGAGGGATCAATTTCAAGTTTATCAGGTCTTTCCCTGAGACTGAAACAACTGGATAAATTTTATCCTGGTGTGAGTGATGATGAATGAACACCACGCCCCAGATAACACAGCCCTGCATGTCCAAGTGAGAACACACCCTGCACTGGAGAGGTTTTGGGGCAGTGACATACCAGAGCAGCTGCAGTTGTTGTTAAACACTTCCAAAACAGTTTCATGAGTCTTCTGCCTCTGTAATGTTTCCACAACTCATGAGTGTAGAAACTCTACTACTCTACCTTCCTACAGCAGGTATTGGCTGGAGAACATTCTGAATCTCAACTAATTCAGGACTCATCTTGCTATGCCTGACTTGCTGTGATCATCGGGGAAAATGGATGCTAAAAATCAGTCATTTATAATGTATTTGGACAGACTTTTGCATCTACAAGTCAATGAAATATTCACACTTTGGAGACATCTGCTTTTGCCCTAATAGGGCTACTAAACCCTCATTCAGTGTGTTCAGTGTGCAGCTTTCTGGGATCTCATGCTACTGTGCTGTGCATCAAAAGGTTTGCACCTCAATCCTCCAGGAAACACTGATGAAGTGCACATTTGCCCCAAACATTCTTCAGTCGAGGTGAGAGAGGATTAAAGGCTCTGTCTTCTCACTCAGCTGTCCTGAGTGAGAGGTGGCAGAACAGAGGCACTGGGTTACACACTGTGTGCACCCAGCTGAGACACCTCTACCAGTCTAAAAGGTAAATAAAGGGTTTGGAGGTACCTGAAGCACCAGCTGAACACCACCCTGTGAGCTCCTGTGCAACCCTGTCACCCTGCTGATGCTCCAACACACACGGTGCTCATCTGCCTTCACTTGATAAACTCTGCTTGTTTGGGGACCTCCTGAAGACAAAAATGTACTGTCACTTCTGGCTGTCAGGGAAAGCAGTGCTGGGTATTGCAAGAATTATTCCAACCCAAGAGCTGCAAATACACCTGCAGACAAGCTGACACAACCTGTCCCAAAAATCCAGCTGAAGAAGTCCCTGCACTGAAATTAACCCAGGGGTAACAGCACTTCAAAAGCCAAGAGCTGTATTTTCTGAGTCCAACCCCTCTGCCCCCACTTCCCACAAGCCTAACTTTTATTCTCTGAGTGCTTGTAAAGCTCTAGGCTGATTAAATAAATGTTTTCCTCTTTGGTGAACGTGAGAGCTTAAGATTTCCTATTACTCATGCCTTCAGCTCCGTCCTTCCTTCCAGAACAACAGTGAACGAGCCAGAGAGAACAATAACAAGAATCACGCTAGGAGAGCTCACATGCCAGTGGGTCTGGTAGAGGAAGAACTAATTACCAACAGACATGTTCTGCTGGCCAAAGGACACAATTAAGTGCATATTTGCTGTGTTACATTTGCACAGCTGCACTCGTTCACTCTCAGAGATAACTCAGCAGTCACTGACAGAGAGCTTTTAAACATGTAGAAAGCTTTACTTTTCTCTTTAAATACTACCAAAACTATTATGTAGTTGAAAGAGTATCTGAGAATCTGAGAGTAAAAGCATTTCCCTTTCTTCCTTTTTTTTTTTTTTAGGTTTTTTTTTTTTTTTTAGTTTTTATGAACAGTTATTATAGGCCCATTTGAGAGACAAACCTAACCTATCCAATATCTATTCCTGCCATGGCTCTGAGGAGAATGACTTGATTTCTAAACTCTCCTAAAGACTTTGCAGCAGCACAAAGAATAATTCAGACTCATCTTTTAAACCCCTTAAGGAATGTCATGAATTGTAAAACAGGAACTGTGGCAGTAGCCTACCATTTTCCACTGAAGCTTTATTTTAATTACTTGCAGAGGTCACAGAACCTTCAACCCTGTTTGATGTTCAGTGTAACATCAAATTCCATTGTTTCCTTCTCTGCAGGCTTCTGTGATCTCACGAGTGGCTGGAATAGCATAAACAGTATGAAGACCAAAATTTGCTTCTAATAACATCCTGACCCAAACTGTCCACTCATTTTTCCCAGGCTCTTATCTGTTGAGCAAGTCACTACAAATATCTGTGCTCAGAAAAAAAAAAAAAAAAAATAAATGCAGTTTCTTTGCTTCTAAAGGATTTCAGAATCTGCCATAAGTTTCTTTATTACTCCCAATGGAAGGAAAGTAATATTTTTTTTAAATTAGTCCTTGTCTAATTTGCATCTTTATAATTTGAAACCTTCTAAAGCTGTTGTTTACACTCCTGTCACAACATCTCAATAGAAGCAGCTCTGAGCAGAGCCTCTGCCTCTGTTCAACCTGCAGCAGGATGGAGCAGCAGGAAGCAGAGCTCACACTGGCAGTTCCCAAGCTGGGGGAGCTGCAACAGACACGACTGGGGAAAAGTGGGAAATGGAGCGTGAGGCTGTGACTGTAAATCTGAATGACAACAGGCATGGGAGGGACAGGGGAGACCCTCTGAGCCCACCAATGACTGCTGGGCTGCCCTGGGGGAAACAAAACCCCAGCTGCCCTGCTGGTATGAGCACTTGCACTGTTAATTCATGCCCAGTGTCTGATTTTATACAAAAAATACTTCCCAGCATTCCAACAGTGACTGACAATGTTGTACTGGTATATCCCTTAATGGATGGACTGTAATAAACTTTGTAACTTATTAATGTTAATAATTCCATCCACACACAATGGTGTCATACCCATCAGCTGCTGCTGACAGCAGTGCAATTATTCACTGCATGGAATACAGCTTTCCTTGTAGCAGAGATGTGAGTAATCACTCAGGTTAAATCCCCAGCTGTGAAACTGCTCTACTGGCATGAAGAAACAGCTCTTGTGGCAGCTCAACACCAACTGCACTTGGTTTAGAAAGATCCTAGAAGTTGCTTGTGATTGCACTGTCAGCTCTTCTTGAGTTCTCACTTTTCTGCAACACCCAAAGTTGAGCAAACTGCACACACAGGTGAGATGTTCAGCTGTCAATTATGGCCTTTATGGAGCTCCTCATTCCGTCTTTACAAGGCAAATACACCTATTGCTACACACAGGGCCAAAGCTGAGAATTCTTGTTACTTGCACAGTTAACAGCAGGTCAGTAGAGAGAAGGGAATTCAACTAAACTAAGAAATGCATCCACAGGAACCCAAAGCAGCTGGCTAAAATCTTGTGGGCAGTACAAAGGAGCAAAGCAACTGCAAATACAACTTTACTGCCTACTGCCAGGAGTGCAGCATCATCTCTGTTAGGATCTTATTACAGATTTATGCACCAGAAACCTAACCCCACTAACTGAATATGTAGTCAAATCAGAAGCAATCCAGAAGAAATACATGCACTGTATTTTGTATTTTGTTACATATTTTAGTTGCATATGAAGGCAAAATCCAGCACTTAGCATTTAATTTTCTTTAAACTCCATTTATTGCAAGATTATTTTTTAAATTCTGAACTCCTCAGCAGCAAGTATCTGACACAAATTCCTTCTCTATTTCTCAACAATGCTGGAACAGCTCCAGTTTATAAGTACAGGTGTGGGCTTTCTATAGCTTCTGTAATCTTTAGGCTCCACAAAGCATTAGATAAGGAAAAATTCCTTTCTCTTGTATGCATTTTGTCTAGCATGATTTTTTACATGAAAAGATACTTCAGAAACTGAAGGACCTGCTTCCAGCCACATTCATATTGGATTTGTAATTAGAATTAACCAGCAGAGTTACTTTACAGTAACTCTACAACAGTGGAGTTTAACCAGTTTGTAATTAGAATTAACCAGCAAAGCTACTTTACAGTAACTCCAGCATAGTGCCAAGGCCTTTCCACACAGCCTAGTGCTGGAATAGCTGTAATTTAGACTCCAGCAGGCAGCAAAACCCCTGTGCTGACTGCAGGAGTGCAGTACAGGAGTGCTGAGCTGTACTGAGTGCCCCATGTCTGCAGCAGGGGGTGAAACCATTCCAGCCCCATCTCCAGCCTGCTGGGAGCAGAGCAGAGCCCTTGGCTTGGTTCAGTGCTGAGTGCCAGCCCTGTGGCACAAGTGCAGGGACAGCAGGGAGCCCTGGGAATGGGTTTTGGACTGGATACACACAATATCCAATCTTCCACAACACCGGGAATCTCCCGCTCCCCAAATCCTCCTCGAGTTCTCTCTCAGAGGATGACAGAGCCACTGAGTTAGCAGGAATTTGGAATTGAGCAGGGAGACACCAGCCTGTTTCTCCTTTTAACTCTGCACATGAAATGATTGCTGGTCCCTCCACCCCCTCCTCAAATACCAGAGCCTGATGATGTGCATTGGCAGGTCACATCCACTGCAGCTGCATTTGCAGTGCTGCAACAACAGCTCCCAAATGAAAGTAACTCGAACAGGAAAGAACTTCCTCAGTCAGTAGAAATACAGCTGACTCCAACCTGATGAAATTCAGCTAGAAAGTCAGTAACAAACCTCCTCTGTATCTTAAAAAAACTCAACATTTATTATTTATCATTGTTTCATAAATCAGAAAGTTTTGCACCTGACAGCAGGTAACAAATACTGGACCTCATCCTAACATAAAATCTTTTTAGCATTTTCAAAAATTGGCATATATCTCCAAAGCTGATTTGATTGCTTGTATGGACAAACAAATAGAGAGTACTGTTAGATATGTATAGATAATTATACATGCATGTGGCATTTGGAAGGAACATACATATTCCTAGATCTTAAAGTAACCATAAAAGGAACACCAAACAATTTTTAAGACGTTCTGCTGCAGGCCCCAATCATAAGAACTGAGATAATACCAACTAAAGAGAAAAAAAAAGGGCAATGACTAAGTAATTAAATTAGAAATAAATATAACTAACTGGAAAGATAAATTTACCAAAGAAATAACTAGGAACACTATATTTAAAGACAAGAAAAATTTTTACTACAGTATGCTGTGGAAAAAAAAAAAAAAAAAACAGATCAGGCAAAATTACCTTGTGAGCTGCAGATAAAAAATTATGAAAAATGACAAAGAAAAGGCAGGAGTATTCAGGATGTGTATCTTTAGGGTCTGTATTTGACAATGCCAATTTCCTGTTTGATACTGATTATTGAGCAAGATGTTTTTAACAGTGTTTTTAACGAATGAAGATTTAAAAATTATTTAAGACCTGAATAATTTGAACTCAAAAGAGGCTTAAGGAAAACGTAGCAAGGCATTGCTGAGACAGATGGCTCTGATAGCAGGGGAGGCTCTGCTGAGCCAGATACCTCAGAGATCACTTCCTTCAACCCACAGCATGAGGTACCATTGGCCAAGGCAAGAACACAAAACCTGCCCTGGTAAAGCTGCTGGTGACTCACAGGCAGTGCTTGTTTAAGCCATCTAAACCAACCAAGTGTGTTCTAACAGACTGATGGAAAATACCTGCAAATCAAGGAGGCAAGGCCTTGTGAGACTGAGCCATGGTCTGGGCAACAGCAAAGGACAGAGAAGTTGGGGAACATCATTAAAATCTCCCAGGAAAGGCTGTCACAGAGTACCTGACAGGACCTGCTCTTCTGATCATTTAATGTATACAAAGAATATAAAGGAAAAGCAGAAAAATCGTATAGCACTGGTGGGTGTGTCCATGTGGATTTGCAGAAGGGAATTCAGTGCAGAACCATCAGCACAAGGTGAGCCTTCAGCTGTGGTCCTGAAGCACACAGAGTCAAATCATTACTCAGACAAAGGCTTCAGAGGGGACCAGATCACAATGACAGGTGATGAAAAGCAGAGAAAGGATGGAATAGCAGGAGAGAGCAGGAGCTTTTCAATCCCACTGAAAACTCTGTGGCATCAAAAAGCTGGAATTAGACAAATTTAACCTCAAAACAAGGTGAAGTTTCTAAAAAGCAAAGGTAATTTAAGCAGCATGAGGGAAAATTTTTGGCCTTGCAATTGTTCTGCAGTTTTCATGACTGGGTAATTTCCCAAAGGATAAGCTTTTATTTGGTTTCTAGGGAAAAGCTCTGATTTTGAAAATAGAAGGTCAAGCAAGATGACTTTAGCAGTGCTTCTGACCTTAAAATCCATTCCAGTGGGCATTTCATAGAGAAGATTTTACAAATGCATCAGGCAGCTCCTAGGGAGCACAGGTCACACTGGAAAAATTTCCAAGAGAATTAAATCAGTTCACTGAGACCTGTCTTGGCTAAACAGCAAAATCCCTTGGAGCCAGAAGGCGGCTTTGGCTGATCCGACTGTGGCTCACTGAGACAGCTCCAGTGCAAGGCCAGGGGAAGTTCTGGGGTTCTGCAGCAGCCCCAAAATTGCTGCTGACCCTGAGAGCTCAGCACTGTGGCAGGGCTCTGTGCCCTGGGGAAGGCTGGAGAACAGCTCCAGGAAACACTCAAGTTAAACTGTTCAATGGACAAGTGCAAACCACCTCTGACTGGTGAACACTTGTGTTCACCACACAAGTGACAGCTTGGGAGTTTAAACTCACCCAGGACCAAAATTAATTATTCCAGCAAGGCCAAGAGGAAAATTCTCAGAAAACCAGCCTGGGACAGCCCTAGACCCAAGTACCTGTAGCCAATTTTCTTGTTCATCTCCTACAGAACTGCCTTTCCAGCTGTCTGTCAGGAGGCTGATTCAGGAACCATGCAAGCTTTGGCATGTGATCCAGCAAAGCCTGGGCTCCACTCTCATATCTGCATTCACTTCACAGGGAGTGTCCCAAAAACAACAGAGAAATAAGAGTTGCAAGGGCCAAAGGAGGGGAGTAATGCATGAGGTCAGACTCAGTACATCCACAGAAAACAACCAGAGAATATGAAACAAAATTAGCCTGTAAGAAACAAAGCAACATGCAATTTATGGCAGTTTATACCATGGAGACGGATGGATTGTTCTGACAGGGAAACATCTTGTGTGGGAATTAAGCAGGGAATATTTTTTTCTGTTAGTGACTAGAGCCTGCTCTTGTAGGAAACTGATCCTATTGCAACCAGTCTGATCTGATAATACTTTAAAAAGCCTGAAGAATGGGGTTTTATCCTTGATTAACTGCAATGCTAACTACTATCTTTGGATATCTCTTACAGCAAGAGGTCACAACAAACAGATGACAACCTAGGGAAAGGACAAATTTACTTCTAATATTTTTGTTCCCAGTCACTCAACAATCATTCATATTAGTTATGAGCCTGTATTTGACTACATCCAGACATTTCTCAGGAATTGTTGTTTTGTAATTCTGGCCAAAGTGTTAATGTTACACTAAATTTAAAATGGAAATAAGAAAGGACATCAGGGCAATCAGTGGACAGTTAGTGCAGAGAAATAGTTGACTCTTTTTCAAAAAGAGTAACTTTGACTGAATGTCAGACCACCAACATGTACTGTGCTAGAAGCAGAGCCTTTTCTTTTTGGCAGAAGTCCTTTTTTTTCTATTTGTCAGTCTTCTAATTGCTGATATACATGATTTCCAATTACAGATGCAAAACTATACAAGTACATTTTTGAATCCTTGCTGGCAGGAATATCCAGACTATGCATGTTGGAGCCAAGACACAGTAGGGATTTTATTTCCTATCTTGTTTACTTCAGCTTCATATAAAAATCAAGATTTCTATTTACCACAGAAAAACTATTCCCACATATTACTGTAGTGATAAGCAGGAAAGAGCTGATGGACATAAAGCAGAAAGGGATATCTAACAACATTTGCTGCCATTTGATCTTCCACTGACTACAGCATCCCCATGATTTTGCCTCAACAGCAGCAGTTCAAGCATGATGGTGAGATAAATCTGCTTAAAGTTTTTTACTGCCTCAGTTTTTACTCTCATCACTCCTTGGAAAAAAGTTTCCAGCCAAAATGCAACTGCTTTACTGCAACAGCAAATCCATCTTTATGCATAACAAATCTCTCTCTCCAAATCCTACATGTAAAAGTCAATTTCTTAATATTTTAACTTATACTCAAAGGATTTACAAGAGTTATTTCCTTGACCTCTGCAAACCACAAAAAAATCCCAGACTAGTTTCATAGACAGTTTAAATGCCAGAGTATCTGCAATGCTGGTGATGAAAAGATGCATCTCTTACTGCGTGCTATTCTCCCTCTTAAAAAGAGAAAGGCTTTTTATAAATATCACACATTAAATATATAAAAATCCCAGATATCTACCCAAAGAGCTTTTAAACCTGTATGATCTTCTAATGAAGCATAAGCAGCTAATAAAAATCTACCCATCTTGTACTTCAGGTGGTCATTTCAAACATTTTATCACCCCTAAAATATTCCCATTTCTTCATCTGTAAAACCACCTGCTCAATAAAAGACAGGTGTTGATGCTATGGACTTCAAAGTCCCTAGAAATTCCAAACATATCTTTTGGGTTAGTATTTTTTTTCCTTTAACTTTCTTTTTCCCCCTCAGGAGAACACCCTGACAAAGCAGACAAAGGAGAGAGGTGGCTGAGTCCTCATGGAGTGAATGCTGAGCACAATACCACGATGGAGCCTCCTACAAACAGGTGACAGCCACAGACTTGCCCCAACAGGCTCTTCTCCACTTCTCAGGTTTCAAACATGTTATTGCTGCATTCTTCCCAACAATTATTTTTTATGGGAGATAGGTGTAAGTTCTACCCCAGTCTTCTAGAAGTCAGTTGCAAACTTTTCACTGATACAAAGGCTTAAAGCAGGAATTAAAAACAAAACATCAGAATCCTGCAAAAAATATATCACCACTTAATCCATTTTTCATTGTGATCTCAGTCCAGGAGAAACAAAAAGTAACTGAAGGAATTTCACATTGCTGCAGAGTGCACAGCCACATTCCCCTGGCACCACATCCCAGCTGCCAGTGGGGCTGTGACACTGCAGGAACTTCTGCTTCAATCTGAACACTTTGGGGCAGGGATCATGATTTGTTTTATATCTCTTGTGGGTGATTCTGGCAGGTAGAACCAGCACAATTTAAAGGTTTAAAAGATGGACAGAAGCAATGGGGGCCACAAAACAAAAATATTATGTTTTCCCTAAAGGGGTGTGCTCTCAGAGAACAAGATGTGTTCTGCAGTACAGACATGCAATTGAATTCTTAATACAGTTAGCTAACAGAAATTATACTCATCCATGTAAGCTGCTCTTCTGCTAAAAGCTGCTATTTGTTCTGTGAACCTCCAAGACATGAAAAAGCTACTTATTTTGTCTGTTCCATGTTACTGGAATACCAGCAGTGGCTATTTGTCACAAAGGCTGCTGGTGGTGGCAAGAAACTTTATGCTCATATAAATGCCTCTACTGAAATGTAATTTTAAAGAATTGTGATCAGTCTGCTAAAGTTTTTTTAGTAATATTTAGTACAAGAAACACACTAGAGAATATTTAACTAAATCAGCAAGATAGATGCTAAAGATGCTTTGTCAGGATATACAGATCCTAATCAGCAACAGTGTACTCACAAAAGCAATTTATAAAGATAAGCCATAATTTTATAAGCACCTGAGAGATTTCACAAATCCCTTTGTGGCAATAAGGAAGCTTTAATTGGTTATTTTTTCAAATTACTTGTTACAACCTGCTCTTATTATTCACCATCTTTACATCCTCTTAACATTCCTCCCCTTCCTATTGATGTTCAAATTGACTGAAGGATGGTTTCCAAACCACTGCTGGGAAGTTAATGCCTTGTGATTATGCTGCCATGGCAACTGAACTTCTGTTAGGGCTCTGTCAACTTCAGATACTTATAAATCAAGTCCTTCCCAACTACAGATACCCCTCCTGCCAAATTCAATCTTTTGATGGGGGGGGAACCACTAAAATCCTGTTAGAAAGATTTTTACATCAAGTAATTGATATAATTTTTCTGCAGGTATATTTGTTCTAGATTTTTTATCTTGTGCATGGTGTGGTGTTCTCCGTAATTACAGCAGGGTATTTTTCATCAGGGAAGGGTAGTCTAAATCATGTTAAATCTATGTTGCTACACAGCTACATAGGCAACCTGTTTGAATCATTTATCCATATTTTGAGTTACTATTAAATTTTTCATTTCCCTGCTTTTATCCAAACAAACCACACATTAAGAAAAAAAATCAGCATTCCACATTAACTGATAAAACACATTTCTCAGCAAAAACTAGAAACAGGGAAACTAGAAACAAACACTAATCTTATTTCTGTGCAAAAAAGTCTCCAAAGCGATTGAAAGAGCCAAGAAACACTATCAAGAACTGTTTAAGGTAGAGAATGGCATTGTTCCATACACAGCTATCAGTTGCAGTCAGAAACAGCCCAAGCTCTGTGCCATTCTCCTCTCTTCCTGGCAGTTTAAAAACAAGTGTAGCTGCACTCTCTTTATCCCAACCACACAATTACACACAGCCTTTAAAACAAAACTGCTTCTGGTGCACAGAACTAAAGCACAAGTTCCCATTCTGACCCCTCTGGCAAGCCCTGCAGCTCCATCCCAAAGCTGCTCCCCTGTCCTCCCAGCACAGCCATGGCCCTTCCCAGCTCAGCTCAGCTCTGCTCCCACAGCCAGGGCTTTGTTTACCTGCTCTGAGGGCTTTTTCACTCCAGCTCCATTTCCTCCTCACTCCTCTGGGGCTCAGGCAGGAGCAGAGCTGTGCCTGGTTCTGCTGAGCCTGGAGCTGCACCCAGCCCGGAGCTGCACTCCTCCTCCTCCTCCTCTTCCTCCTCCTCCTCCTCCTGCTGCTGCTGCACACACCCACCAAAGCCAGCACATCACCCTCCCTGCACATCAAACCCACCGGGCTGCTGCTCGGCCATCCCACTCTGGGAAAGGAAAAGGGAAAGGAAAAAAAGGAAAAAAAAGGAAAAGGAAAAGGAAAAGGAAAAGGAAAAGGAAAAGGAAAAGGAAAAGGAAAAGGAAAAGGAAAAGGAAAAGGAAAAGGAAAAGGAAAAGGACACCCTGCCAGGCAGGGGCAGGACCTCTCCTCACCACTCCTGTGTGTCGCTGTTTGATGGCCACACAATTCACAACATTTTTCCCTTGGGGAGAGGCATCTGCTGACTATGAACTCAGCACTCTCCTCCTCTGGAAGTTATTAAATATTACTTCCAAGCTCCTGAAGAATTTATACAGAATTTATGCAGCCTCCTGGGTGTTGTTCTAGTTCTGTTACAAACCCAAACTTTCACTGAGATTGTATTCCAGCTCAATTTAGACTGATGCAGCCCAAGTGCTGGGGCCACTCCCCACTGGTACCTGTATCCCTTGATCCTGTTTGCACATTTTGGAGTGAGATCATGCTGCAGGCACACTCTAGGAGCACTGGATGAGTTTTCAATGGCCTCTCTGCTCTGACCCTATCTGATCTCTCCCAGGTATTTTCCACAATCAGAAAGATCCTGTGCTCTGCTGTGCACACCTGACTAAGAGGGCAAATGACCACAGCATGTGCTTCTGCTCTTCTCAGCATTTACCTGGGATGTTCAACCAACATGGTCACATTTTCCCCTTTATTCTAAAGGCAGTAAAATGAAACACAAATCAAATCACAGAACTAACAAATCGTACACTGAACTCTACTGCTGCCTCTCATATGCTGTGTGGCCTTTTCCCCTGGATTATTTTGGTGTGTGTGGATTACAGCAGTGACTGAGAGATACTGGTTGAGAGCAAAGTCTCTCCCAAGCCTGTAAGACACCTAAAGCAGAAGATACCTAATGCTATCAAAGCAGAATGGTAGTGCATTCTTCAGGGATATTATTTTTCCACAGCTTTAACACACCACCAAACCTGTATGGATCCATCCTATCATCAGTCTCTGTTTGGTTCATCAATTGCTTCATTTATAAAAGTGTTTGAACTTTTACTTCACATCAACCTGTATTACCAGTACAAGTTGCATCATTAAAATCCAGTACATTAAATATTATATGATACTTGTTTACCTTCTATTTGTTATTTTTCTGTAACTCCACAAATTGTTGTTATGCATTATTGTTATGAAAACAGCCTTGCTAAATACTTTATTTGGCAGAAGAACATATGCTACTTTTTCATTTAATGTTTCTGAACAGAACTGAAATAAATCTCAGTTTAAGAGATTCTCTGCATGGCTCCTCAATCTAGAAAGCGTTTTAAGAACACAGGACCAGATACATGACTGTACTGAAGTACCTGACAAACTTTGTCCATGGATCTCTGCAGAGAAGGGTGATGTTTTCACATGAGCTATGAGCCTAAATCTCCTTAGAATAGATTACTTAAACATGCATTTTGCTGAGTGTCTCTGAAAGTCACTCAGCTGAAGCATCTGAATGCTAAAACTCACATGAGCAGAGCTGCTGACATGGGTGAGTGTTTGCAGGAGGCAACACTTCACCAATATAGACAGGCATTGTTCACATTATTCATTTACAGTTTGTATGGGAACAGCAAGGTTGTTCTGTGACTGTATTTATTTGTTTATTTATTTAGTATTTAGTAGACTCATTAATGCCTAAAGAATCAGCAGAAACTTCTATGAATCCCTCACAGCACAGGTATCTAAATCTAGCTCTGAAAACAACAACTCAAGAAATTTACAGGCCTTTTTGGGTCACATTCTTTGCCTCTTAAATACAGATAAAATTTTCTTAGACAAATGTAGTAGCTTTCCCAGTTTGTTTGTTTTCCCCCTCGCATAATTATTGTCATTTCCTCCTAACTTCAGAAGTCAATGTGTGTCAGAATTGACATCTTTCAGAATTCTGGCACAGATGAGACATCTTAAAATTCTGGCAATTTAAGTAACAGTATTTACAAGCACTAAACTTCATTCAAGTACCACATCTTAAATTACTACTCCTCTTTAAAATCAGGGGCACCTCAGCATAAATTACAGTATCACAAACATATTTAGAACTTGACCTGACCTTGCAGTCTGAAATCAAGGGAACCTTCTGGTGGCCTGGACTCTTTTCAGGTCCATCTGTGAAAATGGCACTGTGCCACTGCTTACAAGGTGGGGTGCAAGATTCAACAGTGCACAGGAAGCAAACCCAGGGCAGGCAGCAGCCCCTGGAGCAGGAACTAGAGCTATGCACAGCCAGGAGAAATCACACCATTGCCTCTTTTTCTTTTCTTTTTTTTTTTTTTTGCCAATTAATATTAAGCAAAAAGCATTATAAAAATAAATGTGTGGAGGAGCAAGATGATTAAAGCACTTGACAGCAGATATATGCATCTCTAGATCATGAGATCAAATCCTGGTCATATCAGCTACAGCTGGAAAAGGTGAAAATTTTAAAAATCCTGATCTTATTCTCAGCCTTTTCATACAATTTCATCCAAAATATGCACCTTTTTCTGCCCTGATGTCCTCTTTTGCAGAGCTAAGAGAATATGGCTTAGAAGTGTTGTAAGACGTTTTAGACAAGCAAAGATGGAGTATATGGATGATCCATCATTCTCTGAAGTCAGCTGGAAGCTTCTCAATGATTTCACATATTTTGAATTAAGCCCTGGAGTAGCAGTTATACTGTGTATGAAAAACATATTAGCCAAAAATCATTTAGGTCGACATCTTTCAAATGGTAAAGTTTACTGAGATTTGTGGAGTTGCACAGAAATTTGCAGGTTTAGGATTAGACAGGCATCTTTCAAGAGGCAAGCCCTAAAGCTATGAAAACCATTGCTCAGTGGGAAGTCTGTGTAGAACTCCTCACTCTCACTATGCTGTTACTGCCTGCTAAAAATGTTTTTTACCAGAGTTAATGAGAAAAGAATAATTTTTCATAACTAAAGGTTCCTTCCTGCTAGAGAAATCCAAGGAAGAGCACTGATCTCTGTTGCCTTGACAACATTTCCTGAAACACTGAAGCATTAAAGTATTCATTATGCTCAAGAAAGTTGCCATATCTATTTCATATTGGACATTTACCACATTTGTTGTGTTGGCATGCACTCCTCTATCATCTGTGAGTATTTTTCACAGAAAGCAATGTGCCAAATAATACATCACAAATATCTGAGCTGGATTAAATGCACATGGTATTTTTCCTGCATATTTCCATGGCTACTGAAACTTCCATTGTTACACCTATGATCTAGAAAAAGAGCATTCTACCATGATTTGTGGATATTAGCAAAATAAGTCCTGTCTTTCTCCTAATGCATTTCCTAACTGAGCAAAGGGATCACCTCTACAGAGTGGCCGGAGGGATTTTGTCCTTGAATCTCAGTTTGTACCCAAACTTTGGCTTTTCTGATGGGTTTCGTTGGGGGTGCTCCAGGGCACAGCAGAGCTGCTTCTGAGATGAAGACTCTTAGGTCCACATGAGGAGTGGATTCTCTCTTGCTGCTGTTCACTGTAGGGGACTGAAAAATCTGACTTTCTCAGAGGTGCTAAAGCCATACTGAGGGACAAAACAAGCAGGAGTTGCAAGTCTGAAATGTTGCAAAGAATCTCAACTTCTCTTTAAATAAAAATAAAATAATAAGTGAAATAGATTTTTACAGGTAAAATAGGCAGCACCAGCCTCTGTGAACCCAAAGCTAACTTTTATGCTTTCCTCTCCCTTCAGTATTTCTACAGACTGCCCTGGATGTAATAAGAATAAGCAGAAAATAAAGCAGCACCAAAAGGGCTTGCTGCTAATCACTTCTGATCCATTAGAGGGAAGTGTTTGCACGCAATGTACATAAAATTCCCTTCAACCACTTCTAGTAATTTCTTTAGATGAAGATGATGAGATAGCAGACTCTGCTTCTCACATAATGAGTTATTTTATTGACAAATAAAATGAAATGCACTGATCACTATGTTTACTACAGGACATTTGATACAATCATTTTTATTAACAAATGCAAAATACAAAGCATTTTGGGGTTTTTTCTGACTGCATGTTAGTAGGCATAATTTGGTCTGGGACACATAAACTCTACCTAGACAATTCCTGTAGGGGTGCTACTTCACACCAAAATTATGGTTTCCTTCTCAAGGGGGAAACAGCAGAACAAGAGACAACCCACATGATATAAATCATCAAAAATACCCACATTTCCCAAAGAAACATTGCCAAAGAAAACAAAGAGGGAAGACAGTAATCCTCCTGTGAGGATCTCAAGCTTCATCTAAATTAAAACTTCAGGTGAACTGAAAGGTTGTGGGTGATTTCCAGCACAGGATAAGGAGATTGTTAATTGTCCTGCCTCAAACAGCTCTGCAGCCCTCTGTGAGCTGTGCCTTCCTGTGCTGTGAATGATCTCCTGTGGCTGCTTCCGATCTCATCTCCCTCATTAGCAGAGGATTTGTGTCATGCCCTGACCCCATCCTTTACATGACCTCTGCTGCCCAAGGGGACACACACACGTGCTGACACATGGTTTTCTCATGCTAGCTTTTGACTTATTAGTTCCCTGAGTCATATTTCGAGGCAGTATTTAGTGCTGCCCCTTTGGAACTGTGCATGTCTGACAGGGAGGGGCCACCAAACAAGCCCACAGTTGTGATAAATTGCTCTGATTGTTGACCAGCAGCTGCTCACCTCTATCTTCCAAACTTTTCCAGCAGCACTTAAAAGACACAGAGTGTCTGAATGTCTGTCCTGCAGCTGCATTCCCAGATGATGCCTGGAGAACTTTAAGCATGGATTATCCAAGCTGCTAATACACACTGCAATTCAGTTAAGCCAGTGTCTGAATGGCCTCCCTGCCTACACAATTTTTTTGGTGAAAATTTTTTATGATTTGGCCAGCCTATACCTTACAGACAGCTGCCAGAGCAACACAACTTCTACAGGCCATCGAGGAGTTTGGTCTCTGTTATGTGCTAAGAACCACTGCTGCCCTCTGCTGCAGTATTTTGGGTTGTTTCTCTGATAACCAGTGAGAGCCACAAATATTCAAGTAAAATTTCTAGACTGAACCAGAACTTAGCATGCTTAATGCTTCCATTACTGACAATATCATTCAAAAGCTCTGTTTCTAATACATCAAAAAAGTCTGATGCTGCAGGGGCCAGGTTAAATAGAAAAAACTTTACCTTTTTTATCTGATTTTGACTCTCAGAAGAGGGACACCCTTATAAGAGTTTGGACATGCTTCCTTTCTGCAGCAGATGCTGTCTCATTTTCTTATAATAAATAGCCATAGGAGAATAAGAACTATGAAGTGAGAAACTCACCTTGGGGCCAAAATAAGCACCAAGGGATACAGAATGTTATCTTAAATTATGAATGTTATGAAAGTCAGATTAGTTTCAATTATGAATGAATGTTAGCTTAAGTTAGGATGGACAGCCAAGTTCCAGGTCAATTGAACTAATCTTTCCTTAGTCTCAGTTTATCCAGTTCTGATGGGATGCAGCTCATGACCCCTCAAACAGTTAGGTTTCTTCCTCACTGATGGTAGGAAGAGTAACATGAGTGCAACCTTGCTATAGTCGCAGCTACTTCACAAAATGCTCCAGATAGAAATATTTATTTCTTCCCAGCCCTCCACAGACGCCAATAACCCTCTCTTTTGTCATTTTCATCTGAATAGGTTGCATTGCTTATAGGTGAGAACAACTGTCATGTACACCTAAAACAATTTTAGAATAAATTTTTTTCCCAATCTCACAAATCCAATTACTTCTCTCCTGCAGAGCCTCCTGCACAGCATTGCAACTGCAGTGTCTCCAATACACAATGCTAAATTGTAAAAACTCATCAGTAGACAGGAATAGATAAGCAGATGGTGGCAGGGCAGAAGAAGAAAGCCAGAGACACAGCCTTCCTACTCAGGGGAAAACCCAGGCTACTCTCAGCAATTATCTGTGCAGGTCTCCAAAGGAATCAGACACACATTTCAAAGGAGGCAGGCTCAGAGTGCGGCTAATGAAAGAACTGTGCCTCCTTCCAAATGCTCAGGGTGTCCACAGGAGCTCTGGGTTCCTCATGGTTCATATTCTGGATGCTGAGCCAGAGAAACCTCCACAACTAAACCACAATACCATCTTACAGTCCTGCATGTGTAACAGATGGGACACAAAGAAGGGAACCTGTAACACACTCTCACTTGCAACTTCCAGCTGCTTTTATTTTTTGTGACACTTTCAGGTTTATTCTCAGTTATTTGCTCAAAAACACACACTCCAGCTGCTGGCCTGAGCTCAAGGCTTAAGTTCTTTCTTTCCACTGAGCAGAGTTTCCTACGGGGACAAGAGTTAAGTTTTGCTTCTCATATCTCAATGACAAGGAAGGTCCTCTGTGTTTTGGCCCTTAAACAATTCAGTCATGGCACAGAGGAATCCAAGCGTAGTTCAAGGATTCCAGCTCACCAGAGCCATGAGAGATGGAGGTTGGTGCTGACATCTCTAAAAAGATTTGACTGGTCTCAATGAGAACAATGAGGACTCCAAATAAGAGTCAGCATTGAGGACTCCAAATAAGATTCAGCAAAGGAGATTACTCAGATGGTTTCTGCCTTCTCATTTCTGAACACATATTTTACCTCTCCAGCACATTTCTCCCTCTCACCTTCTCAGCATCATTCAAATAATGTGTAAATCTCATGTAAGTTCTGACAAACTTATGGTTGCCAAAAGTGATTCCAGTAATTAAATTACTTCTGTAAATATATTAAATCTGACAGAATAAGCAGTGCAATGTGCTTAGCAGATCACCATGAAGAGAGAAAAACAGAAACCACATACCCATAGAAACTAGTGCAATTAATTCTATATCACACACTTTTCCTGATGATTGCAAAACTAAAACCCTGAAAATAATTCTGAAAATCAGCAACTTTGTTCAAGAATCAGCAGGAAGCCTTTCTATGAGAATTTCTGTATTCTCTGC
This sequence comes from Zonotrichia albicollis, assembly GCF_047830755.1. Classification (NCBI taxonomy): domain Eukaryota; kingdom Metazoa; phylum Chordata; class Aves; order Passeriformes; family Passerellidae; genus Zonotrichia; species Zonotrichia albicollis. The sequence continues at coordinate 42,855,819 of NC_133825.1, forward strand.
AGTTAGGTGAGGACATAATGGGTGGCTCAATTCTTCCTAAATTCTAGCTCACAAAACACCTACCTCTAGGACTTTCCCAGTAATGAACTGGTGACATGCTTCACACTTGACTCCAAAAAGAACTTGGTAGTCCTTTTCACAGTAAGGAGCACCATCTCTGTAAAAGAAAATTCACAAATTACAAACCACTTCTTATTAAACAGGTTACAGCATGACTTTCTATCTTCATTTGTCTTCAGCTTGGAACTCCTACACACAGACCCAGGGAAATGGGGAGAGTTCAAGACAAACACTTTGTAGTACAAGAAACAAAAATAACATTCTCACTAATGCCTCTTAGAATTGTTCCTTAAATTTCCATCCAGAGAAGGCATGCAGGACAAACTACTGAAGCAATCCTCATTCTTCAGAGCAGACTCTCTACACCTACAGGTGGTGCAGCTCCAGGGAATCAGTGTAGCTGTCTCTGGGGTAGAGAGGAAATCACAGTCTAGCACAAGCAGACAGTTTTTTTTGTTCACTTCAGAAAAAAAAAAAAGCCTTTGGTAGGCTGCAAGGTTATAAGCAGTGACTTTTAAGTGTAAGGTAATTTTGTGTGAACAAGGAACATACAGTAAAAGTGGAAACACTAGTCAGCCTAGGAGCTTTTCTTAGGCACCAGATTGTTTTTGAGAAATTACAGATGCTACTTATAAATAAAATATACACCCAAATGACAGGTTTGTGAAATGTACATTGTTTCTTTATTTTTTCTCTTTGCTATAAGCTTGAAGGGGGAGAAAGAATGTTTATCTTCATTTCTACTCTTTTTATCATTTCCCTCTTCCTTGGCACCTTCTTCCACTCAAACCCCTCTTCATTAGTTTCTTATATGGAGATGAGAAATACAATGTCAGGTCAATCACACCATCACATTTACTCTATTATCTAGCAAAGGTAAGAAATAGAAAAATTAGTATTTTTTTTTTCCTCAAAAATCACATGTTAGAAAGCAAAATGACACAATGCTTTATCTGGCTACTACAGAAAACACATGCAACAATCCACCTAATTTTCTATGGGAATGTGGAATGATACCTCTTTCAGACTGGTATTAAACATAAACTGGCATTATTAAACATGAGCTTTCAGTTGCACTTTCCAGGTCACTTTCCCAGCTCAGCTCTCACTGGGAACAAAGACTTTGGTGTGTACAAAAAGGTGGTCAAAGCAGGACTTCCAGATGTGAATTTTGCTGCAAGCCCTTCTCTGCCAGCAGTCAGAACTGTGCCAGGAGTTCAGCAGAGCAGCAGACAGAGGTTACTCACTTGCTGATATATTCCCCAGTCAGCACCTTCCCACAGGCCTTGCACTTGAAGCAGCCCAGGTGCCACTGCTTGTCCAGGGCTAGCAGTGCTTGTCCATTTTTGATGTCTCTTCCACAGCCAGCACAATCTGCAAACAAGCAAACAGATGCATTTGTTGTCAGCTGCTTGGTTCATTAACCTTAATTAACTGCCCGCCTGTCACAGCATTTGGCAGCCAAAGGGATGAACTGCACAGAGTGCAAAGGCACAGCCTCCTTTCCTTAAACCCTTCCCATCTTCCTTTCCTTAAACCCTCCCCGGGTCCTGCACAAAGACTCAATCTTTCTCCTTACAGACATTCTCAGTAGAAGAGGGAAAGTAATTCTGTTTCTCGTGCTGTTTATGACTCAAAGACCACCTGGAAAGCTCTGTACAAATTCCAGATTCTGTCAGGAACAAGCTACCAAAAAGTCTTCGCTGTTCCTGCTGCTGTTCCTGCAGTGTGCCTGGTTTTGCTTTAGCAAGACCGAGAGCTTGCACGGAGCTGAGAGCCGGGCCAGGACTGTTCCTGTCCCCGTTGGGTGGCAGCAGAGCCCCGCGTGTGGCACAGGGAGCAGGGACAGTGGCGCACCTTGCTGAGGGCCCGCCCTGGCACACACCTTGCTCCAGGACACACACCTGGCTCCAGGGACAGCCCAGGGCACACACCTGGCTCCAGGACCAGCCCAGGGCAGGCCTGGCAGCCCAGAGAGGGGTGCAGTGAGGGTGTTGCTGTCCCCCCACAGCTATGGGAAGCTAAGTTCTCCCGGTTTCTATTCAGCAAAAGGACTCTGGCTCAGGAGTTTTGGTACTTTCCTGGTGGTCACTTTTCACTGCAATCAGTCCTGATGGCAGAAAGGGAAGCAGAAGCCAGGAGCACTCTGTTCCAAGGGGTGCCACAATAGCTTATGTTACATCAGAGATCTCCAGCTCAGCCCCAAGCTTCCATTCCTCTCCCTTCAAACATAAAATACTCAAAAAGATTTCCTGTTAAGGGGCAGGCCAGCACATGGTAAATCTGAAGGGACTGATGTGGCAGGCAGCACTGAACTGCAAGGGTTGTGCTGCTGTGCCAGCCTCGGGGGACAGAAGGACAGGGAGGGGAGGGCCTGGAAGCCCAGCGAAGTGGAAGGGGAATGCCCATCAGCCGAGGCACTCATGGAAGCCACAGAGACAGCCTGGAACAAAAGATTTCCCAGATATTATCATTCCCAGACTTGGTGTGCCTTTGGTGAATGCCTGAAACATCAACAAATCCCAAGAAATGGAGACAAACAGAAGTGAGCAATGTGAGCTGTTAAAGCCCAGGCAGCAGGGATACATCACCCTGGCTCCAACACTCAAGCTGATTGAGCAAGCACAGCCCAAAAACCTTCATCTCCTCATGGGTTTAAGCCCAGGCAACACCATGCCTTGCAAAAGGGCAAGTCCAAGTTTATTATCACAACTGATAATGAGAGCAGTCAGTCCTTCTGACTAAAGGGCATGACTTTGGATTAGGGGCCAAAACAACCCCAAATATGTGCTGCACATTCCTGCTATCCAGGAATCCACTACCCCATGTCCCTCTTCCTACCAGCATTCTTCTTCTTCTTCTCAAATCCCCTAAAAAAGGAGGGGAGGGGGACTAAGCACAGTAGTACCTTGTGACAAAATGCAAGTCACAGACTTCTGACACAACTTGGACTTGAAAAGCAGCCCTGAGATGTCCTAATACCAGGACTTTGCTCTAGAGGACATAAGTTACAAGCTGAAATGATGAAATGACAAGGAGTGACACCCTGTAATGCATCCCTCTGCTCTGCCATGACAGCTGAAGGCTCCACGCCAGGCTGGGATGACAGCAAAGCTGGCACAGGTCACCAAGGCAGGGAGGCTCTGGAATGTCCAGCACAGGCAGAGGAAGGGACAGACACGTGTCAGAGAGGCTTGGGCACGCTGATCTCGCCTTTGGTTTGGGGAGGATACTGCATCACCTCTCGGGGTCCCTCCCAGCCCTCATTTCCTCCAGCTGAATCTGAAACCATGCAGCCTGGCCTGGGCTGTGAGAGCAGATGGGATCCTGCCCCCAGTCCCAGTGGGTGCTGGGCTGCAGTTTGAAAACAGCCCCCATTTCTCAGCCCCCAGCACTCCTGCTTCCTCCTGGTGTGCCAGCCTCCAGAGCCAGCCTGGGGCCTGGCACACTGGGATGCACTCCCTGAGATATTTTCCCTCAAAAAATCTGCTGTATTTTCCATGCTGTTTTCATTTTTGTTTGGAAAACTTTTTTCACGAAATTGAATTTTCTCAGAAATTGAATCAATAAAGAGATTTTTAGAACACATAATTTCCAAGGCAGTGGGAATAGAGAAACTGCCTTACACAAAAGGTCTACCTAGTCCAGCATCTTTATTGATGCCAAAACCAGATACCTGGGGGAAGCAGGCATCCATGGAGTACCTCTGACTGTTTAATTGCTTCTTTGTAAGCCAAATCACAGTAAGTCTGAGCACCAGACTTAGCATTGTGCTCATGTTTAATACAGGGGTTGGCAACATCCTTTTATTATTTTATAGCACCAGTGACATCTACACTCTTTCTGGGTTCCTTGAAGTGTTTTGCAAAAGGAAATTAACATCATTTCCATTCTGCTAATACAACAGACACACTGAATGTCTAGAAGCAAAGTAAACTAACAGCCCAGTGCTGCTGTATTAGGCTGAGATGGCTTTTAAATAAATCTGATTTTAATTCTGACAAAACTGTTGGTATATACATGAAAAGCTTGCAATTATCATTATTTCCTAAAATAGAACGTGAATAAGGCTGGGCTGGGCTAAGAAAAGACCATTTGTTCATCCAAATTCTACAAATAAAAGCCATTATGATCTCAGGCCTGCATGAGGCACATTTAAGCCCTTGGCTGAATGTCACCAGGGTATGCAGGCAGGAGCTCAGTATCACATTAAGCACAATCTGTATCTGTCTAACCTATAACTAGCACATGCTGCAAATAAAAGGGCTGTGAGGTAAGAACACAGGTTCACAACCATATGCCAGAGTAGACTGAAAAACCTGACAATTCCTCCAGAATTTGTGCACAATGGTTCCCACCATGGTGCTCTCTGGTTTCCCACCTGGCTCTAACAGACTGCACCCCTTGAATCTGAGCTTTCTTGCATCATCTTTTTGCCACATCACCTGGATTCTTCCTCACTGCACTCCTTGCACATGACACATTCAGCAGTGCCAAGATAACAAGAAGGAGGCAGACAGTGCAGCGTGCTGGTGAAAATGCAGAGAGCACTTAGATATATGTCATGTTTGACATGTCTGGGTACAAAACAAAATGCCTGGACAAAGGAACTGTGTGTGTGGAGTCAGCCAGCCCAAAAGCATGGCAAAGTGGGGGGACAGGGTACGCCACTATAATATAATATATGATTTAGAACTCCACTCTGCCACCACCTTTAGCAGCCCCACTAAAAGACACAGGTCAGGCTGTGCTGCCACCCATGACACCTTGCTTGTAAAGATATAAAAAAATGTGTTTCCCTTTTTAGCATCTGCACCACCCCAGACATCCAGGAGTGAAGCATCCTGCACAGCAAGCCATTTGTCACTGTCTAAATTAAGCAGTGGATTTTCTGCCTTTGCCTCCCTCCCCTGATCTCAGCCAATAGTGCACAGGTGAGCTCAGAGCTGATGCAGCTCTGGGATTAACCCTCAGCACACAGAGTTGGACTTTACCCACTCCCATGGGGATTGCTTTACAAATTTCATAGCAAATATTCTTTATCCCACATTCTCTGCTCATCCCATATGATTTTTGAAGGAGAAACCATCTCTGTGTGCTTTTGTCCTAATAAAGAGGGATATGCAAAGTCATGTGAATGATGACACCAGCTCTGCTCCATGCAGGGTTAGCTTTGTGCACAAAGCTAATAGCAGACTGATTTAATTAAGTCACCAAAGAGTTCATTTCAATCCTGATGGCCATCACATATCTAACAGATAAAGTCTGAAGCTGCCACAACCCCCACAGGTCACAGGTATTTTGTGCTCTCCTTACACTCTCTGTAACTATTTCCCCTCCTTATCAAACATTGATAAATGAGCTTTACAAAGCACCAGCAGGTTTCTGTTCTGAAACAGGAAAAGCAGGGAAGAACTGGGGGGGATTTTTGTTAGTATTTTAATACTTAAAAGAAACAATAAGTTTTCATTGGACTTACACTGAAATACATTGTCAAACATAGCTGGACCTAAAGAGGCAGTGATTTGCAAGTGATGAAAGAGGCAAATATGATCACTGGAGTCAAGGTCAAGAAATCTCTTCAGTATAAATAGCTCTTAGTCACCTTGAAAAACAACTTATATCCCAGTAATTCTTCTGTGGCAATTTGAAGGTTGTGCAATTACAATTTCTCACAGAGGTGGGAAGACCACAGTTTTTTCTCAGTCATCCTTTAACAACAGAGCAGGCAACACCTTCTAAAGCCTAGCTTTAAAATTGAAAGGTTTGATGATATCATGCAGGCTTTTCCAGATCTTCAAGATATTTCTGTCAAAGCTAAAAATATAAACTCACCATGTTCACAGCAGGACAAATGTTTTCAAAGTTTAAAGCATAACCATTTGGTCACTGAGGCTGTGCTAAGTTCTGGAAGTCTGAGAAGGACAGACAATATTGGGAATTTTATGTGCAGGATTTCAATCTGAGCATGTAACTCAGGAAATCTGCTGCCAAACCCCTTCTCTTTGCCACTGCAAGGATGGGAATGTTTGTCAGAACAAATTCACTATTGCCCTTTTGCTGAAGGCAAAACAAACCCACATAAGTAGCCTTGTACTCTTGAAATCTAACAATAAGAGGCTGGGCTCATACAATGAAGGGAAATAAATTTCCCATGGGAAGTGCAGTATAGCTTTGACAGTTTATTATAAATGGCAAGTTGGGAAAAACTGATATTTTCAAAACAAGTAGTTAGAGAAAATAAAACTATTTTAGTTGATTAAATAGGGAAAGAAATCCCAATGGCATGAACTGGCATTCTTGGCTTGCAGCACAACTCCCTGGAAGCATCTGAGTGCCCAGCACTGACTTGTCTGTTTAAGAGACACGTTGTTGTACATCTTGGATATATCATTAGACCAGTCACTAGTGCTGTCCCCCAGGGGCCAGGATGGGGCCCAGTCCTGTTTAATATCTTTATTCATCATCTAAATTGCACCAGGGTAGGTTTATGTTGGACATTAGGAAGAATTTCCTCAGAGAAAGTGTGATTAGACACTGGAATGGAATGGAGTGCCTGGGGAGGTGCTGGAGCTGCCATCCCTGGAGCTGATTAAGGAAAGCCTGGATGTGTCACTCAGTGTCATGGTCCGGTTGGCACATGGTATTGGGGCAAAAGCTGGACTCAGTGATCTCAGAGACCTTTTCCAACCTCGGTGATTCTGTGATTACTGCAAATTGCTGTTTCATCACCTGATTTGATTTGAAGTGATTCAGAAGTTGAATGCTCTTCCCCACCCCCAGTTGCGTCTGTATTGATTTAAGTGTTTAACAGAGAAAGGCAATTCCTCATTTCCACATCTTTCTACTCCTTATTCCCAAAGGAGATCAAACCAAATGACCTTCTGACACATTACTCCAGCAAACTGTCCCTGAAAAAACTGTATCACCAAGTTAACCAATCCCACTTCCCTCTTCAACCCAATCTTTCACACAAGTATCTCAACTGAGAATAAGAGGGTGGATGAAACAGGAGGAGGAAGAAAGAGCAAATATACACAATGAAAGAGAAGAGTTTTTAATTGTCCTATGAAAGAAAGATAAAGCTTTTGGGTTTCTTCCCATCCCAGCAGCCCCAGAGCCCCACCTGTAAAACTACTCTAAAGGATAAACCAGGACCAGGTACATATAAGCTGAGGTCAGTCCTTTATCCCATCATTTCTTTTACCTCATTTCAGTACTCAGAATTCAAAGTCACAATTCCCACTCACAGTACCCCAAGGGAACTGCACCTTTATCTCAGAGTTTCATTGTTTAACACCCAGTTCATGGACAGCACATTGTGTCTCTTCATTTGCAGATTATTTTGGATAATTTTCAACTGTTACTCTTGGAAAACAAGCAATTCCAACAGAGTGCAAACTCCCCAAAATAGGAGTGAAACTCATGACAACCTTCAGGAAGGTTTTTATGTCTGTATAACATACGGCAAACCAAGGTCTAGCTAATTCACTTTTCACATTCTTTTGAAGTGACCTCTGATTCCTGACTTGCTACCTGGCAGGCTTTCTGACCATGACAATTCCCAGACACTCCAGTCCCTGGGGATCTCCTCTATGGCTGCGTTCTCCCAGCCAGTGATCCCTGCTCATGCAACACCCATTTACTGAGGAATTCCTTGCACCTCCCCCAGAACTTCCTCTGGAATTAGCTCTGGAGTAGCACTCCTCCAGTACAACCCAAGGACATGGATGTGTTTTGATTGCCAAGTTCAAGATGGGGTTACACACAGGCAAAAAAAGAACTGACACATATTTAGCACTGTCTAATTTACTGCAACACAAAAGCATCCAAAAGAAATGGGGAAACTGGACTGCAAACACCTTCCTGAAGAACAGTTATTTTTTTGAAATGAATTTTCTGACAGAAAACTCATAAATCAGAAACTTCCTGCTCTGCCACAACTGTATTTTAAATACAGTTGCTGCTCTATCTCTATTACCCAGGGGTCAAGTTTCTAACAAAGCTTCTATTCCTTCAGAGAAGGACTGAACACAATTTATCAAGCAGCATTAAAATGCCAGTCCTTATAAACTAGGAAATAGCTGTGCAAATGGAGGCTACTTGAGTAATTCACCCATTTTTCTGAGTGAGGACATAAAGTGAAATAAAATTAATCCTAGAAAGTAATTCAAATTAGGAAAATGCTTCAAAAACTGCAAGCATTCTTCAAAAGAATAAATCATCTTGAACCAATCATACAAATTGGCCAGTGTCATTAAAAGAATTGCATATTCTTAGGCACAATCTAATGGCTTTTGCCAGAAAGGAACTCTGCTTGGGTTTGCATAATTTCTTGAACTTTTATCATGCCATGAACATTGATTTGTTTCTTTTATTCTTAAATGGGTGGATGGGGGGATAAAATTTTACACCCACTATATACTGTATTAAGTCATAAATGAAGCTGCCCTGCAAGGTTATTACAATCAATTTCAGACTAAAGAAATGGAGAATTAAATAGTGGCATTTAAAAAAATAAAGGATTTAGTTTAAAATGTAAAGTTTTAAATAAATCGGAGTTAGAAGTGGGATCTGAAAACACAGGGAATAAACTTGCTTCCCTTCTCCTATTTGAAACTGAGGTATATAAAATGTCCCACTTTCAAAAATTTTAAGGTCATGGAGATCCAAAGTAAATAGTTTCATAAGCTACAGACTCTTGAAAAATATAAATTCCAAAACGGTAATATATTTTAATTCATTTACATTCTTCATGTGTCTAGCAAATTTCTGAAAGTAAAAAATATCCACAGATACTTTATGTATTCTAAATAGAATTTCAACTTTCATTCAAATACAGTTTGACAACTCATTAGCAAAAATAGTTGTTAGGGAAAGATATAGATGTTAAATAATATGATGACTTTATGCAGAGCTATATTAGGTTAAGTAGATGTGTACAGATATGAGGTACCCTCATGTTTATCAATTAGTATTTTATAATTAAAAATCTAAATGTAATCCAAGGTTACAATCAGTCAGTCTAATCAAGGTTTCCTGGGTTATTGAACAAACCATGATTAAAATCAATGATTTAAATCAGTGTTTGAAATCAATCAACAGTGGTGTCCATAGTATGCTTTTATTCTATGGTAAACAGAAAAAAAGAGAGATATGGGACAATGTGTGCCTTTTTTGTCAAGTTTCCTAAACCCTCAACTGAATCTCCAGTAGCTGAACACAGGCTTGAATGCCACAGAGATATGGGAGTGCTTCTGCTGATGGAAACAGACAAGCCAAAAATCAAATGAGAAAGTTTTTGTGTTACAGCACACAAAAATATTAAATGCTTAAGGCTCAAAAATTTAAAAAATTGTAATTTAAAAATTCATATTCACAATCAAAACTATTGAGCCTCTCTAAGTTCCCCAGGGCCCTCACTGACGTTGTGGACATTGTGGGTGAATATTCTTGAAGACAAAGTGAGCTCAGTGTCTCACACAAGGCCCATCCCCACCTGTGCCAAGTACCTGTGCAGCTTTGCCACAGTGTGAAACTGGAGAATATTTCCTAAGAATAAGCTCAAAATCATGTGTTCGATGTTGCTCAACACCTTTTAAAATCTCTGCAGATATCTTGCTTAGCAACAGTCAGCCAACTTTCCCCAGCACTTTTAAATTCTCTGTGGAATTGAAGGAGTTTTCAGAGAGCTCCAGGAAAAAATTATAAAGAACAAAATAGTGAAAAATTAGTCAAATGTGGCTGAACAGTTACAAATCCAAGCTGCAGAGCTTCCCCAAGAACTAAGATTAAAACGAATTTTGCATCTATTTTAGCTAATTTCTAATGGAGGAGTTTGTGATGCTGATACATCAGCTCTGACTTTACTTTTGAACACTGGCAGCAATCACTCAGATTTTTATCTAATGAAAGGACAGTTATGTCCTCACTATAGGACTGCATTAAGAATTAAAGAACCTTTTAAGGAGGACTGCAAAGTAAATTTGCTTCTCCATTTTGATGCTCTGTTGTTTCAAATATAAGCTCACTTTACTGCCACTTTTCTGGGCAGTGAGGCAAAAGATGATTCCTATTTTTTCCTTCCCATCTCCTCCTCCTCCAGCAGGTATGGTATGTTGGCTCTGCTTTACTTCAGTATTTCCAGAGCCTTGTTGGAAGTTTCAGTTATTTACTGGGAACTTCACTGCCTGCATCTTTGTCAAAGAGATAAGGGTATTGAATAATTAGCAAAGACACCTTTTCCCCACAAGTCCATTAAGCGTTAAGCTTATTATTTATATCACAATAGAGCAAAGATCCCCAGTTGTGAGGCCAAATCCAACCCTGTAAGACTCTGTACTGATAGGCATGAAAGCATTTGTCCCAAAGAGCCAGAACATAATGTGCAGAGCAGACAAGGACAAAGACACAAAACACGATGTGAAATCTCCACGTGGATGCCGGCTGCTCAGGGAACAGCTGCACCAGGATTATTCATGGAACACTCAGTTTGGAAACTCTGGTCCACATCTTGGCTGCACTGCAATGCTCTGTACTCACAGGAGAGACTCTTACAAAGAAAGGGAAGTTGAATTATTTTCCCTCTGCTCCTTTCCAAACTGTATCACTGTGATGGTGTTTGAGGGTCCCCAGATGAGGAAGAGATGAGAATCGTGACTCCATGATTCAGAATATTTTATGATATATTATATTAAAAGAAAATTATATACTAAAACTACACTAAAGAAAGAGAAAGGAGACATCAGAAAGCTAGAAAGGAATGAATAATAAAATCTTGTGACAGACCAGAGAGTCTGACACAGCCGGACCATGATTGGTCACTAAGTAAAAAGAATCCTCATGGAACCAATCAAAGATGCACTGTTTGTAAGCAACCTCCAAACCACATTACACAGCCATCAGATAGTTATTGTTTACATTTCTTTTCTGAGGCTTCTCAGCTTCTCAGGAGAAAAATCCTAGCAAAGGATTTTCACAGAATATGTCAGTGACATATCACCACTGGGATTTATAGGACATGAGTTTCTATTTCACTGAAAAGAAACAATGGTCAAAGTCTTTGTCACCATTTTGAAAGATGAATTTTTCAAAATGAAAACTCCTGTTAGGTGATTGGAATGCTTCATTTTCTTTTGGATAGGGAGGTTTGTCCCAGGAAACACACTTTTCACTTGAAAGGCAATTTCTTAGCTAGTTCATGTACATCACTAAAATGATCCAATGTTTCAGCAAACAGATAATCAGAAATAATGAAAACTTCCAGACCAGCACTCAGATAATGAACCAACAGAGAAAGGGCTCAACCTCATACAAAATGACACAGCATTCTTATTGCTTTATTGTGGGAATAGTGAATTTCTCAAGGAAAAAAAAAAACCCTCTGCTTGAGGAAGAGGGACTAAACCCAATTCAAAAACATGTGTAGTCTCTTCTGGATTCCAAAGATGATGCCTGGGCCAGAAGAGTGCTGGCTCGAGGTGCTCAGCCTGCTGGCACCACCTGCTGTGCCTGTCCAAGTGAGGGATCTCTGTACAGCTGCTCTGCTCTCAGCTGGACTTCTCACAACACCTCAGGTGCATTCAGGAAAAAATGGAAGCCAGTGTGGTACTTTATAAAAATTAAGGTCTGACTGAACTGGAGACTTTTATTTTCAAAGTCTGCATCAGTTCATTTACCAGCTGCCTTGGGGAGAATTCACTGATAAATGCCCTAAAGGAAGGCATTTTATGCAACTGCACAGCTGCAGTGTTGCCCAAAATTTAGAAATAACAGGTGCCTGCACAACTGGTTTTCTGGAGAGACAACATGGACCTTAAACACAGTGTGTTACCATGCAGCCAGAACACAACAGAGAGTAGAAAGAACTAAAGAGAGTACAAATCAGGCAATCATGATACCGAATATAAAACCTGGGCACTGCTTAAAACATAAATGGCAATTACTGGGATATATTATTGCATTACTCCTTTATTGGGCCCCAAAGACAAGAATTTCATGTCTTTTGACAGAATCTTGAAAGCCCTGAACTATCCAAGCCACCTCACTTCTAGTCAGTGTTATCTACTTGTCCCCTGTTTCTCTGCTGCTCTACATCTGTCCCAGTCACTTTGCTTTAGAGTTCACATGCCATTTATCAAGCTGTCATATGAAATAAAACAATAACAAAACCAAACACCATTCATTTCATTTGTCTGCAAAGTGATTTACAGGTATTTGTTATTAGATTTCCTGCTGAATGAATGAAGATCCCACTTAGTGCACTGTGTATTTCTAGCAGTAGCCAAGGAATAGGATTGATTAAATTATAAATTATGATTACTCTACTGCATTTCAATTTTAAAAATTTAGAATAAAAATAGAGTCACTGAATTGGTTCTTCAAGAAAATAGCTACAATTTCACGTAACACATATGCAGTGAAAGAAATATATTACTAATATAAATGAGGTTCATAAGTGGACCCAACTAATACTGAAAAAAAAATTAATTATTTAGTATTTTTCCCATCTGATTTTGACTGCTGTGCACTACAATAGAATGTAACAATTGTCAGGTTCATGTTATTCAAGATGTTAACCCCTGTATTCAGACACATTTGATTTTCCTTGAAATCATCCAAGCAAAGCTGTCAGTAAGTTTTCATTTGTGTGAAGTAATAGACACTGGAAAATGGCATGTCAGCATTAATGCAGACATTCTAGGATAGAAGGCTTCCTTTCACATTACACCAAGCAATCAAACCTGATATATTTGCAGTCTACTGAATTCCCTCAAACTTTCCTTGTTTTAAGGAAAATCTCCTCTAGTGATCTACTTGAAAGTAATCATGGGGAGCTGAAAGCAGTATAGGATATGAAATAGATGCATAGTGTGAATTGGAGACTCTCCTAAAAGAATTTGTATTTTAAAAAATCCTTTCAAAAATGGCAAAGCTTTTGAAAAAAAATATGTGTGTATTAGCCAGCAGGAGAAACCTGGAAATAATCTGAAATACTTTACACTAATTAAAATTAACTCTTTGGTGCCAGCAAGATACTTTTCTGTATGTAAGTCAACTTTTGCACAAAGTTAAAGGAACAACTGACAAATCTTTGAAGACAGAGGATGCTTCATTGATTTTTTTTTAATTTATTAGTTCTGAACTTGTAACATAAGCTGTTCTCATTTTTATTTGTCTGTTTGGAGAGTTTTGCACTAAAACAACCTGAAATTCTATGCTACACATTTCTGCAAGTTCATAAAAGAACAAGATGCACCACGGCAGATGCCTACAGATTCTAAAGCAGTGCACTCAAAGCTGTTGAGAGCAGGAGCTCTCTGGCTGTGTGTACTGGCAAACCAGTGTGTCAGCAGGACACAAATATGATCAAAAACCCCAATAATCTCATCACAAGTCCCACAAAATGTTGGTTTATAATCCTCGCTACCTATGGAAGTGTGGAAGCCAAGAAGTAATTCCCGTAGAGAGCATGCCTGTAGGGAAGTGACCGTCCAGCTCTCTGGCTTGCCAAGTATCAGATAAGGTTAACCTGACATTTTCTAGGGCCATTCTGGCACCTGGAGTCAGGCATGAGGCAAGTGCCACTCTGCTGGACAGGTGTGCCACCTTTGGAGAGCCAGGTTCAGATTCTTCTATGCTCTGGCATGCTTGGAAAAAAAGTCAGTACTGTCCAAGGTCCCTATGCCTTGCAGCTACTTGCCAATTTTGCCCCCTAAATATCGATTTCCACATCATTCCTCTGTCTCAGAAGGATTCTCTCGGTGCCTGAAGTCCCTCATAAATTTGTATGTTGCTTTTTAAGTCTTCTAAGCCGTTTTACAGGTTCCTTAAATTCTTCCTTAGCTGATTAGGCCTGTGCATTTTCAGTTGCAAATCTACAATTACAGTGAAAAAGCATTACTTCCCAGACAGAGAGGCACAATAACAAAAAAAGTCTCTCATTTTCCCTTTGTCTAAGGGTTTGATTACATGTTCTCAGGCAAATCAGATATCCTGAGATTCACTTGACTCATCCAGTGAGCACAAACATTATCCATCTTTGTCTTTCCATAGCACTTTATAATCCCAGGATCTCAAAACCAAGTACCAGGAGAACATACACAGTTTCTCCCTGAAGGAAAACCACCCAGTGTCACAAGGAAAGCTGCAGCCATTTTGATTTACAAAACCACACTGGGTGAGTGCTGAGTACAATCCAGCAGTCAGAGAAAGAAACCCCCAAAGATTAACAAAAATTAACTACCAGAGGCAGAGATTAATATCAGTAATTTACAAATTACCTTTTAAAAGTGTTAAAACCCAACAGCAAGCCAACTTAACTTGCCTCCCAAACTTTCTTTATTCTCTATCTTTCCCTTTAATTTGCTTCCTGTGTCTTTTATAATGGTTTCCTGAGGTTCTGATCACAGTATCATTATGGCATCAGTCTATTGGAAGCATAATCCTGGAGATACTACTTTTAAAGGATAATTTAATTGAATTCTTAAATAGGAGAAGAAAATTAATTTCCTCTGACTTCATCCTCTTTTGAATACTTAAACTTGCACAATCATACATTAAAGAAACAGACTCCATTGACTTTGAAATCTCAGGATTTATCACTTAAATACTTTTCTGGTGCCTGTCAAAGCAAAATTTAAAAAAAATCATTTTAAAAATCCAATCACTGGGGAAAAGTAATTTTTTTACATTGAAATGTCTACATGTCTCTTCCCATCTGTAGTAACAGGCACTCAATGAAGAGGAAAAAAACCAACAGAGAAATTCTCAACATAGTTCACTTTTCTAAATGCAAATAAAAATAAAAACATCAAAAGACTGCATTATGTTAGTTTCAATTAAATGTTGATGAGCCTGGAAAAGTGAGAGGCTTCAGGAATGAGATGGCAACTTACTGCTGGAGGCACACAGCTCTCTGGGGCTGGAGGACATCGGCTGAGCACACATCTGACACAGACAGTCCCTTCCATTAAAGGTAACCCGATCTCCTGGTGGAAATGGACGCCTGGAAAGTTCAAGAGAAAAATGTATTTTTGCAAAGGTTATGCCAAAGATTTTTCTCTGTTCCCCATGCCTTGATTTTTCTGCCTTCCTCCAGCGCAATCAATATTTTACAGAAACTCAGGCCAAATAGTTTCTGCAATGTGGCCTTGGCAAAGCCAGGCACTGGAAGAAATCCAATCCATGGAGGCAAGCAGAGCAGAGGTTAGACTTGCCTTGTATTTTCATTTTAAAAAGATTATCAAACATATTTTATCTGAATAGCGGAGACAGTGAAATCTGCTAAGACACAACACCTACATTTATGATGGTCTCAGCTTGATGTTGTGGTGATACAAATGATACAGAAGAGAACTCGAAGAATCAGAACTGTTCTTGAGGTTGGTGAAGGAATGTGGAGCTAGTCTCTCATAAATGTTAAGAATGTGTGTTAGGCAGAAGTTGACATTGCTGTTAACTCTTATTTGGTGCCTAAATCAGAGGATGGACAACATTTAATAGCTCCAAATCTTTAATACGGAGTGTTAACTGCTGAGTGCAGACCCCCACCTCACTCCAAAACTACTTAGCAAATCTACTGCTGATTTCAACAAAACAAAATGTTACAGGCGTGGTTTCCTTTCCACTGCCATCTCTAAGTGGGCCAAAAATAAATCAGCAGCAAAACTGAATTTCATTAATCTATTTCAAAGACTCATCTTTTGTTCATTCAACATAAAGAGATTGATGCAAAGCAATGTACAGAAAATTGATGTCATGTTTCACACTGTCCCTGGGAAATAAAACTGCAATGTACACACTGTATGATTATCAAAATGCAGGAAATTCACACCCTATTTAAAACAGAAAACAATAAAAATTCTTTCAATAGAAAAGGGCTTGAAAAATGTACCAGGCTAAAGGACAAAGTACTTCAACTACTTATCAGAGATAGGAGTTTAAAATGTCACCTTTCTCTGATGCACAGAGCCTTAGCTAACTCCTTCTTACTTGCTGCAGAACTGAAGACTGGTTCTCTTACTGGGGACAGGAAAGAGTATTTGGGAAGAGGGGGAATCCCAGTAGTCCCAAAGCCACTTGCTCTTATGTTGGACTGTCCTCAGAGCTCAAACGTAGCATCCAGAATTTTGCTGCACTTCATTTCTCCCACCTGGGCTGATCACCTGAACTCACATCATTATCTCAGTGTGTAAGCCTGACAATTAATTCTTTCAAATATGAGACTAACTGCCTGAGAACAGGGAACTACATGTCATACAAAAGCCATGTCCCCAAATAAATGAGTGGCATTTTCAAGACTTTTAAAGTCAGATCCACAGCAGATCTTCTATAATGAAATAAATGCATTCTCAAGAGAAATCTGTCTTGAGACTCGTGTCTGATGGCAAGACCTTTCCTTGTGTTTTCCTTGAACTGGGCTCCTGCCATGTTGTTTGAAGGGATCACTTACTTGCAGACAGTGCAGGCAAAGCAGCTTGGATGGTAGGTTTTCCCCAGAGCTGTCACCACCTCGCCCTCCACGAACTCCCCGCAGCCGTTGCAGCGGGTGCCGTACATGCGCTGGTAGTCCAAGGTGCACAGATATTCTCCATTCTTTATAAAAAAGCCTCCTTGTGCCAGGTCACAGCCACACACTGGAATCAAAAAACAAGCCACACAGATTAGGAAAATATCACTGCTAAGGATGTCAGCTGCTCAATTGTATCAGTATAAGGGTGAAGAGCCAGTCAAGGATTTCTGTGACTTGGCAGTTTTTCCTCTGTAAAATGCCTATTCACTCAAACCAGAACACAGCATAACCAGGTGCCTGTTTTCCTTTGAGAAAATATTCAGAGTCCTGCATTGGCATTTCTGGTCAATCCAAAGACAGAAATCAATTCTACCTCTAACAGCCAAACCCTATGAAGAGAAAGTGCCATGGGAGATTGAATTTCAAACTGTGCCTTTAGCTTGGGTTGAACAAAGAACTCAAAACTACCTATTTAGTGTTCCCCTGTATCACCAAAAATTTATACCCAGCTCCTCCCAGGCACTCTGGTTTCTGGCACTCCTCCTGCTCCTCTGTATATTGCTGTATCTGTGTAATTCAGTAAGAGAAACCACTCTTCACAGCACTCTAGCATGTTAACTTAACTCTCCAAGGAATGCCATCTCATCCCCCTTCATCAGATTCAAGTATCTTCAGATCAAATATCAGAAATATTCAATATCAGGGATTCTGAGTAATAAGGAAAAATAAATCAGCAGTACACTAGGTCCTTGCAGTTACACAGTCCTCAGAAAATTAAAATATGAAATAGAGAAAGATTATCAGGGGGACTGGGTTTAATTCCTCTTTCTGCCACAAGTCCCAAGCACTATATTTTGTACCCAGCATTCATTCTCAATGCTGTTATAATGGGCTACCATCTTACTAGCTACCTGCCTTGAAAATTAAAATTGCAAGGCATTTGGGGCAGGAATTGCAAGTTTTCTTTGTCTCTTTCCCAGCCCTGGATGTCTAATGACTGCTACTTTAACAATAATTAATAGAAAAACAATAAACAGAACCAAAATGCAGCTTAGAAGGAAAGCAGTATCAGGACCAGCCTTTTTCCGGTTTCACATTTCTGCATAGACAGTGATAATATTCCATGTGCAAACAAATTACATTTCATGGTGGCATTAAATCCACAAGCAGCCAAAACTCAATTATCAGTGACTGAGGAGAATACAAAGAACTACTGTTAAGGCTCTGTTAAAATGCTGCAGAAGGTTCCAAAATGTTTTTTTTTTAGGTAAACATCCAGAAAAAAAAATTCCAGTCCTTCTTTGGGCAGATCCTTACCATTAAATCATGTAGAAATGGAGAATTCTACTTTAATGTTTAAAAGATGCTTTAGAAGCTGCTAAACTTCATGCAGTGCTATGGAGTACTCACATGTCTGTATGATAATTTAAACTCTAGTTTGTAATTTACCTTTAACATCCAAGTATATCTATTTTTCAGCCTCAAGCTGAAGATGCTCAGTGTGCAGCTGGGTCTGCCTCAGGAGCTGCATGTATGAACTCTCATGCCCTTTGGTATGAGTTTTACCAAAAGAGTCATTTTCTGAAGAACTCCTTTGGTCACTGCAGCCCCCTTGACCTGCCTAGGCAAGGCTCTAATGAACTGAGATGATCAAATGAAACTTTGAATACCAGCTCTGTGCCAGCTTCTTCTGAAAACCCAGCTTCAGCATCATAAAGAGGTGGCAGATCACTGTTTGCAAAAACTACTACAAACTTGGAAGGAAAGTGTTCATGCATTCACAGCTATTAGGCTCTACCCACAGGGATTCAAGCCTATCATGAAAATGGGGGCTAAATATTTCACAAGTCTTTTACAGACAGCAATTGCTATTGTCAAAAAGAAGCTCCTTCTACTGCCCTTTTCCTCATGAAGTCTTTTTTCTACCAATTTCTAACACATTCTGAAAATAATTCAGAATGTCTGAGTTAAATTCTCCCGCCCGGACCAGCCATGAATTTGGAACCA
Organism: Zonotrichia albicollis; assembly: GCF_047830755.1. Classification (NCBI taxonomy): domain Eukaryota; kingdom Metazoa; phylum Chordata; class Aves; order Passeriformes; family Passerellidae; genus Zonotrichia; species Zonotrichia albicollis. The sequence continues at coordinate 42,874,399 of NC_133825.1, forward strand.
AGCAGAGGTGCTCATGATGGGAGCCCCCAGCAGATCCATCATCTCTGGCATACACACACACCAATCTGCAAGAATGACAAACAAGCCCTGGCTACTCCACATTACAAGGGATTTTTGCAGTCAATTTAGCACATGTGTCCCTATCACTAATCACAGCTTTAAGCTACATGGGAAAACAAGGGTCACCCAGGCTGTTAACAGCCATAGTTGGAAAAATGTGATTCCAGCTGGCTGCTTTCACTTTGAGTCAGAGATCAAATCAGAAAGGACAAACGTGGCTGTATCACACTCCATGTACAGTGTGGTTTGTAACAGGGAAGGGATTTGAACAGCTCTTTTTGCTTCTTTTTGCAACTGTGCAGAAGTCCTGGCTCTGACAATGTATGCCCTCAAGCTGACACATACTGCCTTAGCACACATATTTATGGTCACTATAGAAAAAACACAAAAAAGAAGGGAGGAATTGCAATTGTCTTTTATTAAAAAGAAAGCCCATATGCCCACCACTGTTCATGCCTCGAGCACCAGAGGCAGTGAAGAGAAATCAGCTGTGAACTCTACATATGCATAGCTCATTCTGATGGTGTGATCTGTGCAACTGCTGGGGTACACATAGCGTGTCATCAAAGAAAAATTTATACCTAAATGATGACAGTTAACTGTAAACATGAAACTGGTTTTTTTCCTGTACTGATGGGGAAAATGAAAGAATTACTTTGCGGAGCCAATAATGATGCACACATCATATTTGAGAAGGTAAAAAGCAAGAGGCATTCTGTAAACATTCACCACACAGAAATAGTTCTACAGAAGAAAAACATTTCCCCAAGATCCTTCCTACTCAGTATGATGGGAGAAATTCTGTTTTTCATGACCAAAACCGTCTTTCTGAAACAGGAGACACTGGGGAGCATTTCCGTTCCCTCAGGTATCACAAGCATAAAGACAAAAAAAAAGCCAATGTTTTTCTTTAAATGAAAGAAGAAACCATTACCTTCTAAAAGCTCTTGGAGGAACTCAGCTTTTCTGTCTGTATATCAAAGAATTTCATATTTTGAACAAACCATCCTGCCTCTCTTGTGAATGGAATAAGCTGGAGCACAGTTCTACCTCCCACTGTAAGGAAAGCACCCACCCACCAGCTTTTTCTGTCTTCAGCTACTCTCTGGAGCTCCTGTTTTGCATCCTTGGAGCACAAAAAGCTTGGAGATACTGCCAGGGCTGCTGTCAGCTCCCAGAGCTCCAGGATCTGCCATGGAAATCTGGGCTGGGCAGGAGCAATCCAGATGCCTGTGGATCCAGGGACCTGGACCACTCTTAAGGTGAGTCACTTCAAGTTTTAAAGGCGATGACAAAAATGAAGAGATCAGAGTTTTTCAAAGAAAACAAAAGCAGGATTTGATCCTACTGAGCATTATTTAGGATCTCCATAGCCTTACTGTCAGGGAGAGTTGAACTCCATGTTAATGTTAAGTAAAAATTGTTCCAGCACTGAAGGAAAAAAAACCACACAGGAGAGTCTGTGAATCTGGGCTCTCAGTCTGCAGAAGTGAATGATATTCATTAAGAAAATTCTAATGATCTACTTTGTTACTGTGCATTAAATAAGGTGCAAATTCAATTTCCTGTTGGGGTTTTATTTCCTTCTTGTATTTTTCAGCTTCATGGAATAATGGTGCTGTTTTCAAGCAGGGAAATAGTCATACAACAGTTATTCTTAGGACATAATGGATTTCTTGTTTGAAGGTAGAAAGGAATTTGGAAATGTTTCAGTTTATCACCTACATCCAAAAAAATACACAGGGAAAATCTGTTTCTTTTTTCTTTTCCACATAAGAGTTTAACAAATCCCATATTGATGAAAGCAAGGTTCAAATTCTTATTAGAGTTTAAAGTTTCTGCATTTCAAATTAACCAAGTCTCCTTCTGCCTTTTACTCCTCTTAACAACACTTTTCTTGATGGCATTATTCATTTAAAGAATGATTATACATCCAAGCATCATCAGAAAAGCACACAGGAACAGTAAATCTCAGAAGCTGTGCTGCAGCCCTGCCCTGGCAGGGAGATTGCAAGGCACCAGTAAGAAATGCATGCAGCAGTTTGCAAAAGCTGTAGCACAGATCCCAGTGACCATTTGTCACACTCCTGTCACTGGAGATTTTTTTTCTGTCATCCACTGATGAGAGATGCATTTTGATTGAAGTTATTTTATGTCCAGTGGTTCTGGAATCTCTTCTCATTTCAGCAGATTGACACAAGAAACTTGTTGGGAAGCCAAAGCACATGAACATGGAACAAATACAGGTGACCTTAAAATCTGCTTTTATGATGCTTGGCATTGGGTAGAGGAAAGGTTTAGCAGCTGAAACACCTCCTGAGCAAAAGACAAGATTTTATTTCTCCCTTCTTCTCCTAAACTGGTCTGAGATGCCCCTTGGGAAGCATCCTCCAGCCTCCAGTCAGGCCTTTCTCCTCTTCCCACAGAAATCCCTGATGCTCCACTTCAAGCACCCTGCCTGCACCACCCTGAGTGCTGCTGTCACCGTGTCACAGGAAGCTCTCAGTGGGGCACCTGACTGAAACCCCTGGGCATTTAATGCAAGCATTCACTCAGCTGAAACCAAAGGTGAATTCTGAGTCTCAGATGAGCTCAGTTTTAACTTGGTCAGCTGCCCAACCAATGCCATGACCCTGCCTTCAGTCTCCAGCACTGCAGACACAAATAATGCTGCACTGGGAGTTGTTCCTGTCGCATTTTCAGTCTTTCTAGCAATCCAGCAGCCAGCAACTCATACCTGAGCTCAACAGCAAGCAAGCAGCAGCTGTATGTGGTGCAGCAATGTGACAGCTTCCCCACTGCCCCACTGAAAAATCAGTGGTTTGTGCACCAGGATGGAAACAATGGCAGGAATCATTCAACCATTTAAAATACCTTTCACATTAAGCACGAGGTGGAGATCAAAGTCATTTACCGGTCTGTGGGAAATGAACCTTGGAGAAAAGGCAATCACTGGGAAAATGTCAAAGCTTAGCCTCGGATGGCTTGACTGTAACTATCTAGAGGAAACATCTCTCTAATAAGATTTTAAATAAGCAAACCAGCAGTTTGAGGATAGAACAAAGCCAAACCTCATCCAAGCAAAGCAAATGAAGGATGCACTGACCACAAAGCCAAGAAACTTTCTGTATTTTTGTAAGGATGCTCTCCCCTGCTTATCAGGCACCTGTTAATCATCCTGCTGCTCCTCTACTTCCAGAGGGATCCTGGAGCTTTTTAAAATCTGACACGGCATCTGTCAGCATTCATCAGTATCAGCCAAGTAGTGCAATTAATTTCATTTCCTGTCAAATGTTTGGTCTCTGAAGAGACCTCAAGCCCAAAACTAAGACTGGTACCAATCACTTGTCATTAATAGTATTCTAATCCCAACAGAAAAGTAAGGATCCACTTCAGAATGGGAAGAAGCTGAACCTGAAGTGAAATGCCAGAAGAACACTGCAAGAACAGTCTTCAAGACACAACAGCTAAGATATGTAAATGCAGAAATTGCAATTAGGCTCACAGCTGCAACTGAGGTTTGATTTCACATCAAGCTACCTGAATGCATGAATTCACATCTGAACTCCATTCCCTGGCATGGGAGAAACTTTAACCTCTGTTAGCTTCCCAGAAACAACAGATTCCCATTTCTACCTGGATCTTAGTTTGGTGATTCAGAGCTTCAAGTGGCCTCAAATAATTTCATGATGCTCAGGAAGGGGCACGTTCTACCCACATGTGTGTTATCACATCCACACATCAGTTTCTGTTCCAGAAGAATTTGTGAAAATGCAGAGATCTTTTCAAACACTGCACTGGACATCTACTGCAAGAATGGCCTCATATTTAAACTTTCCCTGACACTGAACTATTTATAGCCTGTTTGCAGCCTCCTCCTGCTGCCACTGAAGGAATCTGATGACAGATCAAAGGTCAAAGAACTAATGATTTAAAACACATTCCAACCTGTTGATATAGTGTCTGCTTACATGACCCTGACTTCTTCCCAGTTCTTCAAGGGAGGAAGATTCAGTTCAAAGTCAAAGGATTACAGAGCATCCCAAAATCTAAACTTAGGAAGCCTCCCCCCTCCCTGTCAGGCTCATTGAACTGCAGATGATGTAGCCTTAAAGTCATCTCATAAAAAACCCAGACCTGTGCCTGGAACCTGAACATACCACTGAGGATTCTGCAAGTTAAGCTCCAGAGACATCTAACACAAAAGGAAAATTAGCACATTTATTTCATAATTAAGAAACTGCTTTATGCTGATTTATAACAATGTCTAAATAGAAGCTTAATGTTTTTTTCCTGTGGAATACTCTGGGTTTGTGGAATGCTTCCTGGATGCCAAGACTTGGCTTTGCCTTATAATCAGCAAGATTATTAGCAGGTAATTGCCTTTTGATATTTGATGTCATGATAGCATGTGAAATACTGATACACAGTGAAACATTTTCACCTGACCTTTGTTCCACATAATTGCAGATATCCCATTCCTGGAAGTGTTCAAGGTCAGGCTGGACAGGGCTTTGAGCAACCTGTTCTAGTGATTTGGCAAGCTGGCCCACAGCAGAGGGGCTGGAATGACACGATTTTAAAGTCCCTCCCACCCCAAACCATTCCATGGTTCTGTGATAGTGAGGACTAAAACAATTAGGGACCATCCATATTCTTGTGGCAGGGTTGCTTAATTATGAGATTAAATTTTTGTTTAGTCTACAATGCTATAAAAAATCTACGTTTTACAATTCATATATGACATCAGAAATCTACTATTTGAAACACTCCTACCACAAACACTACACTATCTTGCTAAGATAATTCAGCCAATCTCTACATGCACCAAAATCAAGCTATGTAAACTTTTACATTGTTACTATGAAAGCTTAAAGCTTTTTCTGTTAAGCAATACAGTGTACTGAAACCAGCTTTTCCCTCTAACCCAAAAGATGAATCACAGGCTTAATAATAAAGCCTTATTATAGCAATTTTGCTAGCCTCCAAGTTTCCTCTGCTAGTACATGCAATAGGGTAAAGTGAACTGTAATCAACTGACAATGGTAGAAAATTATCATTTGTATCAGATCACAATTTAAATTGAGATATTAAAATCTCTGCTCATGCACATTGTAATTTAGGGCCTGATCCCACACACATTTACATATGGAACAGCATTGCAGCGAGTAGTCTTAGTTTTTGCAGAAAAGTTATTCATGTATATAGATGCTTACAAGAAAAACTTTTACTTCTTCATAAGCCACTAATTAATTCTTGCTAATGGTAATGTTTATTTGAGACAAACCCAATGATGTCTCCAGCTCAACCTCCTCATCTAACCTTCCCTCCTCTCAGCCTGCTGTTTCCATTGCCTCATAAAGATTAACAATTTGGATTGGTAAGAGTAATGCACTCCTGCTAAAACAGACCTTAAAGCTTATTTATTACACCAGGAGGTAATGCAGAATCCTATTGAATTTGCATTTGTAACACAAACCAGTGTTATTCCCTGGCAAGGTAAGGGACTTTGTCATGAAACAGCCAAAGACAACTGCTCTGAATGCTGTTCCTGGAGTTGCACTGCTAAATGTCTCTTATCCCTCCTCTGTCCATCATTCCCCTGTTAACTCCAGCTCCCAGTCAGCTGCTGCCTGCCTGAAATTCTTTGCCTATCAGGAGGATGGCAGAGCTCACCTTCCTGGGGACAGCCACACCATTTTCAGCTTTTTTGTTTTCCTATCAGCTCTTGTCAGGAGCCACAAATAGAAGCGGCCGGCAGATAGGACCCAGCAGCTGGAGACACAGGGCTCTCCAAGGCAAACCCCAGCCAGCTCCATCTTATCTGGGGCCACGGGAACACGTCAGTCAGTGCAGGTTTTACTGGTCATCCTTGGCAGGAAGCAGCTCCTCTGTTCTTAGAAAGATCCCAGAGATGGACAGAGCTCCTGGGGAGGGAGGGAGGGAGGGCGGCTGCCTGCTCACGTTACGTGACGCACGAGCCTGTCCTGAGCTGGCTGATGCTCATGGACATGAAAGTCACCGTGCTCCTGCAGTGCCACTGCCACCACTGACACGCATGCCAAGCACCCAAGGAGTGCCTAAAAGCCTCTGACACAGCCTAGGGGAGCAGCACTACAAGCACATCCAATACACTGAACAGTGTGATGTAAAAGCAAAGTTGAGAGTGTGGACGGCAATAATAAAAAGGAATGTCAGAGCAAAGAACAGGATCACACAAACTCTGTGACTCTATGACAGCCTTATCAAGAAATGCATTTTTCCCACATCTTCTAAGTCTGTGGGTAAAAATTCAAACACTTTCAGCAGCTATGAAAACAGACAAGTGTGAGCTTGTTCAAGTCTTTCATGATGGGAGTTGCAGACTCAAGAGCAAAGTTTAGTATACAAAAAAGATAACCAAGCCACCTGTGGATGCAGCTGATACATCCTGGTCCCAGTATGTGCTGGTTTTGCTGCCTAACAACACACTTTATAAACTGAGGGGGGTCTAACTCCACCTCTTGTAGAGTTGCAGTCGTGTCATATTAAAAACCCATCAGACTAAGAGGGAAGAAAACCACTTACTTGAACAGCTGTGTCCCACTTGTATGAACCATATGGTCAGACAACATGCAATGTGAGTAAATAACTATGTGGCTTAAGCAAAAACTGCACTCAAATAACAATAAACAAGATCTGCAGCTCAGGTAAAACATTCAAAACAGAACTTGGAGTAACCTCCTATACACAACCCTTTCCTTTCTCCTTGTGAAGACAAATGAACTCTAAAAAGATAACACTCAGACAACAAACCCAACTAATAAGGCACAGACTGAATGAACAGCATGAGAAAAGTCTCTAACATTCAGCTCTGGCCCTTCTCAGTTCAAACTGGATTTACTTTCCTCCATTTCCTTAACAAGCTAATGGTACAAATCATAGTTTCATTTCCCCCAGCAAGAATTATTTCTATAGCTCTCCCTTCTCTGATGATCTCCATGCAAGCACTCATAAGGTCAATATTATTACAGAATCTTAAACTGTCATCATAAACAGAAGCTACAATAAGTTGAGACATTCCTCTAGGGAAGGAAAGAACAAAACCAAAGAAAGTATACTAGTAAATCCAGTCTTGCAACAGAATAGTCAAAGCACAAAAGCAGCTTATGAGTAAGTAACTAAAACACAAGTGAAAGAAGAAAGTAGACCTCACCCCTCCTAAAAAAAGCAAGATTAATGTGGTGCATTCATCAGGACTACAATTCCAAAGCCTTGCTCCATCTGCCCCCTTCTTTATCAGGAGTTCCTAAGGACTGTGTTTGCTGCCTGGCCTGAATTACCATTGTCCTTTGTGTCTCAAAGGGTCTCGGGGGCCTGATGCTGAAAATATCCTAATCCAGTATCTTCTGTAAATTGAGACCACTACTCACTATGGACAGGAACAAGAAAATAAACAAATAGTTGCTGGTTTTGAACTGCTCAGGGATTATATGGCATCAAGTACTGCTTGAAATACAGCAGCTGTAATGGAGAGAGAGAGATATGCATTTCCCCAAGCATTCCAGAAATAGGGCAGACAGAGCTCCATGGTGCCCTCTAGGATGGGCTGATGCCACTCCAGACTGGCACAGACTAAATATGTTAATATCTAGGTGAAAGGTAAGCATTTTTTAAGTTATCAAGCTGTATTTAACTAAAAACCACAGTTAATAAACAATTTCTTAGATTCCAGATACTGATTTTTCAGCATACAAATAACTCAAGTGACCTTTTAAAGAAAACCATTAGTAACATAGAAAAACAACTAGTTCTATTTTCTGCTATATTCCCTATATTATTCAGGAAGCGGAAGAACAGAGCAACCACACAAGTATTCCACCCACATTTGGAACATAAAAAATATAACTGAAATTCAGGAACTGGGCTGGAGACACTATTCAAAGTCTGAATCTGCAGTACACAAGCTAGATAGGGACTTTCAGAAAAGATAACTTGGGTTTAATAGAAATGAAAAACTACATGGTATTGATTCTGCTGCTGTGCTTTAGTTGCCCAGTTACTCTGATTTATTCCAGCACCTTTCTCCATGTTTGCCACCAGCTCTGCTACATTCACTTGGAGCCTGAATCCCTTTCTGTGCTGTATCTACCCTGTGCTGAGCTGGGACTGACTGTGGCAGACAGTGGTTGCACATGGACCTGGGCATTTCTCCTTATTCTCACCTTTCATCCCACGTTTTGTGGTTACTCAATTCAGCCAACTCTGCACTGTTGCTCATTAAACAGAAACTCCATGAAGGAGCCAGGGTTGCCTCCTGCTCTGTGGCACTCATCTTCAAAGGCAATGAATTCTCAAAGCATAGTTTTACAATTATTTAACGCTTCATTAAACCTCTGTTTTGTAAAAAAACACAGTGAGTCTTTGTTGTGGTCACAGAGTGCTCAATGGCATGAGCTGGAGGTGCCAAGAGCCCCTCAGGTCCTCCCTCTGTGGAATGGGCAGCAGCACTCCCATTCCCAAGGCAGCTCCATGGCACAGAGCCTTAGAACACCTTTGCAGAACATTTCTGGTGGGTTTTTGAAAGCAGGTACTTTCAGCAGTAAATTGAGTACAAAGGACCTTAATTTTCATAACTATCCCTAATGAAAAACAGTCATTGCTATCAAGAGTTTTTAAAAAATTCCAGATCCTTGAAAAAGCACTTAGGCCAAAAACTACAAAAAGATAGAATTTTCCTAAGTATCACCACCTTTCTTTACCCTTCCCACCTTCAAATCCTTCAGGTATTGAGCAAAGAGAATATTTTTAATGGGATGTTGGCAGGAAGCACAACCTCCCATCCAGGGCACATTGCACAAATGGAGTCATTTCTAACAGATGAATATCCAGGTTTTACCTTTGCAGGTGAAGCATTTGATGTGGAAGTGTCTGGCTTGAACTCGGAGCACTTCACCTTTACAGGGCTCCCCACACTTGTGGCAGTGGATGACTGGCTTCTCAGAGGGGTGGTGGGGCTCCTGAGGATGGGCCACTGTAAAGAAAACAAACAAAAAATATTTCAATCCAAACAAAAGAGAATTTTCTTCTATACAAAACTCTGTGTTCCCAGACACTTTACACCGTGTATCTGGCCACATTTTATGCTCATCTGAAGAGTTACCGCCATTTTACTTCAATATAGTCTTTTCATAAATAAGTAATTTAAGACATTCACATCCACTACTGCTTTTTTCCATTGAGGCTGCTACAGAAAGATGAGGAAAAACTCCCTACACAGTGTCAGTGCCACTGCCATTTTCTTTCCAAGAACACAAGTGTGTGCAAACCACTGGATGAGCACACAAGGAAAGCACAAATTAATTTAATCCAAGAAGGTATATAACCCAAGCAAAAAGGATGGAAGGAAAGCAATTCCAAATCAAGTTCTGGGAAACCAGATGAACCAGATAGTCTGTATGCAAATGGCTACACTAAAAATAAACTACAAACATCTTTTTGCTACAGCAGAAACCTAATGCAGGGAAAGCACTCCTGAAGAGAAAAGAAGCCAATATTATTTGCCTCTACACCCATCAATTCTAGCAGAAATTATTCTCTGGATGCAAATTAGAGATACTATGAATAGGCAGAAACTACCCACGTATTTGCAATATTGTCAGGGAGACACAATTCCAGGCAGTGGTAATCACCTAACCACCCAGAGCAGAGCTTGGATAGGAACAGGAAAAGTTTGTGGATTTCATTGTTGTAATAAAAGTTTAATTGCTCCACATTTGGCTTCTGTAAAACATGTTTAACTTTCTCTTCAGATGTGGCAGCTTGGGGCCCTAACAGAACAGCACGGGTGTAAGCTGGAGCAAGATTTCATCTCAACTGAACTGTTTGAAGTGGAAAGTATCACCCAGAATGTTCCCAAACAAACCTATGTTCCTTCAATTCTCCCTCCCACATCCCATTCTAGCAGTAGGAAGCCTTTCTCCTTGTAATATTGTTCTCAAACTAGTGGTGCTCATCAGAACATTTCAGAGAAAACACACCTCTGCCCACGCCTCTGTCTTTATACCACTCCTGTCCTACTTTTCCTGGCCTGCACAGGACTGAGTGCTGATACATCACTCTCACTGTCACTGGAAAACATCTTCAGAATTTTCTCGAGATCTTTTCCTTTCCTGATCAGTTCCTGGCATCACCCCAGCCAGGACTATGCTGTTTTTCAGGTTACTGCTTATGCAGCAATATAACAGATATCTTGCTCATTTTACTGCACCAGATTCCTCCCCTTCTTCAGTGGATTTCTAAGGTAAAAGCTCCATGAAGTCTTTTTATATAATTCTCCCTTATAAATGCCTTTCTGAAGAAATGCTGCTATCATTTTGCATTACATAAATACAAGATTAATAATAAAAAAGCTGAATATGTGATTAGGGGAGTAACAGAATCAAGAATAGAGAATAAAAAAAATATTCTAAGCAATTTCTGTTATAAGTCCAGCCAGCCTAATATGGTAACCGTTATGCTTTTCTTCCTATCACCAATCATATCTCCAACCCCAAACTTCACAGAAAATGGCTGAATTCTTCTACTCAAGCTCAATGTTTTTAATACCTCTTTTTCTGGTAGCCTCACTTAAACTATTTCCCCTGAGCAGTTATTCAGCCCATCCTGGAGAACAGAATTCAGCTGGTAATGCCAACCAGTATTTCAATTAGCAGCTCCAGTGGAGTAAAAGCTCATTGAATGCCTTACCTTGAGTGAACCTCATCTAATAGTCTGCACTGCAGTACTGTTTCTGGAGTGGAAGTTATTATTACAAACAAAACTATTCACTGGCAACCAAGGAAATATATAGGAAAGAAGGAAAGAAAGAAAGAAGAAGGACAGAATAAATAAAAAACAAAGACAGGGAAGACTGTTAACTAATTAAATTATTATGAGCAAAATTCCCTCTAAGACCCATACAGCCTGAGGTAGGCCTGATGAAAGCTGAAGTTAATAGTGTGGGCTTTTAAAGTTGCTCACAAGAGCAAATGGATGAAGAATTTGGGAAATTGCTCTCTAAGGTTTATATGGTGCAATGTTAAATCTGTACCTGCAATATTCTGCTTATTCCATCTCACATGTGTAGGACACTCTGACATTCTGCACACCAGGTTCCAGATCCTCTGGTATTGATCTGAAACACAAGCCTCTGCTCTTTACAGCAGAGTAAATAACTATTTTCAAGGCTGGTCCAATGATGCAGCTTCTTTCCAGTTCTGCCTTTAAAACCATTTAAATGAATACAAATACTGTTAGTTGCTATTTCCAGACTGATCTCTTAAGTGAAGCTAATTATGGTGCTTGTCTTACTGGCCTCCATTTAGCATTGTAGGTCAAAATTGAATAATTGACTTTCACCCTCCTGCAAGGAATTGCTTGTAAGCTTTTTCCTTTGGATGCACGCAACACACACTAAGGCTGCTCAGTGGCAGAGGTGACCTTTCACAGTCACCAGTGAGGACACAACAGGGAATTAAAGAAAAAAGAAAGAGAAATACCTTTACAAGCAGTTTATTGGTATGTTTCTGACTGAAGTCCAGTCAGCTCACGGGACATGTCAGTTTTAAGCTGCTCTGGGTCTGAAAAGGTCAGTTAGGAGCTGGGTTCATCTCCTGACAGGAATTTCACACCTTGAGAGAGTCATGTTTCAGGCTCTGCCTGCACCAACCCTCCCTACCACAACTGCAGGGTATCTTCTCAGGCATCCCAGACTGCACATGATGTAGTAAGGCAACTCTAGATCGTGTCTGAGACAATTACAACAGGCTCCAGACAGTATAATCACTGACAGGACATGGATTTAGAATATGGATAACCCAGATTCCAACCCCTGCTCCACAACAGGTATCTGGGCTCTTTGGATGATGTCCCCTAACCCAAAAGGAATAAAGCCATGCAGTTAAGTTCAGCTAAGTCATTGAGCCTGGGACCTAAAAGTAAAATTAAAATTATCTGAATATTTTAGTTTCTCTGTGTCTTCAGCACCAGGGACTGTAAACCAGGTGCAACAGCACTGTTAAGCTCAGCCTACTGAGAGAATAAATCCCATGACAAGGTTCCCAGGGATGGAGAGAGTCACATAAGCACCTAAGACAGCCAGTCACCCTCTTGCCTCAGCACCAGGGTTCACAATTGTCTTCACAGCATAAAGTGCCCACCCACAGCATTGGTGTGGAGCACAAACTCAGGTTAAGTATTTGAGCACAAACTCAGGTTAAGTATTTGCCAGCTCCATTTTAAGGATGGGAACTGAAAGCTGGCTCCACACAAAGCTGTCACATCCCGGTTCACCCAACCAGCATGACAAGGTGCATGGGTGCTTTTGTGCTGGGCACTGCCTGAAGACTTTTTTTTTTTTTTTTATTAATGAATAAAATCTCTGGTCAGAGATACACAAATATGAACTTTTCAAGACAAGCTAGGTTGAGACTTTTACTCAAGACCAGCTTAAATGAATAATCATTTAATAATTAATGCTTTCTTAAACTCATTTAGGCTTCAAATAAGACAAATCAATGTACCATTAAATATCCAATTTACCCAGAGTAACACATACACTGACTGGGACAACTGGGAAGTCTGGATTACGTAATTTAAGTCAGGACGAAATAAAAAGAACAGAAAAAAATCAATAGCACCTTCAGCTGTGAGGAAAACAGTCTTTGTCACTGGAGTGTTGCTTTGTGCTAACAACACCATTATTTTTGTCATTCCTTATGTTTCCTTGTGAAAGAAGCAATGTTGATTTCATTACATTTTGCAACTGCACTATATGGATGTAAATTCAAAGCAGCTCCCACAGCTTGAGAGTACTTGTTACTGCATTTTATCTAAACATCTCAAAATAATCCCAGACCTGCAAAGAAATATTTAAAAACAAAAAGAGACAGAAAAGACCACAACCCAATGTTCATATGAGAAACCAAAGGCATTTTCTGTGCAAAATTAAAGACTTAATTTACTGTGCAAAGTTGAAGACTCTTCTGCTGGGGCGCTTTCTTTATAGCAGATCATTGTCTGAGTGTTTAAAAACAATTATTTTTTTGTTGCATCAGCTAGAAATTGGACCTCAGTATTTGTAACAAACCCTTCTGAAATGGAAATTACAGCAACTAGCTCAAGAGTAAGCAGCTGAATAAAGAGATAGAGAAAACAATGAAAATAAATACTGCAGCCTTCTTTATTGATGATTCTCCCTCTGAACACAGAACTGTTAGGAAATCAAAGGCTCAAGCTAAGGGATTGTTAGCTGCAGATTCTTGCTGGCAAGAGTCCATGGATCTGCTGCAAGCCAGGAAGTACCTTGGCTTTTAACTGGAAGTCAGAAAAGCTTCTGGGAAACACCTTGCGATGGGAATGCTGCAAGGTGGAGTCAAACAAAGTTATTTTTAGTTCAGTTCTACTCAAAAAAAAAACTTCCTCTACATTTAAAGGTGATGATATGAGCCACTGCTCTTGTAAAAGTGAATTTTTATAATTTTTCCATTTGCATGGATACTTCTACAAATAAACCTGAAGCTGTGCTCAGGTCAACCCTTCCCATGTTGTAGCATGTGTAACTTCAAGCTTTATGCCAGGATGCAGAATCTCTGTGCCTTTTAGCTCCACATCCTCTGGGCTCTGTTGCACAGCACTGAGAACAGGCTGTGCTCACTGCAGCAAGGGCAAGGGGATTCTCAGAATGTCACAGATTTTTCATTTATATCTTAGGAGTGGCCTGACACAGGCAGCATGTTCTCTGAAATGCTGATTTTCAGCTACTGTGTTTTCTTGGCTGGAGACTGAACTATTAAGGAAAAAAAAAAAAAAAAAAAAAAAAAGCACAGATGTAATGGCGTGAAACTACTCCAAGTTCTTTGCCTGTTTCAAAATTTCTTCACTTCTTTCTGCTTTTAGCAATAAAAGTAAAGGACTGTGCTTGAGATTGCCAGGCAGTAAATGCAACCAAAGCTTTCCACAGACAACTCTGTCTCTGCCATCCATCTCTGTGTTACCTGACATGGCTTTGGAGATTTTGTCACAGCACATGTCACAGCTGAGAGGGCCATGATACACAGAGTGTCACCATACAATGTCAGAAAGCTTCAACCCATACAGAGAAACACCACAACACTTGAGAAGGCTGCAAGCATCTGCCCTTCTTGTTCTTCAGCCCAACCTTTTATCCCCTCCTGTTGATGCACTGCCCCTGTGTGCCCTCTGCTCCCTGTGGTGGCTGCTCAGTGCCCCTGGGCACTCCCTGGCTCACTGCTGTCAGTGCTGCTCACACTGTGCCCTTTGGGGATGTGGGTCCCACATCCCCACTCCCAATCACCACAAACTGTGTGCCTACAGGCTCTGATTTCTTAACTAATTTAGCTCAAAACTTGAAGGTTTAAAACCAAAATTCCCTCATTGTTTGATGGTGCCAAGCAGCTCCACTGCTGATGCAGCTGGGCAGCCCCTAGCTTGGGACAGGACAGAGGGAGGCTGGTGGGCACTGTGCACAGGATGACAAGCTGGGAAAAAAATATTTTCTGAGCTGAAAGATGCTGGGGACACCAAAGAATCAAGTTCAAGAATGGAATCTGCCTTATCACTTCTCCTCCATGCTCTACTGAAAAGAGAGAAGTAATTTTCTCCCATCTTTTGTGTTTCTTTCAGAGATAAGAGCCTGTAACCCTGGTTTGTAAAGCCTGTCTGTCTACAGCCCATAGAGTCTCCAAGGAATTACTCTTTTGTAAAAGCACAGTGGAGGTACTGAAATATCTATTTAAAAGAAGGGGTGAAAATGCAGTGTCATTTTGCTTATCTGCAGACTCAGTTCTTGAATCTCAAATCTGTAAGAATCCTATCAGGTAAGGTGACCAAGCAGTGCCTGAGAGGGAAATCAAACCTCCCAGCTGCCAAGGACTGATAAAGATATTACTGCAGTCATCAGCCACAGGTATCTGACAGGGATCTTCAGGAATTCCAGGAAATCCTGGAAGGAGGCACTCCCATGAAGAGATACCAGGGAGCCGCTTGCCTGCACATGCATGAGAAAGCCTAAGGGAAAATCCTAGACTGCAGCTAGCTCATACTACTGCTATTCAAATCAGATGTGAAGAAGCATTATAAAGCTCTTTCTTCCTGCAAATTTATCTGTATCACTCCTACAGTGTGCCAATTTGTCTCAAAACTATTTGTGCTGTCTACAGATATCCAGAGTACCTATTTTTAAAACAAGGTAGAAAAAATAATCTCTAACTTGGTCGCTTTTTGCCACAGTTTTGAAATGTTTTCTCCCATTTTCCATGAAAATATTATCATTTTTCCCCTTACAATTCATCTGCTGCTGAAAATAGCAGATGCAGAAGGGACCATGGCAGTGCAGCAGCTCCTATGGCAGAATCAGAGCCCAGGTGGTGGTGAGGTGTGGCACTCAAACCCACAGGAGAGCACAGTGGGCTGGCCAGTGCACCCACTATTAAATACTTACATATTTTTAGATATACATAACCTATGGCGAGAGCTGATGCAGCTAAAAGAATGAAATACAAATATTTAGAGAGGTAAGTGCCAGGAAAAAACCCAAAATATTAACAACTGTAATGTGAAATCAATGAGAGACAACTCCTATGTTATTTCCAAATGAAAATAAAAAGCTTTGTGCCACGCACCCAAATGTGAAGAAAGGTGAGGAAATAATGACCTTTAAAAATACAGCATGGAAAAAAAAATCACAATTATTTCAAAGTTTCAGAACACAAGAGCAAGCATGCTTATTTTCTCTCTCTTTTTCCTGCTGTTTCCTATCCTCCCCTCATGCCTCTTTTTCTAGCTCAAGCTTTGATAATGCAATTAATTCCCCACAGAACAGCATAAAAGATCAGGGCCTAAGGCCTCAGCCCTATAAAGATTTATGCATGTGAATGATTCAGTATTAAGTAAAATATTTAACACCAGCACCTGCTTGATCCTATCTGAAAAAACATCACCTTCTCCAACACAGACAAAATAAAACAATGTAACTGCGATGGTTTTGCTATTAAAGGAAATGTGTTTGGTGGATCCAGTTTTCCAAGCCTTTGATAGTAATTGAGAGATAAAATTAGGATGTGTTTATGTAGGGGTTCCATCCTTATCTGGACACTTGGGGGATTTCACCACAGTTTCTGACAGTTTATAGCTTTAGTGTACAATTTTCAGAGTTTCTCAGTGACAAAGCATGAATGTGGCATGAACAGGAAGCTCGGGATACCCAACTTTACTTTGGAGCCACCAGGAGCCCGAGAGCTTTCTCAGTTTGCCAGCTGGAAACTGTGAACACATCAGGGCTAACCCAGCTCTGCAGCCCAGGGAAATTGCAGCGGCTCCAGTGATGCTCTCCTCACCACAAAAGCACCAGAGCCTCTTCAGAAGAGTTTATCATTCTCTAAAACAGCAGCAAGGAGGAGCTTCTGCCATGTCTGTCCACACATGTTTGCCTTTGATCACTTGGCAGGTGAATAAAAGCACATTCTGGAGCATCATCTATGCTTAGCAGGAACAAAAGCACCTGACAAAATTATTACGTTTGTATTTACTTAAGGAAAATTATAATCCTTTCAAAGATGAGTCAAGAACGGCTTGTTAACTGAATATGGTCAGGTGTTGTTTTAAGCTTAGAGAGAAAAAGCAATGGGGAGTTTCAGAAGTATTTTCAGTAATGAAAAGGCACTAACCTTGCAATGAAGTATGCAGCAAACTAAGACATGCTGAGAAACAGATGATGATCAAACAAACGTTGACTGAGCCAAGTCAGTCTTTGAATCAAAACCTGCATTCCTGCATTACTCAACATGATTGTTAACAGATGGATTGCTGATTAGTGGTTAGCAAGCCAAAGGGGAGAGGCAAAAAGTGAATTTATTCTGCCATATTTCTACATTAGTACAGAGTAATTTTTCACAAGACAGATCGCCATAAAAATTGGGTGATAAAGAGACAGTGAATCCAGACTGTCTTATCTGATGTTCTGGCAATGCTCTTCCTGATCTTCATCACATCCACCAAGGTTCTCTGCACTTGGTTCCACAACCAACTTACTGAGGGTCAAGATAATCAACTCACCCTTTGGAACTCCTTGCTGAAGGGCTGGAAGATCAGGCTAAACATTTGCTTCTCATACCCAACATCTGCAAGTCTCTAACAGTAGTAACTATCTATAAACCTTTTAAGTGGCAAAAAAAATTGAGTTATGCCTTCAACACACCTGACAGACACAAGAGGATCATTCACTATTTCAAAAGAGTGATATTTTTCTAACATAGGACGGAGGTAATTAGAAATTCAAGAGCTCCTCAGCATACTCTGAGCAGCCATCTCATACACATCACTTGATGTCTCTATCTTTAAAAAATATCACAGAATAGTCTGAGGTGGAAAGGACCCACAGGGATCATCAAGACCAGTATCAAAACTTTACTCACAACAATGAACACACACAAGCGTCAAATTATTCAGCGCAAGTCCTGAAGGATCCTCAAGGCTACATGAAAGCCAGTTGCTGAAGTTAGCAGAAAAAACAATTGCTTTTTCCAGACAGCATGGAAATTCTGGCTTACTGATGAGTGGTGGTTTCCCATAATAGCACTCAAATGTCTATCAGGCCTCTCAGCTACCCAAACAGCATCCCACGTGGGGATTCCGGCAACAAACTCATCACAGTTCCCCTCTGCATCGTCTTCAGAGGCTGCATGAGTATTCCATGCAGTAAAATGAATTAAATTTCCTTCTGAAGTAAGTCAATATAAAAATGTTAATTTTAATAATCAGTTCTCCCACTGTTCACCCTGAGACTATCTGAGGAGGAACACTGACCTACATAGGCCAGTTGTCTCCCAGATGCTTTCAAAGCAGAATCTGTGGTAAAATCTGCTCTCAGTTACCACCAAGAATCCCCCCAAGGGTTTTTTCACAAGACCCTTGCAGGGACCTGTCCTGAGCCAACCCCTTTAAACCACAGAAGCTCTGTGCCCTGTGCTAAGAAACTCTCCTTCAATCAAGGACCTTGAAAATGCCCATCACTCAATACCACCCTCACTTGTGGCATTTCTGAGCTACAAAGCCTCAAACTAAAACTGGACACCACAGAAATGAGCAACATAAATCTTCCCAGGGCTCCTGATGCCCAGGATAGCTGGCCATGTACAGAGCTGATAAACCAGACATTTCAGAAGCCCTGCCCTGTGCTCATTTGCATCCAGACCACTCAAAAACATTGCAGCATAGAACTCAGTTTCTATTAAAAAATAAACAATTGTGCTCCTAAAGAACATCAGGTGTTAACATTAGATGGTAAATGGACTATCACAGGGAAAGCCCTCACCAATACCCTGAACACAGCCTGCTCCCCTGGCTGGCACCTCCACTGCTGGATAGCAAGCAGACACCCTCAAATCCATCAAATCCTTTTTGAGATGCTTTTGGAGAAAAGAAAATACAAATTCAACTGCTTCTTTGAACAAACAAGTAATTCATTGACTCTTGTTCCATCCAGCAGTAATTAAAAATAACACTCAGTGTTCTGCAAGGCTTCATTTCTATTTGGATCACTTCTTTAATTTGGTACAATTTTAAGATACTGCTTCTGAACCAGATCCTGAACTGAAACAGAGTTCCACAATACTGCCCTGTAGATTACAGTGATGTATGATGCTGAAATGGTACCAACAGCAGTGGGAATTAGGGAGTTACCCATCCTTTTGAGAGTGTTTACAGAACCTGTTTTTCTCTTGCATAGCATAAGAACAGCAACATTTGACTTCTGAACAGCTGATATTAATTACAGATCATGTACACAATTGATTGACACAAGGCTTCTATCATTTCTGGGTTTATAGCCCTTTATGAACAATGCATATAAAATCCAGAATTATTTCTCTAGTTGTCTCTTACAACACAAAATGACCACCATTAATAAAATACATGAGCTTTTTTTTAAAAAAACATCACACAGCCTCTAAAAATATTGTCCCACTTTGGGACAATAGTGAAGCACTTAGCTTTAATTCCCAGTGATTCAATTAGACTCAACAAGACACTCTGCTGAACAGAACAGGCTTAAGACAATGCCTAAGTGTTCTCCTTAGACAGATCCCTAGTGAGCCTGAAAGTCATCCAGGCTCAACCAAGGCAAGGATTAATTATTCTTTTGGGGATACTGACTGTCCTCTAGGTGGAAAACCAACTTTGTTATAAATAATCCTTTTTAAATTAGTCATGGATTACCCCCAGAACAAAAAAAAAAAATTCCTTCCCTGTTCCCTAGCTTCTCCCACCCAAAGGGCACAAGACATTTTGATTAGTGGAACTTGGTCTTTTCCCCTGGTATCCATTAATTTTTCTACAAAATAATTGACTCTCTTACAGTAGCAGGCCAAATTATGATCCTAACTTGTAAATTCTTTCCTACCAAGATTCCTACCTTCCCTTTGGAAAAATATTTTTCTGCCCTAGCTTAATGTATTTTTAAACAATTTTACTATGCCAAGACTCTATCTATAGAAGTTTTGCCTTTTGAATTCTCATCCAAGGAGAGCAAACATGTAATTTTTTATTCCACTCAGTTGTAGTCACCATAACCAGCAGGGCTTTGGGAGTGATGGTGTTGCAGTGGTGACTTGTGTAGGAGGTGGCCAAGGATGGGATTGTGCTGGTCACTGTTGGCCCAAAGAGTTCAGTAAATGGCACAACTGACCCATTGCACATTGAAACAGAACCAGGGGAGCACAGAGAACCTCTGCAAAAACACAGACACAGTAACAGGCAGCAAACACTGAAAGGACAAACAGCAGGAGACAAGAGAGAGAGACCAGAGCATTTCACTGGCACAGACTGCCCAGAGGGGCTGTGGAGTGCCCCTCACTAGAGATATTCCAGAACCATCGGGCACAGTCCTGTGCCCTGTGCTCAAGGATGACCCTGCCTGAGCAGGGAGAATGGACCAGAGGAGCCACTGTGGTCCCTCCCAACCTGACCCACTCTGGGATTTTGTGAGGTACAGGAGACAAAGCCAGGACAGAGAAGACACCAAAGCATGGGGAAGAGAGAAACAAAAACTATGATGGGCCAGGAGAAATGCTGAGAAATACCCAAGAGCCTCTAACTACTCCAGAAGGACTGCAGGCAGCAGAGGAACTCACATGGAAATAACTGAGCAAGGAAAAAGGAGCACTCAGTGAAGGGAGCAGCAATGGCCTGGTCCCAGGGTCCTGTCCCACCCCAGGCTCACCAGAGGTACTGAGGATAAGGAGTGACATGGACTGGAAATCAGAATGTCCAGAGAACGTGAGGTGTGTTTCTCTGAGCATGTGTTTGCTTGCTTTTATCTTCAAATAATCAGAATAAGCAATTAGAACTGTGTTGATTGTGAGAACATGAAACAGATTGAACCTCCCCTTTTCCAAACTGGGTTTTTTTGGCTCACCCCACTCACTGTTTCTTTTGAAGAACTGCCTCTACCACCACCTGAACCTATGAACTCTGTGGTCTCAAATTTAATGACTAAACCCCCTAGCCCTCCCCTCCAGTGAGATCAATAGTGAAAGCTCTCCCATTTCTCAGTATAAAATATCTGCCATCGTCTCTTCAGAGAGCTGGCTCCTACACACAGCTGGGATGCAAGGAATGTATGGAACTCCACTACTGGGACACATGGGAAGTGGTCAGGCATGGCAGGACTGCACACTGTGCTTGCCCAGCTCTTTGGATAAGAGTATTTGTACCCTCATGTGAAGTAAGTGCTATTAAAAAAAATAAATTAAAATCTCCAGTAAACATGCAGTGCCTGAGCTGGCATCTCCTTGGTTATTTTTGCTCCTCTCAGTATCAATGCTGCACACCAGAAATGCAATTTGAAACCTAATATTAAAAATAAATTTAGAAGGAGAAAGTACAGAAAAGCAATGCCATAAATGTGCCAATAGAAACATAATTCCTTTACAACTGCATTGCCTTTTAAAAGTAATAAGATATTTACAAGATAATCACATAGCACTGGATACTCTTTATGTTGTTTTGTACAAGTAGGAGTAGTGAAATCCCACAAGATTGCCTTGTCACAGCTGTGAAGCAAGGTAAAAGAAACTCTCTGCTCCAAAGATCTCAAATTCAAATAATCAAGGCAGACAAGAGGAATGTTCTTATCCTCATTTTACAGATTAACACAAGGAGAGATCAAATTACCTCCCCAAGGTCACCTTAAGAGCCTCTAACACAGAACTGTTCCACTGTTCAGTACTTTAACTACAAGTTTATTTTTTCAACATCTACTATTATGCATATTTATAAAATGCCTTTTCTGTGGTTTGTACAAGGCAGCACAGGCCCTTAATAAAAATAAAAAAAACAAAAACAAAAACCCAAATGCCCAGCCCCAAAAGCAAACTGCCAAGCAGAACCAAATTTGAAACTAAGTAAACTGAAGCAAAAAGAAAATCAACTCCCCAATCCTCCCCCACCAATGTGTGACTGCATAATCTTGTCATGCGCTCCAAAAGCAACAAACTTGGAGACTTTCCCAGGTCACCTGGGGTTAAAAAGTTCCAAAGCCATGAGTTCAAATCAAGACTATATTTCATCAACGACCATGACACTGAGACAGTGTTAGGGCCCAAATCCCATTACTCAACATTCTCTTGATTAACACAGGGAATAAATGTTAAAACTGCAAATACACAGAGCAATGGAGAGATAGCTCCCAAGAGAAAATGTATTTAAGTTAGCAGGCAGGTAACATTTGCATAATCTTCCAGAAAAGTCCCATCTAAAGCAGCTACATTACAACTACAGAGAAAAGATTAAAAGCTCTTTTGGGGGCTCACAGCTCTTGGGATTGGCAAATGGAAGAGAAGAAGGTTGGAGCAAGCATACAACCAGTCCTCTTGGTCAAAACCTGAAGGGGTATTGCTATCATGCTTTATCAAAAGTATGGAGAAAAAACAACAGAGAACAAAATCCCTCTGCAAGACTGAGCCATGGGCCAAGCAATTCAGGAAATACGGGACCATTTTGGTGACTGCACCTTCTGTGTGGCTGCCTGGGAGAGCCAGCACCACTGAGCCCCTACAGAGGAGTTGTGAGAACATGGAAACATCGCCAAGCTCATGCAACTCGGTACCCAGTGGGTGCCAGCACCTTCCTTTCAGCAGAATGAGTACGCAAAGAACAGAAATCATAAAGCTTCTGTGCCCTCTTCTTTAATCCAAAAAGTCTTCAACCCCTCATATTTCCTCCTTTTACCCTTCCAAGCATGCAGAAGCATGGCATGAACGGCAACTAATCCACTTTCACAGGTGTGCCCATGGATGATCCTGCCCAAGATTTCATCAGGTACAAAGCTGATTACCAAGATGCTTTCACAGACTAGCACTTGAATGCCAGGGCTGTCTTCTCATCAACTGCTCAAAAAATGAAAAATCGGGGCTAAATCCTCAGTTTATGTGAACTAATGGAGAACAAACTAATGAATGAACTAACTAATGAAGCTACAACACTTGTGTCACACAGAAACCTGGCTAGCAAGCTCCCATCCCACACACTGACCTCAACACAGAAGCAGCAAGAATGCAGATTATTCCATATGGGCTTTAAATTGCCAGAGAGAATAACCAGACAAACATGTGCACATGCAAACTTTCTTTCTGTTAAAGGATAAGAAGAGAGAAAGTTGCCCTTGGATGCAGCACAGTGATAATAATTTAGCTGAGTAACTAGATAATAAGGGCTCATAATTGGAAATAGATAAGACCACAGAGAGATGGAAATGTGGTATCAGTCAGACACAACTTAGGCAGCGCCGTTCGCTGTCAGCAGAAAACACCCTGGCCTCAGGAATTTTTTTGTGTATGAACTAACCAGGCAGACACAGAAATCATTCTACAGTATGAGCATAATGAAGCATGCTAATTTGCTAAAAACTGTTACCAGCCATTTTTCAATTCAGTGAATTGGAGCTGTATTTTTGTAGCTGCAACCAGCCCCTCCAGTGCCTGCTTAACGTGTCTGTGAATTGACACTGGACTGAACTGCATTTACAGCCTGCTCAAACCACAGCAGTGGCTGGAAGGGAGGGCACCAGCTGAACTGTACTGACTGCATTTTGCAAGAGTATCACTGCAGAGAGTGACATTTACAGCAATAAATCCTGACCTTCTGACTAAGAGGAGAAAAGAAAACCAACCAAAACAAAAGCCAAAAGAAACAAACAAAGCAACCAAAAAAATCCACCAACAAACAGAAAAAGGAAAGTTGAGGCAGAAACAAAAGAGTTAAAAAAATTGTTGGGGAAATTATTTTAAAGTAATAACGTATAAAATTAAAATATTTAACAGATTCCATCCTTTCTCTTTCTGCAGCCATGAGATATGAAATATCAGTAACTGCACTTCAAAATTAAAGAGAACATTTAGTTATTTTAGTCCATTATCTCTGTGAACAGGAAAAAAATATTTATATCCAACATCAATATAAACAAGCATTTTTAATAATGCGTTAAACTAGGTGGGGAGGGGGAAAGGAAGCAATTTAAACACAAGTCTTTCTCAGATTTTCAACTATTTATTGTCAGCTTCTCCTGCTCTTCTATGCTTTTTTCTTCCCATTTTTTACAAAAATGACGGGCTTGCTTTAATTTTTTTGCAGGTAAATGACAGCTTTCATGGTAAAAGATGCTAAAATCGAATTTACAGAGTATTCCTCAGCTACAACTCCACCTAACACAGGGAATCCAATCAAGACAACATCAGCTGGGGGAGGGGACAGAAACAGATAAAAAGACCAAACCTGAATGCTACACATATTTATGTACACTTCAAGGAAACCAGCAGCCCTGTCTTAAAATGTCTCTTACAAAACAAGCAACAGTAATGAAAAACTGAATGACAATACACTTATTTTTCTGAGAAGATGACTGACATAGTTCAGTTAAATGATTTTGAAACCTGCACTTTCCAGGATTTGGGATGAAATTCCTATTTAAACCATCCCTGGTATGGCTCACTGATAGGGGTAGCAAGTCATCAGCTCATGACTGACATGACGAAAGTAATCCTGTAAATCTGAAATAAGGGATCCCAAAGCTACAAAGTAGCCAATAAAATTTATGCTGGGTCACCACCTTTCATCAACAAAAATTATCAGTAGACTGGATAATGGTTATTAGTACAATCCTCCTGGTATCTGTGACACACTGTGGCAGCCATTTGTCATATATGTGGCATTGGTCCTGCTCTCCTCAATCTAGAGATCTGTGAAGCTGATTTCATTCACTTTTTATTTACAATATTTCAAAAAGTCTTAGCACGGGTATTCAAAGCTGCAAAACTGCTCACTCTTACTCAACTTTACTCCTTTTCTGCCCTAGTTTGAATTTCCCCTACGTTATCTTTTACAGTCTTCAGAAGTAAAAGTACAGACTCTCCTCTTCACAGAATAGACTGAGTCTGAATCTGTCTGTGATAATGTAATGCCCCCAAACCACATCCAGTACACTCAAATGCAACTCAATCTATCTTGCATCTTCATAATGCAATAAATGACACAGACCAGTATTACTGCAAGGAAACACACCACAACCATTTCTGAATTGTTTAAACTAGCCAATTCTTCTGTAGTAGGCTTAAAATGTAACTTATAGGTAACTGATATCCAATTTACTGCTGCAAAATTCAAGCATTTTGCAAAATCCCATATAATCCATTTATCCATTAAAATTTAAAATATACCCTCTCAAGTCCAGATTTGAATATATCAATGTTTATCTTTAAAATTTTAAACTAGCTGCTGCAGTAGTCAAAGCCACTTGAACTGTGGCAAATACAGGTAAGAAACTGTCAACTTGGGTTAAATCACAGAAAAGAAACCCAAACAAACATGTGCACACAGAAGGGGCCCTGCTGTGCAGACACACTAAATTAGACGTGTTCCAGATTCTACCCTTATTAAAGCAGGTACAAGGATAATAAATGCAACCCACTGCAGGGCTGCACACACCATTTTTACAGAAAGGAAAACAACAACTGCCAATCACAGCATGCTCATCTTAAATGTGAGGGTTTAAACCTCAGGTGACCGTGGCTGGCACATTAGGTTTCAGCTCCAGTCTATCAATAAACATAATTACCTTTTTCTTTCACCATGGCAAACAATTTTTCTTCTTAGTGGAAGCAGCAAGAATTAGCTGAAGTAATTTAAACACAATCCCTTTTCCAGCAGTGCTTGGCTGAGATGGATTTAAAAAAAAGAAAAAAAAAAAAAGAAGAAAAGAAAATAAAGAAAAAAGGCGGCTTATTCCAGATAATAATATTTCCTACAGGGTCTGATCAGGTCCCATTGCTCATCACTGTCTCTTTCCTTCTGGTTCCTCTGCTCTTTTCCCAGCGTGGTGTTTTGCTGTGGCTAAAGGCAGCTCATCCTGCCTGTGGCTCCAGCCCTGTGCTGGGAGCTCCAGCTGCCCTGGCAGCCAGGGCTGGATTCCAGCGCCCTGCTCTCCATCCTGACACCAATTCAAATCCATTCCCCTGCTTTCCATCCTGACACCAACTCACATCCATTCCCCTGCTTTCCATCCTGACACCAACTCACATCCATTCCCCTGCTTTCCATCCTGACACCAACTCACATCCATTCCCCTGCTCTCCATCCTGACACCACCGTGCATCCATCCATTCCCTGCCCTCCATCCCCCCACCACTCTGCATCCATCCATGCCCTGCTCCCCAGCCCCACACCACCCTGCATCCATCCATTCCCTGCCCTCCCAGCCCTGCTCTGCTGCCTCTTGCTCCTGAATCACCGTCAAGAGGCTGCCAGGGAGATGTGAGGGAGAGCAGGGGAGCTGTTCCAATGCACACACAAAGGTAAAGTGGTATTTATGAGCTTTCTGTTATTTTATTTACTCAAACTGAGCCAGGATCAAGAGGAGAAACAAAGATGAGCACAGGCAAGTGCTGAGGCAGGCTGCAGCACAGTGGCTTTTCCATGGTGAGCAGTTTATCCACTCCTGGATTTAGTTTTAAAGCAATTATTAGATCACAAAACATGTTAATAAATGCTCTCTCAATGCTTACTGACTATAGAACAGAGTAGAGTAACATACAGCCTGTGCAAGATGGGAATACCTATCCTCTACTTCAAACAACAATAAAAATAACAAAAATGGGAACTGTCACTGCCCACTGAGCACCTGGGTTCTGAAGCCAGGCAGTGCTATTCAAATGTTTGCTGTGGCTCACAGTAAGTGCTGCATTCTGGAATACCAAATAAATGGAAACAATAACTCTTCCTGAGTTATTCCTTTGCAGATGACAGCCACAGGTACTCATGGAACTGAGAAGACAGAAGGGTACTGAAACAACATCACTGAGACAGGAATTTCACGGCCCAACACGTCCCCAACAAGACAAAGCACCAGTGTAGAATCTGGGCCTCAAACTGACCTCCCAATTTATGGTTTTCCAGGCACTAAACTCTACTGAGAAAGGACTGGTCAGTAAACTGATGCTCAAAAGCAAACAAACCAACCCTTTAGAATATTGTCAAGTCTCATCATCATATACCAAGGTTCTGCTTTCTATTAAAAGATGCAGGTCAGAGTCAGGGGAAAAAAAGCTTTTCTTTTACAAGCAAACTTTTATTCACAGTTATGAAGAAAATATTGGAAATATGACTAATCAAAATCCTGAATACCCCTTAAAAGCAACTTCTATTTTTTAAACACATATATAGTGTCAGCATCAAGACTTTGGAGAGCCACTACCACTACTACTATTCCTTAGTTCCTCATTTTATCTAGCTACCAGTGATTTCCCCAAAATAAACCTATGGCATTCATGCCTTTGCCTAGAGAGTAAATTTTATATCTGTGATTTAAAGACAGAGAAAATAGCAAATAGAAATGAACTGACTTGTCAAAGACAGAGGTGATCTCAGTAGCAGAGAACTGAGTTAAATATAACATATTCTGGGCTAAATGATGGGCAGATTCATGGAGCAAAACTTGACCACAGCTCAGTGCTAAATATGCTTTATGTTACATGACAGAAGTGAAATTACATTCATACTGCACCCTACATTTACACTGCTCACACCTCCACAAGGGAATTCCTTCTCCATGCTACTCTACGTAGGGAGAGAGACATTAATGTAAAGAAACAAGCTGTAGGCATCAGCCAGACAGAGCAGCAGATGGCTGATACCTGCTGAAAAAAAATCAGACCACGCATACAGCCTTAAAAATATTTGCAGCAAATAAATTCTAGATGTTTTGTATAAATGCCACTCAGAACAAAGGAAATGAATTAAACAAGCCAGTCTGCCTCGCCCAGAAGGTATCTCTTATTCAGTGACATTCTTTAATAAATAAATCTGAGAGAGAGAGAGAGAGAGAGAGACAGAGATACAGGCAAAATCATGGAAAAAAATAGTTATTCTATTCTAACAAATCAAGGCTGGCTTTCTATTGTTAGCAGCCCAACGTGTAAGAGCAGCACAGCACAGGCAGCCTGACATTCCTGCCTCTATGACTCAGTGTGTTACCATTAATAGCATCCGAGGCTCGAGTGGGGAGCTGGGCTGAACCCCACCAACAGGGAGGCATCGGCCACTCTGTCACATTTCTGACACATCAGAGATGTCAGGCTGTAACTCAACCTGGCCGTGTTCTTTTTCAGGCTGTATTTTGTAAACAGTTCGGGGACAGCCTCCTGAAAGGGGCACATCTGACCTTCATTCATAAATATTTGATTTGATGTGCAGAGCGCAGCCTATGGACACACACCCATGTGTGTTAACCCCTTCCTGGCATCCTCAAAAGGCTGGCAGGGATGATCATTCATTTTTTTTTTGTTCCAGCAAGCTGCTGACACAGAAGCTGCCTGTTGGTATGTGGACTTTCTGTTCTGTGAGTACATTCCTCCATTTTTCACATGTGCTAGAGATTAGCACTGCTGTATCTCACATTGCTCAGCCATGGAGGCTGCAATGAGAGACTACAGCAGCATGCACATAAAATTTAATTTAAAAATACAAGCTGCAGTGAATTATGCTGGAGTAAAATGTAATCTACTTCAGAATAAAGACATATAAAGAGCAGACATTAGTACTGTAAATAACATCTCTTTACAACAGGATGGTTTTTGGTTTTAATCTCATTGTTTTAAGTCAAGGCTAAAATCTTGACCTTGCTGTAAAACTGAGAATTGACTCAGATATCCTGAAGCTGAAATGAAAAAGGAGTAGACAGCATTCTAACAACAATCCCTTGGCACTTATTGTTATTTAGGAGTACCTATTTTAAAGGAAAGCAAAATAACTCTTTTCCTTTAAATACCTTTAGCACTGCACAAACTAAATAAAGTCTTCCTTGAGCACAGTGTGGGTGGAAGACTCTCAAAGAGTACACCACAGCTAAACAACATGCTCATGTTGCTGTTATTTTCTGGTGAAAAATACCTTGAGCATTCAGCAAGAGGCATAAGAGTGATACTGAGATCACTTCACAAGGGGAAGGAGTTAAACCAGTTAGTTTTGCTATTTCTTGTACCTTGATAATATTGAAAAAGTATGAGTAAGATACTAAGAAGTTTAGCCATGATTTAAGGTTTGTTATTCTCATTTTAAAAACTGGTGTTCATATTTTATCTTGCAGTCATTCTTCACAGATGAGATCATGGCTTAGAAGTATCACCACACAGTTTTTGTTCAATTTCTTCAAAACTGAACTGATATCTCTTGTTCAGAAAGAAATGAGGGAAAAAGGCAGGTAGAAAACAGAAAAAGAAAGGGGAGTTGTTCCACTAAAAAATATCCAGGAAAATATCATCTGTTTAGTGTCTCGCTTCCAGCAAAAAGCCTGGAACAAAGTTTTGACAAGAAAGGCTGCCCCAGGCTTCCACACCTTAACCACTGTCCAGCCTAGGTCAATTGAGAGCCATCACTTCTGTGAAGTCTCAATTACAGCATTTTGCAAAATGCTCCCTTCTCCAGGAAGAAAATGCCACTCTGCTATGTTATCCTGACTTACCTGTGCCTGCTCAGACAAAAAACCAATAATGGCAATTTGGGATTTCTTCCAAAAGCCCC
The DNA here is from genome assembly GCF_047830755.1 of Zonotrichia albicollis. Classification (NCBI taxonomy): domain Eukaryota; kingdom Metazoa; phylum Chordata; class Aves; order Passeriformes; family Passerellidae; genus Zonotrichia; species Zonotrichia albicollis. The sequence goes on from NC_133825.1 coordinate 42,903,565, forward strand.
GTGACCCAGCAGTGGCCCCCATGGTGCCCTGATAGGCAAGCCTACACTTCCCATTTCAGGATTCTCAAAAAGCTAGATATTAACTATTTCCTGGCTTCTGTTTCTCCTGAGCTCACCTCCTCCAACAACCTGGCGTCTCTCCCTCAGCCACTCGGACACCAGGCCCATTTTCCATCCTCTCGCATCAGCTCCAGCAGCAGAGCTCCTGAAGGGCTGCAGCAAGGAACCAGGCAGGCAAATGACTGGGAAAGCCAGAGGTGCTGCTGGAGTTTTTCAGGCTCACCCAACCAGTGAGCGGAATTCAGGCTCTACCTGACAGGACTGATCCCTACATCAGGTGTACCCCGAATCTTCCAAGCCTGTAGGTATTGTTATTCTGAGAGTCTTCCTTGAGCCTTTCCAACCCTGCACACAGTTTTTTCTCCATAACAACTTCATCCTGAAGTTTGTGCAATGGTCTGAGCCTACCAGGCTGTCCCAAATACCAGACTTCCCTGTGGGAACCAGCAGGAATTAAGGAGCTGTGAAGGCCCCACAGATTGACCTCCCCACCACAGACCCTCTGGGCTGCCCCAACACAAGTTTTAAACAGTCCAGAGGAGCAGACACAGACCCACCAGGGAGGGATTTGGTTCTTCCTTAGCACATACTGTGGTCCTGCCATCCTACACCTTGGGATCACACTGTCCCTGTTGATAATATTGATCTTCAAGCAAACAATGCCTGAGTGCCTGGATTCTAACATCTTCCTTTCTGCTGTGCTGGGCTTTGCCCTGTACCTGTCTCATGCCACTTTCAACACAATCAGTCTGTAATATTGCTGTTTAAAATCCATGCCATCTCTCTTTCAGATTAAACAAATTGAAAATTTAGCAAATACATAAAACACTTGATTCAGTAAAATGCATAGTGTAATCATTCTGATCTGCCAGGATTTGGAGGTTTAGTGCTTTTTTTAGAAACAGAATAATTTCATATTATTTCAAATCAGACTCCTAGGGAATAAAACATTTGTGAGGTTTTGAACTATTAAGACATCTGGATCTCTTAAAGCAAAATCTGATTTTCTGAGATTCTAGAAAGCAGACTTTTTTTAGTACACTATTACTCAATAGTCTGCAAAATAAAGTCTAATCTGCTGCAAAACAAAATAAGAAACACTTGGCTTTATTCTAAATATTAAGAAGCTTAACACACACACTTATGTAAAAAAGCACCTGAAACCATCAGATTATCTTTAGAAACAGATGAGAAAAGATGGTTACATTATACTTCTTTGCCAGTATATATAATATATTGTACTCCAAAAATATACAAGCCCACTAATGGGTAAATCTTCTGGCTGCAGGTATGCACAAACATTTATCTCTGAACATATATTTATGTTATTGATGTAACAACTGGCTTCCAAACAGCTTATGCTATTGCTAATCCTTAGAAAGGAGATCATGCTTTCTTCACACCTGTGTGACCTTGACAGTATGCACATACAGTTGGCACTAAATTGAGATGTGATACAGTAATAGTATAGACAGTGCTTTAAACTTCGTATTTTTTTTTAAACTACCACATAAAATCATCACTATTCACCTGCTGTAAACTGAATTTATTGAGCTAATTCATGAATACAACCAATACTGTTGCTGATGAAAACATAATAACCTTCACTGCCAGTCACCACAGTAAATGCTGAAAACTGCACGAAGGCAGGAATCCCCACCAGGAAAGCACATATGGAAGTGTCATCCTTTACTGTGCATGCCTAAGGTTAAGGAGATTTGATATTGAAAATCCACTTCAGAATTGGATTAACTGTGCAGAATAAACCCCACAGCCTGTCTTGGGAGTTTTTGGCTCAGTGAAATCAGCAGGAATGCTGTAAAGACTCTCTGGTCTAAAGAACTTCTCCATGAGAGGTCCATGCAACACCAGATTGAAGCAGCTCCCTGCCAATCTGTTAATTTGCAGAGTGAAGCAACAAGTTCTTTGTTTTGCAGTGCTGGGAGATGTGACACCAAGAACTAACCCTTAGTGTGTGCTCAACGATACAACACCCAGGAAAGCTTTCCACAAGTCCATGGTGCCTGGGGATGAGGCAACCCGCCACGTGGGCACTGGGTACAAACCACTCTTAGATCAAGCCGGACTATTTAATTGTCACTGTGCCAAATGAGAAATTCCTCCTCTTCTGATTCCACACTAAACTATAAATAAGACCCTCCAAAGAGGCACCTAAATCTATCCTGCAAATGTATCTCTCCCAGCAAGTATTTGCCACTCCACTGTCCTATCAAAGGAACCACAGAGGACCTCAAAGAAAGCTAAAAAGATGCTTTATACAATTTGGCTATGTAGTGTAATATTAATATAGTCAAACAAGATTTTACAGCAAATAAATTTTTATCACCTTACTCCAGCTTCCGTGATTTTTCTTTTTGTGGTTGTGATTTTATCTGCTAGCTAGGGAGGTCACTTGTTTCAGCATGAACACTTTTACATATTTGAACCTTTCTCTTAAATTATTTGCTGCTATTTCAATAGCAGAATCATCATAAAATATCAAGCAGACATAAAACAAATTGAGAGTAGGAGTAAGTTATTTCAACTTGTGCACTGACTGGAATTTCTAAAAGGTAACTACAAAAGCTATAAAAGCTGTTTTGCTGCTGCTCCATAGGAAAGTCACATATTTTAAATCATTCTTCTTAACGAAGAGTTTGTCAACTTAAAAAATAAACAATATGGTACATCTTCCAAGTACTGATGTATACTGATAAGCTAATTTGGTTTGTGTTTTTTGCATTTTACAGTTTAATGTTTCTATGTTTATATTGAAAACTGCACACACAGCTGCACCATCTAATTCATATGGTAACAAATGACTGACAAGCATCCCCCTGGTACCACATGTTTCTGCATCTCACCATGAAGATTCACTCTTTAAAGGAAAGTAACCAAAAACAGGATATCAAAAGCAGGATAATGCAAAAACTGTAATCACAACCATCCATTCTAACCTTGTCTTCCTTCCCTCTCAGCTGCCCTGTGTCTGCATGACCTGGGTGAAGAACATTCTTTGCTCCTTTTTTTTCCTTTCTCCTCCCATTAACAATTTCACCACAGAGATTTACCAAGTATCTCCAGCTAAGAGCCACTCCTAAAGTCGCTGTATACAAAAGTCTACCCAGTGACACCCTCACCTCACAGGCATAAGGAGGAGAAGCCAACAGCCATTAGTATTCATGATCTCCTTCCCTGTGCACGAGGGATGGATGAGAGTGGATGAAGACTCATCCTCACAAAACAAACGCCTCTCTCAAACTTATCCACAGCTCTAGGGTACTTTAACCCTTTAATCCACCCCCTAAGCATAACCAGCTTCCTCAACAGGTGACAAAACATTGCCTCCCACCGAATCGACCTTTTCTGATACAAAATACTAGGCCCAGAAGGACGAGCCAACCTACAACTAACAGCAACCAAAACTGCCACTACCCTCCATTCTGGCCTAATCAAAGCCTACCTAGGATCATTTGCCCTATCCATTCTCATCATCCTCATATCCACATACAGAAAGAACCAATGGCCCTTAATCTTCATAAAAAACACCAAATTTGAAAATCATCACGGACGCCTTAATTCCCCGCAAGGGAAGCTGGACACCAATCCCTCTCTCAGTCCCATTCCACTCCCTCCATGCTGCAAAGTCAAAGCTGCAGTGAGTGAGAACGGCCATTTCCTCTGCCCTTCTCTCTGCTCAGAAATTTCTCCACTATTTCACCTTCTGGATAAGCAGATTAGACCCAAGGAACAGCTTTCAGATGAGAAGAAACAGCAATTTCTACCTCTCTTTTCCCCACCCCAGTGCCACTGGTGTTTTATCCAGTTGGAAAGCCCAGAACCTCTTTGGCTTGGAAGCAGCTTCCATTTCAGATTTACCTGAACCTGTCCTGCCTGCAGGAGGTTTGCTGGCTCTGAGCACCCCAGGAGGAGGACACCCCACTCAGCTCTGGGGGAGCCAGCCCTGTGCAACCCTGCCCAGGAAGGGGACAGCATTTCTCTCGGGGTGTTTGATTAAAACACTGAGGTTATGCAACTGCACATGACGGACACAAGAGAGGAAGTCTCCATCAGACAGAGAACAAAAGCAGGGCTCCCTGTAAACAACACATGGGAGAAGTAGCCAAAATGTGCCCTTCTCCAGCCAGAGCATCCATTGCCATTATAGAGTCAAAGATCAGCAATAAATATAAATTTTCTGCAATTTCATTGAACAATCTTCACACTTCTGCTATTGCCTATTTACATACCATACCGGAAACCACAATATTTTCATTATTTCTTTGCATTTACAGCTGATTTAGCTCACATTCCTTGCTAGCGCCTACCAACAGCAGAAGTGCAATTTTGTTCTTGTTTATTGGATTACAGATAACAAAGAATTTAGGAGAAGGAGCAGTGAACCCTACAGTGGAATTCAGTTGCTCTAAATGATGCTACCTTAATGCAGATTAATGCTAAACCACTGATTTACTACTAAACCAATTAGCTTAGATTGATCCGAACATTGACAACCACTTGCCAGAATTCTGAAACAGGAAGCCAAGGGCTACAAAGCCATTAGCTGCTCTAATATTTTAGGTAAAAATGTGTCAGTGATTAAATTGCAGTAGAGATACTGAAAATGGCCAAAGGACAAAGAAGAGATCCTAACTCATCACTTCTTCATTTCACACTTTATTAAAAACCAAAACAACTCAAGCTAACTCTTCATACTTTGAGAACTAAAGATTATTAAGAGCTAACACAGATGGAATTTCATCTAAATTTCTTACTCAGTATTTTTCACAAGGATACTTCTCTGTGCTTCTCAGGACAATGCAGAACACATCTCCATTTGAGAATCTCTTACTCAGCTAAAGATTGTCTAAATCCCTCAATTATCACCACTCTTCTAGATTTAGCAAACCTAATTCCATTAATCTTTTCTCATAAATCTTCTTTTCCCTCATGATTTATCAGTATCTTTCAAAATTACAATGTCCAAACTTAGAGACAGCAGCCAGCAGAGCTCTCTTCAGTAATAGGAACAGAGAAAAATTATCCAATTGCTTTATGTATCTCCTACTAACACATCCCAGAAAAACAATGGCAGCAGTATTACAGTAATAGTAAATCAATATTTACCTATATTTATCTATATATTACACTTGTATTAACTTTATGTTATAGTTAATCTACATTATAGTAAGTATAATTTTTCTCCATGTGCTTTTCAGGACCAGTGTGTATTAGTTCCCACTTCTTATCTGTGCAAGTCCACACTTCACACTTCTAGACAGTGAAATTCAGCTGCATAATTTCAAACCATACAGCTGACTTATCAGGACTATTCTAAATGACAACACTGTCCTCAGAAGAATGAAATAATGTTTCTAAACTTGGATTACCACAAATTCTAAAAGCATTCTCCTTATTCAATCATTAAAAAAATACACAGGGACTGAAGCCAGGAGAGACTGCTCGCTTGAAGGAATCAATTTGAAAAGCTATCAAAAAGAAGATTTACCTTATCTGAAGGACAGGAGCAGTCTGATCAGCACCTCTCAGCATCTAAGGAGTAGCATCTATTACAATGCCAACAGAACATGGATTTTCCTTTCTCATATCACTGCTTGCCACTTTTGAGATTGCTTAGAATTTGAGACTGGACACCTGTGAAGTTCACACAGCACCATTAAATTCCTATGGCCATAGCTCACATCAAGTATCCATTTTGTGGGGAGCTACCAGGAACACATTAGCAGCAAGACCCAAGATTAAAACAGCAATTCTTTTTTTTTTGTTCCATTTTTCCTTCTTTCTTTCCAAATAACAGCAGGGATTGGTGTTAAACAAACTGCAGCTTTTGGGGTGATCTTGGGCACTCCTTGGTACTAAGAATGGAAAATGGGATATAAAGAGTTTGTTTCCCTAACTGGGGGCTCTACCTTTCTTGCCTCAGCACAGCAATAAAACCTTAGTAATGCAAAGAAGCTGATGTGTGAGAACTCAGATGTAGAACAGTTTTATGCTGCAGCTTGTATTTTACAACTGGGCCTTTCCTTTCAAACCTGCAAAGCCCATTCCTGTCTAGAACACTCCGTCTCTGTGTCTTCCCTCACATCACCACATTGATCTCTTGGACTCCTCCTCTCTGCAAACATACACACAGAAAAATCAGACCTTCTTTTCCCCATTCCATTTCTCATAGAATAAAGGTGAATAGACTATTTCAGTTGGAAGGAACCTACAATTAATTATCTAATTCAGCTGTCTGGCCAGCTCAGGGCTGACCAAGTTATTAGTGGCACTGTCCATGTGTCAAACACTGACAGGTTTTGGGGATCAACAATCTCCCTAAGAAGCACAGTGTTTGACCATGCTCCAGTAAAGAAATTCTTCCTAATGTCCAGTCTAAACCTTCCCTGGCACAGCTGTGAACCATTTCCACACATTCTTTTGAACCCCATACCAGTGGTCCAAGCCCATCAATCCAGCCTGTCCAGAGCCCTCTGCAGAGCCCTCCTGCCCTGCAGCAGATCAGCACTCCCACCCAAACTGGTGTTGTCAGAGAACTGACTGAGGGTGCACTCACTCCCCTCATCCAGATCATCAGTAAAGTTATGAAAAAGGACTGGGCCCAGTACTGAGCCCTTGGGAACACCACTGGTGACCGTTCTCCGACTAAAGTCCAGTCCATTCTCCACCACTGGTTAGTCTCAGCCACCCAGCCAATTCTTTTACACATGAAACCAAATAGGATCTTGGTGCTTCATAAATTTTCCTCCACCAGTTCAATTTACTTCCCGTCTCATCACTAGACTGTTCTCATGCTCCCTACATTTCTCCCCCATGCCTTTCTCATCCTCTTAGATTACTTCTGTCTTCTTTTACATCCAGCTGATGCAAGAGAGGCAGCCAATTCTCACTAGAGATGCTTTAAATAAATATGGTTACATAAAGAGGCACTAACCTCACACCAGAGGTTGGTTAGGTAATGTGCTGTGCGTCTCCTTTCCCTCAGGTGTGCACTGTCACAGCCAGAGCCACCACTCTGCAAGGCTGCACAAGGTGTCATTGGTACAAGGGACAGGTGACAGTATCTTATATGAGAAGCAACATCACACAGTTCCAAGACCATTTTCTCTTCAACATTCCAGTGCTCTTTTGCAACCAACTTTCAGGTTTTGCTGATCCTCAAAATCAGACATTTCCCCAGAGACTCCTTTGTATCGGGGTCTGGCCCCAGAGCATCAAAGCCATGTGCTGAACCAGCCCTGCAAGGGTAAGACAGATTTTTTTCCAGCAAACCATGACTGGCAATCTCTCTCACAGGAAGCATCCTTAGAGATCCCCTGACACAGAAGGGAAGGTGGATCATAATTCTTTGGCCAAATGAACTCAAGAGAAATGCAGAATGAAGGTCCTTTCAGAGGTTCAAGTCCACTTTTGAACTCCTTTCTTTCAAGTTTTCTTCTACTTTTAGAGTGCTCTTAACTGTCAGTATGATGCCACCATTTAAATTTGTAAGACAAGTTTAACCTCCCACATTCCCATTATGAAAGGGATGGAATTTCAGGATGCAAGAGCTAGGTAAAAGCAAGTCATGGGTTAAATGGATGAGACTCCAAAGGCTCACCTGAATACTAAATAGCTCTGCACCTGTGGATAATTCTTGACCTTCCAAAATCCTAAAATATGGGCCTTTCCTGATGTTTATGATTCTACTTAGGATCAACAAGGAAAATAATTACTGAGTCTCCAAATGCTTTGAACAGTGTAATTTCTAATCTCTGTTTGCAGTGCCAAAGAGAGGCAGCAAACTGTCCTTCAGCAGGGTTTATAAGCTGCTAAATCTTGTAGTACTTGAGGGACCATAATCCCCAAGCAGCACATGGCCTAAGAGACAGACTTACATGTTTCACATCTTAAAGTCACATACAGCACTTACCCCAGGCTGTTTTTAAAAGGCATTCCACTGATTTTATTCTAAGTGCGTGAGATTCTGATTCCAATTGTTGTAATTTAAGTAAAGCTGAGGCACCAGACACCTTTCAGCCTTTCAGTCAGCATTATACATGGCACTGGAAAGCAGGATCTCAATTCCCACCCTATTGAATAGCAGCTCCCATACTGGAGGGTGAAAGGAGAAAATCCATAGTGGTTATTTGCATTATCTATTGCAGCATAATGCTAAACCTGTCCCACTATCTTTGTGATTGCTCACACATGAGTGAGGAGCTGCAAAACTGCAGATTTCCAGATTGATTTAAGCCCCATACAAGTTAGAAGACAGCTCCCAGCCTGCTATGATGTCAAGAATTTTGCTGGAGTCCTGCACGGATTGATCATATAGCTGGTCACTGTTCATCCAAATAACTGTCAGTTCTAAATTGTGATTTATAAAAATACTGAATTGTATGTAGATTTTTTTCTCTCTTGAATACCAATGGGAAACACTGTGGGGGCTGGCAAGGCAGAATGATATTTTTTTTTTTTCCCAGCTCACAGCTATGTTATACATTTGCCCCATGTTTTAGCATTGCTTTCATTGAAATGTTAATTTTAAAAGAATTGATTACTCAGAAGCAGTAACTATCTGCAACAGCATATGGGTTTGGGACAGTTCTCTTACAAGGTGACTAGCAAAAAGCAATTTGCACAGAAGAAAAAATGTCATACACTAAAGTAGATATTTTAAAAATACTTGCCTACCAAATAGAGTCACTCAGTATTAACATTTTGAGGAGCTGGACAGAGTGACAGCACATAGCAGCTTTCTTCATCTGCTTAGTACAGACAAAATTCCAACACATAGGTAGTTTGGGTTATCAAAACTGAAATCCATAAAGCAAGTTCTAGAAGATAAAATCTTTGAAATTTATCTGTAAGAGATTAACATTTACAGCAAATTTCTCATTCACAGACAGGAGTTTCCCTGAAACTTTTTTTTTTTTAATTTATAATGGACTCTAAGAAGCTATCTGATGAATTCCAGATCTAACTTCTCCCACCACTAACAGTTCTACTAATGTTCAGTATTAATTTAAACACAAACAAAATTTAAGAAACTACATGGAGGAACAAAGAACATCATTATAACTCTTTGAGTATATCCACATTATGCTACATGATGAACACAGATTTATTACCCAATTTTCAAGAGTTATGGTAGAATAAGGAAAATAAATGTAAAAGGATAATCAAAGGCATGGACTGGCTCCAAAGAGCATCTAAATAAGTTCTAACATCTTATCCAGAAAAAGGAAGCACCTGGATAAAAGATACCACAGAAGCCCAAATAAATGACAATGAGGTGAGCACAGAAAGACTTCTAACCACTTCTTCCAATTCAAGAATGAAGCAGTTTCAATTAATACTCCTTGGCAATAGGTTAAAAACAACCAGAAGGGAACAGTTTCACAAATGCCATGGGAAAGCTCTGAACACACTACTTACAGGTGAACACACTACTTGCAGGATGCTGTGCTTTCAAAAGGTAATTTTTAGCTTGAATACTTCTGAAGGGGCCCCCATTTTGTTCCAAGACTGACATACAGAGAGCTGTACCTATATCCAACTACTTCCAGATTCCAACTTGGCATTTTAATTTTCTTTCCCTCTGTCAGTGATGAAATATTTCTCCACACCTGAGCAGACTTTCTGTCAGTATCTTGCTGCTACACAAAACATAACTGTAAAGTAATTAGCCCATTCACCAACCAAAAACCAAGATGTGGCAGCAGTCCTCACTTACCCAGATGCTCAGGAGTGTCATACAGCTGCTCACACAAGTAGTAGTCATCTGGATTCAAGTAGGGCAGTTGCTTCAGCAAGCTCTGCTTGGGAATGAGATACAAGACCTCTGCAATATCCCCATCCTCAATTATTGACATCCTTCTGACTGAATTTCGAAATTTCACTTTTTCCAGCACCATTTCTTCACCTGAGCCACACAGCTTCCCAAAGCTGTTTAAGATGGGGAAAGATGGCATTTCTATTCAGAAGAAGCTAAGGAAAGCAACCTGTAGTGCATGCAGTCAGTCTCACGGCACACTGCCCTTCCCAATCCTTCTCTTTTTCTCTTATCCAGCAAAGGAGATTAAGGAAGATATATTTTTAGTGATTATCTTCAAGAGATTAGAACAGTATGCTTGATCAGGTGGTTGCCATCTAAAACTATTGTAATCAGTTGAAATTCATCCCTGCAAATGCAAAACTCAGAAACAAACCCAAAAAGAGTATCTGGAAATCAGATTAATATTCAGGACAATAGAAAGAACGTAACTGAGTTATATAAGAGGATTACTTTAAAATAAAAAAACCTTGCTGTGTCAAAAATCTTATTATAGAGTCATCATCATCATCATCATAAGCTACAAATGCACATCTGTGCATTTAATCTAGCATGGCCCTCTTCCATGCCAGTTCTGTCCTTGTGCTGTGGAGAAGAGGCTGTAGCAAAGGTGGAGCATGCTGGTCCTCCTTTTTTAGGAATGTACAAGCACTGGCAGGCACTACTTCATAAGCAGATTTCTTTGGAGAAATCCTTTCTGCAGCTTTCACTCCCTGTTGCAAACAAAAGCACTTAAGCTTTTCCCTAACCATTAAGGATTGGTTTGCTTCTGCTCTTCCTCTGCACCTTCCTGTGCAGCTGACAGCAGAGGCTTTGCAGACACTGTGCCAACCCCTCCTGCTTCACCTACAAGGAGTATTTACATTAATCCAATTCCAGTGACTTGCTAATCTAATCATCTAATGAATATTTCTCCCTGGGTAAAGGCAGAGTTAATCATCAACAGGGCACTGGAAAGTCACAGGAAATTCCAAAGTGAGAGAGATAAAAAACCCCCAAACCAACAACATTCATCATCTGTAAGAGAAAGTTACAGGTGGACCCCAGAGCTGGACATGCTCAGAGGCAACTTCAGACTCTCTACTCAGTGAAAGGCACAGAGACAACTGTGCAACGGTGTCTGGCCCAGAGTTTCAACTCCTCTTAACACAGAGAAACCAGCTGCAGCTGCAAAATGACCTGGTCTAATCATTGCACTGCTTCCAGTAAGGCTTTTCTAAATTAGAAGGTGACAAAAACTCTACCAGCAGGCTTGCTGAGCACAGTGAGAAACTGTCACTTAATTCTCCCTCAAAACTCAGAGCTCAAGTACTAACTCCCGATGGGGATAGGCTTTGAAGAGAAGACTGCTCTATCTACTATTTCAAAGATAAAATACCATCTCATAAATCCAGACTTTGATAATCTATTATTACACATATCTTATGAGGTCAATTACTTTCTATTTTTCAAGTGGTATGACTTTTTTATTATCTTGAAAACAAGTGTGCAATTACAGCTCCCCTTAAACAGCCATGCTCCTGGATTTTCTCATCAATGGAGAACACAGTAGGACAAGCCAGAATAAATCTGTACTAATTTTATTGGGGTGATGCTAATGTATATTTGAGGAAGAGCAACTCCAGTTTGGCCTTAGAGTATCTTGTATCATATCAGATCAGAGATCTCAGTAAATGCCACGTTTTAAGCATTTTTCAGAGGAAATTAAGCTTTGCAGCAATTTTTCATTCTCTCAACCTACAAACCTGCACTCCACAGCCCCTCAGTGGAAGAGGCAGCTCTGAAAATCCAAAGGCTTTGACCAGCGAGGGTGGATCTCCATTCAGAGCTTAGAGCAGAGGGATGACTTACAGGAGGGGCTGGATGAGCCAGCCCAAGGATCCCTCAGTCTGAGAGTGCCATTTGTTGCTGGGTAATGGGTGAAGGATGTTGACGTCTGACGACAGCAGTGCCAACCATCTGACAAACATCTGCCAACCACCCAGCCCCACTGACACGTCAGGGTGGACTCTGCCCTTAGAGGAGAGGCAAACACACTCATTGCCCAGACATTGACTCTGCTGCACAAATCAATCCTCAGAGAGCAGAAAGGTGAGCCCTGCAGGAACTGCTCCAGCTGTGGCAACACTTGCTGAAGCTTGGCTGCCTAATGTCCATAAGAGAAGTCTGTCCTTACACTGGAGCTTGAACACACTGCTTTAAAGCTTGAACACACTGCTTTAAAGCTGACTCCCCATTTTCTGCTGTGCCTGTGCTGATTCCAACCTCCAGCTCTGTTCACCAAGAGTTTCATTACAGCAGCTCTGGCAGTAAGAACTAAGCCAGTATGACCTGTATATCCACTACAGAAGCACTCAGCCTGTGACCACTGTAGGAGAGTCTGATGATCTACCCAACAGTGCAGCACAATCCAGTGTCCTTCCACCACCAAAACTGGTGGGGGACAATGGATCAGAATTTAGTGACCCTAAAAAGTCACTGCAGAAACATCCTGCTTAATTAAAAATAAGATCCTCCTTCCCCTGAGACAGACTTCTGTAATGCTGCCCCTTTCAGCCCTGGCTATTGCAGTCACTGAGAACTGCACCTTCAAAGACCCCATGCCAGCTGCTCACAAAGCAATATGATTTTTGGATAGTTCATTTTTTTTTTGAAATACAGTGTTTGTCTCCAAAAGCCTCAATCCTGTCAATATATAATATAAAGTGACAAGCAGTAGAAATAAGCAAAACAAGGCCAGGAAGCATCACAGTGGCTTCTGAGTCAGATAAAGGACTGCTTGTAGCACATCCTTGTGTCCAAGGCAAAGGACAAGGCCTGAGATAGACTCATACAACAGCTAACAAACACTTTCTGCTTAATTCTGAATCAAAAAGACAATGGCAATCTCCTACCACTTAAGTCAAGCATTCAATTAAATGGTATAAGGCTGATTTCTGATGTTCTTGTTGAAGGGAAAAGAAAAAGGCAGGAATCGCAGGGGCACAACCCTGTCTTTCTGTTTTATGAAAGAAAGTCTCAGGCATCCTGGGCGCTCAGCTCAGAACTAGTGTTGAGGAAGTGTTCTCAGGCTCTGCCAAGTAGCAAAACCTGTTTAAATCACTGCCAATTCAAAGCTGTGTCTAATCCAAGCAGTCAGTGCTGGGATCCCGAGCCTGCACAGAGCACAGTGTGAGGTATGGGCACTTTCCAGACTGACACTTTTCACAGGGGGCTGGCTGGATAGGAGACAGGAATTATGCAGAACAGCTACTTTAAATATTTTATCTCATTTCCAACTTTATAAATATTTTATTTGTAAATATTTCCAGCTGTCTCAAGACCATTTCTTATTCAATCCCCTCTGAATTCACCACATCAGTTGGCTGCCTGGATGATAAAAATACATGCATGTTTCATATGCAGCCAGGAATAGAAGCATCTCTACTAATACTACAAGAAAAAAATTAACAAAGAAATTTGACTGCAATCCACAAATAAATTAGGAAACAGAATGTCCAACAGTGAATAATAGTAAAAATCAGACACCACAGGCTAAATACATAGAAGAGGAAATATCCCTCCATGTTTCAGAGAAGCACTGAGGATTAGACTTGCCCTTCAGCAGAAATGTGTAGTGCATTAATGCTGTCTTAATTTCTACTGCCATCAAATTTCTTACAAATGCATTTCAGTGTGATTTTAGTCTTGCATTGAAAGCAAAAACCAGACCAATCAGAAACCCAAGAAACCAAAGTCAGTCACACCAGTTCAGCAAAGCCTAGCTGCAAAAATAATCAAAACAAAAATTCAGAAACAAAGTAAAACAAAACAAAATTTTCCTTCTCCCTCACCATACCACTTCAGAAGATAATATATGTATTGCACATGTAGATAGCCCCAAATAATGTTTCATGCATCTGTCCAAGGCAAGAGGATTATCAGGATTACCCTCTCCATGTAAGAATTCTCAAAGATATTGAGAGAAAGAAGAGGAAAAAAAAGGGCCTTCATCTAAATGAAAAATGAGCAAGCACTCTATCTACTTTTACCATGAAATACAGTTATCCAAGCAATAAAATAACTAAACCAACAAATGAGAGCAAAGAAAAGAAAAAAAAATCCAAAATTCAAATACACACACACACACAAAAAAAAAAAAAAGAAGCAAAACTTTACTTGTGGTAAAATTACTCCACACATTCAGCTTTTTTGACACCCACTATTTACGAACTCAAGACTCCAGGCTGATGCACAAACACTCAGTTATTTACTGTAAACTTCAACCACATAATGAAGACCAGAAAATCCACATGCACACCTTAATTTCTTTACCTAAGTGTCCAAAACAGGCAGTCATCTTCTGGGCATACTGACAGAGGCTCTTCACCCCATAGGGCTCCTCACCCAGGACCTGCTCACCCATGGCTTCAGCAAGAGCTGCCTCTCTCTGCAAAGCCAACCAACTACTGCTTGTTTAAGGCTGATAAGAGACTTTCCTCTTCCAATTTATCTCCATTAATAATTCAGGTACTACATAAAATTTGCTGAGCTTTAAAAACCGGTAGCGCAAAGCTATTTTGTGGCTTTTGGAGTAATCATGTTTTAGTCCTTAAAAAGTATCTCAGCTATTTTATTACAATAGTTTACAGAAATTACTTTCAAATGGAAACAAAATGCTGCACAAGAGGAAATTTTGTGGGGATTATGCTCAGGTCAGAGAGACATTTAAATGTTCCCCTAGGTAAACCCAGAAACAGAATTACCACCTGTACTAAAATGTGTTATTTTGTACTGATTAGTGTTTTCATAAGGGCAGTGGGATGAAGCGCACCCAATGAGGATGGTGAAACACAGGCTGCCCAGAGGTGGTGGATGTCCCATCCCTGGAAACATTCAAGAACCTGATCTAGTGCAAGATGTCCCTGCTCACTGCAGAAGGGTTTGACTGGAGGGCGATTAATGGTTCCCCCCAGCCCAACCCCAACCCATGGAATTCTGTGATTCCATGATACTCCTGCAAGCGGGCATGTCCACTGCTATGAGAACACCACTAGCTCAGCACATACTGCCATGCCCCACTTCTCAGTGCTGTCTATCTTCTGGGAACTCAGAACCCAGCAGAGCCCAGGTACGAACACCACTGTGTTCTCAGGAAACTTCCAGCACACTACATTTCAGAAGAACTGAGGCACCTCAGCCAGGAGCAACAGGAACACGGTATTTTCTCAGCTCGCTCCCTGGAGCAGGAGGCCCATCCAATCTTGTTATCCTGGCTGAGAAGAAAACACACAAGAGCTGACTCAGCAGTCCGGCTGCCAGGCAGCTGCAGTGGCCACACATACCTGTGTATATGTTTCCTCTGCTCCTCTGAGGAAATCCACTACCAATGTCACTGACATCTGCCTGGCCAAACACTGCAGAATGGCTTTGGCTGAACCCTCTGGACTCAGGTGATGATGAGCAGTGAAGAACAAGTGTTCCTCACAAGCAAATATGCTCCAGGTACACCACGCTTGTTTTCTGTCCTGCTTCCTCACTGCGATCATATCCACTCAAGAAAAAATGTTTAGCAGAGCTCATGTAAGTACTGCTGATGGCCACATGAAGCACTGGTACTACTAAGCAGACACTTCAAAGAGAGATCTAGATGCAAATTTTATTCACAACTGACTGAAAAGCCTAGTTACTAATATTTAATATTGCTTCCTAGTTACTAATATTTAATATTACTTCAACATTTTACTGTCTAGAAAAGCATAAGATATACTTTAAAAATAGCTATGGGGATTTGGTATCATTTATTGTGATAAAGGCTATGAGGAACAAATGTTCCTCACAAGCAAATATGCTCCAGGTACACCACGCTTGTTTTCTGTCCTGCTTCCTCACTGAAACCATATCCACTCATGAAAAAACGTTTAGCAGAGCTCATATAAGTACTGCTGATGGCCACATAAAGCTGAACTTCAAAGAGAGATCTAGATGCAAATTTTATTCACAACAGCCTAGTTACTAATATTTAATATCACTTTGTACTTACTGATATTTAATATTACTTCAACAGTTTACTGTCTAGAAAAGCATAAGGTATACTTGAAAAACAGCTATGGGGATTTGGTATGTTTTATTGTGATAAAGGCTATGAAGAACCTGCAGAGGTGGGAATTATACAGTCCACAGATCTCTACCAAGTTAGTTTACTGGTTTAAACGCACACAAGGTTCTCTAAGGTAAGCAGGAGGAACAGAAAGACCACAAAGCCACAAGGCTTCTCTGTACTGGCAAAAAAAAAAAAAAAAAAAAAAAAAAGTGACTAACTGAAAAGGGCTAAAAAGGGCTAGCTCAGGTTGAAGTGGTATCAAAGGTAAAAGGATCTGTGTTATAACTCAGCAGAGCAACACAATTAAGCATGAGTGTCCCATACAGGCTTCTTATCAAGCTGCCACATGACATTTTTTTCCACTGCTTTTACGACTGACCTTTGAGTAATCATTAGCCAAACTCCATCAAATGCCTCTTTCTGCAGCACACACATGCAAATTCAAGATCTGCTACAAAGTCTGTCTGGCCCATGAAGTCTGTCAATGTCTGAGTGAAAGGACAGTATCAAGTTCAGGTCTGAATAGGGTGTAGCTATATTTGTATCACTGTACAGAGTGAAACTTCTCCTCTTTGAAAAAGCACCTGGGGATCTCTGCAGGTGGCACACTGAAAATGAGACCTGTTTTATACATCAACAGCAGGATCTGCATGCACAAGCCATTCTGTTAAACTCACTTGGAAATAAGAAAGCAAATGTTATTTTATGTACTGGTCTCTTGGTATTCATTCCAAAACACACATGAAACATCACTTTGCCCTTTATTCTTCTGTTACAATTTGTAACTGAGAAAAAACGCAAGAGAAAACACAACTGCATTTCTATCTCAGACTTAACTAAGACCACACTGTGACAACTTCCTTTCCCAACTGATGACATTTGCAAAATCTTTCAGCTGAATTAAAGCATTGTGCTCTGCTTCCTGTTATCAACTATGTATGATAACTTCCATGGCACATGAGCCTTTGGTAACAAAAGCCCAGCTTTGCAGAGCATTGTAACGCTGGACAGGCAGCATGACAAGCTCTTGGGAACACTTTTCCCTTTGCTCTCTGCTCAGAAACTGAATCTGACTCACTTCCCCAATCCCCAACAACCACCAAGTTTATCCTTCAGCAAAGCAGCGAGCAGAAAGATTAAACAAACAAAAATATCCAAACAATGTGCTTGAGATTACATCTAATGATCTTTTTCTTGAACAAAGAAAAAGACACCAGACATCTACCTTCACATGAAATTATTAGCTGGGCTGAAATGGTACAAAGAAAAACTGTACATAGAAAAATCAATCAGTAAATCAAATATTTAAATGACATTAGGGAAAAAAAGCCCTAATAATGTCAGCTTGTCTACCACCTCTGGAAGCCTTAACACAGGATTTGGGAAATATGCTGTCTCTGCAGTCCCACAGACTTGCTGTTCATCCCTGAGCCATTCCCTTAATCTCTTTCATTGTATTTCCCCCTATCACTTTCCCCTCACAAGGGATTTGTAACAATAGGTACATTAAAGACTGAAGTTTTCAGATCCTGTGATAATGGAAACTATAGAAGTACCACAGATAATAACACTAGGGAGTGACTGGTCAGCATTAAAAAAGAGGTCATGTAAAGCACAGCTGAGTGCTTCTCCTTGATCATCATTACCTCCCAACTTCATTTGTATTTCTCAATGATTTTCCAATAGACTGTATTCCTTATTTAACATTAAAAGTGCTTATTTTCCACAGAAAACCAAGTTATCAAGAAAGGCAAAGAGTTAATTCTGTACATTTTGTCCCTTGTGAAAATTCCATTTTTAGTTATTCCTCCCCAAACAAGCAGAATCACTGTTCCTGTGGTCGCTGGGAGTAGAAGAGTTAGGTTATGACAAAAAGCCTGATTCAACCAAAGGATATTTACCTTACTTTATCTATTCCAATGTTTATTTCAGACTAGTCATGGAAAAAAATATCTCTGTTCACATCTATTTTCAGACATAAAATAACAGTGTGCGCATTAATGGATCTGTCTATTGCATTATTAGAAGATGAGATGGCTCAGCATTTTATTTCCTGGCAGCACAAGGCTAATCTATTGATCTACAATGTCAAGAACAGTGCACTATGGATTCTTACAGCAAAGCCAATCCTTTTTACTTACACACACAAAAAAAGCCAAGTGTAATTGCTGACAACTGATGCCATTTCACAGGCGAGATACAGTGAAAGCAATATGAAATACAAATACAAAAACTGCTGCAGCACCAGGATTCTGTATGATTGACTCAACAACACAATTCAAACCCTTCTCCATTCCAAATTTTATAAATAATCCCACGAGTTCTGTGGGGCTGAGCTCAATGCTTGAAGTCAAGGAGGTGCCTAAGCCCCTCTAGGGAACAATTAGCCAAGAGGATCCTGGCAGAAGCTGGCAGTTCTTCAGGTCTTCAGTAGGAAGCTTTTTTCCTACTCCTCAGCAATGTTTAGGTGTCTTTTATTTAAACAGAGAAAAGACTTTCAAGATTAATGTAATTCCTTTAATCATATTATTTTCTTTACTTTTCCTTTCTTGAACTTTGACATTTTTCTTCCAGCTGAGAGAAGAAACTCTTGTAACATCCCCTTCAAAATATAGACTTCATAGTAACTGAGACAGAAATATGTTGGGAAGCAAAGAGATCAAAGTTGAAACCTTTCATTCCTCAGTTTATTTCCTGTACCTTTGTAAGGAGTGACGTGTTACAAGCATGACATCAAAGAAAGCACCACTCCTCTTTTTATGTACTGAAATAAACTGGATATCATTACAGTCTCTTCTGACATGTCACACAATTACACAAACATACATGGTAATTTTAATAAAATGCTGAATTTGAGTAAAGAAATACACCAGAAGAAAGTCTTCTCTAGACCACTGCAGGGCTTCCTCAACATGTTAGTTTAACTTTACCCATTGCCTCCTAACACTCATCTTCTGCTGTAGATGTGGCACCAACAGACATGATCAGAAGAATTAAATATTTCTCTTGCCGCATCAAATTCCCAAATTCTCCACCATCAAAGCCATTCTCAGAGCATGGCATAACTCTTAAAGAACTCCTGCAGTCACACTGCCCTCTTGTAGCATCAGTGAAGCTCTAAAAAAGAGCCTTTCTTTGTGCTATAAAGACTAATTTAAGCCCCTACCAGAAGACAGTAGAAACTGTTTGTCAATGTCCATCACACTAAGAATAGGAGGTTACCTTTCTATATAGCGGAAAGTATGGCACTGCTGCAGGATGCCAGAAATGACATCAGATCAGCTCATCCACTGCCAACATTCCTCATAAAGGCAGCTTTAAATATGCTGTGTTGGCTAACCTTTGTTTTCTAATTAAATAAATCCTACTGCACTGTTGAACCCTTCCTCTTGTGGTCAGCACTATCTTCTGGTTAAATCAGCTGCACACACACACAAGTGATCAAGAGCTGTGCTGAAAATGAAGAAACTGTCAGTTAAGCAAAATTACCACTCTGTGAGCAGCCCACTCCTCTCACAGGGATCACATTCTGTACAGGCAAAACTGAGGCAAGGACACATCTGAAAATACATTGATGGGACAGAAAAACACTTGGAATTTGTTTCCATTTATTAATGGCAGGAAATAACATACAGCTTATGCCAACTAGGATTTGATAAAGAGAGGTTTTAATCCCCTTGGGTATTTCATAGCTACACAAATGCTTGTGTAGCAATGTTTTACTGATAGTTTAGTGGACTCTCCTCAAACAAAAGCTGTAACCTGGCACCATTAGGAAAAGCAGCAGCCAGAGAAACACAGCAAACTTCCAGAGCTGAGACTACCCTGAAAAGGAGAAACATGCTCTTGATCTGATGACAGGTACAGCTGGGTTTGTTCTCCTCCAGTGCCACTCAACACAGGAGCAGCCATGCCCTGGGATATTTCCCTGACATGTACAGTGCTGTGAAGCTGTGCCTATCAAATCCTTTGGGAGTCATTCAAAGATAGCACTAAATCAAGAGCCTTGATCTTGCAGTGGTAGTGGAGGGCACTCACAATCTAGCAAGCTACAGTTCTGCAAGAGGAAGTAGGAAATAAGGTCTTACAATAGTGGGAAAAATCATTCCAGTGATATCATGAATTACTGGAATGGTGAATAAGCCAAATGGAGCACCTACAAAGAATTGAACACCACTATTTTGACTGCTTGACTGATATTTACCATACTGTATTTGCAGCAATGATTTACTGCAGTATTTCTTCAGCAAGGATTTCTTGATCTTATCCTTCCACTGCAAGACCAAATGCCATAAATGAAGGTGGAGTTTTTTTTAGGTCTTATGTGTCATGGGCTACTAAGTAAAATCATTTTTCCAGCAGCCTGAACCTTGAACACAAGTGTAGGATTTCAATTAATTTTAAATTAATTGTAACTAGAACATAATAAAAAGTTAAGATGGCCCTGGCCATCGTTAAGGGAGGATTTCTGCTGCATTCTTAGCCAACACTAGGGAGTCTCTATACTTCCTGGTATTAAAAATACATTAAATATTGCATCTAAACAGTTACTTCATGCCTGAATGTAACTGAATGAGATGCCTGATTCTTCAGTTTCTCTAGAATGTAAACAACTATTTATAGTACATACTAGGAGAGTGGTTGGTTTGGGTTTTTTAAGTGTAAACACTCCCTCAGCCTAGAGCAAAACTTAAATTTCCTTTTATTTGAGTTGACGTTACCACTGTGGTATTTGTTTAATACACAGATTTACCACTGACACAAATCAATGACCAAAAGAAAAAATCCTTTTTCTATGCAGTTCAGCTTCAAAATCCCTTCTGGTATTAACACTCTCTAGGCATCTTCAATTTTTTTAGTCAGAGTTTTGCCTTGGTTTGATTGAGAAATAGTTCTGCAATTAAGAAGAGCTAAGCAATAACAAAAATAATTAAAGAAAGTAGGAAAACCAGCCTGCCTGTCAGGTTGTGTGAATAAAAACTGACTGATGAACATCTTTAAGCAGAACTAAGCAAAATTTTCAGATGAATCAGTTAAAACAGGTGCTGATCACAACAGCAATTATCAGTAGAAACCTTATGTTATAAACATATGTTGTGCATATTTTCAGGCTGAAACTAGTTGGCAGCTCCCAGTTATTTCCTCTTTAACTATGAATGAATTAGAAGATAATGTACCATTTTGTAGTGGTTTTCTGATTGTTATTGAGTTTTCCCCCCAAGATTTATGGTTTCTTTGAAATCCAGATCCTCACAGTACTGTTCCTGGAGTCAATTAATTGATTCTGAACAAGAAATGAAAATTCAGTTCTCCTGCTGCTTACTGGGCTATCATCAGAATGAGGTCAAGCCTTCTACCCCTAAATGGACAGCTGACAAAGAGAATCAGGGGATCATTTCTCTAGAATGAGAACAGCCAGCTTGTGAAACTGATTAAAAATAGAAGTCAAACTAAACAACCCATTTTCATTAACAACTTCAATTAAATGACAAGCAATTATCTCTCTATATATTAGATTTCAAGACAGCTTGACTCCCCTACTAACACTAGGGAAGGGAAAGTGCAAACACCTACAGAGCAGCAGGGAGAGGGCTCAATTGTCTCCTCTGTGCTTTCTCAGTGTGGCAACCATGACTTTATCCACTAGGACCCAGCAGAGAGAAGAGATTTCCATCTCCACCCAGGAGACCACCAGCACCAACCAAAGCAGGCAGAGGTTCAAGCAGGGCTTTCCCAGTTCTCAGAGTATCTGGTCAGGGAGAGAGGAGCAGAGATTCAGCCTAACCTCACCATAATGAATCCCCACAGGACCCATATTAACTTGATTAAATTCACATAATGATGCAGTGTTGCCCACATCACAGCAATATCACAGAGTGAGAGAAACATAAAATCATTTAGGGGGGAAAGGACCTCCAGGATCATGGAGTCCAACTGTTAACCCAGCACTAACCCTGTTCCCAAGTGCCACATCTATGAATACACAGAAGCTGCTGATTTTAACCAAATGCTATTGCATTCTACACTGTAGAGATTAATTTGTATTAAAAATAAATAAAAAATAGTATTTTAAAAACAAATTAGGAAAGGAATAAGGATGGAAACAGGAATTTTGCACGCCTAATTCAGCCCATATTGAGAGAAAGAACAGAAATAAAACTGCTGTATCTAAATCAACATTAGGTTACGTGTTTGGCCTACAAAGACTAACTCGTAATGGATGAAAAAATATTTTTTTGTTGTTACAGTTGGTAGAAAATTTGAGTTGTATTTTTCTGTTGTTTGGTTGGGGTTTTTTAAGGTACAGGGATGCTTTTCATAGAGAGTTGTACACAATTCTTCAGTTTGTCTACCTGTACATTTTTTCATCTCCAGACCCACAGAGGTAGATTATATCTGTTTTTAAGAGACAAATATTGGATTAGACAATGCAAAGAAGAAAACAGGACTTCATTTCTTCCACTTCTAACCCCTGAAATCAGATGGGCACCCCAAGGGTTTGTTTATCCGTCCAAGCATAGCAGAGAAAGCAGCTACCCACACTTGAGTTCCCAAGAAAGCAAAATATATCTTTTTATACTTATGCCTCTTCCTCCTCCTTTATCTAAGACTGTGGTATAAAAAAAAGAGGAATATTTACTAAGCAAACTAAGATTTGCATGCCTCTTGGATGCAGGGAGCATTCACTCTGTAGCGCTCACCACCAAAACTGTGCTGAATGTGCTTTAGGTGAGTCTCAGCTCGCTGCAGGCTGGCACCCAGTGCTGCAGAGTCATCCCTGTGCCAGGCAAAGGCAGCTGAACACACCTGCAAGAGGCACTGAACTCACAGCCACCCTCCTGCCTGCTGTGCAGGGACAGCAGCACTGACAGGTGGCTGCAGCACAGACAAGAACTTGCAGGTGCGCTCAGCCAGCAACACACAGATTGCACAAGGCTTCCTGAGGTTAAACACCAAAGGAATCTGCCCTCAAAAGCACCTCAAAAGCACCTAGCACTGACACGTTATCAGCTTTTCTTTCAAAGCATCAATTAGCAATACTCTGAACTCCTATGCCACCTGCCACTACAGAACTCTAAAAGCTCTTCTTGCAGAACTCACCCCACAGCACCAGCATGCTGTCATCATCTTCAGCTAGAAAGTGGTAAACTTCAAAAGGCAGCAATGAATTATCTCTTACAAAAACACACAGGGAATCAGAGCTGGATAAAAAGCCTGTTTAATTCCACTGACTTGTGCTCTGCTCTCTCAGCTCAGATATCCATTCCAGAGGAGCAGCACATGGGTACATGCACACACTGTTCAGCCAAGTAACAAAGTCCACTGTTCATAAAGCACACCAGGCTGGGGAGGTGTTTAACTCTTAAACAAGTAAAGAAAAACAAACCTAAATAAAGAAATTGCTTTTCTTATCAGAAAGATCCCAATTTCAGTCCAACAGAAGTTGCTCAGCCTGATTTCCCTCTGTAAATCCAAGAACCAATGTCCTGTAGATGGCTTAACCTGTCATTTATCATTAGAGATTTACACAGAGCAATAGCCCAGGACAAACCTTTGCCGTTTGCAGAGCTCTGGTGTATTTCCAGTTCCATTTGTGCTCTCAGGCAGTGGTTCCTGCACCCCAAAAGCCACAGCCTCCCAGAGAATGGATGGCAAGCAGGAGGAACAAGTGAGAGCCTCCAGAAGTGGCTCCACTCTATGGCTCCACTCCTACTATTTCCTGGGTTGAACAGAAAGGGAGTGGCCCAAGCAGAATAGGTGTGTCTGTGTTCCCAAACAGTTTAAAGGAAGAGTGAGTATTTTCCTCTAGATATTATTCCATTACTAATCAAGACCTTGGTGAGCTGTCTTTCAAACAATGACATGCCTTAATGATCTGACCATCTCAGATCAGCTGATATTATTGATAACTTTCTTTTCCATACAGAAGGATCCTAACCAGCAGCCTTAAAGGTTGACTGCAACTAGAGGTGATTTTGTCCTGAGACTGTTTTCTGTCTGTTTTACTCTGCATCTCACCTCCACTCCACTGCTGCTGTTTTATGGCTGTACTGCACCTAAACAAAGGAGGAAGAGCCTGTCAAAGAAACACTTTTATCCATTTTCAACACACTTAGAACAGGGAAAACCGAAGTCCCAGGCATCTTCCCTCTGTTCCCACAAGACCCCTCCCAGCAGAGGCAATTAGGCTGACTGTAAGTGCAGACTTCCAGGCATTTCCTTCTACGCAGTTGCACATACCCAGAGACAAACTGTTCCTGGAGCAGCTGAATTAATGAATCTTTTTGTTCTGATTGATTTGCGTCCAACATCCTCAGCACCATCGGGTTTGCCCTACCTCCTTGCAACATCCTCTTGGCAGTACCATCCCCAGAATTACTTCCAGTTCCTTTCCATTTGTCTGCTTTCCCAGTTCCTTTCCATGTCCATTAAATCATCCCCAGAACCCTTAAGCTGTCTCCTTTAGCTGCTTCAGATTCTTGCTGAATTTCTGCTCTCACCTCCTGAGCTGCACATTCTCCTTTTTCTCCTCTGTACCCATACTAATGGTGAGAACCTTCGAGTTCTGTTCCCCTGGAGGAAGGAGAGGAGGAAGACTGAAAGAGAAGTTGTTTAACCCTCATCCTAGGAAATTTGACTGAAAAGCAGCCAAGCACAAGGTGCAGAAACTGACAACTTGCAACCTGAAGCCCTCTCTAGAACACACTTTTTCTCCTCTGTACATTATTATGGACTGAGAGATGCTGCTGAAAAAATAATCCCATTTTATCACTGAGATTTCACTTCAGATGACAAAAAAAATTACCACTTCTCCTCTAAACATGAATAAAAAGATGCCAGAAACATATAAAAACTTTTGGCTTCTTGGTTGGAAACTGCTAAATATGACCAAATTTTGGCCAAGTACTTTTATTCCCTCCTTCAAACGCGAAATCCCGAATTTCCTGGACTCCTGACTTCATTTTTCCCACAATGAATTGTCATCTCAGCCAGCTTGTTAAAAATACAGTCATTCAGATGCTCAGACATATGTAAACACAGACACAGAACCTGGTCTCTCTACCTTTATTCTCAGCCTGACATTGTTCTCCTGTGGTTTTATAAATTTTATTTGCTGCCAAATTAAGTGGAGACCAGGACAGGGTGTTTACTCCATTTGGACTTTAACATGCCTGGCTAAAAATTAATAGCTCATCAGAAACACTGCTTTCTTTCCATCCCCATTCTTCTTTTTAATAATCAAAGCACTCCACACTTTAATTACCATTACTAATCCTCTGACGTGGTAAGCAGACACAATTATTCTTGTTCTACAGAAAAAACATTAAAGTACTATATTCCCAGGAGCGTTGACCACTAGAATTTATTTATTTTATTTGTTCTGCTCCTAGATACAACTGCATGTTGTGTTTCTGTCCCAGATAAAATGGTGAAAAGGAGCTCCATGGGCTCAGAAGTAAGGAGACAAGTTTCTCAAGTTCACCAGTGTGGTTTCTTTTGTTAATACATTTATGGGTTTTTTTTTAGGTGAAGAGGTGAAAAGGGAAGATGAGAATGATTCAATACACATCTCCATTTTGTACAAGTCATCACACTCTCAGTAACTGGCTATTATTAGTACCTACAACATTAGACATTATTTTCAAGATAGGTATAAATGCAAGTCATCCATTTGGCTGTTTATGTACAAAACATCACCTCTGTAATACACATGTTTGCATTTTCACTTTCATTTACGTTCAGTTAACCAATCATACCTTGCAGCTTTGTACACCTCCATCACTTCTCCTTGCTCAAGTTCTGAGTCCCAGCTCAGGACCTTCTGTTTCCTAAAGCTGAAGGTCCAGTCTCCAGGAATTTCAGAGTATTTGAAATCTGCCAATGCTGCCATAAACACTGTATGTTGTTCTCATGAAAAAAAAGCCACGTAAATCTTGCCAAGTGACAAGACTTGGAAATACTGCAGTCTATTATGCTCAGCAGAGATGTTTTTGTTGGCTATTAAAGCTCAGCTGAGACTTTCTGGCTGTTGGTTCTCCAGCAATTTCACTGGATTAAGCTTATTCCATCCTACACAGTTCTCAGGCTTATTGTAATTCCTACAAAGCGATTGAAATAATCAATCCCTGTGCTGCAAGGGATACACTGAACAACACTGTCGCCAGAAAAGCAAAAACACAACAGTGTTCTCCACAACTCCATCACACAAACCAACAATCTGACTGACATTTCTTGAATTTGAAAGTTCATTTGTACAATTTTCCTTTTTTAATCACCCTTTTTTCTCCCTGCAGTCTTCACATAACCCAAACAGAAGCTCCCACATTCATAAGCTACCTACTAGCAGGGTGGTAACTTGCTAGTAGGTAGTTCATGACTAAACCTACTACTCAAGAATTTTATCAGCCACTTCAGAAAACCACAGATCCATGAATCAGCACATCTCACAACACCCAGTAGGAAACAGGCAAGGCATCACAGTTTTTCCTTCAAGTTTCAAAAGAATTTCTTCCTAGATGAATCTGGACCATCTTAGTTCAGCCTGCTCCCGGGAAGATTTTATCCCTGTTGAGATATTCTTTACATACTACAGATGAGGAAAACACTGGGCAAACTGAGTGATCTTTCCAGGACAACAAATCTCTATGTCCAGCTTAGAAATTGAATCAAGGTCTCCTGAATCCCAACCCAAAGGTCTAGCCATCACATTTCCTGTTTAAAGAAAATTATTTGTTAAAAAAAAAACAAAAACAAGAAAGAAAAAAACCCTCAAAGGCTTTAAAAGATATCAATAAGCTCTTACCAAAGGAAATGAACTTACCCTTTTCCCTCATAATTGATCTTCTTATGTGTTCTCCCTTCAAGTCCCTTATGATGGAAAATGCCCCTGCACAGTCCCTGTGGGTGCCACAGCCTTTTCACCAGAGCTGGCTCATAAGGGACACGGCCACAACCAACACATCACAGCAGCAAAATTACAAGCAGACTCTTCCTCACTATTTCAGCAAACAATTTTCCTCACAATACAGGCTGACACTCCTGATTGCTGGTAATTCTTTTCATTTACAGTTCCCAGGGGTGATTTCTCCAGATTTTTTGCCCCGTTCTTTGAAATTATTACATCGGTTTCACTGTCTCTGCCTTGCAGCAGAAACAAATTTACAGTAACTTCCTCAGAGCTGGCACACAGCAATTATTTTCAAGTGTAACTGCTTAGAACAAACATTATGCCATGTCTCCTGTGCTCCAGAAAAACGAAACTTTACACACATACAAAGTGTAGCCAAGCAAACACTCCTTTCTTGTGCATTTCTAATTGCATCCTAATTATAGCATTTTACATGCATTTATGTACCTTTCATCCTAGGGTATCCCAGAGCATTTTGTAAACTGTCACAGGGTTTTAAAAGGAAGCCTGTATTAACCCAGAGCTACTCATAGCAGACATCTCCAGAATGCAGTGCAGCAGCCTGTAGATAAATTCATTATGAGAGAGATTTGGGCCAAGGGCACAACACTGAACCTCTGTAGTTAGGGAAAGACCCTCCCTGCCCCTTCAGCCATCATTTGAAATTCTTGCATATCCATTTCATTTGATGGTCTCAGTGTTTTAGAAACATTAATTAACTTGTACAGTATTTTAATTAGTTAAGGCATAAACAAAGATCTAAAACCTCCAACAGGAAGTGCTTAAGGGAAAAAGCTTTAGAACCAGAGCAAATACTCAGAGATCCTTCTAGATTCTCTCTCACATTGCAGCAAAATGCTGATTTAGCTTTAGACTGCCTCCAGATCAGAGTTTAATAGCTACTAATGCACCCATTTTCCATGGTTTTTTTCTAATTCCTTTTGGAATACATCCCTGCTTTTTATTAATCTACACTCCGAAGTAGTGAGCTCCATCCAGTGCTGCAAGAAGAAATGCTTCCAAAGGAGCTTTTGTCCTGATTTGATTAGGTTGAGGCCAAAATACTCATATCCTCGGGGAAAAGAAGAAAAAAAATTCTTTACACAATTCTTGTGCACAAAGATTCTACAATATTTTATCGTGTCCCTCAACACCACTCAGTTTTACAGGTAAACAAACACAGGAGCTAATTTTTTCCAGCAAAATAATCTGAAACAAGGCTTCACATCTGCATGAATACAAGCTGTTTATTTTTAGATGCCTAATTTTAGGCAGCTCGTTTTAAAAATTCCACCCATACAGACGCCAAGTTATTTTCCGAGGTCACACATTGAGGCAGCGACAGCCCCGATGAAAAAGCCCAGGCATCCTTGTCCTCACAATCATTATCAGAAAGCAAAGAGAAGGGGTAAAATGCACACTCCCCAACATATCCACGCAGGAAGGAAGGAGACTGAGTCAATTCTACTGGGATTTCAATCTGTGCTTGTTGGAAATACAGATATTCCAGTTGGGATGCACCGAGCTTTAAACAGTTTCTAGATTAAAATGGCAGCCTCTCATTACACTTCATTTCAAGATTTACTTAACAATTTGCAATTCCCTAAGCTAAGCTAAGCCTTTGTAAAGCCACAAAAACATGTAACCTCCCTCTGCTTTTCCAGGATCCAAGGTAGCTTGGAAACTTGCTGATACTGATTGCTTTCCCCTGACTTGGCTTTAATTCAGGCGCCAGGCAACGGATCACAAATGGATAACATGAAGATAAAATATTTGGCATACAATTGACTGTCACACGCTTTCTGTTGCCAAGAAACAAAACAGGATGTATTAGAATTATCTCATTAATTAACTTTTCTGTAATTCTGCTTTTTATTGGCATCTTGTTGGTTAAGCAAATGGTTTTTCCTGCAGAAGGAAAGTGTGCTAAGCCTAAACAGGTACTTTTAATACATCACAGGCTGGCATTTAACAGATCTTTACATTAAATAACTTTGGGCCAGATTCTCTTCTAGTTACAGTTGGTTTTTCTTCCTGATACTAAAAAAAACCCTTCTTTCTTTTTGAAAGAGATTATTGGAGAGATCAGTTTACATCAGCTGACAATTTGAATACTAATTTTCTGCCATCTCTTTTCCTTCAGCTTCAGGGAGCTACTAAATTATTTACTACAGGACTGAAATAATGATTTGTTGTTTCATTAGTTGCTTTTAAGAAGTTCAGTGCAGAGTTTTTCTCAATGCTCCTAATTTTGATACAAGTTAGTTGCAACTGTGATCCACTTGCCAAACAATTCTCCTGGAAAGGAAAAATATCCAGATTCTGTCAGTGGCAGAATAACGTTTACATCCTTAATTTTTTTCCAAGGAGGACTCAACCTTTCAAGAAGTCAGCTAAGACCTAAATGAAAGGCCTGGCTGAGGGATTAATTCACAATGAGTAATAGCTGTAATGATTGTCAGACAACAAAAAAATTGGTCTTCATTACATTAATGTAATTGGTCTTCATTACATTAATAAAGCCCAGGTCTGTAAGCACTGCCCATGAAAAAAGCTTAGTGATGCTCCCTCAGGTATTTTGAACAAGTGAATATTTGCTACAGCAAGTTAAACCAGACCAGAAATGCTGAAGACTACTTTCAGTGTACACCTCCATGAGCAAAACAGCATTGTTTTGATAAAGAAGCTGGTTTAAACAGTGCCTCCACTGTTTTCTTTAATGTCAGTGAAAACTTTTCTTATGCCCTGAATATTGTTCAGAGTGAGGCAGGGTTTTGTTTATGCTCTGCCAAGAGATGAAGAAAAACAGGGAAGTAAACCAAATTTTCTCTGGAAACCCTGCATGCAAATGCAGATGTTTCTAGCCCACAGCATAAACAGCGACAGGCAAAAGTCAATATTGCAAATGTTCTTCTCCAGCCTTAACAAAAGCAGCATTATGTGTGTCAGGATTTTTAGTACAACACATCACACAGAGCTGTCAGCTCAGGAGCTCCTCAGGCTGTGACACACCAGGATGTGAACAATATTCAGGGTTAGGGGATCCTGAGCCTGTGTCCATCCTCAGCACTCAGCCACAGTGGGAGTCCTTAAAATGGAAGTTTGTGTAATTTAACAGTGTCTCTGTGACATTACATCCTTTGCAAGAATGGAAGGAGAATGCTAATGTCATCTCTGAAGAGCTCACTGTTCTTTTGTGTAAGAAATTGAGGTGTGCGACTGAGAGGAGAAGTATATACCCAGAGGGAAGGAATGGATGCAACTTCCCAATGTGTCACATAAATAAATAAAAATAATACATAAATAAATTTTAAAAATATATAAAAATAAATGCAGTCACAGGCTATAACACCCCGCAGCTTCCTGCAGAACTGATGGAGTTCCAGCTTAACTTGACCAGGGCTCTGTGAGAAGTTCGGTAGCAAGGTGGGAAATGGGCTCTTCTCTCAGGTAACTGATAACAGGAAATGGCCTCAAGTTGTACCAGGAAGGTTCCAACTGGATGTCAGGAAATGTTCCCCACTGACAGGGCTGTCCAGCACAAGGAAAGGGTGGAGTCACCAGCCCTGAAGGTGTTTAACAGATCTGCAGATGTGGCACTTGGGGACATGGTTTAGTTGTGCCACTGCTGGGTGAACACATGGACATAGTGATTTTAAATGTCCTTTCCATTCTCTGATTTATGTAACATTTACAAGTTCCATGGGGTAGGGATTAACTTTCCTTTAGCTCCTATACTAAATTCATTTATGGGATGCTCATAAACTTCTCTTGTCACAACTTCACCCATTATTAAAAATGGCCCTTTTTTCTTCCTTCAAAAATATCATAAACTTTCTGATGCATGTCCTGACAGGTACATTTCTCTTTGACTGAACTGAAGCAACACATCCCTGTTTAGAGACCTACCCAGCACCATCCTGTCATCAAACAAGGCATCAGCATTCTTCTCTCATTCACACCCCAGTAAACTCCAACTGTACAGCAAAATCCTTCTTTTTAGTCCCCAAGCACACAAAGGTCTCATTTTAGGTAAAACTGAATTTCAACCGATTTCTAGAATCCTCAAGACAGTTTTTGTTTGGTTTGATGTATCTGATGGGAATATTAAAAATGAGAACAAATGAACAGTGTGGCCCAACAAAAAAAGAAATTGTCTTCTCAATAACTTAGAACTGCTCAGATAAATCACAAATATATCTAAAAACCAAGGCTCAAAAATCTGCTAGAAGGGAAATATCTCAAGCAGTTACAGGTTTTTATAGTCCTACATTTGCTTTAAGTATTAGGCACTGTTGATAGATAAGCATATTGGAAGAATTCAAATGATGCTTTATAGCTCTTTTTTCTTCTTTGCTGCAAGGCAATTTTTTATCTCAGCCTGTTGGCTTATATTAAAAATTCTTTCATTAAATTTTTATCACCTCTGGTATTTCTACATATGAGATGGGACTCTAGACTAAGGAATTTATTTCTTATCACTGGGATTAAAGCAAGGTGATACAGAAACCTAAACAAAGGAGTTTTTTACAACCATAAATTAAACATGTCTCATTAACAGAGTCACTATATCATATCAGGATGTTAACCAGTAGTGAATTTGAGTAAATAATGTTGGGAGGTGGTGTTGTTTGGGTTTTTTGTGGTTTTTTTTTTTTTTTTGGTTGGTTTTTTTGTTGTTATTGTTGTTGTTTTTCTTATTTTGCTAAGGTAAGCTGAGAAAACTGAAAGTGTTAATGTAACAGACCTCAGGAGCAACTGCACTCAGTTATTTAAAATTGATACCAGGATTAAAATTGATAGAGGTTGTTAAGGCAGAAGAAAGGAAGATTATTCTTCTTTTAATTCACATTCACATGCTTTTATACCTGCATGTTTTCTTTAGAAGTGGGACAATGGCAGCTGCTTCTAGTTAAAACACACGAGGGACACCTCACAGAATCAGTGCTTCTATTTATTTATTTATCACCTGTGTTCCAAAGGACAGAAAATGAGGACCATGTCTGCTGTGACCTGCCATATCTAAGTGGCAGTTCCACATTGCTATTCCTCATATTCCTCATTGCTGTTCCTGTTACTCAGTGCCCCATGCATTATAAACCACACCCAGAGCACAGAGCTCCTCTGAGTGCAACTCCTCGTTCCATTCTGCCCAAATTTTCTGCTACAGCAAGCAGAAATCTGCCAAGGACTTACACACAGGACAAGAGACCAAAAATATTGAAATTCAAATGGACCATCACTTATTTGTCAGGTCATTCACCACAAGGAGAACAAAGTTTAAAAGGAAGAGCCCTGACAAGCCAGAGCAGTGCTTGGGGGATGGAGGAGGAGATCACTGCTTACGTGAATGCTGGAGCTCCTCTGATGTCAGATCCTACCTCATGGCCAGGGCTTGCTTTTACAAGCACTGTCACTTACGATATGAGTAAGGATGATAAGATTGCAGCCTAAAAAAAGCACAGCCTGTGCCTACTGAGTGCAGATCACAGTGTGCAGGTCAAATTGCTGAAGGGCAGGAGCCCCTACATTCAGCAGTCTATGGCCACCAGATTTCCAGAGCCTTAAAAGAAAATCACAGAGCAAATCCAGCTGGAAGAGAGGGACCTCTGGAAGTCTCTAGCTCAAGCTTCTGCCCAAAGCAGGGCTAGGTCCAAAACCTGATCAATTGCTCACGGCCTTTTTCCATCAATGTCTGAAAATGTTAGAGACTGCACAACTTTTCTGGGTAATCTTATCAAGGGTTTGCACATGGTGAAAAAAGATTTCCTTTTATTTAGTTGGACTTTCTCTTGGTGCATTTTGTAACTGTTGTTTTCTGCCCTTCCACTATGCATCAAGGAGAATGTGGGAAGGGGTTTATACAGAAAACATGGATCCCCTCAGGTACTTGAAACCAATTGTACCTGCCCTTAGCATTCTGTTCCCCAGGCACAGACAAAGCCAGTGCCTTCAGCTTTCCCATATAGATCCCAAGCTCCAGATCCCTAATCAGCACTCTGCTGCAGTTGCTCATTTGTCAGCTTTTTTTTTTTTTTTTTTTTTTGCACAGGAGGGTGAGTGTAAAACTGGAAAAAAATTGGAAACTGTTCCAGAGGAAGCCCTCAGTGCTGAACATAGAGGAGCAATCACTTCCCCTATCTGCCAGCTAAGTTCTGCCAAATCTTGTAAATCTTACTCTGCTCTGCAGCAAGCTCTCAGTGGCACCAGGACACATTGCTGACTCACGTTTCTGCCCCTCAGGACCTTTTTCTGCAGAGATGCCACCTGGCCAGCTACTCCCAGAATGGCAACCCCATCAATGTGCAAGCCTGCCACAGCCTTTGCCATCACACAATCCTTGCTGGCCCATTCTTCCAGAATGCTCAAGTCCCTCTGAATGGCAGCCTTGTCCTCCCTGCAGTGCCCTGGCTGTTTCTCCCACCCTGATGTCACATGTGAACGTGCTGAGGGACATTCTGCCCCACCACTGAGGTCACTGATGGAGATGTTGGACAGAGCAGCTCCAGCATCAAGCCCCGATCAAGCACTGCTTGTCACTGGCTGTCAGCAGGACACGGATACTTCAGGCCTGAAGGTCTAGCCAGCTTTCCACAAAATTTTCCGTCCACCCATCCGGCCCACGATCCCCAGTTTGACTGCAATTATGCTATGTGGAATTGATCTCTTTGCACAGTGTCTGGGAGAACAGTGAGTGCACTTCTCAAA
Source organism: Zonotrichia albicollis (assembly GCF_047830755.1). Classification (NCBI taxonomy): domain Eukaryota; kingdom Metazoa; phylum Chordata; class Aves; order Passeriformes; family Passerellidae; genus Zonotrichia; species Zonotrichia albicollis. Next base: position 42,937,162 of record NC_133825.1, read on the forward strand.
GCTGCACCCCTGCTACACACCAAAGTCCAGACAGACATGGAAACAATCAGTGCTTGTGTCACCAGCTGAGAATTCCTCCCTTTCCCCTGTGGCACTACAATACCTTGTTCCTTCTGTCCATCTTTTTCCTATTATATTCACAGAAGGGATACCAGCAAGGCCTTTTAACACCTCGTTCTCCTGTTATTAATTAATCTGCTCTCCTGCAAAGAACAGAAGCAGCTAAGATGTGGTCTGTTTCTTCTATTTAAAAGATGGGCTGATACAGCCAGCCATCCATCCCAGATGAATCAGAAGGCAATTCTAGCCTTCAGCCACTGAGAACACTTGGAACAATTTTAAGAACAAAAATTAATACAAGCAAATGAAATTAAGATGGCATTTAACTGAGCATTTAGTCAGCAGTTTATGCACACTGGTGACACCCACACACCAATTCTACTAATTTTTATCATAAGTTCCATATCCACTCCATGACAAATTGAAAGTGAAAAAAACCCCACCCAACAAATAGCTGGCCTTTCAGCAGGCTGGCTTTGTGCACCAAAGGGATCAGAAGCTGCACTCAAGGTCAGCTGTGCTGCCAATGCAGGCAGCCCAAAACAAATTCCACCTGGTGTACCTGTCTGCCATCAGCGATGGGAAAGGCTGAATAACACATTCCTTAAAGACACCTGCAATGGAAACATAAATCTTTTGTTCCACTCTGAGCAACTGAGCTTTTTATGCAGACACCTTTATGTAGATCACATATTCCTGGAAGCTCAGTTTCCAGATAACTTCATTACAGTGTCACTAAGTTTTCCAGCTCAGAATTATTTTCAGCTTCAGATCAAATGCTATTTTTAAACTTAAACCCTGGAAAGAAAATTGTCCTGGTGGTGTCTGGACTAAATTTATGATTAGTATTATTTTTCCATCAATCTAAAATATTAAAATAATAAGGAACTATGGTGTTATCCACCAATGGGGAAAAAAACCTGAAGAAACCAAAACCTTTAAATGCCATATAGTCCACATTTAAGAGAGGTGATTTTGTACTAAGGATATGAGACTTTATTTTCCTCATCTCTAGGCCACCCATAACTTATTCCAAGAGGGATCAGAATATGTTATAGAACTGTCTTTTAAAATCTCCCTCTAATCTGGCCATACCAAATCCCCCCTGCCCACCCCCCCTTTTCCAGTCATCTGCCTCTGCAAGCACAGACATAATCTTTGCTGTGACCGTAAATTAATTTGAAAAGCAGGAATTCCTGGAATTCTATAATGAAATTCCCATTTTCCAAAAAGTCACATTTAGAAAATTTGAGAGTACAAGCACTTTCCAAACTAAACAAATGAGCTGGGTCATCACAGAAGTCATTCTTATTGTTCTTCAATTATAGCCATGTAAGAAAACCAAAAATCTAATCCTGGAAATAATCAGCAGTACCTCCAGCCTAATATGCATTTTACAGTGTCAGAAATTAAAAACACTGAAACACTGCTCTACTGTGAAAATGATGTTACTTTTTGGTTATGATACATCAAAATCGGGAGAAGAAATAGCCTAAGTATTTCTGTCCCATTGAAGTTGCTTAAAATATAAAAAACTTCTAGCATGTAATGCAATTAAAGCAGATGATAAATCCTGACTCTCTAGAAGGCACTGCTCCCACTCAATTCTGCCACAGCAGAGCACATGATCCTTTCCAACACAAACACACACACCCAAATGTGAAGGCATCTTCTCATAAATTTAAATACACATTATGAATAAAACTACCGTAAGGCAAGCTGACAGGAGACAAGTTGGGAATACCTTGGAAATATTTTAAATAGCTCCAGTGCCTTGGAGAGGTAATTAACTGTCCTGTCCTGAACTAACTAATACAGAAGCTGAAATGCATATTTCAGAGCTGCCTGCAGTGAAACTCCTATTTGCAGCTCAGAAGAAGGAAGTTCTATTTAAAGAAAAATCTACTTGAGGGGAGGATGGCTCCAAATCTTTCCTTAATTGAATTCTCACTTAAACTCCTTGTGTAAGTGCCATTACCCAGTGGAACAGCGAGGTCTGTGCAGACAAACACACACAGAGTGACAGACAAACACACACAGACTGACAAACAAACTGGCATTGTTGCCTGCCCAAGTGACCTCCAGGTTCTGTCCCTGGGGTTGGACACAGCACCGTGTTCCCTGAGCGTGGCATCTATTCCAGAACTGGGGACAATGCCTCTGCCTTTCCAACACTGAGGTCTGTGTGCCCTCAGAGCAGCCTGAGAGCCACCTCCAAAGCCCAGCCATGCTCCAGGAGAGCTCTGGGAAGAGAGACAGGGACAGGGACAGGGCTGGCACAGGGAGAGTGCTGACAGCCAGCCAGCACAGCCTGCCCCAGCTCCTGCTCCTGCTCCTGGACAGCATCCACACAGCCTTAGCCTGGGCTGCCCATGGCTCCACAAGCCAGGCATAAGGTATCAGAGCCCTGGATGGCTTGGTGGTGCCTCTGACAGCCCTTTAGTTGTGACCCTGGTGTGCCATCTCCTCGCAGCAGAGCTCTCAGATCCATGGCAGTGCTATTGTGGAAATTATTCAATAGCAAGGGACTCAGACTCTTGGGAAGTCAGTGCACTTAGCAACAGACAGGACAGAAAATTTAAAAAAAAAATCACCTTTGCATATTCCTCAGAACTACCCCATAAAAGCAGAGGCCTTTTCCAGGCAGCTCCAAGCTCAAAAGAGATCTCCTGTGTTGTTGAATTAGTGCCCATGACCAGCACAAACCTTTAAAAATATCCTATGACAGGGCTCTGAATTTTAAGAGATGTTCAAACATTCTTCTTCAACGAGCAGAGAAAGGAGCCTGTCAGAATATTCTCAATTTTCCATGTGGCAGAGTGGCACAGGCACAACATAAGATATTCAAGCTGTAATTTAGAGAGCAAACATAACAAATAGCTCAGAGCAGTTCCCATGCACCCATCCTTTCCTCTTTTTTACAGCCTTCTTGAATTTAGAAGGGAGATTGAGCTTTTTTAAAACAATCTTGGCTGAGTCACTAATAAGAACAACAGCAACAACAAAAAATTACACGCTGGGACTAACTGGCAATATCTGGCAGTAGAGGAGGCCCTGGAGGCACAGAGCCAGACAGCTGGAGCTCACTGGCCAGGTGGTGCATTTGTTCCTTGGGGAACCTGGCATTAGTCTCACCCAGCAGCTGAACCACAGAATAATTCTGGCTTAAGTGTTGGAGAAAGTGTTTAAAGACTTGCTCTCTCAGCTGTGGGTGAAGGTGGCAAACATCAGAGCCAGGGTAAAGCAAATGTAAATTACTGCACTGGGAGTAGGAGGTAGGCAAAATGTACCAGATTTAGAATGAGGGCTTAGTCCCTGATGCAGGCTTGAGGCAAGGGTTTCCCACACAGGAGAAGCCTGGACACTGGGGACATGGCCCACTGGGATACTGCAGTGGATCCTCTCTACAATTACCTGCTGTGGCACTGAGGATGTAGATAGGCAGAATTATTTTTGAATGCTGGCAGTCTTTGCACACAGACTATAATGGGTTTTCTGCCTGCAGACATTTTAGAAAAGTGGTTCAAATTAACATCTGAAATGGATTACAGAAACTACTTCAAAGCCTTTTGTGGACACTCTCATTCATAAGTAACAGTGACCTTTATCAATTTCAGTTAGCTCATTACAAGGATAAATTAGGATCAGTCAGAGCCCCTTTAACTCTGAATTCACTTCTTTATTTAATTTGGATCAATTGTTCCTATGTCTCTCCATCAGACCATGTCAAACTATGAGGCTGGAGAACAAATGGAAAGAAACAAATATTCCTGTAATATCTTCCTGGTCCTTACACTAAGCCCAGTCACACAACATGTTCTCATGTCAGGCTGTAACATTCTTGCTTCTAACACCAAAGCAACTGTGGCTGTAAAACTCACTGTTTTGGATAAAGGGAAAGTATCCTAGTAATATTTGAAAGTGATACAGAGACACTGTATTGCCTGGACCACTTGCATTGTTTCATTCATATATTTCAGCTTCTTCTCCAGGTCGGTAACATCCACAAAATTCTGAGCACATTTAACTCGCCCAGAAGGTCTCAGACCATTAACAGGAGTAGTGAACAACTGGTAAATCTGTCATATTTAAAATCCTTCTGTCATCTCACTTCACTATTCCCTAAATCCCATAACGAGAGCTGGTTCTGTGTTGGTAACTATACAGATGCACACGGCACAGCACAGCCAGGTACCACCTGCAATTACAGCATTACAGAAAAGTGTGGTATTTCCCACAAATATTTGGCAACAAAAGCCTTGTGTACTCCAGAAAAGCAGCCCTTGGAATAGCTAGGGGCAGCCTTTCTCCCACCCCCAGCCCCCTGGAAAGGCTGGGTTCTGGCTGGAGGTCAGCGAGGATCAAGGCACACAGGGTGTCAGGGGTGACAGGGTCCTGTTCCCTCACATCAGAAGCAGCAGAAGCAAATGCTGCATCTCAGCTCCTCCCCAAGTGCAGGCTGTGCACAGAGACTGCTGAAGGAGCTCAAAGCAATGAACCCAAACACCCTGCATGCTATACAAGTCCTCAGAGCTGGAAACAGGCTCAAGGATCTGGTAGCAGTCGCTGAGCACTGAGGGTTTTCCTCATAACCAGAGTTGCCAGCTGCCTCACTTGTGGACAGGAATAACTTGTTTTGACAGATTTACTGCTCTTGCCATTTCCCCCCAAACCTTTAATGAAGTTTTTATGAACCATTTCCTTCAAACACCCTTTCACGAGTTGACAATGCAAGGAAGTTACATTTGCAGAGTGGAACAAAGTCAAACAGACAGATGGGAGGCAAAACAAGCTGAGAAGAAACTCACGCTGCTTGCAAAGCATCTTCCTAATATTTTCCACAACAAGCTGCAAGCAGTATCCCCCACTTTCTCAAATGTCACGTTTTCCCTAAGATCATGATTTTTAAGTCACCTTCTACTCTCTTACAGCATTACTAAAAGAATATAATTAGTCAGATAACCTTTTTGCCTAATTGGAGGAGTAGCTTTGTTATATGTGGCAAGAATCTGTATTTATTGCTCATGTACCTAAAGTGATGAGCAGTGGAGGAACTGAGCACTGATCCAGCTGGTGTGACGTTGGCTTCCTAAGGAAAATCAGCCCAGTGCCTGTGTGTTAACTGAAGGCTTAGCCAGTTACTTTGAAATTCAGATGAGTGCAAACCTTTGGGACTCCAGACTGAGCTGTGCTGTCAGTGAAACCTGGAGCAGCACAAACTGAGGTGAGTTTGTCCTTGTGTTGTCGCCTATTTCACTTACCAAGGGTTTGCGAAGTGCAGGCACAAGGAGGGTGTGTGATGGGAGAGGCTCACCACGATTCTCTCTCCTTGTCTTTAGCATTGCTCACTGGGTGCTGCTGTGGAAGTGCCAACATTACCAACACATAGCCATGAGCAGAAAGGCAGCAGGAGTGAAGCAGGGAAGAGCAAGAAGGAGGTGGTAACAAAGTGCCTGCAGTGGCATCCAAGATGTCAGAGCTCAAATCCAACCTGTGTCAGAATTCTTGTGGAATCTTGCGCACATTTTAACATTTTATCATGCACACCATGATAAAATGTTAAAATGAACGTACACTGGTTGTTTCTACTTGCCTTGGGTCTAACACTAAGACTAACAAAAACCTATAAATACTTAAAGTACTTTGCCTTCTTTAATTGTAGGTTGCCTGAAAGTTCTTATGTAACACTTGTGCCGGAGATGAAGAGAAACAGACCAGACTTTATGCTGCCTTACAGAATGTGTGCCAGCCATCCACACTGTCCTCTGACTTGTACATAGAGCACCATCTGTCCCAAAGAATTCAAAGAACTCTACAACTTTTAGTGCACTATAAAGTAGGCTGACACAAAGTCCTGATACACAGAACTCCCACTTTGGTGAGCAAGAGTTGTTTCACATCCAGAGGACCTGCTGGATAGGACTTGACAATGCAGTGTTGCTTGGGGGTAAATCCAGACCCTGGGGGCACAGCAGATTGCCTGAAGCCTGTGAACTTCAGCCTGTGATTAAAGTAATAATTTTTAACTGTGAACAACTTTTTCACTTTGTTTTAATGTCCATCTACATTTTGTAATAGAATGAAAAGAGATCCAATATTGACTTTCAGAAACATGTGGGTACCCCTATCCTCTTCAAGACAAACAAAACCTGAAGACTTCCCAGGGAGGAAAAGCAGAGATGAAGAGATGTGAGAACAAAGGCAACCTGTCACTTTGCTGAGTGTTCTACTTGCAAGTCCACAGCCTAATGAAGACAGGCTCAAGGAAGGCAGCCCTGTATGTGATGGCTTCTACCAGTAAAACTGTAACAAAACAACAGGAAACAAACTGGTGAATGCTGTAAGCAAACTGTAGCACTCAAGACTAGAAGCTGTCAATTACATGGGATACAACTTCTTGCAATGCTGAGACAAGTGGAAAGTACCATAATTAAGTAACCAGACCCTGTTATCTGTATTAAGTAACTTAGATACATCTAAAAATAATCAAGCAGTTAAATGTGGATGAGGAAAACAAGTAACAACTACAACATTAAAATCTCTGAAATGGTTTCAGGAATTTCAATGCAGTCAGAATCTTGATTTCACGTGGTATCAAGCAGCACCTTCAAAAGGAGCTCACTGCTACACTGCAAAGTATCAATGACAAATATGCAATGTCAATAGGCCAAGAATCTGTCATATTCTTCCCTCACAGAAATTCCCTGATGAAAGCTAAAAACAAAATGCTCAAACTAATATATTCTGTGTAATGGAATGAATTTTCTCTCTTCCTTTCCCTATCACCTCTGTTTATTCCTGTTTCTGCCTTGTCCCTGGGCAGGCAAACACTTGTTACAAGTGCTGCCTCCAGACTGACTGGCTTTGTGCACCAGTACTTGGCAGTGACTTTCTTCTCTTGAAAAGACTAAACAAGGAAGGAAAGAAGCAAGCCTGAGGAACATAAAATGCTAATTGTCATGATGGGGTCTCAAGAGAAAACAGAAAGTTTTACTTTCTTCTGCTCTGTTGCATCAGTAATTTGTTAGAAGTCTGAATCTCTAAAAGCTCTTCTAAGCCCTGCTGCTTCTGCCAGTTTCAAAGTCAAACTCGTTTGTACTCATTGTTTTCACTGGAAAAAAGGGAGGAGGTGGGGTTCATCTGCATTAATGAAAATACATGTGACAGTGCTCCTCCTCTCACCTTATCAGCACTCAGCAAGTATTCAGGTAAAGCTGATAAGGAACACTGCTCACAGGTACAGATTCATCTTAGGATATTTCTGAGAGACAGTTTCACTTCAGTAGGAATTATTCAGGTAAAAAAAGGCTGACAAGTCCGGGTACATAGTCCATACTTTTTAGAAGTATTTGATTTAAACTACTTTTTCTGTAAATGAATCTTTATATGGGACTGGATGAGAAGTGCGCCTAGGAAGCTCACCAAATAAAGCACCATACTCACATTTCTGAGGCTGTTCCTGATACTGCCTAAAACAGACAATGCAGTGTGGTAAAGGAACAAAACAGGGATGGCAAGAGACATGGGAAACAGAATTACCAATGAAATAACTGAATCTCTTGCTTTATCTGATTAAGATGTGTGTAACCTCTCAAAAATCAAATTCTATCTAAAATTTGCACCCCAAAAAAACGACAGTACTTGAATTTACTAGGTACCTTAAAGAAATTAGCCAAATATTTTTCAAGGTTGTTTTTTTTTTTTTTTTAATGAACAGAAGAGACCTACCCTCATCATTCTGTTCTTGTTAAATCAACACTCAAGATAAAATCCTTACACATGGACAGAAAAACAATTTGAGAGTATTTACTTAAACACTTTAGTACTCCATCCTTTTCATTAGTACCATGCCACTCTACTCCCTTAAAACTTCATATAGTGCTGTCACTGAAGAATCCAATTACCAGAGTACCCAAATTTGTTTAAAAACCAGATTTCAGTAGTAAAATCTAAATCCCAAGAAATACTCTAAATCTTTGGAGAAAATATTATCCATGTTGTCCCAGGTCCATGCTGTATTATCATTATACACATATCAGAGCTACATTACTTGATGGCAGCTACATGATTCAGTAGCAATGGATTAAAGCAAGTTGCATTTCTTCTAATTAAAAAACACCATTTTTAAAATTAGAGGGGTCAGAGTCATCAACAATGGCAAGTCAGTGGCTCCAAATGTAAGAAAAGTGATGCTAACATCCATCTAATCCTCCTCCCTCATACAGGCATCCTGGGAACTCTGTGGGGCAACAGCAAGGGAATTGTAACAGCAAAAAGTGAAGTCTTGTAAATCAGGCATTAAACTTGCACATCTTCACTCATCAGGTGAATGTTCCAGACAAGAGAAAATAACATTAGGCACAACACACAAAGCCTCATAAGGAATATCTGTCCAATTTAACCAGACAGCTGAGGGCATGGGAATACTCCTAAATCCTTCTGGTTTTTTGTTCCTTAGCTGACCCCATCAATTTTCCTGGTATTCCTATAGAAATTGTAAGGTTTTACCTTGTCTTCTTCTGTCAATTTTTAAAACTTAATTGTATAGGAAAATGTAGATGTCTACTCTTTCTGTTTGATTTTTAAATGGCAGTAACACTTTATCGCTTTCCAAACAAAAAGAAAATTATCAAACACATCATTTTTGTAACTCTCAAGCTTTTGAAATTTGAAAATGGAAAAAGATTTGTTGAAGTAAATCTTTAAAAAATACTGCATGAAGATTATTCTCCTTTAAATAAGCAAATGGGTTTTTTGTTTATATAGGATATGGAGTCCATGCTGTAAAGAATCCAGAGAAGTCTGGGCCGCTTTCATGTGTGACTTTGATGATTGCTCAGAAGCATAAAATAAAGAGGGTATAAGAAAGGTTTAAAACAAAAAAAAACTTTCAAAAGATAAAATATATTCCTAATGTCAGTCTCACCTACCACCTAACCATGCAGCCTCTGTACAGTCTGCCTTTTGCCAAATCCCTTTTATAACTAGTAAAGGAAATGCTCTTCATTTGCATGCAGCTGCAAAATAATAAAGGTAAGCTTCTTACACTCATTTGAATATGAAATATAACACAATGGTTTAGGAAAAAAAAGTCTTTATTTTTAAAAATAGTAAGACATAAGATATTATTGATTACTTAATGTACTGCATAGTTTAGAGAACAATTGCAGCTACTTGTAATGAGGTTTTTCTACCATGTCCCAGGTCTCATGAAGCTTCTCTGCAAAGTGAGAAGCAAACTGCCATGAGAAGAAACAGATGCAAATGGCAGATGTAATGTTTATACTCCTCCACCCCAATGAATCCCAGAGAGCATTGCAAACTTCACTAATTATTTGCAAAGTGTCCCAAATCTCACAAATATTTTGCTAGCAGTGAAGTCATCTTTCGGCAAAGATGCTACTGCTGCTACTACAGGCAGCTCTCCCTGGGCTAGAACAGTATGGCAAGCTAACTGCACTTACAGTTTATGTACATGTAAATAAGCAAACAAAAAAATCAACCAGAACACTGGACAGTGTTTAGGGAGGAGGATTGAAAAGGATATATAAATAGTTCTGCATCAGAAATAGTCCAGAAAAAAACACTCTTCTCCCTTCTATCAGACAAAGGTCAATATCAGGTTATGGAAAATGCATGCTCATTTTACATGCCTGTAATCTGAGGCCCTTAGATAAATAGTAATAAATTATAATTATAAAATAATATTTATTAAGTTCCAGTAGTTAAAATTAGTTTGAAAGTCAAAAGTAAGTCAACATTGTTGACATTGTTGCTTGTTCACTTCTTGTATTGGCAGCATCAATTATTTGGTACAGACATCATATATACAGATCAATAATTAAAGCAGGTTTCCAAAATTGTTTCACACAAGGGAATTCCATGAAGATTTAACCTCTAGAAAAACATATAAGTAAATGAAACGCACTTTGCATTTCCCTCTTCTCTGCTCACAGTTCATCTTCATGACATATGGCAGCTCAGAACCCTACATGGAAAACTTTTAGATGCCAAAGAACAGAGGCAATACAAGTTAAAGGTCTCACATAGCCCAAAACACACTTTTTCCAGAGCACCAAAACAGAAATGAGAGACAGGAGGGGTCTGAAGAATTTACCAACTGCCAAGACAACACTTCATCCCTCCAGCCAGTGCCCTGTGCATCCCAAATCTGGGCCGTTTCTGGAGCATCCCCCTGGCAGCCCCTGCACCCGGGGCAGTGGCAGCTGCCTGTGCCCTGCTGGGCAGCCACAGCATGTTCACCCCTCAGGGCCTCATGCCAGGGATGCCACGTTCATGCCCACCCACATGTGCACATGTGCAGGACATGTCTGTGCTCTGCAAACACAATTATCTTTTCCACAGGCTGGGGGTGAATGGACTTGGAAGGTGGTAATAAAATGAATTCCTTTGGAGTTCCCCAGAACTACTGACTGAGCAAAGTGTTGTAGAGATTATTAACATGCTTGCCATCATCTGCTTTTACAACATACCACAGGGGGTTTGTTGGTTTTTTTGGTTTTTTTTTTTTTTTTTTTGTCAAGACTTCCACAAGATATAGTTTATTTTAGTGAATTTAGAGGGTAGCCAAATGAGAGGATTATAGGGCACCTACTAGTGAACTGGATTTCTGTTCAGAATGCACACCTGTGAAAAGTGTAAGATATCTTAAAAGATGTGTTATAAGGCAAAAATTGTGACATCCAAACCATATATACCAATTTGGTCTTGGGGGAACAATAAAAGAAGAAAAATGCTATTTTATAAACGTAAGTACAGTTTTCTAATTTCACTAAAACTAAGAATTTGGATTCCTTGTACTTTGGATTAGTGTCATGGACTCATTTTCTTCCTTCATTTCATTAATTTCATCAAAAGTCTGTGGCAAGGATTTTAAAAGTCTAACCAAGCACTCTTATTTTCCCTTGTACAGGTTTCCCATTACTGGTATTTAACTGAGCACCTTGATATTTCTAAGAAGAAAAAAGTAGATGTTTCTTATCTATCTCATCTATACCATGTATAATTTTAGCAACTGATATGACACAGAAAGAGGATGAAGAATGGTGCCTCAGACAATAATCCCAGGGGGTTTAATCCTTCATCATGGCTTTCCAGCATAGATCATGTTAGCCTCTCTTTTCTGAACTCTGGTTTGAGTCAAAGGAATTGGAACTGCAAAATATTCCAGAAAAACATATACGACTGACCAACAGAAAAGAACAGTATTTTTCATATTACATATTCCCTGTTTTCTTTCCCCTGGCACTCTGGTCCTTCTAAGCAGCCTAAAAAGCAAGGACCTAAAAAGCAAGGACTTGAAAGATATTAATCTGAACACAGAGTATTCATGATGAATATTTAAGAGAAAAAAAGAATCCTAGTTTTCATATTTTCAGCTTCTGCTGTACCACCCAGGCAATAGTAAACTATTTCTAGTAACAGCTGCTAAGAACTTTGAAGAGTATTTTTAGGATGTAACCAAGCTCAGGGTATTTTTAATCTATGATTATACATTGTCTAAGTCAGATCAGCATCAGTTAGGAGGTTTAGCCAGACTATGTTCTTGTTTTTATACCCTCATATAACCTGAGATTACTTCAAACCAAATCTTTATGACAGGCCTCTTAAGAAAGTGTATAACAGAGAAAATTAAGAAGTCCTGCAATTTTTTGGGCAGGGAACACCTTCATGAGAGTTTAATCTCTTTTACACTGCAACAATAACAGTAACTCAATGGTAACTTCAGATAGACAGACTGATGTTTTCCTAACTTCCATAAATCCTAACACTGCTATTTTAGCCATACTGGAAAAATTCATTAGTTTTACAAGGCTATGTCAAATTTTCTCCAGTGCAGCATGAGATGAGAATGTGGTCTGATGAAAAATGCAGAATTCTGCAGCTTTCACGAGGGAGCACTAGGTGTTTTCTCACTGGCTTATTTCCTCACTCTTTCCAAACACCAAGCAGCTGAGATGACAGGATAATGCAGATTCAGTCTTCTGCTTGTATTTCCAGATTGTGCTAAAGATAAGAGACAATTTTACAATTATTTTTTTTCTTACAGTTGGGATTCTGAGAGAGCCTCTCACAGAAATGAAGAGGTAGGAGGTACTATCTTTGTGAGAAAGGCAGCCCAGCTTTGCACTGAGTAGTAAGGGTATCTTTTCCACCTCCACATTAGTTACTTTTCACTTTGCGCAGTATTATGTAACATATTGCTGTGAAACTGTCTTGCAGTTTAAATTTCCCTACCCAAAACAAAAAGGGACCTGCTCCCTTACTGCCACTGAAATTGTGCACTGGTAGGAAAATAGAACAAATCAGTTGGAGGTTTCCAGACTGCACTGCTGCGAGGAATGAAAGAACAATTTACTGTTAAATGGCTGCACGACAGAGCAAAGGGACACCAACCCTGCCAGAGTGTTTAACCAAACCAAGAGATCCAAAAAATACTGCTTGCTTGTCTCCTGTTAACACAGAACTGAGGGCACAGGAAGAAGGATCTCAGCAGGCCACCGACTCACACTGACAACAGGAAAAGCAATATAAGTGATTCTAACCAGCTCTCTCACACTGTTCTCCACCACAAGCATAAAACAGGATGCACTTGGATCCATAAAACCCTGTAACTGTTATAAATTATTTATTGAAAATCTGATTTTTTTTTATCTTCTGCTTTTATTACACCAAAGTATAGTAACAGGAAAAAGTAAATATAACAGGGAAAAAAACTACCACTATAGCAACAGAGACACAAGTACTTCAAGACCTTCCTCATCCTATTGCTTCAATATGACACTATCTGCTATCTCAGAACAATTTCAGCAGAGGAAACCCTAACTCAGTGGGCAAAGAACAGGGAAGTCCAGCAAAGTGTGAGTGTTTATTTTCCACTGCAGCTTCCTTACTCTCTCCCCTGGAATCAAGAGCACTTTCAGAACAGAGGGAAGGGTGAGGGCACCAGCCCAGCCAGGCAGACACTCACCCCTGACACCTTGGTGTTAACTGGGAAGAAACACAGATGCTGTAGAAAATTACTGCTGTCCTGGGACACCAACCCCCTTCACCAAGGGAAAGGAGAAGGGATAGAAAGCGTTGGGAGAGTCAAAGAAAAGCACAATGCTGGAAAAATAGCTGGGATGTGCATTCCACACTCCAGGACTAAACTGAAATTCTGAAAAACTGTGCAGAAATCTGAAAGAACCTAAAGTTCTTGCTTATATCTAGCACACTGGGAAATAAAATCAGCCTATTGCTAGAAGAACTGACTTGCCTGTTTCTTTTACAGGTGAAGCCTGTAATTCCAGAGTCATCAGCTGGAAGAACAGAGGTGCTCAAAGGAGCTCACACAGGGCAATTAAAATCCTGTCATGTCTGGAGTCAAAAAAGACCAAAGCTCACCTGCTCCAGGGCTAGGCCACTCGTAGATACAGCTCCAAGAGACTTCAGAAACTGAATCACAGACATCAAGCTCCTCTGGAAGCAAGAATGTCTGACAGTGGCCATAAGTGACTTCACCTTTCTATCATTCAAACCCATTTTATAGCTAGGAATGAAGAAGTAGCAGGAGTTTGAGGATGGCTACTGCCAATCAAATGTGTATCTCCAAACAGAGCAGAAAACACATTCACTCTTACCAAGGGGTGCACTGATTACACACAAGAACAGCATGAAAGCAGAGTGATTAAATTGGGTGGAAAAACAACCATAGGGCCGCAACTATTGAGTGACACAACTTCAAATGTGGTCAACTACTACTCAGAGATGTCCAGAGCTCCAAAAGACTTGCAGACTGGCACAGAGGAGGCTGAGGTTCAATGCAGAAGCTGCAGTGGGGGCAGACTCTACATCCACCAGGGAAACTCTTGCCCCAAATGACTGTTCAGAGCAGCCAGAGAGAAACAGCAAAGGGCTCAGAAAGTTTGGTACAACACTCTGAGAGGTCTGCAGTGTGTGCAGTCTTGTAGCCACATGATCACTTCAATTGTCACTGACACCCAGTGCAGAACATACAGGCAATGCAGGAAAAGATTTGAGCAGGATACAGCTACAAAATGGGAAATTCCCACTAAAGGAGGGCACATTACATTCACTGCATGCACTCAAACCAGTAGAACCTGATGATTTTAGAACAATGAAGCATAAAAAGTCACGAACTACTGAAGAAAAAACACATTCATAATCTCTTCTGTAAGAGGCACATCGTAAGAATATGTGAGAAAAAACATATTAACTGTGGTTATTCTTAACAGAAAACAGAGATCCAAACAATTCTAAACCCAGGCTTCGGATCTAAATGCAGAATCTTTTTGAAAAAAGTTTATAGAAAATAGACTGTAGCCCTGTATCCTTTTGAATAATTAATTTTAGGTGAGGAAAATCCAGTACATGCAGTTTATGAATAACATTTTATATGATGCCACAAAGGAAACTATGAGTGTATTTGGAGACGATGGGAAAATCAGCCAGTAACAACACACAGGACCATGGGATGGAGAGGGAATGGCCTCAAGCGGCAGCAGTGGAGGTTTAGATGGGATGTTAGGCACAGTTTCCTCAGTTTCCTCTGACAAGCCAACTGGAAGGGTTGTCAAACACTTGAACAGGCTGCCCAGGGCAGTGATGGAGTCACCATCCCTGGAGGGATGCAGAATCCGTGTGGAAGTGGCACTTGAGGACACAGCTCAGTGATGGGCTTGGCAGTGCTGGTTGATGATCCTAGAGGCAATTCCCAGCCTCACATTCCATAGTTCTGTAAATGCCAGAGTGACTTTTGCCCCAGGCCCATCAGCAGTTGTGCCCAAGGACAGAGGAGCTGGTTTGTGGTACTCTCTGCTCAGACACACCTGCCTAGACCTGTTCTGCTGGCGGCCAAGTCAGATTTAATATCTGACAGACTCAGTACTTACACTCAGAATTTACCTAAAATTGTGGCCACCAGCTGAGGATGGCAAATGGCCTCCATACATCAGTTTCTACTTTCAGGTTTTTGAGGAAAATACAGGCAGATCAATAAACTGATAGATACTGATGGTCTGAGTGATTCTGGCTGTTTCACTAAAGATCAGCAGGAACTTTAGATCTACAATCAGGCAAAGTGCAGTTTTATTTCAACCTTGTGATCTGAATAAACCAAAGAAATTTATTGAAAATGCTGCACATACCTCTGATTTAAAGCAATCTCTGAAATATGCACAGCTCCATTTAGCTGCAACAAAGAGCCAACTACTCTGCCATGCAAAGTGAATTTTATTAACTTGATTCAGAGTCTGTCACTCACTTCCCAACATCTTACATGTACCTATAATATATGTCATGGTTAATCCATTTGATGGACTGTGTTTCTGCTCCTCTGATGAACTCTTGGCAATTTGCCTGCCAGTACACATCCTTTACAACAACCTTTTGGAGCCCAAATTAGCAAAAAGGCTTTATTTAGCTTGCTTTATTAATAAATAAGTAAAGAAATGAAGGCTACAAACTGTTTCTCTGTTTCTGCTGTCTATTTAGGTTAGCAAGACTGCAGGCACTGATCTTTTAGTGGGTAAATGGTGCTTGGGACAATGGGCATCATTCACCACAGCCTTGCTGGGCTCCCCAGTGCCAATCTTATATTATAAAGGCTTTTTTTAGAGCAAGATTCACCTTATCTATCAGTACTTGCACAAAAGATAAGTATCTCCTCCACACTAAATCATCAAAGCTTTCTCTCCAATTAACATTAAAAGCTACCCATAGACATTTTATAAGCCTTGTAAAAAATCTTTTAAGATAAATGAAACTTTTTATCACCTTTTCTTCTTCCTCAAAAATGAAATCCTGCCACATTACCAAAAAGGTATCATTCTTCTCCAATTTTCTGTAATGAGTTCTTAAATTCACATGGCAAACTTTTCATGTTAAGTATATTTCTGGTAATCAAAATCCAGATCCTTAACAAAGCCTGCAATTATTAGTTTCATGACTAAAACTATTTCTCCCTTCAGCAACTGACATTTTCAGACTTTAATGCAGGGAATAAGAACATACCATACAGCAGTCTACAATAAAAGATTAAAGCAAGGAGCAAAGGGAAAAGCATTTTTTGTTCCGTTGTCACTATCACTCTACAGCAAGTGAAAAAAAAAAAAAAAAAAAAAAAAAAACAATTGCAGGAATCAAGGCAAGGTTGGCAGCACATTTTTGGCCATGGCCAGTGGTCCCAGGCTGTGCTTGGACAAAGCACTACCAGGGAGCATGGCCAGACAGGCTCTTGAGGTGGTCTGGCTGCAGAGGAAGAGTCTGGGCAGCATTTTCACACTGTGTGAACCTCCAGTGTCTTCACCTGCTGGGCAAGTGCTCTCTCAAATCACCCTCAAAGTCACCAGGACCTTGTGAGTCAGGGTTCCTTCAGGCATAAAGCACAACCTCACTGCATGGGGCCTGACCTGGAGGCAACCAAACAAGCCAGAAAGGGCAGTACTGAGTACTGAGAAAATCACTGCCTTCATGGATCACATCAGGGTCAAAGAAGGGACAAGGGTTTGGAAACTCAGGGTTTTTTGTTTGGTTTTTTTTTTTAATCTCTTGACCTTGCTCATGTTCATATTAATAAAGTGAAATTACTATTTAGAAGGAAAGACATCTCTATAGCAATACAGCTGCAAATGAAGACAGCTCTGGATTACGAGAGGCTCAGGAAATGCAGCACCTGTTTTCTCCAGTATCTTTTTGGAAGTCTGGACTTAATGATCTACAAATATTTCTGGGTTTGCAACAACAGACACCAAGGCCCTTCTAGGAGATACCACAGAACCCTACAAGGCAGGAGGCCAGGTCACTTTTTATTTTTTGCTTCAAATGCAGGCCATCTGTAGCACGATTAAGTACATCTTGGGGAATATTCCACGCACAGGGCACTGGAAGAGCTTTTCCCAGATCAGACCAGGAAGGTCACTCCAGCCTCAGGTGTGCTCCCAGACAGTGCAGATGGCTATTTTAGCCACAAGCCTGCCATGAAAAATCACTGGACACAAACCAAATTCTGCAGTGCCCTACTAATAAAACACAGCTCTCCCCCCTTTACAAGAATTCCATGGAAATCAGTTAATTAACAAATGAGGAAGAACATAATTACAAGATTGTAGGGTATCCTTATCCCTACAAATATGTCAGCATGTTTATCACTGTCTCCTGTCAGCACATACAAGATCATGTCTGCAGCTAGTTTAATTTACAAGTTCAAGAATAACAATGTCTCACCTCTATTGACATTTCTAGAAGTTATTTTTGCCTTAAAACGTCACCATGTGGATCTGTGAGGCACATTACACATAACAGCTTGAGGCTTTTATCTGCCTAAACAACCAAATAATGGTGTTAGAAAAGTGTCTTTTCTGCTCCCAAGCATGCTCAGAAGCAAAAAACACAAAGGAAAAGAGTGACCCAGTTCAGCAATGTAAATACATGTCACCTCAGAGGCTTTCAAAGTGTAGCTGAAATAACGTTCAGCTGCTGCAGATTCACTTCAGACAGCAGAGTCCATAAATATTCCCTGTGATTAACAGGAGCAGATAAAGAGGCACTGTGCTGGTTTTGGCTGGGTAGAGCTCTGACAGTCACATCACTGCAGGGGTGAGCTGACAGAGGTCACTGCAAAGGCCAGGTTCTTATAGCTGAGGCTTTGCTAGGGAATCCTAGGAGCTGAATTTCAGATGTCTGAATGGCTTCAAGCAGCAGATCAGCAAGAGGCACTAAGGAAAGACTAACAACCTACAGTGAAATCAGCATCACCAGAGTGTGCAAAATAGTCCCAAAACCAGCCCAGAAAAAACCCCCCAATATTTGCCTAAGAAAGCCACTTTGGGTATCTTCAATTTCTTCCTAACAGAATCTGTCTGCTTCACCTCTGCAAGTTACTTAAAAAGGTTATTAAAGCTGTATTAATCTAATTCATAAGGCCTTTTACTATAGCTGTACTGATGAGACAAAGATGACCTGCTTTTGCAGAGTTTGATGTGTTTCATGTTTCTTTTTTGGGAACAAGCACCACAATGCCTTTGAAAACATGACCACATGCGACCTGCACATGTGTCTGAGGATCCAGCAGCCCTCACACTGTGAAACAGCTGGAAAGGACTTTTCAGTCCTCAAAACCTTTCCATTTCTCTACAGCTGTTCATAATGAGAGTAAAGGAACACATCTTTCCAATCCAGCCTGGATGATTAATTAACTGATGCAACAGCAATGCTGTAGCTGCATTTGCTAAGTTACCCTCCTCAGGACCATAATTAACACAGAGCAAGTTCCAGTGGGAATCAGGCTTGAATGACATCAGTAACAATTAAAAGCTTCTGAAGTTTTAACAGCACTTCAGAGCAGCTTCTTCTCTGAGCCATCCTTCAGTTCTGCCAAAAGCCTCTTGGAGGCAGCTGAGGCTCAGTTTGTTTTCACTCCAGGATCATTCTGGCCAGCAGAAACCTCTGACCTAAGGTTTTGTTTCTGAAGTAACAGTGCCTTGATTATCCTTCTCCTTTATCCCCATTTCTTTCATGTAAGAAATGAAGGCACAAGAGGAAAGTGCACAACTGAAACAGCAATTGGGGCAGATTTCTCCCTTCAGCCTGCCTTTTGGATTTTATCCTGGTGAATTCTGCAGTTCAGGAGGCAAGAAGCCATAAAGCTGTCTGACTATACTTAGCTTTTCCCCAGTGCAGTTTTGGCTTTCTTCTGCCCTCTGAAATTTCAGGGCTCTGAGCTGTGGATATTCACACCTCATGGCATAGAACCCAAGCACCAGACTGAAGCAGTTACAGTAACACAGTAACATAATGGATTTTAATATTTTTGTCTGATCTAGTGGAGATAGACATCTCCACCCTTGATGCACTGACCCAGTGTGCAAGATTTCCCAATTCCTCCCAGAGACATCAGTCTACCCACATACAGCAGCCCAGTTCTCTCTCTTCTGAAACAAATGCAAAGAGAGGACATCCTTGATCTTTTATTGCCTAAGTGTTTCTGGTGCAATGATCTACTTGCAGCTGACATTTGAAATTTGAAGCTGCAGATGGGATTTGAAGGTCATCCAAGCACAGCTTTAAACCTGCTCTATTTTGCTCCCTAACGTAGCCTCCATGCAAATCTCTGGTTGTAAGTTATCCTTAGTAGGTTCTTTTCCTCCAAGTTGATCATCTGTTACATCAATTTGTGACTGGGTGGATGAAAGCAAAAATACTTTCACAGAGATTTTCCTCATTATGTCTCCATTTAAAGCAGTAAATGTGGAAAACAATTTCGTCTTTTGACTTTCACTGTTCAAAGAAAAAATAAAATCTCTTTTTCCCTATAACCATATGACAATTTGATACAAACAGACTTACATCATGAAATATTGTGGCTAAATACCTGTTGTATCTTTTCAGGAAAGTGTGTTAGAGATATTGTGACATTCTCTAGGCTACTAAGTGGACTTAAAAGAATTTGTATTTCTAATTCAGAAGTGTAGGTTTTTATACCTATCTACATTTGAGCAAAAAGCCTACCTGTGTGTCTGGATAAAAAACTAACTGCAAAGGATCAGCCCACATCTGTATAACACTTCAATCCTACTTAAGCCTGTTCAACATATCATTAACATTCTTCTTACACAAATAAAACAACACTACTCTGGATTAGGTGATGCTTAGTGTCATGGACAGAGAAGGAACAACACAGCATTCCTAGGTTATGATATCACCTGTGCTTTCTGCCCCCCCTTGGACACACCAGCCTCTTATATAACCTCTCCATATTATGGTCTGCACCTGCCCTCATGGATCATGCTAACCACTGGAGCCTGGAATGCTGAGCCCCAGCGCAGGAGAGGAGCTGCAGCATTGAGGAGAGGCTGAGCTGGGCTGTGCTTAGCACCGGAGCATCACAGAACCAGGGTCAGCTCTCACTGGCAGCAGGGGCAACACAGACAAAACTTCCTAGCTAATGCACCACACTCTCAACTATTAAACATTAAACTCACTCTCAATTACTTGCTATAAAGAACTATTTATTTTAAATTACATACTGGCTTAGTAAAACACAAATTCAGGCTCACTTATCCCAAAAATCTAGTGATACAAGTCACTTCACACAGCAAACTCCAGCATGAATTTAAACCATGAGAGAATATGTTGCCAGACAAGGCCTTGAGCCACCTCATTCATGCCACATCCTCCACAGGCAGTGCTGTTCACTGGACAGGCTTGACACTTCACACTCAGAGGAAAAGGCCAACTCACAGGTGACAACAGATGGCTGTGACAGGAGAGGCCATGCTCAAAATGTGTTCCATGACTGCTGTCTCAAGTAATTTTCATTCCCCAACTTACTGATTTCAAGGCATTTGCCATTACCCAGTCAAACAACACCATTTGTGATGGTACATGAAAGCGTCAGGAAATGCCTGCTGACCAGATACTTGACAGTGGATTTCTCTAACAGTAGCACAAGTGTCACCATATTTTCTCACTGATTTTATATGTGAACTGCCTCTGGGATCCTTCACCTCCCATAATTTGCACTCCTTAACATTTCTCCTACAGCAAATCTGAAAATCTTGGAAATACCAGGTAGGTGACTTTGCAGAGCAGCTTCTGCAATGTCCCTGAACATTTCTCAGAGCAGTTGAAAAGGGAAGTTGTTCTGCAGCTCCTGACCCCACCATATGGCAGTGGTTAAACTCAGCCCTCAGATCATCTGCACAGCAATAGAAGCACCTGTGTCAAGTGAAGAACGGCTCTTTTGGACATCAGGAAAGGCAGAAAACTACAATGGGCAATCATTTTAATTATTAAAGAATCTGGTCACCAAATGAGGGAACATTGATTTAACAAAATTCCTTTACTGTATTGTGCATTAAAATCAATAATCCTCAAATCTCTGTAAAATGGACCAACACAGCTGTTTGTGAGCAGCTGTCTTCAGCAGGGAAACCAAAAGGCCAAGAGGAAAGAAAGTCACCAGGTGTTAGCTAAACTATGTGTTAACAACATCGACGTAACACCTGACACTACATACATTAATAATCCTGCTGGTTTTCATTCTGTACAGCTATGCCACACATGGAGAAAATGTTCAGTGACAGGCTGGACAGCACACTGGGCAGCAATTTGCAAGAATGCAACCAAGAAGGATAGAGGAATTCTGAAATTAATCTCAGGGGCTTGTCTAAAACCATATCAAAGGCATAACCATGGAAGCAGTAGCTATACCCAAACTCCTATGGAGCCTGGGAAATAACAGCAATTCAGTCATGGTGACTGGAACTTCAGCTCAGCCTATTCACCAAAACACACAGGTTTTTACTGGCAATTCAGCCACTGTGACTTCCCTGAACTGCTCCCCAAACTATCCCAATTAAAGACATTGTCATGTGACATATGGCAAGTTATAATCACACCCCTGATGTGTAGACAGCAGCAACAGAAGGCTTTGATTCCTGCATACCTGGATTTCAGCAACAGAAATGCTGTTCACACTCCTGTAATGGCACCATTCCCAGTTTCCTAATCAGGCTCTGCCTTCAAGAAACCCCCACAGTCTCTTTCTGCTTCTATCAAAACACTCATGGGAATAACTTAGTAGAGGTAAAGCACTGTGAAAGTAATGTTCTGCATACATGGAGATACAACTGAAACACAGCATAGAGGTCAAATGGTTCAGCCCAACTCAAAAAGGAGAAGAACACAAGATTCTCTGGAGTCAGCAGATTGCAGACACAAGGCCATCACTGCCTTGCTCCAGGAGGTACAAAAAGCACTGACAAGCCGTTCATGTGACCCAGAGAAAAACTGGACATCACAGTCATAGAAGGAGAAAATCTCATCAATAATAATGTTGTGGAATGTGCACTTCTGTCCAGAAGTGTGTTGACAGCCTCATCTTCAAGGAAAAAAAGGTACTGTTGCACAAGGAGACTTGTCCACTGTATCTAATGCCATGCCCAGTACCCAGGACACAAAGTCAACTCACAAGTCAACGGGAAAATCAATCAACCACCTAATACCACTCTGTTCACTAACTTCTGATTTTGGAGCCATCCCTTCTGGAAAAGTTGGGGCAGAGAGCTACAGGAACACAGTGCTTGGGGACACACCTAGGGAATAACACACACCCTAAATGCAGCCCAAAAGTATAGGCTTTGTCAGCACTAATTCTGGGCCATTTGCAGGTCCCAAGTGCCCTACAGAGCATTACCAAGAGAGAAATACTTATTATTTGGTTTAACCAGGATAGAAAAAAAACTGGAAATCGACTGGTGTGCAACAATTTAACCCAGAGGTCCCAGGCACCTTCACCCTAAGCTCCCTCTGAGCTGAGAAAGCACCAAGGCATTTCTCAGTAACCTGCAGAGCAAACAGCCACTGGATTGATCCAGGGCAACCCTAATGTAACTTTGCTAATTGCACTGTGCTGACTTTAGAGCTGGGTCTGTCCCCTAGATGCTGCATTGCTCCACTTCACACAGCTAACTAAAACTCTGTGTGTGACTAAAGCCCTGCTCAGCTCCAGATGGCCAAACGTCAAAGAAATTGAAAAACAGTGATTGCCAAATCTCTGCTGGAAAGAAAAAAAAAATGTATATACATACAGAAAAAATCAAAGAGGGATCATGAATTCAGCATCTGAAAACCTAATGCAATGTGCTGTCCTCTGTTTTGTAGATCAAGGTATTTACCTTGTAAAAGGTGATGAAAAGATGCAAAGGTCATGAAAACCTGCAATAAATCCCTCCTCCTGGCTGCCGAACAGCATCTCAGCTCTCTTCATCCTGCTGACAGTGCTTATATACTCCAAGAAAAAAGGCCACCATGCTCTAGATTAGGGGTAAGACCTTGCCCCTACTAGCACACAAGCAATTCCAAAGAAGTATTAAACCTAAATAACAACTATATTTAGATACTCCATGTTCTTCAAAGAAGGTAAGACAAAGCAAACTATGCACTACACAAAAAAGGGGTTGCCTGTGGTTTAGTCAACTGGATACAAGCATCTCTATACAATTTGGGGAGTTCCTCATGGTTTTAGCAGTTTTCCAGTATGCCAGGATGCCAAGAGAATTCATTGGAGCTACTCAGTTCAGTGCAGTGTTTAGCCTGGAGAGAGGAAAGGAGAGAGGGAGGAAGGGACAGCAATATTTTGATTAATATACAGAAATGGAACTCATTAAGAGTAGGATCAATTTCCAAGTTTTAAACTACTTCTCTTCTCTGTACTAACCTACATCTGACATCAGTCATAACACTCCAGAAACAGCTTAAAGTAATTTTCACACCTTCCTTCTAGGACATCATGTCCTAGATCAGATAAAGCAGATTCTATATGAAATACAGATTTTACCTTGACTCCTGTAACTGCCAGAATGAATGATACCCCAAAGATCACAATGCCCACTGTCATTCTTTCAAACAGAGGAATGCTTATTCAGCTTCATGTAGCCTATGAATCACTGTATACAATTAACACTACTTTAAACATGCCAAAGTATAGCTACCTTCAATATCAGCTGAATTTCGTAATAACTATATATATAAACTATATTTATAAACTATATTTATAAACTATATTTATAAACTATATAAAATTCCTGGGGCTTTCTGTTCTGATCATATATATAACTGTCACTATAGGACACAAAATAAAATTATGTGGACACGCAACTCTCAAGGTAAAAAAGAGGGCTTTTAATTTCTGACTCCAACATTCATAGATTTCCAAAAGTGACAGTGGATTGGAGGGTGACAGTGCCACCTCCCCAATGACACTACACAAACTAACAGTTGATCAAATTTCTCCACCTCCATAAAAAAATGCAAAACAATAAATTAATTACATAAAGTGTGGGAGAAAGTTCCTTACAAGAATGTAAACATCAAAAAACTTTAAAAAACTTTAAAAACCCAAACAACATATAACAAATGTGCAAACCCCCTTGTTCTGAAATCTTCAAAACAGGGGTTCAGACTAAACACACCTGAACAAAACTGTATGTGCCTTAGCACAGAACCCTGTGTAGTAACAGGGTGCTGGGTTTGGTTGGGGTAAATTTAATTTCCTCATGGTATCTAGTAGGAGAACACATATAGAATTTGGTCTGGAAGCAGTGCTGATAACAGAGAGATGTTTTATTATTGCTGAGTAGTTCCTACACAGAGTCAAGGCCTTTTCTGCTCCTCACCCCATCCCACCAGTGAGCAGCCTGGGGGTGCACAAGGAGCTGGGAGGGGACACAGCCAGGACACTGAGCCCATCTTGTGCCGTACAGAACTGAGGAAAAAAGAAAGGAGAGGCAGATGCTTGGTGTGGTGGTGTTTGGCCTTCCCAAGTCACCACTGAGCATGCTTCCCTGGGGATGGCTCAACACCTGCCTGCCAGGGGAAGCACTGAATAATTCCTTGATTTGCTGTGCTTGTGTGTGTGGTTTCTGCTTTCCCCATTAAACTGTCTTTATCTCAACCCACGAGTTTTCTCACTCTCTCTCTCTCTCTCTCTCTCTCTCTCTCTCCCGACTCTCTCCCCATCCCACTCGGAGGCAGTGAGGGAGTGGCTGAGTGGGGATGAGCTGGGGTTAAACCACAGCAATTACAAACTGCTAATGGTGAAACGGCCTGGAAAAGGCTGTGTGCCTCCTCCTGCCTCCAGGCTCCTGTCCCTGCAACCAGTCCTGTGCTCAGTACCTTCCTCTGCTTCACATCACACCAAAAATCTGACCAATTCCGGCACAAATCTGGAATTATTCTGCTGGCCTCCAGTTATTCCAGATTTACACAACCAAAGAGAATACAGCTTGACTTCCAAAAGCTCCACCACCAAAAAACCACTTTTTGCCAATATATTCTTTGCCTATAAAATAAGCATTGCAGTTTCTAAACAGTTGTTCAGGCAAGAAACAGATCAGAAATCAAAGACATGCTGATTATTTTCTGTATCACTCAGGAAAGATCAATTTGCTGTGTGTGCCTCACCCTCTGTTACAGCAGAATATGCTCAAGTGTAAGCACAGTAGTGCTGGACATTTTCAGAATGGGAAAGTAACCATTTTAGAAAAGGTTTAACTTCCAGCTCCTAGTGGAAAATGAATTTGGTACTAAACATTTGTGGTCCCAAGACCAACTCTTAAGAACAGAATGTTACAAAACCCATAAATACTGGTGGTAAATAATGTTGGACAGAATGAAAAGATGAATTAAAGATTTCCAACTGGATTATTCTGCATTACACAAATTAAGGGGGTGGGGCAGAAAATTAAACTTAATAGAGTCCAAAAACTATTTCAGTCCATGATTAGTATTGTTACTGGAATTCAATCTGCACAAGAAACATCAATTTATGTTTTACTAAAGACTCCACACTTTAAAGAAATTCAGAGTAGGCACAGTAATATGAACTCTAAATGCAGCAGTGATCTCCCAACATGGTACCAAAACATTATTTTTCATCCTAGAATTTGGAAAAATCTCAGACAAACAACATTTGTTGCTGGAAATCAGAAAATGAGAACACACTAAGTAAACTGAGCTTTCCAGCCGGCACGAAGAAGACAGATTCTGTCTACAACTGTTAAATTTGGAACTGTTAATAACATTACTGGTGTTCAGGCAGCAGCAGCGATTCCTGTGGACTTTTTTTTCTCTTCCTGCTATTTTTTCTGTCTCCCCAGTTTCATTTACATGAAATATATTTTGTAAACAGAAAAACTACAGTTACCCTCATGGAAGCACTTTTGATCAGTTTTGCCTGCAGGTGTGGCTGCCTTTAGACAAGTCAGAAATCTGAAGTACAGAGTACATAAAACCCATTCCCAGAGAGTTAGCACAGAACATCTGCTGGCATATTTTCTCATTTCTTTACATGCCTCAGCTGATGAGGTTTCTTCATTGCCCTAGGAAAACTCTCATACTTCTGTCTGAAACAGCAATTTGCAGTGCAATGAAAGCATTAGTAGAAAAAAATATATATATTTATTCAAATTCAAGAAGATTCTACTTTTAAGTAGACCCTGTAATTCAGGAGGATAGAAACACACCAGGGCTGGAGCTGTCGAGTCTCACTTAAGATCAGCCCTTTCCTGGGAAACATGGAAACATGGCACCTTGGTTAGTTTTATATTTTTTGCCCCAAAAGTCACATGCTTGCACACGTGTTCCCCACTCCCTTTCCAGGCCCTATGCCTGTGTGATGCTGCTAGAGAAGCATAACTTCATAAACCTAATTGCTTAAAAATAGGATCTGGCAAAGCACCAGCTCCTAGATGAGTCTATGAAGCGTTCAGAGGTTTTAGGCAGCAGAGAATTTTACTTCAGGCTATTACATTCCAATACTTCCTTCCACTCCCTTCAGAAAATCACTAAAATATTTGCAGCAATTCCAAGGACAGTTGCTCCAGCACACACTCCCCTTGACAGACTGCTGGGCTACTTGGGGGGCCCAAAAATAAAGAAATAAAAACAAAAAGCTTTTTGACACCAGAGCACTCACAACGCCTTTCTGTAGCTCTCTAAATGTTCTCTATTCCCATTTCTTTTAATTTTTTTAGATTCAGGGCCATTCTGTCTGTGTCAGTTCTGCTTCTGTACCAGCTCAAAGAAGGATTTCCACACACAGTCTTGCTTTAAATAAGTTTATTTTGTTCACCATTCTCAGGTGAGCTCTTCCACTCCCCACAGCTCGTGAGAATTCCTTCACCCACTGCTCTCATGGCTTCTCAGCCTCCAGAGGAAAGGGTAGGAAGCAAATTTGCTAAGGGTGGAAGGCTCAATCTTGATCTGCTTCCTTGGAAAACTGAGTCATAATCTGATAGCAATATACAGATCTTGCTGGATCTGCGAATTTGAAGGAAAGGTTCAGCTATAGAAGCTGAGTATCACAGAAAAAACATTAACTCCACTAATCTTTCAGGAAGAGAAATTGTGTGCAGCAGAGCATGAACCAATCTCCTCCCCTCCCTCAAATGGCTGCACGGGGGGTTCCAGTTTCTTTGGCTGTTCTCTACACAGACTCCCACTGGGTCTGTGTGTGCACTGTACCTGCACACAGCCACCAAAGGGATCTCTGCTGGGGTCACCCCTTCCCTGCACTGCCACTGCACCCCTTAGTTCTGCCTGGCTGCTCCTGACCTCCCCTGTCCTCTCCAGCCACCCCCTTGGGCAGCAGCACCAACAACCTTTACTAAAAATACCTCCTGAGCATCATAAATAGCAAGATGGCAGGATTCTTAATCCCCCTTCAGGCATGTAATCTTTATGCTTTTGATAAATATGGAGTGGCAACAATGGGCAGAGAATAAAATGCATCTTACAGTACTGGTCTGCTTGGCCTGTGCCTTGCAGAAAGGAAAAATGAGGACTCCCTGTATCCACAAATGCTGTCAGCAGAGGACAAGAGAAAAAGGAGAAGATTGCTATTACAAGAAGTCACAAAGTCTCCCCAAACCTAAATTTTGAAGCATTTTTAACTCAATAGGATTTATTGGCCACAAGACCAGTGTTCCCAAAGAAAAGCTCAGATCTGCAGAGCACCTGCGTCACGCAGGGAGCCGGTCAGCAGGAAAACTCAAAGGAAGGGAAAGGTTGGCTCCTGCCCTGCTGAACTTTTGTACCACCACAGGCTGTACAGAACAGGCCAAATGCACAGTGCCAGGCCAGCCTGGCAGAAGCAAGGGCAAGATCCAGCCCTTTCATGCCACTTGACTCTTGAAACACTGAGGCAAATGCTACAGGAGCCCCTCTACACCTCTGCCAGAGAGATTTGAAAAACCCCTGCACTTCCTAAGGACCGAGGTCATGCTGTATCTGGAAATAAAAAATATGTTAAAGAACCTAAAATCAACTGCCATTTGAGTTTAAGTTTTCAGCCATTTTCTTTATTGAATCTATTGAGGTAGAAATTCAAAAGTTCCAAAGAAAATCTGACACGTTTGGTAACTGGAATTACACCTCCTAATTCCAAATACTTAAAAATTCAAAAATCCTGACATACAATAAAAAATGCTAGATGGCTTTTTGGTTTTTCACCTTCTCCTACGAGTTTTATAATAATAAAAATTAAATAAATAGTATTATAAATAATATTATTATTTTATAATAATATTTT
This sequence comes from Zonotrichia albicollis, assembly GCF_047830755.1. Classification (NCBI taxonomy): domain Eukaryota; kingdom Metazoa; phylum Chordata; class Aves; order Passeriformes; family Passerellidae; genus Zonotrichia; species Zonotrichia albicollis. The sequence continues at coordinate 42,965,336 of NC_133825.1, forward strand.
TGCCCTTTCCAGCTGCAGCTCTAAAGCAAAGGCATCAAAAGTGCTGTTTTCTGCATAAACATGTAGGACAATATTTACTATGTTGCAAGCATGAAAACAAATATGGAATCACTGTGGCTACTATAATATAGTCACAGACACTGGCAATTTAAAAAATTTCAGTGGCATTTTCAGAAAGACAGAAATAAGGACAATGGTACTGGAATTTTATTGCAAATTAATCAAATAATATATGAACATAATTGGTAAACCAGAACCTTTTTCTTTGAAACATAAGACTCCAAATATGCACTGCACATCTAAGTACACAAAACAGTTTTGTCATTCAGCCCAAATATTAAAACATCTGGCAACACAAAATAGAAAAAAGTATTTATAGACATTTTTGGACAGGGATTACTTCAGGTCAAGTCCGAAAGCATCCTTAAGCTGCAATCATCAAAATCTTTTATCAGTGATTTTGGATTTAGCTAGTGTTACTAAGAGAGAAATATAACATAGGCTTTTTATAGCAGCTGCCAATTCAACAATGATCAAAGTTTTATTATTCTTCCTTAGATCAAAGTCTGGACTGAATAATTTTGGGATTATCTCCAGCTCAAAAAGTAGAATAAACAGTTTTGGATAACCACATTATTATATAACAATACAGTCTTTTTGCAACAAGTTTTGCTCTTATTTACGTATGCCACAAGTTTTTAATAGATTGGATTATAATTTAATTATTTTATTGGCTTATGAGGACAATAAAAGAGAAATTTATACAGCAGCAGCAGAAGGCCATAGAAACATTCAAATGGTGCCTTGTGCATCTACATTCATATGCAGAGGACATTCATGAGAAGAGGTGAAACCAAGATTAGGAAAGTAAGACTGGGCATGGTTCCAGTGAGAGGTAATAGGTTTTACACCTCTGCTCATTACAAACCACTCAAGACATCTGGAGATCTCTTGTGAGACAGAGGCATTCACACACACCTTGGCACAGCCTGTCCACGCCCTTCCAGCTGGGATAAGGTAGAGAAAATCAGGATACTCACATTGTGTTGGCTTTTATTAGCAAGCATAAAATACTTCTACATGGATAATACTCAGCACAGTTCTTTTTGCAACTAAACTTAATTGTAAAGGTGCTTAGATTTGAGTTTCCCTCAAGTGTACTTTTAGTCAAGAAAAATAATGGTTTTCTCCTTTTGGTTTTCATTCTGAGAAAACCATTGATTTCCACACTGTTGACCACAGGCTCAACTGTGTTGCTGTTCCACTGAACAGGGTGTTTACTGTTATCTTCAGTGACACAGCCACTAAATTGATCTCTTCTTTTACACCCTAATTCTAGGAAATTCATTCACCTTTCACAGTCTTTCTGGTAGTCCCACAGATGTTGATTAAGAGAAGTGGCATCCCAGGACACCAGAAAAATCCATTACTTTGGCATAAACTGTTTTACAGGTTCTGTAAGCAGGACCAAGACTTAGAGCTGGAACATCTTTTTCAGATTTGCTGTTATTACAGGCTCTTAGCTATGTTTCTTTATCATTAACTAGGTTTCAGCTCTTATATAACCTGGTTGTCTCCCAGACTTTCTAATGCCAAAAATAAACTGAAAGCTTTCATCACAAGTTAAAAGGAAACTGTAATTTGAACAGCAGTTTTGCTGACTTCTTTGTTGATCAAAGATGCCTCATACGAGCCTGATGTAATAGAAACAAAATCAGATTTATAATAACAGTAATTAAAGCAGAATCCTTTTATTGAGTGAAATCTCACAGTCCTTACTTGTATAAGACTTATACTGGAGGGAGAGATGTAATGAGAGCCCATTTATTAAGCTGAGGTACCAGTTATAGCAAAGGGAATGACAGCTACTAAAAAAATGATGCAAAAGCTGCTTAAGCTTCACACTTTTTACCAAAATGTGTCCATCTCTATGACATCACATGACCTGTTTTGCCATTCCAGAAACATAATAAAATATATTTATTAGTAAGGAAGCAGTAAACCAGAACATCTTATCATGCCTTCCCTGTAGAGCCCTCTGTGCTAAGACCACCCCTCTGACTGGCCTCCAAAAGGATCATTTCTTAGTGCCATGGCAATAAGTTACCAGGAAAAAAATCTGTAAGAAATAGCAAAACCCACTGCTGGCCTAATCAATGAGCAGTACCACGTACTGCAGACGTCAGCATGCTCCAAAGGGAGCTGAGCACAGGTCTAAAGGCTTCAGGGAGCCTGAACCTCACCATGTGCTGGCTGGCTTGGACTGGTTTTCTTGTACCAGCCTCTCAGATGAAACTGCAAGAACAGCACAAGGGATAAAAATACCTTCTGCCTCACCTCTGAGAACATCATCTTCTTGATGTTTCACACTTCTGTTCAGAGTGCCCTCAGTCACAGCTGCACAGAGCAGGCATCTCTCCATGGGCTCTCCCTGCAATCCTACCAGCACAGCAGGAAAATGCCAGCAGCCTCCTCTCAGGAGGCAGAGGGCATTCTGTGCCACAAAACACTCTGGCTCCTCACACTTTTCCACACACCAATCGTTTTTACAGTTATGAGACCAGATTCTCCTTCCACTTCAAAACGTGACATTCAGAGGAGATAGTTTTCAACATGAAATGCATATGAATTTTTTCTGTCCATGAAGAAATAACTCCAAGGATATGTAAGCTGGCCATAACAAACTTGCAGCAGCACAGGCTGCAGAACCCACACAAGAACTTGGGCAGGCAGAGGTAGCTCCAATTCAGCTCTCACTAAAGTTCTGCACTTGAACTCAAATATGTGCACCTGAACAGCAGGCACTGCCCTGTGGATGTGGCTGCATTTTATCAGTTACATGGAGCAAAATTATTTGCCAAAGCCCTAATTCTGGATTAAATTCTGGATTGCAAATAGAAAAAGAAGGCTGTAAAACAATCCCATAACACTAGAGTACCTTGCTGAAGCCTGTCTGGCCTAAACTTGTTTACAAACTAAGGATTTCTCTCCACAACATCTGCAACTCTTATTTGGGTGTGAGCTTCTGAAAACTTATTTCTTTTTGAAAACATGACATAATAAAGGCTAAGCATTTAAAAAAAATGCATATCTCAGTTTTTCTCTGCTATTGCCATATCATGTTTAGGAGTTTTCTTTAGGTCTTAAGAAGAACAACACCTCATTATAAAGATATGTTTCCCTAAACATTATGTGGTAAAAAAACTTAAGGCTACTTGCTGGTATCAGAACTCACAGGCAAAAGTCTTTTTTCCACAGTGGGACTCTGCCTTAGCACTGCAAAACTAAGAAATACTACACCAGTCACATGAACTAACCATGTGTGGTTTTCATCTTCAATTACTAACAGATTAGATTAAAAAATAATCTGAAATATTCAATTCAAAGCAATTAAAAGAAAAAACAGAAATCCCCATCTTGTTTTCAGAGACTGTGGAACACATGAGGTTCTGCAGTTCTTCAGTAAAAGCAATTTTGCTGCTTTTCCTTCCACAAGCTGATGCTTATTTTCCTTCTTTGCAATTCCTTTCAAAACCATGCATCTAAAATAGACTCTACCTCATTGTCCCAGTTTCCTCTTGTTGTTGCCATTAGTCTATGCAACTTTTTCCATGCATTCAGGACTAATTTTCATTCATCTCAAAGCACAGAATAAGCTTTGTTGAGAGGGAAAAAAATGGGACAAGGCATCAAAACTTAAAAAGAGCTTAAAAGAGATACTGCTGTTTAAATCAGATACCTCTGTGAAATATTCTTCTTTCCCACTGAAACAAAAGCTCTACCAGGCCTAAAGATTCAGGTGCAGCTACTGTATGGCTCTCATGTATAGACATGCACAGCTCTCAGTGATTTGACAATCCAGGTGCTGATTCTGAGCTACTCAAGCCATTAAATTGAGGTTCAGACCCTAAAACGAGTAGTGAAAAAATCATAAATCATTACAAGTATTTAGATGAAATAAAGAGAAAGTACAGACAAGGATTAAATAACAGTGCGAAATCAGCACAGAAGAAATTCAGGGCAAAAGCTGAGGAGAGAAAAGCTCTCAGAGCCAGTTCCAAATTCTGCCTGCACAGGTATTCTGGGTAGCAAACAGCTGTGTTGGCAGGACTGCCTCAGGTAGGGCTGCAGAGCCCCAGAGCCTGCCAAGAACACGTTCCTTCAGGCTGTGCAGCCTTGCAGCACGGAAAATGGGGACAATCACTAGGACTGGAAGCATTGAAACTACAATACTTAACTACCATAAGCATGCTAAAACTCCCAGCTTCCTAAATGAAGGAAATGTCCAGCCAGCCCCACTCTCCAAGTCACCCAGCCTGAGAGTGTTTGGTAACAGCCATGAAATAGTCACATCATGAATTAGGGACATCATGACACGCCTGAAAGAAATACCTCTGACAAGAAGGAGGAAAACACAGCACTAGATTTCAGAAAAGGGTACAGCAGCCACCTCTGCAGTGGCTGGTTCCTTTAGATAAGAGCAGTATTACCCTGAAAATCACAGACTGTAATAAAACATTGACCAGAAGCTCCCAGCAGCAAGTTTTTAAATCACTCAGCATAAACTTCAATCAAAACCATTGCTGCCAGCAACAGCTGCCATGTCTACAGCCATCTGAGAAAATTTGGAAAAGATAAATAAAGACTCTTCATGGTAAGAACTCAAGATTTAGTATGCAAATTTCTCACTGAAAAATTGATGATTTCTTCACACAGAAGTTTCCAACTGTGAGATAGATCAACCAAGAAATGTGCAGTGTCCAGGAAGAACGAATTGCTACCAGAGCACAACATAATGAGTTGAAGTTTCTCATCTGCTGTTAGAACTCTATTATCAATTTGTGTAAGAACAAATGAGGAGCCTGAGAAGAGGCCCAGAAGGCAGAAATTCCCCTGTTCTGATCTGACCCTCAGATTCAGGGAAACAAAAAAAAAAGCCCAGGACTCGTCTCACTTGTAAAATGAGGACTCTCTCTCACTACTGTCATGGTGATTTATTTGTCTGAAATGAGAAGTCTTGGTTGTACATTTGTTAAAACATCATATAGGAAAAGACAAGGATTGTAGTACAAAATAAATTCTTAAACTAAACAACTCTACTTCTTTGACTATTGAGCAGGCTAAAAACTGCACCTGCCTTCTCTACAATACCCACATTAGCAGCACCAGGGTGGCACACTCCAACTTGTGAAAACTGGACAGCAATAGTATTTCTTCAACATTGGCTTCTGTCAAAATTCAGCGACTTTTTCACAAAAAAAAAACAACATACCAGTCTTGATAAACTTCCTATTTCACATGTTTGTTTTCCTGAAGTAGTTGCTACTGGACTAAATACAGCTCGTGTTAATTCTTTCAACATTTAGGGAAAAAATTAGCAAAGATCTTTGTATTTGATCACACCAAACACTCCCTTTTGTGCCTGTTTGCTCTAGCATAACTGAAGATTATAATAGTTAAAAATAGCCACTTTTCCATTAACTCAGACCTTCATGATAACAAGTAGTTATGACAGTTTTTAAGCAGTGTGAGATAACATGCACAAGTAGGTCACAGTTATACTTGGCTTTAGAAAAATGTCTTTCATCCAGGGAATTTACAGCTCTTTGCAAACAAGCCCTTAGGTAAGCAACAATCTATAAGGCTTACTCCAACACCCAAACTCACTCATGTATGAGTCCTAACAGCAACTACTTAACAACAGCTGAAAGTAGAATATTAAGCCTTTTGCAAACTGCAAAACTAAAAAGCCTGACTGACGTCAATGGCAGCTCTCCACTGATCCCAACAGGCTGTAGAGCAGGACATGAAAGTGCCCTGGGAAGGACTCCAATTTGACAGGGAAGAGAAAAGTGATTTTTCAAAGTTTGTTTCAGCTCCTAGTTCAGTCACAAGATTTCCAGAATGATTTTTTTGTTCAAGCTTCTGGGAATACTTGTCTGTGCTGCTTCATTTGGCATTTGGTCAGCACATCTGCTAAAGCCATACTACCAGGAAAGTGGTGGGAGAATGTTAGAGACCTTCCATTTATATAACAACAGGAGCTGAGAGACAGGTGTGAAGGACTGCAACAACAAGGTCTGTGAAGAGTGGAAGGAAAAAAGGAATGGTTCAGAAAATTCATCTTAAGGCACAGGTGAGACATTAGTCCTCATAGCAGCCCCTCTGAAAAACTTAGCAGCCATTATTTCCATTGTGCAAGTAGGGAAGCATAAAACTCTTCAATCCAGAGTTTTATTTAAGGCAAAATTACATGAATGTGTGTTATTAGTTATAATTTATGTATTGATTTATAATGTGTCAGAATTTCAGCGCCTATATGGGTAGTTTTGGTTAAATAACAACAAGGAACTGGAGCAGGAGAGTTAAAAGGAATGGTCCAAAAGTCACGAGGTACTGCTGGATTTCAGGAGTTTCTTCTGTCATCTGTTGCAGTCAGTTCACTACACCATGCTGCCTCCTGGAGCAAAACAGATGAATAGAGAGCTGCACAGACTGAACACTGGTAATACTGTGAGGCTTTCTACTACCCCTTGAATATCCTCTGCAGTTTAGTAAGAAAAATGTCATGGGTGAATGTTTAACCCTTTTGCTATGCTAGTTATGCTTGGTATATAATCAACCAGCAGACAGCGCCAAGGGCTTGATGCATTCAGAATAATAATGATCACCTTTGGACATCTAACACCACATAAAATATTAACAATCAATATTCGCTGAGCTTGCAGACCATAATGATAGCGTGGCTTTAATGTGACTGCATATACATGAGGAAATCTGCCTTCATGAAGCACAGGGTCCCAATCTGGCATTTAAACAAAGCCCTAAGCCCATAAACACTCAATTCTTACTTGTGCTACATTCTCATGAGTAACCTCATGAAGACCTGTCATATCACTTAAATGTGTAAAAGTTAGTTTCTATGTTGACTTTTAACAGCAATAGTGTTTAAAATTATTAATAATGACAATGGTCTATAATGTTTTACACACAAGCAGCCTTTGGTCAGTATGTATTTACCTAGACTCACGCATTTTCCATATAAAGCTACTTGTTTAACTTTAAAAGGATTTATTGATAGAAATTAATATCTTCATCTGTATCATGAATCTTATTCACTACTTCCCTAAAGACCTACGACTGTCTTACTCTCTCTCTCTCTCTCTCCAATTAATTACTCTGAAAAAACGAGATGGCACGAGAGGGACTGAGAAAGAATTCACTTTTCTTCTCCAGGCAGCTCTCCAGTAGAATTAAGCAGGCATCAAACATCATGTGTTGTGCAGATGAATGAGAGAGAGGGACAGTTGGGGGAGGAAAGGGAAATCTGGCCAGTGGAAATGTTCCCTGGCTTCCTATTCTGTATGGTTCAGTTTTTGTGAGTCATCTGCAAAGATGAAATTGCAAAGTTTTTATGTCACTTTTTCAAATCCAGGTACCCCTTCAATAACAAATCTGCTCCTGGTTATAATGCTTTGCTGGGTGTTCCCCACAAGTACTCATGCAGCCTTAGCACAGCACTGATGCTCATATGCTTAGTGTTCTTCCAGAAATGGATTCTTTGGAGACCAATATAGTCCATTTCTCCCTAAAGCAAGAAATCTACTGTTGCATGAAGAATTATGCCACTCTAACACCATTTATTATTTATATCTAAAATGGGTGTGATGCTTTAGGAGTATGGTCATAGCCACAAAGTGCCAACAACCTTTTAGGAGTCACACGATGCCTTCAACGTGCATGAAGCTCCTTTGGATGTCAACAACAATCCAAGCAGATGAAAGAACTGGTCCATGCTGAGCAGTATTCATGAAGATGCAGAGAGATCAAAGTAGGAACAAATAAGATGCATCCTTACATTCAAGGGTTTGTCAATTTGCAATATATAATTTTTATAAAGTATTTGTTTCAACTCAGAGATAGCCAGGGAGTGGTTTCACTTGTCATTATCGTGCAGATAATTGTCTGTCTTCAGGAGATGCTTACAAGTATTTCTGCTTTGTTATGACAACATTCAGAAAATGCTTAACTTTATGTCTCCAGTCCTTTAATTTGTACTAAGTATAATAAAAACCCGAAAGCATCAGTCTTTGTGCCACGCCTGTGCCAGTTTCTCATATTGGAAGCATAACTTCGGGATGAGATCTGCAATCAATGAGGCTGATCAGCTCATCTCCAGCCCAGAATGGGCAAACAGCCGGAGTTTACACACAAATACACGCAAATGACAAAAGGATATTCAAGTTTAAGCCATAATGTTAAAAAAAGGAAAATTTAAAGTAAAACTCAAAACGTTAATTCCAAGCCAGATGCAGATGTCCATCAGAGGTACAAACCGACGATTGGATTTACCACCACACCCTACCAGGAGCACTTGCGTTACCAATGACAGGACAAGCCGGATGCCTCACTGAGCTCACCAGACACCCAGTTCCAATCCGCTACCATTCCCTGAGCAGCAACACCCGCCGAGGTCTGACCCTACGCCCACCCTCACCACCATGCTCCTTTCTCTGCATCCATCCATCCATCCATTCCCACCGTCACTTAACGCGTACCGAGCCGCCGCACTTCCCGTGCCCCTACAGCCGTCCCCGGCAGGTGCGGCGGTGCCCGGCCCCGGAGGATGCTCTGCGGCGTCCGGCCCCGCTGCAGCCCGCGCCGGACCCCCCGCTCGGCCCGGCTGCAGAACGGCACCGAGCAGGCGACAGCGGGCAGGGGATCATCTCCTGGCCGCCCCTTAGCCCCGAAATCCCCGGCTCAGCCTCGAGGTGCGGGGCACCGCAGCGCGGCCGGGCGGCAAGGTCAGCGCGGCTCCGGCGCTGCCCCGGCGCGGCAGAGAACCCACCTCTGGCAGACATGGCTCAGCCTCGGGCTGGCAGCCGCGGAACTGCTGCTGCCGCTGCTGCTGCCGCTGCTCCTGCTGCTGCTGCTGCTGTGGCTGCGGCGGCAGCGCACGGCCCGCACCGCCCTGCGCCCTCCGCGCCGCGGCGGCCGATGCGGGGGGCGGCGGCCGATGCTGGGCCGGGCCGGGGCGGGCGGGTCCGCGCCGCCGCCGCGCTCCCTCCGTGCCCTGCCCGGCTCTGCCCTGCCCGCCGCGGTGCGGGGCGGCGCCGGGGGCGGCCCTGCGGGGTGGGAGCGCGGCTGTCTGTCTGTGCGGTGTGTGCGGGATGTGTGTGTCTGTGTGTGTGCGAGTCTGGCTGTGCGTGTGCCGGCGCGGTGTGTGCGGGTTGTGTGTGTGTGTGTGTGTGTGTGTGTGTGTGTGTGTGTGTGTGTATGCGGGTCTGGCTGTGCGTGTGCGGGCACCGGGCGGGGCCGCAGCCGCTGCCGGGCGCGGTGACAGCGCTCGGGCGCGGCGGGGCGAGATGCGGGGCGCGGTGCCGCAGAGGGCGACAGTCGGGGACAGCCGCGCCGCCGGCGAGAGCCACGAACGCCGAGGAGAGCAGCGCGGCAGAGCTCCAGCTCCAGCTCCTCGAAGTGCTGGATAGGCGTGTCTGCTCGCTGACAGCGCCGGGCGACAGCAGCTCCGCTCGTTCGGGACCTGGCGCTGAAGTGTATGGCACAACTTGAAATGCACGCACCGAACAGCAAAGACATGCCTGCGTAACTGTATGTAAATTGTATATAAACACAGAATTTCTAGCAATGTTGTCTGCAAAGCAGTCATGGCGTTAACATACAGAAAAGAGCACTCAGATTCCTCCTGGCACCTTAATAAAAGTACCAAGAGACCAAATGCCGCGCACCAGAAAAACAAGATCAGTATCTGGTGGACACCTTTACCCAGCCTCCAGCCGAGTGAAGCCAAATATTCCCATGCTACACTAAAAAGAAAACCCCTACGCCACCAGATTATTAGATGGTGGCAAGAGTTAAGCAAATCAACAATCTAGTTTGTCAAGAACGACAGGTTAGGAGAGCACATCAGAATAGTGCAGTTAAAACATTAGAGCAGACTTTTATCAATTTCAGAATGGGCAACTATGAAGTAAAAAACAGAAAGCCCAATCTGTGATGTTCTGCAAGGAGCCAACATGCAAACTGAATGACAGGAAAGACTGAATCACACTCCTCCACTCTGATCTGCCATGCACTACACATCTTCATACTAGCAAGAAGCCTACACAATTTTCCTATCAAAAAACCCCACAATTACCGGAATCAGATCTAAGAGAGGTGGTAACGATTGCATTATCACGTGGCCACAGGTCAGGAATGGATGCTGGTAGGAGATGTATCATGGATTCTCACTGCTGTCTGCAAGTGCAGCCCAGCCAGTGCCTCTGCTGTGTCAGATCCAGCCTCTGGCACTGCTCACCTTCCCCCTTGTGCCAGCCAAGCAGAGAAAGCATTTGTGCAGGGCCAGCAGCAGGATGGGCAGCACTGTATCCCCCTCATCAGAGGATACAGGCACAAAAAATCAATTGGCACATCTGTTTGCCTGAATTTGTGCTCACACGCTGCAAAGACTTTTAGCCACATCCAGCTCTGTTTGCCATGGATTACCCTACACTTCAATTCAATCATATTCCTTATATCATTCTGTTTTCTTCCCCTTTGCAAATGTTTCTGAATCTGGCAGCAGGAATAAAATAAATCTAAAATTCTTCTCTCTCTAAACTCTAATGGCATTATCCTTAGCTGGTAATCTGACATCCCTTGAAAAACAAGTCTTTTCCCTTCTCTTTTTCTGAAATTAGAAGAATTTTCCACTTGAAAATAACTCAGATTTTCTTTCTTGACCATAAGAGGCAAGGTTTTCCTCAGTCAATGTAGTATGACAGCATTTTGTATTTTTAATTAAGTCATTTCCTATTCACTTCCTCAGTGAGTTTCTGAACTAGCACTATCACAGGTTCTCCCATGTGGTACTTAATAGATGGCTTTAAAAAGAAGGTTCGGGAACATGCACAAATTAGCTTTTTAATTAAGAACTTCCTTTCTTTATACTGCTAGGAAATAGGAAGGGAAAGGCATTTGTACCTTGGGATTCTATAGAACACAAAGAGTTTATTCCATTCATTGTGTAAACTCTCTGTGGCAGAGAAGTTGAACAGACATGTTGGCCAGAGAATACTAAAATGGGTCAGATACAGCACTCCTTTCTTAAAGTGAGCTTTTTAGCTGGGTTTCCTGAGAACCTGAGGCTGATGGAGTTTTATTTTCCTGTCTGTCCCCTCCATCAAGTTTCCTCAAGAATTTTCAGATTTGGATATGGAGAAATTCAATTCAAGTTGACTAAAAGGTATAATTCAGAACAAGTTCTACATCCCTACGAGTTTGTAGTAATTAGCACTTAAGAAGAAAAATTAAAATAAAGGAGAAAAGCTGCAGTGGAGACAGTTACCAGTTCTGGAGGCCACATCTTTATTACCACAAGTATCAGTTGGGCAATCTGCATGTGGGCAGCTAAATCAGCTCCTGAGGTTGCTGTCTGGGATCCTGTCAGTATCAAGGGAATGTAGAAGGAAGCTGAAGAGGGTGGAAAAGGAAGGTACAGAGAAGAGAAGAACCATTATTATTATTTTACAGGTGAAGTTGTCAGAGAAGAGGGACAAGCCAATCCAAGGCTTGCTCACTCTCCTGTGCACTCCCTGCTCTCTCAGCCCAGCCCCTGTGCTCCTGCTTCCCTCCTGCAGCACTGGCTTGATCCTCACAGAGCTACTTTAGCTCATTAATTAACAAAGGCTTGCTCACTTTCTGTATCCAAATTCCCTACAGTTGCTGTCTGAACCAAAGGCTCAGACAAAGACTGGAACATGACTGAAGGCGAGTGCAGAACTGCACAGCCAGGAAGGGTGAGGAACCATTAGAGGCAACAGAGAAGATCCTTTTTAGCAGCAGCAGCTGTTGAGCTGTTTGATTGAGCCATTTCCTGACTACTTTAGAAGTCCATTAAGGAGCAGTGATTGACATTGTTTTATTTCAGGCATCTACCTGAGGCTCCTGAATTAGTCAGCAGGGAAGTAGGATCCTATCTCCTGCATTTTAGTATTGACTGAACAGACTAAGCTTCTAACTCTTAGTGTTAAAAGATCCATTAAGGTAATTTTTTTAAGGTATTTAAGCTTCAAGAGATCCAAAGAGGCACCTCATGATTTTTCAGAGATGCCCAAATATGAATATATTTTACCAAACAATAGGTGTTTCCAAATCCTGTCTCAATGCCCTTGATGAGCTAAGTGTGTTGTCCAAGGTCACAGAGAAAATCTATGTCAGAGCAAAGCACAGAACTTGCATCTTCAAAGAAAAGTACCCCAAATACTGACTGTGCTCTCTGTGCAGCATACCTTGCTGTCACTTTAGCCTTTGAATGAATATAAACCAGAAAGTTCTCCTTTAATCACTTTTGAACCAGTTTTTCTCTACAAAGTAGGATAGTAGTTTTAAAAGTAATTAAGATCCCATCAGTGGTATGTAAATCTATTTTTTCCCATGAAAATGAGCACAGAATGGCACAGAGAATTAAAAAAAGAAAGAGGTAAAAGTCAGCATTGCATCTTTTTCTGATGCAGATAACTCTTCAGTCAGAATATAGCTATTTTTGCACAATGCAGGATCTTTCCTCTTGAAAATCATTGTGAGAAAAATCAGAATTTTTTTGGAACAGACAAATTCTTACAGAAGTAGGTTTCCAAGAACAACTTCTGTGGGCAAGGCAAATGGAAAGGATGACCAAGATTGGTCTGAAAAATTATGGAAACTATTGGATATTTCTACTAATTTTTCCTATATCTTCCACCATAATTCCACTGGCTTCTTTTTTAGGGAAATCAGACCTAACAAAATCTAGAGCATTACTAAGCCCGATAATTTAATCAGAATTTTAATAAGCTCAGAATAAATAGTTTCCTGTGACATGAATGACAAGAAAGCAAGACAGTTCTCTTACTTTCAATATAAGACTCTTACTAGAATTTGCAATTAGTCAGTAATGGACAAGATATTAAAATAAATACACGGCCTCTCACTGATTACACTGAGCTTCCAGGGCAGTTCCTACTAATCTCTTTGGAGAAAATTTCCCTTTTATACATTTCAAAGGAGAACTGAGCTTCAAATTATTCACACCAAATATTAATAGAAATCTTTGCTTAATTTTTCCTTTTTTTCTCTAAATATCCCACACACATATATATAAAAAGAGACATCCATTTACAAAAAACATAAAATTCAAAAATATAGGAGGTTCTCCTAAATGAGACAAATCCCAGAGTCATCTTTCTGGTTTCTTATTATTCTGGTTTTCTTAAAAATCTCCTTTCTTCTACATGGTATTCAACCCTCCATACTGTTCTGTGGAATATGCACTTTTACAGCTACAGTTACAATATTGAACTTATGTTATCCTGAGTCAGTCTTGACTGCCAGACTTGAATAACCCAGAAAGTTTTACACAGATTATGTAAGATGATGCCATCACATAAATACATAAATAGGTTTTATATAAGCCAGAAATATTGGCAATCCTGGAAAACTAAGGGAAAGGCCTCAGATAAGCCTGTGAATACCTACTCTATATCGCTCTTCATCACAATGACTGCTGTGCCTGTGGGAACTTAGGCCAAAATGACAAATTGTTTTCTGAGAGTCAGCTTTGGAAAAATCATCTAAATGTTGGGCAGCATTTCCTGCTGAAGAACTTCAGCATCACCCCTGTGTATGAACCTTACCAGGAAGATGCCAACAAAGAGCTCAGAGTCAGAAACTTGACCAGGTTTTGCACCAGGTTGTCCCAAGGTCATGTATGAAGTATGTGAATAAGAGCTGTGAGCACAAGTCTATTGAGATGATGAGATGCATCCCAGAGTCCTGAGGGAATTGGCTGATGTAGTTGCCAGGCCACTCTCCATGATATTGGAAAAGTCATGGAAGTCTAGTGAAGTCCCTGGTGACTGGAGAAAGGGAAACATCGCTCCTATTTTTACAAATTCTAGAAATGAGGAGCCTGGGAACCACTGAGCCACCAGCCTCCCCTCTGTGCCTGGGAGCAGATCCTCCCAGCAGCTCTGCCAAGGCCCGGGGAGAACAGGGAGGTGATTCCAGAGTGACAGCACATCTTCACCAAGGGCAGGTCCTGCCTGACCAAAGTGGCCTTCTGTGATGGAGCACCTGCCTCAGTGGTGGCATCCAGGAGAGACACAGACAATCCCACAAACTGCCTTTGCTGCTATTTATATGCTTTCCAGACCTACATCAAGTAAGGGCATTATCTCACTATGTGCCCTGCTTCACCCTTTACCCTAAAGAATTTGCTGTGGCCAAGCTGAATTAAATTATGCAGTTAGAATTTGTTAAATGTGTGTTTTTCCATAGAGTAATTTTTGTACTCCATAGAGTAATTATTTAGTAAAACACGGCAGGCATTTCCTTGGTCAAAGTTCACTTTAGCAAAGATGGTTATGAATAACATGGAATGAGTAGCAAAGACTATTCTAAATAAGTTAAAGTCAAAATCTCTCAGCACTGCTATTACACAGGAAAGTTTGGTGAATCAGAGGGAAAATACACCTTTGGTTGCAATTACAATGAGCCAAACTCTGAGACATGTATACATTACATTCTGCTGTGAACAGCCAGGCTTGTGTGGGGTAGAAAGTCTGGGGCTAAGAAAAATTAATTATCTAAATCATCATGAAAGCACCTCAGTGTGTAATTTGGTGTCTGATCATAAGAGATGCTTAGGTTTCTCCCTGTACTCCTGGAATTCACACATCACTGTCTTAATTTCTCACATGCTATTTTCTTTATACGTATTTTCTATCCTGAGCTCTGTGCTGCAGGGCCCTCTGGCTGAGAAGTATAGAATTGGACAGGCTTCCCTTCAGAGCATATCAAGATCATTCCTTAATTAGCTGGTGGATGCAATTTGATTTGAGAGCACAAAGTACTGGCTCTTTTTCAGGAACTGAATGCCTTGTTCCTTGTCATACTAAGTCAAGATATCAGCCCCTGGTACCTGACCTGGCACTGATCAGTTTTATGGCCAAGGCAAATGCCTGCATGTAGACACACCCTCTTCAACAAAAATCTCCTGGAAATTGTGATGGCTGCTTCGCAAGGACTCAGGACACACTTGGGAAAGAACCAGCCAAAAGCACAGTCCTAGAGTCATGGCAACAGTAGACTCAAATCCTGAAAGATTCCTGAAATATTTGGAAAAAAAACCCTAACATTTTTCCTGTTAGTCTTGCCCAATATGTTCATGTACAGAGGTTCTGGGTATTTTCTGGTATTTTCTTTGACACATACCAATAAATCTATCTGTTATACATGTAATATATTTAAAGCTCAGATCTAGATGAGTTTTCTCATGCAGTATTTTTCTTTCAATGTGTTAAAAAAAACCCCCAAACCAGAAGGTTTAATTCAGTCATGCCTTTTTTTTTTAGTTCACTTTTGAATCTGTTTGAGCTTAAAGCTGATGCCAATTCTCCACAACATTCAGTTGTTTATTCCACAGCAAGTCACACCGTGGAGATGCCAGCAGATGACTGAATTCCCCAGTTCAGCCCATCACTGGAGTAAAACACGGGGTCAGGCTGCCCTCTGCGGGCTGGGATCTGGATCTCGGACAAATTGTTTTGCAACACCACAGAAACTGGTTATTGTGAGTACAGGATTTCGACATCTGAACACAGAATTTTGATTTATGATGTACATGTAATGCCAATATAGCAATTGGCTCTCTGCTGCCTGACTGCTGCTGCTGCAGAGGGAGAAGGAAATGCAGACTGCAGGTGTCTGATGCAGCAGTCAGCACTCCAGGTACAAATAACAGCTCAATCTACACCACCTGGGACTTCCTGGGAGACCCAGAGGATAACAGCTTGTGAGCATAAAACCAGAGAAGCTAAATGCCTGGAAATACTTCACCTGGCACATAAGCTGCCAGGCAGGATTCAAGTACAGTGGATTACAGCACCACTCCAAGATCTAATCAGGAACAGGTTCCTTTATATTAGCTGTATTGCAGACACAGGTCTGCTGACTTCAGCATTTCACAACACGAGGCCTGAATGTCAAACTAGTCCAAAGCAGCCTGAGGCAAGAGAACAGGGATGAGCAACAGAAATATTCCTGCATGATGCTGGGTCTGCTACAGACTTCATTTTCTTTGCTCATTGTCAGTGGTGCCTCCAGCTCAGTTCCTTAAAGGCTTCATCCAAGTACAGACACTTATTCCTACAGGGCTGATGACTCAGAAAGAAATTACAAAGGATTGAGCTGCACAGACTTTTTCTGAAAATTGAGTTCGGCTCAGAGTGTAGCTTCTGAACATGAAATTCTACCAGGAACTGTTCAGGTTCTCCCTCTACCCTCACCCACAGGTAAAATAATGCAACAGTGATATTCATAGTCACTCTCCCCTCTGAGTACCAGAGGATAATTCAGCTGGCTGTCAAGAAGGGCCAGTCTTTAAATACAGGACCCATTTTAAATTCCTTGAGGTTTAGTTCTAATAAAGATGACACAAATATCACGTGGGATGTGAGAGCCCCAGGGGGTAGCCAATGTCTTTGTAAACTCAAACAGCCCTGTAGCTTCAAATAACATCATCTGAGGACAAGTGAGCTGCTAAGACAATGGGCTGTCAGGTGTAGCAACCAAAGATGTGCAGGCCAAGTAATACGCAGCAGTTAAGCCCAGAGATAACATTACTGGCTGGCAAACCAATTCCTTCTATACGGGATACACAGGGATATTTTTTCGCGAAAAAATTACTGCGAGGGGTTCGCGCTGAAACCTCTTACTGTCGCGGGAGTGAAGACCGGTCCGCTGCGCCCTCTGCTGCCGAAAGCTGGGACTGGCGGAGGCAGCGGCCTCTTCCCGCTGCCACAGCTGGGAACAGCGCTGGAATTGTCCCATCAAACTCCATGCACAGGGAGCGATGGAGCGCCTTGTGGCACTAGAGTTTGTGGCACTAGTTTACCTGCCGAGGTGATTGTGCTATCAATTGTGGAAACCCAGAGCACCGGGAATGTTTCTCTGTCTGCTCTAGGGTGCCCTGATCCCCCAGGGGAGCACTGACTTTGATCACCATTCATGGAGAAAGTTTCCTAGATTTCTAGACTAGAACCCACAAAAGTGTGCAATAGATTATAGGGAGCAGTGTAGGTGTATCACCTGGTGAGGAATTGAGGTTTTGGGATTTTTAGTATGTTGTGGATGGAAGGGAGATGAAGGACACAGGGTGTCATCCTGAGTTTCTTCTTCATGCTCCTTCCTTCTTCATGGGTTTGGGTGGCATTTTGTAATTGGGCAGAAAAATCTCATTGTGGGCTCTTTGGGATCAGTTATTGGGTTAAAAGGAAAAATAATCTAGGTGTCAGCTCTTAAATGGATAGTTCCGTCTTAAAAGACCTTGTAACAAGAGATTGTTGGCCATTTTGTGCCTCCTAAAGAAAAGCTGCTAACTCACAGTAGTGAGACTGTTTTACTGATAAGAAATAATAAACACCTGAGTCTGAACATGAACCACTGTCTCAAGTGCCTTCAATTCAGACCCAGAGAAACCCACAACTGACAATCAATAATTTAAAATTAATCACGAAGCCACTACCGAGTGGATCATAAATATTTCAGACACTTGCTTCAAAATTAAGATGTCTTACGGTGCCAACATTTAATGTCAGGCTCCATGAGAGATTTCAATTATACCTCAGGACAAAGATATGCGAATTTAAAGTATGACAAAAACCTTAATTTGCATAACTCATATGGACTATCAAGATCAGCTTTTGCTTATGATTAAACAGATTATCTGATGAAATTTTAGGGATCAACAGATTATAGTCCTTAATCCAAAGATGTAAGTAATGATGAAATCTTATTATGCATTAAAAAACAAACAATGCAGTCAGAGCTGATCTGAAAATGACTCCGAAATCTCTTAGTAGGGTCAAGGCTAAGCACCTAAATTCTGCCCCAAAACACACACAGATTCTGGCTTCCAGACTTCTCTCTCTGCAAGTACTCAGATGAAAGATTGAGGGAAGCAATTTATATCAGGTAGACTACTCAATTTTTTTTCCCCCAGTATTTTAGGGCAAAATCCAGTTTTATGTTTATTTATACCATATTCAGACCCTTGCATTCATTACAGCTGCAATATAACATAAACTGAGTAGTTTATCTTTAATCTCCTTGCTTTGGCTACCACAAGAAAAAGTATCCTTGTGCTCCTGCCAGCCTGCAGTGAAATTGGCTAAACTCTAACCGATCACATCTGAGGGTATTTTATCTGCTTTCAATAATTTATGATATGCTAGCACTTGCAGATACTGTATGGCAGAACATCCATATATTTACTTACAGAGGAAAGCCTGGATTTTAATGCTTCCAGTGGAATAGAAATATTTGAGGAAAACATGATGTGATTTGAAAAGAAATGTCTCATTTTACTGACAACATGTATTTCTGACCTCCTAGTGGTCTCCTTTACAAGCATTACATAAGGTAGAGCAGGGTGGTACAGAGTAACTGAAGCACAAACAAGGAATAGCTGCAGGGCAGGCAATATTTGCAATATTTGCCCAGTGTTGTGTCGTCCATGGTAGCAATGAGTGCTGGTGTCAGGAGGCTCTTGCAGATGTGACAGGTAAGCACTCAGACAATAGATGAACAACTGGGAAGTTTGTAACCCAGCAGAAGAAAAATTAATGTCCCCACAGAAAGAGCAGATGGGCAGATATGGAACAGAATTCACAGGCCAGGAAATGCCTGAAAATGGGATTTATGAAATACTGCATGAGCTGATTACAGGGAGCTGCTAGCGAATCAGCAAGGAGGGAGGTGATCCACACAGCTGAGAGCACAGAACCAGAAAATTCCTGACAGAAAATTACTTCAATTCCACTGCCTGCTCTTCAGTGTGGATGTGCAGCATCCTTTCTGTAGTAAAGCCCAGCATCAGAAACAGTTGAAAATGATGGTAAATATCTCCTTAGCCCTCCTCAAAAGCAAAGACCATGCTGAATCACTAAAACTTCATTCTTTATTTCATCCCAGTAGTCACTGAAAACATAGATGTCAATCTGATTATTACAAACACAATAAAATCCTGCAAAGAATATCAACAGGTATTTGGCATAGCACTAATAGGAAAATTTTCGTCTAGGGTAAAAAAATTTCAACAAATCTTCAGGCTCTATGAAGCAAAAGTCCAGACTGCAGGAACTTCTTCTGTAATGCAGACAAATGCATCCATTAGACACTGGCCTGGTGCCATCAATCCAAATAGCAGAGAGATTTTCAGATAAAAAGGCCAGCACATTATCTCACTGTCACACACCATCTAAATTGATTTAATCTAGACAATTTCATTAATTTGTAAGAAAGGAGAAAGTTCCCAAAAGCTCTATCAATTAGAACAGCCTTTCACACTTTCACTTCTCACATTCAAGCAAAACACTAACTCACTGCATATACTTTTCAAAAAAGAACTACCTTGCCCAAAAAAAAAAAACAAACCAAAAAAACCAACCCCAAGCCAGCAGAACTGTGCTCTCAAGGGTACTAAAATAGGTAGTAACACTTGTGTTTATTTCAGTGGAAACAACATCAAGCATGAGCAGGTGAAGATGAATTGTTGCACTTGACATGACATTGGTAGCCCATCCATAACTGCAGCATCTCTGACTGAATCCTCACAAATGAGAACAAGAAACAAAATGTAACCTCAGCTGAGTTCTTCTGCACTGACACTGGTGAAATAATTCTTCCATTAGTTTCCAGTGATTTCATTACTATTGGTTGCCAGTATTTATCCAATATTCCCAGCAGTGAGAAATACATACATATGGTTGAGAAATTAGAGACTTCTTTAAAAGATCACTCAAAAAAAATCTATCATTTGCAAGACATATAAGCACCAAAGACTGGATTTTGCACTATGGCTACGAATTCAGGCCCAATCTACTGGTTGGTAAATGCAGGGTTATATGCAGAGATTCAATTTGTTTAATAGGCTTAGGAAATGTAATTTACATGTAATATTTTCTTTTTTTTTTCCTTTACTGCAAGGCATTTCACATTGAGAAATCGTAATAAGAAGTCACTTTTACAACCAAAATCTTAATTTCAACCACAATGAACTGTTCTGTTTAAATAATAATGCGTTTATATACATTAGTCATTCTTGAAATAATAAGAGGCCCTCAAGCATTACAAAGTTTTACCTCACCATCTGTGATTCTGTGATTTATGATTTCATAAATTGTTAAGTACGATTAGGAATACTCTCACAGTGATAAAACTGTCTCCTTTTATATCTTTATGATATCTTACTGTTTCTTTATTCATTCTGCTGCTTGGAGATGAGACAGCCCAAGCACATTTAAAAGACATTTCTGCAGGAAAAAACAGATTGCAAAAGCACCTTAAATGACCACATTCTCTTAGGCACAGATATGCAGGCACCTTCCAAATGCAGCACTTGTCCAGATAATAATCACCTAAACACAGAGATGTTTCATCATATGGCTACCCACATAGGAAATTTACATTTCTTACAAACATCTATTGAATATAAGTTGACAAATAGATTTTAAAAAACCCAACATAATTACCTTTTAAATTGATATTGACATACTGGGACTCCTGGATTTTGAGAAGGAAACAGCTCTGCTCTTTAACAGCTGCAATAAAGGTGTCCACATACAATTAGAATGTACTTCCATAGAGTATTTGGGCTGCAGCTCTCCATGCCTGCAAAGCACAGGGGTAGTAATAGCAATCAGTACAGCAGAATCATTAGCAAGACTTCATCACAATATCATCAGTAAGACTACCCAGATGACACAATTTAAAGAACAGTTAAATAGTAGTTTTGTCCTGTCTTTTGATTCATCTCTCTCTGCATGCTCCTAGCATATGAGGAAGCTGGTGTTCATTCCTGTCCAAAAATTAATGCAGAAGCTTTCCTTCATTTGGTACTACAGGATTTCCTCCCTTTCCCATACTGATCTATCACCTTCCCAACATTTCACCCTGCTACCCATTGCCAAAACAATCCTGTTCTCCTATGTCAATTTGCCCAGTGTCCAAACATTTTCCCAAAACATCAAATTGATTGCCAGCTACATCTGTAACTTCTGCTCACCCCACTTTACCTCTGCTTTTCCTGTGGCACCACAAAATGGGAGGGATGGTCTTTTTCTCTGAAGTATTTGATTCGGAGGTGAAATAAAGCCCTCTTTGTCTCCTTCTCTCTGTGTGGGAAAAACCCCAACAAACAAACAGTGAAATGAACAATGTGCACATTGCCACAAGTCCTCTCATTTGTGGTACCCTGCAAGGACCATGCCACCCCCATCACCAGCCTCTCATCCAGCAGGAACCAGACAGGATCATTTACGTTTGGCAATGACCTCCCAGATTGTCATGTCCAAGCTTTGACCTAATGCCACCATAATTACTAAACCAAAGTGCCACATCCACTCATTTTCTGCACACTTTCAGGGATGGTGATTCCACAGCTTGTCACTGACTTTCTGAGCTCATCACTCTCACACTGCTTTGTGATCCTTGAGGATCTCATCATCCCTTTGGATGGGGGCAGACCCAAAATGTCTCAGAAGACAGCAAGCTGGGTCCCTTTGCCATACATGCCAGGGTTGCTCCATATCCATGCCATGCCAGGAGGAGGGTGGAGGCAGCCCGTCTCCCCACCCTCATGATTCTGAGGGACTCCAGAGACCTTTGTGAAGTCTGATGGCAGCCTTGGGCACAGGGACTGTGGAGGTGGGCACCCCTTCCCCTCACCCCAGACAGTGTGTGCCCAGGTGGGCAGGAAGGCCAGTGGCATCCTGGCCTCTCTCAGGAATAGTGTGGCCAGCAGGATCAGGGAAGTGATTGTCCTTCTACACTGAGTACTACTGAGGCCACGCTCAAGTGCTGTGTCCAGTTCTGGGCTCCTCAGTTCAGGAAGGACATTGAGTGCTGGAATTAGTCCAGAGAAGGGCAAAGAAACTGGGGAAGGGTCTGGAGTGCGTGTCCTGTGAGGAGTGGCTGAGGGCACAGGGGCTGTTTAGCCTGGAGAAAAGGAGGTTCATGGAGGACTTTATCATTCTCTCTAGTTCCCTGGCAGAAGGTTGTAGCCAGGTGGGGCTCAGACTCTGCTCCCAGGCAACCAGCAGCAGAAGACGACACAGTTTTGAGCTGTGACAGGGGAGGTTTGGGTTAGCCATTAGGAAGAATTTCTTCACACAGAGGGTGATAAGACATTGGAATGGACTGCCCAGAGAGGTGATGGACTCAGCACCCTGGAGGTGTTTAAGGAAAAACCGGACATGGTACTCAGTGTCATGGTCTGGTGACGCGGTGGTGTAAGGTCGAAGGTTGGACTCGATGATCTCAGAGGTCTTTCCAATCCAAGTGATTCTGTGACTGATTCATTTCTCTGCCCGGAGTTGCCCGTAGAAGCGGAGCTAGCTCGGGGCCCGGCAGCGGCCCGCTCGCAGCCCGGCACTGTCGCGCCTTGCCCGCGCCCCGCGCCGTCCGCAGCCCGGGTCGGCACAAGCGGCCCGGCCGGGCCGGAACGCGGCGCTCCCGGCTGGCAGCGCCCGGGGCCGGGCGGAGCAGAGCGGGGCGGGCAGAGCCGGGCCGAGCGGCGTACGGGGGTGGCGGCCCCTGCAGGACACCCGGAGCCTCGGCAGCCGCCGCCGCGCAGCCGGCGGTGTCAGTGCCACGGTGTCCGCCGGGGAGCGAGAGGCAGCGCCGGCGCCCGCCCGCCCGATCCCCGCGGCCAGGCCCCCGCATGCAGCCCTCACCCTGGAGCGGCGGCGGCGGCGGATCGAGGAGCTCTCGAGGTCCTCCCGGCAGCGGCTGCTGCAGTCGCGGGACAGGATGTTCTCCAAGTTCACCTCCATCCTGCAGCACGCCGTGGAGGCGGTAAGGCCGCCGGCGGGCCCGGCCACGCCACGCCGGGGATGCGATCGGGGCCTAGCACCGAACGCGAGCCGGGAGCTCGGACCGGGCCCGGCGCCCCTTCCCCGCTGCCCCCCGGCGCTGCTGCCGGCGGGGCCCCGCAGGGCGAGCATCCGCTCCTGGCTCGGCTCTCCCGCAGGCTGAGGAGGCGGAGGCCGAGCTGCCCCGGCGGGCCCCGGAGGGAGCACGGGAAGGGAAGGAATCGCCCCAGCTCGGCCCTGGAGAGCCGGGGGTGCCGGGGGAGGAGGGAGCGGCTGCAGCCCGGGCGGCCCCGGCACAGCCTCCGGCTGTCACCGCCGGGCACTGCCGGCCGCGGTGCCGCACGCCGGGCCTGAGGGCAGCCCTGACCCGGCCCTCACCCGGCCGTTGCCCGGCTCTTTCAGCGAGACAGACAATAAAGGAGAGGAATCAGGAAACTCCCCGGCGTTTCCATCACGTCGTGACCGGCAGACAATAGTCGCCGTCACCGGTGCTTTTGTAGGATGTTGTCAGTTTCAAAGCGCCGCTTTCCCTCCCTAGTTTATTTTGTATTTGTGCCTGGGGGTCAGGTTTGCCGGAGACGCGGGGCTGTGTGTGCAGCGAGGTTCCCTGGGCTGAGGAAACGGGGCCTGTTCGGGAGCTGCCATTGCTGAAGGCCGCGTTCGGCACTGCCTGGACACACCATTTATTTCTGCTTTTCACTGAGGTGGGGTCTTGGTGGTAATTCCCTGCCTTTCAGCGCCTCTCCCAGTAAACCAGCACACCCAGACTTGAGTGTGAAGAGATGATAAAAATCGACAGGGAGGTACTGAAGTGAGGGTGGAATGTGTTGAAGAAAGAAATGTTAAAATGGTTGAAAAAAGAGCCTGCAGGCCAAATCCAAGTAATTGAAATAAGAGCCTGCATGCCAAATCCTGCCTCATCTGAGGGGCAGCCTTTGTACATTAATGTATGCTTCGATGCTGCACTTGAGCATATGCCTGTCTTTATATGAGCCTGTAGTTCTGCAGGAGTATTCAGGTTTAAAACTCAAGCATGTATTCATTAATTGCAGGTTCCTAGTTTGCTTTTTTAATGGTGTAGTGGCATTTGGAAGGAAATGTTTTAAATAATGATTAAACGTTTTACTTGAAAACATTCAGACCACATGAATGCCTTCAATAGACAGTGCTTTCATTGGAGAGGAAACAGAAATTAGTGCCTGCCTGACTAAAGAAAGTTTGTTGTGGTGAGCTGTGCCGCATTTTGAATAACAGAAAGAAGAGTAGATGACTGAGAGGTGCAGGAGTGGAGGAGAAGGTATTCTTTTAGGCCTACCAATTCAAGAGATCTAACGGAAGTTATTATTAGGAGAGTGTTACGTTATTGATGTGTGCAGAAAATGAACAAAAAGAGCTGCATTTAGTTGAGATCCAGTAAAAAATAGGAAAAACAAATGGGCTGAATGGAACAGGAGAAGAGTAGAGATAGTAGGGACTAGACACTCCTTTTTGAGTGTAAAAAAATCCAAATGAAAATACAGAAGTATATTGATACCATCATTTTGCTATCCATTTGTTACTGATACCATCTGATATCCATACTGATATCCATTTGTTATTGATACCATCATTTGCTATCCGTTGTTGGAGTGCTGTCCAACAACGTGCTGTTTGTCCTTGCTCAACTCTGGTGTCCCTTTTAGAATTGCCTCATCCTGCTACCACCACCCTGGTGGATCTCCTGATAAATCCTGCACTAATGCATTTACAGGATTGTGACAAGTACCAGGAATGAAACATGGAATTGCAAAAGCAGCAAGAGACTAAGAGTGTTTCTTTATAAGTTTGACCCACTAATACAAAGACAGAACTGAGAAATAGAAATTTTTCACCACTTTGGTGGCTGTATGTGGCTTTAAGTTGTTTCATTCTCCCTGTGGTAATAAGGTGTGGTCTGCTTAGCTTTGCTGTGGGGAAGTTGTTTACAACAACTGTTGTAAATACTAAACATTAGCTCAGTCCACTTTGTTCCTGCCTGTTTTCAGAACCAAGAGAATTTGGAGCATCATTTTTTCCTTGCTGTTTTTGCTAGGGAGCAAGTGTAACGTAGGCAGCCTCAATTGGATTCTTAACCCTGAATATCAGCAACAGAACTAGTAATTAAGGTATCAGTTCTCAAAAGTTTTGGGCGCCTACCCCAGAGTAGGTAGAGTTGCAACTGTAGAGTTTTCAGCTGAGCTGGACACTTGAATACACTTTAAGAGCCTGGGTTTAGCTTTCATGGGTGGGACTTCCTTAAATCAGAAAGGTCTGGGTAGCCCTTCTGCCCTGTCCTTTCTCCTGCACATCACTTCTGTAATGCTCCTGCCCTGCCTCAGGGCCCCCAGGCCTGCAGGCTTCAGAGAGTGCATTTAAACTGTAAGGGTTCCTGTGCTCCTAGATAATCGTTGTTATCTTACCCTCAGTGTGCCATACCTCTGACCTCTGACAGGAGCTCCAAAGGTTGGCAGTCTGATAGACATGGCAGTATTTGCCTTTGACTTGTCAGTGTATCACTCTTGGACTGACTGCCCTTGTGACTGGACTGTGCTTGAGGCAAGCATAAGGGATCAGTTGCTTTTTATAAGGTTTTTTCCTTACCAAGGCTTTTTCCCCAGAGATTTGTGGTGGTGTTCAAGATTAGCCTGGATGGGGCTTAAGACAACATGGCCAAATGTAGAAATGTAGTAGAAAACCCCATGGCAGTGGGGTTGGAGCTAGGTGGTCTTTTAAGGTCCCTTTCAAACCCAGACCTGTTTATGATCTGGTGATTCTTCTTGAATAACTCAAAACTTTCAGTCTTTTCTGACTAAATTGCCCAAGTGTTTGAAACCATATTCCTGATTTTGATTACCATTGGATTCTAGTTTTTTGCCACCTCTTATCTAATGTCATTTCTGCCTATATTTTAGATAATTTTCGCTTTTTGGATTTGTCTGCAGCATCCAGATGAGCAAGCACCACTGTGTTACCCTGCCAACAGAGCATCCTTAAATTCAGTTGGATGTGTTAGTGAGAATGGTGGATAGGACTGCTGAATTTGTTCTGTTACTTCAGGGCAGAATACAAATGCTGTTGCTTCATGGGGTTCATATTATTAAATCTGTGACAGTTTATATATGGCTTGTCCTCAAGATGTTTTCTCTTTGCTATGCATTTCTGATATCCTTTCATCCCAAAGGGCTGTCCATGAGCACTACATTGTCAGCAACAACAGAATGTAGTATACAATAACAGAGCAGCAAGTTAGACTTATTTTGCTCTTATCTTGTGCTTTTCACTCATGTTTCCCTAGACAAAATAGCTTGTCTGTGAAGTGGCCACTCAGTGTTCAAAGGACTTCCATTTGTGTTTGATTTGGGCTTTTGGATGTTTCACCTCAATAGTCAGTCCAAGGCTTGTTCTTGAGCTGTGTATCTTGCAGGAAAAATATAATTTTGGTTGGCTTGAATTTTGCAATTTGCTGTCAAACAGGAATATGTTTTGTACCATGCAGTGGAATGAATGAAGATTTTGGTGTCTGCTGCAGATTCTCTCTACCAGCCTGTTGTTTCACTGTGTCTCTGACACTGGTGCATTACCATACCTTCAAGTGGCTTCTGAAGCAAAACTCAGCTTTGAAAGAAACCAAGTCACTTGGTGCAGGCAGTGCTCCAAAATCATGACCTGCATAACTGATTAGAACAGAATTTATTCCTCTTGAACCCGCTTTATTGGATGTAATGACCTTACATTACTTGTTGTTTTAATGTTGTGCTGCTATTAACAAATTAGATGACAAAATTTAATGCATGACTTGCAAGCATGTTCAGTCTTAATTTTATATGTGAGAGCAGTGGCCATTATAAACTCTGTGCATTCATCAACTGAAGATCAAGTAAACCTTGAAGCATTATTCCTTTTTCACATGTTCTCTCAGATCATTCACTCTGGTACAGTAGTAAGAGTGAAGAAAAACATCAAGTGACTGTGTCAGTCAGGGCAGTGTGCATGCACTTCCCCTTCCTTTCTCTTTGACCCAGTTTTCTACTCTCATTTTTTTTTACTCTGGCATCTGACCAGACAGTACCTGTTTATTTTTTTTATACAGTGTTCTCTTTCCTTTATGAATTTGCCCTAAAGATATTGAAGCACATCACCAGCTTCTGATGTTTCCATCCTTTCCAGTATTGAATTGCACTTCTGAAAAGCATACATGAAAAATGTGACAATGATTTTTACATGCACAAAAGATTTGAGGTTAAATAGTGCATATACATAAGTTTCTTTGCTCTTTATGTTATTTTTTTCCTGCCTAAACACAAATTCTGTATGCTTTGGAAAACAATGTGGAATTGTGTTTTGGACAGGTTTTGTCATGAGCAGACTGTACATCTGGTCGATGATCTGTAGCTCTCCTGAGAGCAGCGCTGTCCCTGAAAGGAGTGGGCTTTGATTATTTGTTACATATTATCACCAGAAGGATAAGGCAGCATGTGTTAGGTTCAGCTCACTCTCAGGAAGCCCAACTGCTGGAGCTGGGCACCAGATGGAAGATCTTGCTAATCAATGCCTGCTCCAGTGGGCTGCAGTGCAGTGGTGCTCAGTGAATTTTAGCTGTTTTGTATACCAACATCTACACTGCAGGCTTGAAGATCATGTTGTGGTTTTTCCCCAGCAAAGGAGAACTTCATTTGAGATTAGGAATCACTAAGAACATGCTTAATTACATGAGGATTAATTACAGAGTCACAGAATATTGTGTGCTGGAAGGGACCCACGGGGACCATCAAGTTCAATTCTTAAATGGATGGCCCATACTGGGATCAAACCCACAACCTTGGTGTTATTAGCACCATGCCCTAGGCAGCTGATATAATGAGGAGAAATAACTGCATTTTTAAAGTAACTCCTTCAGATTAGACAAGTAGCAGGAATTCATGGCCTTCACAAGGAATTGTGGTTTGTTTCAGAATCTCCATACAAGTACTTACACCATAAAGTGGTTATTGAGGCTGGCAGCTGTAACATGTATTCCATCTCAGCTGATAGCTAATAATTCATCCTAAAATAGGAACTATAACCTCATACTTGCACTACCTGTCCTAGTAGGGTTAAAGCATGTCAGCCAAGTGTTACAGGTTCCTAATGCTTTGTATACAAATGAGCTGGGATTTTGGTCTTGGTCTTGACCTTGCTTTCATGTCTGTATAACTAAGTTCGGAGGATTGCTTGGGGTCTTTTTTGCTTTATTTATGTTTGTTTATTTGCTTGTTTTCTTGTGGGTTTTTGTTGGGTTTTTTGATCAGTAAACCCCTACCTCAAAATAATTTTGTTGGGGTTACATCTCCCATTGGCGGCAATGCTGATGGTGTGTTCCCAATAGGCTGCACTGCCCAGGTGCACAAACATGCTAATGTTATCTCTGCTATGTCTGGCTTGCAGTCCTGATCAGAGAAGGCTCTGAAATCACTGGGTGTTTTGATTTGAAAGGGCAGGACCTGTCCCTGAATTATTTTTTCACCTCTGTGAAGAGTCCCTAGAGGCATTTGTTGGGAGGGAGAATGTCTATATCCACATTTCTCTCCCATGGTGGATAAATTATTGACAGTGCTGAGAAGTGAAATCCTTTTCCTGGCACTGCTCAGAGGCACTAAATTCATCTTGAGGCAGATGAGACGAGAAGAAGTGGAGAGGAAAATCACATCAGCCAAGGATAAATCTTTAATGTTATCTATCATGTGTTACTTTGGAAATAGAGTGGTCTGGGAGGCCTGTATTCCTCAAAAGTTGTCCCTGAGTTATTCATCAGCTGGCGTTGAGGTTTTGATACAGTTTTTTTTTTTCTAGAAATGATCATTACATTGCTTAAAATACCCGTCAAGTGCAGCTAGTGTGACATACAGAGCATGATACACGATATCATATGCTCAATCTTCAGTTTGTTTGGTTATTCTTCTGAATTTCAATTATCTAGTAAATGTCACCGCCAAATAAGCTGGTTTTGTGCAGGGTGGGGTGTTCAGATTCTCAGTGGTAGCTGCTGTGCTCATGTGCTGCTCTGAGTGCCCAGCCATGGAAGTCAGTGAGTGCACAGCCTGTCAGGGAGAGCATAACACTCACTTTGATTTCTGGGTTGCCATTTCCAAGGCACATTTCCACCCGGGATGGAGCAGAGATAGTTGCCAAGCACCACTCTTTTTCCAGAGACTTGCATTCCAAAGTCCTGTGTGCAAAGGGCCATTAGCAATTAGCATTGCATTTATCTTGGCATGGCATATTTGTCATATACTGGGCTTTACAAGTTTACCAAGATAAATTTAAGTGTCATTAAATTCAAGGCAAAGAAAAGACTGATGTGGAAAACATCCAGGGCTTTTTCAAAGAAACCTACACTAGCCAGTAAAGACCATATGAGCCTATATTGTACCAGACTATATAGGAGCCCTGAGGCCTTGTTTGCTCAAGAACTGAGACAGCACAGCACATTTTAGACCCTGTGGGGAGACACTAGAAGAGTTCACAGTTATTAGACTCAAATGTGGTATCTGCAGCTCCTGGGGAGAAAACTTCCTTCAGTTAACCTTCCTCTGTGAGGTTAACTGACCCCTGGCACAGGTTCCTGCACAAGCTGTGGCGTCTCCATCCTTTGATATATTCAAAAGCCATCTGGACATGCTCCTGAGCAGCCAGCTCTATCTAGGTGACTGTGCTGTGGCAGGGAGGCTAAAATGGATGGTCTCCAGAGGCCCCTTCCAACTTCAGCCCCTCTGAGATTCTGTCAAGGACGGGACTCTATGTCCTGTCGGGATGGTTCAGCTCCTTACCCTTCCAAAACAGACACACCAGTTTATCCTTGGGATTCTTTCTGTTTGCCCACAGGCTCATCGCTGCCATCCTGTGAAGTGATAATCCCCTATTTCAGGACGGCCCTTAAAAGAATGACTTGAGGACTTGATGGTGAAAAAAAAAAAGCCTCAAGCGAGTAGGATTAGGCCTCAATAACAGATCCTCATGTGACCTTTTGAATGGTTGAGGTTTTTCCTGTAGGATTCCTGATTTTACCAGCTCAGAACATTCAGGGGCACAAATTCAGTGCTTGCTCAGCACTCACTTTGGAGAGCAGAGTGGTGAAGTGATTGTGGTCCTTTTGTCACAGGCTGCCTGTGGTGTGAGGGCCACAGGCCCCCTGTGTCTCTCTGGGGAAGCAGCAGTGCTGATGGTGACTGCCTGGGGGCTGTGTTTCCTTCTTGTATTCCTGGCTGCTGCTCACACCCAGCCAGCCATCCCAAACTCCTCCAGGAAAGAAGAAACCTCCTTTTCTTGCAGAAATAAAATAAGAAGCATATTTGTTTAAAAAAAAAAAAAAAAAAAAGAAAGAAAGAACAACTCACCAAGCTCTGGGTATGAGCCAAAAAAAAAAAAACAACCTAAAAACTGCACAAAGATCTTTTAAAAGAAGTTGTGGCTAACAGGAAAAAAGGCATGGTAAAAACTGGATAAAGCAACTAATTGGTAGTTTTAAGGGAGCAGACAGAGAGAAGAGAACAGTGTGTACAGGAAAGGAAGAAGACATCAAGAGCAGATGTAAAAGAACATGATTTTTTCGTACAGGACAAAATTGTGGTTTAAACAATACAAGCATACATTTCTATTGTTGCTTTGCTGTAGGAGCAACTGCTTTTGTTGCTTCAAATAGATTGTCTGGCGATAGAGACATCACAGAGATTATTACTGATGTTTACAAGCAGGCAGTGTGGCATGGGGCTCGGCCATGAATAATGAATACAGTCCTTGTTAAAGGTAAAAGAGCAGAGAGTAACAATTGTAGCAGTATTTGCAGCACTTTGCTTGCAAGTATAAGATAAAACTGAATTTAATCTCTGAGCCAGTATGTTCATTCCATTTCTAACTGGTTTTTGTTGTCTTTTTTTCCCCATAGCTCGCGCCTTCCCTTCCTTTACAAGAAGATTTTGTTTACCACTGGAAAGCAATCACCCATTACTACATAGAGACCTCAGGTAAAAGACAAAAGCACTCTGGGTTTGTGGTTTTATTGTGGAAACCAGAATTCACAATGTCAGTGTTTTTAAAAAGTAAAGATCAAGAAATACTAATATGAATCAGGTCTTTAATCAAAATGCCAGCAATAACTAGTAATTAAAAATATATTGTACTTCCATCTGTAGAAGTAGGCATGAAAAATGGTTGTAGTCTTGTTTCCTGAGTGCCATGTAGAGAACTGCACCTTTTTACATCTGACCCAGTTTCTGCCTTCACATACTCTGTTTAATCTAAACAGACAGCTGCAGAAATGCAGTCCCTGCTGTTAACATTTTCATTGCTTTGCATCAGGGATTTTCTTTTTCTTCACAAGATTTTAACAAAAGTAATTTTGTGGTCATAGATTTTACCAGACACAGATGGATTCCATGTGCTCAGTATTAATTATTTTTACTTTAGTGTCTTGTCTCAGTGTAAAGTATTTTGATAGCACAGACGACAAGTTTTATTAAACCTTACTCAGATGTTATGCTGCTCTTCTTAAAAATAGATGTAATGATGAAATATGGCTGTAGTTGCCATATTTCATCATTATATCTATTTTTAAGAAGAAGCTTTTTTTAAAACTCTTCCCTGGTTTGGTTTTTTCCCCCAACAATTATGCAGCCTGTAAATTTTTAATTTTGGACCTAGTTATGAAACAGTTATGTTTTAAAAATGAATGTTGCCGTGCTTTCCTCAAGCCTATTAGTTCTGACCTTCTGCTGGAAGAGCTTTGAGTCTGTGTTTGTGTCTGATGATCTTGTTTATATCAATATTTACTTGTAAAACTGCAACGTGACCCTTGGTTGCAAATACCCGTCTTTTGGAACACTATGTGATGTTTCCAAAGGTGGAAATGACAGGTTGGCAGGGAAAACTGACACCTGCAATGACGTTGTGCAGAATAAAAGCTGACCTCTCTCCCAGAGTTTGAGAAGTGTTTTGAAAAAGAAGTTTCCACTCAGTGAGTATATTTCTGTCCTCTGCAGTAGGAGCAGGATTATGTGTAGGAAATTCAAGCAAAACACTCCAGGCTAACTGGAGCTTGTGGCAGAGACCAAAATCATTCTGACATGGCAGTTTCCCTGTGTGAGCTTGTTGCCAGTTGCATGCAAGTGACAAGTTATTTTTAGATTATTGCATCAACAGTAGTAACCATTTCCCTAGGATGGTTGTTCATGTAGCATTCAGCTGAAAAAAATAAAGGAGGAAAATCTTCATGTGTGGATATGTTTTGCAATATGTGAATGCCAGCTCCTACTTCCAGTGGCATAAATCCACTGCAGTTTCATGACTTTAATATAATAAAATGAACATCTTACCCTTTCCTTCAAAAAGTTTGACAGAATTCAATTTTAATGCAGAAAGTACAAAAGAGAAATTTAAAAGCTTTGGGAATAGACAGCACAGAGTTTGAATCTTCTGTGTTGTTGTCAACAGAAAAGCCATTTATTTAGTTATCTAGTTCATGAAGGAACTGATCAGCCGCAAATTAAGCTGATGTTAGAGTCCAGATTTGAGAATACTGTATGAAGGGTCAAAGAGGAAGTTATCAAGACCTAGTGCATCCTAAACAGAAGATTGAGAGTTGTACCTTTCTCTCCCTTAGCTTCTCTCTGGCAGTAGAAATTTTCCTTTTCTGACTGTGTAATTACTGCATGTTTTGAATTTTGGCACTTCGCCTTTTCCCCATTGCAAGGTCAGATACCTGCCTGATTCATATTCCAGTGTGCATGTTCAGATACAGTTCTGAAAGTTTTCTTAAAGGCATGTTAAAAACTTGCACTGTATATAAATTTAAATATTTAAATGGATGTCGTGTTTATAAATCTTAAATTTGGAACTGAGCTTAAATATGAGGACAATTTAAAAATTGTTTTTAATTGTCTATTTCTTTTATTTAGATGACAAAGCTCCTGTGACTGATACAAACATTCCCTCTCACCTGGAACAGATGTTGGATATTCTAGTTCAGGAAGAGAATGAGAGGGAATCGGGTGAAACAGGACCATGCATGGAATATTTGCTACATCACAAGATTTTGGAGACACTGTACACACTAGGAAAAGCTGATGTATGTATCTCTCAGCAGAACAGATTATCTCTTGTGTGAGCTCCTAGTTGTGATAGAGACTGAAGTTCTACAGTAGGTGGTAGTGTGGGACACTGAACTCTAGCAAACCGCTGCTTGCTTATATTACAGATATATCAACATATATTACCAGCATATTACAAGTAACAGCCTTTTACAGGTGTGATCAGGGTGAGACACCCCCTAGGTGCTGACAGTGGTAAGACTCACCACTCTGATAATGCTGATGGTGAAACTAGAAGTAGGAGAAACATTTTTCTTCAGTCTGGAATTTTTCTGGCTACTACAAGACAGTATAATCCCTCTCTGTCCTTTGTTTAATGTTGGGGGATTCTTGGGTGAAAAGTGCTGTGTTAAATACAAATTTTTGATTAACTTTTCTGAGTGTGCTGAGCTATTGCTCAGAAAGACTTTGATATCAGAAAGCATTAATTTGAGTTGATCCCCAGATAGCTTTCATACCTTGGCAGTAGTGTGTGGTTCTTCATGTCTGTTTTGTGGCACACATGAAGTTACCTTCATGGTCTTGGTCCATCCTCATTGCTGTCTGTCTTGGCTGATTTATAAGCTGAAATGTGTGGGGTTGGGTGGATCATGGGGTGAATTAGCTTGGCAGCCTTTGGGGTGGAACATTTTGTATCACAGTGCAGACTCAGTTAGGGAGGCATGGTTTATCCTGTTCCAAGGATAAATGGAGCTCTCCAGGGTTTCCTTCTCAGTCAGTCTTTTACACATTGTCATGAGTTTTTAATCGATTTTACATAAACAGGCAACACAGGACAGTGGCTGTCTGAGCCTGAGATGTTCCTTGCTCTGGAAGAGCCAGAGATCTGCAGTACCTTTACTGTACCAGCTGTGCTACAGTCAGGCTAAAATACCTGCTCCAGCTGGGCTTAAAATCACAACACTGCTGTATCAAAGATACTTGCTCTGAAACACAGCTCCTTCAATAATTTCTACATGTTGTCATGAAACCAAGATGAAATGATGGCATATGTGAAATGAGTAATTAGTAGTGTGTTTCTAAGAGTTGAGAGAAGTCACTCTGTACTCATACAAATATGTCTGTACAGGCAATTCTTGTACAGCCTGTCTTTACACTTTGCCACTTGTGAGTTGATACATCTGAAATAAACACACAGTTCAGTGCCTGCAAGATGTTGCAAGGATCTGGTGCAAAATGAATAGTTCCTTTCACAGCAGTCAGTGGACTTATTACATTACTGTGGATGTGCCCTGATGGTACGTATCTTGCCATTCTCTTTAAAGAATTGCTTGACAACTCAGCAATGATTAGGGATTAAAAATATGGAGATAATTAGTTAGAAAGGAGATCCAGGTTAGGCTGTTGCCACCTCAGCTGCATTTGGACATGAAATGATGGAAATTATGTTGGTTAAAATAAACAGCATTTATGAATGTGGTTGATAAATTGGTTATTAGCTAATTAGTTTGGGGCAATTTAGCTAGGAACAAATGTGCATAAAGGCCCACAGACCATCAGATCTCCTGGAGATAGGGAAGTCCTTCCATGTGGTGTGGTGCATTAGGGACAGTAGAACAAGGGGTCTGCTTGTTCCACAGATATTTGTGATTTATATTCTGCTCAGGGAAAGCAGCAGCTTTCTCTTGTCCTGGACCATCTGTGCATTTATAAACACTTTAGCTGGCTAAGGTTAATTGCTCATGACTTCAGGAACCCTTCTGTAGGTATTAAGATTTTTATAGTTTATCATTCTGTATTTGTATGTACTGACTCACTGGATTGCTGGATTTTGTGGCACAGTACCTTAAAAGACGTCTGACCCATAGCAAATTAATTCTGAGTTAATTTCCCCTTATCACCGTAATGATACGGAATATTTTCTGGAAAGATTAGTAGAAGTTTGCCCTAGAGCAATTAACTGAAAGTATGAATAATTTGAAAGAGAAAACAGTAATGAGATGCAACATTTTTTATTGATCTCTGTTAATATTGATAAAAGTAATACGTTAACTGATGATTCCTGTAAAAAATACTTCTAGTTAAATTATTGCTGTTTAATGAGCCATTCTGAGTGAAAAATTTGCATCTGTATTTTTCTCCACACTTATTTTATTTTTGTTGTTCATCTGTTTTTGTTTCAGTGTCCTCCAGGAATGAAACAGCAAGTTCTGGCTTTTTATACAAAACTTCTTGGAAGAATTCGGCAACCTCTTCTTCCTCACATAAATGTGCATAGGCCAGTGCAGGTACTGTTCA
The DNA here is from genome assembly GCF_047830755.1 of Zonotrichia albicollis. Lineage (NCBI taxonomy): Eukaryota > Metazoa > Chordata > Aves > Passeriformes > Passerellidae > Zonotrichia > Zonotrichia albicollis. Next base: position 43,000,623 of record NC_133825.1, read on the forward strand.
GATTTTAAGTAAACTGTATTTTTGCACAACGAGTTTCTTTTATTCTAGTGTAGCTAATGTTATCTTTAATTCTCCCATTGTCAAGTGAATTAAGGAAATTGCTTGGGTGCCATATCAGTTTGTTTTTTATAATATGCTGATGATTGGATTCTGGGATTGTCACTGCAATGCAAGTCATAAATAATAAAGAAAATTTGTTCATACCAGTCTAAATCCAGAGCAAATGTTCCAGTCAATGCTCATACATAGTTTTAATGTGTATATAGAAAAAGAATTCAGTCTGTTATTCATAGAAAAAGCAATGACTTTCTGTCTTAATTTTTCACTTTTTGTAACAGAAATTAATCAGGCTGTGTGGTGAGGTTCTGGCAACACCAACAGAAAATGAAGAAATTCAGTTTCTCTGTATAGTATGTGCAAAGCTGAAACAGGATCCATACCTTGTCAACTTCTTCCTTGAGGTGAGTAAATAAATTCAGAACTTTACTGTGTATTTACTGTGTCATATACAAAATCTAGTGGAGAACTGGAGGTGTCACATTCATAGCTTAGTTTTCATTCTGTCTGTTATTTTTTATCCCATGATATTAGAAGTTTTGTTGTTTGGAATTTTTTTTTGTCTCCCAGAGACTTTATACATCTGATTTTCACAAGAATTTCATTCAAGGCTCACAAATACACCTGCCCAAGGTTTTCCTTTGCAATGAAAGTGCCTTTAGAGTAGGGATATGAATTGCAGTGTAAAACACTGTGTGAGGGAGACCTTGGCCTTCTTGTGTTGTTTTTGTCATCCCAACGAAGACCAAGGGACAGATTGCAGGGGGCACTGAAACCTTGCAAGTTGCTGAGTTTTCTGCAGGATTGGGCCCTTATTTGGTAGTGGCACATATGTTGGAGCTGCAGTGCCAGCTCACAGTCTGCAACACAGCACCAACTTCTATCTGCAAGACAGCCTGCCTCCTTTAACATGTGGCATTATGAAATCAGAGTGGGAGGATAAACAATTTCTAGACTGACTTTCAGTTCCTATTTAAAAGAAGCATAAAAAAATTGGTTTATAGAAGTCCATTTAGAAATGCCTTTTGCTCCCACTTTGCTGTTTCTTATGGTGATACAGTCTCTATTAAGTACATTATACTTAGCTGAAAAATATTCCTTCAGGACTGTTTTACAAGCTTCCCACAAACAAGATCTGTGACAGCAGAAGCTGCTAAACTGCAAAAAGATGTTTTTTTCCATTAAGTATGTGATTTTCATTTGCATGTCAGTAGTAAAGAATCCATCTTGAGTTTATTTTTAACTCAATTAAGTATTATCCTGATTGCCATTGTATCCACCATAGTTGTAGAAGCAGCAGAAATGGTATGAGGATTGAAAAGTTAATGTTTAAACATTAGAAGCACTCAGAAGCAAACTACTGCATATATTACATGCAAAATATGGTAGAATTCTAAACCAGGATTACTTTTAGTGTTATTTGTGTAAGCTGTACCGTTTAAGCCTCTTAAATAGTGCCCTTGCAATCAAACCTGAGAACCCCAGCCATAAGAACCACAAGTGTTTTGTACCACTTTATTAGTGTTCTTCCCCACAATAGCAAGATTCCAATATTTAAAAAACAGACATGGAGAAACAGATGATTCCAAGTTTCAAAGGGGTCTCTAGTTCCACAGAATGCTGGCTGTGGAGCTCTGGCAAGCTGGTAAACATTTCTTGTAGCTCCTGTTACTTCACAATGTTGTTCTAGGTATTGTAGACTAAAGCATTTGTCTTCATAACTGATGGCTGTTTCCAGATCAGTTATGTGGAGTGCAGAATTGTGTTCCATTAGAAGAGAATATTCTGGTTGCTCACATTTGGCCTCTTAGAGGTGCTGTTGTGACTTGATCACTTTCAAATGCATGAATGGGTGAATTTACAGAATTCTGTGTGGCATTTCTACCTCCAATCTCCAACACTTACAAGATGAAATGCAGATGGATCTCTCCAGAGAATGTTTGTATCTGTTAGTTTTGCTTCCTTCTTCGACTGCTTCCAATCAGTTTATACAGGATTTTATGAACATAAATACTGAGTGTGTTCAAACTCACTTCCTTTGTATGATTCCATGCCAAATAGTTTGTTGGTAGAATGCTAATTTATTTTTTAAATTTATATAAATACATCTATTATTGGTTAATCAGTTTAGGTGAAATCTTTCACCTGTATTGCTTAACCAATAAGCCTACATGGCACAACCACTTGGGCAAGTTATGTTTGTTGTGGAAGTAAGAACTTGAAGAACTTCATTCTACTTTTTAAAACTTTAGGATCCCCATAATAATTTTATTTTGGTATTAATGTATTCCTTTTTTTTTAAACTAAGTTTTCCTAATTCTTGTACAGAGAGAAAGAATATATGTAATGTTTATTTATCACCTCTACCTCAGTTATATTTTAGGGTAATCTTGCCTCATCCCGTCTTAGGTGAGATACTCCTTGCAACTGATTGTTTCTGGCAAAGGGACACTTAACTCTCTGTGCTTCAATTTCTGTTCTTGAGACTTTGAAAAAGTTCTAATATAGCAGCTAAATAGTTGTACCTTCATTTTATAAAATGAACAATAGTTTGAGTATTCACTTTTACTTTCAATATTTTGAATTATCACCTTTATATTTCTCACCACAAATTAAGTACAGATTCTCATCAGCTGTGATATCACGATGTTTTCATAGAAATCTTTTTAAATCTATCAGAATTTAGACATGGCATCATCTACCACAGATTTTAAAACTGATGTTTACAGATCACAAAAATACAAAAGTGTGGTTTTATATTATCTGCTCTTCGTTAATGCTGAATTCATGAGTACTTTGTTTAGAAAGCATTGAATATGTGTTTTATGTAACCTTTTCTATTAGGTCATTCAGGATCCTGTTTTGCACCTTTGCAGGAGGCAGGTGAGCAGCTGAGCTGCAGAATTGCATGATTAAACAATAGGAAGCTTAAATACACACAAAGATTCTGCCTGTGTGATATTCAATGTACAAACTGCTTTGTGTCACCTGCCAATGTAAGAGTAATGAGCTATGGACACATTTCTAGGGGTATTCATACATTTATATATATTAGTTTTCTCATCACTGCTTTAAATAAATAAACAGAAGTCTTTCAAATGGCAGAAGAATCCAGAAAGGAAGTAATAAGCTACTGTAAGATAAAATAAGTATTTTACAGAATATTGCCCAGTTTTTTTTTTAAAAAAGCTTTTCCCTTTAACAACTCTGCCTGCAGCTTGAGTGGTGACATCAACAACGTTGAGTCCAGGACTGAAACGCTGTTCCAACCTTTATGTGCAAGGGTCACTGTTGTGATTCAGATATTTGTGTATTGATGAGGATATTGAGGATATTGATACTGAAGGACTGCAGAAGCTCTGGTGATAGCAAACTTGGTTCAGACAGAAACCTTTTTGTTGCTTTGCCAGCCTTGCGCTTCTCACGCTGTCAAAAAAACCCCAAAACATATTGAAGCAGTAATTTTTGTACTGCATTCAAAGAGCATCCTTATTTTATAGCATGCAGTCTGCTGCTTTTTCCACTGGTTTGCTTCTCCAGGGAATTGGTTCTGTGAGTGCATCACAATGCCCAGTGCAAATTCCTCACAATGAATGCACGGCCCTCAAGCAAATGTTCACAGCAGCTCTCCAGTTTGCTGCCTCACTGTCATGTACTCAGTCCCTGCTGGTTTGTCTGTACTAAAATCCATTAACCCCAAATGGTTAGTCTTTTAAATTATTAATGCTTGAGATATATTTGTAATAATTTTGGTGTTATCATAGAGAAGGGAACTGTTTGGATTTATAATCTCACTGCAGTTCTCACTTGTCTTGTGCTGCAATCTAATTTATGATTCCAATAAAGTATTCCTCACCTGCACTTATGCCAGAAGAACACTGAGTTTTTGTCTTTCTGTGAGATTCTTCATGGTATCACAGAGCACAAATTTTAAATGTCTTTTTATGTGCTGGAGACAGATTTATGGGAAGACAGATGGGTTGCCTTTTTTCAGGCAAAGCAGAGATGGTTTGGAGCTTCCAAGAAGGTTCTCTGTGACCTTTCAGTGTATCCAGTGCCCAATGCTAATTTCTAATACTTTTGTCCATTCAATCTACTCAATTTTTTCTTCTTGAGAAACACAATTTGAGAGTTCTCTGCTGTCAGAAAAGGTGTTTCTTTCCCTTTCCTATTGAAGGTAAAATCTCAAGAAATTATGAATTATTTTATTTGGGTGATTCCAACTAGGAATAGAGTTTCAGACATTAGATGAATGTGAAGCCTTGACACAGAAAGGAGTGTTTTATAAAAACTGCTAAGTTCTAAAGGTGCCACCCATAAGATAAATTAAAAACCTCTATCAAATTGTGGGCAAATCAAATGAATATGTGCCTTCAGTAGTGAAAGAAAAAGCTACCATCCTTTTGTAAATGGCATATTCAGCCTTGAAGCAAAATATATAGAGCTTAAGAGAAATTTAAAAGTGTCCTAGGTTTATAAAACACCCACGCTCCCACAGCCTTGTACATTTTACATGGTTACTGTATCCAGCCTTGACTACTTCAAATGTTAATGTTACAAAAATTGCTTTTAGTAAACTCCTGCTTCAGGATGAACAGTAATTTCAGCTGTGTCATTCCAAAAAATGCTTTGCAGAGTAAGTTAAAAGCCATGGCTCTCCAAGGATCAGCGAGTGTAATCACAGAAGACATGATCAAAGAGCAGGAGTCGGTGGGCACAGACACGGGGCAGCCCGAGGAGACACCCGCGGCTGCCGGGGCCGAGCTCATGGAGAAGGAGGATGAGCTCCCACAGCAGCCAGAGGAGCTCTCCTTCAGCCTGGATGAACTCAATGTCACATCATCACCTGAGTCCTCCACTGCTGGTCCAAATCAAGACTATAATTTAGTGAATTCTCTACTAAACCTCACTAAAAGTCCTGTGAGTTGGTTTTTTAAATTTGGTTTTTGGGGGTTTTTCCACTCTGTGTGATAAAATGAAGTAGTTGGATGCTGTGTGAAATGGGCAGAGGGAGTGAATAAACACACTGTATTTTAGCTAAAAAATAGTGAGAGTTTTTGCGGGCACTTTTTGTAAATTGGCAATTTTCTTCGTAAATTGAGATAAAGTAAAAATATTGTTTTAGAAAGTTAATATTAAGATTGTTGATGGTAATATAAGTGGGTTTTTTAAGAAACTTTTATAGAGTGCTGTATGTTTCACTGAAAAACTACACAGGATAATCAGAAGGTTAAATATATCACAAGAGAATGTTTTTAAAACTACTTTCAATTGTTCTGACTTAACCAAACCCACTCTCTTTGTAATGGCACTGAGCTATCTCTAGGAGTGGATTTTCTTTTAAAGAAAACTGCTGTATGTCTTACCCAGCTCAATCATCAAATTCAGACTGAGATTCTTTCAGAAAATTTAGAAGAGGTTTGGGTAAGGCTGTAATTGCTGCAGCAGTGGTGAGAGCAGAAAAGCAAGTCTACCACTGTACCTCATTATTGTTACATGAGTAGTTTACAGGATTTGGTATCTTGGTCTCAAGCTGACCTACAGCTCTAGTTCTGTCAGCTGGAAGGTTGCAGCTGGCATTCTTGTATTTCACACAAAATCAGGGGAGAATATTTATTTTGTAGCATCCAAATTCACTAGAGTTAATGGCTGAGAAGGCAACAAAAATAAATGCATTCAGACACTGTGGGGGAATGGAGAGCTTCTATTTGGAAGGTGTTTGCTTCTTGATTTCCAGTGGCCTTCATTCACCCTCTGATTAATTCTTCCATGCCCTTCTGCCAGGACGGCCGGATAGCAGTGAAGGCCTGTGAAGGTCTCATGCTTTTGGTGAGTTTGCCAGAACCAGCAGCTGCCAAGTGCCTGACTCAAAGCACTTGTTTATGTGAATTGTTGACAGACAGGCTGGCCACCCTCTACAAAGCCTTGCCTCAGTCACTGGATCCCTTAGACATTGAAACAGTGGAGGCAATTAACTGGGGGTAAGAATTTTATTTTTGTATTTAATACTCAAAGTGACTTTACACCCTTCCCTGAAACTAATTTGATAGGTGGATAATGTGTATAAAATACTCCCACACACACAGGCTAAAGCCTGAAGGGCAGAGCTGAGATAGAGCTGTAGCACAGTGGTGCACTTTGGGCGTCCAGTGTACCTGTGATTTCTGACATGGGGCCAGGCCTGTCTGCCAGTCCCTGGCAGAAATTCCTCTGGGGGCAAGTTTCTCCACTGGGTCACATCAGCAGTTTCTAGTGATGTCACTAGAGTATCTGGTGTGGATTAATATTCTCATGCAGACATCAAGGATTTAGGAAGCATAAACTTCTCACTGTACACAGTGAGCATTGTAAACTGCTCTGAGGGGCAGGAAGGGTCTATTTGTTAACAGGCTGTTGTTGCAAAATTTTTGCAGAAAAAAGAAGAAGGAAAGAGTTGCTGCATAAGTAATTAGCATGAAGCAAAAGATACATGCCTGTTATCCTAACTGCTTGTAATTTAGATTCTTAAAACATTTATCTTCCCCACTCTGCCTTCATTATTATGACTTGCTCTTGATCTGTTAGTACTGAGACAAAAGAAGATAGTTGCAAAATGCCTAGCAAAATATCTGGTGGTTGGAGTTTGAAATTAGAAGGGAAAACCCACACCTTTAAATTGTGGGATAAATAAACAGTGGAGTTTTTTACCAAAGAAAGATGTGTATTTGTTATTCCTTACAGCCCTTAAATTGAGATAGATGTTTCTTTCTGAAAGATACACTCTAGTTCAGGTATACACTGTGTGGTTTTGGTCGACTTGCCTGAGGTCACTTACAGAGTAGAGAAGAACAATTGCCTTCATTTTATGGTTCTGTGACTACAGGAGTTACTGATTCATTTTCTGTAGTCTGTGTATTCTGGGAGAACGGACTTGGTGATCAGTTTTCCCTTCTGACTCCAGAAACACTTTTTCCTTCAGCATGCACAGAATATCTGTTTTGTGATGGCACTGCCAGATCCATTAAGATCAGCAGAAAAGCATTTTTTAATGTTCTTCATTACAAGTAGGTCATTAATTATTCTGTTAGGTTCAATAATAATGGAGTCTGAGATTTTTCAACTGCTTGTAGACTAAATAAACATTTTTTCTCTGTGTGCTCTAGTTTGGATTCCTACAGCCACAAAGAAGATGCATCTGCTTTTCCAGGGAAAAGAGCATTGATTTCATTTCTTTCTTGGTTTGACTACTGTGATCAACTCATCAAAGAAGCACAAAAGGTTTGAAATGTATTCAGATGATACAAATATATTTAGCAAATAAGTAGTTCCAGTTGTTTCCTAGCTTCTGAGTTTGAGGCACACCATTTTGTACTTTTGTTTCAGACGACTGCTGTTGCTATGGCAAAAGCTGTGCGGGAACGATTCTTCATTGATGTTATGGAACCTCAGCTGATGCAAACGTGAGTAGCATCCCACAAGACACAGCAGAACAGAATCTGAATCAAGCTGATTTTGGGGAGTGGAAATCCACTCCATATCTGATATGAAAATGTTTCATTCAGTTCAGAGATTGGAATCCTCACATCAACTGCGCTGTTGCACCGCATTGTTCGTCAGGTGACTTCGGACGTGCTGCTGCAGGAACTGGTGTATTTCATCCTTGGAGAGCACAGAGAGCCAGAAACCCTGGCAGACATCAACAGGCATCCATTGAGGCACAGGCTGATCGAGCACTGTGATCACATTTCTGATGAGGTGAGGGCAGGTCTGACACAGCAGTGTCTGCTGGCCAGTTCTGGAGTGTGGAGAGTCCGTAAAGACACTGTTGTGAGGACTTCTCATATTTGTGTCCAGTAACATCTTTTCCCAAGAAAGAGAATTCTGGCTCCTGGCCCTACAAATTCCCTTTAGAAAATTAAGGCAACCTGTTTTCTCCACCTAGCAATGTTTCTTTTTTTCTTTTTTTTTTTTTGTTAAAGATTTTTTGTGAATTTGTGTGCATATCCAGTTAGACTTGCTTATCTGTAAGACAGAGTGAACTGAGTTTTTGTAATTGCATTTTAATTTGTTGCTGTTATTTTCCATGTTGCGTCAGTTCTGTCTTATTATCATATAAGATACAGATAAAAACTAAGTGTGCTTGAAGGATATATGCAATGCCAATTAAAAGATGATGTGATAACTTCAAGCTCTTTACATACACTAAGCATCATTAAAACAATTAACTTCAGTAAAATCCCTCCTCAGAAGCTGCTTGCTTCATTTTTTCATGAAACAATTTCAGCACTCTACTTTTTCAAATAAAAACCAAGCTTGCCTGAAATAAAAATCTGTATTTTCTCATATCCATTGATTCAGTATGCCTACCTGCTCACTCTGTCAGAATGAGTTATCTCTGTAAATCAGTTATCTTTGCAAAGCTAAGTGCTCTCAAGCAGTCTTGAAAAATTGTCTTTGTATTGCCTGAAGTCAGTGTTCCTTAAAAGCCTACACAGCATCTCCATGTAAAAATCTTAGCCTATAGATCTAGTCCCAATATCCCAGTATTACTTTCTTTTTTTCTGGATATTTATTGGTAACTTTAAGTTCTGTTGTGGGTCTCATTTGCACAATGATAATCATCTTCCAGCATGGAACTGTAGAACAGAAAGCTAAATTCTGAGTTCTCTGTATGTTCTTTGTATTGTTATTTTGACAGATTTCACAACAGGTATTTTAACAGGAAAAAAAAAAAGCATTCCCATAGTGATTTTCAAATGTGTGTGAACTCTTCATCCATGTTCATACCACATGTAGCATCATAATTTCCTATTTTTTCTTACGATTTTCTCTCCTTCCATACTGTCAATAAGTAATTGCAGTGTTCTAGGATGGACATAGCAGATAAAAGGCAAAAAGCACAGGGCAGCAGGGCATCAGTTGATTGAGTTTTTACTCTTTCTGTTGCAGATCAGCATAATGACTTTACGAATGTTTGAGCACCTTTTGCAAAAACCCCATGAACACATCCTTTATAATTTGGTTCTGAGAAATTTGGAAGAAAGAAACTACATGGAATACAAGCCTCCCTGTCAAGAAGATAAAGATGTGGTAGAGAATGGACAGATTGCTGGAGCAGTGTAAGTTTCATTTTTAAGAGAAGTTTTCACAACAAGTAACTTGGATCCTTATTTTTAGAACAAAACAGGTTTTTTTTCCAGTAATTGAAAGAAAAGTGAGCCTGGAGAGCACTTGAGTGCTCCATGTATTAATCCATATCCGTAAAGTAATGCAGAAATTCTTACATCAGCAACTTAAGGAAACTCTTGGAACAGGAACAGAAAATCTAAAATTACCACAAGCCTCTTTGCAGAACAATAGACACTCAGAGGTCTTCGTGTCTCAATTTATTTATGCATCTACCAAGCTTAAATCTATGCATATTTTATTGCAATCAGTGAGAATATTCTTGCAGTCAATAACTTCAGTGTTTTGCTTATATTTATGTTCCTAGTGATTTTTGATGGAAGAAAATTCCTGAGGCACTACATAAAATAAACAAATAAAATACTGAGGCACTACATAAAGTGTATATGCTAGGTAACTCTTATCACTCAATGTTTTAGTGAAGGAGAGGTAAGGACTGGCCACACAAACTATTTTAGTAATCTAGAATAAATTAAATATGTCCTGGAGTAGACATATTTACATATTTACTCTCTCACATGACAAATACAGCTAAGAAGTTTTAAATTACTTGATGCAGTAATTTTGTCCAAGTCAAAAATGTCTCATCTGTTGTTGACATTGTTGCAAAGGTTGGTATTTCTGTATATTAATTCTGTAATACATTGTGGATATTGTTATGTTCTGGAACACATCCTCATTGTTCACAGAAGAAAAACAGCCTGCCTTGTGACCCAGAGATTTTCCTGCCTTCCATAACATTTTGTGGATGATTATGTTTTTGTCTAATGTAATTTCACAGAGATCTGGAGGAAGATCCATTATTTACTGATCTGTCTCCAGATAACACATTGTCAGCTCAGGAGTGGCTCAGTGCTTCTCCACCTGTCAGTCCAGAACATCCGAAAAATGATGGGAAGACTGAAGTTCATAAAATTGTAAATAGGTGAGTTGAAACAAAGACTTGAGGAAATGTCTGGATGTGTGGGTGTCTGCACACACTGTGCAAATTAAATGTGTACTCTGTAATGGATGTTATTCTGTGCCAGCTGGGAAAATTACTCCACAGAAGGAAATTGTGGCATTTTATCAGAAAGCTACTTCTGAAAGATTAGAGCTTGCATTAATTCAAATAAATGAGGAAAATAGAAGAACTTTGCAGCTAATGGCTGAATACTCAGAATTGACAATTATAAAAGTTGCTTTTTGCAGAAATATTTGCTGTTCTTGAAATGCTCTTACAGGACTTAACCTTCCTGAACAAGTCTGGGGAGTCTTGCCATAAACCTTCTGAGGAAAAAAACACCCTCAGACTTCCTTAGAGCTTCAAAGTTCCATAAACACAGACACAAAAGGAAATAATTGCCATGCTAGAGATAAGCTTCTGTTCCCTGAAAGTCAGGGGGCACCTGTGTCACCTGTGACACAGCTCAGTGCCTGTCAGACTCACTGCAAATTGGATATCACAAGGAGGACAAGCTCTGCTCTAAGCAACTTAGTGATGGTAATTCTCTTAGGAACTAATATTAGGATGAGGGCTGTTTGCTCTGTCAATACTTGCTAGCAGAGCAGCACTGGTGTGTCAGTGCTGACCTATCTGCCTGCCCAGAAATAATCAAAGGTGTTAGCCAGAGGAAGCAAACAGCCCAGGGACAGCCAGGACACAGTGACATCATCACTTCTTGCCCTCTTTCCCCCAGTATCACTATTTATAGTTTATGGTGGACATGGTTTGGAGCAAAGGCACGAAGAACACTCTCCTAAATTCACCTCAGGTAACCTGCATCAGGGAATATAAATGTTTTCTGATTTGCAGTGTTCTGCAAATTTGTATTTTTTGAGATAAAATGAACTAACTCCACATGAGAAGTCAGCTACTACATATTTCTGTATATAAATTCTACAGGAGTGTCCAGCAGTTCTTGGGGTATAATGAAGGCTGAAATTTGAAATCAGGGTCCAAAGACTGGGTTTTATCTTCTGTCCAGAAATTTCAATGGGTTTAATTTATTTTTTTTAAAGTTACTGATATTATTCAGAATTTCCTGATGCATTTTACGTCAGATATTGCTGAAGTAATAAGGACAGAGTATTTGACTACACACCCAGCAAAGGCAATTATAGTTGTAACAGGGACATTTATATGCAGATACTCCTGGTGTGTCTTAGATGTTAATTTTTTTTGCCAAACAAACTGGTAAACAAACTACCTATGAAGTAGTTTAGGAAGAATTGTATCTGTAATTCTTCTTCTCTTTTGGCTCATTTATTCCCAAGTATATTTTGTTTTAGCTCTTGTAAGATGGAGTCTGACCTTTAGCAAATACTTGACCTATTTATGACTATTCCCTTTAATCTCCATTCTGTCTGCTGATTCTCAGAAAATGCTTCCACTGATGACTTTGCTTCTCATGCCACATACAAAACTCTCAAGTACATACCTTGTTATTACCTACAGTAGTTGCAGTAGATAGGCTCAAAAAGATTTTGTGTTCTCTGTTCTTCACATAAAGTTGTGGTAGAGTCTGTGGATTAATTGGCCAGAAAGTTCAGCATTGTGTGTACACTGCTACAGATGATGAGGAAGTATTGATCTGGTGCTCTGTGGAATATAGTCATTAATGTACTTTTTTTCTCTTCAGTTTTCTCTGTCTTGTACCTGATGAAGCAAAGTCATCATACCATGTGGAGGGTACAGGTTATGATACTTACCTCAGAGATGCCCACAGACAAGTAAGTCAGTGAACTCTTCTTTAGTCCTTGAGAGTTTGAAATGCTGGTGAGAATATACAAATGGTTCTGTAAATAGTCCTATTAAATGCATCTTTGGGTAATGGAAGATGACAAAATTCAATTTTCATTTTTAATGAAAACTTACCTTTGGAGATCTTTTGATGATGAATTCACCTTGCATTGCACTAGTGGGAATAATGGATGACATTAAATGCATTAATATTCATATAACAAATACTGTGAGAGAAAGCCTGAACTGCAGATAGATTCTTAATTTGCTTCTGCATTTATCTGCATTCTCTTGGAGAATTGCCTGCCAAGCTGTTTGAAAGAACTAAAGAGAAATTAAAATGCTGCATAGGAGTTATGCAATCTGGGACTTAGCAAATAAAGGCTCATCTCAGGGAATGCACAGCCTAAGGCATTCAGGTTTGAAGTTAGGAGGTGGGGTAGGCAGGGAAGGCTTTATGATTTACTATTTAAAAATAAATGCAAGTTTTGCTTTAACAACCATAGTTTCCTTGGTCAGAGGACAATCACTGTTTGTTTGCAGCTTTTCTATTGAAACCCTGGGAATCTTCTAGAATAGAAAAATTTATGCAAAGGAACAGAGTAACTGAGAGCTATATTTAGTAGGTAATTCAGAAATTCCCTAAACCTGGAATTACGTTATCAGCTGCTAAAGATGGGACGTTGGATTTCTGTATTCATATTGCTTCATCTGTAGTCTCTCCTGAAAAGAAAGGGAATAGAAAGAAGAGAATAAGGAAACAAAGGTTGATGTAAAATTCCCCTATGTTGTATTCTTGGATGCCAGAAACCACTTATCATCTTCGTCTTTCATTCATGTCTTGGGAAAAAGAGTGTCCTGGGAGTTATTAGAGAGCAGAATTGCTTTCTGTCACTTCCTGACGATGATATGGCTACTGGTAAAATATTTCCCCCCTAAGAGTAGCCCTGCCTGTTGCTGTTATTACATCCAAATAGCTGTTCTGCTTCCTTATTACTATTCCTGGAAGCCTGCAGTAGTAGGTAAGCTACAGTCAATGCAGAATTTTTGAGTCTGTTTCTGATTCTTTTGCTTCTATTCCTTCCTGTGTTCTTTATTTTCTCTGCTTCAGCTTGTGCTCCTTTCAAGGTGTAATTCCTTGCAAGAGGCATCAGGCAGCACAAAGCAAATACGGGGCAAGGTAGAGAAAGACTGCCAGGGGTGTTAGGAAATAAAGAGAGGGAAGAGGAAGCCCTGAAATACTTTCAATCTGTATGTTCTGCATGTACACAAAGCCTTTCCTGTCCTGAGAATTAGGGAGCAGAGTGGTTTGGATAGCAAGATCAGCTACACATAATGCAGTAGAAGTGTGGAAATCTACTCTCAAGAGGATGGTTAAGAATGCAATTCCTGCTGCAAAAGAACCCTGATCAGGTTGTGTATTGTTGGTGTTGCTTTGTGTTTTGGCCCAGCTGCTTTTTGGGAGCTCTGTTCACCTCTCACTGCTTCTCAAACTACCCTTGTGGCAGGAATATCCCCAGGAGAATGAGGTGCCTGCTGATAGTGGTTTTACTGATGGTGTTTACTTCAGAATGACTGATCTTTTTGAGCTTAGATTTATAATTTAGCTACAGATTATGGTTTTAAGGTGTATGGACTATCAAAGGAGATGAAACAGTTTCCATGGAGATTGAAGTGTGTTTTCCTCCCTACTTTTTTGTAGTTCCGGGATTATTGTGTCGTTTGCTTACGGTGGGAGTGGCCTGGATCTCCCAGGTCTTTGGAAAAGTGCAATTTGGAAGCGTCATTTTTTGAAGGACACTTCTTGAAAGTTCTGTTTGAAAGAATGGGCAGGATTCTTGATCAGGTAAGAAGAAACAAGTTAACAATTAAATTTTTGACACTTTGATCACTTTTAAAGAGCTGATCACCATCAGGTTCTGTGAATTCCCATCACTCTATTACAGTGTCATATTATTGTGTAATGTGCCCTTTCCTGGTCATAAGCCTGACAAGAGCCATTTGCACATGTAAGTGCCCAGGGAACATGTGCAGGAAGCCAGAACTAGCCTCTAGATCAGCTCTGTGAGTGTTCATGGGAACACTGATATGAATCTGTGATACCAGAAAGCTTTGCAGAGGTGGTAGCTCTCACTAACCTCATTTCTGACATAAGATAGCTCAGGCAGACAAGTGAAGTAACTTGTTTCAAAGACCTCATGTACTAGACACTACCTTCTTCTTCCTGCTATTATAAATTTCTGTAGAACTGACTGTAGCCTAAGATTTTTTTTTAAATTTCCTGAACTTCAAAATTTGCTGGGTTTAATCTTTTAGCTGCAGGGATTTTTTTTTTAGAATTTATCTGATATGGGGCCATTTAACTGAATCTGCTGACATATGGACAGAAATAAAAGCTCTATGTGAAGAAGCAGCTTTCTTTAATGCTCTCAATTAGTTGGAATCACAACAGCAATCTGTCAGAACAATGCAGCACGTGTTACTCCTTTGTTTCCTTCTCCTCTTGTGAACACCAGATAATGCTCATACCTTCAAAGCTTCCTAATGAATTGGCTGACTCAAACAGCTCTAAAGACCTTCTCCTACAGTTCAGCTAGGTAGGCAGTGAATAGATTTATGGAAGGAATTTTTGTCTCTCTCTGCAGAATAACTCTGCAATAATAACTCAAAATGTAGTGATCTCTTTTACCTGTAACATCTGTGGTCCAGGGGCTGAAAGCTTCATTTGTTAGGAGATTGGGATGAATCTATTGCTGGAGTGCCAAGTGCAGAAATAACTGCCACTGACTGGAAGAAATAAGTGCTTTCATTTCAAAAGATTTATGAGGCAAGTTTGCAATGCAATAGTGTGTGGTAACAAATTCAAGAATAAGATACCTAAATATTACTTATGTGGGCACATGCACTCAGTGGAAATTTTGTCAGAGCAGCCCCAGTAGTCCCTGGGGCTCAGGATGAAAGGCAAGTAGGTGTCTCTTTCAGTGCAAAGTGAATCACTCGCTTCCTCAATTCTGTGGACTGAAAGCTCCACTCAGGTGCCTGAGCTCAGCTATCTGTTGCCATTTCTGTGGTGTCCAAGATATTCCCAGAAGTTCGTGGTTCCAACACAGATCTTGCAGGATCCACCCTCTGTGGAACCATCCAGAGACCAGCAGATACTTGGGAGCTCTGAGATGGCAGGAGATGTTTGTGTGTGGGCAGGGTATGAGGTGTCAGATCTCTGGTGAGTCAGCTAATGAGAGCTTAGACATGCAGACATGGCTAAATGTATCTGTCTTAATCTGAGCCTGGATTCATCCACATCTCCCAGATCTGAAAGGGGGAAGAATCTGTTCTCTTATTCTTCAGTGGGATGCTAACTTGAGAGCATAAAGATGAGAATTTGAAGTCATTGAATCCTCCTCTTCTCAGTGTGATGATGCCAGTGAGGGTATTAATGCCAATATGCAGTCAGAGATTAAATGAGGGCCCTGTAATCCACTTAGATCAGCAAGGTTGATTGACACAGAGGTGTACCAAAGGAATGTCTGTCCCTCTCTTGTCAACTTAGTGTGTTCTGCCACTGAAGAAATGGAAGGAGGTTCTACTAGTTTGTAAATTCTGGGCTGAATTAAAATGTCAGCTTGTTTTCACTGGGATGGCAAAATCAAAGACAAAAAAAAAAAGTTTTGAAACATAAAGAAGCCATGTTGAAAATGCTTGCTTTTATGGAAATAAATTTCTTACTAGAATGGTCAAATCCTTTAAACTAGGCACTTTTTTTCCTGGAAATTTAGATACTGTTTTATTCCTTATGACTGATAAGCATTTTCCAGCATCTGACAGTGTTGCCTCTCCCATTTGATTGATTTGGGGAAGGGAGGTAGACAAGAAGCTCAGAATTTCCTGCTGCTTTCCCAGCCCAGGACTGGTTTCATCTCCCATGGGTTGCTACCACAAAATGGCCAGGCCTTCTGCAGTGGTTCTTTCCCAGGAAAAAATAAAGTAGGAGAGAAATAACATATTAGCTGTAAACATGGATTTGTCTCTGGCAATTTCCTGAGCTCATATACTTTACAATTTCCCAGGAGAAGCAAGCAGATGTTTAATCTAGGCTGATTCCATGCTATTTCTTTAGCTGAAGAAATATTTTATGGGAAGAAAACTTGCCCTGCAATAAACAAGTGTGCAAAAGCTTCAAGTGGTTTTGCAGCAATACAGATAATAACATCAAATGCCCAACTGTCATATTCACAGCACTGCTGTTGTGAAAAGCAGAGGTTGGGCCTGTCTTCTAATCTAACTTTTTATCTTTATGTATTCATAACCCTGTGTAAAAAGGGTAGTTAAATAAACATGAGGTGGATGAAAAGAAGGCAGCATGAAAATAACTAAGCACTGTGTTTCCCTCTTTCTGCAGCCCTATGATGTAAATTTACAAGTTACTTCAGTGTTGTCCAAACTGTCCCTGTTTCCCCATCCTCACATACACGAATACCTTTTGGATCCTTACGTCAACCTCGCCTCTGGCTGCAAGTCTCTCTTCTCTGTGATTGTCAGGGTGAGTAAACACAGCAATAATTACACAATTACACAGCAATAAGTACAGCAGTAATATATTTTAATAACTTTGTCATTCGTGGTAGTAATTGCTGGGTATTTTAAGTTGGTAAATGTTTGTCATTGAAAGCTGATTTCAAATCAAGATTGGGCCTACATGGGTATCTCTGCTCATGCTCTTTTTTTTCTGATGAAGGGTATTCTTGACAGTTAAGTCGTGGATTTATCAAAAGTCCCTTTCTTCTCCTCCAGTTCCATCTCTTCCTGCCAGACTTGCATCCTAGAAGTGCTGGCTGGGTGCCTGTCACACTGCAGTGTCCTCAGTCAGAGTCCCTCGCTTACCCCACGCACCAGCTGTTATTAAGCTGGTCAGAAGCCTGTTAATGATGCTGCCAGTATAACAGAGGGCTTGGCTCCCTCTCTCCCAGCAGCCCTCCCTGTTCCAAAATACATCCTTCACTCTCCTCTTGCGCCTTCCCTAAGCCCAGGAATTCACTGGTTGATTGTCTATGTCAACATTTAAAAAGACAAATTAATCATTGATGTAATTAAAGCAAATAATGCTATTTGTGACAAGTGCAAGTAAGGCTTTTATATTTCTTTACTTTCTGCACTCACTCACCCTCTTTTTGGGCAGAGCAGCCTCTCTGCAGGTTGTTCTGTGAGGATGCTGAAGTGGGCACTGAGGCTGCCATCGGTGTTAACTTTGTGTGTTGATGGCCTGTGCTTTACAGGTCGTCGGGGACCTCATGGTTAGAATCCAGCGCATCCCAGATTTCACTCCCAAACTTCTGCTGGTCAGAAAACGCCTGCTGGGCTTGGAGCCAGAAGGGCCCATGTGAGTAAACACATTACACGTTCTCCGGGACGCGTGGCTGGGTTTGTGCGTGTGCCAATCCTGATTCCTGCAATTCTCTTCCCGTCCAGCATTGACCACATGACGTTACTAGAGGGCGTGATTGTGCTGGAGGAGTTCTGCAAGGAGCTGGCCGCGATCGCCTTTGTCAAGTACCACACCTCAGCCACGCCCTGAGCAGCCCGGGCCAGCCCCCCCGGGGCCACCGACGGCGCCCAGAGACAAGGGGGTGCCTCCGGCAAAGTGGCACAAAAGGGGATGTTGGCAAGACAAGCTGCTTTCACCAGATGTTGAGATTGCAAATGGACTTGGAGTATGAGCATTTGGGGAGAAACCAACAGGCAGCATTTCTGTGTGAAGAGCTGCAAAAGTTGCATGAAGAACCACAGCCATCAGACCTTGGTCATTCTGATGACAGTGTTTAGAGAGTTTGGGCTCTTGTATGTCCTGTGCACCAATTTGCTCTTTGTGACCATATTACTTTTAAAAAAGCAAATTAATTTTATAACATTTTTATGTGTTAATTCTTCTTCTTTTCAGTTGGATGTATGAAAGGAAAACACACCTATAGTAGCAACGTATGTTATTAAAAATGAAGAAGTTGAAAAAAATCCACCAATCCATATACAATAGGAGATGTTAATGAGGGATCATTTTGCTCTTGGTAGTTCTTAAGTACAACTCTGAGCTTGATTCCTCATTGGTTTACTCCAAGAAATCTATCAGTCTAAGATCAATACTAAAGAAATTAATCCTGATTTGGCATCACATCCATAACAAATATATCTGAAGTGTACATGTTTGTAGCATGCTTGTCTCTGTCATTCCAAGTGATTGGTCTCCAGGTCATCCATGTAACTAGATTTGCTTTAGCTTTTTACATAGGAACTCTAGTTGTTTGCCTCATGTCACCTTTACATTATAGGTTAATTATAGGTCATAAGTAGTTGTTGCTGAAACAGTATTTTTAATTTCTTTTAAATTGATATTAGTCTGAATTGGTTTAAGAATCTTTTGTGCCTTGAAAATCGGCAGCATAAGCATTCTGTTCTTTAGAGAGACATTTTTATTGCTTATCTAACCATCACAGTGATGCCAACTCACTTAAAGCATTGATAACTTACTTAGGACCAAAATTTGCACCTGCTTTTCACAGTGCTGGGATGCAGGAATGCCTCTCAGTGACCCCTTTTCCCTGAGAATGCCATCAGGCAGGGCAGGCACTGGCATTGCAAGCAGAGGCCACTTCAGGGAGCTTTGCTCAGAGGGTCCTCACTGCAGTCACTCCTAGTGACCTGTCCTGCTCCCCACACTCGTGGGTAGAACCCCTTTCCCCTCCTTTGAGCAAGGCCAGGTAGAGCTCAGCTCCTTCTGTTTACATTGTCTTTCCTCCTTTCCTGCCCCCTGTTTGCACATCTAATGCCCATTTCAGATGTCATTGCTCATATGCAAACATGGTCTAATTTATTCAGTCACTACAACTCCTCTGGATTTACATGACTGTACCTAGAATCAGATTCTGCTCTTTATCTATGCCTTTGAGGTCTTGTTTTTTAATATTTATGGAAGCTGGATGTTAAGAGACCTTCTAAGTTAGCAGGTTAATTAGAGCAGTGTCACAGTTAATGGGCTAAATTTATTCTTGTCACCAGTGAAGAGCATCCTGCTGTAAAAGCTTCCAGTACAGGTTCAGCTGGAGAAAGCAGTTCTAGAACTAGGGAAACATTTTTGTAGGTAAAATCTGTATTCAGTGGCTCCCTGTACTGGGACACTTTTGCAAACACTGTTGCATTTCTCTGGTAAACAAAAGCAAGTTTTACTTCTTCACCTACTGGGTTTTTCCTGCATTTACCTCCAAGTGTTTTCAGGTCCAAGTAGCATAGTAGGACAAAATTTGAAAAAATTACACTTCATTTTTCTTCTTGAGAAACATACCTTGAATATAGCAAATAATTTCTAGTGATCTGCATTGCAGACAGTCCACATTAGGAGTTTACTTAATACCTGACACATAGTTTAGAACATGTTGATGTCTATGCAGAGTGATGTTTAATGCATACATTTGTTATTTATAAGGTCCCAATTCAGCCAAACAGTTAAATATAAGCTTAATTTCAAGTATTTTTTCCTTAAATCACAATCTTTGTACATGTACCAAGTTAAGCAGTTGAGCAGAAATGCTGATGCTGTACTGAATTTGGGTCTTTGTTGGTTTTGTTTGAGCTTAATTACTTTTTCCTCAAATCATCTATTTTTTTTTTAAGCATATGATCCAGAATACTTCTAATGTCCCAATTTCAGTGGAAACTGGAAGTGATAATACTGCTATAAATGAAAGTGAGTGAAATGTTAAACAAAACTTGAACGAGCATTCCGAGTAATATAAGAATTGATAAAGCCATTCAAGAGTTGCCTGATCTCAAATGAAAGCATTAACATCATTTCCTTTGTTTGGCTCTTTTCAGTGGTAGCTGAACTCACCACCCTGAAAGGCTGCAGCCTCTGTGGTGTTCTAATGCACAGCACTGCAGAGCTGCAAACACAGCTCCTTAAGCTTGTCCATGAGAAAAATAAGTAGATTGAACTATGAGCACCGTTAAATTCAGGCTATGGATCCATCCTCACACAACTGAAGCAATCCTTAAAGTTGCTGTAACCTAAACTGCTTTTGTGAGTGCTGCCTGCAAACCCTTATTACCATACCTGATGACAATGACCTTTACTTTTGTAAAAGTGCTTTAATCTTTCTTAAGAGATGGAACTCATTTAATTATTTTTGTGGAGATATTTTTCATGCACTTTTTTTTTTTAATGATTAGAAGTTAGTTCAGGTCCATGTTTTCACCTTTTTGATCTATGCATATCATTGAGGAGCCCATTTTGTTTCTGTGTGCATGTGTTTGTATGTGGTTATTTATTACCCAGAGAGGGCCACCAGAGAAAGTACTTGGCCTGAAGAGTTCATGGCTTGTGCAGATCCTCCAGATGTCAGTGGGAAAGAAAAGTGCTCATCACCTTAGAGAATGGGGCCACTGGTATTAGATAGAAATACTTGAGATGGGATAGAATAATTTTTTATTTCAAAAAGCAGATCCAAACCACATTCTAATCTTTGATGCACACGTGTGTAAATAGAAGCATTGTTTTTTTTTTTTTTTCATTTATAGTATGTATTTGATTTAGACTGATTTAGAAATTTTTGTAATAAGCCATGTGCTAGCTCTGGTAGAACAAGTTTGTCCTTAGGTTCTCCTCTGACTGTAATATTCCTGGTATTCAGATTCTGTCTGTGTAATGTTCTTACTCTATATTTGTCTGTGCAATATAAAAGCTGTGACTTGATGCACAGCTTGAGTCTGGTTGTACATCACCTATGTATATATATATATACATATATATATAAAAGGACCAGAATCCCAAGCTTGCTTACACTATGATTAGTGTAAAGATTGCCACACTTCATTTTACAGGGCACAAGTAATCATGGAATGGCTTTGTAAGTGCATGGTAATTTCTACCATAACCTGCTGTGCAATCTCACAGGTGACATTTTATTAGTGCTCTTTTGTCTTGCTAGAAGAAATACTAACCTGAAGGACTTGGTGAGATTAAAGGGTCCTGGACTAGACCTGGGGCTACATGGAAAATCCATATCTGATATTGCATATCATACAGGGTTTTCAAACCATGTCCTCAATGCTTTCTGTGCCCTGTAAAATAGTGTAATTATATAAAATATATACTCCTTGTTTTGCCTCCTGCCTTGTTTACATTAAACAGAGGATATTCAGTAAAAATTTTCTAATAAACTTTGTGTAGGTCACTTACTAACAGTGTTGCCAAGGTTTCACAGATGTGGGAATTTCCAATGAGGAATTGTTGAAACAGCCACATTACCAGACATACAATATTAAGTTTTATGAAGGAGGTTGTGATAAAACTCAACTTTTTGTGCTAAAAAATGCATGGAGGATTAAAAGGGATATTCTCAAAATAAATTAATTTCAGTGAAGCAACTGCTTCTATTATTACAGAATCCGTAATAATTTTTGTATGGGTGACCTTGAGACAGAATATGTTTTAACATTTTACATCTTGCCTTTGATCCTGAAGTTCTCATTTATTTTGAGTCTGTCACTTCAGCATCTTCTGGGATAAACTTGTTTCCTGTGCTGTGCAGGGCTTGGACTGAATCAGCATGCTCTTGCCCAGGAGAATGGGAAACCCGGGGAAATGGGCAGCCTGGAGCCATCCTGGGCACAGATAAACATCAGCTCTTTCCTGGGAGCCCTGATATCCCTCCAGGAAGGCTGCAGCTGGTCAAGGCCTTGGTTTTCCATTGCATTTGAGTGCAGAGTGTGTCAGTCACAGCACTGGTTTGTTGGAGACAAATGTCATGGGGGTGAGCGAGCATCGTTTCTTCCTGCAGGGCCTTCCAGGAAGGCTTTTATACACAGAGTTTATATGTGTTTTTAAATACTTTTAAATTGTGTTTGTTGTGTGTTTTTTCTAATTTGGGTTTCCTTCTAGTTTTCATCAGTCTTTAAAAATCTTGCTGCTCTGTAGGATCCCCTCTGAGGGCTGCACTTGGATTTTAAGCTGTTCCTTCTCGGTATTTAACAGCTGCAAGTGCTCTTACATCTTTAATGAGACAGTGCTACAGCAAGATGATGCACTTGACAGATTTCAGTTTAGCTCTCTGCAGCTTTCTCCCATCCTCCTGGTCTCAGAGATTGTCATCTCCCACCCCAGATCATTTATCTGCTGTGCCTGCTTGAGGCATTCAGAGATTTAGGGAGACTTTGCTTTCTCAAGCAGTGAGGAGGTGGTCTCAAAATGGAATGCTTTGCATCTTATATTTTTTCCTTACTTTGATATTCTTGAAATGACAGAGTTATTGAAGCATGGTTATCTTATGGCACTTGCATTCTGATACAAGATTTTGTGGCTCTACATCCTATTGGGGGGGGAAAAAAAGAGTGCTGTCAGTGTGTGGCCTCTACTTCATATTCATTAACTCATTGTACAGATTATCAGCCAGAGTTCTCAGTGTAGATACAAGAAGCACAGGATCTACTGATTTTGTTAACCTTTAAATATCAGCAGAACTGGTGCTGTCAAAGCCTCAAGGATTTTGCTGGTTTGGTATGTGATCCAATTGGATTAAAGTGGATTAATGCTCAGTGAAGTGAATCTGTCCCAGGTTGTAAGAGCCCTTTCAGCCTGAACCGTGGGTTCCTGGTGCATCTTTTATCAGCTGAGGCTCCCTTTGAATGCTGAAAGAACTGAAGAGCAGTTCAGGAATCAAGTGAAGCATATGGTGGATTAAAATTTTCAGGTGTCATAAGCTTCTTGGAAATGCCAAAAAGGGAGTGTGAAATTTTAAATTTTACATGTTTTGACTGGTTGCCTTTGGAGTTAGATATGGGCCTTTGGAGTCAGGTCTGTGAGGATAAAATCTTGGAACATGGTGTCTCACTGGGCTGTTAGATTCCCCTTGCTAGGCTGGCACACACATTCTCAACCATGCTTCTTTGAATTCCTGCTGATTATTACAATTAGTGCTGCTGCTGGTATAAAATCTGCCACAACAGTGCTGTGGAACTCACGACTTTGCCAGTGACAAAAAAAAGTAGGTACATCTTGCTAGCTTTGCCTTTCTGCTCCACGGCATCATAACTCAATAGGGGTTTGTATGGTGTCCCCTTCCTCTGGTGAAACATTTTACAGGCTGGAAAAACGAGGAAACACATGAAAGAGAGAAGCCTGTTTTGTGCTAGGCTGGAGGAACATATTCTCTTAAACATATTCTCTAAATTTTCAAAAAGTTGGAACTCATTTTCTAAAGTGAATGGTTCTTTTCTGAAAAGAGGGAGGGTATCCTCCGCAGGGAGCCCTTGACAGTGAAGATAACCTGCTTCAGTAGTTTGCCCTGAGCATGGCAGAAATGTGGTATTTGTTTTATATATTTCAAGATGTGTAGTATCTCAATTCCAGTTTGGAGAGATGAAGCAGGTTAAAATTTTAAGTCTTTGTGCTGTCTAATACATATAACAAGAGACAGGATACAGGAATTTCTGCAGAAAATAGCAAAAGATCTTATTTTGGAGAGGAGAGCAGCAGAGATAATTAAGTTTAGCGTAGTTAAATTATAGTCTTAGGGTTAGAGGAATATTAGTTTCCAATAAAAAGGTTTGGAAGACTTAAGCAGCAAGACTGAAATAATTATGAAACCTTAATTTATGAAAATGCAATTAAGAATGAAGTAACATTGTTGAGGCAAACTGAAACTCCTTGTCAGTGAAAACTTCCTGACCTTGAATGTCACTAGATCAGAAGTGGAAGGAGCCTGTAACCTCACAGTTTTAAAGCCAGACTGGATAAAATCCATGGAATGTTTCACCAGGGAATCAGCCTGTCAGTGAAGTGAGGCAAACACACAGTTACATCCTCAGACTCCCAGCTGATGAACGATTCCAGCATGGCTTGGGTTTGTTCTGCTGGAAAGCCGGGAGATGGACTGATCCCTTGAGCATCTCCTGTAAATGAGGGAAGTTGCTGCAGCCTGAGGAAAGCAATTTTCAGCTTTCCACTCAGTGCCACGAGAGCCCCTGCACAGATGCAGCACCCATGCACGCAGCGGGGCACGGCTTGATTAGCAGGGCAGGATCCCCCCATGCTGAGCTGCCTTGGAGAGCAGAAACAAATTACCTGATCTCTGCATCGTCATTATCCTTTACTTGAGAAACCCTCTTCTACTTCCCTCATCTCCACATCCACAGGAAGCACCTGTCAAGTTCACATTTCTTAATTTGGGTCATGAATTTTTATTTCCTAGCATTTCAGAGACTCCTGTTTTTACTGTTAGCAGGCTGTCCATCAACTGCACATTTCCAGACAATTTTCCTTTCAGCTTCCTGAAAGGAAAAAAATCTTTGTATTGTTTATCCTGGCTTTTAAACTTACATTCTCCTGCCTTGTTAATTCCATCCTTTCAAATCCCTGAAAATGTTTTTCGTCTTGTCCTTCACCTTGAGGATTCAGTAGTCAGCAGTTTGTGCAGCTGAGCAGGCAGGGAGGGTTATGGACAGCATGGATGAAATCAGAGCTGCTTCTGCCCACCCAGGTCCAGCTGCAGGATCTGTACAGGATCTGTACAGGAGGAAATCCCATCTGCATAGCAAACGTGGTGGAGTGCTCAGAGGGAAAACCTGGACACACTAAAATCTATTGAAATTTTGCCGTTAATAGGAATGCACACAGTCTTCACTCAGCTTTGCAAACTCATCATGGCATTTCTGATAATGTTTTTTTAGAAGGAAAAACAAGGAATGAAAATTGAGAAAAAAGTGGTTACTGATGAAAACCAGATAGCCTGGACATGTTTAAAAGATAGACACTTAAACCAATATCTTCTACTGACCTGGCAGCAGCTCTGAGCTTCCCAACAGCTGTGTTTGGTGCCAGCTCGGCACAGAGACAGGACCTGGATCAGCTCTGGCATGTGTGGGACAACTTGTCTGGGACCAAGGGAAATACAACAGTTTGTAACTCTCAGAGGGTATTTTAAAGAGTTATCACTGAAGTAAAGATAAACCAATGAGAGGAGAAACATATTTCATATCCAGTTATATAATATATACAGTAGATGTGAAACATGTGTCATATCTATAATATTTCCAGTTGCATAAACTTTATTATTTTATGCTATTTCTTTGTTCAAACAACCAAATACAAATTACTAAGGAATGCAGTCATCCCTTGCTTACACTGGCAAAAACTTAGCAGGATCATATAAGATACATATTTAAGCCAGTAATAACTGAAGTATTACCCTCTCAGAGACATCCAGCAGAAGGCAGCTTTGCTGTTGGTAAATAAGACCTTCCATTAACACTTAGAACTCTGCTGTTCCCTGACTTTTTGCCAAAATTTAGTAGTAGTAATACTGGCTAAATAATGCATCAAAACTGTGTGAGAAGTTTCTTTATGTATTTATATATATATAATGTCTGCTTCTCTGGAGCCATGATCTCAGCTTAGATCATTAAATAAGGAGTTGGTTTAATATCAGCCAATAAATCACAATAAGCCTTGATGTTTCCAAGATGGCAAATATGCTTATCAGACCATATTTTTACATTCTAAAAGATCAAGAGTGAGCACAAACCCTTTTTCCCCCTTTTATAATTAATTCCAAATGTCAATTTGATCTACTAATATAATTCTAATTGCCAAATTCCTAAAATAAGGTTGCCTTTTTGTTTCTAAATATCAACCAAACAGAATAATGAAAAAATAGATGCCTTGATATGATTAAATGTGATTTGATCAACCTGTGGGACAGGCCCATGGCTTCCTCTCTTCAATTTATGTCTGGCAAGTGAGATGCTGGCAAGGACTGTTCTGGCTGGCCTTGGCTAAGAGGGGAAAGCTGCAACATGAAAAGTTTCTACCTTTTACTTATGGGGTAGAAAATGGAAGTACATTATGATAGGTACTTTGAATTATGACATATATACTTATCTTGGAAACCATTATTTTTATATTTCATTTTATTCTAGGAGGAAGCAAAGGTGTGGGAACTGTAATTAATGCCATGCTAATAATCCCAGCCAGCCTCTGCAGCAGTTGATGCCATTTCAAGGCACATTTTACTCTGTAGCCCTGATCACTGTCTTGTGCTGCCAATGTCGTTATTTTTAAGCAGTTTGCTTACCAACCACGCACTGAGGTGATGCTGAGTATTCTGAGCAATTTTGTTGAGTTTGTGGTTTTGAGTGGCAAATAGGTTTTTCTCTCCCTGTGACAGATGGATGACTTAGTCTGTTAATAGAGGAAGCTGTCACAGAGGAATTCCATGTATAGACTTCATTTACATTTTTAAAGTGCAAGCTATATAGGTGAAATTCATCTTTTCAGCTCTTCAGATATTAAACTGTTTGGTGGAAGGGGCTTGACTTCTCAGTCCTGACTCAGTTTTCCACAGAAACTTTCTGTGCCCAGCAGCTTATGAACAATTACCAGAAGCTCCCAAGAAATTGCTTCAACATTGGCTCACTGTTTATTACTTCAGTGGAAAAGTGTGGACTGCAAGCATGAGCTGACCCAAATGCCAGATAGAGAAGTTCTCCAGGTTGGAACTGAAATTTGATAATGAAAACTTGCACCATAATGAGCCAAGGTCAGTATAATTGTGTGACTCTACTATTTCAGCAGCTGAAGATTCCACCTGATTAACCTATTTATAGCATTGTATTAATTCAGTGCCATTTATTCCAGATGCTCCATGGAATTTTATAAACAGCCAAGGAGACACCAACCCTGAGTGCAGTATGGAATGAGCTGGCTTTCATTAAGTTAACTCCTGATATTCTGCTGATCCCTTACCTTCCGAAATGTATTAGCAGGGTCTGAATTGGACAACAAACAAATGAGAAACTTAAAAATAGCATATTAATGCAGCTGTGAATCCATGTTGTATTGTATTGCTATCACTGTTAACAGGCCACAGGTTTAGTGCTGAGTTTGCAAGGTATAAAATGGGTTAGCAAATGTATAAATGAACCCAAACAGGTCTTAGACTGAGACAAAAGCATCACAATGAACATCACAGTCCTCCTGGGGAAAGGCTTCAGACACCAGGGACCTTCAGCACCAGCACCAGCATGACCACTGAGCCCAGGGAAAGGGACCACAACATCAGAAAATGGGGTAAAACACAGGAAGGGCACTTTTCACTGTTTTATTATTGGCACTGGAATTTTCTGTGCCTAGAAAAAGCTGCTTCTTTCTGTGATAATTACATCTGGGCTGATGTGGTTCTTGGAACAGGCTGCAAGCATAGGAGGTAAGAGGATCAAACACAGCAGGAAAAGTTTAGTTTCCTGCTGCCAGGGAGAAGACTGACAAAGCAGGGACAGATACTTCTGATGAAAAATGTCATTTGTTTTGTTGTTGGTTTTGATCCTGATACTCTCCATGCTGTGGAAAAGCTGCTTGAGGGCTTTTCCTGCCTGAGATCAGTGACATTTGATCTGAAATCTGTCTGGAGCCCTGACTGAGGATATGCATGAGGCTGTTGGTAAATACCATTCTTCAACATTTAAATGGTGCTATAGCTCCAACTGGGAGACTTTAGCTGAGTGCAGCCACACCATCCCTATTAAAGAAACAAGAGAACACCCAAGTCCTGTCTCCAACCATGCATTTTATAAGAAAAGCTCATTTTCTTTGGTTTGAATATAAACATATCTACTCAAGTCATATTCTACTCCACTGCTGCCTCCAGGTTTATCCAGAATAAAAAATTGTTACTGTGACAGTCAGTATGACCAGACTGCTAAAATAGAAACATGGAATATCATTCAGATGATCATCATTATTTAATCCAGCAAATACTAAAATTTCATTTAAGCAGAACATATTTTTCTTTGGATTGGGTCCCAAATAATTTCATTCCCTGGTTTTTGCATTGTTTCAGTGGCAACCTACTCACACCACAATTATTCTTAAGGGGGTCAGTGTGCATGTGGGGAACAAAGATCTCTCTCATCAGTGGGTACCATTCTTAGTGTTCATTTGTCTCTTGGCTCCCTGAATGTTGTGAAGCATTTCCAGGGAGCTGGAAATTTGAAATCACGATTTGAACCATTATGTTCTCCACCATTTATAAGCATGTCTGAGCCAGAAACCATTCTGTGGCTGTTGCTGCTGCATCCTTCAGGGACAAAATGTTCTAAAGAGCTAATGTTGCTCTTTCATTAAGAAACCTATTCAGAACCACAGAGAGTGATTTTGACAGTGCAATTGGTAGTTGCTCTAGGGCAGGAGCTTGACAGGACTCCTATTTTAAGCTAAATGAATGTATTCTGTTTATTTAAAGAAGCAGAGTCAGTTCTAGATTTTGGTATGCATGCACAAGTATACACCTGTGCATCTTGTGCACTCTGCCTCTCCAGATTGCACAAAACAATGCTGCTTTGATCCATTAAAAATGTCTGCTGCTGGGGAGCCCTGGCATGAAGACTAGGGGGAAAAAAAAGGCAAAAGAAAAAATAAACAAAAGGAAAAAGGGAAAAGAGAAAGGGAAAAAGAAAAAAAAACTGAGATTCCTACAAACCCAAGATCAGTCATTTAACCATATCTCATGTTTCTGTAGCATGAACACATTTTGCTTTTTTATTCAAAATAATAGAATAGTTTTGGTTGCAGAGGACCTCTTTACATAAAGATCATGAAGATCTTTAAGATCATCAAGTCCAGCCATTAACCCAGCACTAGTGGTGTCAAGGCCAACACTAAGCCATATCCCCCAGACATCTACACATCTTTAAATCCACCATCCAGGGGATGGTGATTCCAGCAGTTCCCTGGGCAGCCTGATCAATGCCTCACCAGCCTTTCAGTGAAGAATTTTTTTCTAATATCTTATCTAAACCTCCCCTGATGCAATTTGAGTCCATTTCCTGCTGTCACCTAGGAAAAAAGACCAACCCCCCCTCATGTTTTATTGGGTTTAGGTGTGGGTGGAGAGAGAAAGGCATTAAGTGAATCAGGGAAATTGAGGTGAAGGTCACTGAGATTCAAAGTGACAGCAGAGATTAAGTCCTTGCAAAGATGAACAAGGGTGTAGATTCACATCATGGTTTTCTGGTGGCAAAGCTGGTTTTGGAAAGTTCATATCCTTAGCTGCTGGGCATTGTGTTACATAAACAACATTACATTGGTCATTGCACCACAGCCCAGAAAGTTCAGCCAGCACAGGCAAAAGTTGTAAACTGCTGCAGAGGTGGAAATGAGAGCCAAGGTGGGAATGGGCAGCACATTTCCAGTTGTCTCCATGGGCAGAACTGGAAAGAGCAGCGATCTGAGAAGGAAGATGTTTATGGGGCTGAGCCATGGTCTGGGGAGCTGGAAGAAGCTGGTTTCTGTTCCTGACCCTGCTGCATGACCCATCACCTCTGTTAGCACAGCATGAGAGAACTGTCACTGACAGTATTTCTTCAGAAGGGGTAGTTATGTCTCATTAATGCAAGGGTAATGGAAGATGGTGTAAGAACACAGCATTGTAATCAATCCCTCTCATCTTTATGAGTGTCACTGCTCAGGTAATCACAGACTTTCAGAATTAGATCTCCTGGTAGTGCTACCTAACACATGCTTGTGCCTTAGCAAAATGTTCTTTGTGAGGACTTTGGAGATCAAAGAAGTCTGGGCTTGATTGGAAACCAATTATCTACTGCTGTGTGGACCTTTGAAAACTAACAGGATTTTTATTTCCTTTGCACTTTGATTCCCAAAATGAGTAATATAAAGATAAGGAATATGAGAACAAAAGAGTAGAAGTACCAAGCGGAGGGGAAAGGGAAAGAAGAATGTGCCTATGGGTTAGTTGGATAGATTAAAAGCTAAAAATTTAAAAATCAGGTTTCTGGATCAGGAAATCCCAGCAAGCTACAGGCATAAGCAATATATCTCCCAGCTCAGCATTTCTGTAAGTCAGAAAAACACCCAAACAGGGCTCCAGTATGGATTACCCATGGATGTCCATGGGAAGAATATTTTTTTGCTCCACATGCAAAGGGAATTACAGTATCACTTGTGCAGCTGATGCTACTCAAAGTGCCATTTCTTTGCTGTACCTTTAATCTTATTGCTTAAATTCTTTAGCATTTCTCCTACTCTTTTCCTTGTTTGGCTTCATATTCCAGGAAGATCCCAAAGCCTACAAGCGTGCTTTGCAGCTCCAGCTCTGTTGTCATTTCTGTGCTGTCTGCAGCAGTGGGCCAAGGAAAGCAGGTGCAGATCCATCCCCTCCTGCAGCATTTCACCCACTTCCATGGCCCCTTTAATTTTCGTTTCACTGTCTGGGGTCAGTCCTTGTACAGGAACAATTAACACTGAGCCTCTGAAATCTGATAGGGATTTAAAGCAATGGGTGAGTGGTTGCCACCTGGTGAGAGGAGGAGGAAGGAGGGGGAGGATGAATGAGCCGCCCTTTCCTTTCTCATCCGGCACACATTAGCGGATCAATGACTGAAATGGATGAGGGTGCTGCTGGAGTGTCGGCACTGCAATGATGTAGCTGCTATTAATGGCTAGAGCTCCAGCCCGGAAATTATAGATGAAGAAATGGAAAAAAAAAAAAAATTTCTGTGGGCTCTGAATTGGTGATTTGAGGATTGTAATTTAGTGCTCGCTTTCATATTTCATAAAAGGGCTACTGTGCACATTTTCAGAAGTTCGCCTGTTAGTTAAGGAAGGAATAAAGTCAATAAACTGTACTTGATCTCAATTCTCCTTCCACTCTCCATCTAAGATACGACACACAATCAGCAATGGTGGCTTTCCTTTAAATCAAGGTTCATGCTTTTCAGCAGATCTGTTTGCAGTGGGGAAAGGTACCATCAGCTCTGGCTGTCTGGATTTAGAGCAAACATACAAAATATTTTAGTTTATATAGCCTGTGAACTCAGCATATTTCAAGGTCAAATTCCTATTTCACTAAAATCGCTGGGAAACACATGGTTATCTTCAGGCAGCCTGGATCTAGACACAGTAAAGAAAAAAACAACCTCAAACTGATCAAAGCAACCCCAAAATCCCACAGCAAAAGCACCTTGTCTTGCAAAAGTGTTGAAAA
Source organism: Zonotrichia albicollis (assembly GCF_047830755.1). Classification (NCBI taxonomy): domain Eukaryota; kingdom Metazoa; phylum Chordata; class Aves; order Passeriformes; family Passerellidae; genus Zonotrichia; species Zonotrichia albicollis. Next base: position 43,031,607 of record NC_133825.1, read on the forward strand.
GGACAAATCTGCTATTCTCAGCTAAATGTGTGACCCGGGGGAGGCTGTACCCTTCCACCAGCAGCCTGACCAATACCAGAATTCAACAGGGGTTTATCCATATTGACTTTCTTAGGGCTTCCCTTCTCCTGCAGCAGTCAGACAGGTCACGGAGGGGAGCACGGAGGGAGGGAGCTCAGCTCCCTCCTCACTGACAGTGATGCAAAGCAACACCCTCTGCTTCTGAGACGCTAAAAAGTGAATATATCAAACCCTGCAAGAAAGATGTCTATGGAGCAGTGTTCCCACTCTCATCTTTCAGGTTAACCTACTTTCTGCCTCCTGCTCTGAGGCTTTTCCCTCCTCCCTGCTGCGGGTGGCTGCTGTGGCTGCTGCTGGGGCTGCAGCTGCCCTTTCTGCGAGCGGCCAAGGGGAAGGCATCCAGCATGGACTGGCTGGAACAACAATAGCTGGTCCTGAAAAGCAGCTCCTACCTAAATCCGCAGCAGTCATGCCTGCCGAGATGAGGGAATTCTGCCCTTCACATGATTGCGCCACACTGCTGGGTGTGCAATCCCCACTCCCAGCCTTTCCTGCCTGGCAATTAATTCCCCACAGCTCTCTTGGTGAAAGCTTCAGTGTGTGCCAGAAAGGTTTTTCTCTAATTTCAGTCTCCTAACTTTTTTTCTGTGCTCCCTAAATAGCAAAGACTGTCTGATGAGGCAGCCCGCGGTGAGCAAGGAGAGGAGGCACTGTGGTAAACAACGACGGGTGATCGGGCATAAATATTTCAGAAAAATGTGCCAGCATAAAAGGCTTGGCTGCAGCTATTCCTCCTCAGGGGTCAGGTTGCAAAAGCCTCTTCCTCACTCCCGCAGCATCTGCCTCCCTGGCTCTGAGGCATGGACACATCCAAGCGCCCAATAAATCCCAGCGATGGCCAAAGCAGGGGAGCGAGTATTTACTTTGCGCTCGTAAAACAGGGCTTGTAATTCTGCCTTGTCGCTGGCTAATTAAAGCTCGCACGGCCAGTCCATCATCAGTGGGCGCTGCCAGCCCCGTTCGGTGCCGCTCCGTGCGCTCAAGCCAGCCCGAGGAGCCCCGGGTGTTCCCGGGAATTGCGGCGGCTCCTGCTCCACCAGCCGTGGGTAATCGGCGATGGGCACATCGGCAGCCTGGCCCTTTCCTAACAGGCTGGTTCACGGGAAACGCTTCACTGCAGCTGGTATTTATCTCAAAATGCGCGTTATGGAGGAAAAATCTGTAACACCCTGCCTTAAGGACCCAAAGCACAGATTCAGCGTTCCCTGGGGCTGAGCTGCGCTGCTCAGAGGCTGCGCTGTCCCCGCAGCCCCCAGGGATCTGTCCCCAGAGCAGGGCTGGCAGGACGGGATGATGCCAGGCCAGCTGCAGCCCCGACACATGTGGTTCATCCTGCAGAACCGAGCTCAGCCATGGATGCTGCAGGACAGACAGACGGGCTGTCAGCTCTCTGAGAAGGTGGGAACGTCTTTGCTCTGCTGAACTCTAATGGGAGCTGCACTCTGAGTCTATTAAGCAGCCTCTTAGTGCAAAATATCATGTTTGTAAAGTCTCGGGTTGCTATTGATAATTGCTGTCCCGAGATGTGCAGGATGTCTCTGCTTCCGCCCGCACAACTGAAGAACAAGTCTGGACTTGTTGCTTTTCACTCTTGAGGTTGTTTATTAATTCTTATCTATAAAATTTTCTTTCTGCCCAGCCGAGGTTTGCTCAGCCAGGCAGCCAAAGGCACTCTGAGCACCCTCGAGGTGGTGTTGTCCTTTTATACTGCAAACTACGTATAACATATTTACACTTAATTCCCAATACCCATCACCTGTGTTGGACAGTGAGCTTCTACTCTAAACCAATCCCAAAGTGCCAACATCCCTGCAGAAAATGGAGAAGAAGAAGAAGAAGAAGAAGGAAAAGAAGAAGAAGGAGAAGAAGAAGAAGAAGAAGAAGAAGAAGAAGAAGAAGAAGAAGAAGAAGAAGAAGAAGAAGAAGAAGAAGAAAGGCTAGACACGCCCAGATTCCTCCATCTTGTCCCCGTAACCCCCATACCAAAAATCTTAAAATCTACATTTTCACCCTGTGATGATTTTATTATTATGCTATTCAAACCTGTGTGACTTTCATGTCCTCATACAAAGTTGGCAACTTGCTCCATGGGTCATAATCAAATCCCCAGGTGTTCTGGGCTGTGTGCCAGGGTCTCTGAGCCTCCCAGGGGGGTCCTTGGCAACTCTGGACACCCGGAGGGATGCACTGAGCTCCGACAGTAAAGACTGATAAAGAACTCGGGAAATTGCTAAAGGCTGTGGGTTGTCACCCTGAAAGTCACATCAGACCCAAATATTGTGTGCACAGAAGCATCTTTAAACCACTCAAGCTGTGTGGATCAGGGCAGATGCCAGCTTGGGAATTCTCTGTGGCTGGATTCAAGCAGTGGAGTCAAGGGTTCACGTGGTGGGACAGCCCTGTGAATAAGCAGGTTTTTCATGGTCCAACTCAAATTCATCTAACATTTATGTTTTCTAAATGTGGAGCAATCAGGATGCCTGGAGAAGAAGAAGTGGAGCAAAATCTGGATTTCTGGGTTCATCTTGTGGGTTCCTCTTGTGCCCTTCAGAGCTCAGACAGCCCCGGTGACTCTCAGCCCTGCAGCCACAAGGCAAAAATCCTCACTGTGCTCCTGGAGGGAAAAATGCTGCCAGAGCCCTGAGGTGCAGAGACTTTGCTCATGGAGAATGGGACATCTGAGAAAATCTGGTTTCTGCTTATTGATAATTTTTCCTGTGGTTCTGATTACAGAGAATGATATTGATAAACAGAATATTAGAAAGTCAATTAAACATTGCAAAAAAAAAAAAAAAAGACACCTATTCTAAAAATATTTCCTTATTTCTATTTTTTCTTTCTGTCTCTGTAAACTCACCTGACTATATTTTCCTTAAGATATATAATAAATATAATTTTAAACTCTTTTGTGAGAGATAATTACTTTCTGTATTTGACTTATTTTGAGAAAATACAGCCAGAATGTGGATTTTCCTAGTTGGGCCCACTGCTTGGAGATAAATTATTCATCTTTCTTTTAACATGTAATCTATTAATTTTTAATTAATAGTATAGACAAGACTGGACAATTATTGTTCCTTCTTTTGGCCTTTTCCACTTAGCAGAGAAGTTGGAAAAATAAAGCTTATCATATTCAAAATTATTCAACAAAATGTTATTTCTGACTTTTGAGAGTGTAACTCTCAAGACTGGTTTCATTTCACATAGAAAATAAAAGTAAATCTAATATGTGTTATATGAAACTGCAAGGGGAAAAGCACAGAACCAACACAATGGTCCCAGCTTCTTGTCCTCTAAAGGTCAGCTGTGAGGATGTGACACAGTGTCAAATTACCAGGGCAAAAGAAGCTGAAATGCTGAACTATGACAATAAAAAAGAAAATGAAGACTTGAACAATTCCAGGTCACTGCATTGTAGTCTTCAGAGCATCCAACTGCTCTGTAAATATTGCTTAATTAAATGTTCTTAGATTGACAGCAATATTTAATTCCAGTGGCATTATAGCAGAATCACTACCTGCAATATTAATTCTAGATTTCACAGCAGAGGCAAACCAGGAGTAGGTCTGAACTTACATTGTGATCAAGAATTTATTGTGCAGGGCCAAAAGCATAAACTCTAAGGACAATATTAATTTATTACAAGGTCATACAGACCTCCACCCTCCTGATTCATGTTCTCTGCTCCTAACTTCACAGAAAACCTGTGTAGAGGTGAACTGCTTCCTCTGAATGTCATGAAGAAGAATGAAGCAAATAAGGTCACCCCTTCAAATTTCAGCTTCCTAGAACTGGTACTACATCAAGCAGATACTGGTCTGGGATGCTGTGAGGAGGAAAGGCATGGAGCAGTGGCTGAATGGGAAATCTGACATGATTACAAAAAATGGACTTATGGTGTGTGTAGAAAATTCAGGTCTGTCAGTCAGACAAAATGTGAGACTCTGCTAAACTAAATGGGCTTGTTTATCACTGTAATTATGTAGCTTTACAATGATAAGGTATTGCATCTACATGTCTTACTCTGTGCCAGGAACTGTTCTGCAGAAACCCAGTAAATTTAATTACAAGAGATAGAAAAAAATTCCTTTATTTCATGATCTATCTACCCCTGTAATGATTACTCTGGGGAGATTCCCACTGAAGCCAAGCAGATGGTTCCTACCTTGTTGTACACCCAGCTTATTTTCTTTTAAGCTATGAAGTGGTTTACAATGCCATTTTTCTCTGGAGCTGTCTTGCATTTGGCAGACCTCTGACTGTGTGTGAATTCTCTTTTATTGTATATGTGGGTAAACAGCTAGTTTTCTTTTTTACCACAGACAGCAAATCCCACTTTGGATTAATGTAAATAAGGACATGAATCAGACAAGTATCTGGTCCAAACATGCTTTCAACAAGACAACTCCCACTGACTTCGTTACAAGGGAGTCAATAATCAGATTTAATGTCACCAAGCCACAAAGGTGCATTTCCACAAACCCCCATACTGAGCTCTGGAACACCTATTTATGGACCAATATTGTGTATTTCTGCCTCTGACTAATCCCTTGCTCCCCTTGTGAACAGATGTGTAAATCTGCAGCAAACTGGAACTGGTTGGAGGAGGGAGCTCCCTGCTTTCCCTGTGCCTGCTGGAAACCAACCCTAGGGGTGACCAGCCTGCTCCTGAGGGCAGGAGGAAATGTGCCTGAGAAACTCTCCAAGGCAGCCTCTGTCCTTGTGTCAGGAGCCAGCTCAAGCCCCACACGCTGTTCAAGGGATTTACCCAGGACAGAGGTGTGGCTGTGCATTGTTCTCAGCACAAAGGCAGATTTCTGCTATTTCTCCTTTCTTCTCATAATTATTCCAGCTAACAGTAGGAATATCATACAGGTTTTGGAAAAGTGATGAACACTGATGATATCTCTCAGGAAACTTTTCTTGAAGTCAAATCTTTGTAAAACTACAACTGCCCAGATTAAAGGCTGAACCTAAATTGGCAGGTGCCTGATTGAGGAATAGTATATACTTTATCTGATTTGAGACTATGTAGCTCCAAGGAGTTCTTTAAAGAGAGATAAATCATTAATCCCCACAATCAGTTCAGAGCAGCCAGAAAAGAAGATAAAGTTCCTGTGTCTTTGTGCCACATACACCCCCAGGCATTTTCTAACAGATTTCTCTGCAGTTTGAATTCAGCCCTCTCCTTCAGAGTCGAGACACACAGGGAAGCCGTGTTTGAAAGAAAAGAAAATAACTGAAAACTCTCAAGAGATATAATTTAAAATGGATGGTGGTGTGATGGGGGAAATTTATTTGCAAGCATTATGTCATATTTTTTCTTAGATATCCATTAAGAGCATACACAATACCCGGATGACTTAACCTGTGACCATTATTTATTGTAACCTATGTTTTCCCCAGAGTGAGTGCCTGAATTCGAATCTTCCATTAATGGCTAAGTGCACTTCTGGGAAGGGTAAACACAACAGCAAAGGCCTGGATCCCCAGGCAAGAAGCACACAGCAATCAAAACCAGAGAGAAGAAAAGTGGCTGTAAGTGTCCTCTTTGCTCCTGGACAGGCTGGGTAAGACTGGCCCCAGTGAAAATGAGAAGACCCTGCAGTTTGCTCATTGTGCCCATGGTTTGCTTCAATCTTTCCCTTTTCTGTGGAATAAAGAGCCCATTTTAAGGCACGGGGGAAAAAAGCATTCACCCAGGAATGGCTCCAGCACAGTGATCTGTGCAATGCAGTGATTTACCACACAGCATCTTTGATGCAGAATTACTGTGATGATCAAAGCCAGTTTGATCAGCTCTGTGGTTTGCAAGCGTTTGCAGCCCCTCCTGCCCGCCTGCCACTGGCCAGGATGTCTCCTTCACTGTGGACAGCAATGATGCAGGGAAAACCAATCACAGCTCTGTGGCCAGCCTTCCCCCAGGAATGTGCTCACCCTCATCCTTCAATGAGAGGACAGATGGAAATGTGAATTACAAGTGGGAGATGTTGCCAAGTCTACCAATGAGGGGAGGGCTTCTGAGGGAAGGTCATCTTTTCTATCTGTTCCCTGCCCCATGAAGCCTCTGAAACGAGCTCAGAAGATTTCCAGAAACATTTGGAAGTGTGTGCCTATGAACTGAAGCGTGGCCTACCAGCATCATACAAGGCTGTTGTTTTGGCTGCCAAGCCCAAGCTCAAAGCTGAGCTGATTTCAGAGATGTGATGGAGATTCTCTGACACACAAACATCCTCCTGTGAGCATCTCCTATGGCTCCACTCTTGTTTTATGCTGCTCAGACAATGTAGAGATCCCTTGGGAGAAATCAAGTGTACTGTGCTGCTGAATCTCACAAACCCACAGTTTTCAATGTTAAAACTATTGGACTTCAAAGCTAAACCCAGATGAATGTTTCTGAGGAGGAAAGCAGATCCTTTTAGTGTCTGAACCATTAAGCTGTACTTAAAAGAATGAGGGAAAGGTCTCAAAAGTCTTGTTTAATACAAGCTGCTATTCTAGATTTCATTCCTCCCCCAGCTGGCATTTCCTGCTCTGCAAGACACAGGGGAAAGCTAAGGCATTATTTAATGGGATTTCTCTGAAAGAGAAATCTTTAAGCTCTGCTATGACACTCGGAGCAGGGGTGGCTGGGGGAGCTGCATGGCTGGTACCTGCCCAGGAGTGTGTGCTGTGCAGACAGTCCTGGAGAGTGAAAGCAGAGATGTTGTTGTTACATAAATCTGCCTCTGCTATATCCAAGACAAATCTAATTTAAGCTTTACTTTTGAGGATTGAAGTGGGGAGGCGTCTTGTCCTTGTTTTCTGCACAAGAAGTAAGCTTACAGCAACTGGAGCTGCTGGCCATAGAGCAGTTACAATAACTGATCTACTATTTCTGAAAAGTAACTTATTAATTTGACAGTCAAATCACAGATTTCTTTTAGAGTCTCTCTCTCTCACTGCCAGTATTGAATGGGGAGGTTCCCACACTGACTTTTTGAGTCGCTGTCATTTGCAACAGTTCATCTATTCCAACTCTTACTCCTTAAGCTGATTTTGACTGAAACAACTGTAAACTCTTTGCAGTTCATTCACTGGGGCTCTCACTTTGGCAGAGTATCAGACTGATGCCAGGACAACCACGGCCGTGGGATTTTTTTAAGGACGTTTAGTTCCTACCATCTGTCTGTTGGCTCAACTCTAAGAAATTTAGATTGTGATGCCTTCCTAAAGTTGTTTTTTTCCCTCTTGGACTGCTGTCAGGATATGCAATCTGTCTCTGTGAGTGTTCCACTGAGACAGTACTTGAGATGTGATAAAATGCAATTCCTACATGTGTTACTTTATTTCTTAAGACCAGGTGATGATAACGACACATTTACGATGCACGTCACTTTACAGGCAATGAGTAAAAAGAGGTTCCAACGTTTTAATGCAGACTTTGTGCATTTTAGGATTAGTGTAACAACATTTTCCGTGCTGTTTCCCCATTTTGGCCTATTAGACCATGTTGTTTGGTCAAGCTGAGGTGTGAGATGAATGATTGGTTTTTGAGCTGCCGCTAATCCAGGCTGGGGCATTCCACAGTGGAGCCATTTCACTCAGCAGTGCAGGCATTGAGGAAGAAGTGTGGGTAGCTGCACTGCTTCTTGGTTGTGTGTAATTTGGTCAAATCCCACTTTATTTTTCATATTTGTTTTCCTCCAAGGTGTTTTGAGAGGAGCTGGTATTTCTCTGACGCTCTGTACCCCTCCCCATGAGCCTGTTTTTGCCACAGGGTTAGACAGCCTGCTGGACTTGAGTAACACTGAGAAATAAACCTCAGAGCCAGTGCCATAAGCACCTGATCCATTTTGATGCTGAGCAGCTGTACATAACCCATAAAAGGTTTAAACTTAGAAGTGGTTTATGAATTATTCCCATGAGAACAGGAAATACCTACTAGAAGATGGCAGCAGAGGACACAAGTCCTTTCCTCAGGTGAGCTGTTTTTATGAAATTTCTGCTTTTGACAAAGTTGGGGTACATATTTTGGGACCAGTTTTCAGATATGACTTTTAAGACTGGGACATTCCCAGTGATAAATCTGAAAGCAGGGCAGATTCTGTCTGTTTAGCTAAATCAGTTATGAGCACATCAACATTTACATTATGATTTTAGACTCTGCTTGAGGGCCCACCTAGGCTTAGATTAGATCTTTTATCTTACAAGGTTTGCTTATTTTAAAGACCTTAAAAATATTACATTGATAGTGTGTTTCTAGATATAACCCATACAAAAGAGACATTTAGTTTATAGAATGAAACAATAAAACCCTAAAAAATGTGGGAGTGCAGCTGGTTAATCTCTGTGTTCTTGTCTAATTGACAGTTGAAAAAAAATACTGTCTCAGCCAGAAAATACAATCCCTGCTTAAACAAAACACATCTTCACAGTCCTACTTGATTGCAGGGCTCACATTTTATCTATACAGCTGAAGTCCAAGTAAGGGATCTTTGTTTTTCGCTGACTGCAGTGGTTTTGCAGAGAATGATGATAAATCTACAACAGACAAAACCTAGATGTTTTCTGTTTCAATAAAAATTAGTTATTTTTTAAAGTGAGAATAACAACAAAGAGGCACAGATTAGACAATGTAGGATTTAGATAAATTTAGGGTTGCAACAGTTCTCTTGCCTTCAGCCAGTATAATGAATAATTTAGAGCCAAATTTAGGGGCACTCCAGGACTAAAGTATTGCACTATCTAATTTCTGTTGTTACTCTGAAGTGTAAGCAGCAAGCTTATTAAATATGAATGGAGTAATCAGACAAATTCTATGACTGTGTGCAGGAGCTTCTCATTAATGATTCACCATCATGAAAGACTAAATAGACTGCACTGGATTTAAAAGTAATAAATATACTCCAGAAAGAAAGTAATTTAATGACCTTCCTATGAATGATGGGGCTTAAAGCAAACAGGTACTCAAGCAGAGCATCCTCATCGAAGCTCTAACTCAAGTAGATCATCTTTTGTACATCCCTCTTGATTATCTTTTGTCAAAACAGCCCTGCCATGGTGGCCCTGTGTAGTGCCTTTTTTCAATGCTGTGTTTATTCCCTGGTAAGCTGAGGCACCACAGCCTGCCACGATTTCACCCCTGCAGAGGGTGATTGTGCTCCTTAGTAGGACAGAGCACGTTCCTTCAAGCCAAGCTGGCAATTAGAGCATGATTTTCAGCATCCTTTACCTCTCACTGACTTCAACAGATAGCACTCCTGGGATCAAGCTCTTCAGCTGTGTAAGTGAATACTGCTTCAAAGGGAAATTCTCAGCTAAAAGAAAAAAAATACTCCGGCCTTTTTTCAGCTTTCCAGGAAGGGGTTTTCAACATCTAGCAGAGGAAAAGATTATTTAGCTTATTTTTGTGTGTTTGAGATTACATGCACTGATGTTCCTTTCAGAAGTGGAATGTGAATCAGGATACCAGAACAGCAATTCCTTCCTTCATCAAACAGTTTAAACAGAGATTCAAATTAAACAAAAAAATTTAAAATTGACTGACTTTCTAGTTTTGCAGTTCTAGCAAATTGTTTTTTTTTTCCTAAACAAAAATATTTCTGAATACACTTCCATTATCATTTCCCCACAGTGATTACTACAAACCCCAAACCTTCTCTTTGTCAGCTGTCTAGACAATATCCTTACTAATCCTGCAAGATAAAATAGCCAATGAAAGAATGATAAAAATACATGAAAACCTGGAAGAGAGGCCAGAAAACTGGGAAATACTTGACTCCATTTTACTTTCCTATTTCAAAGAAAATATAGGTCTTCAGATATGACAGGTAAAAATATAGTCTCAGAGTACTCATTGCACCAGATCAAGATATGGGATGGGATAACCCAGAGTGAGTGGAATATTGATTTAGGTATGTGTGCTGGTCAAAATATTTATTACTTTGTTCACACAGACATGATAAATATGGAACGTAATTTTAATGATTGCAACCCAGAATAGAAAAGCAGAACTCATCAACTTTTTGATCTCCTTGTTTTTAGCAAGTTACATGTAAAATCAGTCCTTCTTGTCTCTGCAATTTTAAGTGCAACTTTATGAAAATAAAAAGCAGGCATTATCAATTTAATCCTACACTTGGCAATTAGCATCTTTACAGACTCTGAAGCCTAAACAATTAAAAGTTGAATAATTTATGGCAAATGGAACCATTTCTGTCAACAGTATTGTAACATGCATTTGAAGTATGTTTCACTGCCTGGAGCTGCTCGATGATTGATCCTGGAGTTCTCATTAGTGATGCAATTGCTGCCCCTGCCCTTGGGCAATGGCTACTTCTGTTTGCCAGCACTTCTGAATTAATTGTACCTAAGTTGTGGTTACTTGTGCTTATTCAGGGGAGATTGGGACAATAAAAGGGAGTTGAGGAACTGGGCTTTGGCTGCCCTCATGCCAGGACAGAATCCTCCAGGCCAAACCTGCTGGAATGGCCACTGACTCCTCTGGCCAGGGAGCACAGCAGACACTTCCTCAGCTCCATGTTCATTCTGGGGACAGTGGACAGCAAATCCACAGCTTTGAGTTTCTTATCCCAGGTACTTGCTGGGATACAGCTAAGGTGTTTAGCTGGGCAGAGAGTAGGAAGCAACTGTAAGGGATAAATGGTCAGATAGATGAATATGGGAACTGTCTTTCAAAGAGGGTCAAAAGGATTGAATAGTTACAGGGAATATACCAAAAAGGTGGCTTGGAAAAAAGCTGCCAGGGTAGAGTGAGGCTGAGAAAAGACAGTTTGTGCCCATGTGTGGGATGACTGATGTGGGGTTTGTCTCTGGAGAGATTTGTTGATTGAGGTCATGTCTAGGGGTTGGTCATGGCAGGAAGAACCTGAGATGCTTAACTGTTGCCCTTTGTAGTGTTTCTGGACAGCTTCTCCTCTTCAGTGTGAGGACAGAGATTTCTTTCTTCCTATCAGCATATGGTAGACCAGAGCTTTTAAGCATTTGTTGCATTTTGGGCTGTAACTCCAGGACATTCACGTGGAGTGAACCTTCATCTCTGTGCTTGTCTCAAGCAGAAATGTTGTCACCTGGCTGTTCACTTCCTTGCTGGGAGTCACTCAGGGCAAGCCGCTCTTAAGAAGAGTGTGATGGCTTGGCAGATGGGAGGAAAGACTTACTTTAAAAAAAATGATGTGTGATATCCTACCTCTGCAGAGAATTATACTTTCTTCCAATAATTTGTGCGTTGTCCCCCTAAAAGCATCCATGCAATGGAAGATGGATGATGCAGGGAGAAAGGGAAGAGCTCTCAGGGATCAGAGCTTCCCTTGCAATCCCTGAAGTGTCAGGCAGTCAGGAAGTGTGATGAGGGCCAGGGACACTGCAACCATCCACGCTCTGCTCTGTTAATGATGCTCCAGGTGCAGAAAGAGGCTCAAGAACTTTGCCCAGGAGGTCAAGATTTGCACCTCATAAAGAGATCAAAAAATTAAATTGGATATTGAGAATTTTGGGAAGGAACATAAATCACAACAGAAGGTCATGCTATAAAACCAGAGCATGGCCAGATTTACCTGCTTTGTAAAATACTGCCCACCCCATATCATGAAGGCTGTTGTAAAATCTAAAAATAGATGGAGAAGATATAATCATGAAGAATATAAGACAAAGAATATCCTCTGTCTAAGGAGCAACTCAATAGGAAACTTCAGAAAGAATTAATAGGATTCTTCATATTGAGAGGAGACAGATGGGGATGAGCAAGATATGATTTAAGACCTTTCAAGTTATGAAAGAGATGGAGGAAGTGAATGTGTGAATTTTTCATTTTTTATTGTACTATAACTGGGAACTTAGTGCAAGTCAAGGGAGCTCAAAATAGAGGCCAAAATAAATAGCACTCCTTCACAGAACCTCCAACTGAGTGACCTGAGAAAGTCACAGCACAGAGTAAAAGTGAATGTGCTAATGGCTTCAGAGCAATTAGGCAGAGCAGACAACAGCTAGAAGACCTGTGGGTAAAGGGCAAATATAATGGCCCATGTTCCAGCTTTGGCTAAAAATACCTCCAGCTGCTGACCACAAAAAGCTGGGAGTTATGTCAGGGTAAAAGGAAACTCCTAGCAGTGCCATTCTTGTTTCCCCAGCCATTTCTCAGGCTTCCAGCAGTGGCACTGGGACCTGAGCTGCCCCTGTTTCTGCAGAGGAGATGGCTCTGCCACCACTGCAGGGACAGCCACGGAACCTGGACCTGCAGGAGGGCTCTGGGAGAGAAGCTTTGCACACTCCACAGGTGGGGCCTCCATAGACTTCAGCCTTCTTGTGCCCAGAAAATTACACAACATTTATTTAACTTTAACATGAGTTCAATGATAAATCTAGAAGGTGGTTTGTTTTCTTTGTTTTTTTTGTTTTTTTTTGTTTTTTTCCTGGAGGTACAATCTCCTCCTTCCCTCAAGTGAATAGCTGAGGAAAAGAGGTCACTAGAGGAGCTCAGGTGTGTTCTTTTCTGCACATTAATCATAAACCATTAATCAGAGTCTGTATGTGTGCTCACAAGATGAGAAAGAGTTGCCAAAGGGCTGATAATTAACACATTTATCTGAATGCTGAAATTGTACAAAGCCAGTTGAGAAAGCAAGTATAAATTTGAACTGCTAGTGAAGATACAGATCTAATTTTTTCCCTGTCTCCCAGAATCCCCAAATCAAGATTGAGTATTTTTTAAGAAAACACACTCCAGATCAACTCATTGCTGAATTTATTTTGTAGCTGTGGCATTACAGCTTCTCAGCTGTAAAAGTGTTTAGATCCTTTTAACCTTATGTTCTGAATTTACAGAGGGGCAGGTTGGACTTAAATTGTCTATATAAACAATCTCTCATATGTTGCCTTCTTCCACATGCACATCTGGTGAGTTCTTCATCATATCTAATTACGATGCAGGTTGATGGAAAATTACTTCTTTGACAGAATCTGTAGCAAGAGATGTTGTGAATTTAAACAAGAATTGAGAATCCCACTGAGACTTTTATTAGCAGAAAAATCAAAGATCTGCCAAGTGTATTTTCTTTTTTTTCCCCTCAGCATCACTGTATCTTCTGATTCCACAGCATGCATAGTCCTCTGTCATTACAGACAGACCTGGGCACATATCAGAGATTAAAAGTAACTTTCCAGATCTATCCTCACTAATGCAATATGTTTATAAAGGGTCCACAAGGAGCCATTGAAAACTCTGTCATATTTTTCTGTATCGCTACATGTACCAGTGGTCAGGAAAAATTGCTGTTTTCTCATTTAGCTGACTGCCAAAACTGCATTTCACATAAAGAAGAAATGGCTAAAAACATTTGGATCCTACTGTAGTCTGTCTAGTCCAATTCAAATTGGCACTCTAAGTCTGCATTGAATCAGCTCACCAAAACCTCCTCTTGTCTAAACCATTCTCAATAAAAAAGAATCCCACTAATAACAGAGAATCCAGCATAAAAATCTAAAGAAAATATTTCTATAAATAATTAAGTCTAGACTTAAAATCCAGATTGGTGTAAACATTGACTGCTGATCTTCTGGACAAAATGCAAAAATCTGCTCATTAAATACTTGCAGTTTAGGAATCTGTTTTTATGGGGAGAATGACTAATTGCCAAACCTAGGATTGGTATATGCTGTGGGTAGTTCTGTCCTTCCCTCACATTCTGTAGCTGCCATTCTTTTTTCAAACCTACTGCAGTTCAACAAGATCCTGAAGAACCTGCCTTGCTCAGAAAAGCTGCTCACAAATGATGAATGAATGATGTGCTTCATGCCTGTCTGATTGGCACTGAATGAACAAACAGATTGCTGTTATTTATCTACAGCTTCTTATCCAAACACATGGAACAGTTAAAGGGAAAAAACTTAAATATTTCAGGCTTTGATAGTCCCTATTCCAGACAGAATCCCTGTGTCTGACAAGGGAGCTGTTTAGGTGACTGTGACCTGAACTTTCAAACAGCTGCAACTCTTTGTTTTACAGAGACCCTGAGCTGTGATTGACCTCCTTGCTGTTGTCTGGGTACAGATGATGAAGCTGGAATCACGAAATGAGCACTAACATAGGAATGGGCTCTTGCTGCTGAGTCTGCTTCCAAAGCTGTAATGCAGCACCAGCTCCTTCTGCATTGTGGTCTGTGAGCAGTACTTCATCCACAGCCAGTCTGAAGGCTCACAAAGCAGGGAACATCTTGCTGGGGGAGGTAGAAGGAAGTGTTGCATCTGTTCTGCACAAGCAGGTCAGGGATTTCTCCTCTCCTGCAATAGCACTCATCTGCTGTTTGCATGTACAGCAGCTACTAACCATTATCTCTTCTGTACAACTGCACCAGGTCCTCAAGGCATTGCTTTGTGCAGTTCCAGTGACCTGAGGGGAGGATTTGGGCTGCCTCTACCAGACCTGTCATGTTCCATGCACAAAACAACATCATCCTTTCAGCCGTTTGCTGAGCCACTTTATTAGGATTGCAAATAAAGTCAATAACTCTAATCATGCTTTTGGTCATTGTGAATCCTGGCTTGGCTGGGAATCGTTGGAAATAAACATCTCATTTCAAATAAGCTACTGAGCAGATGGTAATGACTTTTAATCACAAGCAACACAAGGAAAATCTGAAATAAAGCCCTTGAGATGAACAGTTTGGTACATCATTCCCACCATTTTGAATGCTGAATAACCTTGCCCCACAAAGAGCCATTTGAGATTTATGTACACATACACTTCCAGCAAACTAAAACACTGGCAGTCATTAATTGTTTTTCACAATTTTTATTTTGGGCCCTTATCCAATGCCCACTGAAGTTAAACCAAACCTCCTCGTTCTAAGCCTTCAAAGACTCCATCTGCTTCAATTACAAAGTGTTGTGTTTTAATTGAGGATGCAGAAGTCTGGGAGACCTGCAAAAACTTCCCGCTCAATACTGAAAACAAGAGTGGGGGTAGTTTCTTTAAACACCCGAAATCTTTCCCTTAGAAAAAAAACCCAAACCAAACAAATAAAAATCCCCTAAAAACAAACCAAAACCAAACAAAAAAATCCCAAAAGAGCTAATAGCCATTTACTGGAAGAGCGCTGGGGGTCAGACACTGCCCTCAGCTCATAGCCTGTGCCTGTGTCAGGTTAATGGCCTCATTTTAGACTCTTCTCAGCTTAAGTCAATCCTGAGAAGGCAGCACAGGGAGTTTTGTCACAGGGCCTGTCTGCTACTGCATTTTTGGAAAGTTGAGATGCATTAAGGACAACTTTACGCCAAGAGTGGAGCTCTCATTTCTATATAATCTCCCTCTGATCCTCTGTGATGTGTTCAGAGCAGTCTGCTTGCCCAACAATATTGCTGCCCATGACAGTGTGACAGGTTTGCATTTCAGTCCTTGTGCTGCAACCTCCCTGCCTGGAAGCTCACTAACACCATCTCTTAATGGTAATGTTTTAATAGTTTTGCTGGAGCCCACTTGCAGAGCAATCTGTGTTCAAGAGCTTTTTAGCAGAGAATTGGATAGAATTGGTTTTCAAACAACCTGATTAAACCATGCCTGCAACAAAAGCTCTATCACCATTTACAATATGCCTTCCACACAGTGCTTGGATTTTAACTCCATGTAAATCAGTAGTGATTTTCCTGTTGAATTCTTTCCCCAGTGTGGCTTTGCCATTTCATCTTCCAGAGAAGGATTCTCACACCTCACTTCCATGTCCTGCAAAGACCTGCACCGCTCACCAGGGAATCCACCCTCGCAGCTTATGGTAACAGGGAATATTTCCACAGCCACATTACAGCTCTGCAGATGAGATCCAAGCAAATAAGCTGCCTGGATAATAATATGCACAAGAGAAGTGCAGGGGAGGCTGGTTGGCATTGCTGGAGACAGGAAGCCATTCCCGATCTCATGGACAAAGTGGTGGCAGGTGCAGCTGGAAGCTCTGTGCCCTGTGCAGCCCTGGGGAAGGCATGGAATGAACCACTGACTCCAGCACAGCTGAAAACCCACACAGGGACCTTGATCCTGCTCTGCACAGAGACAGACATTGACTTCAGCAGGAAGGTTTGCTTCTCTCAAGCTCTGGAAACATCTGGGAACATGCACAGCCCTTAGTTAGACATGTATTTTTTTTAGGTGCTTCTTCATGGTTTCATCTGCAGGTTCTTGCAAATGAATAAATTAAATCCATGAATGAAGCATCCAAGCTCTTGGTGCCTTGCTCAAGCATGACTTGTTTAGATGCCTTGGGAGTGTTGTCAGAGAAACGAGTCTGCACAAATCAGACGTGGAGAGGAAACCCACACACTGTACTTATGAATGGAGGCGAGAGATCCAAGAGAAGCCTTCCCAATGCTCTCTTTACATTAAAACACCTACAGAGGCAGGAAGATTAATGGACACAGCAACCAGTCAGCAGAATATCACAGAATCAATTAGGTTGGAAAAGGCCTCGGAGATCATCGAGTCCAACCTGTGACAGAACATCACTGTGTCAACCCGACCGTGGCACTGAGTGCGACATCCAGCCTTTCCTTGAACGCCTCAGGGACGGTGACCCCGCCACCTCCCCGTGCTGTCCGTTCCAGCTCTAATCACCCTTTTTACAAAGAAATTCTTCCTAACACCCAAACTAAACCTCCCCTGGCGCAGCTTGAAACCGTGTCCTCTTGTCCTGTCAGAATACAATTCTTTCCATTTGGCCATGGAAGGTATGGCAACGCACTGGTCAGCGAACTTCCCCAGCGACGCCTGCAAATCGCTCTGTGTCTGGTGGAGCCGCCCCCAGATAATTTTGGGCTTGGTTTTTGGTTTAGATTTTAGATTGATTGATGTTAGATTTTAGCAAGGAATTTACTTTCGTTTTCACATTAAACATCCGGCGATACCCTCGCCGGCTATTCTCCAAGCGACCTTAAAGCTCTCCCTCACGGCTCCTCCCTCGCGTCCCGCCCGCGCGGCCGCGGCTCCCGGCGGCCCCGGCCGGCGCGCTGCCGGCAGCATGGCGGGGGAGGCGGGCGGCACCGCGCTGGGCCGCGCGGCCGACAAGCTCTTCTCGCTCAGCGGGCTCTTCGCCGTCCGCAAGCCCAAGGGACCCACCTCGGCCGCCGTGCTCAACCTGCTCAAGGAGAGGCTGCTGGCAGGTGAGCGGCGGCGGCCGGGCCGCACCTCCGGAGAGTTCGGGCCAGGCGCGCCCTGCCCGGCGCGGCTGCGGGATGGGGCCGGGTGTGTGCGGTCCTTGGGGAGCGGGAGCTGCAACTCCCGGCAAACCACCACAACTCCCGGCAAGCCACTTCACCCTCTGCTCAGCGCTTAGGAAACCGGAGCATAAGCGGGGTTTAGTTTCTCTTTTGTGCGTTTTTTTGTTTGTTTTGGTAGTAGTGCATAGCCATGGCGTGGCCCACCTTGGAGAATGGAGCCGTCCCTGGCTCGCTGCGCCAGTGGAAGTTCAGGTTGGACGTTGGGAGCGATTTATTCACAGAAAGCGCGATTAAGCATTGGGATGGGTGGCGCAGGGACGTGGTGTTGTTTCCTTAGACGCCTTTAAGGAAAGACTGTCCCAGGCAGACAGTGATGTCACACTGCACGGTGAGCTGTGACCCCACATTGAGCACATACCACTTGTGGCAGGCCCCCGCTGCCGCCCAGGGTACAGCAGGACGGAGCCCTGAGGCTGGCTGGGGATGAGTTTGCCCCAGCCGGGAGCTCCAGTCCTGCGGGGCCAGGGCAGGGGGTCCCGGGCTGCTTGCAGGGCAGGGCAGGGCAGGGTCCCGGGCACAGCGTGTGCCATCTGCCAGATCGGTGCCTGCAGCATCTCTGCGGCACAGCACCGGCACGATGTTCTGCTGCGGTCCCACTGCTTAGTGCCATTAAACAAAATGTCACCAAAGGAGGGAAAACGTGGTGTTTCAAAAAGTTTGAGAGTCCTGGACGCAGTCTGCAGAAACTGCTCTTTCTGAGTGCTGGGAAGTCTGTATGTCAGATATTAGGGAAAGAAAAGTGAGATCATTGCAAAGGTGTGAGCGACTATGGCCTAGATTTTTTTTTTATAATGGGTATGGGGAATTGATCATCTAGTCTGGGCTTTTGGGCACTTGCTGATGAAGAGAGAACATACTTTCAGACTAGTGAGTGCTTAGCCTGATTTACTCTGTAGTGAACTGTAGTGTAGGCATGCACTTTGTATGGAAGAATCAGGTTCCCTGAATGGAGAGATAATAGGTATGGATAAAGGAGCTTAGACCAGTTGTCATATTTAATACTAATAAATAAGGGGTATTGGACTCTGCAAAATTCTTGGTGTCATGGTATCTTGGCGTCATAGGAGGTTTGCTGGGTTGGGACACTGACAGCTTGAAAGCAGCAGTGAATAAGTTCAGTCCACTGCGGAGTTGCCATAGGGTTGTGAATATGCAAATGAACACGTCCCAATGTAAAGCAGTAAATACACGAAGAATTGGCTCAGATTATGTAGTATAAAATTTGTGTGTAATAGATGTTTTGGGAACTCTGCTGTTGGTTCTTCCACGCTTTGTTAATGGAACTTCACAGGTTTGCTACCAGTACTTTCCAAAAATCTGTTTGTCATGGTATCTGAGATTTCATTAGCATGTAGTGAAAATACCTTACAAATACCTTTGCAGGAGTAAATCTAAATTAATCATAGGTCTTCAGCAGTACAGTAATTTCTACACTGCTAATTAATAGTTTAAATATTTGATTTTTATTTTCTTTAGCAGTCTGGAAATGTGTGCCATTTTTCCTACATTCAAAGGTTATTTTATAATGCTTCCTTTTAATTTCTATTTGCAGAAGCTGGTGTGCAAACAAACGGGAACAAAAGAAATCAGGTGTTGAAAATTGGACATGGAGGAACTTTGGACAGTGCAGCCACAGGAGTTCTAGGTAATGAAAAATACAATTATAGTAATCAAAATATGATTTCAGGAGACATTTTCGTGCCTGCATGAAGTCAGGTGGAGGAACAATTTGGGATACACATGGCAGGTTCTGGGGGAGGGACTGATTACAGTGGAAGAATGGTCTGGGTTAAATTTCCTGTGCATATAGTTCTACATGCATGTAACATGTTTCATAACAGAAGGCTGTATTCTTCCTTCCTGCCTTCTCTCCTCTCTTCCAAATCCTCACATAACTTCTGGGTTATTACATGTGGTAAAATACAAACTCTTGTGTAATGAATTGTAAAGCACCTGAGAAATTGATGCTTTTTAAACTTAAGCTGGGGATTTATAGTCATCATAATCTGTTGAATTATTTTGTCTCAAAGTAATGCTATTGTGGGATTTTGAGGGAGATTTTAGGGCTGCTAATACTTACCGAAAAAAAGATGTATAAGAACAATTCCAACTGCTGCTTTTTTGAAGCTCAGCACAGAAAAGCTTGGGTACCTGTCCTGTCTTGCTTCATAAAGAAGAATCTTTAAAGATGTATTTTTTAATTTTAATTTTGATAGCAATCCATGTATTGAATTTTTTTTGTTTTGTAAAGAACAGGATGTGTCAATTGCTGATGTTAAAACCTCAGCTGTGGATGTGATTGTTCCCGGATCATACTTTGTCACCAGCAGTTTTATTGATAAGTAACATGCAGACTGCAGCTTGCTCAGATCATAACCTTGTAGCTCTCCTTGGCTTGGAGAAATAACAGCAATACATTTTTGCTGTTGAAAATAAACAGGTACAACTCTGAGTATGCCCTGAAAGTGAATGCTCAGAGTTTTCATGAATGACTTCTCTCGGGAAGGATTCAGCTTCAGGGGGAGCTTGGTTGCTACAAGTGTTGCTGGAGGTCTGTAGCTGGTAATTGTCACTTGTGAACCTGGCAGAATGTGACATTCTTGGGTCAGAATGGAGCACTGCCTGGTTGGGTTTGCATTTCCTGTACTCTGTGGCCACTCACTAGAGAATTCAGTGTGCATTCCTGAAAAAGCATTTTACACAGGTGTTCCCTTTGAACATGCTGCTTCTCACTGTGCTAAGTCAACAGCATTGATCCATAGGAAAAGCAAAATCACTTGTGCTTTTTTAATTGCTTCTGCAACTGCTCTGATACCCAGCAGTCTCCAAAGCCTGCTTCTGTGGCATGACAAAAATGCTTGGGCTTGATGTGCTTGGTGTAGATAGAGAAGCACATCACCTTCATCAGCTGTGGGTGGATTGAAAAAAGGCACGGGATCTTTCATTCACTGCCATACAAAACATACAGGAACAAATCAATGGTAGCTACATTGGAAGGGATGAAACTGGAGAGGAGTGGGAAGGGGAATGTGCCCAGATTTCTTGTGTGTTCAGGTAAGGAGACAGGGAAGGATACAAGAGAAACAAGTTATTCAGAATATGTGTGCTGCTTTCCAGGATGGAGTGGTGGAGCAGGAAGCTTTCCTTCCTCATGCACAGGAGCATGACAAAAGTGTTAAATTTTCTGAAACCCTTTGTGATCTGCACTGCTGTTTCCCAGGTTTTATGCACTGCCTGTCTGTAGCTTTGTCCTGGGAATTAATTGGTGCAGAGTCCTGCTTAGTGTGCCAGGTGTACTGCCAATCACTGAGCAGTGCTCTTTATCAGAAAACATGCTTTAAATTTCTTCTCTTACTGACAGCCAGTGCAAATGAGGAAGGGCCTTGGAGGCAGAGGTCAGTGCTCTGTGACATGTGAGAGAAAGGCAAGGTCAAGTCTTGGTGAATATTTTCTTTTGGTGTTATTCTAGGGCTGTGCTTCCAGCTTGCTGTTTCTTGGTGCGTAATGGGAATTTTATTTGGTTTGTTTTTATATGGCAGTAATGAATTATGTTTCCACAGTAGAAGAAAATATGAAGAAGTATAAAAAAATAAAAATTCAGTTAAATCTTTCTACGTTCAGTATAGTCTCTCACATGGGGTTTATGTCACTGTTCAATAACACATTCTCCATAAGCTGATGATTAATGGAGAAAATTGTTAGTATCTTGTTCACAAAAGCATTCAGTGTCTCTTTAAAATTACTCCATTGATTCTCTTGACACTCTTCAGCGAATTTCAGCTCAGCTGTTGAAGTTGTGTTCAGTTATGTCATCATGTTGCAGGAAAAGTTCTTGGTTAGAAAGTCTTATCTGTGTGCTTATCTCCTTTTCTCAGCCTTCTTGCAGCTCTTCCCTATCTGGCAAATAACAGGAACATGTTGAACTGAAGATGCATGAGAGCACAAGCACATGTGTGACTGAAAACCCTCAGGAATAAGAGGAGCAGTAATTGAGAACAAGGAGGACTCTAATGGGTCTCAGAGCATAAAAACTGAGAAGCATTAGAACACAAGTAAAAAATTTTTTTTTCAAAGTTCATTTTCTGTTTGATGTTTTCCATCCTGGCTCCTGATTAACATGAAGCTGATTTCCTGAAAGCTCCCTTCACTCCTCTGGTTTTATTAAAATAAAGTACATAAGCTGTTACACATTCTGAGAGTTGTACACAAAACTAATTTCCTTCTAAAATTTTCTTCGGATTGCTGTATGTGGAAAAATCAATAGGAAAGCATTTTAAAGGCAAGCATCTTGTAAAAAGCTTTGAGGTAAAATATAAAATAGAGCTCTTTTTCTGTCTTTCTTTTATGAAAAGCTGACTGATTGCTGTTTTTTAGAATACTGGTGTTAAGATTGAAATAACTGTAATCTCTACATGCACAGTAAGAAGCAGTTGGACCTTTTGATTATTTTGCTTTCTTCCTGCAAGTCTGATAAACAATTCTGTGATGCTGTCTTGGCTGCATTACTCTTGGTCACTGTCAACCTTTAAAAGGACTATTTGGTTACCATGAAGGGTTCATTCATTACTGGAGAGCCATAACCTTCATCAAACCAGAGGCAATGTTAATTGCACTCTCCATTTCTTTGGTGATTAAAAGATAAATAAATGTAGCAGTTGAATTAAAGTATTTTAACAATAGATGAAGGTTATTTATCTTTTGCTTTAGACTTGTTTTCCTTTCACTAGTTCCATGTTGTTTGAACATCAGAGATGCTTTCTCAAAAAAGTGTTGACTCTCTTCATATGCTAACAGAGCATGAAAGGCTGAGTTTCTGACTAGCATAATATTTAGTATTGAATGGTGTTGAAAAAAGGAACTGCAGGGCTGTTTTGAAGTTGTATTTCTTCTTCTGTCTTTGCAGTGGTTGGTATTGGAAAAGGAACAAAAATGCTGGGGACTATGTTGGCAGGTTCCAAGGTAAGGAATGCTAAATGACTTGTATTAGCAGGGGGTTTTGTTTGCTGGTTTCTTTTTTCTGTCAGTGAAGAGCTGAACCAACATGCAGATATGTCAGCCGTGCTGCATATTTAGCTCAGCTCCTTTTGCAGTTAGTCAGAAATGTGTTAGTCAGACTTTAATGTCCAGACTGGTTATTTAAAAATTTTTGTTTGTCTCAGTTTTATAAGAAGTGCTAATAAATACCAAATTACCATTTTACAGGAAGATTTCTATACTATTTAGTGTACTAAAAGAAAAACTAATGAAGATGGCACTGAAACTGATGTTTTGGGGATGTAGTTGTGAATGACAGTTCAATTTTTGGTAATTTTCCTAATGTGTAGATAACTTCATTGCTATTTAGCTTGAAGTAACAGATGGTCTTTGTTTCTTTTCTGTCTTCTTAAATACCATGAGGCCTTAAGAGGCACTTTTTGGAATTTTAGAGTGTTTTGGATTGCCTTGCTGCTGCTGTAGAGGGGTGCTCTACAAACCCAAAACCAAACACATGTGAGAAGCCAAAGGTAGCAAAAGCCCTGTGGCTGCAGGAGAGAATCCAGACCAGAGCCTTGACAGATAGAGATTTTGTTCATTGCTGGATTTGATTAATTTTACTGTGTTAATTTTATTTTGGTGACTCCTCAGACTGTAGGTGTTACATACACAAAGAAGTGCAAGTACTCCCAAGAGTGATGTCCTAGTGTTGATTCCTTCCTCACAAGTCAAATCCCATGGGTTTAGCCATTATTTTTACATAAGAAGTTTAGATAAGAATGACAGATGTAGAAATCAATTAAACCTTCCAAATTTCATCTTAAATGCAGGAAAAGTCAATAATACATTATGTTCTGCCATTTTTCCCATTCTCTTCTAGTCTGGTCACTTAAGATCTGTTACAGCTGCTGAGCTGATAGCTTAAAGGTAGAATTTGTTTGACAGTCTTCAGTTCAACTCAGAGGCAAATAATTTGACAGAAAAGAAAACAACCAGGATAAAAGGACATAGCTGTAGAGTCTGATCCCAAACTCAAGGTAGGCAGTGCCAGTCTCTGCACTGGCTGTAATGGGTTTGCATTTGGTTTACATGAGTGCATTTCAGAGGCATCTGTGTTTTGCAATGTGCAGTAAACAGCTGGACTAGAGTGGAAATGTAAACAGTTACCCCCTGACACCTCCTTTGAAAGAACTTTAGAAGAAATCATAGATTTACTTCAGCTAAATTAAGTCATCACAAGTAAACGTGTAAACTGTTGATTTAAAAACATAAAAGCAATTGAATTATCTCTTAAGCTGAGGTTCACAGTGGGAGCAGCTGTGGTGAAGGGAGTACTTGCAGCCTTTTTGGCAGAAGAGGGTGTGCTCAGGATCCTTGACCACTGTGAAGTCCTGTGGCCCACAACAGGGTTATCCAGCCAAACCTGGTTCCCAGATGGCTCCAGGGTTAGAGCTGCTCCTGAGGACAAGGGAGGGGACAGTGTGCAGTGGGGCAGCCTGGTGAGCCACCCCAGGCCTTGCCTGGCTCTATGAGCAAAGATGGATCTGCTCAGAGCTCAGCAGCTCTTCCACTGCAGCTGTTCCTGTGTCAGGTACCTGACATCCATGCCAAGTATGGATTCTGCAGCATTTATTACTTCCTGTCTCTGCCTTCCTATTTTCTATCTGTACTTCAATAAATTAGGCATGCAATAATGTGTGAGGCTTAAGGAGGTTGAAGGATCTCTCACAGATGTCTGCCTGTTGGGTTTTTTGACCATACTGACAAGTCATAATGAATCAAGAGAAGCATTCATGACTAAATAAGTTTGGGTATCTTTTTCCTTTCCATGCCATGTGCTTGGAATTTATACTCTTCTTTAGTTTTTTTCCACTATTTTGGATGCTGAAGTGTTTGTTGAAATGTGATGTTTTTCGTTTGTTCCTGTTGTTATTATAAAGATTCAGAGGAGCTGTCTGACCCTCTCTGGCCAGGATTTACTGTTTGCTTCTAGGAATGCAGCTTGTAAAGAAACACTTCAGTCTATCATTGCTGGCAGCAGAGCTGTGTGGAGTGGCCAAAATGTATGATACTGCAGTAAACTCCATATGGTGGCTCTGCCAGGAATTGGACTGGCTCTGACTTTTCCCCAAACATTGTGTGAAACTTTCCTGACTCAGTGTGGCAGCTCTGAGCACTGTCCCTTGGTATGCAACTCACACATGTTCTGCAAAGAATTTTACTCTTGATGTGTAAACTGAGTTCTTCATGGTTTGACCTCCTTAGGAATTAACTCAAGACAAACAGAAATGTACAGCCAAGGGCAATACCTGCTTAGTGTTCCAGATTTCTCATTGAGTTCTTAATATTTGCCCAGAAATAAAAATATGTACAAGCTGGCTTAGCTTTTGTTTGTTTGCTTTTTGTTGTTTCAAATGTTCCAAGTGAGAGGGAGAAGCTGAATGCTCTTGGATCTGGAATTTAAATACTGAACATTTAATAGATGTTCCATAGGAGAATCACTTTTTCTTCTTGTTCTGGGACTTGCACTTGGTCTTGTTTGGAGTTTTTGCACTTCATGATTTTTAAAGATTTTATTTTTTAACCATGTTGGCAAAATAGAATAGAATGAAAAAAAACCTTCATGCTTCACTAGTAAAATTAACATGATGGGGGTAGACCAATATTTATTATGGAAATTGTTTCTGAACAATTCAGTCTTAGGTATGACTTGTCTGTCTCAAACACAATGCAGAAGTGTGGTTTTTCTGGGAGGAAATGGTTTAGAAAATAGAAGCACAGTTTCCAAAGTGGCAGTCCCATTTAAAATGCCTCATCTATGAGAATGTGCTGTGAGGCACACAGAAACAATGAGGGAAAAATCCTGGGCTAATCAGAGAACAAAAAATGAGAAGCACTAAGCAATGAAATTCTTCATTAATCTAATACTTTCCATGGGGAGGAGATGTCTCCCAACACATAGAGCCCTTATGGATAACTGAAACTTTCAGACTTCAGTTCTGTGCTTAATTTGCTTCTTTTTCAGTGACATAGCACCTGGGTTCAGCCTAAGAGAGTTTTAGTCATACTGGTGTGAATGAAGATCTTCACCATCCATCAAACTGTCCTTGCAACCCCTGCCTCTCCATGAGTGGAAAGCTTGGTTGGGGTATATTGGTTTTATGTGAGGATGCAGCTTCTTGTCATGGTCCACATACAAAATACCTCCCCAAGTGCTCAGTGTGAAAGAAATTACCCTGAGTACTTTATGGTGGTGGCCCAAGCTGGGGCAATGACTGATTAAAATAGAAAATTTAATCTCAAAAGCTGGGGCTTCTCCAGAATGAAGCTGTCCAAGAAACCCCCCCCAACCTCTGGGTAGAGTAAAACCCAAGCTCCAAGTGTTCTCAAAGCCTAGAAAAGGAGGAAGAGATTATGGGCAGAATGAAGATACATCTGTGACTTGATATGTGACAACTTTCATATAATAGTTAAAATTTGTGTTCTTATGAATCCTTGATAGAAAATGAGTGCTAGATCAGCGATTAGGTTTTAAATCTTGCCAGTTACACTTGTATGGTGTGAGAGAGGGCTTGTCTGAGCAGGAATTGGTTCAAATCACCTAGCAGAACTTCTGAGACATGTAAATTACTTTTTGCAGCGTGATTCTGGGATTTGAGCCTGTGTATTGCAAAATTGTTTCTCTGGAAGGGTGGCATCAGATCCTGCAGAACAAAGTGTCCATAAACAAGGTTATTTCTTTAACTCCTATGATTACCTTACTGTCCTAAAATCAAGTTTTTACTTATTATTAACTTCTCATACTTTAAGCTTTCTCCATGAATTAAGTTTTGTTTTTTTTTTAAGTCCTTTGCTTGCATCTTTTGGCAGTGAGTCCGGTGAATTAATAACACATCAGAAAGCACATCCAGTGGTTCTACAAGCAGCAAAACTAATGAAGCCTTTGCTTGTGACTTGGTTTGTTTACAGCTCGTTAGACACCAAAGCCCCATGTGGACTTTTTGGTACCCAGCAATTCAGTGGGGCTCCCTCTGGGCCCTTCTTAGTGGAAGCTGCAATAGATTTATTTCCTCTATCTGTCTGTTTTCAGGAGGCTTATAAGAACTCGGCATCTCTGAGACCTCTGTTCTTCTGCCAGCATTTGTGTGTTTGCACATTGACACGCACACCATGATGGTGTAAGTGCTATTTCTTTTGAAATTCTCATTTTCATTTTAAATAGCCTCGCTGTGCTGGTTTGTTGCTTTTTCTTTTTAGTGTATTTCAGTGTTTGTGCTCCAGTTCATTTTTGAGTTGCAAGTGCAAGAAAATTGAGCTGACTTTCCTTTCAAAGGATCCTCTTGGTGGTGCGTGCTCTTAGTTTTAGTCTTAAAAATGTCTCCAGAGTATCACCAGCTGAGCTCTGTGCTTCATTGTGCTTTCTTTTGGAGCTGGTGAAACCCAACCCACTTATTCATGCAATGCACAGGGATGTGTTCTGTTTTCTTTTTCAGATTCTGGTATTTTTAACATTATCTTGGAAGGGCAGGATTTTTTGGTAGTAGTAATAATTTTATTAGACTAATTGTTATGGTACAGAAAACTAGGTGCTTGGATATGCAAGCCCTCTCTCAGATCTAAAATAGAAGCCATAGATTTTAAAACTAATCATATTTCAGATTTTTTTAGAGCTTAGTGGAATAGGTATCTTTTAGATCATTTCTGAAATAAAAAGTAGGTAATGCTTGTGTGTATGGTTTACAAACAGTTCTGTGTGGGCAACCAGTTATATAGGTAATATCCCAAGACTGCTCCACAAAGATAGGCTGCATTTTATTACCTGCTTTAATAAAATAAATTTAGAACACAGTTGTATTTCCTGAGTTGGGCAGCAAGGATTTGTTCACAATGGATCAGCCAACTTCCCAGGCATAAGGCAAGGAAGACTTAGTGCTAGCTTGATGATTCTTCAGATCCACCATGTCTGTGTTTTTCTGCTTTTGCTTTCAAACTGTAGTATTTGTCTTTTTTTGTTTGTTTGCTCTTTAGCCTTTTCCCTCGGAAATTTTTCATCTGCAGCACCTTGTCATTTTTCACTCTGTGGTTTATGCCACAGGTTTACCTTCTCACACCTCTTTGTCCATGGTATCCCATCCAGGATAACCAAGGGTGTGACTGAATTTCTTTTTGTAGTGAGATGGGAGAGGTAACAAATAAAGTGCAGAATGTGACGTGCTCATTAAAAGAAAATGGATTGTAGCTACACAAAATGTCACTACTTTGCCTTTGCTCAAGCCCAAAGAAATTGTTCTCTTACAAGGGAGGTAGAGGAGGGAAGAAGGAGATGATAAGGTTATCATCCTTTCTAGGGGAAGGAGAGAGCCTGGTAAATGATATGTTGTGGCACATGGAGGGGTTAATGTGAGATAACATCACAGTGTGCCTGAAATCCAATATCTCTGTTAGAGTCCATAGGTTTTTTTCAGCCCAGTGGAGTTATGAATTTTAGTTCCCAGGCTTGTTTGGAAAGATGTTTTATGGGTTTTCCTTGAGGAGCAGGACTGGCAGATTGGAGATGGAGTTACTGTTTTATGAGAGATGTTGACCCATGGGCAGATGGATGTGTTTCAGCCCTTGCAGGCTGGCTAGGTGAATTCTTCCTGACACTACTGGTTGCTTAATTTCACCCATTTAGTTACTATTCTGAGGAAGTATATTAAATTCCTGAAATACAGGTATAGGACAGAGAAGTCTTGACATTTCTGTTCTGTGGTATTTGTTACTATTGTGCAAACATTCAAGGAATACTTCCTCATATGTTTGCACAACTCAGTGCAAAGATGTCTATTAATAAAACTTAATATCTGTAGCCTTTAACAACTGCATCTAGCAATTGCTGTAATAGTTTAGTGGGGGTTTTTTAACCACTACTGGCACCTGAGAAGGGTTTTGCAGAACCAGAACTTTGTACTGTAACTCCATGAGCTCTCTAGAGCAGAGGAGATTGGTTCAGAGACCCATTGTTGGCACTGGTTTCTGTCTTGTGTGTTATTTTACCTTATTGACAATGAATTTCTTGTTCCCCAAATGCCTGCATATATTAGATCAGTGTCAGTTTTTGAAATCACATTGAAGACAATGTGATTGTCTTCCTTATTTTGTCAAAAAGAAAATGCTTACAAAAAGGAAGGCTGGGAAAATGCATGAATGAAGTTGGTTTTGATGTTTTTGAAAATGCATAGAAGGTGTTAGCAAAACTTGAAGTAGTGTCTGTACAAAAGAAGTTGCAGTGAGAGCATTCTGAGCCTGCACAGTGGGGGATGCAGGAATTGGGAAGGGCTAAAATGTTAGGGATGGAATGGCCTTACACACTGTCAACATCTTCAATTACCCATTACTGCAAAACATATGATACATTTTTTTAACCTGCTTTTTTTGGTAACAAATCATAGGAGGAGAGGCTGATTTTAATATCTTGTAATTTCTGCCCTGCCCAATGTCTCTGAAACAGAGTTGTAGAAGAAGAAGCTGTTGAATAGTCAGATACATCCTGTACTGCAGTAATACTGTTGGTAAGCTGGCTGAACGTGCTGTGTAGTGCTCAAGTCTCTTTTATGCTCACCCCAGAGGCCTAATCTATTAATAGCTCAGCTTCATGCTCTATTAATATTCACACTCTTTTTTAAACTGTTGGAAATCTTGAGGAGACTGCACCTATTGTGCAGCTCTTTCCTCCCTATATGCTGAATATTTTAAGAGCATATTCTGGTGTGATTTTCCTGGTCTTCCATTCACAAGGTCAGTGGTGCTTTCTTCTGTCTTGACCTTTCTATAACTGTGCATATGGCTGTGCTTCATGTGCAGTTCTAGCTTGGTTTCATTAATAAAATCAAGACTGCAACATGGCAAGGTTTTTTTCTCATTCTTCTTAAAAATAACCAAAAACTAAAAGTAATGATAACCAATTTAGATTAGCCATTTTACACTGTTTTCTCTGGTGTTCATTTCTAGTAATTTGGAGATGCTCTTAGCACCGACTTTTAGAATATGCTGCATCTTGTCTTATCAATGCTTCTGAATTCAGCCAAAGACTTTCATGCATTCAGTTTTATCTGTGATTTTGTATGTAGCTATAAAGTCTTACCCTTCTGGGTGGACTGTCTTCTGTTTCTGGATAGAGAATTATGTATTTCCTTAAAACTCTGTTTCCCAGGTAGAATTTGGAGGTCATCTTTCTTTATTTTGTTTTATCTGTGATATGGGCACTAGAATGGTGGAACAGATACTAAAGCTGAGGATGACATTTAAGAGCCAACCTGAGACATTTTGATGAGTGAGGGAGGTTTCCACAGAGAGCAGTTGTCAGAAAGGTTTGCATAAAGAAACTCTGGTTTCAGACAGCCACCTTTGCACATCAACCCGCATCCCCTCTTGGATGTGTGAGCCTGCTGTGTGTTTGTAGATGATGTGTGGCCTGGTCTATCTCAGGTAATGCAGTGTTCCTGTGACTGTTGGCACTGTTCTCTCACCTGCCCCCTTTCCTGCACTCCCTCTGACTCCTAAATTTAAATTTGATACAGTTTTTAGCTAACACCTTAAAGCTTCTCTGAGCTACAGGCAAAATATCTTCAGTTGGGTTCCTGTTAGAGGGGGTTCTGGTCCTTCCTTCCTTCTCATGAAAAGTCTAGTCATCCCATAATGCTTGAGCTCTTTAAAATAAGCTGACATAAGAGATCAGAAAATCCTGTTAGTCCACAAAGTAAAGATCAGATAGTTCTTCAGCAGTGACAGTGCAATTACAGCATCCAGCACTAAATGCAATTTAGTGCAGGCTTAGCACAAAGTCAGCTTTTTCTTTTAGGAGAAAAAAAGGAATGGTAGAGAAGTTGTAAATGTTTATGTATATCAAAAGGTCATGCTTGGTGTTTGATAATTTTGAATTTGCTCTATTGTAAAACATGAAACTCCTCCCTCATCCTGCAGTCTTTATTTTGCCCTCTATGCAACCTGCTTTAAGAGATTAGGGCTCTGTGCTCTTAATATATTGGAATCTGCTTAGTGAGAGTGCTTTGTTTTGGAAAATAATTGAAACTATGGCAACCCTTGGGGTTTTTTCCAGCTTATTTGTCTACCTCATGCACTTCTCCCTTTTGGTGGATGATTAGCATACTGGAAACCACTGGTAGCTGTTAATGTTATACAAACAGCAAAATAAGTTCTGTAAATATTAAATCCAGAATTGTTTATTTGTGCTTTAGAAATCATTGAACACAAACTGAATGTCATTACAAAACTGAGAGTTTAAGGCCTCTTCACTATCTCAGTGGCCTAAGTCTACAAATCTGTAAGTGCAGAGCAAATGGTTTTGGCCCAGGAGCACTAATTCTGATCAGTGCTTGCCTGCTGTGTGCTCCCCCTGATTTCCATCGGGTTCTCTTGAGCTCTTGTTTTATGTTTGTTTATGTTCAAACTTGTTAACCACACGCAGACATCAGTTTACATAAATTAAATTTCTGTTTCTCTTGAATATGACTTCTCTTTCCCAGCTTTCAGTCTCTTGCACAGGGGATTGTAGCCTTAATTTATTTATTTTTCTTTTACACTTCTGTGTTCAGTTGCTGCTGTGATTAGAAAATGGGTCATCCTTGGATGAACTCTTATGAACTGCCTCTTTCAGGGAGCTTGCTTGCCTGGGAAATTCTTGTAGTGGGAGCCATCTTAAAATCTTCCTGACAGCTACTGGTGACCTTGTTTTGTAATTACTTGTGGTTCTGTCTAGCTCTTCTAAAGTGTTGCTTCTCCATGTATGAAAAAGCTTTTAAAACACATTATAATTTAGATTTCCAGTGTCTGGCTTCTTTCCAAATAAAACCTTGATGTCTCAACAGTTAAAACTGAGAAGCTCTGTTGCATGGTCTGTCTGGCATTTGCACTGATAAGTGGGGCAGACATGCCTGGCAGCCAGCCCAGGGGCTTCAGCCTCCTGGAGCCCCCCTGGGTGGGGTTGTGCAGCTGAAAGCTCTGCTGCCTGTGCAGCCCCTGAAATGGGAGGGGATTCTTCCTCCTCCTCCTCCTCTTCCCCTTTTCCAGTCAAATATGCATGCTGATAAAGTCTTGCCTTTATTCTCTCTCTTTTTATGGATATTCTTTCTCTTTCTGTGCTAGTCTAAGCACTTCTCTGAAACTGGGTATGAAAATAAAAAAGCCAAATTATAGCTACTCTCTTACTAAAAATATTATGGTAAACATATGGTTTGTTATTTGTGAGAATGTTGACTGTGCCCTGTGGTTGTGACACTAAAACAAAATTCCTCTTCCCAAGACCTATGAGATTTATTAGAGGTTTGTAATTTGTTTCTTATAGATTCCTGAAATCCTATTTTTTCATCCAGTGCTGGCTTTTTATGGTGTATTTCTTTCTGGTCCTGGGTATGGTGCACATGCACGACCACCCAAGCCTTTCAGTGTGTCTGGTCTTGCTGGGGTTGCATGCAGCACATCCCCCAGTCTGTGTGACAGAGTTTGTGCACTTTCATTGACACAGTGCAGTGCATTGTCACTGTAAAGCATCTTCTTAAGGCTTTCTTCTCACTGCTGTGAATGGTGGAATATAAGCCCTTGCTTATACTCAAGGGCTTCTGGTCACTTTGCTGCCTTTTGTTTCACTTGCCATAATGGTTTTCTTTTTCCCAATAAAGTGGTTTTCTGATTGGCTGAGGCACAGCCATTCCCTGCTGCAGGATGGTTTGGAAAGGTCTGTTTGTCCTCAGGGTGCTGTTGTGCAGTTGTGAGGCTCTGCTTTGGGACCAGCCCAGCTTTCTGTGCTGGAATTACTGCTGCAGCACTTGGAAGGCGTGACTGGGAACGCTGGATCTCAGCTTTTAATGTGCTGCAATTGCGTGTTGTGCAATCCATAGGGAAGTTGAGATGCTGCTTTCAATCTTTAAATGATTTGGGTCCTGGTCTCTTGAGTTGAGTAGAGGGCAAGGATGTGGGGGCTGTGGGCTGGCAGGATGCTCTCTGAGGAGCTGCACTATAGGGGGGCTTTCTGTCACAGTCTGCACTTGCCAGGCTTTGCCTCTGCCTGCAACACCTACTACCTTGCTTTTTTTGTTTTGGGTTGAGTGGGTTGCCGGCAGAGTGTTGTGAGCAGTTTCTGTCTGTGTTCCTGCAGTGATTTGTAATTTGAGAGTACAGTGAGAATGCCCCTAGATGTATTTCATAAAACTGAAAGAAATAAATGATTGCCAACACAGGTGAGAAAAGGTCACTGAACACTTATTAAATGACTCAGAATCCATTGGTGCTTCTGAGGGCAGCGTGAGTGAGAGTGTAAAGAGTGTTAATGCTGATTTTTGACACAAATAATTCTGGACTCTTGTATTATCTCCTACAACCTTCAGGTTTTGCACCCTATCAAAGGGGAGGAAGTAAACCTTATCCAGTGGCAAGTAAGAATTATGATATATAATTGTAGGTAGCCAAGGGCACTCCAGAGACTGATCATAAACCAACTTTAATTCTTAATTTCCTACCCTGTTACAGCCTCCTTCGTGGATTATTGCATTTCTGGCTTGAGTATTTTGTGACTCTTTAAAGGCTCCTGTAAGGAATGGGGATTTGTGACTAACATTTAAGGACATTCTTTTTACAAACTGTAAACCCTTTTGCTCTTTTTGCAGAAATTAAAAGGGAAATATTGAGATTTGGATTGTATTGTTCATGCCATTCATGTTTACATATTAACAGATGAGACATTATCTCTCTGTTGCTGGCAGATCAAATACAACATGTTATTGTAACAGATAGCCTAAAGCAAGATAACCAAAACCAGAATTCAAGGAAAAGAAATAATTTAAACTGAAGCAGTATGAGTATTTTGATTTGGAAACATCGGAAGACAGAGTGAGAGTTTGTAAATTTTCAGATTTAGAATTTTACTGAACTGCTAAGATCATTCATCATGCTTAGGATGATGATGATCTGCTCACGTGTTTTTATTAACCTCTAGGTTAGGTGCTGAATAGTGTATTTCTGGCAGTGCAATTAAATGTTCAGACCAGATCATTAAATGTCTCAGGAAGCAGTCAATTTTATGGTCCTAACAGCTAATATAGTTGTAAAAGATAATATACCTTAAAGTTTATTTAAATATTTGTTGTGGAGCAGCATTCATCCATTTTTTCTTTCATTTCTTTTTTCATGCATTCCAGAAGTGTGTTAACTTGAAGAATTTTTTCATGCATTCCAGAAGTGTGTTAACTTGAAGAACTTTATTTTAAAATAGCTAATTTTGCAGAGTTATCAGACATCTGCAATATTTAGAGAAAACATAGCCCCAGTGTGGTGTTGTGGTTGAACATGGCAGACAGCTAAAGCACCACACAGCTGTTTGCTCACTCCTTGGAGTGGGATGGGGGCAGAATCAGAAAAAAGGTGAAACTCATAGGTTGTGATAAAGGCAGTTTAATAAATGTAATGGAAACATCTGTGTTATCAACACTGTTTTCAGCATAAATCCAAAGCATAGTCTCATACCAGCTACCATGAAGAAAATTCTCTGTATTCCCAGCCTAACCCAGCACATGAAGTAAGGAAAGAATACAGTTATTTTGATGTTAAAGTCTGCACTCTGCTGCCTTTTGTCTGACTATTTCTGCTGCTTCCATTTTGCAGCAGTTGCTTGAAGGAATACATTGAAGTGGCAGGTTGTCACATGGAACAAAATCAAGGCATGTCTTACTAGTCCAGTGGTGTGGGTGTGATTTATGTGCCTACACTGCTATTACTTGAGCTTGTTTGTACTTTGCAAGTACATGAAGCAGGATGCATTGCTTCTCACAGTAAAATGTTAGTGCTTATGTCTGTTTGGATGTGTTCCAGTAGAGTTTGGTCAGCCAGCTTCTAAAAGAGACATCCTCACATTTGTATTAGTTCAGCTGGGAGTAATTTCACTAGAGCCTTACTGGGAAATAGAGGAACATTTCAATTTTTCTCTCCCAGGCTTTATTTGAAGGCTTCTGGACTTACCATAGGGAAGTTGAGGTGACTGGAATGGGATAGGCAATGGGTCAAACCACTGATGTAATACTGATGGTATCCCTAAACTTGACTCAGACTCATGTTGCAGAGTGAGCCTTGGTGTGCTGGCAGCCTTGTGACAAGTCATGGAGCAGCTGGGCAGGGGAAGCCCCTGTCAGCTTCAGCAGGTTGTGCTGTGTGCTCAGAGCATGGCAGTTGTTAGGGTGGAAATGTGGGAAAGGAGGGCATCAGGTGAGATGTAAGGACAAGAGCTGCTGTCCTGGGATCAGGCTGGTTCCTTCTTGCAAACTACAGACATATACACTTAAGAATTTTTTAGAGAAGAACCCTGAAAAACCCTGAAACAAATAGTCAGAGAACTCACAATGAACAGAAATGTTACTCAGTGACCTTGAACTCCTTGTGCTGGTCACAAGGTCCGTACCAGATCCCAGGAGTTCAAAACTGCAGCTTCAGGCTGCTGCAAATCCCTGCATTTCATGGCAGAGCCACTGTAATGCTTTGTCTTGGCAGTGGGTGTTTTGCTTTCACAACTGAAGGTCTTTGTGTCTTTTTTTTTTTTTTTTTTAGTGTGCAAAGGAACAAAAATTGTCTGTGAAAGGTACTCCTCTGTGCCTTGCTTCAGCCATGACACGACACCCCACAGAGACTTTGATGTTACTAACCTATTATTTTCTTTATGGTTTTGATGCATTTATAGTAAAAATTAGATTCCATGTTGCTTCTTCCTTGGGTTTCTAAAACTGAAATCACAGGCACATCTAATACAGGATTTACTTTTTTGTTTGATTCCGTGTTTTTTCATCTTGACTTCTGCTTACCCAGAGTTGCTGGATTTACCACTTAGGCAATATTCTTCCTGTTCTGATTTGAAGCAATTGTTAGTTGCAATCTTTATCTTTAAAAAATAAGAAAAAAATGCTATGAAACAACCTTGAAGACTTGGCTCAGTAATCTGTTTTATTCCTTCCCAGAAGTACACTGCCATTGGAATGCTGGGCAAGGCTACTGATACATTAGATGCTACAGGAAAAGTAACTGAAGAAAAACCTTATGGTAAGCATAAATGTATCTGTACGCTCAATGCAATTTGAAGGCATAAGTGGTTTCTGTCATAGGAAAGCGGAAGAGATGTTTGGGACTCTGAATTAAGTTTAAATGTGAAATTAAACTAAGATTATTTCATCTTCAACTTCAGTGCTCATATAATTCAAACCAGCTTCATGCAATTATGTCCAACGCAAGTGTTCATTTCTGCTGGAAAAAAACAAACCAGGCATTAGATTAGGAGGGAGGAAATAGAATTGGGCAGGACTGTGTCATTTTCAATCTTTGACAGGCTGACAAATGACGTGCTGTGTCCAGTAACATTTTCCTCTCTCACAGTGTAGTCCCAGGAGTCCTCTTTTAGTAAAACCCTTTAAGGCCAGTGGAGGAATAAAGTATTTGGATCTTCCCTCTAGGACACCACCTATAGACTGCTGAACATTTAATGAGGATGGCATAAACTACATTCTGCATATGGCTTTCTTCCAGATCTTAGTCTTGCTTACATCTTTAATAAATGAAATTTTCTGACTGACAGAGCACGGGGCAAGGGTATAAAGCTTCAGAACTCATCTTGACTGTGGCTTTGCTGGGCATCTTAGAAACAGTGTAGTAACACAGTAAATGGATTTGTTATTAGTTCTTTCACAACCCTGTGGAAAAAAAATTAAAAAATAATAGGTAACCAGTTACTTAGCAACTCTACATGTCTGACATTCTGGTAATAGGTACATGAAGTAAATAATCTTTTTTAATGGTGTGATGAAAAGCCTGGATTTCATTTCTCACTTCCCATCTCCTTTCTTTTGCAGTTTTCCTTTCCTCATGAGGCAGGCAAGCATAGTTTCTTGTCCACATTCTAAGTAGTGTTAATTACTAGGCAGTGTTATTCAGAGATGTTGGATCATTTATTTATGCTTCAGGATCAAGCTCTAAGTCTCTAAGCTTCTGGAGGCCTGAGCATCCACATGGTGTTAGAGTTGCCAATACCTCATGGTGCTTGAATGAAGTGATGATTCACTTTCTTGGTATTTATCTGAATAAAAATCCATTTTTTGAAACACTAATTTTGCTTTTTTCATTCTGTGCTGTTTACTGCAGACAGAATTTAGAGTGTTGTTTTTGTGTGTGTTTCTCTCCCTGGCAGCTCCTGTTACAGCAGTTCCCACCTCTGTTGTGGTGTGTGCTTTCTGTGCACCACCTTTCTGTTAGGCTGTGTGCTTGGGGAGCTGATTTGGCTCGAAAACATCCCCTTTTTTGGGTTGCTTGTCATTTTAAACTGAGATCAGCTGGATGATCCAGTTCATCACATGGTCTGATGAAGAGCAGCATTGGCATTGCTGGGGCAGTGCTGTTTGGGGTGCAGTTTCCTTTTGCCTAAAGTGATGGCTGAAGGAAATGCTCATGACATTGGTCTCAGTTGCTTTCCATGTTGGTGCAAATCAGTCAGATAGGATTTCTTCAGAAAGAGAAGAGCATGGATACTCCTTTATTACTCTCCATGGTACCTACATGTATTTTGTATTCCTTGTCTTTTCCAGTGTCTTCTCCAAAACAATTTGGTTTTCTGCAGGATACTCTCTTTGGCCCACCATCCCTAATTTCTAACCCTGATAGGTACTCCAAGAAAAGGCAAACCAGATGTTTGAGTTCAATTTCAGTCTTCTTTGGACACCTACAAGGATCCTTGGAGAAGCAGAGCAAGGGAATAAATCCTGCAGTGCCAGCATCATCCAGGATGGGGCCTTAGTGCAGAGAAAGGACACTAAACCAGTTTGCAAAATGTACAAAACTCTTCTTGAGTGACTTCATTGGAACATAAGAGGAAAGTGCCTGCAGAAAGTTGCCAGCTATATTAACTGTAAGAAAGTGTTACATTTTAGTGCTCAAAGTGTCCCTAGACAGCAGCTTAGGAAGCAAACTGTACAGTCAGTCACAATGTCAGGATGTGCTGAAGAGAGCTCCTTGCTTTAAACCCCTTCTGAACTTCTCATAGCTTTTTGTTTCTTACCAGACAACAAGTTTGCATTTCCCCATGAAATGAGGTTATGGTTTCATACTGCTGCCAGATGCTGACTTTGGAAGCAAGTAGCATTTAGTATTCCTCTGATGCTTTTTTGAGCACATGAATGTTGGTAGCCCTTCTTTAATATTTGTAACTGTGTACAGGGATGTACGTTCTGAAGGCCACTTCCTCCCAGCTGCCTACAGGCTATATCCAGACATGGAGAGCAAAATTAATGAGGCTTTTCTCAGGTCTCTGATGATTATACTGAAATATATGTTTAATAGAGGCACCTGAATCATTTTGATAGTGTAGTTCTTCCAGGATTCTGCTTGTCTGTTTTCAGATCATTTGTGCTGGGTCAGACTGAATTGAGGTCATTTGCTAAACTTCTCGTATGCTGTCACAGATAATTCTTGTGTTCTCCTTTGGAGTAGTTTGATAACAAGCACAGGGCAAAATCACCCTTCAGTGAAGGCTTTTTGAGGTTGTGGCACAAATGGCACCTTTGGGTTTGATAATTGTATTTTCCTTCCTTTGTAGCAGGAAAATCAGTCAACAGTCACCAGTACTCAAAAGCACACCAGATCTTAGCAAATGCATCTGTAAATATTTACTTTGATAACACACAACACAGCTCTTGTTTGTTAATGGCTTAATGCATCATTCTTCACATGGGGATTTTTTTTTCTCCTGAGACAGAGCTTGCCTGTATCATGAGTGACTTCCTCAGAGGCCACATGTAACCTCTCAGTCAAGGGAATATGAGATCAGAGCCAGAGCTGAACTCAGGTGGCTCATTTAATGCCCTGGCCACAAATGCAGTTCATGGGGTGAAGATTGGAAGGAGAACTCCAAGGGGCACTTGTGCTTACTTCTTAAATACTGAATTTTAACCTGAAGCTGCCTGGGGTTCACAAGAAGGCTGACAACATCCCTGTCATGGGGCCAAGTCATGCTGACTCTCTACCATGTAGTTTTGTTGTGATACATTGTTAAATAGAAACAAGATTGAAATAACAATGTAAAAAAAAAATATTCAGAAGATTCAGAGTTACTGTACAATTGATTTTGTTGTTCCTAGCCCGTATTCTGATGTAAATGGGTCTGTCTCAGCATCTCAGAGTTTTGTGCCTTGTGCTTTGCAACCTTGCTGTTAATAACACATCTTGGGACAGCTGCTTGGGCCACTGAGGCTGCAGGGTGTGCTTTATAGGAGTGAGGAGCCACAGGATCATCTCCCAGAGCTGCTGTGAAATAAATCTCATCATTTTTACTTACAGCATGAAGTACATCTGGCTTTTAATGTTTGCAAGTTTCAAAATACAACAAAGGCTTGAAAAATAAATTTCGTTGGTTTATGTTCCAGAATGCTGTTGACTTAGCAGTGATGACACTAATTAAATATTACTTAAGAGAAACAGGACCAGTCAAACCCTAGACAGTAGAAATGCACTGAAGTGCATTGTGATTGCAGATCTTATGTTTGCACTCTAAAAAAATTAGGGATGGATGTAATTTCTGTTGAATAGATCTTCAGAAGACCAGTGCAATCAGCTACTTAGGTTATAGCCTTCCAATAAAAGTGGGACAGATGTCTATGTGTACTTTTAAAAGAAAGTACATTGCCTAAACCAGCTGTCTTTCTTTTACAGAATTTTCTTAGTAAAATTGCCTTACTTAATATATAACTATACCCCAGAGTACATTTGCAGGTTAGTTGTTTGACAGGGAAATTTTGATGTGTTGTTTCAGATAAAGTCTTTTTCTGCACCAGTAGTTTTGTTCTCTAATTCTCTCTCTGTTGTATTTTGCCCTGCAGTTAGGTTCTCTTAGAGAGAAGTTCCCAGGGTTAGATGAGCATTTTATTCTTTTCGGTGCTTTTTTAAAAAATAAGAATATTCCAAACATTGTAGCTTTTATATAGTTTCCAAGAAAGATGAGTTTGCAGCCTTAAGAGAGGAGAATTACAAAAGAAAACATTAAGGAGGATTTGTGCCCTTCTGAAAGTATCCAGATTGTCCTGATCACCTTGGACAGTTTGTTCCACTCCTTTTGTGATAATTCACATTCCTGCCTTCAATCTGGTTTTTATCTCTTTTCTTTGGTGTTTTTCACCCCGGCTAAATTCTGAAGAGAGAGAACTCTTTGTGTCTGCTTGCAGAATGTGATTGGTGCCATTAGTGCCATGTGAATAATCAGTACTAACATACTGACTGTTTTCTTTCCACAGACCAGGTAACAAAAGGAGATCTTGAAAATGTTCTGCAAAAGTTCACAGGGGACATCATGCAAGTTCCCCCACTGTAAGTTCATGATATTCACTCACTCTTGACACTTGTGTTCAGCTGTCAGGGCTTGCCAACAGAAGTCAGCTCTTTCAGAAGTATTAAGACACATTTTGACAAAAGGATAGAGGCCAGGCAATCAGGAGTTTAACATGTGCAAGTGCAGGTCATGCCCATTTGAAGATCCAGCACAAATGGTGACCTGGAGTCTGTGGGTGTTTTGGGCAAATGTAAAGTAGCCAGTCTTAAACAGCTTTGCAGGGCTTGTCTTCTGTCTTCCAATCTCACTGCCATCTCCGTGGAAATGCCTTAAATGACTTTGAATTAGTTTTTTTGAAAACTTAGAGTACAATTGAGTGATTAATGACTGAGCTTCTGTAGCTTAGAAAATTTCATCTGGTCAGGTGAGCCATAGTAGCTGGCAGTGTGCATGACTTAGCTTGTGACAGATGGCTTTTCTGGTGGTTTCAGCCAGCCTGCTTTCCTTTGCATTTGCCATGTGTCACTTACTGTGCTTCCAGTGTGAGCCCTGTAAGGTCAGTAATGCCCCACGTGTTCTGCTTCATGTGACCTGTTTCAAATTGCCCTCTCACATTGTGAGCAAGATCCTTTTAGATTTTTCTGTGCTCATCTTTCTGTCATGACCAAAGTTGGAGCTTTGGATAAAGGACCATGTAATCAGTGAAATCAGTTTCTGTGGTCTGTAGTGGTTCCCTAAACATTCTAGAATATGGCACTTGCTGTTCAGGGAAGATCCTGGTGTGGGACAAGGAAAAGGGCAATGTAGAATGACAGGAGTTGCCTGAGTGGCTCCCAGTGCTCACACTGAAAACAGAGGATGCCCTGCTGACTGCTGAGACACAGGATGCTAGAGGCAGCTGCAAGTCTTGTAACCCTTATAGAAACCCTTTTATTTCATAAACTGCAAAGTGAGTGATAAAATGCTTTTAAAACTGTACAGCAAGAGAGAAATACAAGGCCATCTCTTGTTTTCTGGTTTATGTAGCTGCTGGTAAGTGGGATGATTCTGTGTCCAAGGTATTTCAGCAGCACTTGCTGAGTTTTTGTGGGTTTTTGTGAGTACTTGGAGAGTTGTAAAATGTGTGCTACCCTAGTACAATATTACCAGAATCTGGAGAATGGGAAGCCTGTTCTGTTACAACCATATGACACACATTTTCATGGTCTGTCTGATCAGCTATTCTGCTTTGAAGAAGGATGGAGAAAGGCTTTCAACTCTGATGAAGAGAGGGGAGGCAGTGGAAGCAAAGCCTGCTCGGCCAGTGAGAGTGTACAGCCTTTCTCTGCAGCAGTTCCAGCCACCACTGTTCACGCTGGGTAAAGGTCAAAGATTATTACATAGAGCAATGCTCCCAGCTTGTTAATGTTTATTTACACTCAGAATGGGACTAACAGAGTGAAATGGGTTTCATTTCACTCAGCTACTTATTTTGGTGTGAGCCCATGTGCAGAGACTTTCACTTTGTATTAAAAGCCCTGTATTTTGGTTTTAAGTTAAGCTGATTATATCTAATCTCTCAGTGAGGCAAAATTCTGAGAGACTGGTCAGGGGATTATTTGCATCTGTCCATGATTTTGCAACCTCCAGCTCATTCCTCTCTCAGGTCTGCTTACTGCACTTTGCCATTCCTACACACAGATTCCCAGACCTGCTGGCATCTCTCTCAGGACCAGTTTCAGTTGAGGAGGCAGGATCTTATCCTTCCTTCTGTCATTCATCAAGAAACTGGGGTAGTACATTAAGAAGCATATTAATAAATAAACCAGAAAATACTCTTGTAAATGTTTAATGCTGCTGTAAGGTCAAGATGATGCCTTGAATTGATCTGTCTGCCCAGTTGATCCCCATTCCTGTGATGGACCAGATGTTTTCTGGTGAGCAGGTATGAGTGACAGAACTCAGTGCTGTGTGACTTCAGCCCTTTATGGCTGGGTGACAAGGAGCTGATCACTGGCAGAGGGGGAAGGGGAGGGCTGAGAGAGCAGGGAAAGCTAAAGGTGAATTTTAAAATTTTAATGGAGCTGCCTGTCTGCAGTACTGACAGTCAGTTTAGGCTATACTAGAAATAACTTGCTTTCATCATTAGAAATATGGAATCAACCTGAAATGCTTAAAATGAATAGGACTGAAACATTTCTTAACATACCATAGCAGGTTCTTAAATTCTGGTGAGTTAGTATAGTTGCCATTTTATTTGCTTTCCCTCCTGTCTAGCTTAGCTATTTCACCCTCACATATGTTCCAGGATGAATAATTGATGTTGCATCCTATAAATATTTTATCACTGGGTTGTTTGCTTAGCACATTTTTACATTTATGTGGGGGCATGGCTTCTATGTAGATTTCACATGGCACTGGCAATTTACCATGTCACTTTTAACATTCCAGATGTTGAATGTGGTGGTGGCTTTTATGTCAGGAGCCTGGTCAATGACATTGGCAAAGGTAGGCATGAAAAAACTGCATGACAATGTAAAGAACAAGTGTGTGTTTATGGAAAAAATTTGTCATTCTGTATATCTCAAGTAACTAGACCTGTGTGTTATTTTGCAGAACTGTAGTGCTATCACTTGTTTTTATATACTCAGGTAATTTCCTTAGGGGCATGGGGGAATGATGGCTAAATAATTGCCAGGGACCTTGGGGGCGAACTGATAAAAATGGAGCAAGCAATAGCACTGAGCAAGATAATGCAAGGCAAGGGGGGGATGTTTTTTCTCCTCTCTTTCATGTGTTAAAGCTAACTCAGATTAAGGATGAGAAGAAGAAAGATACTGTCTTTTTAAACATTATTCATCACATTTTGAAAACAGATTGCACAGAACATTACCATGCACATAATAAACCCTATCTGCTGGAAAGACTTCCACACTGGTGATGATTTTTCGAGTGTTTTCTTTCTCCTCTGCCTGAACAGTGAATAGTTTTGCTTTCCCACAGGGTTATTTGTCTTGTGCTCTCTATCTATCAAACTGCATGATGGAGAATGGATAATCCATTTCTAACTTCTCTTTTTTTTTTAAATGATACATTTGTAGGAAGGCAAGTAATGTGGGATAACCCTATGAATTTCAATGTTGTTATTTGTGCTTAGGCAAGTCCAAGTTTCTGTTACTGCCTTCTGAGCATACTGGCTTATGTTTAGCCCTTTAATGAAAACCAAGATAAAGTCTGTCCATGGCTGGCTTCTTTTCAAAAATTGAAAATGAAATAAAAACCTTCCTGCATCAGAAAGTATGGGAGAGAATATTTTAGTGTACCTGTGTGCTTACAAGTCAGTGCTTGTTGCTGTTATGTTTTGTAGCTTCTTGATATGTAATTATGTCCTGCTGGTATTCATTTAACATAGGAGAGTATTTGTATATATTTTTTTATTTTTCCTTATCTTAGTTTCTGTTATCCTGGTAGGCAGCACAGGATAAAAATGTTAAAAATACCTCTTGAAGGCAAGAAGTGCTAAGGCCTCAAAATGTGTAAAAAAATAGTTCAAGGTCACTTGAGAATGCAGAATGTTCTGCTTACATCTTACAACATTTTTTCCTCACTTTCCATTCTGATCTAAATCTGGGAAAACTCTTGACAGCTTTCTGTCAATTTCTGAACTCTTTACTACACTGGACAGTTATTGAAATCAGAGGACATCCTTGGGTCAAATTTAAGAAGATACAAATGAATGATGAATCTTCATGACCTTCCTTGTCAAACAAAGCAGAATAACATAAAAGGCTACATACAAAAATGTATATTTAGTGAGCTGGAAGTGGTTACACTTTTCCAGTTTATCCATGTGCTTTGTCCAATCGCTGTTTCCTCCTTTGCTGCAGAGCTCTCCACCTGTGCGTCGGTGCAGGAGCTGACGCGCACCAAGCAGGGCCCGTTCACGCTGGAGGAGCACGCCCTGCACGAGGACAAGTGGACAATTGATGAAATTGCTCAGTCCCTGGAGCACTGCAGAGCTCTGCTCCTGGGAGAGCCAGCTCGGAAAAAATTGAAGACAGAGCATCCTGGTGAATCTGCTGTGGTCTGTGAGGATAAGTGATAAGTTGGATCAAGGAAAAAGACTGGATGATTGAGATGCTTTAAGATTGGATTGGGATTGTCTCACCTCCTGTGTAAATCTACAAGTCTCTGCTGGGAAGGTGACAAGCTGCAACACAAGAGAAATGGTTCTTTTGTTTCCTGGGGTTAGAATGTGCACTGAAGATGTTCAGTGCTAAGTGTTTCTTGATTGTTTACTTTCCTTCTTGCACACCATAACTGATGCCAAATTTTTATAGACTTTTAAAGAACTTTCAGGGTGCAAGATGACTGCTCTTGAGAATTCATCAATAAAAAGGTTATATACAATAATATCTGATAAATGTGTTCCAGAAAATGTTTCTTTTTCTTTGCAGCTGGTAATGAAATCCTGAAATACCATGGTGACAAGTCCCTCATAG
Source organism: Zonotrichia albicollis (assembly GCF_047830755.1). NCBI lineage: Eukaryota > Metazoa > Chordata > Aves > Passeriformes > Passerellidae > Zonotrichia > Zonotrichia albicollis. Next base: position 43,075,746 of record NC_133825.1, read on the forward strand.
CTTAAAGGACCCAAGAATGTGGTGTGGCAATTTGCTTTCTTGAAATTCATTTCAGGATATATCCATTTTACCAGAGTTTTTCCTATGCAGGTTGTTCCCCAGTCAAATGTTCCTAGAATGCAGTATATGAGAGTGCTAATATTTTAAGTCAAGGGAATAGTTTTAAGTCCAAATAATCCCTGAAGATGATGGGTTTGTGCCTGCATCTTACAAAAAAGTGATACATTAAGTGTTGATTCCAAACTTATTTTCAGTCTAAGAAATTAAATGAATATTGTAAAGTTCCTCATTGCAGGATACCCTTCCAGACATCTATATGATTTATTTTTGTTTTCTATACAACAAGAAACTGAAGTCTATGCAAGATTAATGAAGGTTTTGTTTAGAAGGAGGATAGACTTTGTTTTATTCAGTAAACAATTTTCTTCCTTTTTATATTCTTGTAAAGAACTTAAAGGAAATGTTGAAAATAGCACAAGCAAATTGAAATGGTAGAGCACTACAGCAGCAGCATATTTAAAGTACAATATGAATGAAGTAATGGATACAAGAAATTCTAATTTCAAGGATGAAGAAAAACTTGTGTCCAGTGAGGTAACAGTGGGAGATTTTTGTTTCTTTTTGGGGTGTGTTTTCTGGTACTTTGGGTAGAAACAGGGAAACAAGAGATTTTTTTTTTCCTAAAGAAATCAAAAAAAGCAGAAAATTTAATTTTCCAGTATGCTTATCTTGAATGATCAAAGCCTTTCATTGAAACACAGCTTCTCTTACTGTCCAAATCTGTATTTTCCAGTTTATGTTATCCCAATGGTTTTCTAGATTAAGTTGTCATTCATCTTCCTGATTTTTGAAAAATAGCACAGTAGATATAATTCTGTTAGTCTCCTTCTTTCATCTTCAGGGATTTATTTCTTTAAAAATCAGTGCAATTGAGAAATGTCTCTATTAATAGGGTACATTTGGATACAGTGTTGTAAGTGTCTAACACATTCTTAATCTCATCTGTTTGTTTAATGCTCACCAAGCCTTTCTTGCTATTCCATTTCAGAGCCCCTGATATTTTTAGTTTCAAAAGAATTCTATTTCCATCAGCTTTTTTGTTAGCTTGCAAGTGGTCTGCTGTAATTATTGCTAACAGATCTGTGATCCTGAGAAGACAGGATCTGCTCCATAGTCTAGTCATTGGAGAGGAATGGAATGGTAATTAAGAAAGGCATCTTGTGGACATCAACAAGTTCTGGTTTGGGCTGCAAGTCCTGATGCATATGGAAAGCATAGGAAGAAGTGGAATGCACTTGTTCATGTTCAGGAATCTGCACAGAATCATTCAGGCTGGAATAGACCTTTAGGACCATCAGGCCTCACCATTACCCCAGCAGTGCCACGTCCACCAATTCACCAGCTTTAGCCTTTTTTCCTGGAATCCTCTCTGCTTCCCCTGTGCATCAGAAATCAAGGGAGAATTTCTTTATCTCAAGTTAATGACAGACTTCTCCCCACATAACTCCTGTTGCAGTACAGAAGGTATTTCCCTCTGCAGCTGGGTAGCAGGTGTGTTTGGCTGGACAAACCCATGGCAGGCAGCAGGAAGTGTTGTTGGAAAACACAGTGTGAAGAGTGAATAAAGCCATGAACACGTTATGCAATAAGCACTGATGAGTGTCACTCCCATTCCATTCCTAAACACTTGAGCTATCTGCTCAAACATTCCAACTCCTCAGGCTCCTTCCCAATGCTTTCCCTGTGTGCTGGGCCTCACTTGTCTGCTTTATCCCAAGTTCCTCAATGCTTTAATGGTGCCCTGAGCCTGTAGTTCCACTGAATAGTTACTGGGAAGCTGCTGAAAAGTTCAGGAATAGCCTTTTTAGTTATGTTTTAATAAATGTTTAACCCAGTATCTTGAAACTATCCAGATTTGGACATGTTGTGTTCCCATGGGAACCTAGGGAAATACTTGTTTTAACTTCCTTATTCTTACTAGCATGCTCATCCCAGAGCTACCAGACTTCAGAATTGAGGTATATCCACAGCAAAATGTATTCTTGTTAGAAGAAAATATTTCATGATCCTGGATTTGGTTACTGACAGTCATGATAACATTCAAGAGGAAAAATGTGTATACAATATTTCTGAGATTTAGAGTTAGTACTGAGATCACAGCTGAAGCAAATGGTAGTTAATAGAAATTTTATGGTACTCTGGCCAGAAAATGTGTCTGTGATTTACCATTTCAAATGTACCCATGACACAGATTGAAAGATTTGTCTGATTTAAATGAATGTTGTTCATGGGGAAAGTCCTGATGCCAAAGTGTGTCCTGCTTTTTGGGCTGAGAATTGTCTGTCCTAATGTGGACTTGCTGTCTCCATGGAAGTGTGGTACCATAGCCTGGCCCTGAGTGCTCCAGTGCTGCTGCTGCTTTGGTGAGTTTGGCAAGGGCTTCAGAATTTGTCTCCCTTCAATGTCTCTGCCTAGCTGGCTGCCTTTCTTCCTCATTTAAATGGTAGTTTTCACTTTATAATATATTCCTGCTACCAGCAAAGTAAAACTTTGAGTAACTCCCCCAGTTTTGGGATACCTTATTTTTTTATAGATGGTGAATTTGCTACTCTGTGTATGAATTTGCTACTCTGTGCATGAATGGCTCCCTAACTTATGAGTAGGGTCATGCTGTTTGCTTGGCAGAGTCAAGGAGTGAGTTTGCAGAGGTGTTAATTTGATTAAAAAGTCCTTGCAGAAGCAAAATGAGTGTGTGACTGCCATGTACAGCCAGAGGGAAATCACAGAGACAGTGAATGGATTCAGCCAGCCTGGGCAAAATTATTGTCTCTGTTTAAAAGCAGTCATTGTTTCTAATAGCCATGGGTTTAATTCTCTTCTTTGTGAGACCTGATTAGGTAAATCACCAATAGTTAAAGGCATGTGAGGCAAGCAGGTTTATCATGTGAATGCTTATGTCTGCTCTGGGTGAGGAGATGCCACATCTCTGCCATCAGCTGCTAAGATCATACAGGTGCAAACAGGCAAAGCAAGAAGTTGGTAATTGGCAGTGGGTGGTTGCAGTGCCGGAGAAGAAAAGGACTATATTGCAAGAAAAAACCCAATATTTTGCAATTCTTGTTTTGGGGAAATGTTGGAAACAATGCCATGGTTCAGAGAAAGTGGCTGCCTGAGAAACAGGCCTATGGTTTTGTTATGGGTGTGGATGTCTGGGACTTTAATCCTTTAATCCTCACCTCTAGCTGCAGGAAGTGGGTTAAATCAAAGCTGCAGCCTCTCCCCAAATTCTCCATGTCTCATTGCTCCATGTGGATGCTGGAGCAATCTCCTGCCCAAACTCTGGGCTCTAAAGGGGATTGTGTGGCTTGCCCAGAAGTTAACAGGAACAGAATGAGGAGGACAAAAAATGAGGCAATGGAAATTGAAATATAAACACAAAATAGCCTCCTTCTTGCCAGACATATTCATTTTAGGTTACAGCTCTGTGTCTGGCCTTTCCACTCTGCATCCCATTACCTTATCTACTGTCTGAGACAGTTCATCCTAAAACTTTTCTTATCCTGTCTTTTGAATTCCTTTCTGGGGACATGGGAGCCTTGGGGCTGTGTGGTTTCTGGGGGACAGGAAAGCTGGTAACAAAGCAGAACTGAAAAGGATGAGGTGTGTCTGGTCCTTTTCTCACCATGACCCTTTTGTAAGAAAGATGTGGTTCTGAATGCTTTAGTGCCATTTCCCTGGGACATGGGATTATTTTAGATATTTCAGATTTAAGTACTTCAAAGTCAAATCTGCAGCTGAGTGCATGCATTAGAAACAAAATGCATCATTTCACAGATGTCACGCTACTTTCAGTGGCTTCAGAACATGATTTTACAGCTTAAAAGAAGGGGGGTAGAAAAGGAACAGCAAAAGGTAAGTGCATATTTCAGTTCTTATATTTTTAAAGTAGATGAACTCAGTTTTGGTAATTATGTAAGAAAAGACATCAAGTGTTATAATGGAGAAAAAGTAAAGAGAAGGAACACATTTTTTACTGCCTTTTCTGTTTCTTTTAGCACAGAACAATTAGCTTAAATATGCCATTTCAAAGCTTAAGAAGCTTTTATGTGGAAATGCTTGAGAGATTGTTACTGTGTGCTGATGTGAAAAAAGGCATTTATTTTCATTTCAGCAGTTGAAAAGATAGTTTTCTGTGATGCCCTTCAAAAGGCAGTGTTTTCTTTTGCTTGTGTGAAATTACAGTAAATCCTTGGCATAACTTCCTCTTGTGAGTGGTGTGTTCACAGTAAATCATTTCCTGCAGCTGGCTGTCCTGGGGATCACAAAACTGTTTCAAGTTCTGCAGGTACCTACTAGGCATTCCCAGTGGAAATGGAACATTTTGTGCAAATGTATTTAGAAAACAGGACAAATTCTCAGTAATCTTTGCTATGCAGATTGCTCTTTTGGTAAAATAACATCCAGGCTGCGTTAAACCTCGCAGTTTAACGCGAGTTGCTTTGTGTACAGTTTTTTACTCTTAATTTCACAAAGGGCACTGGCAGACTGTTGATTTCTTGTCCAGGTGATTAATTTCCCCCAGCTGCTGCATACACAGGGACATTCCTGGCTTTAACCTCTCCATTTGCTCCGTAGGATTCCCAAGGACGGCAGAAAGGAGCGCGCGGTCACCCCCCTGCCCCAGCCATGGGCTGCTCTGTGACGTGTTCATGGTGCAAATAAACCAGAATGGTGGGAGAAGAGCCTGTGCCTCATTCTGCTGTCCTGATAACCTCCAGCAAAAGATTAAGAGAGCAACAGGGGACAACAATTTTCCAGTAATTCTCCCTCCAAGTAAGAATCAATGGGAAACGGCAGCAAGGTCTGTGGGTACAGAGCTCACCTAAAGCATGTGATTATTTCTTTTGACCTCAATGAGAACACTCCTGTCCTGTTTTATTAAATTATGTAAGTTATTACTCACTGAATTAAGGCCTTGTGTGTTTCATTTTCACCTATCATGGTTTGGGTTTTTTTTTTCCAATTTAGTAATGTGAACTGATGGTTTGAAAAATTTTATTGCTTCTACAGGAGAAAAAAGAGACTAAAATAAATATTAATGGTGTGGCACAACACTTAGAATTGTTCCATGTCTAATGAATATGTAGCAGTTCTATTTTCTACTTAAACACAGAAATTGTCAGAATAGAATTAGTGCTATTTTTAAAAAAAAATGTGTTTATCTAGGAAATTAATTTCTCTAGGGAGTGCTATTAAAGGCTGTACAGAGTGGAGAAACTTATTTGAGTGTGTTGGTGATCTGTTTCTAGAGTTAGGAACATTTTTATTGAATTGTGTGCCATATCCCTGTACCTTTGTACCAGTTTTGTCTGATTTTCTTTGCTGTACCATAGATGTGAATTCCTGGAAAGAGCACAGTGATAACAATCCAAGCTGCTCTTCAGCCATCCCTTTCCAGCAGTGGAAATAGGGAGTGCACATCCCCCCTTTGCTCCCCTGCCTTAACAAATCCAAGCTGGTCCTTCAGAATTTTATAGAAGCAACCCAGAACTAAGCCATGTTACCACAGAGAAAGCAATGAATGGGATTTCAGGAGAGGAAATTTTGTGGAAGCAGAGCATGTTTCATGGGGGCAAAGAGAGAACTCAGCAGGATTGCCTATCCCCTGAATCAATATTTTGATACTGAACACACCACACCAGAGAGATTTTCCAAGGAAGTGCATTTTGTAGAAGAGCATCAGGAGTACAGGATCACAGGGGTCAAGCTCCCACCATTTCTCTGTGGGATTATCAGAGTAATTGGGTGAACTCTCACCTCTCCTTTGCTAAAGGAGCTCACTGCTCCTGTTTGACTCTTACACTCCAAGGCGAGTTTTCAAGCTCTTTGGTCAGCTCTCACAATTCCTGCAGTTTTCTGTGACTCTGTACACACCAGATGTGATTCAGAAAGCAGCTCTTGACTCTGCATTTTTTAAATTTTCACCTTTTAAGTTTAGAGGAAAAAAAAAAATAGAAAGGAATGCCTGGGAGCACCTCTGTTTCAGGCACAGGCTTCTTGCTTTGTGCTGTTGTGTCAGGTAAACCTGGCATAGAGAGGGCATCCCATGAATCTCTCCCTGTGTAAGGAAAACACCCCTTTCTCCCATCACTTCTGGATCCTGTGCATGCTTGGGGTTTTTTTTTCAGAGTTGGACAGCTTTTCCCAAACCCTCCTGCTCCTTGGTACCTTGGAATCATTTATCTCTCACTGCAACAATGAGCTGGTTTCATAACTGGCCCAAGGCTATAAAGCAAAGTTACAGTCTGGGGATGCTGCTGACTGTGGTCTGGAAAGGAGAAAAAAAATTGGCCAGGAGCAAGTAATTGTTGAATGGCAGAAACACCTGAGAGGTCTTGGTAAATCAAGAAAAATGGCTGGTGTCTGAAAACACTGGTGTGGTACAAGGCTGCAAAAAAATGGGATTCGGCTTTCCAAGGTGTTTTTACAGCACTTGGCTTTGTTCTTTCTCAGCAATGTAACAGCACTCCCAGAAAAGTGGGATTGTTGGTATCCAGTCACACTGTTGCAGGTTTTGGGAAGCTCAGCTGATACAGCATTTGTTTATTTTCTGGTAGAATTTTCTGTATATGTAAATCCTTCAGTAAAATGCAATAGGTTGTCAGCAAAGCTGGAATTCAAACTCAATTTCCAGTGAATTGCAGTGCACTTCCCAAGGAACAGCTCTGGAGGAGTCAGGGGGCCCTGTGGCTCCATTCTGTGGGGTGCAGAGTTCTTGCTCATGAAGGTTCAGGCATTTTTCAGGGATTTTTTTTCAGCTGGGAAGAAAAAGAAATCTTTGGCCTCAATGTTAGTGTATTTTACCCTTCAGTGAGAAAAATGTCTTTCAGTGTTTGTTTGGAGATAAGGTCAGCCCAGTGACTTGTCTGTTATATATAACCCAAGCCACAGGCTTCATCTTCCATTCTGGAGATTTATTTGACCCAGAGAGACCAGTGAGGAGCTGCAGCCAAGGGAAGAAAACACTTTATTTCTCCAAACTGATGAAATACCAGATGTGTGCCCACAATGGAAGAAATTTTAGGCTACAGTTACCTGAATTCATTTGCATAAAGGAATAAGAAACTTTCTGTTGTGTCAGCTTATTTCATTTCCTGGGATGTTCTCTCATTATGGGGGATTACTTTAATTCTGCAATAATTATAATTCAACCCCATTGCTGTGTGCATCCCAGTGTATGGCTGCAGAGAGAGATCTGATTCTTGCCTCTAAAATCTGCTGTCTGTAGACTCCAGTGTGAGCTGAGGACTTCAACCAAGCCCAGCTGATCTCGTTGTTTCATTGACTATGAAAATCTTTAAAAAGAGAGTGAGTATCAAGAATGATGCAAAAGAGGAAAAAATATTTGTATTTTGAAATATTTATTTTGGCAAATAAACCTGTCAGTAATCTCAGGGTTAGCAGGGAACTTCTCCAAAGCAGGGATTAATGTCTGTTTAGAGAGGAGGATTCTTAGACAAGCTGTTGAATATTCTGGTCAGTGGGCTCAGGGAGCTACTCAGGCCTGACTGCCAGCTCAGGGGTTGCTCCTCACAGGCTCCTGCTAAGTCAACAGGATTTAATTTGAGCTTGTGTTTCTGTCATGCCAACTTGGTCAGTTTGTTGGCTGCTCTGTCAAAGTTACAGCCTGGTGCATCAGAGCTTGAGAGCTTCCACACAGCTGGCTGAGTCCAAGTGATCAGAATTAACTCTGTAGGAAAAATGCATTGTATGAAGGAGCAAAAGTTGGAGTAGGCATCAGGTATGCAGGGAAAAATGTGAGGAGGAGGGAATTTTTTTGGTTTTTTTTGCTTTGCAACTCTGTTTTATTAGAATTTATTTGGTTTTGGTTTACTCAAACTTAGTCTCTGCAGTCTATGGCAGGCTGAAGGTAGAATGAAAAGAAGCTGCAAATTCACAGAAATTGGCCAGGTCAGAGCTGTTATTGCTAATTGCAGAACTGTCAATGTCATAAGGTTGTGTCATGTAAAGGCATTTTTAGGTAGTAATTAATATTTACCTGCTTGTCTTGCTCATCTGGAAGTTCTTCATCTGCCCAGTGATGCTTCACAGAGGAGGAGTCCAGGAGATGAAGGTATTAATGTGCTTTAATTTCATAAGCAAATGGTGGACTCAGGACTGTTGACTCATGGTCACAAGGGTGTCAAGCAGGGCTTTAAGGCAATTATTGAGGATTTTAGTTCACTTAGAGTAGGATCTGGCTTGTGAACGAGACAGCATTAATGTGAAACATTAGAATTGCTTCCCAGACAGTGTGTGTATCACAGCAGATGATGTTTTACCTCTCCATATGTTTCCCAGTTGAAGTAGGAAGCCAGACAAATCATGAGGAGAGGAAATAAACATCCATGTTTATGGGTGTGAACTCTTAACAGCAATTAAGATCAACAGATCTCTTAGTCTGAAATTAGCAGTTACCTGGATCATGGCTTATTCCACCAAATTGAAATTCTGCTTGCCATATAATTTAGGATTCAGGTACATAAGGTTATTGGAAATATAAACTGGTCCCTTAGGGCAGGAAATGCAAAAAATGCATAAAATGTATAAAACTATTTTTTAATATTTTGGGGAGTAGTTTTATGTGCCTTAAAGCTTCCAGCTTGCATGTGATAAAGTCAAATTTGATCAAAACAACACATGCAACCTGCTGTGCTCCCCTCACCCCTTCACTAATGGCAGAATATCTGCCTGTCCTTTCTTGTAATTAGATCCGTCTTAAACACTTCAGCTCAAAAATGCCCAAATATTTCCTCTGACTTCACTGACATTATTCCAGATTAATACTTGTGTGATGTAGAGCAGAAATCTGCCCTGGAGAATGTGGAACCCCAAAGGCATTCACAAAAGCCATTTTTTAATAAGAGCACAAAAAGAAGATGTTACAGTTGAATGTCATTTGTCATTGTCTCCATTTGCTTGTACCCAGTTGTAAAGGAGGGATGCAGGGAGGCTCTGCCATCAGCTGCTGGCTCAGTCCTGGTTCCAAAAGAAAGCCCAGAGCCCCAGGAGTCTCCTGTGAGCCCTGGGCTGATCTCTGAGGCCGCTGCTGGGAGTCCCTTTGAACCAGCCTGTCCTGTGGCTTTGCTGCTTGCCTGGGCTGTTATCTGAGCCCTCTTTAACTGGCTACTTTCAAATGTAATCGAGGATGTTGTGTTCAAAGCACTGAGCTTTCTGAGAAGGGCTTTGCACTTTAACAAGTCATCTTCTGATGCAGTGAACAATGACCTCTGTCCTGTTTTGGGTAGAGATAAAGCTAACATGGAAGGTTCTGGCATTCTTTAAATGTCCCAGCTAAATATACTTTTATATTTCTGAGGTCAAAAATGCAGATGGCATTTCAAAGTCTGGGTTTTACTATTTTCTTTGTTCTCTAAGTAATTCCTTTTACTCAGCACTACTAAAGGAGTTCAGGCATAAGGGCTGTTCTTTTATAATGCCACATATTTGTATTGCACCTCTTACCTGGGGATATGAAAATAATTTGCAAATGTTAATTAAGGGTTCCACCTTAGTCAAGTGCTGAGGCACTGACAGATTTTCTCTGGGAAAATGAGTTAGGAGAGGGTTGGAGAGCAGTGCAGGGTCCTGTGTTCCATCTCACTGACCTTGACCTCTCCTGACTGCTCTGTCTTTGCCCTTCCTTTACCTGCTGCTTTGTTCTGGAGTTGTTTATGGCAAAAATACCTTCCCAGTGCGGGAAAGCCCACAAAAAAGCCCCTCTTTCAGTCTGGGCTTTAGGAACACCATAACATAAATGGGTTTATGCTTGTGGGCTCAGTGTGTTATCTGTTGGTGGATCCATGAGGAGCAGCAGCTCGTGGGCCAGCAAAGCTGTGCCTGAGCTTTGTGTCAGGTTTGCTGTGCAAAGAGGGTGAGTGCCGTGGAGCTGGGCCTTCCTCCCTCTCTGGCATCCCCAGGTGCCTGCACAGCCTCCTTCCTCCTTGGGAAGGGGAGCTGCAGGTCAGCCAGGGGCAGGGCACACCTGGAGCAGTGGGGTGAGGTGTCCCAGCTCGGCAGCTGCAGAATCCAGGGAGAGCTTTGAGCAGCTGGCAGCAAACTCAGCACCTGCAGCCCCACCTGTGTGTGTGCTGGTGGGATGGATGCTGGACTCTCTGTGCCTACTGAGCACTGAGCAATGGCCCACTCACACTGCTGGCTGTTCCAGCAGCCTGAGGAAAACCTTAGCATCAGCTCCTGATGAGCAGGGAGTAAATTCTGCTGAGCAGAGAGGAAGGATAGTGAAGGACTGTGTTATTTAAAAAATCTCTCTTGCACCTGCATGAGACAGCTCTGCTGTGGCACCACTGCAGCTTGGGCCACCTCAGCAGAGGCTGCAGGCAGATTTCTGGGGTGGCAGCTCCCAGGGTGGGAAGACACTGAGCAATTCCCAGCTCTGAGCAGGAAACAGGACAAACTCTATCACCCAGCCCTTGCTTGTGCTTCCCTGGCCACCCTGACTGAGCAGCTCATCCACAGCCTTGCAGAATTGAGAATAAAATTACCTTTTGCAAATGAATAGATATTCCAGAACTTTTTTGGTTTACAAACAGATTGATAGAAAACATTGGTTTCTAGCCTGATCAGAGAAATCACTGATGTATAGCCAATTAGTGCATCCAGCAAAAATAAACCAAATTTGCTATTAGTTACAAGACTAGTACTAAACCAATAAAAATATAAGGCCTATAAATTATTAGAAAGAATCTCACTACAATCAAATAACAAGTAAATACTGTCACCTGCATTTTGGAAAATGTTGAAGAACTGTAGGAGCTGTGATGCCCTGGAACACAAGGCTCTGTGAGAAAATGTTAAGAAATGATGAAAATGTGCTGGTGATGAAGGGTAAACCTCAGAGCTGTTCCATGTGCAGCTGCAGATTCCACTCATCAGAATATGGACCAGAAATTTCATGGCTGGAAATTTGTTCTGTGGTCCTTGTTATCCTCATTCCTGATGGGATCTGCTCTGAGGACCCTGAGGACCTTCTCCTCCCTTCTCCCTACCACAGACAAAGATTTAAAGCCTGGAGAAAGTTTATCCAGCATCCTGTGAGAAAAGCTAAAATTTCTTCTAGATTCACTGCCAAGGTTGCAGGATTGTGTCTTCTGTTAGGAAGATTTGATTTAGACTCTGCAGATGCCACCTGCAAGCAGAGTTAAACGTCAGTCTAGCTTAGATCTCTTTCAGTTCAGGTCCTAACCTGTGGCTCCCTTAGCCCTGTCAGATGCTGTTGGAAGGTTTGGTTTGGTTTTAGGCCAGTGCAGGAGGAAGGAGAGAGACATCCAATAATGTAGGAACTGCAGAGAGTAAAACTTTGATTTTTCATATGTTTGTGGGCATGTTTGTGGTGTTGCAGCCAAGGGAGTTGTATCCCATGAAGTTCAGGTGATGAGTCTAGGTTTTCTGGAAGATGAATTACTTGGTTTTCATTTTATGCAATATTGGAGTGCAGCTAGACTGAGGGGGTTTGTGCTTCTTTTCAGATATTTGGGAAGTGGAGATGCTGACCCTTAGGTTGTAGCTAACAGTGCCATTACAGGAAAATCTCTTCTGTCAGTAACTCCTCTCTCCTGGCCTAGTTTCCCCCCAGCAGCTGCACAGCATGGCACCAGCACTGTAATTCCAGTCTCAATTTATGGAATCCTGTTAAAGTGCAAGTTGCACTCTCATGCACTGCTTGTTCTCCAACATGTTAAAGCAGTTAGAAGATAAAGGAGAAGGGGGAAAGAAGGCACAGCAATGTAATAATAAGAGTGGAAAGTACATTTTCACATCTAGTCATCTAAGGAAAAACATGTTAAAGGATTCTGGGGGGATGCTGCAAGCTTGGGGCTGTGGTAGATGGCTCAGAGATTTAGAGGGGAAATGTTCATCCGTGGAGACACTGCCTGCTTCTCTCTGAGGGGCTGCTGAGCTCAGCCACAGCAGCCAGAGATGATCAGCTCTGTGTTCCTTCTGCATTCAAATTGTGCTTGAAACCATCAATAACCCGGGGTGCAAAGACAATGAGGGGCTCCAAGTGGTGCAGAACAAAAAGCTTTCTGAATACTTCGAAAATCCCAGACATTAGCATCACAATCTTTTTACTGTCTGTTCCCATGCACTAATTATAGCTAACCTGCTTTGGCAGGAGCTATTTCTGACCCTTTCAGGGTGAATTCTGTCTCAGAGATGCCCCCTCACTCCTCCTCCTCCTCCCCCAGCAGTTTCCTGTTGACCTCTGTGGTGGCAGTGTTAGTTCCCTACCTCAGCATTTTCTGTTTATAATGGGTTAGAGCTCTCTGGTCTCTACTTCACCCCACTCTACTGTTTCTATACACATTCTTTTTTTTTTTGTTTTTTTTTTTTCTTTTGGTTTTGTTCTTTTTTTTTTCTGTCCTTGATTGGCACTGTGGTTTGACTTTTGAGAGTTTTGTTGTTGTTTTTGCTGTAGTAAGGGCCCAAACAGCTGGATTTCCCCTTTCCTCTATCCCTTTGCATTGTCTATTTTTCCTTACACCTTAATGAGCACCACACTCCCTAGGTTTCCTGCACAATGCAGGTTAATCAACAGGGGTTCTCCATAATTTTCTTAAATAACCCTGCCCTTAGCTGTATTATTTACTGTTTTTTCTTTCCCTTCATTGTCATCTCCAAAACAAGAAACTGGACTTCATTTGTGATAAGCAATACACAAATAGAGGGAGAGGTTCTATGTCAAAGAAACTGAAACGTGGGAGATGAAGGATGGGAGGAAAGATGGGGCCCAGAGTGATGAGTGGTGCCCAAGAAATCTCCTGTGCTGAATCACAGCACTCCAATCCCTGAGGAGCTAAAACAAAAGTAAGATGTGTGAGGGGGAAAATATATTCCTAGAGATTTCTTCCAATATGCACTCATGTACCTGGGAAAACAGGAGAATGAAGACAGGGCAATATTCTTCATTCAAAGTGATTTTTCCCCTGGTTCCTTATTCATGTCTCTTGGTATTCATCCTTCTCTTTGTCTCACCCTGACCTAGGATCCTGTAACAGTAGGAGCCTGCTGTGGACCAGAATTCCAAAGCATGAGATGATGGATAAGCTCAGAGCCAGGGCAATCACAGGGCAGGGGCACAGGGGCAGGAGGAGCCCTTGGGATGGACAGGAGTGGGGAAGCTCCCAGGGGCACAGGAAGGGACTGCAGGGTCTGGACAGGCACGGCAGTGCTGTTCTTTAAAGGCATTACTCATAAAATAATGTGCAGGGTAGGGATGTGGCCTGGCTGTCTGTGAGACCCACTGAAGGGAGAGCATCCATGCCCAGAGATAAAACATTGAGGCACACAGGGGCCCTCAACAGCATCTCACAGCGACCCTCTTTTCCTTTTACCTCCCTCCCACACCTGGAGAGAAAGGTAAGCATCCTCCAGAAAATACACTGAAGGACTGACTAAAGAAATACCATTTCCCCCTTTTTCATTATTTTCTTCATTTCTATTAAACCATTTGTTTTCAATTCTCTCTTGCCAGCTCAACACATTTCAGGTGTTCCTGTTGCCTTCTTAATGCTGCTGCTCCTGAGCTCCTCCCTTCCCTGGTGTCTCTCACCAGCTCTCTCCAGCATCTACCTCTTCCCAGCCTCACTTTCCCTGCTTTGAACCACTTTCTGAGGGTTTCATCTGTGCCTTTTCCCTCTCTGCAGCCTGGGGAAGGTGGGGGCAGCTTTCTCTAAGTGAAGGGAATGTCTGTGGGCATGTACCTTAACTCTGTGAACAGCAGAAGGAATTGAATTGTCGTTTGCCAGGTTCCTGAGCTGAGCTGATGCGAGGCACTTTGCCATGGAAGGGTGCTGCAGAGAGCTGCACTCTTAAATTTTGAGTTAGAGATGTCAGCAGTGGTTACCAGGGAAACTTCTAAAATTACTCTGGCAATGTCTCTGCTCAAACACTGTATCAGATCTTGGGGAAATGGCACCGAGTGAGCAGGCGGAGATACGCTGGGAAAGTGGCACTGTGTAAGGCTCAGTGATGCTTTACCTACAAATAAAATAAAAACGTAAAGCTTTGTGCTGATGCAGGGTCTCCAGCTCTGCAGTCGTAAGCCTGGAAAAAAGCATAAGTGAAGTAAAAAGCAGTGGTTTTCTTAAAATGCTAATCAGACAATAGATTTCATAGGTTTGTAGTTAACCTCCATTTTGGGTTTTGTTTTCAGCACTGAAAAAGATAATTCACAAAAATGGTAACTTCCTGCTAATGGGAGAAGACACCCTGCACTCTGCCACCCCCAAGGCCCCAAACAAGGCAGGAGTGTAGATGGATCATGCATATTTAAATACATGCTAATTAGAAAGAACATTTGGGATTTAAGCAACTGTCAGAAACCCATAAAAGGCAGAGTTACAATTGCAGGTTCTCTACCTGAATGCTGTTAAACCTTCTCTGGCTGAGTTGGTCTGAGCCACCAACTACTGGAGATTGGGACAGAACTTCAATCACTCCCTAATTTCCCTGTGCTGGTTCTTTGTTTTGATTACTTATTGGAGGATGGCCAAAGGTAATTTATTGGGTTTGATAGTCTTGGATGTGAGGTGACACAGCTGGGTTTATGTAGGGACAAACATCTGTCCTTCCTGGGGCTGTCAGTCCACTGATCCTTGGAAGGATGGGCCTGTTACCCTCTGCCTGTGCAGAGGGAATTTTCTGTAGCTGAAAAATGGGAATTTTTCTATAGCTGAGCCTCAGGTACAAGCAGTATGTCCCACATATTGCATGTCTAGGTTGGACATAATTTTATTTTGGTCTTCACCCATACAGGCCTCTGCTCAATGATATGAAATATTTTGGTCTAAAATAGATATTTGTGTATGTAAGAAAATTTTGCTTTCAAAATACATTGTCTGGCCACATATATTTATTATTGATAACAAATGTTGTTGGGTCAGCCTCTTGATTCAATAACATTGGTGAAAACTTACAGTTATATTTTAATAGTGTTAAAAATATCTCTTGTTGCGTGGTGCTGACTGCAGAGTGCTGATGCTTCAATGGGATGATTTTTGCCTCTTCCATGCAAGAGCTCCAGGAACAGAACCCAAGCACATGAGGAATGTGCAGAGGGATCCCTGTGCAGCCAGTGACAGGTAATCCCCACCTCCAGAGCTTGGGAATGCTGCTGGGAGGAGCTGATTGCTATGCTGGATCCACACCAGAAACAGTGCAAGTAATTAATCACCATATGATTAATCAAAAGCTCATCGTGCTCTGGATGAAACAAAAAGTAGCAAACCCTCCTGGGGCTGTCGGGAAGGGGCTGTGGCTGCTGCAGTGATGAGCAGTTTTGCTCTGGGCTGTGGGTGGCTGCCCTGGCTCTCTGAGCTGGGTGGGAGTAGGTGGTGCCATGGACACCCTGATACAGGAGAAAGAATTCTCTTTGAAACTTGGTGATGATTGAAGATAACATTAATTCAAAAATATTAAAAATCAATATTAAAATATTAAAAATTATAATAATTAAAAATTAAAACATCAAGCTCTGTTTTGATTTTGTCTGCACAAAATGGTTGGGGTTTAGGCTTTGGTGTGACAGCATCTGCAGGCAGAGGAGGTTCATGGCAGTCCAGTCCTGCAGAGCTGGTGGGAGGGCGGCTCTGAAGGTGCACAGTGAGAGTGGGTGGTTGTTGGAGCCGCCTCAGGAGTATATGTTGACCTCTTGATGCCATTTCTTTATGTCTCTTATTGTTTCACCGGGAACACATTTTTCATTCTCCATGTGAAAAGCCGGTGTCCCGAAAACTTCAGCGCTTTGAGTCATGTCTGTGCTGAAGGGGTGTTACAATCTTTTTTTTCCCCACTCTGTAGCAGAAAGCCACTAATGATGCAGCCTCCCTTTCCCGAGGAGCAGAGCTGACACGCAGATCAGCAGCTCTGAGGAGCTGTGGAACATTTAATGAGATGTGCAGCGTTTGGGCTGCACAGCTTGCAGGCTCACACCCCGTGGGGAAGGGGCAGCTCTGCAGAGCTGCCCAGCCCTGCCTGACCTGGCTCCATGCTGTCCTGACCCACCACTGCCCATGCTGTCTCCTTCCTTAGCTGTAGGGCAGACACAGTGCAAGGGAAATATTCCTTTTTACTCTGAAAAGGAGAATATTTTTCCCAGCTCCTCAGAAAACCCTGTAGGAAATGCAGGGGTTTTCATCACAAGCAAATTTTTTTTTTCTCACTCATAAATTATATTTTATGTATGATTATTTGCAGCACAATATCCACACAGAGCTATTTCATGAAAACTTGGCGCTCTTAATTTAAAACCTACAAAAGTTCTTTAATCTTCACAGAGATGTGGAGAAAAGCTGTAAAAAATGTGTGTGAGTGTATAAGATATTCCTGTTTCTTTAGGGTAATGTTTAATGATCAGGCAGTGACTGAGTTTACATACATTAAATATTTATTTTTCTTCTGTAGAGCTGAATGGGGGAATGTACTCACTTTCCTGCCAGATCACTAATTGGGTAAGTGTGGCTGCTCAGGGTGTTTCTGCAGCAGCAGCTCTGGCTGTGGAACTTGTCTCATTAAAGATTTTACTGTTTGTATTCCACAAGTCACGAATTCTCCAGCTGGGGTTGGGACTTTGATAAATTGTCATTTCTTATGCTTGAAATGTAACTTTATTGCCCCTGAGTAATAAAAATTGTCAGTTTGCATTTTTATATATGTATTTTTTTATATTTTTACAGCACAAATTTCTATTCATTCTCAATGTTTGCAAAACCATGATTTTGCTGAAATCAGTGGGTTTCTACTGGTTGATCTGACTGCAGAAACAAGGCTACCCACACGTGGGATGTGTGACATTTCTTACTGCTCCTCTCTGTCTTCAGGCTCAGATTTCTGGTGGGAGGCTTTGCTCAGACCCCTGCTTGTCCTCACAGCAGGTCCATTCTCCTGGCAGGCACGAACAGCCTTGGCCTTTCCTGAGGACAGCAGCCCTCAGCAGGGGCTGGCAGCAGGGGAATGGATCCACGAACCCTTCCTGCCTCCGGCTGTGGGGGCTCTGATGCCAGCACCCACCTCCAGCTCCTGTCTCACTGTCCCTGACGCGTTTCTGGGCTCTCTTTGTTGTGCTGGGTTAATCTGGCCCCAGACAGAGTCTCCTGCACCACCAGGGCAGCAGGAGCAGAGTTGAGGCCCTGCTCAGTGCTTGTTGGGGAAGGCAGACTGAGCTGTAGGAGCTGTCCCTACTGAAGTTGTATTTTAGGCCATCCCATGTTATCTCTGGGCTTTTTTTTTTGCTCCCACAGGACAAGGATTCCCTTCCACGCTGCTTCCTTAAGCTCCCCTGAGCCCAGCTGTGGTGCTGGCAGCTTCATCTGCTTTGCTCTCCTCTGCTTTCCACACTCTGCTCTGTTTTTCAGCAGCAGAGCCCTTCTCAGGAGCTCTCTGCTTTGTTGCCATTAGTTTTTGGTTGCTGTCAGTTGCAGGTTGGCTCGTCCTTCTGGGCCTATTATTTTGCATCAGGAGAGGTCAGTTAGGTGGGAGGCAATGTTTTGTCCTCCGTTGGGGATGTTGGTTACGCTTAGGCAGTGGATTAAAGGGTTAAAGTATCCTAGGGATGTGGAGAAGTTTGAGAGAGGGGTTTGTTTTGTAAGGATGAGTGTTTGGGCTATTTTTGAAATTCCTAGGGCTGTTATGATCAGGGCAGTTATTGTAATGGACAGTGGTTTGGTTGTTGGAGGGGATTTTGTGGGGATGAGCGTTTCAGCCTGGCAGGAAGGTGTGCAGGGAAGGATCCTCCTGCTCAGCACATGAGTCACATCTTTCTTCCTCCCAGGAGAGCAATTCTGTCTCCTGTGTACTTCATGTTCTGCCCCAGCTTCATTCTGGGACTCCAACAAGTACTTTTAAGTCTTTTATCAGCTTTTGGGTGGAAAATAACATTCAAATAGAATATGGGTGCTCAATCTCCCACTTGTTTGCAAAAAGCTCTGGGATACTGAAATACTGCACTCCTCAGAGAAGGATATTTATTTACTCTCTTTCACCCTTTAATTGGGCACCATTTGCTGCTCTGAATGTTATTGCATAGCCTAAGTATCACTTTAAAAATGAAATTTATGTTGAGTCTTTAAAAGATTTTTCCCTAATGGTGTTTTAAATACAGATAACTGAACACATGGCATGTGGAGGCTTTTTCTGGTTGTTGCTGTGGTTTGGTTATTCTTGATTGTTTGCTTAGTTATGACTGGCTCTTTTTCTTGGCACATTAAAGGTATTTATGCATGGAGTGCTCAAAGGAGGCCTCATAGCCAAAATATTTGACATTACAAAGGGTCAGAGCTAAAATTCTTAGGGCGCAGCTTAGAGTCCCATTAATGCAATCCACAACTGATCATTTCTAAGGTCACATTGTGCAGGTTTATTTATCTCTTTGTAGCCCGTGAGCAGTCTAGTTAATGACTACTGCTTTTATATGGGAGAGAAAAAAAAAGAATTCCACACAGTTTCTTTGGAACTTTCATCTTTAAAAAATATTTAATATTTATGCTGTCAAACTGAAAACTTCCTTAAGGTAATGACAACTGAAACAATTCAAAATACTCCTGGAAGAAGGAGCTGTCAGCCTGGCATTGCTCCCTGCCCATCCCCTGCTCCTCTCCTGACTGATCTGCCTTGGAGCCTTTAGCTCATATGAGTCTCTCTCCTGCCTGTAAGGTTGTATATAATATTTTCCTTATGAAACAAAGGTTATTTGTAGAGTGGTTTTGGTGGTTTTTTGCTAAAAAAAAAAATACTTTGTCTGAGCCACTCCACTGTTACAGTGTTGGCTTTAAAAGCAAGATTTTTCCCTTATAACCACAAATAACCACATCCACTTAGATACACAGTAATGTATGTCCTTTCATTATTGTAATTATTTATGAGATATTACAGTATAGGAGGCTCAAACCTCAAGAAAAACCTAATTGTGTTTTTGCTTTTTTTTTTTTTGTTTTGTTTTGTTTTTTTTTTTTTTTTTTGTTTGTTTTTTTTTTTTTTTTTTTTTTAATTAGTTTGCTACATCATTCCAGTTTGGTAAGATCCATAATAAGGGAAACCCAGTCTCAGTGTGTTCTGTTCCAGAATAATCTACTGAATCTATAGTTTCCATAAATAAGTTTAAAGCTAAAGTAGACATTCATGCAAAGTAGACATTCATGCATCTACTGTCATTAACAGGGGTTTTTAATGCCTGTTATGAAATGGGTGTCACCTAAAGTAATTATTTTAGTAGAGACTGATATCAGTGAAAGCACCTGCAGGAAAGTTGTGAACTGTTCCTGCAGAAGATTCTTTTTTTCCTCTTCAATATTAAATATATTCTCTGAGCTTGAGAGGTTGATTTATTTAAGTTGAATCTGGTGATTTTATGCTGATTTATGGATTTACACTCAATGTTAACTGATGAAATGGACAGATTTATCATCACTTTGCACAAATAGATAAATAGATACAGATGCATACAATAAAATGAACCACTAATGGATTAACACAATGTTTCATAGTGAAAAATTCTACAGAAAACCCTGAATGCCCCGAAACAGAATATTTAAGGGAAGAGATCGAATTGTCCTTGTCTCTGCCAGGGTGTCTATATGCCAACAGGACCAGCTTCACAAAACAGCACTGCAAACCAAGGTACAACGTGATCATTTTTACTGTTTGAATGAACCAGAGAAACTCTAGCTAGGCCTTAACTTTTGAGTGCTTTTTTTTTTCCTTTTGGATTTCAATCCTTTATTTGATAAAGGGTATCGTGCCCAACTTCAGTGCGTGCTAGAGAAGCTGTTGACAAGACAGAGGAGTGAGCACAAGATGCAGCTTGCAGTGTGTTTGTAAATTCTGGGCACTGAGTGATGTTCCAGCTCCTGCAGCAGCATTGCCAGGGGGAGAGGTAGAGAGGTGTCATCTACTTAAGAGTTTAGACAAACAGAGAGACAGAGGAGATCTGAGGCCAGACAGCTTGCCAGTCCTCTTCCCTCTATCAGCCTGCCTGTCCCTCGTCTCTAAAACTTCCCATTGAAGAAAAAGCAAAGCCTGAAGAGCCCTGATGTGTTTGACAGCTGAGCAGGGTGCATTCAGACAAGGGCTCACAGGGAGCCCTGACAGCTTTTGCAGCCACAGGTGGGTGCTTCCATGCAGGAGGCTGCAAACCGGAGAGCAGAATGAGACCCCAGTGAGGTAGGTGTACCTGTTAACTCATAATAAAGAAAAAGAAAGAAAAGCTGAAATGATTCAACTCTGCAAAGAGAAAATGAAATTATTACAAAATCTCTGAAACCTGCTGCTTCTGGGAAACCAAAAAATATTTTGCCCAGTTCAACCATCAAAATCTGCAACCTGAAGCAGGTACCTTTCCCAAACATAGCTTTCCTTTCCCTTTTTCCTAGAAATACTCGCCACTTAGGCCTCTTGTTGTTTTAGGGAAAAAGTGTTGTTTTATTCAGTGTGGCCTTTGTAGAAGGTAGTACTTAAAGCAGCTTAAATCCAAGTTTCCCTCTTTTTGTTATTTTAATGTCTTGTCAGGAAATGTTAATGCTCCTGTGCCATTGCTTAATGGTTTTGACTGTTTCTAGAGGTCAGAAAGAACTACATTTCCTTCCATTTTTAGAACTTGCTTTTGTATCCCCTGTGTATTATCTCAAATTATTGCATATAATTTTCATTCCTTTTTTGGATTGTGCTCTTCCTGAAAGCAATGTTCTGCATTGCACGTTGCTCTGTAATCTTCTTAAGTCATCATTTCACTTGCACTGTAAATAGAAATCCATTTGTGTAATTAATGATTTTGTTATTATAGGAACATTTTTTCCCCTTTAATTTAATTTCTCTTGTGCATAGCTGTCAAACATGCTATCTTTAGCCCAGAGCTATCCAGCAGAGTGTGTTTAGGGGCCTGTTTCTTGTTGGAAAGTTGAGGCTTTCAGGTAAGAAGTTACATTTTTGACCTCATGATTGTGAGAAAGGCTCTTCTCAAAGTGGAAATCAAAGAGTGGAAACCAAGTCAACATCTCTGAGGGAGCACGGACTTCCCTGTCCCACTATTCCAGTTCAGGAGCTCCTCCCCAAATCTCATGTATGGATAATCTGCTCAGTCTCCTCTTACAAGAGCAGGGCAGTGCTGAGATGCAAAGCCCATGAGTGAGGGGAAGAAGTGCAGAGGGAATCAGTGACTGGATCATGAAAGAAAAAGATAAGATATGGAAGAGACTGCAGAAATGAAAAGGTAATAACAGCAGATGAAAAAATAAATTAATTCTGCTCAATGAAAGAACACAAGAGTGGAAAACTCATGCCCTCAGGATGTGCTCAAAATTAAGAGAGTACCTCTGTGTTCAGAGTTGTTTATGTCTGACTTTCACTCTCCATGTCAGTCTTCTCCTGACCAGAGTGGGTTTTGCTGCTGGCAAATGAGCCTGAAGCAGCATCAGCTCTCACTGTGGCACATGGAGCTCTCTCCTCCCAAAATGGGATCTCTGTCTTTGGCAGAACAACCCAGCTGTGCTGCCTCATAAGAAGAAACATGCACAGTCCACTTCAAGCTTTTTTCTGCTTTAGCCATATCCAAAGCAATGGAATATCCCTAAACTGAGGTGGGGAAAAACCGAGTTTCAGCTTTACTCTGAAACTGTTCACTGATGGGCTTTCATTTCCAGCAAGATGGAAAAATTCCCCTTACTCCTTTTTAAACAGAAAACTGGTTTCAGGAAATGCAATTTTGAATTCTCTGCTTGCTGTCAGGAAAATATATCTGTGGTTTTCTCTTGTGTTGGTCCCAGAACTGATTGAAATGCATGCATTTATCAGTGCATTGATATTTAATTTCTTTAGAGTCCCCATATCTGAATTTGATATTTTGTATTAAAAAGGAATTACCCCCAACTCTTCATTATTATGAAAAACCAGAAACTGGGAGATGTCAGACACTGAGGAAACCATATTCTTTTATGACCCTGTCTTGCCCTTTATAAAAGCCAGCTTAAGTTGGTTAGAAATGCCTGTGATTGCTCATCTTTTCTAGTCATTACTTCCTGCATACACATAGCAGAAGAAAAGTCTTGTGCCAAAGAAGATTAATGGAAATCTACTTTACACTTCATTCAAAGCATCTGCCTGCTTTGGAAGTCATGCACTGGCACACATACTAATTAGAGCAGAACAAAATGTGCCTTTTTAAAATTCTTTTGGGGAAGAAATTGAAAACCAAGAAGCTATTTTCTTCCTAATTTTTTTAAATGGTCACACCAGCTGTGCACATTGAATATCTCATATGCAATGTGCATTTTGTAACTGAGACTGCTGCAGGGGTTAAATTAATAATTCTGCTTTCTCAGAAAAAGCACAACATAACAATCATCCTCGAAGAGGGAGAAATCTGCTGTTCTACAAATGAAAAAAGTCAAAATGATCTCTAAAAATATATCTGCACCTTGAAAGAATGGCTGATGCTCTGTGCACAGTGCTGTGCACTGGCTGCTGACTGAAGGGGAAAGCAGATGGTGCATGGTGACTAATTCTTTCAGTGGGAATAAAGCACAGGTAACAGCGTGCCTGTTAGCAGAGAGAGCTGTTGAGGAATTTCCTGGAACTGTGGAATGAGGTGTGCAGTAACACTTGCTCATGCTGAGGAGATTTTCCTGCCTCCTGGCTGTGAAGGAACGGGCGAGGAGGAGGAAAATCAATCCATGAGAAAGTGAAGTTGTTCTCCCAGGGCAGGTGTTGCACTGGGACAAACATCCCTTGTCCCTTTGTGTGCCTGTTGGCTGTATCCAGCATATCCAGCCTGTTCCTGGGCATGGCCTTGCCCCCAGCCCTGGAAAATCCCTTTGCTGTAGGGAGCAGGAGCCAGGAGGAGCAGGTGAGTTATTGCCATGGAGCATCACAGAGGGAAGTCAGAAGAGTTCCCTGGAATTTAGAAGATCACTCAGTTGTGCTGTCAGTTATGAGTCATCAAGGGAAGGATTTCACATGGTAGAGAAGAAGGGGTGATTCTAGTTCAACATTCAGGGTAAGAGCCTAAATGAGAGATGTGGGACTCCAGGGACTCTCCAAAATGCAGTTTGTTCCATCCAAGAGGTTACAGCAGCCCAGGGTCGTGGGTGACAGAGCTGTGCCCACAGCTGTCAGCTCCAGCTGCAGGCAGGCCTGGAGACCCTTTGGTTTTGGTTACATTGCATTATAGACTTTGCTGAGCATCTCAATACAGTAGAACCAATCTATACCTTAACTATTATCTATAGCCAATCATAACTACTATAATTACCATATTCATGTTACTGTTCTCCAATCACTAAAAGTCAGTACATTACAGTTTAAGCTTGAAGTTGTTTTTCTGTTCTCTTGCAATGGAAAATTCTGAGACCTTTTTTCTACTTGCAACTTTGCTGATTTGTTTGCCTGTGCCATCTTTCTGCTTGGTAAAAACATCTTCTTGTTTGGGGTGGGTTTATCCTTTGCTCTAAGGATAAACCCTTCTAACTAACACACCCTTTGCCTCCTTGGCTATCCAGTGAGACTGGCACAGCAATTCTTTTCTTCTATATAAAAAATTGCTTCCATATCTATTCCTTCATCAGACTCTACATTTAAAAATCTTTCTGCTAAGCATCTGCCAATCTGTGAGACTTTCTTGTCAAACTTTCATCCTTCCCAACAATCCAGGAAAGGATTTCAAAATTGGCTACCAAATGTATATATTAAAAAACAACAAAAGGAGTAACGAACCACAACCACCAACAAAATCATAAAAAACCCCATCAAACCCCACCAAACCAACAAAAAGCCTCATAAATGCACTTCCAGGTATTTACATCTAAGATGGATGTGCTTAGAAGAAAGGAAACTTTACACATCTCCTCATCTAGCTTGCCACATGACAGAATAACATCCTTCAGTCTGTCAAGTTTTTGCCATCAAAAGGCTATGAAATTCAAAGAAATGTGTTCTTTATACATTATTCAGTGTAGCTTTCCAGTTGCATACTTTATAAATAGTATGTTTAGGGGCTTTGAAATGATGAGAAGAAGGGGATGGGCAGTTTTCATTAGATTACCTCACAATTTTCAGCGGAACACAAAATAATTCTCTAGTGCTATAGAAGATGGGGTAATGCATGCAGAACACAATCACCCTTTTTCTTCCTACAGAAAAAGACCCTTCTGTCAGTGACATGTAGTTCAAGTGAAAAATCAGAGTACATTAGTATATGGCTCCAATTTTGTATGTAAATTGCCTTCCCACACCCTCTCAGTATTAGTGCTTTGGTGACAAGCAAAGAATGTAATTCTGTTTTGAGCTTCTTATCTGATGATAAGTCTCTGTTCTCACTGCTCCCTAACTTGTCACCACTGTGGTGAGATCAATTGCATCTTAAGTGCTTCAAGTCATAAGATATTTAGCATATATTCATTAAAATTCTGTATTTTCCTCTATTAATATTTTTAAAGGAACTCCCTGAGGTTTTGGGCTCCCCTTGGTGTTAAAGCTCATTTTCAAGGACTTGTTTCAATAAATTGTTAAGAATATTTGCTTAACATTAATTTCTTTTGTCAAGGGGTGATCGTTGCTTTTCTTCAATTCTATTGAGCTTGAGTGCTCACGGAGACATCCAGCAGACAGTGCTACACTTCAGAAAATTGGCCTGAAAGATTTTATATTGAAAAACTGGGATTGATTCCACCTCAGAAATTCATGACATAGATATATGTCTTCAGCTTAGAAAACCTGGGCCCAGAAAATCAAAACCTGAGAGCTTGGATTGTCCATCTTAGTGAAGTCAAGTCAGAGGAATGTGGATATTGATGGCCAGGAAGGAATTGTGGGGAAGAGGAGAAAATGCCAGGGAATGTCAGAAAGCATTGGAGGCAGAGCAGATCACAGCCCTGGCTCCAGTGCTGAGCCAGGTACAGCCAGGGTGCAAATGAGACATTTCAAAATTATTTTTAATGACATTTCATTGATTTTAACGAAGACTTTGGCTTTGCAAATAGATTCATAATGGCAATAGCAAGAGGAATCTGCTTGGGCAGATGTCAGACTGGCTGTGGTGAATGGACACTGGGGTTTTAGGGCATTTCTCCTGCAGGTGCAGGCAGCCAGGCTGAGCCTCTGCTGCCCTGTTCAGTTCTCAGTCTCCAGAAGTTTTGCATCTCATGTAACTGTTAAAAATCAAAGCTTTGTGCTGGAGGAGGTAGATCCTGAATTTTGGTAATGTGGTATTTACAGAGTTCAGGTTCTGTCACAAACTGTCTGCTGTCTCGTGGGATAAAGGGGAAAAGAAGGATATAAATATATATTTATTTTTAATGACTGCCAACACAAGGATTTTAAAATGATGCTGAAATAATTTATAGCTTCCTGCATCATATCTTCATTTCCTCAGCTGCAATTTCCCTCCAATACAAATAAGCTATCCCAGTAACCCTGCTGGTAACCAGCACTCTGGTGATACGTGATTGAAATATATTTAAATCTAAGAAGAGAAACACCTGACTGACACGTGTTCAGGTGTAAATTCAGTGTTTCTTTTAATGGTGCTCAAGCTTTGAAAAAAAGAAGCTGCTCTGAAGGGGAGGCTTGACAACAGCATCTTTGACTGCTGTATTGCCTGGCTGGGCTTGCAGGCAGCCATTCTTTCAGGATGAAAAATCAGATTTTATAGTGCATAAAGACACTTTTAGGGTGCAGTGTAGAATTAGCCTCCCCCTCTGTTCCCCCAAATGTCATGTTATGAGACAAAATGAAGGTAATGAATAAACAGTTACAGCATCAAAATGAAAACCAGTGCATGGTGCCAAGAGCTGGAACAAGGCAGGAGTTTCTTGATCAGGGCCAGCAAGAGGAGTGTGAATGTGAGCAGGGGCTGCTTTGTCACTGTGATCTACTCACAATGACAACGAGTGAAGAAATTCAGGGAATGGGCTGACAAAGAGTCTTCCTCAGAACTGGAAAGCAGCATCCTATCCCAGCAGGTACACCCTCAGAGAGAGAGTGCCAGGGCTTTGAACACTGATATTATCTTCTATATTAAACTCTCACACTGCAGGGGGAAAGGGACACAGCCAATACCACAAAAGTGCCTGATAGCAAGAGAGCAGCAAAAGCATTTAGCAGAACTGAGACAGGCAGGGACTGCAGATAATGCTAATAATGTGTATTAGGTTGTGCTCTTATCTCTGCCCTTCTTTTATTTTGATTATTATAAACACATTCCCAAAATTCTTATCACTTCATTGTCTCTTATACTCAGTGTGTTATTAAGATGACCTCATACACTATTTATTCCTCCTGATGTATTGGGATGGTTTGTTATACTGTTGTATTCCAGTTCTGAGATGTTGGAGATAACAAGGAAATTAATTATTTCATAAAAAGAGGGAGGTTTTTTGTTGTGGAATTTTTTGTTTGTTTATTGTTGCTGTTTATTTATTTGTTTGTTCTTTACTTCTCTCTTCCACTTGTGGTTCTGGGAATGGGAACAGGCAGGCGCCAAGTCCTAGGTACTACTGGATGTATTTCTCAATTAATGTTTCAACTTGCATACCAAAAAACCTTGGGGCAACTGAGGCTCAAACCCTAAAGATTCCTTAGCATTGCCCAGGATGAGCCACACACTCATTTTAGAACACCCTGAAGGAGCTGCAGCAGCTCAGAAACAAATGTGTCAGGAAAAGACAGACTGGAATTAGGCAGATCTGAAGAACTTAGGCCTGTAAACCTGCAGGAGGCTGCTTAGGATAACAAGTAAATCCAGATTTAAATATTTAAACGTCTAAGTATCAGCAAATGAATGCATAAATTTGAAGCCCTGTAAATGTGTTTGTCAGTCAGTGTGTAAGGCAAGGTCAGGCAGGTTGTGCCATCTGATTTACCCTGCACCTTAGCTTCAGTATTTCACTTCTGTCAGAATCAATTGCTGAACTTTTGTAAAGTGTTTCTTCACTTGTTTCATGATGCAAATTCATATAAAATAGCTCTCCTTGCTAGAAAGGCAATCTGGGAGAGCACCAAGGATGCTCTCAGTTTCTGCATATTTAAGAAATGCTCGGAAAAGTCTGTAGGATTTATTAAAAGATATGGGTTTATCTGTGAAATAACAGCAATATGTCAAGTTTGCTTGCTTAGCAAAGGGTGGGAACATCACTGTGGAAGCATTACCAGAGATGTGTCTCTGTGTCCCATATAGAAATTGGATCAGGAGACACCAAGCTCTGATAGAGCTCTTCACATCATGGATGAAACATGTGTGAAACATCATGGATGAATCTCTGTATTTTCTGCTGTCCTTTTACTTAAGTCCTTGCATGCTGTGGACTTAAATAAAAATGAGCTGATCTGGCTTTGGCTGAGAGCAGAAGAGTGGTCAAAAGTATAATTCTGCTCCAGAGATGGACAGCAACTTTTGGCTTCAAGTTTGGCCTCAAATTCTGACATTTCTTAGTGTGTAATGTGGAAGTGAGCAGTACAGACCTAATTTACTGTTTATTGGTTAGTTCTTGTTTTTCTTTTTTTTTTTTTTTTTGTTTTGTTTTTAATAATGGACTTAATTCTACTGTAATGCTTAAAACAGAGAGAGAATTTGTTACCTCATAATGCAGTCAAATAAATGCAATGACTGGGAAAGCCCGGTCCCTTCTGATTTAATAAAGTGATGCTATATCTGGAACAAGGTAAAATTACTTCCTATTTATCCACACCCCTGCTGAGACTAAAATTAACCTAAAGAGGTGCTTAATGGCACCCACTAAGCCATTATATTAATTAAACAGCTTTATAACATTTACTTTCCAGGAAAGCACATTTTCCTTTATTTTCATTATTTCTTTTATTTGTAGAAATCATATATTCTAATAACTCTTATGTCACTAGTGATTTTCAGCATTTTTTGGGAAGCAGCTCCCACACTGTTCTTGGCTATATATATGTGTATAAATTTATATCTTCTCATCAAAGAGCTGGCAAAACATCCCCTGCCATCACAGGCTCTGACAACTGAGGTGGCCTGGAAATGCCAGTTAATTTGGCCATTATAAATGTTAAATTTGATTTTCTCTCCTTTTTAGGGGTGCTGCAGGGATACAGTGGAAGAGGGGAAAAGGCTGGCTTGGATGACATGACAAGGGTCTGCTCATGATAATTCATATATGGAAAAAACATCCAACTAAACATAGTGATAAAATGTACTGGAGATGACATTTAATATTGATTCTGTGCTTACATTTTAGTTTCAGTGTGCCATTGTCTGAAGATTTCACAGGTACAAGGAGTGCAGTGTTCCTGGAGCCTGAGGGGCAGAGAGGCACCAGAGGAGCAGGGAATAATAACCAGGTCTCTTGCTTCATACTCCCATATTTACATTAACATTTTTCTTCTTCTTTTTGTATGTCATAGTGACATTGGTGCTGCTCTAAATGCATGAGAAAAAATGAGAATTGTGACAGGAAGGTAAAGCTCAGCAGAGGATTGTACCAACATGGATAGGATGGATAAGGATCTGCACAGGTACAGAAACATTTTCAGGGATCTGGCTCCCCTTTTTGTCCATCAGAATTTAAATGGAAGAGGCAAAACCTGGTTGTGTAAAAGTTTCAATTTACTTTCTCTCTTTTTCTAGATAAACTCAAAAATTGCTGTTTTTCTTCCCAGGTGAAGATGATATACATACTCATATTTCCAGACTTTCTGTACTACAAATCCCTTTGTGTTTCCTTGGAGCAATGCTCATGGCTGAGGATGTGCCTTTCACAGAGGGGAGCCCACACCTTTTCCTTGCATGGCCACATATTTCCTTACCTTTTTTCCTTTTCCTGCTTTTCTTCTTACAAGTGAGCAAAACGTAATTTCCTTATTAAAAATTTTGTTTACAATTTGGCCCATAATAATAAATACATATAAATAATAAATATAAATAATAAATACAAATAATAAATACAAGAAATACAATAATAAATATATAAGAAATAAAAAATAATATAATAATTATAAAAACATACTAATAATATAATAAAATATAATAAGAATAATAAATATAAAGGTTAATAATAAATATAAATAATAATAAAGAAATAATA
Organism: Zonotrichia albicollis; assembly: GCF_047830755.1. NCBI lineage: Eukaryota > Metazoa > Chordata > Aves > Passeriformes > Passerellidae > Zonotrichia > Zonotrichia albicollis. The sequence continues at coordinate 43,104,872 of NC_133825.1, forward strand.
TAAATAATGTAAATAATATAAATAATATAAATAATGTAAATAATATAAATAAATAAAAATAATAAATTTTGTTTACAACTGCCCTATAATAATAAAGAAATATAAATAATAAATAATAAATAATAAATACAAGAAATATGACAATAAATATATGATAAATAAAAATATAATAAATATAATAAAATACTAATAATATAATATAATATAATAAAAATAATCAATATAAATTATAACAATAAATATAAATAATAAATAAATAACATAAATAACATAAATAATATAAATAATGTAAATAACATAAATATATAAATAATAATCATAAATTAAAACAATAAATTTTGTTTACAATTGGCCCATAATAATGCTTAGTTCTTAAATCTATCAGAATTTTATTTGAAAGTCTAATTTGCCTTAAGGTTGCACCCTATACTTTTATTCTCTCCTGCAGTGCAGAGGCAGCGCACTCCATCAAAGGGTGTGGCTGGAATGGATTCAGGGAAGATTCCAGGTCACCTTCAGAGCCCCAGGGCTGGGCAGGGAGGAGGAGGAGGTGGCTTCTTCCTCCTGGGCACACAAAGGGCCAGGGCATCACTGCAAACTTCATTCAAACCATCATCCTCAGGTGCCTGCAGGTGCCAGCACATGAATCCCTCTCAGAACCAATGCTGTGCATTCCTAGGGCCAGCACAAGCAGCTGTGCATTCCTGGAATGTGGTCCCTGGAGCGTGGCTGAAGCCTCCCGCACAAAGGAAATGAGTCCGGTTTAGCAGAGGAACCAGGAGAAACAGCTATTACTGATAAGTTATTGCAAGCAGAGCCTGGGATCCCATGCCAGTTGGCAGGCTGAATTATCCACCAGATTTTCATCAGAAGGACTTGGATCATTTTGAAAAGTGATGCAGGAGCATGTACTCGAGCTGAGCTGTCTAATGATTTAAAGCTTTGTATTAAATAGCTGTTCAGCTGCAGTCACTGAGTCAGTCCTGCCCACCTTAAACTCCTTTGCCTAGCTTGGAGCATTGTAAACTTGGGGAAAAATACACCTTCCTTTGTGTACATTAAAAAAAAAATAAATGATTAGCTTTTTGGAAATGATGAACAGTTGAATTCACAGTAATTGTCTGTTACATCATAACTTGCATTAACGGATTCCCACTGTGATACAAAAGCTGAAAGTATTTTTCCTTCAGCTGGTTAATGTATTCAGAGTCTTTTAACTATGGCTGGGAGTGATGAAAACATGTCATTTTTCTGACATGTATTCTCAACCAGGAATTCTTTACTTGTCTTTTGCAAGTACAATAGACTGTCTATAATAATATCTTAGCTCAAGCTGGGGTATTTTTGAAGCAGATGCTCATGTTAGTCATCAGCTCTTGCACATATTGGTATGCCTGAGATGCACCAATATCTCACTGAAGGCAGTGGGGGTTTCACTGTACAGTTGCATTCTGACATCAGTTGGGGCTGCATTATCCAGCCCCTGGTGCTGAGGTCTGTGCCCAAGGCAGGATGTGAAATACTCCCAGAGAATGGAGCAAAAGGAAATTGAAAAATTAACATAAAGCATATTTATTGCTGGCAATCATGGTAAATTTGGGAATGGCTTCCATATGAACTCTGCTTTCCCTGGGCTGTGGAATTTGTTCTGGGGAATTTAGATATTTTTGCCTTTTTATTTTTTTTCTTAATGGAAAGAAACAACAATAGAAGGACTTCTCAGATATGGCCATTTTGTGTATGATTTCAAACCCTTACATTACAATTTCATAGCTGTTCATAAGGTCAGCTGGAACACTTAACTTACAATACAGTGCCCCAAACAAGTAATAATTCCTAAATATTTTAGAAATTATTTGGGGCACTGTATTGGCACTGAGAAAGGGCAGAATACAAAGACAAGTAGCAACAGAGGAATGTATGTACAGTAGCATACAGAATGCTCAATGCACAGAAAAAAACCACTTTTGTAATACCATGTCTCCTTGCTTTGAGGTTTGGCAGCCCACTCTTGTGCTCTGGTGGGCTGCCCCATCCTTGACAGATTCTGTAAATTCAGATTCTGCAGGATTGCAGCTGCCCTGTGACCCTGTTCTTCCAACCCTGCCCAGCAGCAAAATCCTTCATCCACACCCGAAGCACAGCACCTGTGAGCCCCTTTGAAATGCCCCAGGCAGGTGAATTCTGACAAGCTGTTGGTGAAATGTTGGGAATTGCCCAAAAACAAAGGACATTGCTGCAGCAGAGAAACAGCTTTTGAAGCAATTTTCTGGCCCACACATCTTCAGGTCAGTTTTGGTTATAGGTAGTCAAAGCTTAGCCTGTGCATTTTCAATTATTTGCTGGAAATAGTTCTGTGTGTGACATCCTTGGAGGGAATTAGTTTGGTTGCTGGATGGTAAAATGATTATTTCAGCTATTGTCACTTTATCCTCCTCCTGTGAGCACAGATTTACATATCCACAGAAAGAGCAGGGGAGAATTATGGTTTCTAGAAACGTTTGCCTTCTAGCTGAAGCTGCAGTGAAATGATTAAGTTCATCTTAAAATAAGGTTTTTCAGAAAGTAAGCTGACAGAATGGAGAGGGTTCACTACAGGGCTACAAAAATGATTCAAGGTTTGGAAAACCTGCCACGTATTTAGAGGCTTAATTAGCTCACTCTTCTTTAAAAGAAAATTACCATGTGATCTGATCAGCCTACAAATACTTACTCTGTCATTCCTAGTGACAGCTCCTTTCTCTTTCCCACAAAAGCATAACAATATCCAGCCAAACTACTCTTGAAAAAATAAGAAACAATATTTCTGATTGGCTAGATAAACAGGTAACTGTCCAAAAACAGAATGGATACTTGAAATCTTTGATTCAAGACCATTGACTTCCTGAGGGCTAAAGGACACTCAGCAGCAAGGACATCCAAAAGATCAGTCTGAAGGAGGAGGTGAGATGACAACAATTATTCTGCCCTTGTAATCTGTGACTGTGTGTAAGGGAGATGGATAGGTAGCAGAGAACAGAGCTTATTTGGAACAGACATTATTTTACAGCCTACTAAAGACTTCAAGGCCGAAGTGAATACCATAATAATGGCAATTAAGGTAGAGCTGGCTATCTTTCCAGGTCAGGCTTTCCAGTTAATCATGCAAAGGTCATTGCTAATGCCACTCAAGCACAGCAGACAGGTAAAGCCACCTCTAAACCACTTCTGATTAAAATGAGCTGCAAATCTCATCTTTCTAACTAGTCAGTTTTAAAAAGTGTTATTTTTGTCAGCTGTACAGTTGTTCTCATTTTTTTAAGGAATATCTGCTTTAGAATATAAGGCCTTCTTACAGATCTAAAATATTTTACTGGAATTTCAGGCATACAAGCAGAATTTACTTGAAATTGTGTCAGTTAAAAATATGGTATTGCTAAGTTTATTTAACTTTTCCTTCAGAAAAGTAAATAAATACTGAAGTGAGATAAATAGATACTGCCTGAGTAGGCAGGAAAACAGAGAAATAATCTTGGAAGTCTGTTCCATAGAATGGGTAGATTGAATATGAAGTATAGCATGAAATGTGATTGTTTAAAAAGGAGGCCAATTACACTTCTGTTTTGAAATACAAATCTTGCAGCCTTATTCATAGATTTGCTCTCCACTATTCCATGCAGCTTGCAAAATTCTTGATGAAAACAAATATTTTTTTCATCCCTTGTGGAGAAGCTGTTCCTATTGAGATGCACAGGGAATGTTCCAATTATTAAAATTTTCCTCCCTCAGAGTGTGCCCCCATTGGTTCTGTCCCTCAATGGCTTTTCCCTTCATGTTTTCCCCATAATTAGGAGAAGGCTCTGTTTGAGCCTGTGCTGGCAGAGCAGGACCTGCCTTGCCAGGGCCGGAGCCTTTGCAGAGGCTGAGGCTCTGCTGTGCCCCCACAAGGAACTCACTGCCAATTATCTGCAGGGAAGAGCCACCTCAGTAAACATCTCTCTAAATGCTGACAGACCTAGTCAGGAGAGTGAAATAATAAATCCTACAGAAACAGGGAGCTGGCCAAATCACTGAAGGAGAAATCACTCCTGCCAGGTGCTGAGAACTTTGGTGACAACACAAAAGCCTCCGAGCCCTGGAATAAAAGTATTTTGCATTTTTAAAGCATTTCATGTCTTCAAGATGCAGAACAGATGTTTCATAATTCTTCTAATGGTTCTGTGAAGCAGGTCAGCATTATCTCAGCCTTACAGATGGGCACGGAGTACAGAGAGGTTGAATGATTTGTCTCGGTCCAGGGTATGAATCACTGTCAGAACCAGGAATAGGATTCAGCAGCTCCTGGGAGTACGTGCACATGCTGAAACCACTCAACCACACTGTACCCATCACAAGAAATGGAAATTAATTTTTAATATTCCTGTTTCTAAAGCGAGATTTTGGATTTCAGAAAAATTAAATATTTATTTCATTATGTATGACTTCACAAGCCTATAATTTATATCAGATAGATTTATTGGCCTTATTTCCTCATGATAATTAGATAGTCCTTGTTGATCTAATGGGTTTGTGATTTTTAGTGATGTATCCATCTGCCCAAAGAAACAGCATTACTTGCCTCTTATGTACTTAGGAACAGACTTAAATGATATGCACATAAAATCTTATGGAGCTACAATATTAAAATGAAGAGGTTTTCCTTCTCCTAAATGCAGGTTAAATATACTAAATTAATTTGCAACTACTTCAGCTTTCTAAGCAAATTTAATCCTCTGATATTTATCAGGCTGGCAGCATGGCAGTCCTCTATGTACTTAAAATATTGAGTATTTAAACTGCTGATATGCTGCAGTGATACCAGCAGATTGCAAAGAGTTTGCAAACATTAATTAGTTTGCCTTTAGCAGGACTAGAACCCCGCCCAGAGCCTCTGGCTGGATGGTGATTCAGCCCTGTGTGCAGGACAGTGACTGGCACTGGGAGAGAGAACATTCCAGACTGAGACAACTGCAGAGGAGAGGTTTTCCCTTAATCCAGTGATCTCCCTTTTCTTCAGCATCTCCTGAATTACTCCACTGCTGTTCCTGTGTTACTGAAGTCTCGGCAGCCATGGTATCATCATAAACAGGAAATCTAAAATTCTAGTCCTTTTGCCTGCACAGCTTCAAAATTAAATTCTTTCCATAATTTTTTTAAATCAAAAATATCATTTCCCAGAGCCACAGGACTCCTATTTTCCCTCTGCAGAAATCAGTCTCAATCTCCTTGCCCAACAAGTCAAAGACTCCTCCTGTTTCACAGGCCAGTCTTGATTCCTTAACATTTTTTCCTGGGTGAAAACCAGATTAAACTACATCTTCTTTGTATAACTAGTATACAGGAAAGTGTGAAAACTGTGGCACTGAACATAAAAAACCTAAAGAGTATCCTGACCTTTTCCACCAATGAACATTACATTTGCAGCTAAAATGAAAAAATAGACCCAGCATTATCATATTTTTCACTCCTGCATTATAATGTTCATGATAAATCTGGGGAATCCTGCAGGTGTATTCAGCCAGAAAGTCAAAAGTGGGGCCTTGATGAGTATTTTTGAATAAATATGTCCTTTAAAGGTTAAGTATGAAGGAGAGGAAGTAACATTTTTGTTCAATTACACTAATGTTTTAAAGGCAGCATTACTGTCAAGCCAAATAACATCTTAGGAAAAGACAAGGATGGAGGGAGGCTGAAAGAGTGACCCAGAGGGATCTCTATACAAATACAGGAAAAAAGACAACAGCAGAAAGAGTGAATGGACTAAATTGTGAATGGATATCTTGGTTGTGATCCTGCTTTTGCTTCTTTCTCTTTCAGTTCCAAATTAGACTTCATCCATCTGGGTGCACATGTCCTGCTGGCCAGATTTCTGCTTAGCCTTGCAAGGATCAGAACTAATTACCCAAGCAAGAGATTCTCATCTGCTCCCCTGCCTTGACCTCCCGTTGGTGCCCTGCTCCTCTCCAGACAGCCTGTGCTCACACAAGAGCCAGAATCTGGCCAGTGTGCTGGCAGAGGGAGGAGGATTTAAAAGGGAGAAAAGAAATGCAGATGGCTGAGAAGCACCTGTCAAGGATTCCCAGGGTGCAGACAGATTAGTGGTGCTATTTTGGTTGCAGTGGATGCAACAATCTCTTCCCCACAGCACTTGGTGGGGACAATTTTCTATTCCAGGGTGAGTGGTGGGAAAGGTGGTTCCCCTTTTCCTCCACCTGGCACATAGGGGAGACACATTTAAAGCCAAAACGGAGAAATCCAGCTGTATATGAGAGTCAGCATTTTCTCCATTTCACATGAATTTTCTCATATAATAAGCTAGATATCATTTTTTCCTTTGTCTTGTGCTCTGTATTAAGGGCTATCCTACTGTGGCTGGTTTGACAGCCATATCTTTCTTGTTTATAATACAATTTGACTGACAATAAGTCAGGGAACTGTGATTTGAACTCCTCATTGTGACTGGCCTGACAATAATCTCTTTCTCATTTATAACCATTTGATTGACAATAAGTCAGGGGATTGGCAGCTGGTTAGGTTTTTTCTTTCCCCTGAATGTATATTTCTAGCTAAGACACGACATCTATTCTTAAATAGTTTGACAGATAATTTGTACAAAATTCTAGAAGGGTGATATTCCTCAGCATTCTTATTAAAATAATATTGTTCTTTGGCTTTGTACCAATTTCACTTTTAAGATGATGGCTTTCCTTCTTTCTCCTGTGCCAGTTGTGTCTCTAATTTTCATCACCATTATTAAAGCATTATAAAATTGCAGTTTATATGCTAGTAACTGTTACATGTGTTCTTGACAATTTTTCTTCTTAATAAGTATGAGAAAAGCTATTATCTGCTTTGCCAAATCAATGTAGATGTGCTCTAACTGGGAGGTTTGGGGAACTCTTTTCAGTGGTTCTGCTTGTGTATTGTAAATTGTAGTCAGTCACTTCCAGGATATTTTCTTTATTTTTAAAGAGAAGGAATTTTGGCACTCACTGTGGTGTTGATAGGTATCATCTCTAAAGAAATCACTTTCTCTGACGCTTGGCACAACTCTGCCTTCCACTAGTGAGTCTCAAAGCCAAAACCAGCACAGTTTGTGGTGATGTAATAGCAAGCAGTAGTTTGCAGTGACCTTCTTCAAAACTTGGCCAGGAATCAATGCCAAAGTGGACCATGAAACATTCCCAGGGCAGTGGAATTACAACCTGTCAGGCTGCCCAGTGCATCCCTGCAATGTCCACGGGCAGAGGAAAGCGTGGGCATGGATGGAAAGCAGAAATCCTGAAGAGCATTTTGATTTAGAGCACAAAAAGAAGCCCCAAACCCACAAACTGCATATTCCTGCTGCTGTGCAGTTTCACTCTGAGCGTGAGGGGCTCTCAATTGGATATCCTGCATGAGTGCAGCCACTGTGGAGGGGCTGAAGGGCAGGGGAGAAGGGGTCATGGGCAGGAAATCAATAATGGTGCAATTCCCAGGGTGAGGCAGCAGATTCTGCAGCCACTTGTAAGTCCATTTTTCACATCAGTTCCAGTGTCCATGGTTATAAAGAGCATATTTTTAATACCCCCATAGCCCTACACAAGATGGATTTAATACAGCTACAGAGAAGGACTGGTTTATATTTTTTGCAGAGCACCCATGAATTTTTTAACTGGAGGGATATGATCTCTGCATAGTTTAAATGTCCCACTTTCACATGCAAATATTTTGTATAAAAATACTGGGGAGATTTTCTCTAGTCACTGAGTAAATATTCTTCTCAGAAATAGTTTCAAAATTCTTCATAAGGAGTCCAGTCAGCTACATCATTTAAATATGCTTGAGGGACTTAAGACTGAACAAGGAAAAACATGAAATGCACTTGAGGTACTGAAGAACAAAAAGTAGAACAGGTATGTTTGTGTCTGTGCTTGTTACTAAGGCATGAAAGTGTGAAGAAAAGCTTTAAACTGGTACTGGAAAAATATTAGATTTTAGAATTTTGATGCAAAATTATTCAGCAGAACAAGAAGCCTAAAATGAGAGCTGAAGGCACTAGGCCAGAGAATTGAAATGAAGAGTTTCTTCACTGTGGAGAGAAAAATATTTATTTCTTGTTTTCTATTGCAAATAAATTTCTTCCTCATGCTGTAATCTCATGCTGCTGTTTATCTCAACCTGTGACTTTGCTTATTCCCTCTTCTCTTCTAAAAATCATGAAGCTGGTGGTGCATTCAATCACCCTCTTTCCTAGATGATGCCAAATAAGGGAGCATATTCCCATGAAACACTTGAGCTGGTGAATTCCCCCAGTTAAATACCACCATTTTAAACAGGGAGGATTAACACAATAAAAAAAAAAAATCAAAGGGAACAGAATTATATTTCAAAGCTACTCCAGGCTAACGTAGCACAGCACTGAGCTCTGTGCTCTCACAGAGAGCTGCTGGCCTCAGGCAGGCTAAATAAAACGTGTTTTACATCTGGATCAGAGTTAGGGAAATCTTCATACTGCTTGGTTTTTTCCCTTGAACAAATGGTGAGGAATAAAGCAGCCAGTGGTGCTGTAGCATGGCTTTCATAAAACAGAATGGTTGTGTTTTCTCACTCCTCTTATGCCACTATTTGGCCATCAGATAGGGATATTCTCTAAAATCTTTTAAATTAGCTGCTGTGGGGCTGTTTGGGGCACAGTAGGGCCAGCTATGGGGTAGAAGCAGACACAGTTATTCACCTTTCCAAATCCATTTAAAGTGGTTCCTACTTCATGAGTAAGGGTTGAAGCAGCTCTTTTTATGAGGTGGAAAACAGAGGCATCTATGAAGTCTCTGTCTTTTTTTTTCATTCTGGGGATGCCCTAAGCTATGCTTCCCATAGTAGTTAAATTTTTAATATTTTATTAATTATGGATCCTCCCATTAAAAAGTGGAAAAACGGACCATTTTGTCCTCTAGTGAACTATAATGGAAGACTGTAGTGTAGGAAAGAAAGATACAGGACCAAAATTGGAAGTTTTTAATTTTTGAAATATGAACTCTTTCCCAGGTGATTGTATGAAAAGGGAAAAAGAAAAAAACAGCTGTGGTTAGACAGCGGAAGAAGAACATGGGAACCAGCTTCCCTGTTCATGGGGCTATTCCTAGGGAGTACTGCTAAAAGTAAATATGCAAAGACATCAGAAAAATATGCTATATTTTATTGTCTTCTATCTAAGAAACTGCCAAACTGCTTCCTCTGATTTATTACAATTATTAACATTTAGCCATTAAAAAGTATCATAGGTAAGAGTTATTCTTGTTTTTTCCCAACACTTCCAATTAGCATATCCAAGTTACATGTTCATAGTTTTAAATGACAAGGAAATTCTTATTTGTGTGGAAACCTTTTCCCTCATCCTTGTCTTATCTGAAATACAGATTCTTGCCAGTCTGTATTTTATCTCATATAACGCAACCCAGATAGTACAATACTTGGAAGATTGGTTTGTGTTTTTTTTCTTTTTAAATTGGTCACTACCATTTTTTGTATTAATGTTTCACTTTTAAGGAGGAGAAGAATGCAGTTATGGCAGAAGAGACAATTTTCACTCTTTCCACCACTACTGTTAAAACATACTCCCAGTACATGATTGAGAGAATTGACTTTCAGCTCTGATAGGTTATAAATAGAATGCGTTGTCATTGTCTAGCAGTTCTCCTGCAAAGGAGAGCTAACTTGAGTAGATTAATAAAATATTGTCATTAAAAAACCATTTTCAGTTAAATTTTAAAGTAGATGATGAAATATTTCTCTAGCAGCCTTGTCAGCTCATGCTCCAAGTCATAACCTTTCTTGGTTGCCTTTTTTGTGTTTGGTTGGTTTGGGTTTTGTTTTTTTTTTAAGTAAAAGAAAATTTACTCCAAACCTAAAATATCTGAGCCTGGAGAGAGTGAGAGTGTCCTGGGCTCAGAGCTGTAAATTCATAGAAAGCTTTGGGCTGGAAGGGACCTTTCAAGAGACCCCATTAGAGTCCAGCTGGTTCTGGGGTTCAGTTCAGATGGGCTGTGGGGACAGGCAGAGATGGGAGATGGTTTGTCCAAAGTGGCTCTGTTGTGGCTGCTGCTCTGCCCTGCTGTGCTGAAAGAGGTGAGCAGAATGTAAAAATGGCCTGGGAGTTTGTTAATACCCTTAATGAGGCATTGCCTTTATTTTATATAATGTACAGCATGTGCCATATAAGGTCTGGTATTTCAGGGACAGACAATTAAAAATCTAAGAGTAATTTACCACCCTAACATCAGCCAAAACATCTCTGTTTAGATTTTAATTCTTCTCCAGCCAAGGGATGACAGCAATGAAGATTAAAGCTTTTTTTATTTCTCTTTATGACCTCAGCAAAGTGCAGATTTGAAACACAGAAAAAGGTTGCCCTTCATATTAACCTGAATTTCTTTTCCTGTTTCTTCTTGAACATATTTTATTCTCTTTATGCACAGTGGGGCTCTTTTTTCATGTGCTCTGCTGTTGAACAAAATGCCAAAAAGATGGAGTGTGCACTTTTACATCAAAGAAATGATGAGACCGTGAAAACTCATTTCCCTTGTGACTTCTTAAATTGCTGCTAAGGAATTGAATGTGTCTGTTTGAAACAATGTGTCCCTTTAAATTCTGTTTTCTTATTTTTCTTAAAACAGAAAACCATGGTTTCATTTAGATCATGATCCAAAGGCCACTGGAGTTAAGAAAAGGTTCTTAGTTACTGCAGTGAGTGGTAAGTCAGATTTTTCAAGTGTTTCACTGTGAAAAACCAAGGAAAGACAGTTTTTAAAAGAATTGCTTATCTAGAGGAGAAAAAATTGCCTATTGTATTTTGTTTATTCAGCTAGTTAAAAGTCTTAACTTCAGCTGGGCAAGAACTAAGTGAATTCCCTTCTTACTGCACAGAATGGATTTGACAAGGACAAGAAAGGTCAAGCTGTAGTTAAATTCAGAAAGACAAACCAGGGAAAATATTGATTTACTTCAGTTTTTCTCATGCATAAAGGTGAGGTGAGGTAGAAGCAAACACAGTAACGAAATCCACAACATCAACTCTGTTGGAGGAAAACCTTTTCCAGTGCTACACTACAGTTGTGGATAATCCCTCACTGCTGGGATGAATGATTTGTCACTGCTACAGTCCAGGAAGCTGCTAGAAATGCTCTTGATTGGAGTGAAAGGCATTGTAAAGCAATTAAGTTCTGACTATTAATAAAGCTCCCACAGGATTCATTAATTTTTAAAAGTAGACAAAGACTGCATTTAGTAGCTTTGAGTAGAACTGTGGCTACACTGAAATATGGAAAAATGCTACACCATGTCCATGCTGTTGGAAATATTCCTTATCAGTTTCCAGAAAAAGGTTGTGAATTTCTAATTTAGAAAAGCATTTAAGCATATGATGAAATTTCATTTTGACTGGATATAAATTAAACAAACAGCTAAGCCCTTTGCTTAATAAGGAGCAATTTGAATATCTGCTTATAGCCCAGATTCAGATTTCATTGAAGTTTCCATTCCTCTGAATTGGAGCCATAATCCCTTGAATTGTCATGGTGTTTTCTGGGTCTAGAATCCATAAAATTTCACCTTCCTCTCAGACACAAAGCAGCCTTCTTAAAGACACCCATAGTGCATATCCATGTTGCTTTCCAAAGCTCCAGTCTTGTGCTGTCTTTAATTTACAGTTTATTTCCCACTCCCAAGACATGTAGTAATTTCAGCAGGTGATTTTACAGCTCCTCAAAACAGTGATTGCTTACTCTACCAGTTCAAAAGCAATCCAGTTCTGGAGAAGCTATAAACCTTCTCTGTGCAGCTCTGTACCTCTGGAGGTGCTGAACCACTGACACCCTCCCTCTTCCCCTGTCTGTACTCCTGTCACACCCCATTTCTGGTTGGTCAGACTCTATTTTATGCCTCAAAAGAGTCCCTCTCTGCTATGATCCCATGCTGGGATAGCACAACAATGGAAAAACATTGCTACCAGGAAAATATGTTTAACTGTTTTCAGAATTCCGGAGCGAGCCAGCAGCCCGTATCAAAGCCCTTGCAAAGGCATCCAGCCAGTTTCTCAGATTCCATTGTTTATAATCTCACTTGGGCAATTTCCCAACAACTTGGAAAATGTGTGACTGGTTTTGTATCTGAATTTGTCCAGTGCCAAAGTGAGAATATGGGTATTTACAAAACAAGGCTATCCAGCATGACTGGCAGTCTGTAGGACTGATTAACTGAGTGGTTCTAGCAATTGTGTTACTGAAGATATGGCAACTGTATTCTGAATTACATGGGGGCATTGATCTGGGTTGTGTTTTGTTTGGTTTATTTTGTTCTTTTTCCTGGTAAAATGACTGACTTCCTAAGCCAAGTGGTTGAGCCAGGTTTTGTTCCACATTACTGGTTCTGACTCTGTTAATGCAGCAGATGCAGGAATATGGGTTCAGAGAATCATGAAGAAATAAGTGGGCAAATTTGCTCAATGCTGCTGATTGCAGAGCTCCTTGTGCTAAGCTTTTATTATCTGGTAGGTAGACAGAAAACCCCTAAATGTACAGGTGATTTGTTAAAAAGCCTTTCTTGTAAACTGCACTGAAAGTGGATATTTTATACTATTATTTAAAAGTCAGAATGTCATAACTTTGGTTTGAAATCCAAAGAAAAGTACTCATGTCCAACAGTGTTAGATGCTGCAGCCTTGATCCCAGAGGATGGAAATTTACTGGCTTCAGGGCTCTTGGAAGCAGAAGAAATGCAGTTTGGAAGAAAAAAAAGAAACCATCAGAAGATCCAGTGCTCATTTTAAACCAGTAGATTGCATTTAAATCCCACCTTGGTACTTTTCTTTGGCAATCAGGACCAAATATATATATATAACAAGTTCATACCTTTCAATCTAAGAAAAATTGACAGCCCTCACATGTTGAAAACCCGCTATGCCAACAGATGAACTCTCCGGACTTCCAGGAGTAATTTCATTACAGGAGTTCTGCTGATATGCTTTTTTCTTTTAAAATAATGGTGGTTTCCACCTGGTGAAACATTTGGCATTTTTTGTAATGTGCAATAACATAGCCACTGCCATTGGGTTTGCTATCCACTTTTCAGCATCACTAATTTTTTTGGGGTAAAATATTTCAGTAAATATGGGGTGAGGCTTTTTGGTTTTTAAGCTAAAAAATTGCTTTAAAGAAGGGGATAAAGATCAAATTTCTGCATTGAGGCTGGTAAAAAACTGTTCTTCTATTTACAAAGTGCACCAATGCCTTTTGATTACAAGTGAAAAATCCAACTCTAGCTTGAGAGCCTTAGAGACAAAATTCCTTCAATGAGACAGAGAATGAAATGAGAGTCAGGCAGCACCTGTGAACTTCTGCAGAGTCTCAAAACTGTTCAGCTCTGGAAGAGCTGTTTCCAGCAGTGTGAGGGCATTTATCTGCAAACATTCCTTCCACCCAGCTACTTAACTTAGCTGCTGTCTTTTGCTTCTACTTGGTCTAGTGGAAAGTGTCCCTGTCCATGGCAGGGGGTTGGAACTTTTGGGATTATTTTTAAGGTCCCTCCCTGCCCTAACCAGTCCATGACGTCCTCTGGGACCTTCAGGAACATTTATTCCTTCCATATCTACTCAGCCATGCAGCTGAGAACAAGACAATCCTTACTCTGCAGCATGTTCACTTAAAAAAAGAAATCTATGGAGTCACTATGTCCTGAATATCTCCGCAAGAGGAATATTTTCAAGAACTTTCCAAGATAACATCCTAAAAAATGCAACATCAGAAAGAACTGCAAGGCATTTGCATAGAAATGATCACAGTATTCCATGGTGGCCTGACTTCTGCCTGTGTTTTAGGATGTTTATGAAAATTCCAGGGCTGATTATTATATTCATTTCATGGAAATAGTAGAAATGTACTGAGTCAGTGCATTAATCTCTAAAGCCAGTCATAAGAAAATATTTATCTCAGTTATCCAATACTAAAAATTATATTGCTCAATTCCTTAATCTTTAGTGCATGTAATAACATAGAAAAAACACTTTGCAAAATGCTTTCTGTCAAGGAAATTCCAGTCCACAGTAAAGGAGTGCACTTTGAAATAATGAAAAACATCTTTTGAGGCTATTCACAAAGGAAATACTTAGTGTGTTGATGAATGTTAAATTCTAAATAATGTTAGTTATGTGCTAGTAAATTATGCACATGTATAAAAAGGGAGCGTGCTCAGCAACTGAGGAAGAAGTTGTTATGCCACTTAGGACAGGTTATAACTGGAAAAGAATCTTCACCTGGGTTGCATTTAACAGTGAAAAATTTGAAAAAAAAAAAAAAAGAAAAGGACAAAGGAAAAGGGAATGTTTAATACTAATTTAATTTTGCCTTAGAATGAATTCCCTTTCAGAACAAAGGAATAACTGTCAAAGTGGGTTTTGGAACAGAGTTGTGAGAGATGTTAGAGACCAGTCAGAGGTCTAGAAAATATGATCTCTGAAGAAAGACTGTGTGAACTGGGACTCTTTTAGATTAAAAAAGAGAAAGCCAGGGCTAGGTGACCTCCCTTCCAGCTTTATATTTCTATGGAAATAAAAGGATCTGAAGTAGGGTCACTGCATCCAAAGACATAATGCTATCTTTCAGGAAATAAAAATTGCTTCTGTATAAAAGTTGAATTGCTACCTAACCTACAGGCTTACATGAAGAAATAAGGGGAAATTAGTGTCCTTTTATTCCCAGAAAAAGCAAGAAAGCAACGTGCATGGGATGGCAAGATTTTTTAATATGCAGGAGAGTGGGATTTTGATTAAATTCTGGCTAGAATGATCTTTGATGTTTTGTTGTTTTGTTAATATTTATTATAGAAATATTTAGCTACCAGATCAGATGATACTTGGAAGTTTGTGGTATTAAAACAATAAATAAATATCTAGTTTCTAACAGTTGGTGGTAAATGTTTTTATAAATATCATCACAAAGAGCACTGGGCCACCTCAGCAGCTCTTGACATTCCAACTTTCTAGCAGGACTGCTCATCAATTATACACATGAAGTATATTCCAATGGGACATGTACTTTTCACTAGGATAATAAATGGTGTTTTCCTTTATAAAAATCATCTTTATAATGGGGAGAGGATTCTTAAAAACCATCAGATGAAAGGCAGAGGAAAGGGAGTTCATTCAAACCTAGTATGAACAGATTGGGAAATTCTCTGTTCACTATTCTCCAAATAGTCTGTGATAACATTTGGGATCCTTTTTTTTTTATTTTTGCTTTGCTTGCAGGAATGCACAGAGGTGCTTTTTCTTTTTGGGTGGCAGGGGTTTTTCCATACCTGATGTTGTGAGAACAGGTAGCAGAAGAGGGGAAGGATGAGTAGAAGAAAGAGTGCATTGCAAAGGTCGTTGTAGGTTTTGAAATTAAATGCGGAAAAATGGAATTCTCTGACTTGCCCATAGAGAAAACCAGTGGTAGAATTGAGCCTAGTACTTAAATCTCTTGTTTAGTGTTTATTCTCTGCCATGGTTACTCAAAATCAATCCTGTCTATGTTCCTTGATTGTATAAATATATTTAGGTTTCTACTGTGTCTTCCTTCTGGCAAGTGAAATGAACAGTTAACAGTATAGAAGGTTTTAAATACATGTTTTTTTCAGATTGTGTTTGCTTTTAATTTATTCTTTTGAATCAACAGGAACAGTGAACATGTGAAATTGTTATTATTTTCAGTTTTTTAGATGAAGAAACACTCAAAATCTTACTGTTCCATTTCTGGGAGATTCTAGCAATGTGCTTCATCCTCTGGACAGTTGCTGCAAAGAGGTGTATAAATCTGAGACATTTGTTCTTGTAATTTTTTTCCATTTTATTCTGGAGATTCTGCCTGGGAAAGAGTTGTTTTAAAAATTCATTATTATTTGATTGCAAGCTGGATGTCAGCCAACTAAATTTTTGAATTTGAAAGAAAATGCAGCATCAGCTTCTTTGGAACTATAATGGAATGAAACCCTCCAAGCACTCATTAAAAGGGTTTCTGATGTCTGGCAAAATTAGATGAGGTGTAAATCATTGAACTACCATATGTGGTTTGAGATGGAATATTTAATTTTGTAGAACCCAAACCCAAGGCTAAAGGGAAATTTAACTGCACCAGCATAATATTTTGATGATGGAAGAAGTAATACCATTTTAGATGTTTTATATTTAAAGTTTAATTTAAAAAAATGTTTATTAAGGGAATCTCCATTGATATCCACATTGTTATCTGGCATATAGGCAAAGGCTTGAGGAATAATACCAAAGTACAGTAATGACTTTTCTCCACTGAAGAGTTTCTGAAGGCTGTAAAAATATTGCTGGAAATTTTTGATTGTAGAAGCATGATCATAATAATTATTTCTTCCTTTAGCTTCCTCCTGGTAATTCTGTGCCCTTTGATGTGGCTCACATCAGGGTAAGTTAGCTATTGCTCCTCAGCCACTGAAGAATGGAGCTGGTTCCATTGTGGAGGTAGAAGGGATCAGGAGCTATGAAACAATTTTGTCTTCAATCCTTCTTGTATTAAAAATGGGATGAAAACTTTTTCCCAATAACTATAACTGTTATTATAAAAATAATATACGTAAATATTTCTATTGATGTTCTTTCCATTGACCCTTGTTGGGATTGGGGTTCATTATGTTAATGCCATGCAAGTTTCAAAGAAAAAGTGCCTGGCCTGAAGTCTTTGTAAACAGACAGAAGGAAAGGGATGTAGGTGCATCACCTGAATAAATAAATACACAGAAGAACGAGTCTCACTTTGTTACACTTGAAGCAATATGGTTTTGTGAGATTATATAGGCATATTATAAGTTTTTGCATTAATTTAAGTTGTCAGGCCGTGACTCAGCCTTTAACTGCACTTGTGAGAATAAAGGTTGGATGGTGTTTTTTTAATCATTATTATTCTCTAAATGCCTTTATGAAAGCAGACAAGAATTTATTTCACATGTGGCAAAAGCGTAACTGCCCCAACATGAAAATGAGTTTAAACAGAAAAACACATTTGTTTTCTTGTTTATACTGCACATAAGAATGAAATACATCTGTACAGAAATGTACTTCCTTGTGATGGGATGGATGAACAGACTTTGATTCCTCAAAGAGAACTATTTGTTTGTCTCTTCAAGCAGACAAGGAGAGACTTAAAATTTACATTTTAGGAGGAATCACTTTGAGGGCAAGGGAGAAATCATGTGAGAAAACTGTCATTTGAGGAAATCTTGTGCACAGTTTCAAATTTATTAAGAATAAAGACATTCTTCCGAAAAGGAAGGAGCTTTGAAAGATTCAGAATGTGCAGCTCTGTGCTGAGAATAAGGGAGATTTGGTTCCTACACATTGTTCTCTGGAGTGGGGAAGTGGAGCAGTGGGAGTGTGTTGGGATCAAAGGATAGTTGGTAATTTATTTTGTGTCCTTTTCTAAAGCTACTTTGATACCCAGCATAAGCTGAAATGAATAATGTTCATTTCTTGAGGAAAATATGGTGCATTTGAGAACCAGTGTTCAAATGAGCAATAATCCAGTCTGGCTTCCTTTGTGTTATCCAAAGCAGCAGCATCTTCAGCTTCAGAGATAAGGGTAGGAAGACTGCTTAATTTCAAAGGTTTTCACTTTTATCTTAGTCTGGGAAATCTGAATACTTTAATGGGTTTAGGTTTTTAATTTAATTCCAGGTTGCTCATCATTTCACCTTTCAGCTGGGCTATAGAGATAATTCAATCATATTTCCCTTGACAAACCATCTGAATTACACTTTTATTTCTCTGCAGATGTGAAAATCAGCTGCCATAATAGAGAGTGTGACAGACTTTTGCCTTCCCTCCTTCTTTCTCCCTTAATTTAGGGACTGTTCTGGTCTTGCTTCATAATGCAAATGTCCTCTGACACAGGCATGTGAGAGACAGCCCTTGTACAAAACACAATGGGGTGGTTTTTGCACAGACACCATGTCAAAAGTTTTGGAAGTAAGTCCAGAGAGCAGTCATTAGGCAAAGAAAAGCACCAAATTTGCAAAACAAGGACGTTCTTGAGGTTTGGAGACTGTAGGCTCTATTTTTGCCCAGAGTTCAAGTAATATACTCATTTGTTTACATACTTTTTCCCTTCCATAATTCTTTTTCTAAAACTATCCTTTTTTCCAGAGCTACCCCCTTGCTCTCCACCACATAATCAGATCTTAACTCCTGATGCAAATAAATGGACATGGAGGAGGATTCTCTGCTCTGATTCTTGATCCCAAATGGGTGATCAACAAAGGAAAAAAGGAAAAATTCATTTCTTAAATGAATGTTTTTACTGTAAGCCTTTACAAATCAATTTTGTATGTGAAATGTTTTCTTTTGGAGAAACCAAGAGAAAAGCTCCAGCTTTTCACAGGTTTGGCAGAATGCTTGCTAAAGACAATGTCACATTTCCATGCTCAGATGAGGTCTGTCTTTTCAATGTTCATCTTCTTTTTGAGGTCACTAAACATGAAGAATTTTTTCATCTCCCACATGGATTTCATCACCTCTGTTTTTATGCTACCTCTGGAGGTGGAGGCAGCACCAGCTGCTCAGCAGTTACACGGGGCTTTGCTGGATTTAGAATTCCTCAGGTGTGAATTGCTACCACCACTCCACAGAGAGGTTTCTGCATTCTTTCCTTTAGCAAGCTGACTGTACTGCAGGCATTTTTTCTAGTTAAGGGGCAGAAGGCACATAAAACAGTTTTCCCTCGAGGCCCTGGCTGAAATTCCTGAGTTTATTCTCTGTAATTCTAGACCATACAAGCTTGTGAAAGCTAGGAGTCTAAACCTATCCTTACATGATATTCTGTTGTTCAGCAGGTACAATTTTCTGACATTCTTCAGAGAGATGTGAGCATTAATTTTTGCCCAAAATACTCATAGGAATACTATCAGTTATTTATAAAATTGCCATTTGTTTTATATTTGGCAGGTGTTCATACCCAACCTTGGATATCAAACAGCCCTTTTATTTGAGGCATTATTGGTATTTGCTGAAGACAGTCCCTTTCAGCAAGGGAAGTAACACCTGGATATTTCTACTTCATAAAGGCAGAATGTGGAATAAGGTGTGTATGCAGGTGAGGTAAGATGAACTAAAAAAAAAATCCTAGAACAATTAAGAATTTTTAAAAGTCTGCTACCATGTGTGCGTTGTGTGCACATTCATGTTCACGTGTTTGCACAGGTATGTTAACCTTTTAACATTAGGATGAAACTTTATAATATGCCTTAAATTATAGTGGCTTTTCAGCCAGTAAATTATACAGACAAAGTTTATTAGAAAGAAATATCTGTCAGTGTAATTAGACATTTGAATTAATTAAATGGATGGAAAGCAACACAGACCAAATTAGGATTTTTCTCACTTTATTTTTGGGTAAATGACAAAGCAATCTTCATGTAAGGCTAGAAAACAGAGGGAAAGAAGGAAAATTACAGAAGCACAAAATACAGATATTTATATTGCAGTGTAAAAGAGTGTTGTGCAGTAAGAATATTTTGCATCAATTTTTTTTCCACAAGATTTTATTAAACCTTTCTTTTCTCATGCTTTTTCATAGCCTGAAGCTGTTTGTCTTCATGGCATAACAACACTATTTGTAGTTAGAAGTATAACCCATCTGCAGTATTACTTTTCAGTGTGTGGCTCTCTTGATACTGCTGCACAGGTAATAACTTTATTTTAGCAGAGATGAAGCCACAGATATTCTCTGTGAGACACAGCCGAAAATCGTTTTTCATAATCTTGTTTTGAACATCATTTTAATATTTAATATGACCACATGTGACTCTGACAGATGTAAACTGTGATGCATGGGATTCATTTCAGTGGGCCAGGTTCATGTCTCATCCTGTGATGGCAGTGGACAGGTAAAGTCAACGTGACTGGCAAAGGCACCTGAGAAAATGAAACTCCACCATCTGTCTTTCCTTCAAGTTAAGAAATTGCTTTTAGAGGAATTCAAGAGCTACAGATTGGTATGAGATGGAGAATTTGGAGAGGCAAATGGGTCAAAACGATTGACAAGGCATTGTAATGTGGTATAATCCTTGTGGAAAACAGTTGAAGTTACTATTATTTCCAGCACAGATCTGTCCCATTTGAACTGAATATGAATATCATCATGCCACTTGTGGCTTATTCTGTGCTTCAGCATTTTTTAATTTTATTCTGGCTTGCTTGTGCTGCTTCTTTATACTTGTCATTATAGATGTGTCTTTTTTCTATATTTTATGGTTTTCTTTTAGATTTTCAGATTGTTAAAGAATTCTTGATACAGTCATCTTAATTTTTGATGTACTTCTGATCTTCCTTCCACTTTAGGATCATTTGCTGTCCTGTCTTTATCTCTTGTATTCTTTTTTGTTCCTTATCGCTGCTAGATACTTGTACTTCCCTGAGCTATTTGAAGTCCATTAGCCTTATTTTGTTAGTTGCAATTTAAAGGAAGAATGGAAGACTTATCATTTTTATTATCTTTTTCTCTTGAATTAACTTCCACTTTAAGATTCTCAACCACTTCCTCCTAAAGAATTAGAATTAAATCTAAAATAGCTACTTTCTGTGCAATTTCCTCCACTTCATGAAATAAAAAAGCAGTCCCTAGCACATCTGACGAACTGAGTAGACAACTATGTCCTGCCTTAATGCTTTTTCAAAGAGATAGTTGTATACTCATCCTACTAGGGAATGTACTCCCACTCCGACGAGGTCCTGAGCTTTAGGTCTTTCCAAGTTTCTGCCCCTTGGATACTTCCATAGCTTCTATATTGAAAGAGTCTTCCGGTCAGAAAAATCTTTGGTTTAAACTTGTCATTATGTGCACTTTGCCTCTCCCATTTTTCAACTGGTGTTTGCCAGATATTTCTGCCAGTGTCTGGAGTGCATGTTCTTTGAGGAGCAGTGAGGGAGCTGGGGCTGTCTAGCCTGGAGAAAAGGAGGATCAGGGATGACCTTGTCACTCTCTACAGCTCCTTGGCAGCCAGGTGGAGGTTCAGCCTCTTCTCCCAAACCACCAGTGACAGGACAAAAGGACAAAGTCTTAAGCTGCACCAATTTGGGACATCAGGAAGAATTTCATTCTGTAAAAGGTGATTAGATTTTGGAATGACCAGAGGTGTGGTCACCATCCCTGGAGGTGTTTAAGGAAAGATTGGACATGGCCATGGTGTGGTTCACAAGGTGGTGTTGGGTCATAGGTTGGACTTGATGATCTCAGAGGTTTTTCCACCTCTGATGACGGTCTCAGAGGTTTTTCCACCCGAACTGATTCTGCATTTCTGCTTGTGGATCTGTGCTGCCAGGGTTGGATGGCTCACTTTGCATCCTCCCTTTCTTAGAACCTTTTCAGTTCCCTCACTCCCTCCTTGACTTTGATCACACAGATTCTAAATCTGTAACCTGAAAAGAACAGAGAGAAAAGCTTGTGGTTTTTTTTTCCTCTGGCACCTTTTCATACTGGTCTAAAGCCTTGCTCATGATGAACAGCTTGCCAAGCTGGTGAGAAGGTTTCCCTCAGCAGTCAGTCCCAGAGAGAACCATCCTGCATGCCCACCTGTGCAGCCAGACCTGCCCATGGCACATCCTGAGCCTTCATCCCTGGCTGAGGCCATGGATGAGGTCAGCATCTCAGCTCACAGCTTCTTCAGCCTCCCCCTGCAGCAGCACCACCAGTGCCCAGGTACACAAACAGGAGGTGCCACAGCATCTTCGTGCTCCTCTGGGACAATAAACCTTCTTACTTCAGGGAAATCATGTAATTCTTAAAAATTATTATTTCTACTGTTATCTGAAGCTATGGAAATGAATGTCTTCAGCTAATTAAATAACTGCTTGTGTGCTTGACAAAGTGTTATATTTATGCAAGAGAGTTATTTCTTCAAATTACTGAAAATAGTTGCATTGAATGAATACAATATGCCACTTAGATTCTTGGCATATAATGTCTGTTTCAACATTAATACTGAGGGAAAATTTAATCTACTCAATTCTTTTATGACATCTAGAAGACAAGACAGGGATCAATGCATGCATAGCCTCTCATTTTTGCCAATTTTATGCAAATCAAATGGCAAAAAATGAGCATAATTTTGTTCCATTATTCCATTATGACTAGTGCAATTATTGTTTCACTATCCTTGTTGCAGACTATTTGATGTACTTGTTTTTCCACTTTTTGCAAGTATCACTTTCCAGAGTCTAATAGTACAACTATTCAAGTATTGACTGAAAAAAGAAAGAGGTAATTTTTTTAAATACACAAAACCAAAAAACAGGAAAATTAAATAGGCTCCAAAAGTAGCAACTGGAAAGGAAAAGGTAATTTCAGGAAAAGCAAATAATCGCACTGCAGTATTAAAAAACATACTGTAAAATTAAGTATTAAAGTATTAGGCTACCAATGTAGCCACTATTAGAAGGCTGGGTTTTTTTTAGAAGAGTAAGAAATCTACATGAGATTATTTTGAAGTAGAATCACTAGGACTAGGCAGCACCACTCTAAAGGAGATGAACTGTGATATTAAGATGAAAATTGTATTAATCAAAATACTGATTACACTGCTGATTTAACAGTTACCCAACAATTTACTTTTTGTTTTGGTGGGATTTTTTTTAATTTCAAAAGAGATTAAATTCATCAGCCTGACAACATGAGGAGAGAAGTCACACTTAAATAGCCTTGGAAGAAATTGGTGGACTTACAAAGCTCCTGGGTAAAGTATAATGTGATGAGTAAGAACCAGTAAGCCACCAATAATAAATGCATTCTTCCTAAGCCTTGCAAAGGAAGGAGTTAGGAGAAAATTGGAGCAGATGATTTATTTTTATTTTCAAAATATTTTAGTAAGTTTTTTTTTTTTTTAATATATCATTCAGCAAACTAGCCAGAAAAATGTGGAAACCTCTGCTAAATTCTGAAGGAAGGGTGTAAATTCCAATAAGGTCAATGGAATTTCATTATCTTCTAATAATGTT
Source organism: Zonotrichia albicollis (assembly GCF_047830755.1). NCBI lineage: Eukaryota > Metazoa > Chordata > Aves > Passeriformes > Passerellidae > Zonotrichia > Zonotrichia albicollis. The sequence goes on from NC_133825.1 coordinate 43,127,916, forward strand.
TCCAGTATTTTGTTGAATCTATGAATAAAAAGAACAAATACAGAAATAAAGGCAACAGTGGTTTGAATCCCAAAGATCATGTCCTAATTTAGAAAAGAATGAGAGAAAATAACTCAAAGTAAATGCTTTCTCAGCTAGAAAAAGTCTAATAGCAGTGTCCCTTTGGGATCATTAAAGGGTATTGGATAAATTCAGTACACCTACTAATGATGTGTAAGAAAGGTTGAATTGTGAGATGGAGCTTTGCTGACAAGGAAAAAATGCCCTAGCTTAGTCAAGATTAACCAGGATTGTGAAAAACTCCAGAAGGAATAGCAGGGAAAATAAAAGGCAGCTGAATGAATGCAGAAAAATACCTCAGCAGAAGCGACATTTGCAGTGGGAAATGCCAGTGCAAGATGCATCAAGGTTTCAGCATGGCATACAACTACACATCTATTCAGTAGGAAGACTTTTAAAAACTTTGTATTTTAAAAAATAAGAGGTTCATACTCAGAGTCAAGATCAATGTCGGCAGATTGGTTCTGTCATAGATGGAAATGCTATCAGATTGTCTATTTAATTTTTTTTGTGCAGAAAGAATGTAGAAAAGAATATAGAAAAATATAACATGATTTTATTCCTTGGCTTGGTAGATTTTTATTTGAAAGTAGAGATGTGTTTCAAGTAGCAAAGATGTCATTATCACTGCTGATAGAACTTGGTGCTGTCTGGTCTCTGCTTTTCTGGAGCATCTTTCGCCTTTAAATGGACCTGAAGCCAAATTGTAATTTATCCTGTAATTCTTCATCCATGGCCTGCAATTTAAAAATAAGAGTGCAAAAAATATCATTACTTTTTTTTCTTCATGAAAAATTCTGCAGAGGAATAAACATTCCAATAGAAATCTGGCTCTTTCTTTGTAGGATAGATTTTACACCTCAGCTCATGCATATGCATAAAAAATACAGCTCTGACTCTTTTTTTTTCTCCATATAAAAATGGAAAAAAAAATGGAAAAAAATAGCATAAGCAATAATTTCCACCTCTGTTGTTTTGTAGATTTGTAGTTTCTGAGTTTGGTAAACTTCTTACAGCACTTACAGTCTTTATTGTAAGGCAGTTTTCTTCTTGGAGATGATGGTAACAAATGTGACTACTGCAGCAAAATACACACATGGGTCTTAAGAAAGGTAAGATTTTTCTATCAAGCTTTCACTTTAGAAGTGTGCCAGTGAATTTTCTGTGAATTTTATTTCTTTCTAAGTTTAGAAAAAATAACTAGGCAAGGGAAGGCTTATATTTCTTTCTAAATATTGAAAAAATGAGTAGGCGAGGGGAGGCTTATACTTTTAATCTTATAGAATTGATACCTCCCAAGAGCTGACTTATGATATAAGACAATAGAAACAGAAAATTGTAACATGCATTATTCTGTTAAGCACTGGAATCCAATAAGTAGGGAACAAGTTTCTTTTACCTCAGGAAAGAGACTGATGGTTTCCCTTACATCAGAAATATCTTTTTTTTGGAGTGGCTCAGGTGGCTCAGTCTTTCTCAATGAAAAATTAGTGTGGGATTTATGAAAAAAAAAAAAAAAGAAAGCCTTTTGCTGTCCTCTATACGAAGTGTTGGGCGCATATTTGGAAAGCAAAGGGGAAGGCTGTGCTCAGGTTCCCTGTCAGGCTCAGTGGAACCCTGTACCTGTGCACTGCTCTGATGTGTTAGGTAGAGCAGCTCTTGACGCTGTCAAATCACCCTGTGCAGCCATTTCCTCCTGCCTACACTCCTGTTTTACCAATGTGTCAGAAGGCCAAGGCAGGTCTATATATCCCTGTCCAGAAGCAGCGCAGATCTTGGCCCCCTGCACTTAATGAGCCCAGTAATATCTGTCCCAAGGAGAAAGGAAAGGGCATAGGGAGCATTTGTTTCTCTTAATATCCTTGCAAAGAGGTCAAGCACAATGTTATTCTTTTTTTTTCTCTCTCTCCTCTTCAGCCACTTACATTGTTCTCAACAGAACTGCAAAACCACTGGGCTGGATGCTGTAAACAGTACTGAGCATCCTTAAGTGAGGAGGATTTCTGCAGCGAGGCTTCATTGATCCCAGCCTGCAGAGAGGGTGTGTGTGCATGCGGGGAGGGAGCAGAGCATGGTCTCTGCTTTATTCTTGTCCTCAGAGTTTTGCAGATATCCTGAGCAGCTGGAGAAGTCTGTGTTTGGGGGCTGTTTTGCTTTATCTATTCCACTCTCTCACAACAGCAACCACAGAGAACTTTAAATATGCTGCTTTACCTAATGAATGGAAATGTATCAACATTTTATACAGGGGCCTAGGTTTTGATAGTAATAGTCTAGAAGCTTTATACTTTATTATAATAAAGTATTATAATACATAATATACATTATTATTATATATACTATATAATATAAAGATATATTATAATTTATTATTATACTTTATACTTATTCTATTCATTTTGCTTTCCTACGACAATGGATATATTTTTGGAAGGCTTTGTTCACACAGCCTTCTACATCATTACCTTGTAATCTCATTATGTTTTTATTCAGTAACTTGCAACTTTTGAGAACTTATTCAAGCGCTTTTAAGTTCTAAATCTGCCCAAGATGGTTCAGTACATTAGTTCTTTAAAAGTGTAAATGATTTCTGTGTCAAGAACTGAAAGGATGAAAGGTGTAAAATGTTACACTTGCAAGAAAAGTGGAACTTACAGATATGCATGTAAAGATGAAAGGATTGACAGATCTGACTTCTCTCAGCCAGATTTGTTAACTTCTTCTGACACCACAAAATCCCATCAAATGAGCACAGAAGAGAACCAATATTGGCATTTGTACATAATTTTTTTGCTAGATTTATGAAATTTCTATTGCATAGCTGTGGCATACAGCAGCCAAAAGTAAAGTTTGCTTTCCTTCATTTTCATAGCATGTTAGTTCTTAGCCAGGAATCAGTGGTACAATGTTTCTTCCTTGATGCTCTACATCTAGAAACCTTTCTAGTTGGGCTTAGATTTTTATTTATGATTATTTATGCAGTAAAAGCACTATCATGCTATTCTGTACACCTCTTACAACCAGACTAGTCCTTTTCTGTTGGCCTATTTGGGCTGTTTTGTTTGGTTTTGGGTTTGGTTTTATGCTTTTGAATAGATCTCTTTCCTGGTAAAGGATTATTGAGACCTTAGCTTTGCTGTGAAAGGTAATTTCAAAAGTTTTGAAAGTTAATTTCAAACATTTTCAAAAACTTGGCTGATTTCTGTAGATCTGAAACAAAATCTTCCTTTAGTCTGAGGAAAAAAATGTCTCAGATGGCTTTAGGACTTTTTTGGTTGGTTTAAAGGAATTGAGAAAGAGGAGAAGAAATGTATCTCCCTGTCATGGTGAGCAAAACTATTTCTTAAAGTGTTTCTGTATTAAAGAATATTCTTGAACTGACTTTATGTCTTGGACTGTGATCTCCTTTTAACTGCATTTCTGGTCCCATAATAGTATTGAACAGAGGACAGTTGTTCAGCAGCCTTAATCACATGTGATATTGTACAATTAGCAGACTGTTCACAAAGGCTTCAGCCTCAGCTTTTTATCATAAAATATAAAGCAGTAACACAATTTCCCTTTCCTCTCTTTGCATGAACTCACCAATTCATTACCAAATACATACAAAGAGATGTCTAATAGCTAAGAAACGTGTCTGATGCAGGACAAAGAAATAATCTATCTCAGCTCTGGTAGGAAGACAATGTACTCCTGGACTGAGAGCAACCTGTGGGCCTCCTTAAACCCTCTGGAATTAAACTGGGAAAATCACTTTTCATCTCGGTTTTCCCCACATGGGACTATTCCTCCATTAAGACTGTAAACTCCTTCAGGCACAGACTCTTTTTCTGTGATGTTTGTACTTTGTGTTTGACTTTGACATCCTCATTTTTTTTCAAATAAAGCTCAAATGGCTGCTGCTGGATGTTACTGTGTCCTTTACCAGAGTACGATGGACTTTGGAAAGTCAGATGAAGGTGTAATGGTGTGCTTGGGAAAACAGGTTAAACCAAAACCCAAACAAATTCCTATGGGCTTTAAGGGTAAAAATTTAGGAATCTGGGGAGGGGGTCAATTTGAATATGATTCCACACTAATGGGGTCACATTGGACCAATTTAGAGAGGGCACCAGGAGATGAAATTAAATACCCTTTCTTCATCTGCTTGGAACAGAGACATCACATCATACATTTGCAATTTCAGTGTTAGGAAAAAGTTTCTTATTGGAATAAGAATCCCAATATAACCAGTTAGATGGTGCCCAGGCCAGTTCTGACCTTCGCTGCTGGGCCACAGGCAGCTCTGCGGTGTTATACCTCAAAGATACCTTGGCTGGCGGCAGAGTGCAGCGGGGCACAAGACAGGACTCCGTTCTCCTCAGGGGAGAGCTTCTGGCGATGGTGAAGAAAAGAAGGGAGCGGATTCTGCTAGAAGGTAGCCAGATGTTTATTCCATGAGCACAGATACGTCTGCACTGGGCTACTGCTGATAACAGAATAATGCCGCATGGTCTCATTCACATTTTAAGCTCAGGACAGGGGAAGGGGAGGGGACAGGTGAGTCACCAACCAGGTGAAGGGGCAGGGTCTCCAGGTACTAGGGTCACCTATCACACGACGCCTTGCTGGTATGTTAGCCTGATTGACAGGGCACACTCAGCGAGGGGCGAGGGGGAAGGGAGAAGGTAAAACAGGATATTGCAACACACCACAACAGTTTCTGACTGATCGTAAAATGAAAACAGGTTACAGTAGAGTTGAAAAAGGCTGTGGAAGGAACACTTAAAAAACCCAAAAGGCCATTTTCAGCAACTTTAACACAAGGATTACTTTTGTATTGCTCCGTTTTCAAAGGCAGTAACTGCGTGACTGCTCATCATCCTGTAATCAGGAGGCAAGGTCTTGATTCGAACCTTAAATTTGAAGGATGGAGTTGAGAGGGAAGATGTGTGCTAATGTCTTTACCAACAATTCAATGGGTGAAGGCACGGGTGGTAACGTCTTTGGAATGGGGCTCAATACGTCTATTAACTTTGGGTAGCAGGTTTGTTGCAGAGCCCAGCCAGTTTGACTCCTGAAGCAGACAAGTGTCTGTACCAGCCTGAGTTTCTGAACTTTGGGGTACAATAACAGGTTCAAGGGGGGATGTGGGTTAGGCTGTTCGGGAAGGCTGGACCTTCTAGTGTCCCAGCCGATGGGAAAAGCAAAAGGGCACAAGGAGGCCGGAGTTTAGGAAAGAAAAGAACCTGTGCCCTCCAAAACCTCGAGAGAGAAAACCTCTCTTCCTTTATTCGAAGTAAGTTGCAGGACTTCTCTGTCTCCTTTATGGACACTGGCTTTTCACAGCGTGACTTTCTGTACAGAGCAAACCTTAGGAAGGTGAGGTTTCCCAAACAAGCTGTACCATCTCTCCTGCTACCAGCGGGGAGGAGTTCAAGGCAAACCGCCTCTGAACTTTGCAGGACCTGAGGCGAGCAGAGGAACCAAGGCAGCAGAGCGGGGAACATCCGAGCCCCCGGCCGCTCTGCCAGGAGAACGGGGCCGCCAAGGAGCACGGGACGGGGCGGGCTCGTCTCGGGGGTCCCGGCTGCATTCCCGGTGCCGCTCCAGCTTCCCCCGGCTCCTGTTCTGGAAGCGTGGGCGGCAGAGGCGGCCGCGGGAGCCTCGGGGGGGCGGTCAGCCCGCCGGACCCCCCTCCCAGCGAGGGACGGATCCACGCGGGCCGAGGGGCGGGAGGCGGCTCCGAGCGGCGGTGACAATTAGCCTTTAAAAATGGCTGCTTGGAAGCTGTCAGCTGGGACGCGGAGGGGCTGCTAACCCTCCTCTCGCTGCCTCCCGCCTCCTTTCCCCGCAGGGCTAATAACGGAGCGGGGATAAGAGCTCTCCAGCCTTTCCCCGCCCCGCCGGAGCGCGATGCCGTAGCGGCTCCGGGCCCGGCCGCCCTCACTTCCCAGCTGGCTGCCTGGCGAGAGGACGGCGGCCCCCGCCTCCCGCGCTCCTCCTCGCCGCCGCTGCGTGTGTGCCGCGGGCACCGGGATACAAAGGAGAAGGGGGAGCCGCGGGATACATGGTCCAGGGTGGCGTGTGCGCGGCCGTGGGGGCATATCTGGCGAGGAGAAAACACAAGGTCAAGAGGCAGCTCTCCTCCTCCATGGAAGAAGACGGGAGCGATGAGCCCTGAGGAGGACGACGAGGAGAAGGGGCGGATGGCTGAGGGCTGCCGCTGCCGGGCTTCCCCTCGGGAGTGACGGGGCGCGGAAGGCTGAAAGGGGCCGGAGGAGGCAGCGCTGGGGTCGGGAGGGAGGAGAGGAAGGCGAGGAGGAAGCGGGGGGTTTGAATCTCCCTGGCTGGATTAACTCCCCTCAGGGGAAGCTGCCATCGCCGGCCGCGCCTCGGCCCGCGGCCCCCGCGGCCAAGATGGACCTGGGCAGCGGCGGCCGGAGAGCGGGAGCTGCCCCCGCGGGCCCGGCCGCTTGGAGACCTTTCCCTTCCGCCTGCTGCTGCTGCTTCGCCTCTCTCCTGGATGTGAACAGCTGGCTGCTCTTCTACGGCTTCCTCTACCTGGCCCTCTATGCCCAGGTGTCCCAGTCCAAGTCCTGCGACAAAATTTCCTGCTTCTCGGGTCATTGTGTCAACTCCACCTGCGTCTGCGACCAGGGCTGGGTGGGAGACCAGTGCCAACACTGCCAGGGCAGGTTCAAGTAAGGTTCTGCTTATTGTCAATTTCTTCTCATCCCTACATCCTTTTCCTGTCACTTTCACTTGCGGTTTTTTGTTTGTTTTGTTTTGCTCGTGTCTTCTATGATTTTGTTCGTGTGTGGTGGAAGTATGTGGCAGAAGTTATGGATAAAATAGCCTCCTCCAGCTCTTAAGAGCACAGGACACAGCTCCGGCTAGACTTTTCGCTGAAAATAGGCTGCTCCACTTCATGGGATCTGAGAGACGGGAGAAATCGGCCTAAAGCTGCGTCGCTGCTGTCCCTTCTGGAAATGTCAGGGAAATGACATGTGCACTTCATGGGGCTGTCCAGGGAACAAGGATTAGTAGTGGATTTTAATTACTTTTTCCTCCTGAAGAGTGAAAGGTTTAGCTCCTTCCAGCCTTCCTTTCTTTCAGTTGTTTGAGCTAAGCGGGCAGTAGTCAGTTTCATTCAGGACAACACAAGTGCAACTGAGTGAAATATACATCCCTGGTGACAAGGTTTGCAGGAGAGAGTGGGAAATAGGAAACAGTAACATATTTTTGTGAGGGAAGGAGTACTCAGTCAAGGTCTAACTACCGTCTCATTCTTAAAAGTCACTGTGATACCGAGTCATTGATCAGTGAGAAGGAAGCCTACCCTGACACTTGCTTTTCTCTATGGAGTGGGAAAGAAGACTTAATTTATAGGGCTGTCACTTTCCTCCCGCCCCCTTTGGTATCAGTGTAAAGACTGGCTGTGAAGAATACTGTTTGCTGTTATTTCGCTATATAATCTTGGACAGGGCATCTCATTTCATTCCCTGTAAAACACCCCTTATAAGCAGGAACTCCATTTATTAAGTATGTTGACATACATAGCTAGAAAGTGTTCTAATATCTGACTAATAGCAATACATTGGTGACACTGTGTCTTAGAGAAGTCAAGTTCTTTCTGTCTTTGGGAAGCTACTTTTTATAGATTAAATATCAATAACTGTCTGTTTTAAAATTGTGTTTAAATTCAGATTTTCTCTCTGGAGTACTGAAATTAAGCTGTACAATTTACATCACTTTTAATCATTTAATACTAGGTCACTCATTCCTAAATAAACAAAAAGTAAATCCAGTAACTTGTTAGCCTGGGAAGTTGAGGAGTAGTTGAAGTCAGACATGTTGGCTGAAGTGAGGTACCCAGTGCAGAGAAAGAGCCAAGTTACTGGTATTTGGTGGATATTGCAGCAGTAAGGTTATAACCTAGCTATAAAACTAAAACAAGGCAAATATAGTACATTTCCTTTTTTTTTTTTTTTTTTTGCCTATGACCCTGGTAATAAGGTTTTAAAGTTGGCCATTTGTTGTGTGTGTGTATTGGATGTTTGGGGCTTGTCCTGCTGTGGAACAATGGGCTGATTTTGCAGAGTGATGAGAGGAGGCCCAGGTGAATCTTTCATTGTGTGTGGATCTGCAGAGCTCTTCTTTCCTGGCTATAAAGAGATTACTTGTATCCTTGGTATTTGTGCTACTCATAACAGACCCTAACAGTGCCAGGACCAAAGTAAATAGTAATTTCTTAAATTTCCAAGCTTGTTGTGAATGAGTGTATTCTCTGAGTTGTCACTGGGCCATTATGCTGTCCTTACAGGCATTATCTTTGTCATCTTTTAAAACATCTAGTTTTTTTTTTTTTTTTTTTTACCTTGGTTGTGTTTGTCAAGTGAGGAAGCACAGTGGTTACATTTTCCCTTCTGGTAGAAAGTTAATAATCCATCCCCACCTAGAGGAAGTTCTGTCTGAGTGTTGGAAGGGCTCCTCTCCTGAGCTGAGCTAGCACAGTGTTTAATTGCAGTGCTGTTAGGGGGTTCGGTGAAATCGGAAGAGATTTCTCATTAACTCCTCTGTGTTTTTACATGCTTAGCTTTAGGAGTGACAGTGACATTTGCATTATGATTTTTCTCACGGGAGTAAGCTGTTGGAGAGCTATTTTTTACTGAGGACACTTTTCATAGCAGTGCCTTTGACAGCTCATCTTTAATCTTTATTCTTGGAAGCAGAGTATACTCTGCACTGAAAATAAGCATTCTAAGATTTAAAGCTTTTCAAGCCCTGGGAGCTGGGGATGGAGCGAAATATGTTAAACGTGTCTTACACTGCTGCAAGCAGCATCTCGGAGTGGTTCTGTTTTGAATCCTGAAAATTCAGATGGGTGTGGAATGGGCGATGAGCTCCGTGTATTTCCACCTGAAGAGTTGGAAAAAGAATGTTACTCTGCCTGATGGCTGGGTGATTGTTGATCTTCCCCATCTCTGTGGCAACCGATGCTTTGCCTTATTGCCGCGGCACATTTGCCTTTATTTCCTATGTGCTTTTACCCTTAAGTGACCACGGCTGGACTTTTGCATCAGGGCTTTGTCGGGTCCTGTCGGGTGTACATCACTCGTGCTTGTGTCATTAAGGATTGTCACGAAGATCGTTTCAGAATGGCAGAGACTGCAAAGTGTGTTGGGCTGTTAGAGCTGCACGAGCAGCCAGTTCGGAGGTTGTAGATACGATCTGCAGAGATGTTAACAGAACCTTGGGTATTACTCTAAACATTTACAGGCTTCCCAAGTCGCAGCTGTTTGAAGTGCCTGCCTGTGTCCCTGTTACCCAAGATGTAAATTGAACTTTTAATGACCTAAATTGGACATATATAAAACCTGTCACTACAGTGTTTGAAAAAAAAGCAGATTTTCAAGGGTAGGCTTAAAACACTTGAAAATAAGATTTTTTCCTTTAAGTGAGGTATGGTTGTTTTTACTCTCTGGGAATGAGTGACTTGCATTAGCAAGTACCAGGAACATTGTGGTAAGAGGAGAAATGCTCTGCCTGAGGGTATCTTGGGACCATTAATTCTTTGGTGAGAGATGTGTAGTATTTTTGCCTTTGTTTTATTTCTCTTCTAAACTGAGAAACAGCAACACAGCAGAGAGACATCAAAAATAATTGATCAATCTTCGTAAGCAGTTGTCAAAATTAATTGACAATACTATGGTAACCTTGCCTTTTCCCTGTAGGAGAACTACTGAGTAAGTAAGCTGCTTTGCAAATGTTGCTCTGCACTGGATGAAGGAAACATGGTGGGTGGGGAAAATAGGCCAAGAGACTGTCTAGCACCATTTTGCCATTTTATTTCTCTTGTTTACCAAGTTTTGAATTTACTCTTGTTATTGTGAAGCCTGTGGTAAATCTGTAAAAATGCAGATGTTGCTATTCTTACTGCAGGGCATTCACAATCCTGTCAGTCACTCTTCAGAAAGATTTAGGCCTCGTGTCTGCCTGGTGGTAAATTATTTTACTCTCTGTCCAGATTGGTTATCTGAATGCAGCTCTGACTTTGACTTACTTTCATCTTTCAACCTTTTTTTCCTTCCGTCCCTTCACCACTATTGTGAAATAATGCAGAACCTTTTTTAACCAAAATAAAAAGGAGAAATTTAGTTATAAAAAGAGAAGGCAAAGGAATTTTGCCAGGTGAAAGGTAGGAAAGCCAATGGGTGAGCAAGTTCCGTTTTTATAGCAGGGAGCTTCAGGCAGCACAGTTCCCAAGATATAAATGAAACCACAAGCATTAAAGGGCAGTGTAGAGTTTTGTTTTGCAAGGTTGATTTATTAAAGAAGTGATGCTTTTAATGCTTCATCTGCCATTCATTATTCTCCTCCTCTGTGCCTTTGAATTTGTTGGTCAGTTGCACTTTTCCTGATGGTGAAGTTTGGGCAGAAGGGAGAGGGAAGGGCTGCCTAAATCAGTTCTGTTACAAGACTCCAGGGAGTTCAGGGACACAAACATTATGAATGGCCCAACTGCAGTGAAAACTGCTGTCACAGCTTCTATGTAGTTAGATGTCAAAGTCAATAGTCTTGAGATGCAGCAGTGCAGGAAAACAGGTTTCATTAGTTTTGCTACTCACAGAATGATTTCTTAGAAGAAAAAAAAAAATTCCTCCAGGTTGGAGCAAAAAGTTTCCCTATTCCCAAAACGTGCTCTGCTTTGCACTGGTTTGTGGAACAGCATTGGAGAAAACTTTGTGCATGGAATTTATCTTCCTCTTAAGTTTTTGAGGACTGGAAATACCTACTGTAATGTGCTGCCTTTGAAAAATTAGGTTGTGTCTTCAGAGGTTTATGGTTATTTATTTGATAGCTGTGAGTGTGATGTGTAATGAAGCAGAAGAGGACAGGTGAGCACCTTTGAGGACCTACACTTCAGTTAATCTGCTTTACCTAGTCCTAGATATGCAGTTGTTATGGAGAGAGTGAGAGCAAATGGATTTGTTTGATAATTAAGCCTTGCCTCCAGATGTTCTTATTGTACTTTGAAATTACCTCCTGCATGCTCTCCTTAATTTCTAGAGCTCCTAGAAAAGATTCTGCATTCTTCAAGGACAGAACAATTTCTAACTACAAATACCTTCACAACTGAAATGTTTGAAGGGTATCAAATTTTGTTATTCCATGCAAAATCCTTATTTCAATCTAAAACTCTGAATTCTGCTGTCTGCAGAATGACTCATGCAAAGAAAGTGTCCTTAAATTGCAGATTGTAAATGAGTGATAATGTTGTGTAAGAAGAGATCTTAAGAGAAGAAGTTAGCTTTAGCTGCAGCCAGCTGAAGTTCAGAGTGCTGTGAAAGGGGCTGACTTTATCCTTCATGCTTCTCTTTGATTACAGCTTGCTGCTTCTTATGTAAGCATTAATATTCCTGCTGAGAGTTGAAAAGTATCAACAGGAACAGATCTCCCCACCTCCCAGCCGGTTTTTTTTAAGCTAGCTCAGTTTCCTCAAGTTACTTCACTTACATAAGGCTCCTGCTGATCCAAAGGAGTTGGCAGCATCAGCAGGTGTAGATAGGAGAAAAAATTTGTTACTTTTAGAATTGGTCCAGACTCAGTTTTTCAGAACTTAAAAGTAAAACAAGATCACCATTAAAGTGCAACTTCTGTTTCCTAGGGTGAAATCCCTGAGTCATGCTATAAGTTGCAGCACTGTCTTTGCCATCAGAGTGGCCTGTATCTAATCCAAGAAATAATTACTCTTATTGACATCAGTGCAATTGAGTGTGAGATTTTGCACCTGCAAATTGCCTTTTTAAAACTCAGCATGTGAATGGTAGTAAAATTAAACCTCTGGAAAAGCATAATTGATTATGATTTTAGTCTTACCAAGTGGTCTTTATTTAAGTTATTTTAGTTATGGTGCTCTGAAAAATTATTTCAATGTCATTTCTTCTCTCTGTCTCTATTAAAATTCAAGAATACTATTATGGCTTATATTATAAAGATATTTTTGATTTCTAAAGAACAATTTTTTTTTGTAAATCTTATTTTGAATGTAGAAACATAAAACCATATTAAATGCCTCCTGAGCTAAGCAATCTGCACTGAAATGTGCCTTTTGAAAGGAAAGCAGTCTTTTTGCAAACTTAAAAAATTAATTTTATTGTGATGTGTTTTATTGACTGCTTGATACTTGCTACATGAAATCTTTTAAATTGGAAAATACCCTTAAAATCAGAGTCCAGTCACTGTCCTAACAATACAATTTCATCAGTAGCCATTTCAGTGGTTTTTAAGGGTTTTATAGAGAAGACCAGAGATGAGCTCTGATTGCTTATTCCCTCTTGCCTTTTGCAGGCTTTAGGCTAACTCTGAATTACTTCCTGTGTGAGTTGAGCCCATGCTTTAGAAAGCATCTGTACATGTCTGAAAACACTTCCCCTGACTCAAAGCCCCTGACAGCCTTTCAAACTCCTTTCATTGGTTAGTCATCCTCACTGTTCTATAACCAGAAAAACAAATGTAGGAATTGCTAATAGACAGATCTAATCTACCTTATTTTTTGTCTCTTTTAGTTACCCTGTTTTCTCATGTTTTGAGTCAGATCTTCATTGTAGAACCTTTAGTAGGAGAGGTCACTGTTGCCTGTGCAGATGGAGATATGGCCACCTTTTCCTCACTGAGAATGGAAAGTTCCTTGAGTTGTCTCAACATAAACCAAACTTTTCCCTCCTTGACTGCTCTCTTGGTTTACAGCCTCCCCTATTTTATCCGTGTTCTTGAGCTATGAGTGCCAGAACTAGATGCTTTTGGTGATGGTCCTGCTGGTGGAATGTAGATGCAGAGCAGCTTCTCCCCTGCTGCCTGGGCTCCTGCTGTGCAGCTTGGCATTCTGATTTTCTACCTCCAAATCCTCTTGGAGCTGCTGCATCCTCAGTAGCGAGGCCCTGCTTTTCTCAAACCAGCCTGTGAACTCAAAATATCCTCCCCTGGTTCAAGTGACAGGGAGTTGTGGGGCTGCAAACACGTTTGGGATGGAGTGTGCCCTTTTAGAAACACTCCCCTTCCCCCAGAGCAGTAGAAAATTAATTGTGTATAGTGTCCCTTCCCCTGTGTAAATCTGCAGCCATCCATAGGAGTGAAACCAAATGCAAGTTAGGCAAGGGCTGGTGGATTGTGGAGCCTGGTTTGTCTGCAGGGCTGGTGGATTGTGAAGCCTGGTTTGTTTGCAACTAAGCAATTTGTTATTTAGGCAAAGAAGTGTGGGAACAGATGGTTGATGACCCTGCCAGCCCTTCAGACAGCATCAAAGGCTGGTTGCCACTGCTATGGGTGGGTAAAAAACTCAGTTGTATCAATACATGCTTAAATCTATCCAAAAATAATACATGAATAGCTGTACAGGTTATAGCATTTCATACTCTTAGTATGTTTTAAATTTAATTTGGTGAATAAATTTAGTCTCGCACCGTGTTTCTCTTAGTTCCTTTAATCAAGGGGAAGGCATGATGATCATATTTTGGAAGGCATTACCATAGTTCATGTCATCTTTTTAAAATGAGTATGAGTAGTTTTTGAGAACTCAGTCTATCACACTGCTCTAGAAATTGATTTAATTGTATCAAAATGTAGGCAGAAAAGGTAGGAGGTAAATATGAGATATTACAGGAATACCCTTGGGATATTCCTACACATCCTAATAAATGCTGCTGAGAAAAGACCTTATTTTGAAACATTACTAACTAGACAACAAAAATGCATTGGAAAACTCCTGCAGTACTGAAGAATAATTATGTGTCAATGTCTATAAAATTTATTATTTGCTGTATAGTCTAAGCCTGAAAAACATCCTACAAAGTTCCTGTGAGGAGAAATAAATGATGATGATGATACCTGAAAACATAAACACTCCAGTGAATTGCAGCTGCTAACAGTAATAAAAGTAAACCAGTAAACTGTAAGCAAAATAGATGTTTTAATGTGAGGTGAGTGGCAGTGGGAATTTTCATACCAGTTTTATAGGTTATCCTCTAAATCTTAAAAACCTAATGAGTGGAAAAAGTGTTGCATTGGTTCAAGAGCTCCATGAGGATCAAGACTTTACTGAGAAATGATGGAACTAAGCTTAACACAGGTTTTTATTTAGTGTTCCTTCCCAAGGTGCAAGACCGGCATTTGACTTTGAAGTTTGCTCCATAGAGAAAAACCTAAACTTTTTGAGACCTCTAAAAAATAATTTGGCCACCAGCTATAGAATATTCCAGGGTAAACATCTTAAACTCTGTTAATGCAACAGCATTAAAAAAAAAAAATCCATGAGACAATCTCTTCCAAACTTTAAAGCTGTTACTCATCTGTTAGAAATGGATTCTAGGATCTGTTTGAATCAGTTGTTTGTGTATTTCTAAGCTGAGGATGAAAATGGGCTGCTTCCATCTCTGATGGCAAAATATCTACTCTGTTCATGCTAGTGGTATTTAAAAACAACCTAGCTGTAGAATATTTCCAAGTTTTAAGCAGCACATATCTGATAACCTTGAATTGGACAGGGAGTTTTGAATCCAGGGTATTCTAGGATTACCTGGCAACAAAACAAGTACTGAATTACTTAAAGATTGGATGCAGACAGCCAAGATGACAGACACTCAATGTCTACATTTTCTTATGGATTTCTTCCATAATTTATGTGCTTCAGTATTTCATCTGTAAAAAGGAAATAACACTTCCTGTAAGCTTACAAGACTTGAGGTGACCCATGAGGCACAGCTAATAAGCTAGATCAAATGTTAGAGATTGCATTTGTTCCTGGAATGTGATGAATATTAGAGCTTGAAGTACTGTTGTCCAAACTATGCTGTGTATCTGAAACAGATGAGTAAAATCACTTCCTCATTAGGTCAGATGGAGCAAAACCTTGCAGTCTGTGTCATTGCAGAATAATAGTCTCTATAATATGAGACTATTTTTCACTGGAAAAAATTGTACATTGGCTGTCACTGATAAGATTTGGTTTCAGAAGTAAGACACCCAAAGACCTAACCCCTAACTCTGGATTAAATATTACAAACATAACATTGCAAAATGCTGCAGTACTTAATGGGTATTTTCAAGAGTTGCTTCAACTTGTAGGAATACAGTGTTCTATATTAGTCATTGCATTCCTGTGCCAGTGTCAAAGAATCACACAATCCTAATTTGTAGGTTGATGGCATTTATGTTATTACAGAATCCAGTCTTTAAAGGTAGATTTTTATTACAGACGTGTATTTTTGTGTACAGGTTTTTGTTTGTTCCCATGTGTTTGAGTTTTCAGTCACTTCTCTGTTACCTTGAGGGTTGATAACTTGCTTTCTATGAGAAAAATGGTTCATGTTGACTATGTCACAAAAGGAGTAGACTTTAGCTAATGTCTGTTACCAGTTGTGGTATAATATGAGCAGCAGTGATTTTGGTCAGAATCCTAGGAGGAGATCTGGAGTTAGAATGTCTTTAAATATTCTGGTGAGCTTTGCAGAAACTCTGTTCAAGGTACAAGCAAACCACACAGTGGAACAAGAAGACAAATGGGCTTCTTTCATTGCCACCCACAATTCTGGGAAAAAGATAAATTAGTCAGGAAAGTATCTTTCCAATCATGCTGCAGTTTAAAGTACTTTCCTTCTTGTAATGGATAGAAGTGACTAAAATATGGTGAGCTTAATTTTCTTGTTAATTAATCTCAGTTTTAGAAACTCAAGAAGACTTGGATACATTCTGACTTCTGCAAAGGAATATTTTGATAATTTCAGCTCTATTAGTAAAACTGAAATGCTGATTAATGCAGCTGTAGGATAATTTGCACCCTTAATTTTTTTTAAATAATCTATAGAGTAAGTGTGTGTGTATGTAATGTGTATGTAAAGCTATGTATTTCTCACCAGGAAAACCCAAACACAGCTCCCAGTCCTGTTTGTGTGCAAGCCCAGTTGATGAAGATGCTTTGGAGGACTCTTGCTAATCAAATGTTGATGTGCTACATTCAGGGTGTCCCAAAGCAAGCATGGGGAGAGGGAAATGAGCTGTGAATGTTTCATGGGAAGCATGCCAGAGCTGCTGTAATGAAGCTGGGTGCATTTGTGCTGCTCTCATTATCAGCAGATCTGTTTTGTTTGTGTCATGAGTCTTCTCCAATAGGTAACTGAAACCACAACGTTGGACAGGAGCTGGAAGGTAATCCTGAAAAATGAAAAATACTGAACAAACAAATGGCTGCTTTTGAAAACATACAGATTTGCACTTGTGTGCACAGCTGTACTATCATATTAAGACAATTTTTTTAGAAAATGTTTTTGCAGATGTTTTCTAAACCCTAATGCTGATATAAGTATTAAAATCAGAATGTGTATTTAAAATCCACACCCTGTTCCCCCTCACCACCTGAGTCACTTTAGTACTGTAGCACTTTGTAGGAGCAAGCATCTATTTTAAACTAAAAATGGCATAATTTTTCTAGTGTTTTTAACCTCTGAAGTGCTTATACTATGAAAGCTTTTATCTTTCATAGGGCTAAAAATCCCAATCTATATTCAAGGAAGGACTTAGCTCCACTCATCTGTATCATACTCCACCTGGATATCTTATTTAGGCACCAGGTAGTTGCTTGTCACAATGGCCTTGGGAAACAGACACTTAGTTTTTTGAGCTCTTTTACATGTAGGAAACCTGAAGTTGTGTGCTTGTCTAAAGTAAAATAACAAGTGGCTGAATTGAAATAGAAGCTTGAGAATAAATACAATTTTCTGTAAGTCTGTATCAGTCCTCAGTTTTGGAAGACTGAACTGTTTTCAGTTTGTACAGGTTTTTTTTTTCCCCTGCAAATATACAATATAGTTTTAAATTCTTTGTTTTCTCAGAGACTTCTACTGTGTAGCATAAGACAGAATATGAATTTTATTACTCATATATATGTATGTATGTATAAAATTATAATTTATATATTATTCATAACCGAGGAGTTTCATGATGGTATTTTACATGGACGATTTCAAACACCTACTGTATGTCATTCAGTGAGTAAATAGGGGGGCCTCTGTTAATGCAGGTATAAATGCCAGTATAGGTTAGAGGTTGATGGGTACTTAGAGAATTGATCTTGAAAAGGTGGACCCAGGATATGAAAGATGGAATGAGTTTGTAGCTGATCTCTGGTTTTCATTTTTTAAAGAGTGTGGAGACAGGGAACAAGCGAGCCACAGCTCAATGTATTAACTTTACAAAATGTGTTCATAATCAGCAAAGTTGCTGGATAATTTTATTTTCAATTTTATATACATCCTTGAAGTGTACTTACTGTATCTGGGCTTTGTAGGCATTTGGAAATCTGTTCTCTAACATAAAGCTCTGAAGTGACAGACAGCTGAATGTATGCAGAATACTCCTTCAAAGTTAGATGTGGGGTTTCCAGTTTAGATTGGCTGCATTTCTAAGTAGCAATTGGACTGAAAAGCAGAGGCAGTGCATATTAGCTTCTCTTAGTATGATGAAAGCTTGCAATGCTACACTGAAATGGAATTTGAGAACATCTTCCTCTGACATTTTCCTTTGATTTGCTGTGAGAGTTTTGAGCTCATGCTCAATAAAGATCTTTAAAAGCCCTACCTGTTATTAATAAAACCCCCTGTGGCTGATCAGCTCTTTTCCACACATCACCTGTAGCTCTTCAGTCACTATTTTTTAATCATCCTGATAAATGTGTCCTTCTATTTCCATCTGCTAATGAAAACCAAAGCAGATGAAGAACACACTTAACCTTAGTCCTCACTATTAAATACAGAAATTGAGCTTTAGTCTGGTTTTCTGGTGATCCAGGAGAGCACTGTGCAGTGTGTGATATTCTAGTTTATGTTGTAACTTTGCAATCTACAACTTTCCTTTATGTAAGTCACTGGATGTGCATAAAAATTATTGTGCTTCAAGGCTGGGAGAATGACAAAAATAAATATGCAAATTTTGGTGAGTATGAGCATAGTCACACTTGATCTTTAGTGGAAGAAATGTTCTTCTTTGTTCTCATAATTATGCTGTTGCAGGCCTAGACTTCAGTGTATCATATCTCTTATTCTGGGGCTACTTGAAAGCATGCTTTTTAAAAAAACCCTACATTATTGGTGAAGGAAATTTGCAGGCATCCTCTGTTTAGAAATCTACAGTTTTTTAAGTAGCAGCAACTTTTGGGGTTGTCGTCTCTATTAAGACTTTTTTGTCCTTTTTTCTTTGTTTTATTTTGTTTTTCTAACAGACCAGAAATACTGAGGAGGCTGGCTGAGTTGATGTCACACTCTAAGATAGGATTTTATGCAAAATCAGGAAGTATATGTATTCTGGTCATGTAGTTTAAATGATAGGATGCCTTTATTTTGTGTGTTTCTGCTTTTAAGAGTTACTTTGATCACTCCTGTTGAATTCTCTGTTCTTTGCACATTATTTTCTCCTTGGTAGGATGTACTTGCTTTATAGTTAAGGTTTTTCTAGTCTAAAAGATCTTGTCATTGCTTCCACAGGAAAGTGGAAAATGCTGTGAATACCTGTATGGAAATGCCTGGGAGCCTGCAAACCATGGCTCTGAAGGGAATTATGACCTGAGCTTTAGCAGGTTTGTGTGTGTGGGGCTGCTGCAGTGCAGGAGGAGCTGCATTTACTGCTCAACACACACAGGTGTTCTTTTTCTGCTTGTGCTCAACAGCATCAGATGGTGATACAGTTCAGGGCATCTCTGCACTTGATTTCAGTGCTAACTTGGGTTACAGGCTGCATAAATCTGACCTGCTGCTTGTTATGGACCTTACAGATCATCTCATTCCAACCTCCCTGCCATGGGCAGAGATGCTTCCCCCTGGGCCAGGTTACTCAGAGCTCCATCCAGCCTGGTCTTTAACACAGTCCACAACTTCTCTTGGCAACAATTGTCTGTGCTTAAGACTTTCAGAAGGATTTTTGTTTTCCCTAATGTTGAATTATACTTAGTTCCAATTTGCCTGTGTAGTTCTTCAGGGTTTTGTGTGCATGTCTGATTTTTGACTCTTAAATTATTCACTCAAGCAGCAAAGAGAAGATGGCATAGCTGTGTGTGTGTGTGTGCATGATGTCTGCCGATCAGAAATACTGAGTGTTTACTCATCGAATTAATCATGTTGAGGTTTGGGAGGGGGAAATAGACTTGTTCAGAAAGTAATTTTCAGGAGCTGTGTGGATAATGAGCTGGGTTCAGAGGTTGCACGTACTTGCTAAAGAATTTGCTTGAGGCAGGATTTGAAAGAAACACTCTCTAAGGAGGTCACTCCATGCAAAGTAAGGAGTGTTGAGGAAGCAGGTGAGATTTGAGGATGTCCACAGAGTAAGATTTGGGGCTTGTAATTGATCCAGGATGGGAAACATCTCTTGGTTTTGTGGAGAGGTTAACTTTTATGAAGGCATAGGCAGCATGGACTTGGCAGTAGTTGCAGGATAAAAAATTAATATTTTATTCCCTACTTAATTAATAATAATATAGTTAATAATAATATATAAAGAACTAAAATTAATTTAAATTTATATTTTCTCCATTAAATTCATATTTATGGTATAAGAAGGAATAATGAGGCTGCTCATAATTTTGCACTTGAAAGTAGACTGCAGGTCTGACTTTCAATTGCCATAATCTTAAATTGTTGTATTTCATCTGTTTAGGATTTGTTCTTTAATATGAAGGTAAACTTCAGGAAGCTCATAGAATGAAATAGATAATCAGACTCTCACAAAATTATGTGTATATGACAAAAGAGTGTCCCTCATGTATACATGGTGAAATGGTTGTTATCCTGCAGGTTTTTAATACATAATGTGTGTGGGTGTGCATATATATTGCCTTAAGTTTTAGAATACTGATTTATTTTACCTAATGTGTTTGATTTAATTTTCTTTTAAAATTACAGTGAACTGAATTTAAAAAAAAAATTCCCAGTGTAAAATTCCTAGTGTAAGAAAGGATACCCAGGAGGAATTACATTGATAATCAGTGTTTGTGCCATATGCTTTTGGAGTTTGTGTGGCTGGATAGAATCAATCCTTTTAGAAAGATTTTAAAAATATATAAATAGGTTGATGAAATCATCTTTTCACCTAATGAACTGTTAGGGGTCAGTATTTTATGTCCTGGTACTTTTAGAATCAAGCTGTTAAGGTGTTGTCTCATGCTAAGAATGTCTTTATATTACAAACAATTCTCCTCTGAATGAATTTAATTATGTTAGTATGGCACTCAGTAATTATTTCCCCTTCTGTTTTTAGTTAGGCTTGTGGTTTCAAATATTTTGCTTGAGTTACAGATGTCCAAGGGAATGTTCTCCTAAAACATGTTTTATCCATGTGAAGAAAGCGAAATGCTAGCTTTTGTTCAAGTAGAATTCCCTCTCCTCTCTTAAAATATTTTTAGCTTATCCTTGTCAGAGGATTCTTGAGAAAAATAAGAAGAGATGCTCTTATGAGATCTCTGGGAGCCTTGCTGTGTTTGGATAGAGAAGAGAAATCAGAATCTTACTGTGCAATGGGCACTTAAAAAGCAAAGCAATAACTGGACTATAGTGTGTGACTATTATTTTGGAGCAGTTGAGTTTTGAATTTATGTTAAAGATTACAGAGAGAAATGCTCAGGATGAACTTTTTTGGTGTAGAGTTATGTGCTGAGAGGTAGGAGGAAAAACTGAGTAAGTGTGGAGGTGTTTTTGTACAACTAGTAAAAAATCTGGGTATTTGATTCTGTAGCTATTTAAGCCTGTTTCTGTTGTTTCATTGAACTAATGCAGCATCTTAATAATTAGTTTTCTGTTTTCAATAAAAAAATACTGGTGTCTGCATTGCTCAGTAGTGGTGTATTTGCCAGGAATGTCTGAAGTTATTGGTGTCATGGGAGATACTTATTCCTCAACTAATATTTTCTGTTATTGGTACTAGACATGCTTGATGTTGTAGGAACCGAGTGACAGTCTTTTGTAAGTGTTCAAAAAATGTTATCAGAGTGCATTTTTTTCTGATTTAGGACCATGTCTGAAGCAGACTTTTGTTGCTTGTGTTGTGTGGACTGAATTTGCATGACTGTATGAGTAGAAAGGCCTTTTGTATTCAGTCATTTGGCAAATGCATCTCACCAACAAATATCAGCAGTTAAAGCAAGAAATCAGGAAGCTTTTCATTATAAGTAGAGGGGCATTTCTGATTGGAATGTGTGGTCACTGAACATCTTCCAAGGACTTCAAGGTTGTCTGTGTTGTGGTGAAAAACAGCAGCAGTGACAAATCAAACAAAACCCAAACAGGTAAAAAAGCGATGTTTATGAATACCAATAGATTGTTCAGCGTTGCTTTTTCATATATAAATTTGTACTTTGAATTCTGCTGTCTGTGTTGTGGAACTGCCATCTTTGGCATCTTTGGCAGAAGGAGCCACCCAAGGGTTCTCATTCTGTTTGGAAGAACTCCACTGAGGGGGTTTCTCTGTCCAGCTCAAAGGCTGAGGGAAGGTCTTCACCAGAGTCCTGTGGCTCTGCACCACCAGGCTTTCAGAGTGATGGACTTTCCCCATCTGTGCCTCAGAAGAAGCTGTGGTTTATTTGATTCTGGACCGAAAGCCTCAGGCAGGGTTTTTGTGTGCTGGTTGTGTTTTGTTCCCATACACAGCTGTGCTGTTCTTTAAGCACTGCACAGACCAAGCTGCAATGGGTAACACTCACTTGTGAGTCTGCATTAAATTTTGCTGCAAAATAATGATCATCAAATTGATTTTTTTTGAAAGCTTTGGAGTGAGTATTTAGTGATTGTTCCTATTTAAAAGCTGCCCTGTGATAGGGAGTTTGAGAATTTAATTTCTCTGAAAAATGCTCTAGAGGTTTTCTTACTGCCTTTACAATAAATTATATGCTCTCTTTTCCTATATCTTTTTACTGCTCTATAAATCAGCAGAGAGGTTATGAATTTGTTTCATATTGCTGTGTTGCACATTTGTTGATGAAACAGCTTATTAGATCATAAATAGATGTAATTGCATAATCTAATGGGAGAGGGGAGGAGGGTTGAAGAAGGGGAGGAAACATAAATAGCACAAGAAATTAACTGATAGGAGAAGACAAAATTTTGTTACTAAGCTATAAAAGCAATTGAGTGGTTATGAAATGCAGAACCGAATAGTTATTTTGTTTTCATTTTAACCTAGATCATAATGGTAAATGGCAATTTATATATCAGGAAAAAATGTATAAACGACAGAAGACTTGGTAGCACCCTTCCTAGCATAGCTTAAAACTTCATTGATCTTTAAGGTTCGTTTTCCACCTCAGCTACTGCAGTTTTGTGTTTTGAGCTGTGTCCTCCCTGGTGTTTGTATCTGCAGAAATAAAAGGCTTTGCTTTGTTTATGATTTAGATTTCTATAAATCACTTGTGAATCTCATATAAGGACTCCTGCTCACCTCAGCTCTCTCCTAAATGGGAGGAAAAGAAACTGTGCAGTGAGATTTGAGCTCTATTTTAATTTCAGTTTCTCACAATTTAGGAGACTGACAGTATTCTTTAGATTATTTCTAACCTCTAATCCTGGAGCTATGACTTGTGTGTGTGTGCTGTATTTTTTTTAAATGAATGAAGTTCTGTGATAGTGGAATGTGCTCACTCTGGATATGAGTTTGCAGGTATGAATCACCAGACTACTGATGATGGTCTTTCACAAAATGATAGATCTAATTAATGGCTGAACTATTGTTACTAACATTAAATTTATTACTTAAATTATTAGTAGGAAAAATAGGTAGGATTTCTAAAATATGTTTCGAACTTATAATGCTCCAGTTATTGTCAATGTTCCGGTAATTTAATTTTAATTTTTTTTTCTTCTCTAGATGAACATTGCTGTTGTCTGAAACTGCTAAAACATTACAACCCTGAACAATGAGGTAGAGAGGTCTGGGCTTTATGGAGGAGGGAGCAGGGAGTTCTAATTAACAAAATAAAAAAAGAAAAAGAAAATTACCAACACTGAAGGTCAACATTAAATACTAGAGCTGTGAAATTTGAATGAACATAAATGTTTTAAGTTTCTTTTATTATTTCCATTATGGTTCAGCCTTCCTAGGACTTTATTAGAAATTGCATATAGCAATTATTGTTGCATTTCTTGTGAGATAAATGAAAATTGACTCCCCACATCCTAATTTATAGTTGCCATTTCTAGAGTATTGTAATTTCTTATTATCTAAATGTGAGTTTTTAAAGTTGATATGAGCATTTACCTCAACTTCTGAATTTTTTAGTTTAACATGAAACTTCCTGATGATGTTCCCGAAGTGAAGTATTGTATTTTTTTTGGTATTTCTTTTTTATTTTTTTTCCCCTTTTCAAGCACTTTGATTATTTTCTAATGACTTGCCTGCCTCCTCAGCATTCTGGCAAATTGGGATTAATTAAGAAGGCGGGCAAGTTGGGATTAATTAAAAAGGCATGCTTATAAAAGCACCAGGGATTTGTATGAGTTAAAGTCTTGCATATGAAAAGAATTTTTCTAAACCAGATAGGCCTGTATATATGTGTATATACATATGTATATATGTATCTACTTTTATATTTATGTATATAAAATTGTCCTTGAGAATAGAATTATCCAGAGTCTGCGTGAGAGTAGAGGCTCCATGCTGGTGGTTCTTTGACTTGAACAGCTACAGGATTACTGCAAACCCTCCCTTATGTGGGGCCAGTGCCTCTAATCACTGTGCAGCTGAATGGCAGTGGCAATGAGGAGGAGCAAGAGTTTCATCTTCTCCTTATGGGCTCATATTTTAATATAAAATCACTGCCAGAGCATTGCTGTGAGCTGCGCTCCCAGATTGCCCATCAGGGTCTCTGAGGAGTTAGCTAGGTAGATTCATGTGTCTGTGGAGATGTGACATCCAGCTACATCCAAGCAATTACAGCCTTTTATGGATGCCTGGGAGTGAGGCTGCTGAGGAGCTCACAAGCTGCAGTGGGGAAAAAAAAAATCAGGTTCCTGTGAAGAATAGCTACCTCAGGACTGGACTGCAAAGCTGAGCATTTTGGTTTGCAATTTAGGCTTGAATACTGCTTTTACTCTACTTCAGTCTACAAGTTGCCATCATCTTCATTTCCCTCCAGATTTCTGTCTGATGTTACCAGACAGAGGGATTGAAATTGCTGGCTGCTGACGTCTCTGCAGAGGGTTCATCTCTCTCCTATATTTCCTTTTTCTGTTCCCCAACTCTTGAAGGATCACTACCCTAGTCCATGCACACTATTTGAGAGGCAAAGGCATCAGTTATTGATCTAAGAACTGTGTGAAAACATTGTATACTTCTGTTTTTTAATTATTTTATATATTTATTTAGTTAGTTATTTATTATTTTAATTTTTTTATATATTTAGTTAGTTAGTTATTTATTATTTTAAAGAAATTCTTGGTTATCTGTATGTGGCAGATATATGGTTCCCCATCATTATACTCAGAGATATATTTGTATGGGGGGATATTTTATGTTTGAAAAAAATAAATAAAGGACAAAACATCAGCACAAACCCCTACAATCACCTCTTGCAGAACAATTGGAAACTTGAGCAGGTACCTCTTAGAAGAATATTTATTGAAGTCTTTATGCCCTACTCCCAAACTCTGTGGAGAGAAATGGCAGTATTGTGTAATGAAAAATGCTATAAATGCATTCAAGCTTCCTGACTCTCCCATTTGGGCATGGAAATGGGCTGCCCAGGGAGGTGTTTAAGGGTGTGGCCCTCAGTTCCATGGTCTGGTTGACAGGGTGGTGGTTGTCACAGGCTGGACTCGATGATCTCAGAAGTTTCCAGCCTCATTGATACTGTGATTCTGGGATTTCTGACTGCCTGAATTTGGACTGTCACTCTGAATTTGTTCAATCTCCTTTATACAGTTCTGTGTGCACAGCCACTTAGCCAGAAGAGCTGTGTCACAGACATCTTTTGTGAAAAATCCTTTCTTTAGGATTTTTCCCTCTTCTGGGAAGCTGAGGCCCCAGAAAGAGAATGTAAGCAATGGTTGTCTGCTGCTGTGGAATGCAACAGGTGCACCTGTGATTGGCCCATGTTCCATGTTTACAATTAAGGGCCAATCAAAGACCAAGCTCTCTCTGGGACAGAATCAGGGAGAGCTCCTTTGTTGATTCATTCCTATTCTATTCTTAGCTTAGTAAGCTTCTGAACTTCTCTCTCTATTCCTTTTAGTATAGTCTTAATGTATTATATATCATAAAATAATAAATCCAGCCTTGTGATCATGGAGTCAAGATTCTCGTCTATCTCTTCACCCCTGAGGAATCCTTGCAAGCCCGATAATAGAGCTGTTTTCTCCCCATTTGCTTTTTCATTTTGTCCTCTTTATGTATGGAGTCATATTTTTGCCTCAGATTTCATTATGCTGGGATAAGCAAGTGTCTTCTTGCTAGGCTCTTATTTCTTCTAGTCATTCAAATATCATTCTTTGTTCCAGTTTAATCTTTCCTCTTCTGTTTCCTGGATATGGCTTTGCCTGGCTCCTGTGCTGTGATGGTTTCTGCCTGCTTGCTTCTGGAAATCCCACATCTGGATCACTGCCTGATCTCTGGAAATCCCACACTGTAGGATCATTTTTCTTTTTCTGGAAGTGTTCCATTGGTGGCATAGTCATTCTCTTGCTATTTTAATTATCTCCCTTCTCCAATGGACTAGTTAAAAGTATTTCCCTCACTAAGTCCATGACTTTTCAGACTAGATTACTAAATTTGCTCTGTTCTTAGTGTAGCATTACCATCACCTAGTTCTCTGCATGGGATATAGTAATCTCTAATAATATGAGCAAATTCATGCCATCAATAAATTCCATTAGCCCATTTGTGCCATCATTGTTAGATGTATTTTTAAGGCTAGTTTTTGACTGACTTCATTATCCAGTATTAATTCCCATATGGGGTTAATATTTTTTCTTCTGCACAACCTGTTGGCCCCATTTCTATCCAACTTGTTATTTTCATTATGATTCTCATATTAACTTGGTTTCCAGCTTTAATTGCACAGCTTATTATCAAGCCCTCTTATAATGGTAATTTTCTTTATAGTTGCTTTATCAAAGATAGTGTGAGATATTAATAAATTTATGATGCATTTTATTCTTCTTTCCCCTCACATCCATATTTTTAGATTAAACTATGAATATAGAATAATGAAAAGCTAGACTAATAGGTTCTATTAATTCTCTTCTTTTTTGCATTAAATTTAGGTACAATATTTGCTAGAATATGACAAATTCTATAATTTAATAGATATAATGAAGTGCCTGCTGCTTAACTTGTAAGTTAATGTATTGGTTCTTTTGTTTCCTAGGGCTCTTGTGTAGAGATTCTTGTCTCTGTTCTGGTAGGACAATAAGTTATTTGAATTTTTTCCTAGTAAAAATGTGATATTATCCAACTCAAGATGCTTTGTTCCATGAGCTGCCTTGCTTTTGCAAGGTAACGCTTTGCATCATCATCTTGAGTCAAAATCACTGAACATTTTCTTTGTTTTGAGCTGTCTGCTGTTTCTGTTGCCTCACACTTCCTGATGTTTTTGCCATTTGTTGGGCAAGTTTGTAGCCATATAAATATGTACTCATACATGATTTAACAAATTTCCTTAGTGAGAAAGCTATTAAAAAAAGAAATTGAACTGGAACTTGTTGCTCTAGTGAAATTAGTGTTATACATTAAAGCTCAGATGTTCTGGTATTATGGTTGATTGCCTTGTCGTGTATATATTTCTTACAAAGCCAAAGTGGGATTAGAACAGGAGGTAATGCTGACCCACTTATGGATTATATTCACATTAACTCAGTTTGCTTAATAAGATGTAATTAGATATGAAGTAATTTAAGATTTGTCTAGAATTTTTGGTCATTTTAACCTCACTTGGAGGTTGGACAGTATTTTAATTCTGACTTGAATTTCCACCTCAAAGTACTTTTCATGCTTTAAGGTAAAGAGCAGAAGATTCATCCCCATTTCTTCATAAATTTCCACTGTGTAGAAAATAAACTCAATTCTGCTGAATACTACTAGAATGCTCATGTTTCATATTCCCTATTTACCTTCTATCAATTACCTTAATTATTAATTGCATAAATGAAAGTATGAAATCCTTCAGTTTATGTGAATACTGACTGTCACTCAGAGCACATTCTAACTGGCAATAACAATGAAATAATATCTACTTCTAGTAAGTTTACAATCCCACAGCCTGTATTTTACACAGCAGTTTGTGAAGATGAATTATTTCTGTGCTTATCTAGTTATTAAAGGTAACAATTTAATCAGTGACTGATCTCCATCTCAAATTACATCTGGAGTGATAATGAGTACGTAGAGCTGCTTTGACTTTTCTATTATGTCCATATGGATTTTCAAATTGATACCAGTCCATAATGCATGTATACAATAGTCTTCCATCCTCTCTGTTCTCTTTTCCCTGCAGTAAAAAAGTAGTCACTGATGAAAAATTTAAATGGAAATATCTAAGACTTTAGGGTCATACATCCTGGCTTAAGATGTGCTAATTAGTTACTCTTGGTAGTCAGAGTAATTATTCAATTTGCCGAGTATGAAAAGTTTTGGTGCTCTTCTATGTTCCAATAATGGTCTTATTGTTAAATACTTAACACACCTGGTACATCTGATTTAGCATCTCTGGTAGATAGGGTGTCAAAGTAAGTATTTTTCCTGTGATTTCCCATGCAGAATTCCCTGTTGGAAATACCAGTCTTGGGTAGAGAATTCACAGTATCCTGGTCAAATATTGCCATATTAGCTTGGGTTCCACAGCACCTGCAAAGCTTTGCAGCCTGTAGGTGATCTGTGACATAATCTGCTTGTCACAGCCCCAAACAGGCAGTACTTCAGGTTTTCTGGAACTTCATTATATAGTTGAGTTCAATTTATAATTATTTTAGTCTTTAACACTTTTTAAGGAAGGCTTTGCTTTTGACATGAGAAAAGCAAATGCAGACATATGGTTGAGTCAGCAGGTACTAGATGCTGTTACTGGCACCTCTTTCCATGTTGATTCCTGCAGATCTTGGAGATGGGAACTTGTTGGCCATTGTGCAACTGGGACATTCAGCGTTGACCCAAATTCTAGCATTCATGTTCTAATAAGATGGACATTTGATTTGATCTGTCTAATAAGATGGACATTTGGTTTGATCTGCCTTCATTGTTGTGTGGTTTCCTTCAATGTTTTTTCTCTCTTGACTTTCATGGTACTGGTCTTAACTTGGGACTCTCAACTACTTTAACTGCTCCTCCAGTGACTAGCTGATCCATTTTCCTTACTAAGGAGTAGAAAAACCTTTGAAACAACTATCTTTATCTTTTTTAGCTGTCATTCTCAACTTGATTGCTTGTCTGCAAACTGTCTCTTGCTGCTGATTTTAAAATACATTCTTCTAACTCTTTAAATAATCTTGTTCATTCACCTCCTGAGATAATCAAACATTTTAAAAAGGCTCTGTGACCCTAAATGTCGAACACTTCACTAGGTTATTTAACATTTCTTGCAACTCTTAGATGTCATTGAGATGGAGTCTTAGTATATTGGTTTCCCTGTAAATTAATTCAACTCTTGCACCTTTAAGGCTGAAAAAATATTTTTTTAAATTGTCATATGAGTGCACAGTTCAAGAGGTAAAAATCTGCATATAGACATAGGAAAAACTAGTCATTTAGATATTCTTTGTAAAAAAAGCCTTCAAGAGGCATCCTTGGTAGTGAATGCTGAGGAGAAGGCTCCCTGACGAGTGATTACCGTGCCTCACCAACTGACTCAATTCACTTGTAAGTTTTATTTTTAAATCAATGAATGGAATACAACTCTGTTCAACCTTGTTCATAAGAGACATAGCTGTGCTTTCTGGTCTGGCCTATCACCAGGGACTGCTTAAAACTGTTAAATTCTTTTTGTGCAGACACTTATGCAAGGTAACCTTAGACCTGACAATATGTGACAGACCTGACATCCTATTTTCTGATAGAATAGCAGGTGGCTACTTGGAGCTTCCATATGACTTATTCATATGTCCCAGTATTTGTTTGTGTCAAGGCATTAGAGAGGTTCTTTCCTGTTTGAAGCAGGTGGATGGCACTGACCTCATTTGGGATGTTGCCTTATCTAGTACATGCAGCAAATGTATCAATCTTTTATGCAGTGTAATGCTTAGGAAATCCAGAAACCGATGAGTAGCACAGATCTGAATGGCTGTGCAAAAAAAAAAAAAAAAAAAAAAAAAAAAAAAAAAAAAAAAAGGTAAGATTTTAATCTATAAAAAATGAATTGGAAAGCCTACCAAAAGGCAGGTTTCCTCCCCTCCCCAGGCCTATATTGTCTGCTTGGTAGCTTAAATTCACTTCTGGAGATTGATGCTTTGTCTCTTAAAATATCTTTGTTTGCAGTTTAGCTACCCACTCAAGGGACAAATCATTTAGCGTAATTTTCTCCAGTTTCCCCAGTTGATACCTAAAGGATCCTTCTTCACTCTCCTGACATGTGCAATGTTAGTTTTGTGTTTACACCACTCTTCTCTAATGAGTAGAATATGTGGAACTACTTCCTAAAAGTGTTGAAAGCCTTCCAACAGGTTTCTGAAACTGGGCTCTCTTGCCTGTAATACCCAGTCCTGCCCAGTCCTGTATCCCTGTTATATACAACAGGCAACTCTTGCAGATTTACACCACAGCAACCTAGGCAAGGACTGTGTCCATTTTTGTGCTTAGTAAAATTTTTAGATCCCTTCAATTTTTGTGATAGTACAGGGTATGTATTGAAATTCAAGAAATATGAGTAAATACTTCCTTAAAGCTCACTTTTCAACTGAAAGCTTTTTAAAGCAGCCCTGTCAGTTTAAATTCCCTAAAAGTATCATATGTAAAATGATACACATGTGCTCTATAATCCTATCTTTAGTAAATGGATTTGCAGCCTAAGAACTTCTATGAATTGGAACACTCAGATCCTTAGGCTTATTCAAGAAAAGGCATTTTAAAATGTAAAGGGATTAAAAAAAAAATGTATTCCTGGTGATTTTGTAAGCAAAGATTTAGCTTATTTTCTAACTAAATGCAAAAGCTGACATTAGGCTGGCAATTCCCAGTCTCAGGCTGAAGAGGCCATCTCAGTCTTGTATACTCAGATATAACTTTAAGGTTTGGTGTTTCAAAAGTAGCAATTTTATTAAGAGAGGTATTTGAGGGTGGGAAAGTGAGACAAAATCACCCTGAACTAGAGTCTCTGTTGGTCAGGAGCTGGATCCTGGTGATTGTCACTCCAGATGTGACTCCAGGCTCCCCAGGCTGGTGAGTGCGCATTGATGGGAGGGTGCAGCCTCTGCTCTGCTGGCCACTCACAGCTGGCCTGGTCAGTGTGTTCCCATTGCAGCTCATGCCTGGCTTCCATTCTGGACAGAAAACTCAGGGGAGAAGGGGCTCAGCTTCATTTTTGGTTAGCTGGGAGGTAGAGATGGTGCAAAATAAACTCTGTACAAGATTGTGCCTTGTTCTGCCTCTGTGGCTGTTGGTGGTTCACACAGCCTGATCTGTATCTGGCACCTATTTTGGGAGGGAGTACATATGGTAAAGTATAAATGCAGGTGTGGATTTTATGAACAGCTGACAAAAACGAGCCAGTTCACAGAGCAAAGTAAAACTCTTTCCACAAGCATATAGTTTATGCTTGTGGAAAGAGTTTTACTTTAAACTAAAGTAAAAATACATAACAAACTATTTGGCTTAATTTATATAATCACTGAAACTAAGATGCCACATGTTTTGATAAACGTTTTCCCCTTTCAATTCTTCCCCTAAATGATTTATCAAAATAGCTATTTATATAAATCCTAAATCTTAAACCTTTTCCTCTTAAAGCAGCAACTGAAGCTTCCCAATTGTCTAGTTTGAGATGGTGTAAATGATGTAATTATCTTCTCTTTGGAATTTCTGTAAATTTTTTTTCCCATTTGAGAGCATACATCCATAGAGGTGTTTTAGGTTTTTTTTCAATATTAAATAAAAGCTTATTTTGGGGATGATTCAACAAGCCCTTTGGCTCTTTTTAGGCTGATGATAGCCCTCAGCTTCCTTAGTGAAAAGCAAGCCCTGCCAGAATTAGTTTGAATTTTGCTTTAACTCTACTAGGTTCCAGTTTAATCACCTACTAAGAGTCCTGGGCACAATGCTGTCCTCAGAGAGCTGAGGTCAGGAGTGATTGAAGTTCAGATTAATGATTTAAGAGCACCTTCTGGTGACTAATCAAAGGCCAAAATGAAAAGTTTGTTTTGACTGTAGGATGAATGTTTTAAAATGTACCTAGAAGTAAGTCCTGAAAACAGCTTTATTCATTTTACAGCTGAATATACCCGAATATTGGCCTTTCTGCTCTTGAAGCTTCCCCCCCTCCTCCCTCAGCTCTTAATCTCTTTTTAAGCATTGCTGAACAGATGCTTATGCAGATAAGATCTAACAAAAGAGTAGCAACAACCAGAAACTCTGTTAGAAACTGAGATTCAGCTGTGGTTTTAGGTAATGCAGATTTTTCCTGAAACAGGGAACATTCTTTTGTCCATAACTTCACTTGCTCTTCTTTTGATTTCTGCCATCTTTGATTCTAGCAAGACCTTGGTTTAGAAATAGTCATATGTTGAAAGAAGGCTTTATTTATTTATTGCAACAGAATTGGAAGGCTTTAGGGTCAACAGAAAGTTTAAGGAATTTTTTTTTCTTTTTTTGTGACTTGTTGCTGGTATTAAACGGTTCATGTTGCAGGAATTAATCTTTGAAAATATTTTTTTTACAAGAGGAATTATTTTTGTATTGATAAGCATAGAATCAGTTTTGATCATCTAACACTGATAGGAAAGAAACTTTAGAGTGTACATTATCTGAGATCATAGCACAAATGCTAAATCCTAGTCCACAAATGTCATATTCAAAGTCTACAAATTGAGAACTGAATAAAAGTAGTATTAAGACTTTTGTTATTGTGAGAGGTTTCTTTTGATCTGGATTCTAAACCAGTTTTGGAATTCTGGATGAATAGTGCTGTCAGACCATGTCAATAAGAGAGTCTTTCAAGGAATATTTGATGAGTTTTTTCCAATAAATATTAAGAATTTATTGCAGTTTGTGTGATTTTCTAGGATTTAGAAGGAAAATGAGTTTTGTTAGTTTTCATATCTACTCACTTATTTTTACCTGTAGTAAAACTTTCTGAAAAGCAAAACCAAGCATCCAAAACATTTTAAAAGAAGTTATTTTGTTCACAATTAAAAACAAACAAACAAAAATATTTATGATTGAATTATTGATGATATAGAAGGTTCTGCTTATGTCAGTGCATGCCTTATTTGGAATAGTGGACTGGAAAGGTGCTCATGGAACCGTCCAGTAGATCATGTAGGCAAGGAAAGTAAATTTTATTTTTAAACAGGATTAGTTTTAATTGGCATCCTTGCAATAATAATCTTCCTCCAGCTGAGTAATATCCTTTCAGGTGTCTGTCTCTTCTATATGTGAACCAGTGCACTTCTTTCTGAATTTGCTGTTTTCCAGTTTTAAGCCAATCAAATAAAGCAATAATTACTCTATATTTGTTGTATCTTTCAAAGCTCTTTTTGTAAGATTTCCACCATTGCCAGGAAATTAACTCTACATTGGCTGTTAGATGGCTTGTTGAGTGAGATGACCAGAGCAATTTAGATTTCTGGTCTGATACATTCCAGAAAACCAAATAAATTATAGTTGAGGCAGTGAAATGCTGACAGGAATACTCGATGGCATGTTTGTAAACTGGCATATTAAATTACAGAAGTATCTGTTTGAATGCTTCTTTATCTATCTAGAATTGCCAAGAGCTGGGAAGGCTTGTGCACAGTATGGCCCATGGAGGGTGTGCTGCTCCTGCTCCTTTGGCACTTGATCCATGGAATCTGAGAAGGGGCAGCACCAACCAGCCCATCCTTCTCATTCTCCCTGACCATGCAGCTGTGTTGGAACAATTCCCTGCTCTTGTGCATTTGGCTACCTGAATCATCTCTTTTTCTCTAAGCCTTAGGGTCACTGCTTTTTCCTGATCCTATTTCCAGAGCAATTGGTTGCCTTGTTTCTTTTCCTCTACTGGTTTCTTCCAACAGCCTAATTTGCTGACTTCAGATTTCAGTGTGTGGCTGCTTTGAATCCTGCTGGCTTTCGAGCACTAAGCTGTGTGCTGTTGTAATTTCTGTTTATACTGCCTTGGTGAAGAGTGGGTCCTTGTTTCCAATCCATTCTGTTTGTGTTGGGCCTGAGAGGGAATAGATCAGCAGCAACTTTGAGAGCTTCCCCTGAGAGGAGTGAGATCATCAGCCTCTGGGAGCCTGTTATCCTCAGGGCAGTCATAAGGATTCCTGCTCATCAGTGATGGTCCTGCACTTCCTGTGGGCTCTCACTGGCAGGGCAGGCTGGCTGTGTGTCCCACATGCTTTGCTCTGTCCCTGTGCAGGCCCCTCAGGGTTCTGGGTTTGTGGCTGTGTGGTGCTGTTTGTAGGTGGGGCATTCCAAGCAATGTTCCCCTGACCTGTATTCTCCTGGGGGGGCAACAGTCCTGTGATAAATTCTTGTATGTTCTGTTTCCCCGTTCTTATATTTAGCTAAAATTGCTACAAACTTTTTTTTTTTTGTCATTTTAAATATGGCATTTGTATTTCTTTTATTCTGGGTTTGCATTTAAATGCAGAACAAATTACAGGCCAGAGACATCTTCCCACTGCCCTCCAGAAACCCCAAAACCAAAAAACCCACTGATACAAACAGAAACACCCCCAAAGCCCTCTACCAATGTATTAAATGATTGATTCTGGGAAACTTGGAACTGTCTGGTTAAAAATGAAAATATCATAGTCTCTCTTGCTTATACCTCTTAATCCCCTTCTAGAGGGAGTGTTGGAAGTTGCTAACAGTGTTGTGACATACCCATAAATTATAAAGTCAGGCATAAAATATCAGTGAAATGGCACCTGCCACATGAGTAAAATGTATTCTGAAATGATGCTATTTTATGACGAGTAAGAATCTTTCATATCCCCAAACAAAAAAGCTTTGTAATACCCTAGAGACATGAATGCCATTATTCCCTTTCTTTACAGCAAACATAGGGATGTGCTTTATAGTGTAATGTCCTGATAATGGCTACAGCCAGAGAAGTTGGAAGTAAGTGATTATCTATATAATTATCTGAAAGACAGTACTTGGAATCTACTCAGTAACTGGCCCTTTGAATTTTTTAATAAATTAAGTTTTTAAATGAACTATTATCTCTTCTTATCTCAACATTTGTACTGAGGTTGTGTTCAGGGGCTGGGAACCTCTTAGGAGGCTGTGTGTGTGCTGATGGGAAAGGGAAGAGAGGAAGAAGGAGTTGCTGTTTTGATTTTGATTGATATATATGTATATATGGATTTTAAAAAGTCTTGAGAAGTCTTAGATGCTAAGAGAAAATGATACTTTTTTCCCTTTGGAAAGTGTCTGTGTGTCAAATTTTACTGCATTTTTATGTTTTCAAAACTAATACAGCTTCGGGGAGCTGGTGCTTGCAGCCTTCTGATATGAGATAGTTTCCTGCCATGAGAATTCTGTCCTGAACAGACATGAAATCTGATGGTTAGATATTAATCACTCTAAATGATTGAAAAGTAGAGAGAGGTGCCTCTTGCTGAGCATAGAAACTTGATTTAAATAGTCAAGGAGAAATTTAGGAGTTGGTGACACACTGGATTTAGAGCATTTGCCTGTTACCTCAGGAAGCTTAAGTTAAAACCCTGAACTAGGTCACAAGTGAAAATGAGATTTATGGTGATGTACAGTGAAAAATTGGCACAGTGCATTACCTTGTTGCCAAGTACCTCAGCCTGCCTTGCCCATATGCTTTTTGCTCTGCATTTTAAAGTACTGTAGCATGTTTGATTAATTATAGAAGTCTTATAAAATACATATAAATGGCTCAGTATATAAATATATACATACATTTGTTTAAAGTTTATACACAAATGGATAAAAATTCATAAATAACTTTATCCTTCACTCATGTTAATCCTGTGATTAGATCAAAACCTGTAGCCAATCATACTTTAATGTAGACACTACTGAGATTGAATTCTATTTAAAGTAAGGGAAGTAGGTGGAACAAGAGACCCCCTTGGCTTAAGTGTGAGCTTCTGAGTCTGCTGAAATGGGAACTGTACCAGAGAATGGAAAAGCAGAGAAATACCTACTACAAGGGCATGCCCAGGCTGTGTAAAGATGCAGTCAGGGAAGCAGAAGCTTAGCTTAAATTGAAATTGATCAGAGGTATTGAAAACTAAAAGAAAAATGTTCTTCATGTATGGAAACAGGCAGGAACAAAGCACAACATTGCCTGTTGTTAAACAGCAGAGGTGAATTAGTCACCAACAATGTGAGAAGACAGAGATTCTCAGCACTTGGTTCACATCTCTCTTTGCTGGTGCTTTGAGCCCCAGGCCCTGGGAGAGAAAATCCAGGGTGATGCAAACACAGACCCACTGTCAGTGAAGGTGTTGGTGTGGGAACTATTACAGGAATTTGACCCCCATAAATTGATGGGCCCTGACAAAATCCACCTGAGGCTGAGCAGAAAGCTGGTTCATGTTGTGAGGCTGCTCTGTCACCTCTGAGAAGTTGTGGAGACAGAGGATATTCCAGAGGACTGGAAGAAATCTTATGACAACTCCATCTACAAAGAGGGCTGAAAGGAGGGTCCAGGAAATTATAGAGCCATCAGTGTTACTTTTGTTTTTGGGAAACTTGGAATGGAATGAATTCTCCTGAGGCTATTGCAAGTCAGATGAAGAACATGAGTGGGAAAAGTCAGCAGAGATTCACCAAGGTCAGAATGTGCTTGTCATACCTGATTGCTTTCTGTGACAAAGTACCCTGCTTGTTGATGTGGGCTGAGACATTGCCTACCTCAGTTTCTCCAGGGCTTTGGATATGGGTTCCCACACCCTCCTGGTACAGAAGTGGATTTGTTGGGGTCTAGACAAGGAATCTGTGCAGTGAGTGAGGAGCTTTCTGCCTGGTCATGCCTGTGATGAGTGGGATCTCCCTGGGATCAATATTGGGCCCAACAAGAGAAGATCTGGAAGATGGGATGAAGTGTACCCTGACTGAGTTTAGGGATGTTAACAGAATAATGCCAGAACATACACTTAACCACTTTTGGAAATGGAGGCTGCCTTGTGGAAAATAAAGCCTAGAAAATAAAAGTCTCTTGCTGTTAAAGGAACCTGAAGTATAACTTATTTCTGTTTGTTTTCAGCAAGAGGAATCACATAAGGATAATGTGTTACTCCGAGTGATCTTAAATAACATAAGGGTGATC
Organism: Zonotrichia albicollis; assembly: GCF_047830755.1. Classification (NCBI taxonomy): domain Eukaryota; kingdom Metazoa; phylum Chordata; class Aves; order Passeriformes; family Passerellidae; genus Zonotrichia; species Zonotrichia albicollis. The sequence continues at coordinate 43,164,421 of NC_133825.1, forward strand.
TTAACACATTCTATGAAGGTACAGAGCTTTTCTAAATGAAATAATAACATTGTTAATGTGGTAGGGAAAAGTAAGTTATAGGACCACTTCAGTCTGGTGGAATGTGTTTTTTTTTTTTTTTTAAATTAATTTCTTCATTATCTTGGCAACATTTGGCCATAAAAATAATTCTTGGCTGAAGTGAACATTGTTAAATGTTAGAGCAGTGGGGTGTCTCCTTGCTTCCTGGCAGATTCTTTCTGAATTCCTGTTTGCTTCTAATAGCAACTATCTGCATACAGGAGAAGCCTTTGGGATTACTGGTAATATTCTTGTGAATCAGGGCTGAATTGTCAGAACTTTGAATATTTCAAACCTTGCTATTTTTTTGAGAAAATGAGTAACTGTGACAGAAAATAGAGTGCAAGAAGTCAAGCCAGTGGATTGGGTTGGTGGTCTGTCTCTTACTCAAAACATGAATTAATTTTATACAGCTTTTTGACCTCTGGGATTTTATATGTGGAGTAGCATTTACAGCCATACTTAGATGAGAGAGTGATATGGGGTATTATATAATGTTTTGGTTTTGTATCAAATGCCAACTTGATTTTCTATCAATTTTTAATTTAAGCATGGTGCCAGCCTATTTATAGGCACAATTTTGGATGCCATCTATGAACCAGCCTGAGCATTTCTAATAGAATATGTGCTTGTCTCATATGATTTTGTCCAACCATGATATTAAAATAGGAAATATGAAATGTCTGTAGTATTCCAGATAAGAGAGGTGAAGCTACATTTCTTTCACTTCATTTCTTTTCACTAAGTTTTTTCCAGGTCAGTGGAGGATATTGTGCTATTTGCAGTATCTTTTAAAAGGCACTGATCTCTAAGCTGAGATGGAGAACCACTGCCACCTGGAAAATATTGGCAAGATTTGAGCTGTTAATTGGTGTAGTGGTTCTGTAGAAAACATGGAGCTTGTGTTGAACTCTGTAGGTTGACTCAACTCCACTCCATTTTATAGGAAGTTTTCATAAATATTATGTGTAAATCCATCTGTGTAAAACTAAGCAGCATAAAAACTTTTTATTGTTAACTTGTGAATATTTGGGGGTGACACAGTTCTTAGTAGTGGTGCATTTCCTTGTTTAGATTCAGGCAATCAACATTTGGATTGGGTTTTTTACATCGTTATGGCTTATACTCATATTTTAAGGAATGTATATGCATGTAATCTGAAGAAAAATCTGAAGACAAAAGTCAGGATGGCTTTTTCAAGGTCCATTCTATGCAGCTACACTTTCATAGAATTATTTTCTCCCTTTTTGTATCAAGCTTTTAAATGAAAATACTCCAATCCTTTGTTCAGTGGGAGAGATTACTGTGCCTGTTATTCACCTTATCTCTTGGACTCTATTCATCTATAATTCTGTGAATCATTTTTGTCCAAAAAACTTGGAATGGATCATTCTGACATGTGCTATTACTGGAAACTAAAGGAGAAAATTTCTTTACATGAAGGAAAAGTCGAAGGCTCTTTATTCATCACTACTTTTCTTTGGACTTAATATTTAGAACTGTCAGGTGGAAGAAAACTTTGCTTTAGTGCCTCTAATTCACAGTGCTGGTATCTGGCAACTGCTTAGTTTTAGCCAACACAAAAAATGGTGCCATGTTGTAATGGCTTGAATGATTTGCATTATAGTATAGAAAATTAATGCAGCTGTCAGGGTGGAGACCATGGGTGCAGAGGAGTTTTAATTTTTGCTAGTACTGCCTTTATGCTAGTGGTATGCTGTGCTTTGTACGGTGAATGAATAATGAATATGAATATTCAGAAGCTGTTGATGTAGTTGAGTAATAGATAAAAGGGCTGTTATGAAAGGTGCAGGAGTCTTTATGAAGACCTTTATCACAAAAATACACAAACAGATTTTTTTCTTTTCTTGTGGAGCTCACTGCTGTTTGAGTAGGGTTCCTCACTATGCAGTGTGACCAGAAGTTACTATCTTTTAAGTAAACACTTATATCAGAGAAAGAAAACTAAGTTTTCCTACTGAGCAAGTGATTATAAATGAAATTTTCCATGCAGCAATTTCCAGCTGATGTGAGCTGCATTGATCCCATATAATACAGTCTGATAGGGGCAGAATTGGATTTGAATTTCTACACTTGAGCGGGTGCGATGAACCTCAGTAAGGGGAACTGCAGTAATATCATTGAGCTCCTCCTGTGGAGGAAGGTGGAATCTTGGGGAATTACTGGTTGTACACAAATCAGCATAAAAGCAGTTCTTCTACTATTTGCATTCAGGAGAACTGGATTCAGAACATTATGTATAATAAATAATTCTCTGGTTGCTTTGCTGGTCAGACTACAGCTGGAGAAGCAGGTACCATTTTGAGGTGCAGGTGACATGGAAAAATTCTAGAAGAAGGAAGTCTAGAAAATAACTGATGCTAGATTAAATTGCTTTATTCCTCTTTTCAAAAGAAAGAGGAAGAATTTTAGCTGATTTCCAGGTCTACATTCAGGAAATATGACTAAGTAAGAAAAACAGGTGAAATAGACATTTAGAAATACTTTCTAATTATAAGTCATTACTAAAATAGATTGCCTTGGAAGGTTGTAGACTTCTATCATTGGAATTATTCAAATCAGATTAGACAAATAACTGAAAAAAGTTTTCAGTATAATCTGAATTATAATAATATTATAATGTAGTTGGGATAGGTGTTAGAACATGTTGTAACTCAAATGGCAATTTAAGGTAAAAAAATAAGCCAAGTACCACTTTGTGAAGAGCTAGAAGAAAATTCTTGAGTAGTTAATGCAGTATTTTCACATTTCATTTTAAAATAGAATAAATATTACATTTAATATTATAATACTAATTTTATCTTCTGCATCTGATTTGTTGATTATGTCTTCTATTGCTCTGCCCACATTTCAAGTCACTTAGTGGATTCCCTCATAGTCACATATTCAAATATCCTATTCTAAACAAGCTGTCCTGGTCTGTGTTCTGTGAGTTTATATAATGTTGTGCAGCCTAAGCAAGGGAACAGATTTCATTTATGTAATTGAAAATGCATTGCATAAGTAAGATGCCATAAAAGTTTGGACTTTGAAAGCAAAGCAACATCTACTCCTATGCAGAATAATTTTCTTGTTTTGGGACTACTGCAAAAATGCACTATAGAACAGCAGCCTTTTTCAGAAACAGAACACATGCCAGAATTAACCTTAAATTAATGTTTTGCACCAATCAGAGTTTATTATAAATTATTATAATAATAATTTAAAGTTATTTAATAAAATTAAGGTTATAAATTATTCCAGCTAATTTAGTGGTTTTTTGTTTTGTTTTTTTAATGCAAGTGTTAAGTGTCTCGAAATACAGGATATCTCCTCTTGGGGAAAAATTGTTTATGTGTTCTAATCTTGATTTTAATTTTCTGGGATTTTTGGATTGTTTTGGAGCATGGGTTTGTTTAAAATAACGTAGAAAGATGGACTCAGGATGAACTGAATTCATCACTAGGGTTTTCACTTTTGCAAGAGAAACTACTACTTGGTCAATGAATAAACTGAAACCTCTCTAAGAGCAGGCCTGTGATTACTTAGCATGTGAGAAGTTGTCATGAGTGTCCCTTGTGTTTCTAAATATAACTACTTCTATTACTGCTAAGCAGTATGTAACAAGTAGAGGAGGGTGATTGGCATATGCAAATATTTCCTTAATGTATTGAATACTTTTTCCTCTTCATTAGTCATTGAAGAAAAATTAGAGCTACAGTATGTTCAGTACTTCCTTTTTTCATATGTGAAAAAAAACCCCAGCAGCAAGTTATACAATGAATGTAAAAATGCAAGAAAATCAAATGCAAATTCTTTGAATTTTTGTTAGGTGCTAGTCAATGCTTTAGGCCTGGAAGAGAAAAATCTGCCTTTGTGGTTTTTTCAGAACATATTGTTTTTCAGATATTCCTTTGAAAAAGTACTGGAAAACCTTCTTAGTCTGTCATTCAGTATTGTAGTATGAGAAATGGCCTCTTGATAACTTCTGCATTTCTTTCTCACTGATTCAGGCTTGTACTGTCAGGTGGTTGGATTTTTTCCCCCTTCTTTATTAATATATTCAGCTGATCTCAGATCTGTGCAGTCTCTTTCCCTGCTGTAAATGTTAGACACAAGATCTCAACTAGAAAGGTTGCCAGTACTTCTATTTATGAAGAACTTGGTCTTTTAACTTTGAAGCACAGTTATTGATTTTTATTTCTTTTTAATAAAACATATTTTCATAAAAGATGAAAAGGAGATGGAGCAAAATTTTTCAGCAATGGAGAGAATGACTCTTGACTGACACACCAGTACTGATATTGAGATGGATCTGTAAAGCCAAATATGCTCTATATTGTATACTCAGATACATCTGAAGTAGGAATTGCAAAGTAATCCCAACATTTCCTAAAATTATCAGTAGAATTTCAACATTTCTTAAAATTATCAGTGACACTAAGTAATATAGGAATAAATGAATTTTTTAATAAGTCTTTATTTAATAGTGAATATTTGTAATATTATGAATATAGCTTAAGCTTTTTCTCCTAAAGCACTGATATTATAAATCAGACCTCTGTCCATCTACCAGCAGTTTTGTGGATCTTCATGTTCTGCTGGTGACAGAAAATAGCCAATAACTATTCTGGTTTAAAGTAGTGCCCCTCTCTAAAAGATTTGGTGGTATTATTTTTTGCAGGAGGATGCAGGAGATGACAAGACTGCGTTTTTCACAGCTCTATAAATATTACAGCAGGAAGGGCCATTTTAATAACCTGCTCTGACGTCTTATGTACTGCAGGCGTAGATTTCATCTGACTGCTCCTTCACTTTGGACCAATCATTTCTGCCTGAACTAGAATGTACTTTTTTCCTTGAAATGCATCAGTCTTGGTTTAAAGTCTCTGCAGTGGTAAATATTGCCACTGTACATTCTTTATTTGCCATAATTTTATAGCAGTGGTAATATTGCAGGTGAATGTAGACATTCCTTTGGTTGCCTGTGTTGGCTTTAGCCCTTGCATTTCTGGTGTGTCTGTCTGCTAGGTGAAACCCTGAGGTGTCACATATTTCATGGAATCTGTTGCTGACTGATTACCTTGGTGAGTGACTGACCTGTCACTGGTGCTTCTGAATGCTTTTAAATGTGCAGCATCCTGATGTCTTTCTGTTGTTTGGTGGATCTGTTTTACGGTATACTGAGATGGGAAATGTTCTCTTGGCATGCACCTTCTAATTCTTTATAGGCTTTGATTATGACCCTGCTAACTCGGAAAAAAATATTGTTGAGAACATTATGAAAGCTGATGTGCAATTTCAAATGACAGTGCACAGCATCAGCTGCTCCCCTGTGTGTTCTGTTTAGGAGGTTGGAGTGTGGGTGGGATTAACCTGGGGTGCCTGGGCAGGTCACACAAATGGTTCTGGCTTCCTCTCATCACTGAGGCTTTGTTGCCGGGCTTGCAAGGGTTCCTCAGGGGTGAAGAGATAGACGAGAATCTTGACTCCATGATCAGAAGGCTGGATTTATTATTTTATGCTATATATTACATTATTACTATACTAAATGGAATAGAGAGAGAAGTTCAGAAGCTTGCTATGCTAAGAATAGAAAAATGAATGAATGAACAAAACGAGCTCTCTCTGATGATGTCCCAGAGAGAGCTTGGTCTTTGATTGGCCCTTAATTGTAAACATGGAATATGGGCCAATCACAAGTGCACCTGTTGCATTCCACAGCAGCAGATAACCATTGCTTACATTCTCTTTCTGGGGCCTCAGCCTTCCAGAAGAGGGAAAAATCCTAAAGAAAGGATTTTTATGAAAAGATGTCTGTGACAAGGCTTTCTCAGTGGTGAGCAAGGAGTGGGGTGCAGTGCAGGCACCTCTGTGACTCATGAGGGCATCGTCAGGGTGACTCATCTGGATTGTGGCTATTTGACAGAATCACTGGTGGCCACAGAGGAAAACTGCTGATGAGTACCTGGCTTCATATGAAAGAGAATATTGCCCTTGATTGAGCAAGGGGTTACCTGAAAGTGGTACTGCTTATCTTTGTGAGTTATGGGATTTGGTATTTGATAACACTTGGAAAGAAAAATAATACAGAAAAATTCTTGGTGTGACTCAAGAAACTTACAGTAATTTCCATCTGTCTTGCTATGTATTTATCTTACAGTTTTCTACAAACATTACTGCAAAGTAATGCTGTGCTCTTATTTATTTACTTTTTTTCCCAACAAAGGGAAATGTCTGTTTGAAAGGCTATCTACTCTTCCAAAAGTAACTTATCAAAAAATTGCCATCCTAGGAGGAGACAAGGGAAATTGTTTGTACTTTACTAGTACCAAAGGGCTGATCTAATAAGAACAAGTCTTGTAAGTCACCTCCACTGCACTGTACAACTACTAAGAAGGCAATGGTCATGGCTGCAAATGAGTACTTCTAATATTTCATACTTCTGCCAGGAAAATCTGTGTTTTGTGGATAGCTAAATAAGACTTTACTTCTATATATAAATCATATGACAGCACTGAAATTATTTTGATTGGAATATTATGTATTATTGCCTTTTATTAAAAAAAAAGAGCACACAAAACGGATGAAAGCTTTTCTTATTTAGTGATAGTTATTCTTAATGATTTTCTTTCTACAATATAGTGAAAGAAATAAGTGTTTCTGAGGATGTTTTTGTATTTGTTGTTATTTGTTATTAAAGAGTGAGATGATCTGTTTCCCCAGTGGAGTAAGGCCACTGGAGATGTGTGTGAAGGCCTGAACATAATCATAAAGGATGCAGAAAGTAGAATGGATTAGTGAAGATACAATGTGCTGAAGATACCAGGCTCTTTTAGAAAGCTTTTATGTTAATAGATTATTGAATTTCATCTGCTGTTTTATCACTGCATAGATTAATACAAAGTAATAAATATGAATGGGTGAAAAAGATTCTCTTTCTTGCATAAAAGGAATTTCTATATGTGATGAATATTGAGCTATTAACACTCAAAAAAAGTTACAGCAGATATTTCTGTTTCAAATGTCAGAATGGTAGTTGTTGAAAGAGCAAATAAAATCTTAAATGGGAATAGAGAATAAAATGGAAATAATATTGCTACTGTAATAATATTCTACTGTACAGATTCATGGTTCACTTGCATCTTAGATACAATGAGCTGAGCTCTGTTGCATCTCAGCAGGCTCTAGGAGAATACAAAAGATTTATTAAAGGCAGTGAGCAAGGAATTCTCAGGTTGGAAAAGGGGCAGAGGAGGAAAGAAGGGAAATAAACCACAGATCATTACATTTTGAGTGGTATAAAGCATGAACCCAGAGGCACAGCTGTGGACTGAAAGTGTCCCTGAGCTGCAAGCCATTGAGGGTGGTGTGATGCTGTGTGGAGAATCTGCAGGGATTCATCCTGCTGGATAATCACTGGGGAGCACTGTGCAGAGACAGGGTACTGAGTAGGAATAACAGAGCAGCAGGCTGCCAGATGTGCTTATTCAAATTTATATCTTAATTTGTCTTGAGCTAGGAGAGTTTTCCTATGGCTGGTGTTGTCTAATTTCAGAAGTAAGTCGTAAGGCAATGGCAAAGCAAATAAGCAAAGCAAACAAAGATGCTCTTAAACAAACCCCCCTGACATTGGCTTGGATCCATTTCATGTAAAGGATAATTTAAATTATTTGCTGCTGAACTAGAAAGAGTACAAGTGAATGCCTGGGGGAAGAAAGCAAATCAATGATATTAGAAGAATTAGAATTCAAGTTTTTGTGAGCACAAATTGTGTGATGAGAAATATGAAGAGAGACTTGACTGTTTTCCCTACCCCAATTTTCTTTTCATCAAGAAAGAATCTATTGGCATGTTGATGATTCATGTTCTGTTGTCTCTGGTTTATTACAGCCCTGTTTTTCCTTTTGTAGGTTAACAGAACCTTCTGGATATTTAACAGATGGACCTATAAATTACAAATATAAAACTAAATGCACGTGGTTAATTGAAGGATAGTAAGTATCTATTTTCATAGCCTAAATTTTCTAAACAGTTTGGTACTATGTGTTCTGTTATAAATAGACTCAAGAGGAGTGAAATTTCCAATTTGAATTTATTAATTCAAGGCATACAGCATAAGCAAAAGTTTCAGCGCTGGACGGCAGGGGAGTCTCCGCTCCACCAACTGCCGCACCCTCATCCCCAACGTCCCCCTTTTTAAGTTCTTAGTGCTTCCGGACTGCTGTGTCATTTTGAAGTACTCTGCGCTTGCGTTGATTGTTGCTAGGGGGTCTTCTCTCACCTCCTGGTGGTCGATGATGAAGGTCTTGGTAGTCTTCCTCGGTTGTGTCCTTTGACCTGATTCCATATTTGGTAGAAGAGCTTCGCCCTTTCTCTTATAAAACTTACTTAAGATCTTATGATTACCACGCGATTATGCAGGCAAAAAAAGAATTATGTAAGTTAAATAAATCAAACAGGAACTTAACCACATCCTCTATTTTTGAGGTTTTTTTTGTGTAGCAAGCTAGACAAACACTTAATCACATCTTCTATTTTTAAGGTTTTCTGTGTAACGAACAAGAGGTTTTATCTGTTTCAATCCCCCCTTTCTCTTTTATCCTCTTGTTCGTCAAACCTAGCCAATGCGTATCGACTTAGTTCTAAGTATTCTCCCCCTTCGGCTCCCCACAAAGCTTTGTATTCTGAGCATATCACCATAAGGTGAGCTGCTTCCAGCCTCCCTTTAACAATATTCACTATTTTATTAAAAAGGCAAAGTCCAAACATAAGTCCCAACATTACAGTATTACTGGTCCTGCAATAGTTGACAACAAAATAATAAGCCGGGGGAGTAATTGAACCAAGTTTCATACCAGCTCTGTTGAGCTTCTCTTTCTTTTTTCCTCTGTTCTAACCTTTCTCTAAGTTTTGCCATTGAGTCTTGGATGACCCCACTCTTGTTGACGTATGAGCAACATTCCTCTCGTAAGGCCATGCATAGCCCTTCTTGCTGTAATAATAGAAGGTTTAGTCCTCGCCTATTTTGTAATGCTACTTCTGCCAGGGAATCTAAGGATTCTGTGAGATCTCTTATGGATTCTTCAATTCTCCTTAAATCTTCGTCTACAGATAGTCTAAGTTCTTGAAACCCTTTATGTTGTTATACTAATGAGGCTACTCCTGTTCCTGTTCCAATTGCTCTGACTCCCAATAACATGGCTACCGTGAGAGTGGTGAAGACTTCCCTTTTTACTAAATGATGCTCTGGCCCCTGATATTGATCATAAACGTAGTGAGGTGAGTGGTAAGTTATCCTGGGCACGATTAACACTTGAACACAGAATTCACTTGTTCTGTTAAATTTTTCTATATTTATACAAGGAGTAACTCCTAAAGTATTGCAAACCCATTTTGTGTTCATTGCTGGGAGTAGCCATTGTGCTGGCTTTGCTGGATCTCTAAGTTTCCCATACTCAGCACACAGGTGGTGTTTTTCTGGGGGTACTTGTCCTATACATCTCCCCTTCCCTGTGACTTTTGCTAAAGTTATTCCTTTCTGAGTATTCTCTTTCTTCCACAGGCATCTCGCAGGGTTGGTGTCATTTATTCTCTTAGCCTTTGCCGTGATTCCTATTGCCTCATAAAAAGGGGTTTTGAGTGTATAATTTTTGTTTCTAGAACTTTCTGATCTTCCCATCTAATTAGGGACCACTTAAAGGGTTCATGGGTCTGAGCATAGGATATCTTAATCACTACACACATCAGTATTAGCTTTGTCCAAACCGGGTGGTCCACATGGTTGGAATAGGACTTAAAAATTTGTTTTTGTTGTCTTTCTTTTCCCCGTTCCCCTCCCCTTAGTGGTGGCTCACCAATCTTGTGGTAGGACTGCCAGCATCTCCTGGACTTCCCACAGAGGGGTCGAGACTTCCGATTGTCTCCACGGTCCATTACCCCTCTGCCTCGCTCGACGACTCGGTTGCTGCGAGCCTCGAGGGTGACCATCTTCTCGGCAGCAGGGGTATTCTTCAGGAGCTGGATAATTATGATTGTCTCTTCCCCACCTTCTCTCTAGGCTAGCAGCCCAGTTTCTGGCTTTTATTTGTGGGATATCACACCGTATGGTGGGACTACTTCTCCTGCACACCACTTCGAGAATGTCGAGGATGAAGGGGGCCGGTTCGTTGAGTGATAACAGAACCGTTCGGGGTTTATACCCTTTGAGAAGGTCTCCCACCACTGATCTGACCCAAGTTTTATTTCTCCCGAGTCTACTTTATAATTAAGGATCATAGAAGTTAGTCTCCTTTCATTAGTATAACAGGGGCCGCAAATGCCCCTAGGAACCCGTCCTCTCCGACAATGAGTCCACCACGGTTCGTGACACAGCTTACAAGAAAAGCATAAAAATGGGTAACAATCACAGTCCAAATAATTGCATTTTAGTCTTATTTCTTCACATCTGGCTGACTCCCCTCCCCAGGTTTGTCCTTTATATTTGAGGCGAGGAGACTTAAAGTAAGGCTTACCCAGTTCATCCTCTAATCTTTTACAATATCCCAGTGATCGCTCGTTTCTTGTTAAGAGGTCTTGAAGATATTGATTGTCCCCTACCCAGACTATTATCCAAATCATGAAGTTCGCTGTAATTTGATTGTGGTTTCTCCAGGGACACTGCAGACCTTCCAGTTGTCTGGGGGTTTCACTGGTCCCTTGATACGACTAGCGTGAGTCCACCCTTTCTCAACAGTTTGGACTGCTGCATCTGTTGTAATAAGTACTTGGTAAGGTCCTTCCCACTTTGGTATCAAGGGGTTTTCTTTCCAGCTTCGGACCAACACCCAATCCCCTGGTTGCACCTGGTGTAAGGTAAAATCTAAGGGGGGGTTTTTGTGCAAGCATCCCTTTTTTTTTTTTTTTTTTTTTTTTTCATAAAGCCTTTTTAAACTTGTTCAATTCTGCTAAGTATTTATTCATGCATTGATCATTAATAACTGGGTGCTCCTGAGGTCCCTCAAGATTGTATGGCATTCTATACAGCATTTCAAAGGGAGATATCCCTATATCTATTCTAGGTGTGGTCCGTATAGTTAATAGGGCTAAAGGGACACATTTTACCCAGGACATTTTTGCTTCCATTACTAACTTAGTTAGTTGTTTCTTTATTTCTCCATTCATCCTTTCTACTCGTCCTGAACTTTGAGGATGCCACAGAGTATGTTGTTCCCATTTTATTCCAAGAGCTTTGGCTAGGTTCTGGGTTATCTGAGATGTAAAGTGTGGTCCCCGATCTGAATCTATAACTTCTGGGACCCCATATCAAGGAATTATTTCTTCTAGTAATACTTTCGCTACTACCTTAGCAGTTTCCCTCGGGGTTGGGAATGCTTCTACAAAGTGAGTAAGGTGGTCTAATAGACCAGGACTAATAGATATTTTATCCTTCCTACCTTCGGGAGTTCAGTAAAATCTACTTGAATATGCGAAAAAGGTCTCTTTGCCAGAGGTCGCCCTCCCTCTGGCAACTTCCTTAGGTTTTTCCTATTTGTTTGTAGGCACAGAAGGCAACCTCTAGTTACTTGTTTAGCCATGTCCCAGATCCCCATACTCATGTATTTGGTGGCAAAATAATCTACTAATCCTTGTGATCCCCAATGGGTCTTCTGATGAACTTTTTCCAATAATCTATAGGCCATAACTTTAGGTAATACTTCCCTTCCATCGGGTAGAAACCACCTCCCTTCAGAATTTTCGGTTGCTCCAATTTCTAGCAGCTTTTTCTTCTTCCCTAAATTTTATAATTTGGTCTTGGCCCTTTAAATCAGTGATGTCTTTGTCTCCCTTCAGGGTCAGGATTCGTAGTGCTGCTCGCTTTGCTTCTCGATCCGCTGCATTATTTCCCCTACTCTGTAAATCTAATCCCCGTTGGTGCCCTTTTAGATGGACTACTGCCAACCTTCGGGGTTTCCTTAGTGCTTTTAAAACTTCCGTAATAAGATTCCTATGAACTAAATCTTTTCCTTGAGAATTGACCAGCCCCCTTTCTTCCCATATTTTTCCAAATGTATGTACTATTCTATAACAATATTTGGAATCTGTAAAGATAGTTTCCTCTTTTCCTTCCAGAAAATTTAATGCACGCAGTAAGGAGTATAGTTCACACGCTTGGGCTGACCAAGATCTATCTAGTGGCCCTGACTCTAGTATTTGCAACTCAGGTCCCCTAATGATAGCATACCCTGATGTTCTCGTCCCTTCTATAATCCTTGAGGACCCATCTATGAATAACTTTTCTCCTGTGTTTAATTTTTTTTTTTTTTTTTTTTTTTTTTTTTTTTTTTTTTTTTTTTTCAGATCAGGTCTTATTTTTACTTGTTCCTCTATAGTGATTATGCAATCATGCTCTAATGGTTCTGCGCCTCATTCTCCATATAGGAACTCAGCGGGGTTTTGCAAGGCTGTGGTTTCAATTGTTAAATTTGGGGCTTCTATTAGGATTCCTTCATATTTGAGAAGTCGAGCATCAGATATCCATTTGTCAGCTTTTTGCTGAAGCACCCCCCCCTAATGTTATGGGGAGACATTACCTTCAATGTACTTGTTAAAAGTAATTTTTCGTCCAGAGACAAAGGGTGCTGTCTTATTCTAATCGGGACATCTGGATTCTTAATAGTTACCGTAAAAGGAGTGATTTTTAACTGCCCAACACTCTCAGGAGTGTACCATACTTCGGGATTGATTTTTGCCTCGTCCTCCACTCGCAGAGGACAAAGTTTTATTCTAAGCTCTTTTTCTTCTACATCAATCCTAATTCCTAGTTCAATAATCATGTCTCAACCCAATAAATTATATTCTGATTCGGGAACCAACAAAAATCCCCTATCCCTATTTTTGAATCTGTTTCTATTACTACACCCTTAATAATTTTTACTTCAAATGGTTCCCCTTTTGCCCCAATGACGGTTGCAACTTCTTTAGACAAATTACATCCTTTTGGTAAAAACTGAATAGTTGATCTCTCGGCCCCAGTGTCTACCAGGAAAGGTATTTCCTGGTGTTGGGGACCCACCTTAAGTTTTATCAAGGGCTCTTTAGGTGTTTTTCGGGTCCCCAATAAATAGAGCCCCTGACCCCTCTAATCCATCAGGAATTCCTTCTCATCTTTAATCCTAACCCTACATTCCTTTTTAAAATGCCCTCTTTTTTCACAATAGAAACAAATCCTCTGACTTGCTGTCTCTTTGGGCTCTCCCTTTCTGGGATCCCCAAACTTCCTCTCTTGTCTTTCATACCCCCTATTCCCACTCGTTGCTGCCACCATCAGCCTAACTTGCTTCCGATAACTCTCATCCTCTCTCCTAACATACACTTTCTGTGCTTCCCTTAAAAGTTCATCCAGCCCTCGGTCTTGCCAATCTTCAATCTTTTGTATTTTCCTTTTTATATCTTCCCATGATTTTGAAACAAAATGTACCTTTAAAAGAGCTTCTCCGGCTGGTCCATTAGGATCCATACTGGAGTATAGCTGGAAGTTCCGTCTTAACCTTTCTAATCAATCTGTGGGTGATTCATCTTTTTTTCTGTCTATTGTTGAAAGCTTTATCTATATTCTGGCCCCTTGGGACTGATTCCCTAATTCCTTGGATTATTCAAATCCTGCATATGCGTTCGATGGGCTGGGTTTTGATGATCCCATTGCGGATTCTGCAGAGGCCACTTAGTATCCGCGGAGGGACACTGGGCGTGTTGCGCATCCCAGATACGCATTCCCTCTCTCCTAATCATATTTCGTTCTTCAGCCAAAAATAAAATTGTTAAAATCGACTGGAGTTCTTCCCATGTATACATGTTTGGACTCAAAAATTGATCTACCTTATCAGCTACTCCTAAAGGATCTTCTAGTAAATGTCCCATTTCTTTTTTTTTTTTTTTTTTTTTTTTTTTAAATTCTTGAACATCGGTCGAACTCAGGGGGACTGAAATAAATCCTATTCCTGCCTGCAGACCCCCATCGGCATTTCCCTTAAGGGAAAAAGCCCCGTCTGTTGTTCTTTAGTCCGACTCCTAGTGATTGGACTCCGGTAATCTGATTGGTCAGAGTCACTATCATTACTTTGAGGTGGGGGCACCGGTGCATTTGGCACTGGAGGAGGTGGGGGTGGGACATAAGGAGGGGGTACTATTATAATTTCATCTCCTTTTCCCTTCTTCTCCTTTTTCTTATCCAGTTCCTTATTTTCCTCAGTTAGCTTAAAGATGTATACTTCTGGTCTAAACACCCAGATTTTTGCATACTCGCTTTCTTCTGGCGAGATAGGTTCTTTAGAGTTTACCCAAATGTTTAATGTCTGTCTTACCCAATCTTCCGATGATCCGAAGATGGGCCAATATACATTTTTAGAAATTTCCTTCACGCCCCAAACTTCTACACAATAGTGTATAATTTTAGCCCTGTCTTTGCTTTCAGTTCCTGGGAAGTGTTTCCAGTTACTAAGCAAGTATCCCAGGGGGCTGTCCCTTGAAATGGAGGGAGCTTAACCTGTGCAGGGGGCTTACTCTTCCCCTGTCTCATTCTTCCGGAGTGCCTTCTTACACACACGTATCTTTCACTTCCCCTCTTTCGTGGCCCGAGCCCTCGCGGGTCTGCGGGAACCGCACTACTGGAGGGTCCGCAATCGCTTGGAAGATCTGGCTACCAGTCCTCCTCTCATTCACACATCACATCGCCACACTCCGGGATCCCATTCTTCCGGAGTGCCTTCCACACTCCGGGATCCCAACCCCAACCGGACGGATCCCGTTCTTCCGGAGTGCCCCCGCACTCCGGGATCCCATACTTACGCGTCCTGCGTCTTCGTCCGGACCCTGTGCACAGAGGATTAAGGGGTTCACCGGTGTCTCCCTTTTGCTTATGAGTATAATTTAGGTTCGTCGGTGGGGGAGGTGGAGGTCGTCCAGAGGGGCCACCTAACTAGGTTAGGTGGGGCGCCCCCCTCTCTGGAACAACTTTTCCAATTCACTCCCCCATCCGAGTCACGGCACCAATTTGTTATAAATAGACTCAAGAGGAGTGAAATTTCCAATTTGAATTTATTAATTCAAGGCATACAGCATAAGCAAAAGTTTCAGCGCTGGACGGCAGGGGAGTCTCCGCTCCACCAACTGCCGCACCCTCATCCCCAACGTCCCCCTTTTTAAGTTCTTAGTGCTTCCGGACTGCTGTGTCATTTTGAAGTACTCTGCGCTTGCGTTGATTGTTGCTAGGGGGTCTTCTCTCACCTCCTGGTGGTCGATGATGAAGGTCTTGGTAGTCTTCCTCGGTTGTGTCCTTTGACCTGATTCCATATTTGGTAGAAGAGCTTCGCCCTTTCTCTTATAAAACTTACTTAAGATCTTATGATTACCACGCGATTATGCAGGCAAAAAAAGAATTATGTAAGTTAAATAAATCAAACAGGAACTTAACCACATCCTCTATTTTTGAGGTTTTTTTTGTGTAGCAAGCTAGACAAACACTTAATCACATCTTCTATTTTTAAGGTTTTCTGTGTAACGAACAAGAGGTTTTATCTGTTTCATGTTCTAGAGATCAAAAGAACTCCTGACATAGAGATTGCATGAGGGTGTAATATGAACAGTTTGGTGTTTTGTTACTTTGCTTTGGTTTTGTTTAAATTTTATGTAGGATTTAAAAAAGAAGGTATTAGGATTCAGGATTCCTTAGAGTTGGCCAAATTCCATTTCCATTCAAATTGCTGGCAAAAATTAGGCTGACATTGATATATGGCTGGTGCTGCAGGCCCTCAAAACCCCGTGATAAATTTGTTGCATGTTTGAGTACCTTTGCATAAGTTCCAAAAGTAGTTACAGAATCCCTTTATTTAACTCATTACCTGACTTATTTAACTCATATCAGTGATAAATCAGCAATGGCCTCAAGCACAGAATGCTTATTCAGTTATGTGTTCCTCAAAAGTTAGTGCTTCTATAAAGTATTTTGTATTCTACAGTTCCTCATGTACTTAGTTTTGAATTAGTTTTATGCCTACAGTTTAGGTTCCTCATGCCTGTTGCTAATTTTCCAGTTTATGCAGCACAGAAACTCACAGACATGCCTGAAGAAATAATGAGACACATAAATTAGTGTGGCTAAGTGTTAATGGCACAAACTGGTTACATTTCAGGATGATTCCACCCCCCCAGGATATGGGTTAGGTTTTTGCTGACTCTAGTTCACAATTCTAGAAGAAAATGAACTCCTTCTGTACTTCCATGTTGTTATAATCTCAATTACCTTGGATATCTGCTCCACTGCTGCAGTTCAGAAATTATGTGTCTGATCTGACTTTGGTCTGCTTATATGCAGACAGTAATTTAAACAAAACAGCAATGAAGCTGTGAGTGTTTGCAAAATAATTTAAATTTTATTATCTAGAAGACCAAGCTATAACTGAATATTTGTCTGACCTAGCTAGGCTTCTCTTTTTGCTCAGGAATATTTGTACTGCACTGCACTAAAGTGGAAACACATCTCAGCCCCTCGGGCAAACTCTGCTTTGAAGCTGTTCCTCACTCCATTCCTCCTGCTCTCAGGAGATGGCAGAGTGGGGAGCTGGAGGAATCAATGTGCTGCACGGTCTGGGGAGGAGTAAGGCAACCAAATGTCAGCACACAAGGAATTCACATATGTGTATGATACTGAGTCTTAAAAAATGAACAAAGAGCTTTCTCCAAAGGATCTGTCACAAAACCCCACATGTTTTCCAAACTGACAAATTTTACTTAAGCCTGTCTACAGAGAGAGAACTACCAAGAAAATAATCATGATGTTTCATGGAATACATACACGCACACACACATATATATATGTATGTATGTATGTCTGGTAATTCTGTGATATGTAAAAATTCCCCTTTCAAAAAGTTTACAGATCCATTTGGACCTCAGCCAAAATGTCACTAGTGACATTTTCCACATGTTGGCAGAGGGTAGGAGGCAGGCACATGCACTAATACTGGTTCAATTTTAGATTTGTGTTTTAAGATTTTTATTTTCAATAATTAGTGTAATACTGGAAAGAGGATGTGTAGGTGATTTTATCTTGAAGGATTCTTTAAAGTTCATACTCCTGACATTGTAAAGTAAATTTAGTGTATTAAAATGAGATATTTTAATTGCTCTAAATTTGTGGTTCTGAACACTGATAAAATCTGGTGAAGTTACACTTCTCATTAACTTTAGGGATTATTAGCTGTGGACTGAATATGTTATTTTAAAATTTTCCAAGATAAAGGGAAATATTTGCTTGCCCTGGCTTTTGTTATTTAACACTTTGAAATATTTAATTACTACTCAAAATGTTTTAACAGAGTTACATTGGCATGATCAATTCTACTGTGACCTCTTGATCTTATGATCTCAATAATTTTGTAAATGTGTTACATCAATGTTCTTTTTTTTCAGCCCAAATGCAATACTAAGATTAAGATTTAATCACTTTGCCACAGAATGTAGCTGGGACCATATGTATGTATATGATGGAGATTCTATATATGCACCTTTAATAGCTGTATTTAGGTGAGTGTATTTACTAATATTACTGTCCATGTAGTCATGTATGGACATTTTCAGTTATTGGGGGGAAAAGTAACATTAGAGGCTTTAATATGTTTGTTAGAGTGCTTTCTTATCATAATATTATGGTATCATGTATGTAAATTTGTATTAGAATGCATTCCAAAACGTTAAAGTTTTGGTTAGATAATCATAGCAGAAACCCATTTTTTGGATACTTACTGCTGGCATTGAATGGAATGTTAATGCTTACACACAGACACTTTCCTGAAAATCCCTGACTTACCTTGCACATACATGGACAAGTTTTATATACCTTGTATACCTTTTATTAAAAAAAGTTTAAAAATTATATTTATGAGTAATCTTGTTTATATAGTTAACCAGCAGAATACCAAACTCCCTGTTTCCTTTTTTTTCCCCCTAAATATACAAAGATTGCTTAAAAACATTTTTCTTCTCTTTTCCAGTGGTCTGATAGTCCCTGAAGTGCGTGGAAATGAAACTGTTCCTGAGGTGGTTACTACATCTGGCTATGCATTGCTACACTTCTTTAGTGATGCTGCTTATAACCTAACAGGATTTAACATTTTTTATTCGTAAGTATTTCTGTACTAAGTAATTACCTTTGTTTTTTTCAATAGTATAAATGATACTCAGTGGTAAGTGTCCAAAACCAGGGAGCTGGGCTTGTAATAAATTATTAAGGTATGAGTTAGGGGAAAAAACCTCCTAGAGACAGAGTATGGTTTTTTTGAGTGAAGTCACATGGCCAATCCCAGAGTATGTTTTTCCTGTGCCATATGGAACTAGAATGTATCCCCTCCAGTGTTTATCCAACACATATAGTTGTCATATGGACTAGAAGGGAGATTATATCTGCTGTCATATAAATTCCCTTCTCTTGAACTGGGATCATCTGTTGCTTGATTTCTCTTGCTGAATATACTATGGCTTTTGAAACCTTCCAAACAGTTCCACTTGGATTTTTGTGCCAGCCTCAAAGATTTTATTCCATTTCTTTTCCTCTTCTTGGGTATTTCCCGTCCTGTTTTCCATCTCAATCTACACTCTGCCTTTGTAGATCTTATCTGCACTGTGTGTCTTTTAGTTTCTGTGATGGCAAAGTCTAATCTGATATGACCATGATTGCTTCATCTGGCAGACCTGAGCCTTTTCCTTTTTATATGCATCAGTTGTTTGCAACTTCTGTCTCCTTTGGGATGTTCACGTGACACAATGCAACATCTCTTTGTATTGCCTGCCTTGGCTCAAGAGGAGATTGCTTGGTCCTGTTGGACCTGTTTTTTCATGGGAGTTTTTCCATAACTGAAGATGTGCCTGCTGCTGTCCCTCAATCCCTTCAGATTCTGAAATAGCAGTTATTGGGATATGCTGGCCAGCACTGCATTTCTTATGTTGAAGTACATGCCGCATTTTTGTCATATTCTTTATTAATTTAAAATTCCTATTTGTGTTTCTGACCATAGCTTTGCTCTTGGCACAATACTTGGTATATTGTCTTTGGGAAGATTATTGCTGTAATTTGCAGCAGATTGCCCACCTTTGGCCACATAATAATAGCTATTGAAAGTTTTGGAAACCTCACTATATATATTGCATTGGAAATAGCAGTGTAGAACACTGGGTATTTTTAATTTTTGTCAGTTGACATCAGTAAAATGTAATCACCTGGCAGACTTTCTATTGTAATTAGTTACATTTTTCAGTTATCCCTGAAGCTTTTATTGCACGTTTTTATTTGTCTTGGGAGCAAATGGCAATTAGACTTGGCATTCTTAAGAAATGAGTGTATGTGCATTCTTTCATTACTTGGTAATGTGGTGCATGTTGCATATCATTACCTAATTTTTTTTGGGTAGATTTAAAATAAATGAAAAAACTTGCCAGTTTTTAATTCCATCACATTTATAACTCAGGAAATTCTATGTATTCTGTTCTTCTGTGTCTTTTATTGCAATGGATACTTTTAAAGCATTTTTAATGAACCAACAGTAACATTTTTATGATAAAGAAGTACCTACAATTGCTTTTTATGGCTGCATTAACTTTGCTTCTGTCACTGGTCTGTTGTACTCTGCTTCTCTTACCCTCTTCCTTACTTTTTGACTTCATCTTGATGGACCACTGTATTCCTTAATTTTGGGGAAGACAGAAACACAAAATCTGTGACCAAAGTGCCATTTCAGTAGCAAACAACTGTAATTACTTCAGAATAGTCTGAGTAAATTTTCTGTTCCTTGGAGTCAGGCAACTTTCTTCCAATTCTGCTGATCTAGTTTTTCTCATTTTGTTTGAATCCTTAATGAACCAGTTGGAGTGGGAAATGGTCTGCTTTCCAACTAACATCTCCTGGTGGAAAAACTTAACTGTTCACCCTCCTGCAGAACACTCCCTGTGAGGCTGGGGGAGAGGTTCCTCACAGCTGTAGCATACATCTGTTAATGCTTTCAATGGTTTTAATGCCATGTATGTTACCAACTAAAACCCCCAGGAGATTTGGAATGATGGTCAGATGTGGGATTTTCTGTATCAGTCCTTTGAGAAGTGAGTCTTTAGAAGACAAAAATGTTTCCTCGCTGTCCTACCACAACTACATTTTGTCAAAGGCCAGCCTTGAACAATTCTTTGCTAACTTTTAACAGCTCTTTCTTCATTCAGTAAGGAAGACCTTGAACAGTATCCATCTCACATCTGCAGGGAGTGGTCTGTATTATCATCAGAGGGTTGTAGTAACACTTTATTCTGAGTTTGCTGTGAGTCATTGAAAAGAGTTTCAAATCCTGCTTGGACTTCATCAGGCACACACTGCCTGAGTTCATGGAAACTCTTGGACACTCATATTCCATGTCCTCCATCTTCCCTCATTTCAAGGAGTTGCCTGCATTTCTGGAACCACTTTCCTTGATTTTGCACCCCAATTGCCTGTGATCTCAATGTTTGGTAGGGTGTATCACAGAAATGCTAACTCCCAGAACAGTCATAGACTTCTTTCAGCTTAGGCTCTCCTATTTTTGCATCTTGGACTGCAGAGTTAAGGTGGCTCTTTTTTTAAGGATTCAAAGAATGAAGTGCTACCTGTAAGTAGTTTCAGGATATTAGCCATCTTGTATTTTTCCTTACTTGTTCTTCCCTCTTTTATTCTCCCCAGATGTTAGGCAGACTGTTTATAGTATGGACCAAAGCTGCTCAGGAAAACCCTTTAACTGTATGCCTGTGTGGAGAGTTTATGCTCAATTACTTACAGTGTGGTTGTTTCTAGAGATAACAAGCATTTGAAAGGACTGAGTGCTTATACTGGAATGTAGGACAAAAATAGGTGGTGATCTGTCCAAGCAGGGCCTGTCCTTCTGCTTCATGTCAATATTTGTTGCAGTGCAAGGTATTCGTGATCCTGAGTGCATCAAAAATTTTGTATTTAAGACTGGATCAACACCTTTTGAGCTCATTTACCTGTAAAATGATCATTAAACTTGAGTTTTATCAGTAAATAGAATTTTTTCATGATAAAACATACTTTATCTAACAAATACTGCTGCAATACTGTCAGATATCTTACTTTTTTTTTTTTTTTTTTTTTTTTTCAGAATTAACTCTTGCCCTAATAACTGCTCAGAACATGGCAAGTGCACAACCAGTCTGTCTGTGCCGAGCCGGGTGTACTGTGAGTGTGACAAGTACTGGAAAGGGGAGGCCTGTGACATTCCCTATTGCAAAGCCAACTGTGGGAGTCCAGACCATGGCTACTGTGACCTGACAGGGGAGAAGCTCTGTGTCTGCAATGACAGCTGGCAAGGTAAGCTTTGCTTAGCTTTGTATCCAGGTGATTTGATTTTCTCCCTGCCCTCCTTTTAATGTCACATCATTGCATCATATTTTTAGTGTTTTCTGAAGTGAAGTAGCCACTGTCTGCTTTTTGTTGGGTATAATTTGTAGCAGCCTCTCAATGAAACAGGAAGGTGAACAGGAAGGTGCAAGACTGTCTGTGGGATAATGGATGTACTGTAAGCATGTGGTGCAGTTTTTCTCCCAGTACCATAGACCATTGTTTCTCATTACAGATAAATTATTTAGGATCCTAAATGTTTAATTCACTTGCTTTAATTGTGCTAGATGCTTGTGGATTTTTTGTTTTTATTGTTTACCACTTCTGTTACAAATCTCAATTGGCTTAGCTTGCTATGCTTAGGAATTGCCATTCTCTTAACAGAAATATTAAAATCCCTCCAGATTACTTAGCTGATATGCCTTCTTCTCATGACTTCCTGCCTCAGTTCTGTTTTATTGCTGTTTCTTTTGGCATGTCAAAGGAAATGACTTTTTAACTCCTATTAGCTGCCACACCTATTACTCCACAGTCATGATGAGATCTAATACATTTCACTTCTTAATAATTTATGAGTTGATCATTCAAAGGCAGTCTGTGCACCCACAGAAGGGAAGTGTTTTAGCATTATGGTTATTGAATGGAAATAGTGTAGACTTATTACTGAGTCCTTTAAAACCTTCCAGGACTGTAGTGCATAAAAAGATCCTGAAGGCTTAATCTCTGTCCAGAAGTTGTGAATAGAAATTGCAGCAAGACTATCATCCTTTTAGTTGTGCATGAATTCCTTGCAGTGTCAAATTGCTGAGTACAAAATGGGGAAATGTCACAGATCTTTGGAAATGCTTTTTAGGCTATACCTTCAGGTATAGTTAATTAGAAGTTTTAAGCACAAAATAGAATTAAAAATCTGACTACCATTGCTAATGCCTTCCTTTCACCTGGCATTTCTGTACCACATACTAGCTTCTCACTCTTTCCTACAGATCATATGAAGAGAATTTGCTTCATCATTCCTTGGATTTTCTCTGAATCTACATAGATTTCAATTTTTTTAAAATTCTGTCACAGATGAGGTGTATTGGATATATAATTGTTTTTCCTTACTAAATACCAAACTTTCCTTAAGCTCTGGGAGACAACTTTCATCTCTACTTTATTTCTTGATTTATTTATACCTGTACATTCTGTACTTTTTAATCTGATAATATCTTCTGTGCAGAGTATTTGCAATGATGGAATCATAAATTTTTCTTTTGCTGTCTGACAAGTTTTTCTTTTGTTTAGTAATTCAAACCAAGTGGCTGAAGGGTCTTGATTTGTATGCTTTAGGAGAGAATATCAGGTTTCATTTTTTATTGCTATTATCTTTTTATCTTATTTTGAGTGACTTTAGTGTCTGCATTAAAAAAAATCACTGAAGTGCATTGATTTGGATGTATGATAATTAGAATCCCTGATTCAGAATATAAATGTCAGATTTCCTATTTTTCTGCATAGAGTTTCTTTTACAATGGTGACATCTTGTGGTAGTCGTTGAAGGAGCAGCTCTGAAGAACATAAAAAAAAACACATTTAAAAGAAATATCCTGAGAAAAGGGAATACTTTAGGGTATTCTTTGGGATAGAATAACTTTTTTGAATAAAAAGTAGGATCCCCTGATTATTAGATATGTCTTGTGGAATTGAATACAAGGATCTTGTAGATATTTGCTTTATTCTATATTTCTATTTGGTTGTACAAATGTAGAAAAAAGCTTCCATATTAGACTTTTAGACTTTGAAGACAAATAATTGACATAATTTTTATTTTTAATATGTGTTTCATTTAAGAAAACATGCACTAGTTGAATGTATTGGGTTTTGGTTTTTTTTTTTAATCAAAGTATTTTTAATAATGCTAGTAATCTTAAATATTCCTGAAGTTGGTGTAAGAACAAAATTTAGTATTTACAGAAAATCTGGTTAATCTAAAATTTTCACCCAACGTAAGGGAGTCTGAACTTTTCAGACTAAGTATAATTTTCTTTGAGTTCTGTACCATAATACAGTGTCCCAATCCTGGTTAATCTGTCTTGATATTATCTAACACAAGGCTGTGGATGTAATTCAGGGAAGAAATAAATATGCCTCAAAACTACTGACTTGCTCTCTCTCTGGCTGAGACCAAACTGGTGGCTCTTGCACAATTTGACCGATTTAAGAATTTTATAGAAAAATGCTTTTGCTGAATATGTTTTCATAGCCTGAAGATTCTCTTTGATACCAGGAACACCATGTCTTGGATTGTTTCAAGCTATAAAGGAGAAGAGAGATTTCCAAACAGTTAAAAACTTCTGTGACAGGTGAAAACATTCAGGATGACTGAAAGGATACTTTAAAGAGGATTAAGTGGACTGTCTTTGAAATTGCTGAAAACATTGCTGACTCCTAGGTGTAGACAGGGAAAAAAAAAGAGCTGAAGGCTCTTGAAGTTGAGAGAAACTTTATTGATACTTTGATCACTGAACATCGGCACTGCAAGCAAAAGGGGAATCTATTAGAGAGGAATTACAGACTGTCTTTAAATTCATTTTAAAGAGGATGAGTAGGGTACCTTCAAGGCACATCTGATACTTCATGTTTATTTTGTTTTGGATTGCAATATGAGGTGGTTTGGAAACAGAGGAAGTGCTTTCCTTTTGTAAGAAACTACACCAAAAATGGGCTCTAGGGTTGCACATAATGCACTCTAGGGTTGCACATTATGCACACCAGCCCCAACCAGGCATTCAGCCCCAATCCAAAGTTAAAACACCAATAAAATTTCTGGAACATGTATAGTTAGTGGATTCTCCCTACAGAGCTGCTCCTAGCAGATAGAGATGTAGCAGAAGACCAGATTCTGAAATTAAACTAATTAACTTTGAAATAAATCCATTAGCAATTGAGGCAGCTTGAATTTTAGAACATCTCTCCAGGGAAAAAGAAGTCTTTCTGTAAGGAGAAGAGTAAACAATGAAAGTATAAAAGGAGCTATGACTACTGCAGTGTAAATCAGTGTTTTGCTTGCTTGGTACTATGGCATCATGAGTGTGCC
The DNA here is from genome assembly GCF_047830755.1 of Zonotrichia albicollis. NCBI lineage: Eukaryota > Metazoa > Chordata > Aves > Passeriformes > Passerellidae > Zonotrichia > Zonotrichia albicollis. The sequence continues at coordinate 43,188,966 of NC_133825.1, forward strand.
CAGAACAAGTCTGTCAAAGTCTGTCTAACTCAGGTTATCCTGAAAGGACTCACTGGATTTGGGGTTGTTCCCACTTTTGAGCAGAAGGCTTTGATGTGAAACTCTCGTCTGGCCTGCCTTATTCCCCAGCGGTGACATTGAGCAAAGCTGTGCTGGGTTAGTGAAACTGGTGGGGAAGGTTTCAGATGGGGGCTCAGGCAGCAGCAGGTGAAATGCAGCACTGGGAAGAGCTTGTGCCAAATGCCTGGAGATCTGAAATCTGAGGTTTTGGCCTGTTTGGCCTGGATGTTCTTGAGCAAAAAGCACACAAGTCTGTGTGTCTTCAGAGATGAGGACCTGTGATGTAACATTTGCTTTGGACAGGCCTTTTTTTGGAAGAAAAAAGAAAATAGAAGCAGGTTTCTCATAAACACTGTTCTGCCCAGTGATCATGCCTTTTTTGTTTCAGTTTTACTTTTCAGGTCATCTCCTGGTCAAGTATCAATTCAGAAAGGAGAAACTGCAATTTTACAGTCTGAGAAATGTCCTTTTAAATATATGTGCATTTATACTGTATATGCATATAAAGACACATATCCAAGGAACATTTTTGTCCCTCAATTTTAAGTTAAAATCCTATTTCTGTGCTCCATGTTTGTAGATTTTTTTAGTGTTGATCATAGAAATGAGAGCTGTCTAAGAAAAGTTTATGTCTATAGAATTGCTAGGAAGGAATTATCTTGTAAGGAATAGTTATTTCATATGTACTGGAAATGTTTTTCAGATTTATCTTCAGGTGGAATTTAACAACTTGATAAGCCTTCTTGGAGGACTGTGCAGTTTGTAAACAAAATATAGCTATTGTAATTAGAAATTTAATGTCTGAAAATTGTGTGAGAAAAGTCAAGTGTCTTTATTGCAAGAGAAAGAACATCATAGGTAAATGAAGAGACAGCTGCAGTTTTAAATACCTTTATGATGTCATTTGACAATTAGTGAAAGCAAATTCAGCAGAATTTATTTGTTTCACTAAATGGCTGCATTAATGGGGTTGATAATGCTCTTTGTGTCTAATTAGGATGAGATTTAGGAAGGGAGTCCCCTGCTATTTGTGAGTTTTAATGAAGAATGTAATCCATTTAGAATAAATCTATGACCTAAATGTTTATTAAAAAAGCATACTCTTAAATGTATGAAAATAGAACTTGATTAAAATAATGAGCCCAAGCAATACTTTGCCCTGAATACAAGAAGTAGATGGTGCTGATCTCCCTGATAAGGTAAGATACAAAATTTACTTTATAATCTGTAGCACCTTCATTTAAGAATAGGAAGAAAGTGATTAATGCAGCTCAAAACCTGTTAACTTCATTTCAGCACTGTGTAGAGTTAGAGACCATAACTTGAGGAAAGAAATAATGAAACATATATTGTGATTAATAACAGAACAGTTGAAATCTGAATTTATCAGCGTAGGTCATACAGAGATAGTTTGTAAGAAAATTGACATGAAAATGCAATATATTTTGTCTGAACTTCAGCATTTGATGACAGGAAATCATTGAAAATGAAGAGTGCAGTGGGTACACAAGGATACAGTAAGGGGAACTCAGCTGCTTCATCATGAATTGTGAGTGGGTGTGTTGAACACATATGGAAAGTTATCAATGCTCCTTGAAGGCTGATCTTGGGACTGATAGTGTTACATAATTTTTTGTAATCTACGTATAATGCTGCTAATGAAATCTGGTAATACAGAGGAGGAGGGTACTTAAAATACGAAGTAGAACCAGAATATCCTGCGAAAAAGTCTGCAAATAATGTGTAGGATTTAATTACTTCAGTATAAATTGTAAATTAATACATTTAGAGACTAAGAGCATTAAGAATTTGTTTTATAGTCTGGGATTGAGATGTAGAAAGTGACATGGGAGAAAACTTGCTTGTCTATCTCAATTAGAGCATGAACTAATTAACATTATTACTTTTATATGCTCTGCAAACTCCAAAGTGCCAAGAGTACTGGTAGGATGATCACTCATAGAAGTTCCAGTTTAATATATGAAAGCATTTGTAGTATGCTTCATTTTTTTAATTACAGTTTTATGAATACAGATAGAAACAGACTCAAGCAGGAGAAATGGACAGGGCTATGGAAGGCACTAACAGAGCATGATTGGTTTGTTTAAACAAATAAAATCAAGGCTGGGAGGGAAGAGTGTTGCTGTTTATAAGCATTTCTAGGGTGTATAGACAGACCAGGTCTTTAAGTACAGTGATAACAACACTGGTAGAAGAAAAATTAGGCTAAACTGGTCATCAATATGCCATTTAAGATTTGGGAGGAGGCTTTTGTTGAAGTTTTCTATAAGTTGTTAGCAAAGATACCGGAGCTTGGTACCTTGCAGCCATTAGGATGGAGTCTCAGAACCTCTAGTCCAGTGGGTATTGTCACCTACAGCTGATCTCAAAGTTCCTGCTTCTTTTAGAGCCTGCAGAGCAAAACCTGTTTTTGTTTAAGATGACAGATCTCATGTGGTGTCTACCAGAGACTGTACTTGTTCTCAGTCATGGAAGACTAGGAAAGCTTTTCCTACTCCTAGCAGACAATGCTGTGACATCTGGCCTTATCTCCTGTGCCAGCCTTGTTGATCTTGAGTGTGGGATCTGTTAAAGGATGCAGTGGAGCTGTACCCACCCATGGCAGGCCCTGCAGCCCTTCTGGCTGCCCTGCTCAGACTGAGCCTGGGCATCTCCCATGCCAGGTGGCCTTGGGTGATCCCCTCTTCCTGCCTGAGGAGACAAACAGGGCTGAGGAGCAGCACACAGCACCCAGGGGCACTTCAAGAACTGCATCAGCTCATGTGCTTTAGGATTTCTGTCATTCCTGGAGGAGCTTGAGTCCTGGCACAGCTTGCTGCCCTGCTGCTGTAGCTGTAGCTGGACACCTCACCAGGATCTCTCTGCCTGCCATTGAGTCTCATTTTCAGCAAGGCTGTTTGCAGGAAAGGAGAAATACTTACTTCCAGTATGGATATTGCAGAGCTGTGCAGGGGCAGTGTGGGGATACATGGGTGCACCTACTGTAAAATGCCTAGAAGGAATTACTGAGCCATTCCAGCACAACTGAGCTGACTGTAGGACTGGTTTCAATCACTGAGATGTGGTGGTTGAAAAATTACATTAATGTAATAATTCTCAATTCATATGATCAGACAAACAAAACCAGAAAAAACAACAAATACTTTTAAAATTGCTTTGATTAGATGGCATGAAGAGCACCGTGAAATTTAGATTCAACACATCAACACTTCTGCTTTTTTCTTCTGTGCTCGCAAAGGAAAAGATTTGGTTTGAAGACAGTAGATGATGTTTAGTCATTTAGGTGGAAATTGATCTTATGACTTAAACTACTGGAACAGATTGTTACTATGGCTTTCCATGAAACTCCTCAATAAATAGAAATTAGATTATGTCTTTTGTGTGGTGGGGATAAATTGCTTTTTTAAACCTATAGAGTTTTTTCCTACCTTAGAGGATAACGTAATTGACTTCTAGTTCAGGTTTATAAAGTTGTTTGCTGTTTTTAAAGCATTCCCCCCTCCACCCCCAGTGGATTGACTGACACATTAGGAAGATAAGAAAGAAACTCAATTTTAAATGAATAGAGAAAAATCATATTTGCATAAAACATAACAAACCATATTTTTCATTATCTTTGTTCTGCAGCTGTAGTGCTCCTTGTTGCACAGAAAGCATGTATTTAGTGAATGTAATGTTTCTGAAGAGAATATGTATTTTTGCTGAAATAATGGTGTATGTATTCAAGTAGGAAAATCTATAAATGCTATTCATAAATCCTACACTTACCTTGTTTTTATAAAGCGATAGCCATACAAAAGAATTTGCTTTTAAAATGATGTTTTGATAGAGGCCAGCACTATTCTATTGTTCTGCCTTTCTGCAGCTGTATACTCCATTTCTGTCCCGATTGAGAGATAACGTGGTCAGCCCTTGCCCATGGCAGAGGGGCTGGAGCTGGGTGATCCTTAAGGCTCCTTCCAGCCCGAGGCTTTCTGTGACTCTGTGGCACAGTGGTGTTTCTGCTTCCCTCTCACCTTTCCTGCCGTTCAGGTCTGACGGAGCACTGAGGCTGGAGGAGGGCTGTCTGTGGCACCTTTCCATCACTGATCCGGCTGAGATTTTTGCATTCTTAGCTGAGTATGAGGCGGTTTTCCTGCGTTCATTTAATTGCAGCCGGTGCCCGGTATCTGTGTCGGATGTGCCGCAGGAATTCCGGCTCCGCTCCCCACTCGCCACCAGGGGTCCCTGCTGGCCGCCACATCCCGAAGGCTGGCAGGGATCCGGCTGCTCCTCCTGACCTGCAGGCGCCGTTTCCATCATTTTCAGCTCTTCCCTGATCAAAGAATACTTAATCAATTGTTTATTTTAAAGCCCTTTTATATTCAAATTGTTTCCTCCGGTGATTTACCAAAATCACGATTTTGCTGAGGTTACAATTCTATTATAGTATCAATTATTAATGCTTAAGAAATAATACACTGAATTGTTCATGCTCTCATTAGAACTCATTGAGATAACATTAATCTTTTCTGAGGAGAAGGTATAATGAACTATGGGAATTGAGTGTCTCCATCGTTTAGTGAATGGAAGGTAATTTGGATACAAGTGGACATCATTCTTCTGTAGTATACTAGGAAAAGTTGACAGCTGGCTATGTACACTTTGCATGCCTGGTTGTTGTGTATAGGAAGTAACTGTAACAATTTGCCCCCAAAATGACAATAAACATTGGAAAAACATTATCTCCCTCTGCTCCCATTCCCCCAAGATAATGTTTTAAAATTATTGTAAACTTGCTTATTACTTATTTAGCGTACTTAGCCAACTTCAGCGTCTCTCTGTTCTAAAATTGTCTGATCTCTCCTTGACAAATGTAAATATTTGCATCTGGAGCACCCTTTGCCAGGGGAGTATCCTGGCCAAAGAGATCTGATACTTTTTACATGAAGAGCTGTCTCCTCTTGTTTGCTTTGAACATGGCTTCCTCAAGCTGCATTTCATAGAACTCAGCTCTTTATATTCAGAGAGACTGTAGGCTCTTCATATCCACCCTCTTTTTGTCACTTATTTTATAGACATTTATAATTCACTTCCAAATTTCGTGTTTTTCCAAGTGAAAAAGTCACTGGTTCAAAGGAATTCAGTGGTTTCTGTAATTGAAACATCCTTATTACACTTCTGTAAACAGTGTCCAGCACTAATCTCTTCTTTTTAAGTAGGACACAGTTTTCTAAGGTTACACAAGCCACAGATTTATGCAGTGGGGTAACAGGATTCTTGATTCTGACACGATTCTTTATTTTGACCATTGCTCAGTGGTGATGTAATATTTTCATGAGCTATCCTGAAATGATCCTAAAATGTACTTTACTTAACTTTCAATTTAACTATGTTGAATTTTGTGTATTGTTTTATTATTCAGTCGCATGGTCAGACAGGAGCTTGTTCTGTGGTTCTTCAAAGGCCCTGAAATAACAACCTTTATCAGCAATATATATATATATATATATATATATATATATATATATATATATATATATATGCACACATATCCCTATATATTCAGGTTTTACATAAGATCTAGAGCATAAACTGATGATGAAGCAATCTCATTTTTGTTATCATGGAGCAAATAAATAATTGATTTTGCTGTTCATGATTGTAATAGTCCTATAGCTAAAGAAATGTTGCAATTTTCTGACTTTTCTTACTTTGACAAAAATGATTGGCTGAAATGTATTTGAAAATTGTATGTAGTAATTGTGGGTTTGGTGGCTTTGTATAATAGTCTATAAAATGTTATAAAATTTAAATATTCAAATCATTATTTTGATAAAGCACTTGATAGTGTATTTTCATCTTGAAAAATGGTGCAGAATGGCATTTCCAAAGGGAAAGCTTTACTTCTAAGACTTAATATAGTATAATGCATTTTGTAACTTAATTTACTGTAATATTATTTGCTTTGATATACACTTATTCTGATTCAAATACAGTATAGTTTTTCTCCAAAGGTAACATAGAGTGCTGAAAGTTTTAAATCTATATGATAGGTCATTTAAAAATGTGACGCTTTGTGCCTTTCTTTCAATGTGTGACTCACAGTCTCTTTTCTGAGAAGACTGTGGAAATGAACTGTTATTATTTGAGCTAATCTAATGCTTTCAATTAGATTGACATCCCATGTTGTCAATTTTTTCATTGAGCATCTGTTAAACATAAAAGTGTACACCATATTTTATCAAAATGAGCAATCCTGACATCTGTAATTAAGCCTCCCCTGTTTCTGCTTTATTGGCTTTAACATCCCCGTCTAACAGATTGCACAAATTGCACATTTGTTTACAAAACAGGCCCAGATTGTTCTCTGAACGTCCCCTCCACGGAGTCCTACTGGATCCTGCCCAACGTGAAGCCCTTCAGCCCCTCTGTGGGCCGTGCCTCCCACAAGGCCGTCCTCCACGGCAAGTTCATGTGGGTGATCGGTGGCTACACCTTCAACTACAGCTCCTTCCAAATGGTGTTGAAGTGAGTGATTTCTCCTTTCTCTTGGGGCTTGGGGAAAACAGATCTTAGCAGGGAGGGACCTGCTATGTTCTAATTGAGCTGGAAGGTTTCTATCTCTTTTAGATTCTTTGTTAATGGTCTTATTTTATGCTTGTGATTTTCTTATGATTATAGAAAGTGAAAATATGGGCAACATCAAATATGTATTTATATGTAGTTTATTTTGAAAAACTGCAAAACAAAGGGAGCTTTGTGGTGACAAAATAGTGAAAAAAATTCACTGCTGATATTTTCACACAGTACATTTTGAAAGCCATGTTCATTACTGATATTAATTCATGGTTTTACAGGGCACTTTTATTTAGTGCTTGCACTTTACCTACTGGTGCCATGCCAGTAGGGTCAGGCAGGTCACCTGTATTCCACTTTTTTATACTTATGGCAGTTTGTGTGTGTATTTGACCACCTATTACAGACAAAGTTGAAGCAGCTGTTGTAAATAGGACCCAGGTGATTTGGATGGTGACTTCATATGCAGAGGCCCGAAATGTGGCAAATGCAAGTGTTAGGTTCTCTTTATTAGCATATTATTAGCATGTTTACTTCTTCTGTTGTTGGCTACCTATTCCTTTCTTCCACACATTTCAATCATACAAAACAAATCCCATAATCTTTTGGATTTCTCTTTTCCACCTTTATAATTTTTTTACCTCTCTCTTATCTAATGTTATGCATTAATTAATTAATAAAAATGTAATGGAAATTAAAATCAACCATATATTTAAGAGGGTTCCCAACAGTAAATCTTCAGAGTAGTGCAAAAGCATGGGGCATGAGTAGTTTGGTGGGGTGGGGTTTTTTACATGATTTAGAGCAAGTCTTGTGGTTTTTGTTAGTTACTCCTGTTTTCTGAGATTGTTGATGAGTCCCTTACAGAGGTGCTCCTGTTCTGCTTAAGGAAAATTTAGTGCACTGTTCTAATAGTTCAAAGGATTGTGTTGCCCCACTAACAAATTACCCTGTTAGAGTTAGTTTGAACATACAAGCCCTTCTATTTCATCTGCAGGTTGAAAATGTTTCTTTTTCTGTTTCTCTTCTAGCTACAATTTGGAAAGCAGTATATGGAATGTAGTGCCTGTATCCAAAGGGCCACTTCAGAGATACGGACATACTCTTGCTTTGTATCAGGTTTGGACTCTTCAGTGTTCTGTATAATAAATTTATATCTGTGTGCTGTTAGTGATCTTAAAATGAGTCACCATGAATGGAGACTTTTGAGGATAATTTAATTTCTAAATATTTTTTATTAATATTTTCTTCTTCAGTGCTTAGGTTTATTGCATGGTTTTTGGAACAGAGACTGTACAGTACTTCTCAATCACTTTGCTGACCATAAATCTTCTGAGCTAAAGCTGCCAGTAGAAGGCAGAGGAGTGTGTGAGATGTAATTGGGGTTGTGGGCAGGGCTCTGGCTCACCAGGCACCATGCCCAGGGGCTGAGCCCCACAGGCAGAGCCACTGCTGGTAGCAGGGACCTTTGGCAGTGCCATGGCAAGCGATGGCCCAGGTGTGGGGAGTGCTCAGGGAATCCAGGAGCACAAGGAAACAGGACTGGAGAGAAGGCTCCAACTTATGCCTGAGGGGGCTATCAGGGAGACAAGCTGCAGAGGGTGACAGGCTTGTTAACTGTGACAGAGAAATTCAGAATTGCTGTCACCAATTTTCCTTTGTTTGCATAAGGCAGTGCCAGCAGGGCAGGACAAACAGGATCGCATAAAGTCAAACCTGAGTGTTCATCTCGCCTGGTAACACCTCTTGAATAATGGTAACAGTGCATGCCTAGGGAAGAATGTGAGAAAAAATGATGGGAACTTACAGAAGCTTCCTCAGAATACTGTCCTACTTTGCAGCTGGGATTTCCTAAAATAGTGTAGTGTTTTTGTGGAAAAATTATGAATTCCTGTTGTTTATTGTTTGGTTTTTTTTCAATTTTGGACCATGTATTTATTTTAACATTGACATCATCCTGTGCCTAAGAATTCCAAAACATTTTTTTAAGAAATAAAATATTTTCAGGAACTGATACTAGTTGGTTTAATTTTGATAATCCCTACTTCTTATTCTCCATTTATTTCCTCATACTACTTATGATATTCTGTAAGACCATCACACACTCCACCATTTCTTTTTCATACTGAAAATACCTTGTGTTTTTAATAATACTTCATACATTGGGTAATGTTGTACCATTGTCTTTACCTCTTCTAATTCAGTTATTTCCCTTTTGAAAAAGGAGGAATCGCAGTCTATAGTGTGTTCTTACCTCAGAGATTGATGTCATAGGGAATTCAGGGTCTACAGATAGGGGGTAGCTCTTTAATTTCTTCAGAACTGATTCCAGGGACATTCTCTGCTAGCTTGTGGAGTTTTTTCCCCTACATTAACTTTCTGTTTTTAGTTTTTGCTATGGAAATACCTGTAAAGTCTACCATGAAGGGACAGTTAACCTCATTTTATTGCTATGGCTTTCTCTTCTCAGAATACTCGTTCAGTCTGATGGCACCATAAAGTATCTAGGTAGTTGTATTGCTAATGCATTTGAAAAGTGATGTCTTGGTACTTCATATATAAATTCAGTAGGCATCTCATTAAGGTATTTCATAGCTTGCTTTGGTGTGAGCCTCTCTTTTAATCCAGCGAAGTTTCTGAACTTTACTTTTTCTTCTAAATTTCCATTACTCTTCTGTTAAGTTAAACTTTATTTATTTTGTTGTTTGTAATAGAAAGTTTTGTTTTCTTTTTCAAATATTATATATTCTTGTAATCTGAGCAAAAATGTCTTAAAATGTATTACATTTAATTTTTTCACATTTTTTCGTATTTTTCTTTTAAAGATTTTGCCCTTTTAGTTGTACATTTTAGTTTCTTTTTATGTTTGGGCTCCTTTTACACAGTGAGTGCTTCCTCCAAGTTAAGAGGAATTTAGGGCATGGGCTGATATTTTGTTTTGTGTTGTTTTCCTGGCATCTGTTCTTACAGAGATGTTGAATCTGTGTGTGGCATGGTGAATATTGCAGAGGTGTTTTCAGTAGTAATATGAACTAGGTTTTGTGCATGCCCTAACATCAACTCCAAGCTTTCTTTTCTTCCTGTCAGTTCCCTGTTTCATTACTAATGTATTATCTGTTCTTTGAAAGGTCAGATCTTTTTGACCAGTGACTTTGATTATTACAGTTCCTGTAGATTGTGGACATTTTATTCAAGAAACATTGAGTAATGTATCATTTAGCAGTTCAGAATAAAGGCTTAAAATATAATTTAACCTTTTTATTTGACTGTGCTAATATTTTCTTGAGACATTGCAAACTAAAGGGTAACTGTTTTAGAAGTCCTTTCACCAGCCAATATTAAATGGGATCTGTGTTAATTCAGACATCTCTTTGGATCTCAGTGAAGTAGTGCAACTCACGTTAATGATAATGAAAGCTGCAAGCAAAGGTATAGTGAAGAAGCTGTGGCTGTTGTTGAAGATGGATGTTAATTAGCAATTAGGATTCACTAATAATGAACCTATGTGAAATAATTAACTACTGTGCTGCGTGTACTAGTGATTATGTCAAATGTCAGAAGTTACATGGGCCAAAAGAAGCTGATCATGCAAATCATAGAAATTTCAATGGGTAAATGTACTCCCTTCTGAAGTAATTTCTTACATTGACTTGTCAGGATAAAGTTCTGTTGTTTTTTATTTTAGATCTTCAGTCTCTTGAAAGAACGGAAAAAGTAATTTAGAGTGAAGAGCAGTAGAACATAATACCTAGAGATGGCAGCTTTGAGCTGTGTTTTCAGCTCTGTACCAGTAATTGTGTAATGTTTCCTTTATGGTTGATAGGAAAAAATACCCACAGAGAAGAAATTAGATTAAGTTTTTGACTTGAGCTTCTGAGATTTCAAAGCCTTGTGCTAGGCTGGAGTGAGAGCCCAGAGCCAGCATTGCCCGATTGTGGTGCAAGATAAATTGCAGCTGTGTGATTGACTTTGTGCAGAATGAAGTAAGTTACTGTGCCCATTTCCCTCAGAAAGCTTCTTTGGTAAAAACTGAAGTACTGTTCTTCTTTATTCTGAAGAAAAAAAGATCTGAGGATTCCCACTGATGTATAGTTATAGCAAATCCTCAAAACTTTTTATGCATTTATAGAGGAGAGAGCAGAAAAGAGCTCTTACTTTTAAACCAACTAAACTGTTAAATAGTTTTCAAGCTGATTACTGGAAAGGTGCTGTTAGCAAGTGCTTCTGCTGCATCTCATAAATTTTATGTAGTTTCTGGCACCTTGATACTGAAAATATCAATGTATTTTGAAATATTTTATATAAGAAATAGGCTTATAAAGAGACTGGAAGAAATGACTTGTGAGGTCTTTAGAGTAGGTACGTATACCTTTGATAAGCACGACTAGGTAGGGAGTTAGAGTAAATTCCAAAACACTAGATCCCTGGAATTAAGGAGAAAGGGAGGTGCCTACCTCTGGGACTTCGTTTTTGGTAGTATCATTAAATTGGTTGCATTTGGCCTCATAATTGAGCTGTTGCTGCTGGTCCCAAGACAGTGAAAGGATGGCTGGGCTCGGAGGTTTGTTTTCTTTGAGACTGGCCATAGAGATGAAGCAGGCAAGCTGATGTAGTAGTAACCATAAAGTACACAGACCATTTTATATACAGTCAAATTTAATTTAACTCATTTGAGTTTTATGAATATTACTTCCACTTTAAAAACTTTATTAAGAAAGGGTAATTGTTTTGATTCTTTTTACAAATTAATTAGTGTGGATGTTGAGTCTGTATATATCTTCTGGGTTTTTATTAGTCTTATCAAAAGCTAGTGTTAACAAAGCAAAAAAGAGTAAAAACTTTTCCTACTTTATTATGAACTAGATAAAATCTTTCACCAGTTGGTTTATTGTTATTCTTTTAATGCCTAGTTTTGTTGGCTATTGTAGTATAATTTGAATAGCACTGGAAATACAAAAGTATTTTCTAACTATTCTATTAAGTAGCTATTGGTAGGTTGTAGCAGCAATTTCTGTAGTTTTATTGTTCTGTAACTTTGGATTACACCTTATGCACAGCTTGCTCTCTTAATTCTGCTTTGCAGATCTCAGAAGTGTGAGAAGTAGGTGAGATGAGCTGCCCTACACTTTTTGCACATAGTCTTGAGAAAAGCCTCTTCAGAGTTCCCTTCTATGAAGTGGCCCTAATTCATCAAGAGATTTGTTCTTTATGTAGAAGTGTCATATTTTCATTCCTCGTTTCAATGTTATATCTCTATTGGTTTGAAAGTAAAGTCCAAGTAAGGTCACTTTAATTAATACCTTTTAATAAACCCAGCAACCATTGCAAAACTGCAACTAATGAAGAAATAAAGTGACAGCACTCTTGATTAGGTTGAGCTCCTGACATGTTATGTGGTGCAGTATTGTCTTGATCTTGAATTAGGTCCTGTTGGGAACAGTTAAAGTTAAATGTTCAAATGTTCCTCTCCAGTAACTTATTCAGGTTCCTATTCAGAGAGAATATAGTCCCACAAAAAAATAAGAATTAGTAAATCAGGCTTCACGAGGAAGAGTTAAGTGAAGACTACTTTCCAGTCTGCCAGACATAGTGTAATGGGAGGATTACTGGATAAAGTAGAAATGTAACTAATTTTTAATTTTGATATAACGCATAGAATGTTCTTGATACTGTTAACCAAATTAAAGGATAGCAGTTTGAGGAAAAGAAGAGGTGGTATTAGACAGTTCTAAACCAGGTGGTACATGTTGAATGCAAAAAACAGGCTTGTGGAGGATGAGCTATTGCCAGGTAACATTTTGTGAGACTTGTGTTTTGCTTGGGAAAAAAAAAAGAATTTCTTTAATGATGTACCAATTTCAGTAAACTTTTAGAAATTTGGGGTAGAAGTACAGAGAACAAAAATACTAATAAATGCTAGAGTTCTGTTAGTTTACATAAAATTAATTTCAATATCAAGGTGTGGATACCATCTAGGGGAGAAAAAAGATTGATGTTCTTGTTTCAAGAAAATAGAGGATGACTTATGAGTAGCATTTCCTTGGCCAATTCTTCAGGAACAGTTTAGATTTATGTAAGAATTAAGACAGAAAACTAATTTCTGAGAGAGAAACTTTTCTGTGTAGCCATGATATAGTTCAGAAATGCAAAATGAAAATTATGTGGTTGTTTTAATGTGGTTAACTTCCTTCCAATTCATTAGAAATGGATTATAAATTACCCCTTTGTTGCAAGAGGTTTTTTTAAACATTTTTTTAGTGGTATCTACCAGATAAGATCCTTTTGGAATGCAGGCAGGATTTGCATAAGAGTGTGTCATTCCAAGGTACAGCCTGAGCAGCTAAGTATTGTTCCTTTAGGAAAAAGAAAAATTGTGAAGTCTTAGGAATAAAAAAAAAAAGTGACGTTTTAGAAGTTTTGAATTGCTGCATTTATATGAAATATAAAATCAATATTAACACTGAGATAAGGTGTAGTGAAGAGAACATGTCCAAGGTTAATCAAGCAAATGATTTTTGGCTGTTCAGGATTCAGTGTGAAGTGTGTGCAAATGTTACTCTGCTCTGGTGTACAGTCTGTTGATTGGGACTTAGGGGGCAAGTGAGTGCTCCTGGACTTTTGGTGATCTTTTAAAATGTCCTCCTTGATCTGTTTCATTTTTCCTCACTGTAGAATGCTCCTCTGTCAAGGGTCTTTGAGCAACCTCTTCCAGTCTTGAGCATTCTCAATGAGAAAAGAGAAATGTTTGTTCTTATACTTAAATTTAATTCCTCTAAATTGTGCACATCACATCTGGTTTATTTGCTGGATTACCTTGGGAAGAGTCTGGCTCCCTCTTTTTTAACCTCTCGGACTACGCATTTAATTTTATTTGAATTATCTGTTTATTTAACAAACATCATCTCCAAAGATGATGATGGTATCAATAAGATGAAGAAATTAAGAGGAATTTTATGGCTGTAATTTGTATTGATTCTTGCAACACTCAAATTGTGACAGTTTACTTTACTCCTATATTTGAGTTATTCTCTTGGTCTTATTTTGTCCAGTCAAAAATGTGCATGTCATTCATTGCTCGATAAGAGAAATCCTAGATTCAACAAATGTTTTCTTCTCTTGAGAAATATGATTTAACTATTTTGTTTAAATCCTGGCTTTGGTCTTATCATTCCTGCCTTCTGCTGTCATCTTTGTCCAATATGCACACTCAACTATTTACAGATCATATGCCTTTTTTAATCTTTTTTTTTATCATTATGGTTCATCAAAATTTTCCACTGAAGTAGTTTTCTCAGGGAAAAAAATCCGATTTGAGAAAATGGAAACATTTATTGGAAAGTTTTGGTTCCATTGAAGCAAACAGGAGCTGCTCTGGCTGTTTTGTTGGCTTGGACCTGAACACCTGCCAAGAAACCAACTGATGGGATCTGTAGGTGGGAATGTCATGATTGAGTGAGCTGTCGACCTGCTCTGTTTACAGGAAGAAATTTCTCGTTTTTCTCTAATTCCCTACTGAGCAGTAGCTCTGAAGTTCAGTAAACAATGTACTTTTCTGTACTTCAATTTGCATAAAGTAATAGTTATATGAAATTTTGTTTTAAAAACCACAAAGGCTATCAAGATTCCCGTAACTTCTCAAAGAATGTTACTCATATGATGAAATATATCTAATACGGCCAAGGTTAATTTGTTGAGTAAATGATCAATTTTTCTATCTCATGCTATAATTGGAGGTGTTTGTTTTGATACCTGGTATCAGAACTTTAAAATATGAATGTATTGGAGGCCCTGTATCTTCTTGGTGCTTATCTACCTATTTTGTTATCTCTGCCATGGAAAAATCTGCTTCTTGTCCTACTCTATCCTCTAGACTGAGGACAGTTTTTAAGGTCCTTAATTTGGGCCAGATTCTTCACACTTTTTTGCACTAATTTCACAAATACTCTCAATTTTTTACTTTTTGTTGACTTTAAAAAAAATATATTATTTTACTTTACAGTCCGCTTTGGTTTGCTATCTTATAAACAAATATCTGCTATGCTGAATTCCTAGGCAAAGGCTGACCTAGGCAAAGGTCAGCAGTGTTTGTGCACTAGCATACTTTAAACCCTCTATCTTATGTGTTGTGTCTTCCAGAAAGCCTCACCTTTAGCATATACCTTGACTTATATTTAGAATATAAGTAATTTATGAAGGTAGTATAAAATTTATAAAAGGGTTTCTTCTATTCTGTCACAATTTTTATGCTGCATAGGACCATTGGCACTCGTATTATTCCTACAATCCATTCCTCTTAAGGCTTTCCAAATAAATGTCTATCTTCATGTGCTTAGGAGGTTGGTTTTTGCCGTGTATAAGTATGCATGTAACATTTTTTAATTTCAGTTCTGTATTTCTTCCACTGACTTTGGTCTCTCAGCTTGTTTTTGTCTGTGTTCAGCTGACCATCACTTACTTTTAAAACATTTTTCACCAGCTCTAGGAGCTTCTTAATCTCAGAAATAGCCCTTAGCAAAGCTTAGTTAAATCTGGTTTTGTGGCTGATAAAGCAGTTGTCATGACCTTCTTGTCTTTTTCTCTGTGAATATTCTTGTATACAGGATCTGCTGTGTCACCTAAAAGATTACTCCTCACAGAACTGTTCTTTTATCTGAACTTTGAATCATTTAAGCAGAACTGTGAAGGGGACATTGCTATTGTCAACTGTCTGAGAAATACTTTCAAAGTTCATGCAGCTCTTTAGGTCACCTTTTTTTTTATTTTTAAAGTGTCTTTCCTCAGTGTCAGAAATATTTTTTTTCAAATACTGTTGTACAGCCCCTGCAGCTCCCTAATTAGCTTTCTCTTTATGCTGCAGTCAGTTATCAGCATATGAAAATAAGTAGTTCACATTTTTAGTGATGCTGATTTGACTTTGGAGATCTATGTGGTATTGTAAGGAATGAGCCATATAGGATCCTTTCAAGAAGAATATTTGTTCAAACCATTCCTTTGGATCAGTGCACATCCTTCTTCAGTTTTTGTGGGTCTTTACCAAGCTCTTTGAAATGTTTTATCTCTTAGGAAAAGAATGGGTTCAGATACACATCTCTCTAATCCTACTACAAATTCCTTCTGTGAACATCTGTTGTTCAAACACCACCAGTAGCACAGAGTACCCCTGAACAGGAAAGATTTAAATTCCAAATTGAGAAATGTTCACCTGCCTCAAATGAAAAAAAGAATAGTTGAAAATTTTGCAGAAATTTCAAGTGTACTGTGTAAGTACATCAGGTAATTTGGTCAGGCATTTGCTGGCTAATCTCTCTGGGTATTGAGGAGTCTTTTCTTACTGTTCTGAACTCTGTTCCTTACCATCAACCACAAGTGTATGGGACATTATAACCCTCTAAAGCACTTCATGTTTACAAATCCATCAACTCCTTTTACAATGTCTGAAATTTCTGCATGATTGATGCAAACACTTCTTCGGTAGTTTCCTTGTCTTCCAGACTGTTTTTCTGAGTATTTCATGTCAAGTCAAACTTTGCCAAATGTTCTCAACCTGCAGCTTCTTTTTTTTTTTTTTTTTTTAAACTTCTGATTTAAACCTGACAAGGCTGAGTTTAGGGTAAGCCCTAAACATCTCATTGCAGATTGCAGAAGACTACTGCCGACTCTGCAGCACGCAAATGGGATGCAGAGTGTATGGGGTGGTTATGTCCTAGCAAAGACTGAGTATCAATCTCAGAACCAAAGGAAGTTTTTTTTCACCTGCTATAAACTGTCCTTGAGCAAGTCTGTGAAGCCAAAAATCTGGAATTTATTCTGTGACTTTACATACCTCGGCTTACAAATCCAAATGAAGTGAAATTGAGTAGGATTTGCTTTCAGGCAATATTTAAGTAAATCACTCATTACTTACCAGAACAGATGGCCCTGCTGTTTAAGGTGTGTGGTTCATGATGGCCGGAATCTCTGTTTTGCATTCCTTAAAAAGAATTCAAAATACTCCCTTATGGAATTTGATTTCAGTAAATGTGCTCAGGAGGAGCCAGCCACATCCTGGGCTGCATCAAAAGCAGCAGGCCCAGCAGGTTGAGGGAGGTGATTCTGCCCCTGTGCTCTGCTCTCATGGAGCCTTGTGTCCAGCTCTGGGACACCCAGCAGAAGAAGCACTGTGGAGCAAGTGATGAGGAGGGGCCACCAAGGTAATCAGATGTCTGAAGCACCTCTCCAAGAGGACAGGCTGGAGGAGTTGGGGTTGCTCAGCCTGGAGAGGAGAAGGCTCTGGTGATGCCTTATAGCGCCTTAAAGAGGCTACAAGGGAGCTGAGGAGTGATGTTCTGTAAGAGTGTGGAGTGGCAGGACAAGGACAGATGGCTTCAAACTGTCTGAGGGCAGGTTTGGTTTAGGTTTTAGTTTGGTTTAGGTACTGGTAAGAAGTTCTCCAGTGTGATACTGAATACACAGAATGATAGACACATTTAGTGTGAGGAGGGTGGGGCCCTGGCACAGGTTGTCCAGATGGGGCTGCCCCATCCCTGGAAGCGTCCAAGATGAGGTTTTGGACAACCTGGGATAGTGGAAGATTGCTTGGAACAGCCTGGGATAGTGGGAGGTGTCCCTGCCCATGGTGATAGGGGTGGGAGAAGATGATCTTTAAGGCACCTTTCAACCCTTCTGTGATTCCATATATGCATTTCCCCTTTTTTTTGGGTTCTGGTGACTGGATTTTCTCAGAACTTAAGTTAACCTTGTTAGTAGGAGAGAATGTTCTCTCTCATGCATGTGCTGGGTGAAATCCCCATAGACTAAGTGTGTGGAAAATCACATTTTAATTCTGTGAACTGTTCCTTAAGAAAACAATATAATATCCTTTCTGTTTAGCGTTTTTTAAAATAGAATGCTGCAGTATGGATTAGAAGTGCCATGTAATTAAAGGTTTTCTGGATGAAATAATCTCTTTGAGATTCATTTTGGTGTCATTTTCATGGCTAGGTTTATTTTTCAGAGAAATAGACTCCTTATCATTGTTGGTTTAGTTTAAGTATCATTGTCTGGGATTAGTGTCTGATATTGAGCTGGTTAATGTAAGATTAAATGGGTAGATTTAAATCAGATTGCTCAGTTATGAAATACTGCTCAGCAGAGGAGTATGCAGTTCAGATGTTATCTTTCTGTAATCCATTATTTGCTTTCTCCTCTCTCCCTTCCCATTTTTACAGGAAGACATCTACATGTATGGAGGCAAAATTGAAACAAGTTATGGCAATGTCACTGATGAACTGTGGGTTTTCAACATACCCAGTCAAACATGGAGTACCAGAATTCCTGCAGTCCTGGTCCATGGACAGCAATATGCTGTGGAAGGTCATTCAGCACACATAGTAGAGCTGGACAGCAGAGATGTGGTTATGATTGTAATTTTTGGATATTCCTCCATATATGGTTACACAAGCATTGTGCAGGAGTACTACATCAGTAAGTCACTTTTAAATCATTTTGATCACAAACTGATGCAAAAAGTGCTGGTCTTGTTTAAGTGAAAAAAAGGGATTTTTCTTTTTTCAGAAAGAAAAATGTGTATTTTTCAATTTAAATAAAGTCTCACCTTTTTTCCTTCAAGTTATAACTTGATTTCTTGCCCAGTAATAGTGTTTCATGTGATTGGAGCACCATGACATTTTCCATTTTTGTATATGGTTGTGGTACCCTAAAGAGGATAAAAATTGAAACCAGAAATTCTTCACTGTGGTAATTGTGATGAAACATAGGTTTTCAACACAGACTTGTTGTTTTTGCCATGCAGTAGAAGAGCAAAACCAACAATAATTTGGTTATTTTAAAGGCTCTTTAATGCTGGTATATTATTTTCTTTCTGTTGTATTGTTTTTAAATGTAATAACTTAGTTCATCATTAGAGGTAGGGTTCTCTCTTGAAGATACATATGTTGCTGTTAGAGGTAATAATTGAAAATGAACTCTAATTTTCTCCAAATAAACTACCATGTCTGTCTGGGATTCCCCTTGTGAACTGCTAGCTGTTTCTGGGGTGATTTTAAATGCTGAAATCAAATAAACTATGAGAAATCTTTTAATCATATCCATGGTGCAGTTAAGATGCTATTTCAATGGAATAATATGGAAAATCTATACCTAAAAAATCCTTAGTTATATTTATATGCCTACTAATTAAATTTATAGTCTTCTACTTTTGTTTAATTCATTTTCCTATTGAGTTTATCTGAGTCTCAGTTATTTATGCAATAAATAAATATGCAGAAGACATCATACAAGATTTCAAAGTAATACCTACATGCTAAAGGATGGTAATTGTTTTTAATTGTTCCATTTAACTTATTTTTCATATATGCATATTTATATAATCACTGCTTAAACAGATTTATAGGTTCAGGAAATCCCTTCAAAAGTCAGATGGTTCTTATGCTCTCTGGCATTATCTCTGATGGCAGTGTCAAAATTATATAACAGTGTTGAAAAAGGATAAAAGTGAATGGCAGTAAGAGGAAGAGCACTATAATGTTCTTTAGTCACACTGAAAAATTCCAATTTAACTGCATAAAAGCTACTATAAAACTCTGGTCTTAGAATGATGTTTTACAACAGTATTCTAATATTTCTTAAGTATTAAAGTCCATTTTTTAGAAAAACTGACTTTCAGAAGGTTGTATTTTTGACATGTCACAGATAATTTTTTTTTCCTGTGAAGAAAACAATATGTCGTTCTAGTTTCTGCATGCTCATTCACTGTAATGTTTATTGGAAAACTTTAAATTATTTGCTTCTTCTGTTGGAACTTTAAGTTATTTGCTTCTTCACATGCTGCTAATTTAATATGGACTAGAAGTACCAATTTTATTCTCACCTATTATTGTTGTTACTTTAATTAGGAAGAAGGGAACATGATTTGTATTGTAAAATTTTCTGCCTGGCTGATTTTATTGATGGCCTTATGTTTGAAATGGACAGCATGTTCCTATTTTTTTTTAATGTTGCAGCTACGTTTGTGGAGGATTAATAAAACAGTGTAGTTAAGCAAATACAACACACAGAAACAAAAGAAAAAGCCCTCAAACCTTCCCTACCATGGGGATAAAGTTGGAGTAAGAGAAAGCTGTTCTCTGTCAGTTGTGTGTCAATTAATCTCAATTATTAATGTCTCCTTTTTAAGAGCATATTTTTGTTGTATTCTAGTGAGAGATTTAGTTTATTAGAGAAAATGTGCTTCACTTGCATCAAACACAAAGGAAACTTGTAGCAGTTCTAGGGTGTTACTGTGGGAACCCATTGCCTTCAGTGAGTCTCCTCATCGGATGGAGGATTGATTGCTGGGGCTCCCAGTGCTTTGCAGAACAGGGGGTACCTGAACCATGGCTGCCACAGAGAATTCTCATGTTTCATTTCTCCTCACTGCATCTCCCTCCTTTCCCTCCCTTCTAAGTTAAGTGAATTTTGTGGTAAATTTTCCTGAATTCTGTGTTGGCCGTGGCATTTATCTACAGTTTTGCAGCTGTAGGAACACATTTTTAACCATAAAATTCCTGCTGGTGGTTTGAATTAAGAATTGCTGGTTTTTTGGGAGGACTTTAGCAGTTCAGGATCCAAACTTAAAAGATATAGGAAATGAGATGTATTGCTGTGAATTCACCTGAATAGAAATTTCATAAAAATAAGGGCTTCTGATGTTATAGAAAGAAAAAATCATGTTCTGATTTTTCTTTCTCTGGTGGTTTTAAAATCATATTACTTTAACATTTCAAATTGTACTGTTATTGTTTCTACATATTATCATTTATGGCTTTTAGTCCTAATGAAGGCTATTTTTTCAAGCATTTGCTACATGCCTAAAAAGAGATAGAGAGGCAGTTGGTCCTTTGGTTCATATGAGCTGAAACCTCTAGGATCCAGTACTTTGATGAACTTGGTACATGGAATTCTGGTGCTAAAGCCTTATTTAGTTGCTGTGGCCATGATTTCTGTGAGGTCTAGATTAACAAACACCTGAAGAGGTTTTAAATAATTGTGGAAATCACTAGCTTTTCATGCAGGATGTAGTTCTTGTTAATAAAACATAGCAATCAAAGGCGTAGCCAATCTCAAAACGTCTCTGGCACTGTCGGATTAGGGGAGAAAGTAATTTCTATGAGAGTAAAATAAATTCTGGAATAATTGGGCAGGGTTTGCGGGCAGATTTTCACCATGCAAAGGCATGTGCATTTATTTCCACTTCAGAGGTGTGGTGCTTGCTGCAGGAAGAAAAGAGCTTCCTGTTGTCCTTTCTTGCTGCACCCAGACTTACGACTTCTGAGGAGCCAGTAAATCCTGATATGGGAATTACGTGAATGATTTTACTAACTTGAACCATAAAGCTTTTCTGGGTTACTCCCCAGGGAAATTTATTTCCCTTTAGGTTAGCAATACCTCATAAACCTTCTAAGAATCTCAATGTGAGTCTCAAGGTGAGTATAATAATGTTGTTTTGGTTTAGCTGAGGTTTATAAAGGTTCCTTATATATTAAGAAACTTCTGAATAAGTCTTCTGTAATTTAATTTCTTTTACAGTACAGAAATTTCTTTGGATTAACATAATATGGTATTTTAGCCCAATTTTTTAGTGGCTTTAGAAGTAGGTTATAGATTGCTTTTGGTTAAAAGTATTTCCTTGAAATAATATAAAAAAAAGTGGCCCCATGATGTAACATGCCTCCTCTTTTTTGTTAAAGTTAACATAAGCTTCCTTGTTGCTTGTAAAATTTTCAAGTTTGTCACTATCATAAAATGAAAGTGGTACACCAAGGTGCTTTTTGGACATTTTGTTCTTTTTACCTGATCTATCTGAATATTGTATTATAATAAGGACAAATTGGACCAATGTATCTTCCTTATTTTTACATTGTGTAGTAGACTTGAAATTTAAATCTGGAAAAAAATTAAACCTCCTATTTCATTATTTCTGGCATGTTTGTTCATGAAGCTCTCTTTACATTTGAATTTGTAAGCTGTTGAGAATGCAATTTCAATTACTAGTTTGGTCAATCAAGTACTTCTTATTCTTATATATATTTCAATATTCTTATAATATGATGATAGAAAGAGAAGGATCTCTGACTATGAGGAGTTATGTAAACACCCTCAATAAAAATTGAATTTTTGTTGAAAAAAAGCTAGATGAAGATTCATGTCAATAAGCTGCTTCAAAAGGTCAGATCTTATGCATAGTAATGTCTTTAAATACAGACAGGATTGTATTTTTGTGTGAGTGATGCAATACTCGAGATGCTGAAGTGTGAATGATATCAAAACTGTACATACACATTTCAGTATTTGAAATTCAGGCAACTCAGCTAAATTTTAGAATGGGAAGTAGAAGGAGCAAGTAACACTGCTTTTGGCTTGTATTTCAGAAAGATGTTGCTGGACCTCTTTCCTTGAATTTCTGTAGTTATTCATAGCATTTTTTTTTTTATTCAAGAAGGAACAGGTTTTCATATTTCTGCCCAAGTCATGTAAAGTGATGCAATATGCAATGTTACTGTGACAGTGTTCTAAATGCTACACATAGACACATTTAGGTTGGAAAAAACCTCAGAATCATCAAATACAGCATTGCTACATAAACCATAATGCTCCATTAATGCTACATGAACCATTCAGATAGAAATGCAAAATATTCTATTATGCATATTATCAACAGCATTGTGCCAATTTATGGGGAGAAATAGTTCTTTTTCCCTGAAAGCAAATATGCCAATCTCTAGAACTGATCATTAAATAAATAAATGAAGATATTCTTGGCAATAGAAATGTGTATCTGCAGGCTGACTTCTCACCAGCCCTCTTACAGAAATTCTATCAAGTAAATTTATTAGTTATCAAAGTAATATGTATGTAATGTACAGTATTATCAGTACAAATTTGATATTTGTGTTCAGAATTACACTTCTTCATGGCTTGATAATATCTAACATGGGGATTGAAATAAAATACTGTTTACATTACACTACACATAAATAATGTAACTATTCTGTGTCAGTTATAAATAATGTATTACCACAAATACCATGCATTCTTATACACAAAAATCATCACAATTCTTCCTCAGAATCTATACTTTATAACTTGCCATAAGCACTTGTTACTGAAAAAAATGTAACTTACAGAGGCAATGCCTGGAAACTATTAAAGGAAAGTGTGCTAGCAAAAGTAATAACTGAATATCATGAGCCTCTTCATGAGAGGGAGAAGAGTTAATCTAAGCTACCTATGTAATATCAAATAAAAATCAGAATGAGATTTAGCCTAATTTTCAGAGGAAGCAAGGTGTATGGTGGTGTGTGCTGGCCTTGGATAAGTAACTTTAGAATGGTAGCCGGTTGAGGTTAAGAACTGGGAGATGGCTCCACTTTGGATGTCCTTGTCCAGGCTCTGTTCTGTCAATCTCCACGAGGCTGGAAGTGAATTACTTCTTGTTTCACATCTGTAGCGCTGACTCCCAGTCATCACAGGCTCTTCTGTATAGGCTGCCTTGTGCAGGAAATACCTCCTGGCTTGCTCTCTTGCTCTTTTTGTGACTTAGATCATCATCTGGGAAGATGGAGTGGGGAAAAAAGACATTTTTGGGCTACAAGCTGCAGGAACTTAATAGGTGTCTTTTTTTTTTTTTTTTGCGATGGTAAAATATTTTCCAGTTGTATTCTGTTCTTCAGTCTTAACAGCTATTGTGGCTGGTTTTATTTGGTGTCTCTTTGCAGTTATTAATCATGTGATGTAAAATATGGATTTAAATGCCAATTGAATGAGCTGCTATCAAATTATTCTTTTGTGAGTCTTCTGCAACTGAATGGGTATATTTGCAGTTAAAGAACTAAGAAACAGCAGTTAGAAATGGATTTTAGCTCAATAATTTTATGGTTACTCCCAAAGTGTCTGCCCATATCCATGCACACTTGGAGCTGCCTTATGTTACGTGCTTCTCACGACTCACTGCAGCTCAGTGTCTGCCAGGCTCCTCAGACTCCCTGTGACTGAGCACAGGTGTTCCTAATGAATCTGAAGGAGCTGGAGCACTGAATTCTCATCAGCCATCTCTGGTGAGAATTAATCATAACTCCTAATTTCGTATTTTCAAAAAGCTCTGGGCTTTTTGTTTGTGTGAGTGCTGAAGTCACATGTGGGAGAGGATGAGATACTGCCTGGCAGCTGTAACAATGATCTATTTTTGATTTGATTGTGAGTAGCAGGTAATAATCTGACAACATTATCTAATTGCAGATATTTTGATACGTTGGTATAAAACTACTTCTTAAAATAAATCCCCATAGTTATTGCTGTATTTAGAATTATATTGGAAATTATTTTATAACTTTAAAGCTCCTACTATTGTGATTTAGCAGTATTAAACCTTTAAATGATGGGTTTTTTTAATGTCTCTTCAAGGGTCCAACTCTTGGCTTGTCCCAGAAACGAAAGGAGCAATTGTTCAAGGTGGATATGGCCATACCAGTGTCTATGATGAACTGACAAAATCTATTTATGTCCATGGTGGATACAAAGCATTGCCTGGCAATAAATATGGATTGGTGGATGATCTTTACAGATATGAAGTTAATACTCGGACATGGTAAGTTGGATTTATAATGTAGGAAACCAGGTTGTAGGTTACTGAATAAAACACAAGTGTAGTGTAAGGTTCTAGCCAAGTCATCAGGTACCTCTATACCCTTTGCACATTTCAGAACAACACAAAATGGAAGAACTGCAGCAAAATGGAAGAATTGTGGTGAGAGACTACATTTGATGCAATGGATTAGTGGAGCTATTAATTGAAAGGATGGCAGGGAGGAAGCTTTGTGCATGTTCTAGAAATTGGGAAAAGGTTCTCCTTTCCAGACACAACCTCTGTGCAGAAATAGCCCATGTGAACTCTTTCCTCATGGTATGAATAAGTATATTCATGCTGGTGTGCATTACAGTGGCTGTTATTTAAAGAAGGAGAAAACCCTAAGAACTGTGGAAGGTTATTTTTCACAAAACTATCAGAAATAAGAAGACCTCTGGTATTACGTAGGAATCCTTAGTTATGAATGCTCTTGGTCTTTCTATTTCTATCAGTTCCTTGTTCCTCAAGTTTATAATATTTTATGAAGGCTACATGTATGTTATGTTCAGAAAGTGACCTTGAATGTTTTTTCTTACATTAGAAATGATTTGAGATCAAGAACTATTTCTTTGAACATTTTATTCTTGCAATTTAATATTTGTGTAGAGTTCTAATGGCTTCACTTTAAGCACCAAAATTTGCTCTCAGATGTTGGAAACATGGGTTTGATTTCACTGGGGTTCTAATACCATTAACTCATGGCATTTGGAAGCATTAATACAAGAATTTTTTTCCTTTTAATGTATTTAAGAGTTCCTGGAATTTTAATGCTTTCTTATTCTATTTTTGGAACAAAGTGATATTTTTTCCTTTGATGGTCTGTTCAAAAATAAAATAATAATAATAATTGCTAGAATAGTTGTATGCATTATTCATATAAAAACTAATAAAGAATACTTCATTTGGCTTTATACTAATGTAGCATTCTCTGCAGCTTGTAGAGAACTCAAGTCTTTATTTTGTGAGATTTACACTGGGAGTGAATTTTACTATGGCACTTGAAAATGGGCTCAAATGAGCATGAGGATGGAGTAATGACTTATGGTAATAAAATCTGAATCTTTGTCTACTGTATCTGTGACACCTGATGATTAGCATTCAAAGGTGAGGTAAGAGACTGAATGTGGCACTGGGTAGGTGTGGTATGAGGAAGAATTGGAATTTTGATGGCTCTCTCATGCCCATGTCCATGCCATTTGCTGATCCTCATTGTTTGGCACTCCTTCCATTTCAGTGGCTGATCTGGCCGAGGTTCATAGGCTTCAGTAAGTTGAGGTACACAAATCTGATTACCTGTTCAACTCAGTTCCATGTAGGTTTTAATTTCTGCATATCAAATAAACAGGCTTTATGTTTCTTGGAATGTGAGAGGGCCATATTTTAATTCCTAATGTGGACTGTAGTCCTAATACACAATGGGGTATTGCAGTGCTGGCAATACCTGCATTGCTTTGCATTACTGCCCTGCTGCTGCAGCTGGGACACAACATGGAGCTGGGCTTGGATGATGGCCTGAAGCTGGAAGCACCTGCTGGCTTCTGGGTGTTTCTGTTCCCATCCCAGAGTGGTGCTGCTGCTTGCAGCACTTGGCACTGCTGTAGTTAACAGGACTAATGTTTGCAGGTACACGAATATGTGCATAAATAATGGATTCAGGGGAAACCTGCTGAGACTCTCACAGAATTTGCATGGGGTTGATATGTGTTGGAGAGTTCTCTAGATTGCCCTCATTAGTGATGCTAATGAATAGTGAAAATCATGGCCAAATCAACAAACTTCCCGTTCTGCTGAATCTTGAGGAAAAGTTTCTGTTACTGGGAGGGATGAAGCTCAGCACACAATATGCAAAAATTAAAGGAAAAAAACCCTCACTGTGGTAGGGACCAGGAGTTGGGTCACAAGTAGAAAAGTGAGTAGCCCAAAAAACAAATCTGTGGAGATTTTTTTTTTTTTAATATCTGCTGTGTAGAGGAGAATCCTTAGTTATCTCCAGAACAGTGTATGTCTCTTCAGGCCTTTAGTGATCAACACAACTATTTGTAGACAGCTGCAAGGCAGATCATCAAGGCAGAGCCTAGTGTATAGCAATTAGTGTAAATTAGGCAATAGGGGCTGTAGAAAACAGGAGAAGCAAAGGCAGAAAGGTCTCTGTAGTCCAAATGGACAAAGATAACATGTTCTTAGGATATTATCATTCTTTCAAGCTACAGCAGCAGAATTCCTCCATTGCCAGTTGAAAATAACTTTAAAATAATGTCTTGTTCTACTTCCATGTAATTCTAATTTTCCATGTTGCTAATGGATAAGTTGAACCCAAATACCACAATTTTCTGGGGGTACCATAAGTACTCTGTATCAAGATAGGTTGTGGTTAGAAAAACACACTTATGTTGTGCTCTGTTTTCAAAGTATGTTAATCAGAAATACACTAGAGAAAACAAGTTGCTTAATAGGAAAGAAAAAAAAAGGGGTCAAAAGCAGAAGCACATGTGTGGGTATGTAAGTGGATTGAAGGAATTGTCACATTTTTAAGCAATAAAAACCTCATTTATTTTCATTTAGTCTTTGATATTTCTTTTGATGTTACTTTCCAGGGCTAGAGGGGAATTTATTTCAATAATAATATGAGAATTCAGGTTTGATGCTTTCCTTTCAACTTTTTAAAACATGCAATCTTTTATCACTTAAAATATTTCAAGTTTGTTGATTGATTTATGTTATTATGTAAGAAAAATGAGATGTACATTAAACCTTTTCCCTCAAACATGATGATGTGATGTAAAAATACTGAACAAATATGAGAGTGGTTCAGGAGAGACAGTATTATTCACTCATAAGGAAAGATTGTTGAGTCAGTTTCTTACAGGAAATTAATGACTAACAGCTTAATTGTAGTTTGGAGCAGTGTTTAGTAACATAAATGAAAATGAGAGTCTAAACTTGTAAACTTAGATTACTGAAACAATGAAAGGTTATTAGGAGAATGTAGAAGGTATTTTGTACTGATGATCTAATCAGCTCTTCACAAACATGTCTACAGCTGGTCTGCTTAACTAATTCATCTGGCAAAACCCACAGATGGTTACTCTCTTCCTTGGTAAGATTTATTTGCTGGGATTGAATCAAGTTTGTATTCTGTTCTTTCTGCTGGCCCCACATCTGCCCCTCTCAAACTGTGGCATTGATAGCTCTTGGCTGCGTTGGGGCTGTGCCACTGCTCTGGCACAAAGCAGACCACACACACAGAGGCTCAAGTGAATAAAGACAGAGATCAAAGCCTCAATTGCCTGGACAGTTTTTTTTAGCACTGAAGTTTGCTATGTTAGAGTTTACCAGTCTGAATAAGTTTATGAAGCAGTGCAAGTGTTTTTATTATACCTAGAATACATTCTACCATTTCTTTTTCTGTTCTGTGTTCAATTATTTAGGATTTTTTTTCTTTTGTAATTTTAAGGATGATCTAAAGATTGTTTTAGCCATCCAAAGAATTATTTATTGCATTTCTTGAGCAAAAAACTACCATAGCTAAATAGATATAAGAATAGGAATTAATGCTATGAATGAGTTTTCATTCAGTTTTGAGTAAAATTTACCATATCAGTAATCATGTATGAAGAATATAAACATGTTAAAACTAATTTCAGCTATATTGTTTGGCAAACTGTTTTATTTTAACTAAAAGTGTCAGATATTAAATAAATGTGTATGTATTTTGTGTCATGAGAAAATGGATAATGCTGGAAGTAATCTGATTAAATGTCATTGTATTTACTGTGTAATAACTATAGTTTACTGTTTTTCTTATTTTGTGTCACTTTCATGTACAAATTTTCTTGATGCCCCTATCCAGTTTTTCATGTGTTAGTATGTATTTGTTCTTATGTTTTGTAGGACTATTTTGAAAGAGAGTGGCTTTGCAAGATACCTTCATTCAGCTGTCTTAATCAATGGAGCTATGCTTGTTTTTGGTGGAAACACTCATAATGATACTTCCCTGAGCAACGGTGCAAAGTGTTTTTCTGCTGATTTTCTTTCATATGATATAGGTATGTGTTGTACTGTTCTTTCTCATTCTGGTTTTAAATACCACCATTTTGCTTTCTCAAGTCCAGCTAAAGTGATTCTTTATAGTTTGATCCCAAACACCTTCAATTTATTTGTAAATTTTACAGATTTTTGTTCCATTTTGTCTAAAGATTTTGGTTTGTGGGGAAAGGTGTAGCAGCATCCATGCCATTCTCAAGGCCCTGAATATTTTTCAGTATTTTGGCAACACACTTTTAAGGAAGACAAACTGAAAAAAGGCTCTGCATGGCAAGTGGTATTAGGGCTGAGTGAAGCATGAGGAGCCTTTAGGAGATGATAAAAGGATGTGTTATATTTAATTTCACAAGACTGGCTGAGAGCAAAAAAGATTGTTGTTTGTAAATATATGATAAGAATACAGTTTGGAGGAAAACTGTGTGATAAGGCAAGACTGAGTGGGTGTCAGCTTTCATTCCGGTGAGTGGTTCCAACCCTTTGAGCTGTACACTTATGGAAAAGCCTCCCTATAGGATTGTGGAGGCTATAAATAGAAGAGAATTTAATGAGTCCATAATCTTTTTCCTATCTTGTGCTACTGCTGTTTTTACCATAAATAGTTTCTCCCTTCCCTGATGTTCGTATCCATATTTTATGCATAGGCTTTCAATATAAACATATAACTCGTATTGTATAATCATAAAGCACACATTGGGGCCAGAAAGCACAGCCTCTTGTCCTGAGAGCCAAAAAAAGGGAAATGTGTCAGAGCAGCCTGGGGAATGCACTCATGCATGCTCCTGGTGAGAACAGCCTGTGGATACTGCCTGGATCTACTTTTGGCAAGCGTTTATCAGCTGCCCACAGTGGTAGAAGAGGCTGAGACAGGATCCTTCTTTCAGGACTAGTTAATGGCTCTTTATGGCATTCACTATAGATATCAATGCAATGTCTTTGCTTTAATAATGACTAATTTCATTACATGGAATGTATATGGGTTAATTCCTGCTATTTTGAATGGGTGTGCAAATAATACCTTAGCTGAAAATCAAATAAATAAAACAGCTGATTTGTTTTTACTGTAACCCTCTATTGCATATTCCATACCTTCTTATAGGCATCTGATGGTGTGAGCTATTGATTTTGTTCTCACTTCAGTCTACATGTGGATTTAATTTTTAATGAAACAGAGCTCCTTTCTCATTTTGGAGCATAGTATTATTTATTGGTCTACATTTATTTGTAAATGTGCACTTACAGATCAATAGTGTGAGTCATAAGATCTGAATTAATGTAACTTTCTGACTTTCACACACTGATAGTTTTTTATCATCTTTCATGAAAATGCTTTATAGTATTTTTTCATAAATAGAATGATATTTTGGTTTGTCTAGTTGGTTGTACTTAATTTGGTATTTGTATTCTCTTGCAAGTCCCATTCTCCATGTGTTATGAAACTGATGAAGTACAAAAGAAGTGGATGTAGTAATCACTCTTTGGATGTAGTAATTAATCTTAAAAAATGGACTATGAGAGGACTAATTTGATTCAGATTTCTTCTTCTGTAATATTCATTTTACCAACTTAGAAACAAATCTCACAGCACATATTTGATAAAGACATTTTTCAGAAAACTTGAAATATTTTATAAAGAATTAAATAATTATGCAATAGGTATATTTCAGAATCTTATTTACTTTGTATCATGAGTTTTTGAACAATGCTTGGAAGAAAAAAATATATGATGCTATCAGCATCACATTTCCTAGATACCTTGCAAGTGATGGAGTGTTAGCCTTGTCTTGTAAAAAATGGGTGCTGTCTGGAAAGCAGCTGAATCCTGGAGATAGAGCCTATGCTATTTATGTTCAAGTTGGGCTAGAGAGTGCTTTTGATTATCTCTCTTATTATATGTGACATAATCCTCTGGATAGATTGCTGCAGCTTTTTATTACCCATGAAAACACTGCTTTTCATATTAATGTGGAGTAACTGTTCATGTGGCTTCATCTCAGCCAAGCTCAGCTTTCTGAAAGCTGAGCTTTCTGGTTTCTAATGCAGTTTGGTAATCCCCACTCCTCCTCTAGTCCAGGCACAGAGAGAAGTCTCTCCAGAGAGCAATCAATTTTACCAAGCTTGGGACAGGGTTACCTTTCCCCCTTCTGCTTTTCTGAGTCAGTCATTGCTCTCTAAGTTCTGAACTTAGCCTATAACAAGTTTTAGACCTTTAAATGTGTCATGAATTAAGAGCTCAGTTCAGTAATTTGAAATACCTACTGCAAAGTTGTCAAAGGTGAAGACACATAGATGGGGAGACATTATAAAAACTGCTATGATGCTGTGATTTTCATAGTTTAATGCGACTTGATGTATTTACTTATATAACAGTAAATACATGATGGGAAGACTGCTGCATTAAGAAAAAGAGCTTTAGAAATCTGGCCTTGGTATACTTCTGTTCTGCTGTGCTTTTTTTTACCACCGGGTTGCCCCTGGGTTACTCTTGAAGCCCCTTAAAAAAAAAAAAATAAAAAAGAGTCATTCTTGTAGAGGTCAGGTATTTTCCATCTGTGCTCTTATTGCGTCATTAATCTGAAAGAGGAAGCTTGGCATTGGGGACAGTCTTGAGTGCTGGGGTTGACCTGCAGTTTTCTGAATGACATTGGTTATGGCTTTTCTTTACAAAGGCCCCCATATGCTTAAAACTTACATTTCTGTTCCAATAAGATCTTAGAAAAATAATTTAGATTATATTTTATGAGTATTAACATGCAAAATTTGCTGATAAAATAGGTTATTGGACACACAGAATCAGAGTTTAAAACAGATTCTAACTATTGAGACGAGTATTAAAATACAATTAAATAAACGCTTTTTTTTTAAAGACTTAAGATATTTATTTTAGTTTTTGGCCAAAATGGTGCAGTTAGTAAATAGATCTCTGCATGCCTAAGTTCCTTAAGTTTGAGTTTTGAAGTATTCAGTCTCAGTCCTTTTGTTCCACATTTGACAGTTGCTAGGGTGTCTGGATACCCTTGATATGTACAGAGAATTATGGTCAGGGAATCTCTGTAAAAGCCAAAACCTGAAATCCTGGGGACATGGCAGATTTTCTGTGCTTAGTGGTGTTCGGGGTTCTGCATTGTTTGGATCTGTGGGAGAAGTGCAATAACCCATATGTTTACACTAATAATATACTCCATAATATTTCTTTTGTTACTATCTGGATTTCAGTTTATTATTATGGATTAAATAGTATGCAAATTCAATTGCTTATGAAAGACAATATTGCATGTGAAGTACTAAGTTTCTTCTAGGATATTCAAACAAAGCTTAGAAATGTTTTCCTATTTTGAAAAAAAATTCAAAATTATTTCATGAGATTGACTTTAGTTCCACTTTTAATCAAACCTATTGCTTGTATTTTGTAATAAAAATGAATTGTTTATTCATAAATTGTTTGCTTGTAAAGTAAGTTGTTTCATCTTTAGTCTTTGCCATTAACAAAATGAAGTAGTTTTAATATCTGTGAATTTTTTTTTTCCAATATGAACACATCTATTTTTGTAGTTCTCCCTCTTTCTGGAGTTACAAATGGATATCAATGTGCCATCACAAAGAAAATGTAAATCGGTGCCTGTGAAAGATTAAGTTTTATGAGTTCCTAAACCCTTAAGTTATAAATGCAGTTTTGGTGCAGTCTGTAACAGCAATTACTTCCATATTGCTGTGCTATTAGAAGAGCAAAGCCATAATAATATAATGCACTAATTGCTCCCTTTAATAGCAAAACGTGAGGTTGTTGATTTCTTTTTACTGCTTGGGGAGTCACTGTTGTGTGTACAGACTCTGCTGTAGATGTTAGCTCTAGAGTTTAAATTCGATTCATGCTGTTTTGAACATACTTGCTATTGTGTTTTCCTGAGAGTAAGGAGATTTTTATTATCTGATTAAAGAAAAATATTTATGAAGTGTGGAAAGACTCAGAAAATAAGTTTTCTGATAGTACATAACTTTCACAATGTTTTAGCTGTTTATGTTTAATGTTTAGTTGTCCAGAGTCATAAACAAGAACCAGACAGAGGTGTAATGGTGTCCATATGTTGTGAACCAGTTTTACTACTTTTACAAAAGAAAAATGAACTTAATAATTATTAGAAATATGTAAGGAGAAAATAGAAACATAAGCTGGCATTGGATTCTATGTAGCACATAAAGCTGCACTGCATTGTTGCAGTGTGATTGAGCAGAATAAATCAATTGGAAGTTCAAACTATTTAAATAGTTTGACATTTAGATATTTTTTTGATAATTGTAAGCATTAACTACCTTAAGGTTTCCTATACCTTCTCTTAAAACAAAACTCTGATTGCAATAAGAGGTTGTCACTAAATCAGTCTGCCAATGCCAAAATAATAACGTGATCCTGGAGGTGAAGTATGGAACATTGGTCACCTCTTTTTTAAAGACTGTCCTAACAACCTTTTCTTCTTACTTTTATTTTTCTATTATATTTTATTCTTCCATTCAGTCACATTTTGGTAAGCCTAATTAGTTAAATTTTAAAAATCAAATTCTGTGTTCAAGTATTTTACTGACACTATAATGTTGATTAGAAATTATTTGATTGTTTTCTGTTTTGGGTTTGTTTTGGTTTTCTTGGGTTTTTTTTTCCCCCCCGATAAAATCAGACTGAGAAACCTTCCAGTAATGCATGATTACTGTTGCAGCATTGAAAGCTTTCCTGTGAAATGTCCAGGCCATCCTTTCTGATGTCACTAATGCAGTGTGGCCAGTAGGTTGTGGATGAGATGTGCTGAGGCCTGACCTGTTGGAGTGAGGGCTCTGGAGAGCAATACCCTGTGCAAAGTTCAAGTGGGGATTTTCTCAGCTGGATTGCTTCAAATCCAGTGCATTTCTGTGGTGTTTCGTCACAGAAATGTGTGTGACTGGCTATTCACTGTCAGAGCCACTTCTGTATCATCTGGGAACTGTTTAATCTACACCAGGGAGGAGGATGAAACTTTCTCTTTTAATGTTATAATGTGGTATAGCTTATTCTTAAAGCAGAAACCTTTGTAATAGAAAGAAAAAAACTCCTTCATTTCTCCTTGTACTTTTCAGTGGCTAAAAATTCTGCTAATAAGTTTGGAATGAATAGTATTGTTTCTTCATCTGCTCAGTAACTAGTTCTGTTAAAAGCAGAGTGTGTTTCCGTGTGCTATCTGTTGTACCTGGTTACAGATAGAACAGATACAACTATCTTCCACCTCCTATCAGTAAAATGCCTTGAGGGCATAACATTTTATGGAGGAAAAGATGTTATTCTTTGCTATCTGTACCATCATTATTAGACTTAATATAATGCACACAGAATATAACACACAGAATGCTGTAGTATTGATAAGTCATGTTGTAAATCATATTATATTTGCCATTTGTCTTTTTTTTTTTGGAACAGTACAGTGAAGTTAGGAAATTTGGGTGCTTAGAGTTGTTCAAAGAGAGTTTGAAGATGATGGGCAGGGATAAATTCTATTTGATTCTTTACTGAAAACCAACAGAAATCAGTTGGCTAGCTATCTTTATTTTGTATTAATCAACTCTACAGAGAAACTCACATCAGGAATTGAAAGCTGAGCAAAAGAATTTTTCTGCACAGTGCTGTGTTCAGTAGTTATTGAGAAGTCTAGGAGAGATAAGAGGGGAAGCTATTTGTAATAAGCTTTCCTCCCTCTTTTTTTTTCTTGTACTCTATTGAAAAGACCTGCCAGTTTGAAAAATACCATCAGGAAGAAAGGAATTATTATATCTCCAGCCCTCAGGGGTTCCTCATCTGAAAATCAGCCTTTAATATGATTTTATGATCTTCCCTTGGTGTTAAATCCTACTTTTTCTAAAATAAATTTCTAAGTACAGGAAAGACTATATGTTCATAATGTGTATGTTTGTAAAAATAAGAAAATAAATGTCAACGCTTCCTAAGATCAGATGAAAATTTAGTGTGGGTTTTAAAATCAGATGGAAATTTAGTGTGGGTTTCCTAAATTGTTTCCTTTACTATCAAAGGCACATGAGCTCACATGTGCTGTGTCTGTTAATGTGCAGTCACTTAAGAGCATCAAGGACTTGATTTTTAAGTGTAACAGTAAGATTTTGCAGGTCAGTTGTTAAAATGCTTGTTCTTTGGTTGAAACTGTTTCAGGACTATCTCTCTGGCATTGTGCATACTTTCACCACTCTGTTTAAGTAGAGAAAATAAGAAAATAACAACTGTGATAGATGAAGTGTATTAATAATTCCATAGTGTTATGATAACATAATGTTAACAATGATAGTGATAGAAGGTAGGAGTTGAGAAAGAAGTCAGAATTTTGGGATGTATTGCTAAGACCATGCATGAAACTTGCTATACTTTCTTCACACTGCTAATTCCATGGAGTTCACCACCTGATGTCAAAATTATTGCTCTTTGAGCCATCTGCATTACTCTAGTAATAATGTGCTTTTAGTTTCTGTTTCCAATTTATAAAGAGATGTAATTGATTTATTTATCACAGCCATGGTCTCACACTGGCTCTCTTGATGGGCTCAGGCTGTGGTTGGTGGAAGCCCAGGTTGACTTAGTGGTGTTGCTGCCATAGCTGTGCCATGCTGTCCCCTCCTGGGGCCGAGTCCATCCTCGTGTGACCTTGCACAGGGCGTTCCAGTGTGCTTTGCTAACAGGATGCTGACTGCACAAGGTGCTGCTGTCAATCATTTTCTGCAGTGAATGATATTCTGCATTAGAAGGGCCAGAACAGCAGCACTGGCAGAGTTGAGCTGTTCTGACACTGTGAATGAGACCAGCTTGGAAGACAGTTTGTTCCTCCTGGATTTATCCACTTCTGGTTTTTTTAAGCTGAGGAGTGAGGTGTTATGATCTGACTACTGAGAGATGCTTCTACCCAAATTAAGTTGCAAAAACCCTTCACTTTCCTTGAAGCTTCAATCTGTAGGTGCTCCCTATTTCTTTTACTGTGGGATTTGAATATATGAAGTCAGTAAAGTTTAAATAGGAAATAATGAAGAAAAGAGTAATTGTTCTAAAGAACAAAAACTCTAGTCAGGAAAGAAAAAATAAACCACACTGAAACCTCATTTGTGTACAGCAGTTCCAAAAGAAATGTGCTTGAATAATTAATTTGACATGGAGATCCTGATTCAGCATTCCTCTCAAGTATGTGGAAAGTAATTAGCAGCATACTTAAATCAAGATACCAAAAGTAAGACAATAATGAGATGGGTTGCACATCTGGAGGTGTGATAGTTTATCTTAAAACACTTAAGAAAAGAACTGAGTTCACTGCCATAGATATTCCATTAAATGCCTATAAATTGAAACCCTTTATCTAATTTGAGAACATGTAAACATGAGGGCAATATGAATGATCCCTTGACAGCAACAATGACCAGGGCTTGTTCCTGTGGGTGTTGAAAGTGGCTGTGAAGGCAGACAACTGTGTCTGTAATAAAGTGACTCTTCTGTGAATGTCCTATGGTCTTGATAAATGTTAGGATAGATCAGTGTTGCTGACAGGTTCTTGAAGCATCTACTCACAAATGCATCTAAAAGGAGTACAGTTGATTTATCCTTGAGTGGTTGAAATATACTTCACATGTATTTTGCTGAAAACTTTTCAAATTATTTGATATATGCTTGTTGTTTTGTCTTTCAGCTTGTGATGAATGGAAGATTTTACCAAAACCTAATCTGCATCGAGATGTCAACAGATTTGGTCACACTGCTGTTGTCAGTAATGGGTAAATGAAGTGTCTCTTAAATTTTCCTTGCCATTTTTCTGAAGGAAAAACCTGTAGAAGAAGTCACATTTAAGTGAAGTATGGTTCAATAACAGAACTGATATAACTTGTTAAAAGAGAAAGAAAGTAGTGCTCATCAGGTAATCAGTACAGCTAATCCCCAGTCTGCTGGGGATCTCTCAGTGACATTTTAGGTGAATGTTCCAGGTTACTGAGGTGTTTTCTCAGCATTGAGGGCTACACTGAGTTTCATATTTGGTATCAACTATAACCCTCACTTAGGTGTGATGGAAGAAATCTTCTTCTCTTTGCAGTATGCTATAATTCTTCATTCTTCTACAGTCATAAAATAACCATGTAACTAAAATTTGCTGGGGAAAAGGGAACATTTTGATGATACTGATACAGTCATCATCTCTACTACCTGAAGGAGGAAAAGCCTGCCAGCAACTAGATGATATTAAGTTGGAAAAGTTGTAGAAAACAATAGTCAGGTTTAAAGAAATGTATATTGTTACCTTGTCAGCTTTTGTTTTGCTTGTTGCCAACTGGCCTAGTATCTGAAGTTGCAGTGCTATAAATCATTGTACCTCTGCTACATTATGCATCACACTAATAAAGTCAGTACTGAAGTATTTGTGGGCAACTTATGGATCCTGTATGAAAGGATCCTGTAGAGGTCAGAAATGAGGTAATGAGTAATGCTACAAATAAGAGTGTGACTGCTTTTAACAAAAATAGAACTAAATTGTAAGTATGTACACAGAGCACTTGACATTAATCAATGAACAGATTTATTTATTAAGACAAAATTACTTGGAATTAATGAATTCAGCAACTGATAGTTTTTCATTATGGTTTGTGTGTTTTATGCCATCTAAGCCATGTCTGATACTTTGAGAACTGTCACTTTCTATTAATTACATTAAAAATGTATTTGTTTTTTAAGAACACAGTGGTATTTTTGGAAGGGTTTTTGATACCAAAACAGTGCAATACAAGACACTCTCCAGATTTCTGCTATTGGTAACTCTGTGATTAATTCTGTTTTAAGAGTATATCATACAACAAATATAGAGGCTTTCTATTACTATCTTTTACCTGAGACAGTTCTTAGTTTTAATGAGAAGGGTGAGGATTCAGGTTTAATTTTTGCTTCCTGTGTCAGCAGCTATTGCACCAGAAATGTTACCAAAAACAAATATCCATCTTGCCAACTGTTGCTGCCTGTCTTGAAAAGAATGTTCTTGTTTTCAGCAGGCCAGTATTTCATGCTTTATTCTCAATATCGAACTGCAAAAATTACTGCATTCTTTCAAAGCTCTTAATTTTTTCCCCAGATATTTGAATATCCCACTCCATAATAAATGCAGCACAGGGAGCTTTCAGCAATTTTTTTAAACTCTCAACTTCCATGGAGAAATAAATGAAAATGTAATCAATAAAGGAACCACTGATAGAGTCTTTATTAGAGAAAGAATAAGATTTTTTTGATGATAGTATGTGGGTTTTTAATTGTGCATCAAGTCAGATAAGAAATCAAGAAAATGTGTCTCCAATAACAGTTAAATTTCCTTGCTTTTCTCCAATAGCTCCATGTATATATTTGGGGGTTTTTCAAGTGTTCTGTTGAATGACATCCTCGTGTACAAGCCTCCCAACTGTGAAGCGTTCAGAGATGAAGAGCTGTGCAAAAATGCTCGTCCAGGAATAAGGTGCCTGTGGAACAAGAAACATTGTGAATCTTGGGAATCTGGACATGCTAATAATATCCTTAGAGCAAAATGTCCCAAGAAAACAGGTAAGTGAATTCTAGTCAGGCTTGTAATGCAGTGTGGGAGATAGGGGTGAGCAACCGCCAGAGAAGTAACCACGTGGAAGTTGTGACTGGAATGTTAAGAGTGTTCCCCTATGAGAATACCCAGTGCAAGAGATCTGTTCTTTGGAAAGAAGATTCAGTTGTGCAAACCTTTTGTATTTTACATGCAGAGAAGTAGATGCAAAAGAGCACAAGTTTAAGATGGTAAAGCAGAGCCAGAACACTGAGAGCACAAATGGGCACTGCAAGTGATAGCTGGTGTTATGGGCATATGGCACTCCTATACCTGTGTGTACCAGTGCCAGTAAGAGAGGAAAGCATCACTGCTTCAAGCAGATTACCTATGAAACAGAAGCATTTGTACAGAAGAATATAGTGCAGGCACAGCTGGAAAAAAACCTGAGGCAAACAAGCCCTTTGCAGTGTGTCAGATGAGTTCAAGTTTGTCATATGAATTTCTCTGTGGCATTGTGATGGCTGTATTGTTTGAAACAGCAATTTACTGTTATGAATAACTGTTCCAACCTATTCCTAAGCATTTTGGCTTGTCACAAATAAATTGCTTGTGAAAGTGTTGTTCTTATATGTCACATGAACAGAATATTTATCCCTGCTACATGCACCTACTATTTTTTCTGTGCATCTTTCCTTTCAGCACAGTGTAAAATTGCTTCCCAGACTTCGGCTATGTGCTGTGTGTACAAACTGCCATACAATTAAACTGCCAGTCTGTGTTTAATGTTTGTTGAAAAGTTACTAGTACTGCTATTAATCAACACTTCAAGACATTTTATTTTTCTGATAGCTTGTACTTGTTTCTAGACTGGCTATAAAGTCTCAAAATCAGGGAAAAAAATGGTACGTGATATAACAAAAACATTATCCAGGTATAGTTTTCTGGAAAATGGCTTTTGTACAGTGTCAAAACTTTTAGACATCTACAGTCTGGAAAGTTCCATCTATATAGAAAGAAAAAAACCTTGTGGCATTATATTCGAAAGTAATACAGATAAAAGTAGATTTTATAAAAAGCTGGTCATAGCAACAGGTATTTATAGAACCCAAACAAAACAAAGCACAGACAGGTTGAAGGAAAATTAAAAAGTTGGAGCAGTTTCTCAAGTACAGGTGCTGCAGTGTAAATAAAGTACAACTCAACATGGAAGAGATTAGGTCTGTATAATTCCAATTCCGCAGAAGTTATGTGAACAGCACTGTTTCACTGCTGTAATATTCTTCCAGTTTCAGGTAGCAATTTTTTGCCAAAAACCAATTTTTCATATATTCTTTTACATTACTTGGCTCAGTTGTTACCTGGTTGAGAGTATCATCTGCGAAACTGCTGATGGTCAATATTTAAAAGGATAAGCAGAAATTTTAGTGGTTTTCAAAAGATCGATTCTTGGATGACAAGACTTTTCTGGCAGGAGAATTTTTTAAGCTTGCACACACCTGAAACTAAAGGAGCTAAACCAAACAGGAATTAAACACAGTAATCAGCATAGGAGATGATACAAATTCTCCTATTTTGCATAATGATGATTTTTAAAACCTTGCCTCCTTTAAACTGAAGTAATAGTTTGTGTCTTAAATGATTTTACATAACCTCAATTTTAGTCCAAGCCCCATTATTAAGAATATGACATTAACTCTTTTTCAAATACTTTTTGTAGCTAAAGGACAGAGCTTTATCTTACCAGTCATTATTAGGTTTATAAATTAATTTAAAAAGATTTAAAATGTTCATGTCTTGCTCATATCTGTCTTAGATTGTTTTATTTACTGCTTTTATCTCGTCTTCTTGTATAGCCATCTAATATTTTTTATAGAATCCTACATTTGAATAAAATCTTCCATGTTAAAAGAGTGAAGGAAAAATACTTGAAAAAAGATTTCATACTCTTAATTTTTGCATTGTGCTGAGAGCTTTCATGCTGTAAATCAGTGAATATTCCGTTAGTTGATATGAGACTTACGGACCTTCAAATAAAGTCGTTGCTGAAGGAATTTTTAAAGGCGCAAATCCTATTAACTGAATAGAATTTATTTCCTACAGTAACTTAAACCCTTATGAATGGCTAGAGTTCAAATGAAGGCTGCAACAGGAAAAGCTCTGAGGAAGTGTCAGAAACGTGGCGTTACTCTCCTTTTCTCTGTTTGGTTTGTGTGGCAGCTGCTGCTGATGACAGATGTTACCGGTACGCGGATTGCGCCAGCTGCACCGCCAACACCAACGGCTGCCAGTGGTGCGACGACAAGAAGTGCATTTCAGCAAACAGCAACTGCAGCATGGTGAGTCCTCGCAAATCTGAGCATGTTAGCAGTACTTCTCATTTTCTAGGTCTAGTAGATTAGTAGTTGCTTGTTTTCAGCACAAACAAACTTGTATTCCAGGCTTTTGAGCTAAAAGTGTTGCAGAAGGCAGAGTTGGACTTCAGCAAAAAAATCTGTTTCGGAGTAAAACAAGTAATCTTCAGGGTTGTAT
This sequence comes from Zonotrichia albicollis, assembly GCF_047830755.1. Taxonomy (NCBI): domain Eukaryota; kingdom Metazoa; phylum Chordata; class Aves; order Passeriformes; family Passerellidae; genus Zonotrichia; species Zonotrichia albicollis. The sequence goes on from NC_133825.1 coordinate 43,229,397, forward strand.
TGTCTACTATATATTTCTGAAGACAAATACTTTTATCCCCTAATTAATGACATTCGAAAAGTCATAGTCATTATTAACTTGGATTTTGTGCTTTTGTGGTGTACAGTAGGCAGGCAGAAACCATGGAATCCCAGCAAGGGTGCTGTTTGGTTTTTCCCCTTTCAAACATGACCAGAGCAGTCTCATTAGTCATGGTCTTCTGATCATTGATCGTCATAGAAATGCTTTTCTTTGTCATGGAGTCACTTGTCATCTCATTAAAGGAATATGAGCTTCTGTAACCATGAGGTCCAGTGGCTTTTTACTGATCTTTTTATTGATCTTTTTACTGATCTTTTTAACTACAAGCCATAAGATTGCATAGATTCATGCAAGTTTATAATTTTCCCCTTTTAATAATGCCTAGTGCCATGTTTTGTACTTTATGTTGTTGTTCACCAGCTGCTTCATCTCTTGCTTGTTCTTTTGATTTTTTCAAGCTTGTAATAATGTTTTAGCATTATAAGTTTTGCCTTCTTATACTTTTTAGCTATCCATAGACACCTGGCTGTACTTGAGTTCAAAATCCTTTCTTGACACAGTTTCATTAGTAAAAGTATCTTGCTCTCTGGCTTGAACCTGATGCAAATCAATCTTGTTCTCCAGACAAATTAAGGTGTGAGTTGGATTGATTGTGACTCAAATCTTGCCTGTTCAGGGTGAGCACAGCCAGCTCTAATCACTGGCATTTGTAGCTAGTCACTACTAATAAAAGCAATGCAGACGCAAATTCATCAGTAGTCATGTTATAAGTCTGTCAGAGGGATTTCACATTCCAGGCACTAATGGTTAGTTTCCTTTGTGATCTTCAAGGGCCCTTCTTTTCCTGACACATTGTTCTCCATTAGGAGCTAATTTTCTAACCGTGGTTTTCAGCTCTTGAACAAGGAATAGTTGCTAAGGAGCAGACCATCTTCATTCCTAATAAATGATCCCTAATAAATGTGGAGCACTAGGTATTTTAGCACAGACTTCTTGGTTCAGTGTCCTTCTTTGACAAGCTTTCATAACTAAGATTGTCAGCTTAATTAGCAAACGATTCTCCAGTCTGCTCTGTATAATTTCTGTCTTTTGTTTTGGGTTTGAAGTGGATAGCAAGGGCTGTTAGTGTAGTTACTGAGGAATGGGGTAGCAAAAATTCATCAAAATGACTTCTGGAAAGAGGTGCTGTCATAAATGGGAGGTGGCTGTTGTTAAATTAGTCTGTTGGCCATGAGATGATGGAAGCAGAATTTTGCAGCTTTGATAAAACCCACTAAAATAGCATCAACAGAATGGCACCATGTGGAAAACCAGAATGGATCAGGCTGATTATCCATTTTCATAGACTGCTACTTCTGGACTAGGCCCACAAACAAAAATGTTGTGACAGCACTGTGATGGTAATAGGGGATAACAAGCTGTAGACTTAGGAACATCACAAGGAGCCTTTGCAGCTGTACAAAGGCCTTGATTTATGACTTGGATCATAGAACTCCAGATGAGAATGACAATAATGTTCTATAATCTGCTGCTGTTGCCTCAAGGAAGCTGGCCAGTTTACTAAAGGTGTGCTGTCAACCAGTTTGGCATTGGCCTCATGGTCACAGATAGATGCAAAGCAGATACTGCAAAGTGTGGCTACTCTGCTGGTTGGAAGGCCTGTAAAATATGAACATTTCCCTGAAGCAATTCTAGTTGGACAGATGGACTTAATGAGTAGTGCTTTAATGATGGACATTCACCTGCCTGTGCTCACCCTCTGATGTGAGCCAGCACGTTAGCAGGACACTGTATTCTCCTCCTGTGCAGACTCATGCAGCATCAAGGTATAGGTATAGATCATACACATAATGTATGTATATCACACTCATATCTGATGTCATTGCAAGCAGAACCTTGCAATGCCTGGTTGATATGGATCTGCTTAATATGTTTACGAAACTGTATTCACCCTCTATGTCTGCACATAAAATGCTTTATCTTGCATCCTATGAAAATGATACTCCCTTGCTGCTGATCATGTTGTGCAGAAAATTTACTATATTTTATAACGGAAACAAGTCTTTACCAAAAAAAAAGGAGAAAAAAAAAAGAAAAGGCTTTGTGGGAGAGATTAATTTCATTTTAGATTGCTGCTTCTTTACAAGATGTCATTTTTCATGCAATAGTACATGGAGGAGTAAGCTCCATGAAGACAGAATCTTCTTGTACTTTACCAAATAAAATGGTAAATTGCTGGAGAGGGCTGACTGACTGCAATAAAATGCAGTTTTCTCTGCTGAGGAAGACCAGAGAGAGATTGAATTTCAGAATAAAAAAATTTACTTTATCAATTTTGCTTAATTTCTGAGGAGAAAAAAAGAATTGATTAAGTAGCCTTAAAGAGAGCCTTAGTATGTTGAGGCGTAGCTGAATTATTTTATTTCTGCCTCTACCCAGTATTGCATTTTAGAAAATGTCATTGCCTTCAGAAGCTCCAAGGGGGGCACGTTCCTATAAGGGGGGCATGTTTCCTCTCTGACTGAATTTCTTGTGTGTTGGTTCATGTGGGGACATGTGCAATACAACAAAGCCCCAATTGGTGACAGTTACCTAAACACAACCTAGAATGGGCTGTGATTTAACAGTTCTTTATCTGAGTGTGGCAACATAAAACAAACATTGTCAAATCCATGAATGGGATGATAAAGAGCATTTTGCCAAGGAAATGGGATACTAGAGGAGGCTTCAAAAAGACCTACAGTCCTACATTAATAAATATTTTTACACAGTGCCTTAAAGACAAGAATCGCTGGGTTTTTTTCATGTTTGCATTGCTTCCAGAAAGCTCCTTCTTTCACAATAGGAGTCCCTGGATGATACACTAATACCAAGAATAGTAATCATGGTAATCTGCCTACATTTGAGGAATTCAAAGAATAGTCAAGAGAAAATATATGAAGTAATAGAAGGAAATATGAGCAGAATCAAATTTATCTCGGAGGAAACAGAGAAAATTTATGAGTAAGAAGTACCCAATAGCAAGTTTTGGGAGTAGCTTCAGGGGAATAATAGTGAATCTATAAATTGATAATTTACATTTACACTAGGAAAACTAGACAAGGTTATACTGTTAACCTGAAAAAATCCAGGAGGAGGAGAGAAGTACATAATTTAATAGTGATTTCTGAGATTCTAAGATAAACTACTGTAGTATTTTCATTCTCCAGTAAATATTCAGAAAATCACTGCAGTTCATAAGTCTGTCTATATACTACCATATCAGGATCAGTACTTAAAAAAATCTAAGTAAATCAGACATGAGGGAGGCTTTATACATAACATGATTTACTCATGCTTTGGAGTGTAAACATTATAAATATCCTACAGCAATATAGAAGTTCTGTAACAGATGGACTGTCATCTTTCTGAATTTCATTGGGTTTGGTAGTTTAAGTTATAACCTTAATATTGTGTTAATATGAATTACCTATTGGAGTCACATCTACATTGAACTAATGAGATTTTCAGGCAAGCAGTGTTTAAATTGGATTTAAGGGAAATAAATGCTGGGAATAAGGGAATACAACAAAGAATATTATTATGGAACAGTCACTAGTACTTTGAATTTTATTTTAAACATTAAATAACCAGCACACAAGCTTCATGATTAGAAAGTAATAGAACAAATATCTCAGCTTAGGTGGAAAATTGTAATCTGTATGTAATACCACTGAAGAGTATATAATTTAAAAAAGAAATCTGAATGCTTAAGGGTATGTCAAAATGAAATGTTAAAAGTGAGTATTAGTTGAGCAGATGTAAATGAGCAGATGGTGGTTACTTGTGCTCTAAAATTCACTTTAAAGCATCTCTCAGGAAGTTTTGTGAGTATGTTTCATGACTGAGGGAAACTAAATATGGGTTTGTACCGAAGTTTTTTTTGTGCTTTACTGTTGTGTGCATTTTTGTCCTAGATAGTAACAAGTCTGTTACTTGCTGGCATTGCCTTTGGCTCTGTTTTGTGTTGTGGTGCAGGTGCCTGCACCTAGACCTGCTTCTCTGGTTCTTTTTGCTTTCACAGTAGCATTCCCTATAGAGCAGAAAAAAGTCCTGTTTTTCAGGACCTCTGAAAACAAACTTACTGGGTAGGCATCTGATCCATTAAGGAAAGAAACAAAAATAAAATAAAATGCCTCAACAGCAGTGTTGTTCAAATGGAGGGAAGCTGGTTTTGTGTGAGATTGAGAATTCACTTTCACAAATGCATTATTTCAGGACTTAAAAAAAACAGAAATAAAAGGAGAGAGCTTTTCTCCCCCCCTGCCCTATCTCTGCCATATTCCAGTACCAACCTCTGTGTAACTTATTGTCATGCAGTCCTTTTCTATGTTGTTTAATCATACTCCTAGAAACTAATAGAAAGGAAAGTAACCAACATTTTCAATAAATCATGCATTTGCTATCCAAGTGCAATCCATTATTGCTGCCATGTATTATTTTAACCTTTTGTTTTTAAGAGAGACAAGACTTGTTAGGGTTTGACAAGAGGGACTCCCAGGGGTCCCTTCCAATCTCAGCTGTTCTGTGAGTATAAAGCTGACTTGCATTAGGACTTACTTTTAATTATTACCTTGAAATTAAGTTGGTAGAGAGAGCCTTATAGGTGAGCTGATGAATTGGCTGAGGATTTAGGGCAGTTCATTAAATAAGGTATCAATACAATGTCTTAATTAAAAGTACTATGCAGAGGAAAGAAAGATTTGTATTCAAAATGTCTAACTTGGAAGTCCTCAGTTCTCAGGAAAAAAACCAAACACTGACCAAATCCAATAAAAACCCCCAGATAATAATTCTTTCAGTGTTTACTGCTTTCCTTCCATGCTAAGGTACCACAGGAATAAAATTATCCCTGGTTTTATGTTGTGTGTGGAGCATATTCTTGCACCTTCAGTCAGTTATACGTAATTATTTTGCACCTTGTGCCATTTTTTATGTTCTGTTTGACTATTTTTCTTGCTTTAACCTGCATAGGATGAAATAATTTAGGGAAAGTATTACCCTAAAGTATCTAAAAATAAATATTTAGTTTAGTTTTTTAAATTCGTCCTGCTCTCTGTAAAGGGAATTGGCCTCTTCAATTTGACACTCAGTTGTGTAGAACAAGTGGAGTGGTTTGTGCTCCAGTGTTGCATTCTGCATCTGGTAAAGGGTTCTTGATAAGGAGCTTAAATTCAGCCCAGCTTTTAGGTGGCCGTGACTTTCTGGGAGGGATCTACCTGCTCTGTATTTCCATTTTGACTTCTTTTAGTAGATGTCTGCTTGAGATGCTGCTTTGTCTGTTTGTTTTTACAGTCGGTTAAAAACTACACGAAATGTCACGTGAGGAATGAGCAGATCTGCAATAAACTGACGAGCTGCAAGAGCTGCTCCCTGCACCTCAACTGCCAGTGGGACCAGCGGCAGCAGGAGTGCCAGGCCCTGCCTGGTAAGGGGACACTGCTGCTCACAGCTGCTTTCAAACCCGAGAGAGCCTCCTCTGTCCTTGCCAGAGAGTGTTTGCTCATGAGCAGACATGGGTTTGTTTTATTTGTGCTCGCTCCTCTTGCTGTCTGTGCCTGTGCAGGTGAAGCCAGAGGTGATTTCAGTCCTGATTGGGGTGCCAGTGCTACCTTTACTTGTGTCAGGGCAGACAATGACATTAGTGAAGGCACAATGACTGTGCCTCTGCACAGGCAGAGATGAGCCCTGGCCTGCAGGGAGCACTGAGTGCAGAGCTGAATGGCCATTCTGGGGCTTCACTGCTCCATGGACACTGACATTGTTCCTTTTGCTAGCTGGGGTTTTACCTTAACCATTATCATTCAATTATACTTCAATTTTCCTGTGAAGATAGGGCCCAAGATCTAGTATCTTGATTGTCTAATGTTAGTACTACTGTGAAAGCAGCGAATATTAAAATGCCAATATGAAATATTTTCAGAAGGTGACTGTTAACATTCTGAAATAGTATTTATTTTGTATTCGTAACAACATCTATGAAGTTAGATGTCAGAACCTTTTCCATTTGATCTTTATGTCCAGATGAAGTTAATGAACACTTTTTTTAGAGAGATGATTCATTAAATCACAATTTATTCTATGCAGTTCAAAACTCTATTTATGTAATCTCTGTTGATTGACTATAACAGTTGCTCTTACTTATCTTTTAATAGTTATCTGAGTCTGAGTAATGCTGTAAAATGTTGAAGAGAGGTATTTTCTGAGATGTTATCTGAATTTTCTGTCATTTGGATTGCATTAGTATTTAGGCAAATATAAATGCAAAGGTATGATAAAACAAGGATAGTGTAAAGTTGTGATTTCTTAATTCTAGGACAGTTATTAGATTTTGAAATTTACATAACACTTAAATGAAAGGAGTTGCTAAAACTTATTTATGTACATAATTTTATCTTAATATTTAGTTATGCTCAATTATGAATACAAGGAAGAAGTAGCGGCAAAAAAATATTATGTTGAAACTTAGCATATATCTTATAATAATTTTTTAAGTTCTTAGAATCTTCTTTCTGTAACAATACAGTATTCTGTCTGATGAGACTTGCTATTTCAGAATTTACGTGATGTGAGAAGGGAAATTGAGTGTGGGATGCAATTTAGATTTATGATCTCAGGAAGATAAAATTCAGACTCCCTTGGGTTTTTTAAAAGTTTTTTCTGAATCAGGTTTAATTGCATGCTTTTTGCACCAGCTCACCTGTGTGGGGAAAGATGGAATCACATTGGAGATGCCTGCCTCCACATAAATTCCAGTCGGGAAAGCTACGACAATGCCAAACTCTATTGCTACAATTTGAGTGGAAATCTCGCCTCATTAACGACCTCAAAAGAAGTGGAATTTGTTCTGGATGAAATACAGAAGTATACACTTCAGGTAACTTGAGGAACTGTAATTGGTGCTTATGTGAAACAAATTGGCTTTGAGAAATCTCTTCTAGGGTATTGTCCAGACAGAGGAAAGTTTATGCCTTCAAAGAAATGTGCTAAAGACTGGTATATGTCATGTGTAGCATATTAAGGTTTGAAAAAAATCTTAAGATTTAAAACAAATCACACAGCAGCTCCCAAGGTTTCCCCTTACCAGATTTAAATGCTAAAAGTTTCTATTTACTTGGAAGAGAGTATTTGCTCAAGAGAATGTCTGGAACACTGATTTTGTGTCCTGGTTTCAGCTGTGATAGAGGTAATTCTGAAATTCAACACAGGCAAAGGCAGGGTCCAGCAACAGGGATGCATAACCCCACGCACCAGTACAGATGTAACTTCTCCAGAAAAGGCAGTTTGCTCTGTAACTGGTTTGTGGGATCAAAGGGTCACAGAGAAGCTGCACAAGTGTGTAAAACATGTAGCAATTCCCTGCACAGCAGCACTGGAATTAGCTGGAGCTAATTAGCTTTCTCTAATGATGGTGGGGGGAGAGAGAAAGCTGAAAACTCTTCCATGCCTCTGGCAAATACAGCAAGCTGCCACCAGAATATTCCTTAGAAAAGTGATCCATATTACTTTTGTGAACTGTGGAACTAGAGAAGGGAAGAAAAATAATTTCTCCCTGGGTGGTCAGGTTCAATTTTTTGGCAATTAAATATTCACATACTTATTGTGATGTTTAAACATCACTGGTTCAAGTATATGAAATGTAAAAATGCTCAGAAATATGAAACCCAGCAGTGCACACTCAGATGGGCTGTCTTAGCAGAATATCATTCTGATTTTTACAAGCAAATCAGTTGTTCTTAGCAAGGGACGTTTTTGGGAGTGTGTATTCAGTTTTGTAGAACATGCAGCACTTTGTCTTTATAAAATCCTCAAAATTTTAAGTAGTTTAGGCTTTTAAAGTTACAGGAAAATGAAAGATAATTGTGGATAATAATTAAAGCTTATATCAAACTAGTATGTGATTCATGAAGTTGTTTTGCTGCAGAGGAATTGAGATCATTCAAAGGAAATAGCAGTTAAAGATTGCCTTTATGTTATTACTGAATCTGAGAGCAGGAGGTTAGGGACACATATTGTGGACAAAAGTAGTCTTTTATCCTTTCTAGCATTCCACTGCAAAATGCAGATTCAAACATAGGTTACGTACTTGAGGTTTTTGTGTTTTTCCCAAGTAAATATAGGAACTGGACAGAGAAAGTATTTTTTACCAGAAATAAACTTTTTTTCTATTGTTTTGCTAATGAAGGAGAGAAATCATTCTGTCTCAGAAGTTCTTTCCTGATATTGTATTTAGTGCAGCCCTGACACACATTTTGTCTGTCCACTCTTTGATGAGTTAATGTTGAAAATGTAATTGAAACAAAAACAACAGAATGATGTTGGCAGTATGATTGCTGTGGTTATTTATTTTACCAGTTTTTTTCCTTTTTGCTTTCCTTTCCCCTGATTCCTATTAAAATACTGCACAGGACACCTTCAAATCCAATAAAGTGTGATAGATTATTGATATGATTGATTTTGCCTGACTGGCTTGAGGTGTAGATGAAAAATAGCTTTTTTTAGTGTTTGGAAGCAAGATTTTTCTTACATTTCAGAGCTTAGAACTTCTGCAAGGTGACATCTTGCTGAGCATATCTTTATTTAAATGAAACACATCCTGAGCCAATGTGGTGATGTAAATTTGAGATACCTCAAATACATTTTAAGCAATTGTAGACAAAATTATTCACTTTAAAAAAATCTGTCTTGGATTAAACAATCATTTAACTGTCAGAACCTCTAATGAAATTCTACCATGAATTATCCTGGTGTTTTCAGTGGCACTTGGAAAAGAAAAGATCTTTTTTCATTCATATCTATCTGTCCAGCTGCATTTACTCAGTGTGATACGTCCTAAATGTGTTATCAGGTGTGACAGAGGCTCTCTGAAACTTCTTGATCTTCTTTTGCCTGCCTTTCCCTCTCCAACTGCAATCATAATGATTTAAAGAGTGAGATTTCATTTTAGATGGCTTTTTTCTGTAACAGGTGCTGGTGGGGAGTTCACAAATGGAGTCAGAGCTGCTGTAAGGTGAACACTGTGGTTTTAATCTCTATTATCTGCAGTAGGGTTTGACTTGGGTGGTTAAATGTTGAAGACTTTAAAATCTTTAGCCTGGGAAGGAAGAAAAGGTTTCAATTTCACCTGAAAACAAAAAAAAATTTTCATGATTAATGAACGTGTCAGAGCAGCATTTGGAAATAAGAATATGATTCTGACTTTATCTCCTTGTTATTTGGTATTCTTATGCTGAGAAATGGAAAGCAACTTAGGTAGCTGTTGTGTACTTTACAAACTGTCAAATAGTATCAGTAAATTACAGCCTGGGAGGACTTCAGCATTCTTTATTGTTAATAGAAACATCATGTGATTTTGTAGATTGTTTCCTAATACACAAAGTCCCTCTTCTGGGACAAATTTAGGACAGTTTCTTTATCATGTTTAGAATAATGCATTGATGTGTTGGGAAGATTCTGAGGGAGGGGGTTGCCATTGTCTCCATCCCCTCTCCAAACTTCATTGTGTATAAATAATTTTTCCTAATCCCAATACTAAACTGGAAATCAATAGGTTGCCTCCTTTTAAAGGATAGGGAGAAGATTCATTTGGTAAAAAAAAAGGGACAAAACAAAGATCTGTGTGGTATGAACTCAAAACACTGTTGGATTTGCACATGTATTTTAAAATTATCACCAGCAGTTTAAAGTCAAGTTTGTATTGTTCATGAAAAATAAATTAAATTCTGTCAAAGAATGCCAAGGTAAACACAATGGATAGGCTGCAGATTCCCACACTAAAGAAAAATTACACTTAAATTTTTTTTTCTTATATGCCTTTATTGACCTAGTAAGCAAAATATTATGAAAGGGAAGATTTGAATTTCTCTGAAAAACAGATTAAACAGCAATATGAGGTTAATTTATTGTTCCTGCTAATATTCAAATGCTGTATATTCATTTAAAAGTGCAATTAGCTCTCTTGGGAATTTGCTTGCTACTGTGGGATTTAACTAAAAATAATAATTTTCTTGTTAGCATGCAATAAATTCTGAGAAGATTTAGTTTTGGTGTAGTAAGCACAAAGGAAGAAGAGAACAGTTATACACAAAGCCTTTCATTATATAAACTGTTTGCAACTTTGACTCTGGGCTCACAAGGCTAAGCATCTTTTTTATAAATTACACTTGAGTGTAGGTTGCAGTTAATTAGTGAGCTTTGCATAGCAATGTTATTCCTTGTTAGCTCCAAGTATTCTCTGAGGGCTCTATGTTTCTGTGGTTTTATAATGTGTGTGATTGTGGTGAAGTTGACATCTACTCTTGGTTTCTGAATTACTCCCTTTAGAACAGTTCAAACCAGTCCCACTTTCCTATTGTGGTTTTAGAAGTCTAATAAATTATTTTAGCGCTTTGTCTCTATTTTGCAGTTGTTGCATTGACTGTCCATTAGCTCAGCTCTAGTTTAACTGTTTTCCTACATTCTGGATTAGGGGAGCTCAGCTCACTTTGGATGCCTGAGAATGCAAATTTCCCCTGAAAATTGTCCCTATAAAGAAGAAATTCCAAGAAGAAACCAAAGTCTCACTGAAATACTTGCTAGAGTCTCCGTAGATAGAAATTGGGGAAGTTCTACTGTTTTCAGTTTGACAGATTTTATGGGGTTTTTTAACCTATTGGACTACAGAAAAGTTTAAAAAGAGTAGGAGAATAAGGTGACCTAACGCATGGCTCCTACTATCAATGACATCCAGGTTGCATCATATGTGTCTAATAGATCCAGAGACACTTAAAACCCATAAATCTTTCTTCCACTGCTTAAAATGTCTCAATCACTGGGTATATATTTACAAAACATGGGGTGTGCTGGTATCTGGCCGTCAGAATTGGTGCAGTTAAGGAATGGAAAACCCTGCACAGAACACATTGTTTCTCTTCACAGAGCTGCTTTTTCTGGAAGTAGGTTTTTTGTTCAGAATGGTGCAGAAAAGAGTCAAATTAACTGCAAGGAATTTCTCCAAATTATGAATGTTGTGGAAATATGGGCACTGAGAGGCCACAGTATTTTCAAAGTTTAATTGAATGTTTCATCCTAGAGCAGCAAATCCAGGAATTCAACAATTCCTGAGAAGTTTGTTGAATTTTGTTTATAAGGTATTGTGGGACACATAATAGAAAATGAGACAGTAGTGAATTATACACTTTCAGGACAATTTGAGATCCAGAATAAAAGGAATTTTAATAAAGCTGCATATACATTTTTTGAAAGAGATATATAGTTCCTCAGTAATTTGCATAATTAAGAAACAGGGGAGGTTTCTGAGCCTCAGTGGTAGTTGGCTATTCAGTAAAGTAGTCTTGCTCGCTTCACTCATCTGCAAATTATTCGGCCCTCATTAGTTCAGTGCTGATTCAGCAGTAGTACCTGAAAAAATGTGTCATCAGTAGAAATGATCCCTTTCACTTTAGATCTCCAAGCAGCTTAATCTGATTTAAATTCTCTGAGTAAACAGTGGATTTAACATGAACTATTACCTTTCTAGTTAAGGTTACACAATTTTCCTTTCTAACATAGTTCCATAATTACTATTTAAAAACAAATTAAATAGTCTGATTTAGAATAAGAGAAAAGCATATTTTTGAAGTTATTAGTGATCAGTTTTTTATAAATTCCTGTTATGGCCAAAAGTTGATCTAATGTTCATCTTAATAGCTGTAGATGAGGTTACAGAATGTTCTGTTAGTATGCATTGTATAATTGCAATTTTGTTCCTCTGTCATATGAAAATAAAGCCTTGCTTACCAATTTTTTCTCAGAATTTGGTAATTCTCTAATATTTTATGTCTCATTTAGAAAGGGTTTTTGGTAACTTGTTTTCAGTGCTATAAAAGATGATTCTGTGCAAACAGGTAAGCTATGACTAGCTGTATTTCAAGCACAAATATAAAGTTTCTAAGATAGTCTGTGGATTCTAAAATATAGAAAGAATGATATGGACGGGAAGACAAACACATTCTAGAGGCGATTCCAAATTTTAAATAGTGTAGTGGGATAAAGCTATGCAATATTTCACAATATATATTTGATTGTGTTATCCACCGCAACATTAGTAAGGCTCATTACAAATTTTCCCAAGATGGAGTTGAGCACCTGCTGTGTATTGCATTGTTTTGGTTTTTATTTTGGTTCTGTTTTTTAAACTGATTTTTAAACTTGCCTAGAATGCTGTTTTGTGAGCTTGTTGGGTTGTTGATGTTGTTTTAAAATGAATTGTGTATTATATGTCAAGGGAGTTTTTATACATATGCATATATAGAAATAAGGAACATGTCTTCAGAACTCTCTGAGGAATAATGTTCTTCCCACTTACATGTTGAGTAAAGATCACCTGAACTTCCAATAAATGAGTTGTTTGCACTGTATTTTTCACTCATCTGATTTGGTAAAGAACATTTTTCAAGAGTCCTGGAAGCTGGAATCTTGCATCAGCAAGTTCTGGTTCCAGAGAACCAGCAGTTTCATTCCCTTCCTGTCTGGTCCTCTTCAGAGGCATCTTTGGCAAGATATTCAAAGTCAAGGAATCAGTTTTCTACACTCATTTTGCATTAAATGAAACAACCATAGAGTTCAAGTGAAGGATGTTCAACCCCCATTATTTCTTAAGCCTGAAGAAGAAACTGGATTGGCATTTTCAGTCGACACATTTAAGTCCCTTGGTTGCTTCAAGTACTTTGAGATTCCCAGCTATTGTGACTAAACCTTTCATCAGTTTGAGAGATGATTAATACATCTTTTTTTTTTAAAGAAATTAGTTTGATAGTCACAGAGTCCTGGTGGCTGCAGGTATCTCACGTGGAACTTGCTGAATGCTCTTGTTGTGATTTGATTTTTCCTGTTGGCTTCCATGCAGTGCAGCAGCAATCATTTTTGGTGATAAACTTTGATGATATCCTCACACACTCTCTGCTGTTGCCAGCAGTCTTCACCTGTGGCCCACCACATGATGGAATTGGTGCCACATAATTGAATATGCATGTTAAGCACATCATTGGAACATTTGGGAGGCCTTATTTGGATAATCTGTGCTTGGCATCCTAACAGCATGGCCTGAGTGGGCCTGCAAGGTCACAGCTTCCATGGTGTGCATTTGTTAACGTGCTCATCAGCATTTGGGCCTGTACTTTGATGGTTTATCCTAGCAGAGAGCCAGAGAAGGTACATATGGAATTTGAGATGCCTGACATGATGACTGTAAGCTGTCCAGATAGTCCAGCTATTAAGAATGATTATGACTGGGATATGTGTTGCTTTTGCTGGAACTCTTTTTTTTCAGGGATGCTGCTTTTATCTCCTGTAGCTGCTTTGGCTCTCATGATTCTCCCTGGGACTTTGTCATCATTAAAGGGGTTCCAAGACTGTCTCCTACTCAAATGGAAGAATTTATTTCCAAATATCACTGCTGCACTGTCAGTTTTCATTATTGGCTCACATACTTTTTCACCATAGCTGCAATATGATCCCTGGTTTTTTTATATACTGATGCTGAAGCCAAATTATTTGGCAGTGCAATTGAAACAGTCAGTAATATGTTAAAGATTCTCTTGGCTGGAATCCCTCAATCCCAAAGTAGGCATGTAGGGTTGATTTATGTGTGTGTTTGTCAGCAATTTATCCTGCCTAAGCCCTTGACATGATTTCATATGTGCTTGGTGTGCACACTCAGCATCTACAGGGACCTGTGTAGGTATCTAAGGTCTTCTGGTCCATGTGGATCACATACAAAAACAGGAATCTAGCCAACTAAACAACAAATAAGGCAACAGATGTATTATCTACCACTTTCCAGATGCCCAAGTTCCACTTTTATTGTTTGCATCATGTTCTTTCTGGTGTCCAGGACATGTGAGTCCTCACAGACACCTGGAAATTGGTCTCCTGGGGTAGCAATGGAGTTAGGAAGTAAATACAGAAGTAAGACACAAAGTGGACAGTGGAAAATTTGCTCAATGTTCTTGTTGCTATTCAAGAGTCTCCCAGAACACATCTTATGCAATGGAACATTTATTAGTTATTTTCTGGTTTATTTAAAATTGTTGTGTCCCCAAGTAAAGGTAAAGCAATTTTTGTAGTACAGAAGCAGAAGAGAGCATAGGGAGTACATATTAGGGAGGTCAGGAATACCAACTATCTACCTACTGATTCTTTTAAAAGGTATTTACCACTGGTATTTTTGAAGCAAAATTAATAATGCTTCATATTTCAATTTGCTCTAACAGGACAGGGGAAAAAAGAAAGGATGCCCTGATTGTGTGTAGAATTAAGAGTACTGAAAGATTTTATTTTCACCCATGGGTTAAACCTGAGTGACCAGAGAAATTGTGAGATCAAAGGTGAAAGATCAGTGATAGAAAATGGCAGTAGCTCTTGGTTCACGTGTGGAATACATAGCTCTTTAACAATGGCAGGTTCCCTTTAGATGTACTATAGTGTTTTACTTACCTTTTAAATTACCTTTACTTACCTTGTAAATTAAATCAGTTGTGAACCTAATTCACAATCAGATCAATATCTCTGCTTTGGAGCTGACAATGTGTATCCTCTGCCTGGGCAGACAGCTGGATTTGGTATTCTGGCACCCACCTGCCATCATGTACCTGTCACAGCCCAGTTGTCTCTCTGTATCTCTCTTCTGTGTGTTTAAACTGGCCTTAGTGAAAACTGCCTGCACAGAGACTACATGTGGAAATGTGTTTGGTTTGGGTATCTTGAGATTTTTACACCAATGGTGGCAAGTAATGCATGTAGATTTATCCTGGAACAAGCAAATGCCTTTTTTTCCTTAAAACCTGCTTTTTTGCTTGCTTAGTGTGTAAAGATGAAATTATAAAAATCAGTTGAATTTGTGATGTAGTTTTACTGATACATCCTAAATATGTTTAAAAAATATGCACTTTTATTGTTTTCTGGACTATGTTTTAAAACTTATAAATCAATTATGAAAGTATATTCAATGTGTATTTAACAGCATTGGAAATGTAAATGTGTCACTTTTATCTCTGTCTCTGAATTGCCTAAACTTGATCACTATCAGCACTATGGACTTTAGAGAATGTAATATTGATCCTACTTTTTCCTGAAATTTGATTTCTCTGAATTGCTGTTAACATATGTGTATTTCATTATCCACAGTGGCCTAGCAATTAGTAATCATACAGCAGCCACTGGGAAAAAAACCAAACAATTTCATTCTGACTAATAATAGAAATCAGAATTGTCTTTGAACAGAATGCAGGTTTTTAGTAGAAGAGAAGCATATAGGGAGTGGAGGTTTTTTTGGATGTTCAGCAAGATAGAAAAATTAAGATAAAACCTGTGTGGACAATGATTGATGAGATGATGAAGTAAGATAAGAACATGGTGAATTTTGAAAGTGTGAAGTTGTTGCTGTTAAGCTATTTTTTCGGATTTTTTTTTTATCAAGACAAAAAGCAAATGATTCTCTTTTGTTTCATTTGTTTCATTTCATCCCTAGAAAATTTCCCCCTGGGTGGGATTGCGCAAGATCAACATCTCCTACTGGGGCTGGGATGACATGTCCCCTTTCACAAACACCACCCTGCAGTGGCTCCCTGGAGAGCCCAACGACTCTGGCTTCTGTGCCTACCTGGAGAGAGCAGAGGTGGCAGGGCTGAAGGCAAATCCCTGCACTGCCA
Source organism: Zonotrichia albicollis (assembly GCF_047830755.1). Lineage (NCBI taxonomy): Eukaryota > Metazoa > Chordata > Aves > Passeriformes > Passerellidae > Zonotrichia > Zonotrichia albicollis. Next base: position 43,245,146 of record NC_133825.1, read on the forward strand.
TGGCAGATGGCCTTGTGTGTGAAAAACCTGTTGGTAAGGAGCCTCTTTCTCCCAAGCACTGATGCCGTGGTGAATAACAAGCTCTTTGGGGTTCATTTGCCTAAGAGAGATTTGGGAACAATTTGGATTAAATAATTACAAAAATATATATTTTTTTAGATTTTTTTTGAAATAGCTGCAATCTATTAATATTCCTAAAGCAGCAAATATTTATTTGAGAGTTAGTTGACATGGCTTATTTGCATTACACCAGAAATCTTATTGTTCGCTTCTAAATCAGTAATAGTCAATGGTAACACATGTGTATTACCACAATGAAACCACATTGAAACCACATGTGGAGATATTTAGCAATGCTAATGTGTTCCTGCTGAACATTACTGAATATCTTATAGTTGTAACAGACAAACTCAAAATTCTGGTTTCTGTCTTTTAGGTTTGTTTGTGTATAAAGTTTACTGTGACAGTCACTTGACTGTTCAAGTTAACATCCACTAAAATGGACTCTGTGGGCTGTTGTATGAGTCATGCTTAATTTTGCATATTAAATTTTGTAAAATATTGTTTTATTTATATACAGAAACATAAATTTGGGCCAAAATATTTATAGCTAATTAAGGAAGCAACCACTTCAACAGGGATTTTTCTAATGGAATAAATGGTAAAAGAAAAAGTAGATTGAACTTGTGTTCGAAATGATAACATATTTGTATTATTAAATATTATTATAATAATAATATTTCATACTTGTATAATATATTATTTGTATAATATGATATTATCCTTTTCCAGTCAGTCCCAACCAGAACGCCAGGCCCTGCAAAAAGCCCTGCTCCCTGAGGACAACCTGTTCCAACTGCACGAGCAATGGCATGGAGTGCATGTGGTGCAGCAGCACCAAACGATGCGTGGACTCCAATGCCTACATCATCTCCTTCCCGTATGGGCAGTGCCTGGAGTGGCAAACTGCCACCTGCTCCCGTGAGTATCTTAGTGAATTCTCATCCTACTAAATGCATCGTTAGATTTCTCTTTCACTCAAAAGAGCTGGAGGGATTCAGCACATTTTCTAGAGATAAAAAGATATTCAAATGAATGACCTTATGTAGCTACTAATGTGAGAAGTCAGTGCTAAGTATGCATTTCTTAGATACAGATAATTCTTTGATGGATGTAAATGCTTTGATGATGAAATATATTTAGCCTTTTGAAACTGTGAAAAGTATTTATTTCTTTCAGATAAAGAAAAACTATCATGATTGTTTGTATGACCAGAGTTAGTGTGACCAACAATGTCCATGAGCTGGAACAAGATATTGTTAAAATTAGATAACCAATATGTAGAACTTAGACTTACACAATAACAAGTTATTAAGAAATGTGCTAAATTTTTAAAGGTTTAAGTGTTCTGATTTACTTTTTTTCAGATTCAGCCTATGCCATTTTCCTAAAATGCAAAGACAAAACCAAAGTTTTACTAAGGATAGAAGTAGTCTTGAGAATATTGTAACACAACTGTAAAACAAATGATCTTGGTCTTCCTTAGATTCCTCTCTGTTGCAGATGGGGATTATTAACCCTTGATCTGTAATAATTAACTCTTGCAGATTGTTCATCCTCTCTATAAAAGTAGAAGGAATTCTATTAGGCCATCAGACAGGGAGAGGAGGTACAGAAAACTTCTGTCCTGTGTGACCAGGCTGGGTCAGGCTGCATTAATGTTCAAGGTTGCTCATTTCATCCTTTGGGGACAAGAAGCAAGTGATTTCTTACTTTGTCAAGGAGCCAGGTTACTCCCTGGATGTCCCCTCTGGAAGCACATTTCAGCAGAGCTTGATGCAGTGTCTCTGGGAGAATGAGCAGTGTCCTCCAAGTCCCTTTCAGTGTATCAGGCACAGCTGCTCCTTGCCAAGCTGGGAGTGGCTGGAGTCAGCCCCATGCAGTTCCAGCATTCCAGGGTTTAGTGGTGCCATAATTGATGTAGATGCTGCAGTGAGCTGCCTGTGTCTTAGTTGAAGTTTGTTTAGAGCAATTCCTCAGTCACTGTTATTCAGAATACTGGGTCTTGGAATCTTTCAGGATTTCTGAAGGGTACCTTGGGACTCTCCTCATTGCTCTACTCTGAGAGAGTTTTTCCGGTTACTTCTGATTTCTTTCTCTCTCCATAAGGATCTTTTGATATCAAAGCCTTTGGAATCTTTTATTTGTGGATATCTTGTGACAGCATTAATGATCTTGACAACAACAAGCAACTTGCTTTCAGGATTATAATTAGATCATTATTCTTTTTGAGAGATTATGGATACAAATAAAAAAAAAACCCAAAGATCACAAAAGCAGTTACTTACTTTCACCCAAAACTTAGGAAAATACTAAGTAAAACAAATTCTTGATGTGTCTGTAAAAGAAACCATTGATATATTCTAATCTTAGGAGAGAAAAAGAGCTGAGGCCACTATGTATCTGGGTTAAAGGGAAATAAAGCATAGGAAAGCTTTTCCTTCCGGCTAAATTGGCCAAGAGTCCATATTTCTCTAATTGAGGTTCCTTCTTCATCCTTAATAATCATACAATGTAATGAACTAGGACCATGTTGAGCTTTTCTGGTAAACTTTTTGGCTAAGTTAGTAAATTTCAAGTATTAATCCAGGTTCAGTGTATATTGACAGTAATGCAGTCATGAGTGAACTTGAAGTCTTTCAGCATCTGTGCATTCTTTCCCCCTTTCTGAAATGGAAATGATGGTACCTCTAGTTCTAATCATGTTAATTCCTATTTCAAAAGTGCCTGGCATTGAAAATACAGATAACAATTTTTCCTTTAAGTTCTTTCTCTTTACTCCTATATTACTTCATGGTTACTAGGTTTACAATATAATTTTTTACCAGTGTAACAGGTAATAGGAACATTTAATCTCTTGTCAATATGTTTGGAATAATAATTCTGTAGTTATATAAAGACTTCTTTCCTATAACCATTCACAGAGCTTTTTTTTTTCCTCTCCTGTATAGGAATCAATTTTTTAACTTATAAAATATTGATAGTGAGTTGTGGCGGAACTTAAATAGATTGCAAATCTGGAGATAAAATTGACAGAATTCCACATAAATGATGCTTATGTTTTTGAACTAGCAGATATTATGTCAGCCTGAACTTTCAGTTCAGTTTTTCTCTTTGTGTAGTGTTTGTGCATCACACTGATTCAATTTGTTTGGGGAACGTAAGAAATTGTTTTTAATTTGATTGTAATTTTTGTCAGGTCTGTGAAAGTTAATATTAAATAAGGCAAAAGGGATTTGCTGTATGCCAGTTCAACATTATGTAAAGGCAATTTTGTATGAAAATGTACTTTATATTCAGCAAATCAGAAAAAACCACAAGTTTCTGTGGCTGTAAGCAGTTTTCCCAGAGTTTTATAGCATCAGATATTTTGCATTTAAACAAGAAAATGCATGTTCAAATGAAGCATGGTTCAGATATTTTGTTAGTCTAAAATGACTTGAAAATTTTATTAGGTAAATATATCATTATTGCTGCTGGAGTAATGAATTATTAAGTGGACACCCTTATCAAAGGATGGTGTTTCTACTTGAAGAACAGACTGGAACTATACCTTTAAAAAATCCTCCTTGTATTTAAAATTTTATTTTTATTTTGAATGACTAATTTCTGAGCTTTTGGACGTTTTGCTCTGAATGAAAAAAAAATTAGACAAGCATGTATGATTTAAAATAATAAAAAAAACAAACCTAAGAACTTTGCATTTATTTTCACAACTTGGAATTAAAAATGAGGAATGCTGTTTTATTGGTGACATATTGTCATTTTAATGCCTACTTGCCAAAAACTTGCATTTCCACTCTTCCCTACATCTTCCATCCATTATGACTTTTGATTGAATAGCTGACAGTTGAACAATCTTGGACCACCTCTAGAATTTGAAAGAAAACAAAATTGCTGCTTGAATATCCCCTTCTTCCATCAACAATTGCTTCTCAGCTCTGCAGTTTTTCAGCTGAATGCCACTACAGATAATAGCTGAGGATTTTCACTTTTGGTTCTGCTTTAGCCTCTGTAAAATAGTGCAGCTGATACTTCAGGGCTTTATAAATAGCAGCATGAGTATAAATAGCAGCATGAGATTTATTTGGTTTGTTTAGAGTGCATCTCTGAAGGGGCAAGCCAGCCAGTGCAGAAAGATGGTCTTCATTTTTCTGCTGATCTTCTGATGTATTCAAAAGCCCAAATTTGTATCATTCAGCTTCAGCTCTGATTGTTTAAAACTGATTTTTCACGTTTGACAATTTGCAACAACTGTTGGCCTTTTCCCATCCCTGCTATTTTCCATATTTGGCAATCTTGAAACATTTCCTCCTCTTTGGATTCTTCCAACTCTATTGAAGAACTCTTGCTTCAGCTTTCTGTGCTCGTAAAATCCTTTTGAGATTCACTCAGACTCTTCACTGCCTGTTTTCCTGATACCAGCAGATATCTTTAGACTGTGCAGTATTTTTTCTTTTTACAGCTTTCATTACTTTAAAACAATTTTAATAGTTGCTGAAGGCAGAGGAGCTAGCTTTATTCTGGTCTCAGTTAATTTATTCAGCAGTGAAATCATTCTGTTTAGTATTCCTTTTGTGGGCCAGAGGAGCCCAGGTAACTGTGGGCATTACTTGGATGCAGTGTTCTGGCTGCAGCTGAGCCACATCGAGAGGTTCCCCTCACGTAGAAGCCATTTGTGTGTCCTTCAAATAACTCTGGGAATCTTTAAATTACTTTCTTCTTTTTAAAAAGAAACTTGGATAATTATGGCTTCACAGCAGGAGCTTACCTTCATGTGTGCTTTTAAAATTTAATTTTGAAAGCCTGTAAAGTTAATGTGAGGAGAGACAGGAACCCATAGTGATCAATGCTTGAATGAGTCTGACGTTAATTTGCTGCAGTGTTACAACAGTAATTAAAGAAACTAAGAAGTGTCAGAAGAAGCTTAAAGAAGCTTGGGAACTTTAATGGTGTTCTTGAAGTTACTAAAATGTTAATTTCTTATTAATAAAAAATGACAATAACTTCAGAATAGGATTTTTATTTGGTTCTAAACAGATTTGAAATATAAGGAAGACTGTATAATAATTTTAAATAATAGAGTATGAAAGATCTAAAGGGTTATTTAGATTTTAGAATGCAATTTTAAAAATGAAACCTGACTGACTGATGAAAGCCTTAATATATAGTTAATTTAAGCGGGTCTGAATTTATGACTTGTTGCTTGAGATGTGTGGTTTGCTAGCTTGTTCCAAAAGCTGAATGGGAGAAGACCAAGTCATATTTGTAGGCAAATACTCAGGTGACATCCAGAGGTAGTTTGTGCCCAAATTAATTTTTGGTTTGAATTTGAATGATCCTGTAATTTTTTATGTTTATAAATATTATCACTCTTACTTGGTTTACTGACTTTGTATTGAACTCTAGTTTTCCTGTTGGAAGGGCTGTTTATCTCAGTAAAATTAGTAATAAATGTATTATATACTAATAATAAGGAAGGAAAATATTTTCTTCTCTGTCTAATGAAGATGTGCAATATTCTTGTTCTGCTTCATTTTCTTTGTTGATTTGAAGTATTTATTGTTACATTGTGGTATAACAAACACTTGCTGTGTGATCTTTAAGGTTGCACAACTTTTAATGAAAACTGAGATATTCTTACTAGTATTACTGATTTTTTTTTAATTTGCGCAAGGAAAAGTTAATTCTCCATTTTCTGTTGTAAAATCCAAGCATCTTGTTGAAAAAAATAATGCATTAATATTGTATTCCATGTATTAAAGCTCAAAACTGCTCTGGGCTGAGGACCTGTGGACAGTGTTTGGAGCAGCCAGGCTGTGGATGGTGCAATGATCCCAGCAACACTGGCAAAGGACAGTGCTTGGAAGGCTCCTCCAGAGGCCCAATGAAACCTGTCAGTGTCCACTCCAATGAAATGGTGCTTGATGCTACTCTTTGCCCAAAAGAAAAAAATTATGAGTGGTCTTTTATCCAGTGTCCAGGTAAGGTTTGCTTCCATTTTCTCTTACATTGGAAATAAGAGTTTAAGCACACCGAAATAGTGTGGTTATTCTAATTAATGCAAATAGCACTTTCATGGAAAACTCTTTTTTAACAAAATATTTCCTAAATAGTTTGTTTTTCTACTGAACACAAGTATAGGTTGACTTGTGAAATGCAGTGCAAGAAGTTTAGCCAAAATTACCATTAATTTTCACCCACCCTATCCCTCCACATTTAGAAATGAAAACATGTGAATTTTCTTCAGCTCTTGCTTTCTTCTGCTTCTGTATCCATCAAGGAGTGGAACTGGAGAGATATTATCCCAAGGAGAAGACTGATGGACACACAATTCCCTCCTGCTCTTGCCAAGTCTTGCTGACTGTCAGAATGGGGAGCTGCCAAAACCTGAGCTGTGCTTCCAGCTGACCTTTTAGACACTCAGAGTGAATAGAATAGAATTTGTGCATGTGTGGCCTTAAAGAGAATCTCTGAAGTCTCAATTTAAGCCACACCAGTCTGATTTACAGTATTAATTTTTGAGTTCATTGGAAAAGTAAGGAAGATATCATGTGCTGTGACAGTGAGAGCTGTGCTGGTGCAGCCTCCTGCGTGGAAATCCTCCAACCCTGACAGCAGAGTGTGGAAGCAGCTGTGGAGGACTGCAGGCAAATGAAAAACACACTAGGGACCTTGACAACCCTCCAGAAGTCATTTACAACAAATAATACAGTTTAAAAGACAGCTTGAAAGATTTGTAGCAATTTTTTTTCTTTTTTATTTTTTCTTTTTTTTTTAAGAATAAATAGTGTAACTGCTCTACAGTTATTTTTTCAGGAAATGTTCTATTGCTGATAATTTTGGAAGCTGGAGCTTCTGTAGAATCAATACTTTTATGGGTACATACAGCTGTGTTTGCCTTCTTGTCTGCTTTTTTCCTCAGTTTATTCTCTGTTGTGTATGCATATATATAGAGTGAGGGTTTTTTGAAGTCTAAGAAAAATGAAATGAAATGAAATATAAACCCCAATGAACACTGTTGCATATTTTCAGTTAAAACCAAAGAAACCTTCCACACCTCCTAATGTTACTTCCTGAACAAAGAGGCTTATAGTACATTTCTGGAAACAGTAGAATGACATTCTGTTGTTGTATAGAAGTTTCATTACTTAGTCTATATATTGATATTGAAGGATTGTTAACCCTTCAGTGCAATGCATGATTTCTGCCACTAGTGAAATTGTAATAGGTAAATATAGTGCTAGTCTAAACAGCTGTGTTTAATATTTATTCTTGATGGATAAAATTCTGTGTTCATTCTGTGTTCTTATCAAGAAATTACAAAAGTTCAACTTCACTTTACATTCCCTAGCTTTATGAGTTTAAGGGACAAATAGAACAGAAGTCATAGCATTAAAACTTCAATTGCTGTGAAATTTCGTTTTTCATCTGTTTAGGCTGGAGGTTTGGTTCCTAAGATTTTTGTTTTCATTTTCATAAATATTTTCTGTAGTGGATTATACTAAGACAGTTGTTCTTAGCACAACAATCATTTGATGTACTTGAAACAAGATAGAATTAGACTAAGTCTGTGTAAGCCTACTGAACAGTTTGCAGTTAGGATGAAAAGATAAATAGATAGTTTATACCATTCAGTTTGGAGATTTTTCTGCCACATTGATGAATAGTTGTCTGAATCATTCATGGTCATTCAGGCATGAACCCTTTTTTCCTTGTAGTCCATATCCATCCTCCTTATAGTGCCTCTGGGCAATTATGCTGCTGATAAAAATTTTAAATTCCTTTTCATTTTCTGTTTGCTCAAAACTTCAAGATTACTATTCATCAGGCAATATAGAAAATGTTTATTTTTGTGACTGGTCACTTTGAAATCAACAGGCTTGTCTTAATCAACATAAGTTGTCTTAGTATTTCTTATGATAGGAATACAGTTTTATTTTCATTGGATTCTTAGTTTAACTGAACTGTTGTTATAAATAAAGTTGCAAATAACATATATATAAAAAGCAAAGAAAAATAGCTTTGACATTCACCTTGTGAGAAGAAAGGTTTAGGTAAAATGCAAGCCCAGGTTTTTCTTTAAAGTCTAAATTTCTCCTCTGAAAAGCAATGTGAGCAGATTCTAACTAGTTTGTTTAGAACTAGATGAAGTATCTTTACACTAGATCCAGATTGCAATGAAGACACTCTTTTCATAATTTTTCCTGGTTTCAACTTTTTTCTTAAAAATATAATTACCAACAATTGTCAGCTTCATCAGCTATTTCAACACAGAGGTCCAAGGCAAATTAGACATAAAATTGCTTCTCTCCAGGGCAGCCTAACTGAGGATTCAGCTGAAGCACATTTTTGTGTGTGAAGAAAATGACTTTGTTGCTGCCAGTGATGTACATTAAAAGGACTTAAGGAAAAAAGAACTTTTACAAATTTAACTCCTAATTTTTACCTAATTACTCATTACTGTGTCTCGTTAATGTAATGACTTTTAAAATTATTTAATACTGATGTCTCCAGTTTGATTGCACTGAACCAACTTTGAAATTTATTGAACTTGCACTTCTGACTTTTTCCAATGAGATGCATATTTTTAGGGAAACCAGCAAATATATAATGTAATTTTTCCATGGTGTGTCATATCGGTTGTGGATTGCCTTCTTATTGTCTATATATATTTTTTTGAATTTGTTGTAAAATCTCTTCCATTTACTTTGACTCAACAAAATGTGAGAATTCAGAGCTGTCATGTATGACCAGATAATAATATGACGTGGAAAAATCTGAACTTTACAGTTAAGGTTACTTTCAACACCCTGTATAGCACAAAAATTAAGAAATACAAAGCTAAGCATTAGCAAGAATAGAAAATTTATAAGTCAATGGCCAACTAGTTAGAGAATATTAATATTAATCATTTTTCCTACACTATGATATAGTTTTAATTAGGTAATCTTACTTTAATAGAATACCTCTTTAATGTACTCTCTGTTTTTAATTTTTGCTTATTGGGCTGTATTTTCTTTACATTTGCTTTAAGTAATTTAATGTGTAAAACATGTAACAGACCCCAAAATAGAGCTGCAGCTCATGGTACTTTTGTGTAGATTTTCCTGAGAATGGCAACAAACCGAAAATGAGGGAGACACCACAAAGGTGTCTAAAAATCAAGTATTCTTGGGAAGAATAAGGCTTGTGATTTCTAGAGATTAAGCCCAGATAGTGAGAAAACCTAATGTTACAGAAATGTTTAATACTTGTTTGGAAGATTGTCTAGGCGTAGTTACAGAAGAAAGAAGAGATTGTCAACTCGGGAGGTTTTAATGGTTTATGAGCCAAGTCTGGCAATGGCTATAAATATATGAAGTTGCTAAATTATAAAACAGCTCTAAAAACTTTTAAATCATGCAGTGAGAATCCCTTTTTTCCCCTAGCCAAGACACCAATCACTGTGACATTTAAATTAAAAAATCCAAATTTTAAAAAAAATACAATCTTACTGTGATAGCTGTCCTCTTCCATGTCTCCCACCCACTTTGGCACGGAGGAATTGACAAGTCTGACATGGTTTGACATTTGACAAGCTGCTGTAATTGACAGATTACTAATCTGCTGGACACCATGAGCTCTGAAGCTCCACTCTATAGAGAGGTCATCCTTCAAAACCTGGCAGGAGGATCAATGATGCTGGCAGGATTCACATTGTGATTTTGCTGCAGGAGTGATCAGTACTTTGAGTTTCCCCAAAATGTGAAGCTCTGGAGTGGAGTTCTGCTGCAAGATCAGTGGTTTATAGTGGTGTTATTTGACAAAAAGCAATTTTATGCTTTCAAGGCCAGGTGTGCAAAAATTATGTCAACAGGAATCCAGATTTTTTCACTTTCACCAAAATTGACTGTAGTGAAGAGCAACTGAAACTGTTTCATGTGGTCCTGGTGTCCTTAAAATTGCTTTGTATGCCAAAGCTAATGAGGGTCAGGAAAATTAAAATAAGATAATATTTAGTTAATTTATTTTGAGAATGCCTTCTGCCCACTAGATATGTGAGTTCATGTTCTCCATCACAGTAGGTTTTCAAATGATTCACATTTGTAGGTATTGGGGTTTTCATGGAGTCTCAGTTAGTGACTTATTACCTCTTCAAAGATTTCTGAAATGCCTGGACAGCATTTTAAAGCTGTAAGGACTAATTAAATCATTCCAATAGTAAAAAAAACCCCCTTTCTCATAACCCACTTCCCCCCCTTAAAACTCGCATGTCACAGTCAGTTTTTTTGTGAATCCATCTTGTAGTGCAATGCTGTTTTGAAGAGGTTCTGTGTCAAGGTGCAAATATATTTATGCTGGTTATTAGTCAGGACTAAACTCCTCAGAATCACATTGTACTACAATTTCATAATCACATAGAGATGATTTTGTTCCAAAGAGAAATTTACTAATGAATCTTTAAAAATGTTGTATTCCAGCTTGCCAGTGTAATGGCCACAGCACCTGCATCAACAGCAATGTCTGTGATCAGTGTAGAAACCTAACAACAGGAAAACAGTGTGAGACCTGCATGCCAGGATATTATGGGGATCCCACAAATGGAGGGCAGTGTACAGGTAAGTTCTTCTACTGGAAGGAAAAAGAAAAATAGCAAAATGACATTTTATGTAATGTGAATTTAATGTCTTTAATGTAATGTGAAATTAACTTTTCTTTAAAGGTTAAAAGTTGATTTTATAGTGCAGATGAGCTGATCAGCTAAACTAATGATTGAAAATTAGATTAATATATTTAAAGAGAAACTCATTCAGAGTCATTATTTTGCAATTGTTGCTCTCTCAAGAGGAGGAAGAAACTTCCTTGTTGGAGCAACACCTCAAATTATTTCAGAGATATTTCATTAAATTCCACGTGAACAATCATGTTTGAGGCAGTGAGAAGTTACTTATAAATAAACTTCAGTATCTGCCAGAATCTCTGGTAACACTGATTTGTATAAATATGTGATGCTAGTGGAGGAATTATGCATTTATAAGACTAACAGGTCTTTCTCATGTATAGATGAAACAAAAAGTCCTGGTGTGCTGAGGATGGTAAGGCACCCAGACCTATTCAAAGTTTAGTTTTTAAACTGCTGCAGTGGAGGATTCTCCTTGAAGTGAAGGAGAGAATGAAGTCCAGTACTCCAGGTGGTTTTTGTATATTGCTGTAGGGCTACAGGAACTCCTTCCCTTAAAACTGAATGGTGGAAGGAGGAATATATTCAATATGGAACCTCAATAAGGTTGGCTTTGAATCTAGGAGGGTGCTGGAAGGTTTTGCCCCATGACTTTTTATTCTCCATTACTGATGTTTCTTTGAGCAGACCTTTGCTTCTCAAAGAGTATTTCTTCATTTAAAGAGTTTGTTGGTTCCTCAGCACTCTAAGTGCAGTAGGCAATGCATAAAGATTCACATCTGGTACACTCAAGCACGATATGTAAAAATTGTGTTCAAGGGGATAGAAAGATTAATGTCTACCTTTATTGACAATTGAACATTTTGCTGAGGCTTTATGATGCTTTAAATAATTCTTAATAGTTCAGTTTTTCTCCTGAAGTTGACAAAATGTTCTTTTGCTGTCTGTATCACCTTTATGGCAAAATGATGTATTCATACAGCTTTTATTCTTCAGGGATACATTAGCTATCAGCCAAATAAGCATTCCATCACCTTTAGTGAAATATGCATGGTGCAATAATGGCCGAAATCAATTTATAAGACCAGTAAAATTACAAATTTTACAACTTGTTTTTTCGAACCTAGTCTGTAAAAATGCATATTTTTATTGGTAGACATGATTTTAACAGGAGCTATTTTGACTAGAGAATGCTTTAAAAAATAAAAGTGATAATTATTTCAATGCTTTATCTGCTATGCTATGTTGTATTTTTAGTATAGAGTGCATAATAAATGTTTACATCCTTAGGACATTTTGAAGGATGTAGTAATTGTGACCTGTTAGATTTTCTACAGTATCATGAGTACTGTGATAGAAGTGCCCAAATTGTCAGCCAGGGATTTCTGCTGGAAAAAATACCAGTGATCCATAGATAAGTCAAATCAATGTTACTGGGAATTAAGAGAATCTTGGAACCATAGCTGGGATCAGCCATAGTGTAAGCATAAAGAAAGTAAGTAATGGTTCTATATTTTTTCTCCTTCATTCTGCTAATGCTATTGGTAATGCAGAAAAAAAATTAAAGTTGGCTGGAAATTAAAACCATAATTAAAATGGCAATATGTGGAGAAAAATACGAGTTGAAAAAAGGGCAACCCAGTTAGAAGCTGAGCTTAAGTGTGACTGAAATAAGGAGAAAATAAGGCAGGAAATTATATGAAAAAGCCAATCAAAGGACAAAAGAATCACATGGAAGTAAAAAACCACCCAAACCAGTCATCTTTAGAGTTGCATCCTGTGTCAGTTTGCTGCTGCCAGCTGAGTTTCTGGCTGGACCCCGCCAGCTTTGATTTTCCACCAAGACAACCTTTGGTTCTGTGGCTCTCTGAGCACATGGTGTGTTTTTCCCTTGGAGCTCCTGAGTAATTACTTTGAGGATGCAGGTTGAAAACTTTTTAGAGGCATGACAAGATGATGACTATACCTCTGAAAGTACATCTGTAATTCTCTAATATTCTTCATGGATCAAGTTGCTGTAGTTACAAGGGCATAGCTGGCTTTGAATTGGAGAGGAGCAGTCAAAGCTGGGGACAGAGGATGTTCTTGATCTCTGCAGTGCAGAGGTGGAGTCATGTGCTCTGGGACAAAATGTGCAGGTCATTTCCCTAGCACACTCATGACATAAAATAACTTTTTTCCTGGTGTTCTGATGAAAGTACTTATGTATTCAGTGCACACATTAATTTCATGCTGTCATGGTATATGTACTTAGAGGTAAAATCTGAGCTCTTAGTTTGGCTGTTGGTGATACAGGCTAAAATGATTTGCAAGAAAACCTTCCTTTTTATATAGGTTCCATTAGCCCTCAGGAAGGAGAACATGCATAGCAAACCTTGAAGTCCTTGGAAAACTTTTCTCTTTTTTCCTTAACTATGCCAATATTTTCCTAAATCCTTTCTGTTTACACTCCAAGGAGGTAATTCAGAAAGCTCTAAAAGAAATGACTGTCCACCTGTGAGTGATCAATTCTGTTCTGACCTTTGTCCAAGGATGGCAAATTCTGTTAAAATAGAATTATTTTTTTCTATTCTGGTACTAATGGTGGCTTTACAACTGTCATCAGATAACTGATACATTTATCATTTATTGCATAGTGTTATGGTGTTAAATTACTATGGAATGAGTAACAGTTGTTATAGAAAAAGATATAATTCAGATTCCAAAAGGTTTTGAATAGTTGTGATTAAAGAATGGGTAAAAAAAAAAGACTTCTTGAGATTTTCACTCACTATAATTGCTGACATTTCAATAGCTTTAAAACAGATCTAAGGACTTGCTTTGCATTCTGATATGATGCAGGCTTAGTAAATGTGACAAACCTTGCAGAAGGACAAAGAAAAGATGGAGGCATAATAGCAGGCTTCAGATGCATGAAGGGAAACTGAAAAGAGAGGGACATGATAAAGAGCCTTCCCCCACATCCCCATTTTGGTTGAGGAGGAAGTAATGGGATTAGGTTGCAACAAGAAAGATTAAGGTGGAATACAAGGAAAAAGTTCTGCTGGTTAAACTGTGAAAGATTACCTAAATATGCTATGAAATCTGCATTACCACTTGCACTATCCCTTTTAAATTTTCAAACATCTCAAGCTTTGGAAACGGGTAGGGAACTAGCTGATTCCACACATTTTTCTCCAGCCCTTATATTCTGCAGTGTCTTGGAGTCTGAGATCTAGAAAGCGGGGAGGTATTGGGTGAAGATAAAGTGTTCTGATTATATAGGAAAATGAGCTGTGTATAGCCACATGGCTATGGATATTTACCATATTTTGGGTCCTTAATGTTACTAAGATATTAGTATGTTATATACTAGTTATTTTTGCATCTGTAGCATTTTAGTTACTGTGAAGTTAAAAAGCTTTCCATCCTATGCAGGTTTCCCCTGTAGCTAAAACTGGTTTATTTGTGTCAGAAATGTGGTATTGTGGCTGCTGATGGGAAGTAGTTTGGCAATAGTCATATTTTTAAGAAATCATTACTGTTCTTTTTTTTGAAATAACCATACCTAATACCAATTACTCATTTAAATTCTGTCACTTGAAGTCTCTTTTCAATACAGAGAATGAGAATTAGAATTTGTATTCTTGGTGTAAAAATGAGCTTTATATTCAGTTGTCCTAAGATGTGGCTTGCAGTGAAGATATATGTGCTCTTTCAGTTCTTTCTGACATTTCATTGTACAAATATATAGTTTGAATTATTTTATATTTGATTCATTGCTGCATTCTGTACAAAAATCAGTAATAAATTGCAGGGGTCTTTTATGATAAGGGAAGTTCTGTGACTGTAATCTGTAGTTATCTGTTCTTGTACTAATTAAAATGGTTTCAGGGAGTTTGTGGTGTCAAATAGATAGCCACAATAGAAAATGAAATTGATTTCTTACCTTAAACTATGAAATATTTTGAGTTGTACAATAAGATTTGCCTTCCTTTTTGGAAACAAATGTTAGTGCACAAATTAATAAGTCCAGACCCTGTGCATATGCTTAAGGTTTGTTGTCTAAACTCCCTGTCTAGCAAAGAAAGCATGAAGAGAGGGTACCACCCAAGTTACCAGGTCAAGTAACAGCATCCTTTTTTAGAGTTATCTCAATGTGCAAGAAAATAAGCAGGAAGGCAGAGGTGATTTGTGAGCGTGAGGGAATAGAGTGTTCTGGGAAGGGACAGGTTTGGGCTTCCAGGGCAAGCAAATCCATGGGCAGTCCTTGGAGTGCTCATTTCAGTGCTTGTCAGCATGTGCCAGAAATACTGAAGCATTCAAACCCTGTCTTGAACAGCATAAGGCACATTCTGTGTTGTGGTAAAGATTAGATGAGAAATTCACAGCTCAGCCTTGTCTGTTCCTGGGACACCTGGGCAGCCCTTCAGACTGAGGTGCTGAAGAGCTTGAAAGCAGATATCCTAAATCACTTAGATTTTTTTCTAGATTTTGCTCTAGTCCCATTTGAGGGATGATTTTGAAGGTATGAATACTGAAATTCAGTTGACAGAAAATTCATTCTTGAATATTATTGGCTTTTGGAAATAAAACATCTTTGACTGTAGGTGGGAACAGGTCCTGGCTTGCTGTCTTGATGGTTTCTCCTGTTTTCTTCAGGGTCTTGCTCTGTTACCTGCTGCATTTCTTGGAAATATGCAGTTTTTAAATAGAAATTCTAGAAAAAAATAGAGTTGTATGTGTACTGCAGACTGCACTTTTTTTGGTACTTTATGTGCCAAAAATAACCCCCACTATAGGAGATTTCTTGGAACAATTTTTGTTTCATCTTAGTGATGATTTTTAGTATTATTTTCAAATTTATTAATCACTACTTAGTTGTCAGTGTTAAAAAAATTGCTCTAGCTGCTTATCACCTTGACATTTTCTTTATGCATGGTATTTTAAAAAAATATCCCTACTATTTATGAGATGCCAGGAAAAAATTCTTTACAGTAACTAATGACACACGCCATGAATGTATAATATATTTAATAATAATGAGATAATGTAAGCATTTTGCTGTATTGTCATTTTCTTTAATAATGGGATAACACTCCAAGCAGCATTCAGTTTTCCCAGAATTGTGCTGCCATTGTTGCTTTTGCAGCAGAAGGAGACTGTGAGTCCCAGCCCAGCAGGAGCATTGTGTCTTAACTTGCTCTGGTTGTTCTCTAAGCAGCCCTTAAAGGCACCTGAGACTCTGATGGCCATCCTGTAAAAGCTTCCAACCACAGCCTGTTGGAGTGACATTTTTTAAGCAACTCTGCAACATTTCTGTTGCCTTTATAGATCTTTTCCTTTCTCTGTTATCACACATTGGACACTTGCAATACCAAGGCAGCAGGTTCCCTCCATGTTTGGTTTGTATTCATTCTGTTTGGAAAGGTAGAGTTAACCTTTTACTGGAAACATTTGATTTTTTATGAGGTCTTCAAACCATTATCAAAAGTCAGTATGTTTTTAGCAAATATACACCATGTGTACATCATCTGTATTTGTACACCTATGTGCATACATTTATTTACACATGCTGCTGCTTGAAAGCATTCCACATAAACTTTGACATCTAGACATGAGCCACCCAACTGGCATTTAACTACAGGAAATGCCTCAAGGCATTAAAAAAAGTAAATCAGACAGGTATCAATAAAAGACCAAGTTGTCAGAATTACTTTAAAAGTACCTTAGGTTGAAGGATTTTGGTACAATTTAACCCAGCAATAGATTAGGTGTATGGATACATATTTGTGATTATTTGTGTTGGTTAAAAGAATAAAAACTAAAACTTATTAGTGATGTGTTGTCAGTGAAGTTATATCTGAAGAATGCTCTTCCATGGTGTTCAAATCTTGTTCTTCAGAAAATGTGATTATTCTGCTGAGTTACTGACATCTGAGATGTGGGGTTTTGAGAGAAGAGGCCAAGGGTGCCACAAGCCATTACTTCAAGTGTCTGTGAAAGAGAGACATGAGAAAGATGTTAAACTCATCCTGGCAGCAGATTGACAATGTTCTCCTTGCATTTTGGATTCTAGCTTACTTTTAAAGATGCCTAATGGGTGACTTTACAAATTGTTTTCTCTGGCACTATTTCTATAACTTTTATCTATTCAACAGTGGCAACTTTCATAATGTGTTTTCATCATGCCCCTCTGTGGAGGAGCTGATTCTGATTTCCTTCCTTTCTTCTCCAAAAGAAAGACTGTTAAAAGCTGCCATGGGCACCCTCAAGAACAGACAGAGCTCTCTTCCTGTAGAGCACAGAGGGCAATCAGTGTGTCAGATATCTAAAAAAAGAATCCCGTTTGATTAACTTAAAGTAATTGTGGGGTTCCTTAGATGGGATGCCTACACCAATACCCACTCTAATGCGCTTACTTTAAAGTAATATCCATTCTGATTTTTTAGCCACAAAAGAATCATTTTGAATTAGGCTGTCTATGGAAAAATATGAGAAATGTGCCGAGGAAAAGTAATTGAAAATAGATCCCAGGAAAATTGGCCCATAGAGCCCAGGATGACATAAGCAGAATGTCTTTGTTTGCTCCCCAGCCATTTTCTTAGAATGTAGTTACAATGTATACATGAATATGTACACAGCATTTGTATATGAAATTTGATGGACAGCAGATTACATAATTTCATACACTTCCAAAAGCAACCTGTCTTTCATAAAGGAAAAAGTTGATAACATGACAAGGAAAACAGTTTTTTATTTACTTCTTTTTTTTAAAAAAAATAATGGTGTATGTAGTTGATAGAAAGGTACCTGCTAATTTACATTTAGACTTATTTTTCAAGGTTTCAAAAAGTTATTTAAGCAATGAGTGAACAGAAAGCAGCAGTTTTAATTTTTCACTTTAACACTGCTGCTATGTAGCTTTAGAATTACCTGCAGTTGGGGATTGCATAGGGCAGGTAGAGAAGCATCAAATATAAAGCATCTGAATATAAATTTGTATGACTTTATTTAAGACAGTAAACCTAAATATGGAATTAATTGTTTCCTTAAGAATAGTTTTGTTTAGCAAATATCAAATATGCTGCCATTTTTCTATGAGTTTTGGTCTTAAAACACCTGGAGACTAACAGCTTCAGGAACTGATGGATGATGCTATTTCAACAGGAAAAGTTGGACAGGTACTGTTGGCCTGAGAAGTAACTTTTTGGAGTCCAAAAAGCAGAGAGAGTCTTGCATTTAAAACTTCATCAAGAGACAGCTGTAAACTTGGACTTTTTTCCTTCTACAACACACAGTTCTGTTTCAAAAAGGTTTCTGGTCCAAAATCTTGTATTCTAGGGCTATGAGTCCTGATGAAGGTAGCACTAACAATGAGAGCAAAGAGCTTTTAACTGACATCTACTGGAAAAACCAGAAATGTAGGAAGCATAAATATTCTCAATTAGCAGTATAAATGTCAGCAAAAGCATTTACTTTCTGCATCTTCCTAAAGTAGAACAAATGTCCAAATGGGAGTTTTGACTCTCTTAGAGTATGAAATGGCAGCTTGGGATACAGAGGTTTGATATAGTTTTTCTGCTTAGCTGTTTTAATGTCTAGCATGTAGGGAGTTATAATTGTGTACTTCACTGGTGCAAGATCACACATTTGGCATTCCATCTTTAGCTGTCTGAAATTTACAGGAAACTTTGTATTAGGTTAAATATTGTATTCTAGAAGCCCTCTTTTCACAGTGACTAAGTATGAAATTAAAAAATCACAAGTATCTTTTAGTCCAAGCACTTCAAGTTTAGTCACAGAAAAAAAGGATTTTCAGTGGATTGAATGCTTATGACACAAGACCACAGGAGCCTATGTGAATAAAGACATTTTATGTAAAAACAGGTAAATGTTGGAAGTGGGTGGAAGAAAGAGTATGGTGTGCTCTGTACTGTCTTCAGGTACTATAATTTCGGAGCTAAATGTAAAAAACCTGTTTGCTTGTACCTTGGTTTATAATAAACAGTGTGTCACAAGTTCACAGCAAAACTCTGTGATAAGAAGCTATAATTTAAGATTATTCAGACAAAGAAAATCTCACATGCTAAGTTCCAGCAGATAACATGATTTTGTTCATGCTGTACAAACAAAATAGCAGAAGGCTTTGATGAATGAAGGGACTGTCAAGAAATCCCATTTTGCAGTAGTAGTGGTATTTTGTTTTGTTTTCCCTAATTTGTTTTTTACCATTCAATATTGAATAGAGATGACACCAATCCCTTGGTTTTGCAAAATGAAATACCTTATAATAGTATTAACTAAAATGCTGGAATTTGGTTTTAATAGAAGGAAAAGGGCTTCTTGGTTCATATGAAACACAAAGAAAAGGGATTCTAGTACAATAATCTATTCAAGAAAAGCCTCATGTTGCTTTTTGAAATTTTGAGCAGTCAGAATAAACACTCTTTCAAAAAGACCTTTTTCCCCAAAGGTGATTTGAAAATTTATTTTCCTTCCTTTAATGAATGCTCTTTATTGAACAGCATCCAAGATAGTCTGAACACTGAGTGAAGCCTGGTTTTGGGCTTAGTTATGAATTTAAATTAGGTTCACTTCAATCAGAATGTATTCAAAATCAGTCCTGTGCTACTAAACCAGAAGTGGATTGCCATTGGAAAAACTTTGTTGAGGAACTTGGAAAAAGGCATCTTTAAAAATTACTGTTCCATTTTTTTTGACTGCCAAGCAAAATGTGCTAAGCAAACTTCTCAATATGCTGTTAATTTTTGTGTACACAGATAATTTTTTTTTTTTTTGTAGATTAGAGCTATATTGTAAAGTATGATTTCTAGCACAATTAATTGTAAGTTCAAACAAAAAACTCAAACTAAAATTAGGAAACCTTTTATAAATACATTTATATTCCATAACCTACTTAGAATAATGTTAAGTGAAGGACCCAGAGTTACACTTCAGGGAAAGTACAATTGTCAAGTATCAATAGACATTCAGATACTCATAATTTTATGAGAGGAAAAAAGAAGACAACTGTTAAGTGTAGCATGATGAACCTCCAGAGAGAGATTATTTGTGTGACTGTGGGATTTCAGAAGGTTTTGACAGGATGCCTGTTCAACATGTTTAACACTTTTGATGTTTTTCCTTGACTGCATACAGAAGACTTTTATAAACTTTCTGTCAAGTACAACTGTTTTAACCTACCTCTTGTTTCTCCAAATCTGCCTTTACTTCCTAAACCAGGATGTGTGTTCTCATAGCAGAATTATGTGATTTTAGGAGCAGTCAGCCTGGCAAACTGGTTCAAGCATCACCTGAGGATTGCTGTTGGAATGATTGGTTGGGGGAGAACCACTGACTTTTTTTTCTTGCCTAAGAAAGTTTTATTGTCCATCCTGAACAATCACAGTGTAATTGTGTAGTTAAATCACTAGTAACCAATTTTATCAACTGCACTTTTGTTCCTTAAGCATGATGGCTACACTAGGCTGCTTTGTGTAACTTCTCCATCCAGCAAAGTTAATGCTAATTTACTCTAGTGGAGTGGGAGCAAGGCAGCTTTTTTAAAAAGAAAAATGAAAAGACCTTAATTTAAACTGTTCCTGAGGTCTACTATGCAACAAAAATATCTGAAATAGTAAAAAGTATAAGAACAACTTGTGCTATCTTAATCTGTGTAAGTAGCAGGCATTTTGTGCTTGTTCAGCATCTTAGCCTGAGAACTTTGAATTCAGGCATCCTTTAATTGATAACCACTTATAGCTTTTACAGATATTGAAGAGATACAGCAGTTTGATTTATATTATATTCCTTTATCTCTGTGCTTATTTAATCTACTTGCAATGATTAATGACAATTCTCTTGCTCTCCCTGATGTTAGTGATCAAGTCCTCCTGCATGCTCTTGTGGAGCACAGTTTCTGACAATGATGAACCAGTTGCTCTGCATTCTTATTTTGGGGGTTTTTTTGGGTTTACATGCTATAAATTTATTTTATGTGGTAAGGAATACTTATAAAATGTATTTCTGATGTGCTGTCTGAGCTTTGTATCAGTATGTTCACCTTCCTAATGAAATGTGTAAATCCATTGGTTTCCAAATGATGTTCCTAGAGGAGATAGGCGGGACATGATTTAGAAACTTTCAGCTGTCTAGAAATGTCCTGATTTTGTCAGGCTCTGATAAACAAACATATTTTTCCCTGGATTGAAGGTGATGTCAAGAGCTGTGTCGATGCTGTGTCTGGCTCAGGGGGCACTGGGGGCAGGCAGCTGCAAGCTGGAGATGACATTTTCTTAAATCACTGTTACTTGATCCTCAAATAAGCCTTTGACTAAAGCCAGTCTTCTCATCCCAAATGCAATAGACAAAGTAGGAATTTTGCTTGTTTCTAATTTCTGCATCTCCCCTTCTACATGTGTTTTGGATTGAAATGGTCACCCCTTTCCCTAAGGGGGCTTGGGACCCCCCATAGCTGGTGAGAAAATAGATTTTGAGGCATTGTGCAGCTCACATGCTCATTCCTCAACTGATCCAATGAAGATCTTCAAAAAAACTTGTAATGGCATTTCAGTTTGATTGCAGTTGATTCTGCCTTCATTTTCTGAGTGCTAAATGAAATACATTATGATGCCAGACCACATTAGTTATTTAGGGGAAAAAAAAGCCTCCCTTGCAATGGAATACATTAAAAATCAGTTGTATTTTGTACGTCCTAATGGCTAAGGGAGGGAAATGATTTGCTGACTTCTTTACATTTCGTGGCATTTTTGCTTGATAAATTGTAGAAATCATTTCTTTTTTTTGGGCTTTTACTCTAAATGACCACATACACACAAATAGTTGCAATCACCAGTTGTTGACTTCAGATGTTTTTCACCTTAGATTGGAACTTTTTCTTACCTTTAAGGGTGCTATGAATAACATTTGAATGCTTTTAAATACTTTTGCATTTCATACTGCCTTATAATAATCTTTCTAATTTTTTTTTGTTATAACTTCCAAAGTGTTCTCTTTAGAAAGAATGGGGGGAAAACTAACAGCGTTTTGATGAAAGGAGCTTTTTGACCAAAATTTCCAAGATAGTACAGAAGCTGCTGTCTTAAGAAAATTTAAAAGGACATAATAGCAATAATAATAATAATAATAATAGTAGGTACTGGGCCTTTTATTGTCTGAAAAAGTCTTAAACACATCTCAATATGGACATTAGACCACAAAGGTATCCAAAATCTTCATTTTATGTTTTTTCTTTGCAAATAACTGTCAAGACTGACTATTTTAGTTTTTACTAAAGCTTGTAAAAGTTTGTCTATCAGATCTGAAATTACTTCCTTTTTAAGTAATTCCAGTTTTCTCTTGTGTTTTCATGTGAGAAATCTCTTCACAGCTGAGGAAAATTAAGAGTAATTTAAAAAGAGATATTTTGAATCTTGTGAAGGGTCTCTTTTAATGCTTGGATATGTAAAAACTGTCCCGTACATCAGATACAGACTTCAGTTTTGAGTTGAACTCTTAAAATCTGTAGGTTAGCCCAGTCTAAATTTGTAGGCAATTTAGTTTTTGGTAACTAATATTAATATTGTGTTTAAAAATGATATGAATAAGTGGAAAGATTTAAAAGGAAACTGATAAATATGACATGCTAAACTTATCTCCAGATAAAGGAGTATTAATAATTTCACTTGGAAGTTTTCATTTTTCTATGTTCAAAGCTAGTGTAAAAGTTTCAGTTTTTTAAACAGATTAACATGGAAAACATGAAAGTGCTCCTACTGTATTTTGTGAGTTCATGTGACAATGTTTTTGTTCAGCATGTTTTTTGGTAGAAAATGCATATTATTCCAACAGCAAGCTGTAAAAATTCGGTGCAATGGCTCAGTATTGGCATGAGAAATTCAGGCACAGCATTACTCTTGTTAATTGTTTAAGATTCTGCTCAGTTCCTAACAAGAAAAAAAGATCCTGTCTTTCTTTCAGTGTTAATCTCGTGTTTTGCATTTTCATTATCTACTTGTATGAAGCAAAATTATGATTTTCCAAGCTGTCTTTATACTGTTACTTGCTGATGATTAAAGACAGCTTTACTGTGATTGCTTGAGAGGTATTTATTACAAATAAACAAAAGAAATCAGTTCACTTTTCAGGATGAATGCTTTGAACAGAAGGAATTATGAAATAGAAACACTGCAGGGCCATTTTACCAGAGCAAAAATGGCTAAAGAACAAATACAAGCCTTTAATTGATGAAGGTGTCTTTAGGTTGAACCAAACTAAATTTTGATTTCTGCCACAGATAATCAGTCTGTCTGTTGTTTCTGGGTTTATTAGGATAAATATCCCACTTCTGGAATGTATGTTTAGTCCTGAAAGCTAAGGAAGTGACACCTGTGATTTCCAGATTGTTGACTGTTGCTTTTCAGGACAAAATAATTGCCTTACCAGTGGTCACATGATCTCAGTAGTGTTAGTTCAAGCTCGAGTGAAATTGTCTGTGTTTTAATATGACTTAAAGTTCCATATCTGAGTGACAGGAATCCAAAATATTTGTCTATTCTGTTTGCCTTTTCTCTCTGTCTCACAGTCCTCAGCACTGTGTTAGCACACCTGTGTTTTTTTCTTTTTGTGCTATTAGGCTACTATAAAAATAAATTAATTCGAAACCAAAGAAATATAAATCACATGGTAAAACAAGAAATATAGTCCTATATGTGTTAATTTTTATATTAAGACTGATTTATTTTGGAGAATAATCATGTCACTGTAAAATGACAATTCCATTACTGCATGTACAGCAGTATGTTCTAATAGCATCTTTTTCCTTTTTTTTTTTTTTTTTTTTTTTTTTTTGTACTCCTGGTTTTATTGGTCATTGCCTTCACAGCAGTTCTTTAGCTTAATTTTAGCTAAAGCTACTTGGTGATATTGCAGAAGTGTTATTGGGCACATCTTTTTGCTTTTACATTTCCTGTCTCAAAGGCTGAATGGATGTATTTCCTATAAAAGCAATTGTTGAATGGGAAAAGGGTATCAGGGGCTTCTAGCTAAATACACATTTCTAGAGAATTAAGTGACTAGACAGCTTTGCAATGTTCCTAATGTAGCAAATAGTCTCTGTAGGGCAGTTGCCATATGAGTAGACTAATAGATTACATAGGTGAACATTTACTGGGAAACTGAGCATTAAAATTTTGGATCTAATAGAAGTTTATACTTGCTATTTCTTACTTAGCCTAATCTACAAGAACTGCTCTATTTCCTTTTCTTTTGATTTAACATATGTTAGCCTTGAATGTTAGTAAAATTAACGAAGTATCACACCTCAGTATTTAAAGGTATTGTCATAGCTTTCCTTAAAAAAACATCAGCAAGGTGTCTTTGGGTAATTATCCATGTACTGTTCTAGTTTAGCAACCTTTCATGCAAGCAAACAAATTTACTTAAATCACCATCTGTAGTGAGCTCCATTTGAGAGCAAAAATGCTCTTGCAGCTGTATGCTGGAGATGGGGGCTAAACAATCAGTGTTTAAATTCAATTGTTTAAAATGCACCCTGCATGGAAATGGTGATGGGTATTCTTTTGCTGTCAGCAAGAACATTTATATGCTGAGCTGGCAACTTGGAATCAATCATACATTGGATTTATTATTTAATAAATTCTATAGGGTTGTGATTTTGCAGCATGGATTTGCTCTACTGGATTATATTGTTTTCATATAATCTTTCTGTTCCACTTAGAATCTGCATGTTGTACAAAAGAGTATTTTGAGCTGCTATTTCCCTAAAAATAGAGTAGATATTGCAAGGATGAGTTGTTTTCTTCTTGTTTTTAAAGCTCTAATGCCATCATTTCACTTACTGTGTAAAAAATAACAAAAGAAATGTTTAAATTCTACCTTTTAAGCAGATTTTTATTGTGAGCCATAGATTATTTATTTTAAATATTTAATTCTTGGTAAAAACATGATAATTAAGTATTTAAATTAGCAGGCGTGCATGATATAAACCTAAGTAGGAGATGAATGCACAGAATTATTATGGGAAGACTTGAGGTTGTCTGAACTCGCTTTTTCTGTCCAAAGGTGCAGCAAAAAGTACACAAAATCATGGAACCATTCAGTTTGGGAAAAACCTCTAAGCTCACCCAGTCCAGCCATTACCCCAGCAGTGCCAAGCCCATCACTATCCATCCCCAGGTGCCACATCCACACATCTCAAATCCCTCCAGGAACAGTGAATTCACCACTTCCCTGGGCAGCCTGTTCCAGTTCTTGACACCCCTTTCAGTGAATGAACTCAAGTGTTGGCCTCAGGAAAGTATGGAAAATAGAAATTGAATCTCTTTTCCTGATTTCTGCCAGCTGACAATGATTGGTACAAAATATGATTTTAAAACTGATCCCAAGACCTGGTCTAGTTTAAGTAGCAATAGGCTGGGAAAGATCCTACCTTAGCTGCAGTATTAACTATTGGCTACATTATTATCCCAGGAGAAACCATTCACTGAGAGTGGTTAAGCAGAGAGAAACAAATAGAAAATAATAAAGAAAATATGTATAGAGGAGTACAGAAATATTGGGGTAATGGAAGAATGTCAGTCTTCTTCCAAATATTCTAAAATATTGTCCGGATCTGCTATTGCATTTCTTTGATCACATATACTCACATTTGCTTCAGTAACAGCAGCAATGGCTAAAATGAATTTTTTTGGGTTACTCTTACATAGAAATCCACAGATTGGTAGGAATTCATTTTACATCACACACTTGCAAACCCTAGATAATTACCTGCATATAAAAAGCATATTAAAATAGGCTTTCATTGCTGTGAAACAGATTTTTTTTTCTAGATTTAAAAAGTATAAATGCAAAGGTGTTGTCTTTTCCCCTGGTATTATCCAGGAACAGTGAGGTTAATAATAGGAACTTGCTGAATGAGAGTAATAAATGTTCACTGAAGAGCTGCTGCTATATAATCACTTATGTTTTCCACTTCCACATTTGTGATCTACTTCCTGTTAAATGAGCAATAATTGTGGGAGCAATCAATTAAGGTTAGTTTGCAATAGCTTTTATATTTGTGAAAACACTGACAGCTCTTGGAATGTGCTTCAGAATTTACCCTTTTAGCTCCTTTTATAACTTTTGTGCTCTCTTGTAATGGAGCATCACTGTTAAGAGTACTTAACTATAAGCAGAATAAGATACTAAAATATATTCCTGTATTTTTCACTGAAAGCATTGCAAAGACTTACACAATTAAAATTAACTTTTGTGAAGAGGCTTTTCCAGCTTTAAGTGCCTAAATAATAATTCTATAAATGTAGAGTGGAAAACATGAATGGATTTGGGAAAACGTAACTGATAATGTAGTGGCAGCACTTCAATGAACATTTAATGTAGAGTGTCAAGAGGATAGCAGAATTACAACATGTAGGATTTTGTGGTAACTGCAGGTATTTTTCAGGTGTGTTGTTTTATGAAACAGAGGAAAACATCACACATCACTATGTGCTGCACAGAAATTTCTGATGTTTCTTGCAGACAGATTGAATGCCTGGCATCTCCTTTGTAAGAATTCTTCTTTAAGTTCAGCTGGCTATTTAATGAGCTCTGAGGGCTGAACAAACCATTGAAGTCCTGAAATGGACATTTTATTTCAATAATATCTTACATTTAATTAGGCTTTACATTGTCTCATACCTTTTTCTCTGTTTGTCTTAGGCTGTGGCAGAGGTGAGAGTGTGTATGGAATGGGACACTGTCAAAGAAGGATTTATTGTGTTATTCCTTATCAGTATAAGGGAAGTTTAAAACTCAGTCTGTGATAGGAATTCAATATGAGATTATAAAATAGAGAATAAACTTTTATCTTATACAGGTCACCCCTTGGTACCATATCTGTTCCCAAGCAGGACCTCGTATATTAAATCCTTTATCTTAGTCATAATTAAAACTTCAGTGAAAGCTTAATGTGAACATCATGGTGGGTTCAGAGTTACTTTGGATTAAAGAAAGACTTTGGGTGTGATGTCAATATTAGTAGGGAGTCATTCCATTGATGTGGGGATGAATTGACACATTTACCAGGGAGAGATTAGTAAGTTTGGTACACTTGGTTAGGAATAAAAAATGGCTGCCTAAACAAGATAGAAATTCACATAAACATGGAAAGGAAAAGGAAGAAGAGCTCAAGAACTGGAAACTGGAAAATGTTTTTGAGGTGAGAATCTATCAGGCAGCAAGCGTGGCAGTGAGCAGACCAATGTGGAGAGAATTTCTTTGGCCTTAAAGTGGAGTGGAGGGGTGATGTTGTTCCTGTGATTCTCCTTCAGTTCAGATTCCAGGAGCTTTAAAAGTTGTCTGCTTCTAGAAAACTCTTCTTGAGGACTGTACCTGTAGTGTTTGCTCTGCCTTTGTTCAAATGGTC
Organism: Zonotrichia albicollis; assembly: GCF_047830755.1. Classification (NCBI taxonomy): domain Eukaryota; kingdom Metazoa; phylum Chordata; class Aves; order Passeriformes; family Passerellidae; genus Zonotrichia; species Zonotrichia albicollis. Next base: position 43,272,280 of record NC_133825.1, read on the forward strand.
TCTGGGATTTCTTTTTGTTCACTTTTGAAAATAGCAAGAGTTCCAATTCTATTAGATCTCTTGCCAAACATCTGCAATAACACTTTAATTAGACATTTCAAGCTGAATGGATTTTGTCATTGGTCAGGATTTCACCCTGTGTAGCCAAGATGAATTATGAATAATTTTCTGGGTTGCAGATTGAAATGGTAGATTTTAATTGCTTTTTTCAAACTGCTGTTACTTAAGATGTGGAGGACAGCCTGTAATAATGCGGGAATAGTTTTTAACTCTGCAGAAAATAAAGTAAGTGATATGCTAGTGAATTTTTTGGAAAAAGATTATAATTGAAGTAGTACTAGATATATATTTCAATAGAGCTTGTAGGAAATGTGCTTGGGATGAAGTATTAAAATCTATGAATATTCACCTAATTATCAAATTAAGTAAGAGTGAGGAAATCTCATTTTTCCTTTTTGGTTTTACAGCTTGCACATGCAGTGGACATGCAAACATCTGTCACATGCAAACAGGAAAATGTTTCTGCACAACCAAGGGAATCAAAGGAGACCAGTGTCAACTGTGAGTACAGTTAAATGTAGCCTAAAGTTATTGCAATCCTTGATTAGTGAATAATCACTGTTTTTCCCATTTCATATTGTTGTTTTGGTACTGGTTTTGTGATTGACCTGCTGATGCTTTAGTGGTGGATATAGTGTTCCCTGCATTTCTCAGGAAATTTCACTATTACTTAGATTTTAGTTAAAAGAATTACATCACAAATTTCAGTAATATTTTGAGGATACTGCAGACTTTTAAAAAATCAAATTTTTTTTCCAAGAACAAACTTGAATTACTTCTATTTGACTTCCTTTCTCTTAAGTTTTTAAAACATTAGTGTGAGGAAAAAATTCATATGAGTTGGTAATTACATTCATTATGTTTGTCACTTATTTTTAATGGGAATCTAGAGTGATTTCATTTCTAGGGTTTTGGAACTTGACTAAGGTGTTTTAGACTCCCTACTAATATTGACATCACACCCAAAGTCTTTCTTTAATTTCCCACATCATAAAATCAAGACCATAGGAATGTGTAGACCTGTCATGGAAAGTACTCTTTTTTTTTGGACTGGAATAGCCTCTTGTTTTTAGAGGAAGTGTTTGCACCTTCACAACAAATGGAGTCCTAAGAACAATCATGTGCTGAAGTGGAGTAACTTATCAAATAGGAGAAATAGCACATTGAAGTTAATTGTGAATAGCCTTAGATTTAAGATGCTTCTTTCAGTCTGTTTTATCAGGTACACCATGTTATTTAATAGGAACTTTATTTATTTTGCAGTTATAATTATTTTAATAGTGTCTGGCAACAAACTGACCTTAGCAGTTTTGTTTAGAACTGGGGAGAAGGCACATGAATCCAGCCAACTCCTCCCCAGCAGGGAGAGCTGCCAGGAGCTTCTGCTCTGCCTGCCACAGGACATCCACTTACACTGGATTTGTGAATTTGCCCTTGATAGACTCAATGAACTGGCCTGGATCCTACCTGTAACACTTTGCTTGATAAATTGTAAAGAAACACAAATTTCTGATGCAGAGGATCTGTGTATATCCGTGAGAAAGAGCTGTGCTGGCAGCTCTGCTGTTCCTCTGGGACTTGGTGTCCAGCTAATTGAAGACTCTCTGGATGAGATGGCAAATCAAGATTAGGACTAAGTGATGAAATTTTATCATGACAAAAGCTGGAATGATGATATCTTTAAGTTCCAAATTAAGTCTTCCCTGAGAAGTCTTTTTCCCCTCTTTTTGTGCCCATACAATTAATCAGTTTTAGGTGTTAATGAGTGATCTGATTATCAGCTACCAGCTCTGGACTTGAATTGATGCCATTCTGACTATGCAAAGAACAGGAAGAAAAAGACAACAATTTCTCCTCTGTCCTTTGTAACCCCTGAACCACAGAAAACAGTTTCAGTGCTGAAAATGCTAATTCTTTACTGACTACCCTCCACATAAGGCACTCTTTTGAGGCCTTCACCCCAGCCCGTCTCTCCTGTATCTCTGTGGTTGTTGGTGTCATTTGTCCTGTGCCTGTTTCATCACTGTTTATTCCACTCTGATTTGGAACTTTTGTCTCATGTGAGCGGTTTTGCTGCTCATCTGTGTCAGTCTGCTGTCCTGAGTTTGTCTATCCTAAAAGGTTCTTTTACCCCACTTACTGAACTAGAAGAGAAAAGGTTTTCCTAGTTGGGGACTTCTCTTGTCAGAAGTTACAGCAGTTCCACAACACAGATGAAACAGAAATTTGAATTTTGACTTTTCAAGAGTAAACTTACAATTGCAGTTTCAGACTGAAAATCTCTTTTTTAGTCACATGTAATGCATTCCTGTTCTAGATTCATACACAAATCAAAGGCTTGTCCACAGCAAGCTATGGTGTTTAAACATTTGATATTTTAAGTGTAGGTGAGTTTTTTTGGGATGAAATAACATCTGTTGGGTTCATGGGTACTCAAGCAAATAACCACAGATTTTGAGTTGGAGGACGTAATTTAGAATGTGTCATTTCACCATCATGGTTGTTTTGAGAGAGTGATCCACTCATGTGTGGAAGTTTCAATCAAATATTTTTTATCAATTTCATTAGAACATCAGGAGATGAAGAGCATTAAAAAATAATTAAAAAAAAAACAATCACTAATGAGTCACTGAATGCAGTCCCAAACTCATTCAAAACTTCATATGAAGAATATGAACTTGATTTATTTTGTATTATGCTTAAAAAAAATAGAAAACTATTTCCTCTTTAAAAATAATTTGTACACTCACAACCTCTCTTGAATGTATCACAAGATATATATGCAGTCATTATCTAGAAGATAAGGACAAACTAAAATCAGCTCAATGCTTTCCTTGTATTTATTACTTTATTATATTCTGTATAAGTAATCTGAAACTTGATTCAAAGTGGGAATACTGCTCTCCATTGCTCTGGATGAATTTTTTGGGGCTATTTTGCTACTGACTAGTTAGGCTAAAAACCTCAGCAGCAAATCTACAACCTTGTGGTTAGCTAAAATAAGTATTTCCATGAAAATTCCAAACTCTGGCTGTTCAGTGGGTAAGATGGATTGATATTTCTGTCAAGAATCCTATTGATTAAGAAGTCATAGCTGCAGGGCTCTGTTGTGCCTTGTGGGCAGAGATTTTATAAAATTTGGGAAAGTTTACAACATTTTTTATTTTTATTTTATTTTTCCCTCCCTACTTTATCAACTCTGTGCTTTCATGTAAGATCTTATTTATTTTATTTTTATTTATTTGTGTATTTTTTTAGCATACCCATCTCTCAGTTGCATTAAATCCTTGATTGTGCTGTTGGATGGCATGCAGCACAGTGCCATTTGAAATTAAAATTAGTAAAGCTGTAAAGTTTTTACACATTTGTATTCTGCTTTACAGTGTTTCTTAAATGACCACATATGATCATGGTCATATGATCATTTCACATGATCACATGATCATATATTTGTCATATGTTAATATTTTTGTTTCTGTTAAGTTGGTTGTTTCAGTTGGTAAAAACTTTTAGTAATCTCCTGATCATGAAGAAATTATTGGAATGGATTGATTATTCTAAGTAACTAGACTGTAAACATTAATACCAGATACAAATAAAAATACTCAATTTCTTGTTTTTCCCCTTAATTTTATGAAAATGAAATATGCAATTGGTATTAACAGGAAAATCATGGTGATTTAAACCATATTTTCAGGGGAAAACTATTGCTTCAAGGTAGTTGTTTTATTTAATTTTTTCTAACATTTGATTTACTGGCTGCTGATTTTATTTTCTCACAGAATTCTGTTGACAGAGGTTTTCAAAATTCCATATGTTTTGGTGTATCCATATATGCAGGATTATGCACAGGGAACTTTTCAGGGAATAGGTTTGTGGGAATGTGCAGAAAATGCAAAGGGGATGTTTTAAAGTTCAAATTTTGATATTAAATGTGAGAAATTTTGCTGGAGGCAAGGAAGAAAAATCTTAAAATTATGTGATCAAGTGAGTAATTAAATAATTTTTTCAGAAGTTTAAGTAAATCTGGGCTCTTGCAAGTGAAAGCCTTCACTTGGTGATGTGTCTGTTGCTTTTGTCATCACCGTGTAAGAACTGGGCTAAAATTGGGCTTCAAAACCTCTGTAATGAAGCATTACTTGTTGGAAGGAAAATACTGGGGGAAAAAGTATGATTTCAAATCTCACATTTCATAGTATATTTTATGTAGTTGTAAGAGGGATAAATTCAAGATAATAGAATGTATTGCTCAAATGTCCACACCATTGATTTCTTAGACATACCCCTTATGTAAAAGTGGAAGAAATACTATTTTATTTATTAAAATATACGATATTTATTTGGTAAAAATCTTTCCTGTATGTAAACTTTAAATAGCTATTTAATAATGTAAGGATCTGTGCATAAAAAATAAGCACTTATTGATAGTCTGCTGTACGTAAGAATAAGATTTTAAAATATCCAGCCATACTCTTCTGTATAATTTCCCTCCACAGAATGGTACAATTCATCTTACAGGTAAAAAATATACTGGGCTAAGAGTCAAATTCCCCATTCTATTGATATCACTGCAGCTTTATTTGCAGATAGCAGAGTAAATCTTTTCCCAATTATTTCCACACAGAGCTTCTCTTGCTGCTTTTCAGTAGGAGAAGAATTGGCAGCAATCATATAATAAATTCACTTGATTTGAACTTCCTTTATCACAGACACACACACAAATCACAAAGCCAAATAGACAAAAAGGAATTCTTATTGCTGGAAATTTAATAAAAACCCCCTTACTCTATTGAGAAAGTGTCTTTTCCTGATTGAGGATATAATCCATTTAATACTGGTTACCATGGTGGTTGGTGGTTTTCTAAAGTAAAGTTTAAAAGTATAATATTTAGTGGTTTAAATTACATGAACAGGATTTTGGGGTTTTTTTCCTGATTTCAACACTTTTCCCTGTATTTCTGTCATTTGATAATATTTCACCATTAGTTTAACATATTTGATTGTATTTGATAGGAGGTGTTTTCTACCTATTCCTGCTGAGTCCAGACCTTGATTTTTTAGTTTAAGAGGAAAGTTTGACATGCTAATGCATGTTGCTCCATTACCTGTGACGTTTGGTGGAGAATTACAGCAAAATCTGTCATGTAGCTGCTGGTGAGTTTAGCAATGTTGGTGAGTTTAGCAACTGCCTCTCTTCTTATTTAACTGCCTGAAAATTTCAGCTTGCCTCTGTAAGGACAGGTTCATGCTCTCAGCTAGTTCTCACAGTGCTGGATCATTAGGTTTCTAAGGAGAACAATAAAATAAAACTCCTACTTCAACATTTATGAGTACATTTATGTTTTAAATGTACTCATTTTCTGCTCTACATGTAGTAATTATTGTCAGATCTTTCAAGGATTTGAGCTATTTTTTTCTTTTAATTCATGTTTCTTGCATCAATCATTTTTTCTTAAATTGCAGCTTTCATTTAAAAAATATGTCTAATATCAAAGCTTTAGAGCATGACCCAAATGCACTCTAATGGCTCAAACCCTCAGAAGGCACTTGAAATATTTGAGATCTAAAATTTGAAGAAAAGGAAAATATGGGTTTTGGCAGTATTGTATGTCACTCTTGGCCTTTCTGTTGATTTTTTTTTGTTCTGCAGTAGGCTCACTTTGTCTGCTTTGGTACATTCAGTATATTATATGTAAAGTTCATGAGGCTCTCTGGGATCTTTCAGAATTGCAGGCTCTGTGTATGTGAAACTACGCTTTGTTTAGCATTGTTACATCCAAACATTACATTTTATTCAGGAAATTGTCCAGTTTTGCAGAAATAAGGAATGAGAGTTGGAACATCATGTATCATTCCTAGAAGACAGTGCTCTCAGAGCCAAAGTGAGCATGAGGTGGTAGCCGAGGGAGAAGCTGCAAAGCACCTTGCAAAGAGCTTTGTCCTTGGGACTTCATTGTGTTCTGTCCCTATGAAATGTGCCTTTTATCTTTCTGAGTTTAGTAGTAATTGTCTGAAAAATGGAGAGCAGTTTCAGCATGAGAGTTTCTCTTTCATGAGAATAAAATAATTTTGCTTTGGTTTCTAAGTTAGGATCTTCCATAACTGGCTGTATGCACATATATAAAAATGATTTTTGGTTTGGCAAGTTCAACAGAGCAGAATCCTCTTACCACTGGGCTTTAGCTGTTTTCTAAGATATTTCATAGTCATTACTTCCTTTTCAGGCTACCTCCAAAAATGCTAAGTGTAAAGCAAAACAGTTATTTTTTTACAATTGTTCAAGCCCTCTTGGCTAAAGAAGGAATGCAAGCAGTGTCCTTGTCTCTTGTGCCCACTTAGTTTATGTTTGTATGCATGCTGGATACAGATATTAATTAATATTTTTTTGGCTTCCTGTTTGAAAAATATATGGTGCTGGATTTTCTTTTAGAAGAAGTGAATCTCTTTTTCTGAACAATTGTTCCTCCAATGCCATGAGTGTGTCATTGAGGGGCTGGCATGTGAATAATCTGGTTTGCTCAGTGCAGGTTATAGCAGTGAAGCAGTGGAACAGGGCAGGCTGCCCAAGCCTTTCACAGATCCCGTGCCAGTGAGATCTGTTTTGAATTCCAGTGCTCAGGATGCATTTGTTGTAAGGAAATCCTCAATATATAAAATGCTAGTGGTTTTTGGTGCAAACTGTCAGTTGTCTAGAGATGTACAGTTAAGGCAATGCTTCTACATGCTATTTTTACTAAAATAGAATAGCACAGCTGAAAAGAACAGAGACGTTTGCATTTTCTTTATGTCTGAAATAGACTCATAAAGATTTAAAGCTAAATATAAGATGAAGACACTTATTCTGCCTTTAATTAGTTAGGTACTGAGTTCAGACTGAGATGAAATAAGAAGTGGGAGTGATGCTGATGTATACTCATGCAGGAAAAAGAGAAACAAGCATAGACTGTGTCCCATGGAAGAATTAGTAGGAGCAAGAGAGAAAGGGAGGTTATGGCTGCCATAAAATTGCTTTATTATTGAGTCTGATTTTTTCTTACCCAGCAAAGTTGTAGCTTTAGTTTCTGTGCTTGTTTTTGGAAAGGAGGAGGTCAGAGGGCTTTGTGGATTGGGCTGGCTTTACATCTTGCCTAGGGCTAGCTTTAAAGCAGAATTGCACATATCTGCATAGCCAGTGCTTTTTCTTAGTCTCAGACAGGGTCAGAATAGCTTGCAATGACTTACAATTTGAGGTTGTCTTTTTTAACCCCAGTTCAAGCAGCTGAAAGTGATGGGGCTGTGCTGCATTGCATCTCTCAGGGTGTGCAATGGAGGCACCTGGGAATGCTGCTCTGTGGCCAGGACTGGAAGGCAGTTAAGAGTTAGGGATGCTGAGTAGCATCAGTCACACAAGCCAGAACTCAGTATGAGCAGCTCTTGTGAAGCACCAGCCCCGTGGGAGAGGTGTTTGCAGTTACAGCATCTCCTGGCTTTGCTGCTTTGAGAAAATGGAAAAGGAGACTGGAGAATTTCTTGTAAGACAGCCAGTAGAGTGTTTAAATTCCAGAAAACACTTGCAGGAGGCTGCTGACAGTGAAGACAATCTTCTTTTCACCATGTGGCTCCACCAGGCATTTGTCTTTGCTCACCTGCATGAACCAAATACCCCCAACACTACAGTCTGTCCTTTCTCCACAAAACATAAATACATGCAGCTTGATTATCCTGGTCAACACTTTTGTTAACTATTAATATAATTATTCTGTTCTTTCATGTTGCTGAGGTTGGATTATAAACTGTCATTGTTCATGGGAGCCATAATTAATCTCACCATAATTAATTTCTCTCAATCAGAAATTGCCACGTGTAGGATAGGATCTGGGAATTACTCTGCAGGTAGGGGGGAGAAAGAACACAGATTTCCAGTACAGTATGAATTTGGTTTACCCTTCCTACTGCTTTGGTTAAAGATAAGTAGTTCACTTTAGAGAAGGAAAAGAAAATAACGAATGGCTTTTCTGGCTGCTCATCCTGCTGTCATCAGAAAAAATCCATCAGCTGAGTTGTGACTGACAAAACCAGATATTTCAGGGAGTTCTTTTAAAAAATTCTATTATATACTGCTCTGTTGTAACTGATTAAATTCAATATGTGCTGTGTTACAGTAACAACCCTCTACATCACTATTATTATTGCTGGCTACTGCTACTGCAGTCAGCTTTGGACAATTAACTATGGAGCAGAAGGGAGGAAAGTGATATTTCCTTTGTGGAAGGCAAATATTTAAGGAGATTAAAAAAAATTGAGAATAAACAGTCCTACAAAACTTTATGGAGGACAAAACCTTTTCAAGGTGATCATCTTCCAGAAAACAAATGTTGCTACTACAGTTTTATTATAGACTGGGTATCTAGAACAGAGAACTTGACATATTTTATTACTTTTGCCTTCATGACACATAAACACTGGTCAGTTCAGTACATGTAAACATTTCAGAAATCAATGTTCCCAGAGTTCTCAATGTTCTCTTAATGTTTTGGTGTTTTTAGGGGATCTTGGCTACTATAGAAGACACAGATCATATTTAAAAATGGCTTATCCAAATGCTATGTATCATTATTGGTCCTTTGTGCTGGAAAATAGCTGAGGAGGAAAACCAAAGGGCTCTGACACGTCCCCATCCATGCTGATCATTGCAGCATCACAGACAGAGGCAGTCAGTTCTGTGGAAAGGAGGGAAATAACTGAAGAAAAGGACTTACAGCAGTATTACTGTGTCCTTCAATAAACCCTTTAATTAAAAAAAATTGTTTTTGCTGTATAAAGTCATCAGTTTTCGGTCGTTTCATAAGCAAATAGGTTCTTTTTTATTAGTTTTCAATTTAGGGTAAGATCAATCAATCAATACTGATTGACTATTGGATTGCTACATCTGGAGATGTATTAATTGTTTGAGTTTCTTTGTACAGCTTCCCCTTTCTCCTGTGGCTTCCACCAAGGATAAAATAGATGTTTAACCTTCTCTGGTAGAAGCATTTAAATATATTCTAGTAAAAAACTTCATTAAATTCTTTCCCTGAGTCATTCATGGTACTACTGTATTGAGTAAATAGTAAGAATTTTCTACAGTATTTTATTAGAGAGAAAGAAGAATTGGTTCGTTTTCCTTAACTGATTATCTGAACAAATGAGGTTTGGCTGGCTGAAGTTTAGAGAGAATGGAGTTATATTATAAAGAGAATTATGATTTAGTTACAGACATTGATTTCAATACACAAAACTGGTATTTCATTATGTGCTGCTAGACTTTAAGTACTCAGTAATGGAAACTCCACTTGTGAGAAAAAACAGTAAAAATTGTTGTGGGCCACAAATATATTGAGTTTTGAGACAGATAATTTCTTTTCATTTGAAAGTGATCTGTGAAATTGAGATTATTTCAAAGGAACCCCAGCTGTTTCTGAAAATAGTATATTGTGCATGTTCATGTAAATTCTGACCTTTTTTGAGATTTGTGACAGGAAAGATTCTATAGTGAGCTTATTAAATAGTATTGGCTGTCCCCCAAAATTCACCTTTTCCATTTCTATTGGGTTTGCTTTTTTTTGTTTTTAAATGAAGTTGTAACTTCCTGAAATGAACCCTTTGCACCTCACCAATTAGTGAGGCACAAAGCATCAGTTCTTAATAAATGATGAATAGCACTTATGCCTTTTAAATGACTTAAAACATTTTTTCTGTTTTAATTTAAGGAAAATTCCTTTTAGATAGAAATGAGTGATTATTTGGCCTGATCTATACTTAATATGTTTGAATATTATTAATATCCATAATTTTCTGTAATACTTGATTGAATGTTGTCTGAACTTTATTAAAATGGATTTTTTGCAAAGTTATAAAATCACTGTAATTAAATCCAGTGGAAGTATATATATATATATAGGAATTACTTCAGAATAGTTTTCTCTTGAATTATCAGGACACTATGGAAATAAAATAAAGCATTAGGATATTGCCTGTCAAAATTACTATTTCCTTACTATTTCACTGTGTGGAAAATTCAAAATGTATATGGAATGGGAGGTAAGTTGGAATTCAACCAACACTGTACTTCTCTCCTGAGTTGAACTAATATAAAAAAGTCCTCTTGCACTCCAGGCTTTCCTGTTTTACCTGGACAGAGCAAGTGTGCAAGGAGAAATTACAATGAAAATAGTTTTTCAATAGAATCTGTATTAAGTTAGGCATTAAGATCCACAGGTTGAATGATTTGAAGATGATATAGATTTTATTGATAGTTAACTGAAAATATTGCCTTTTGTAGAGTTGTTTTCTGTTGAAAACCAGGCTTGCAATAGTACAGTGAGTGTTGAATGGCTTTAAAATGGTTGTGTTGCTATTGCTGCTTATTGCAGCCGATTGATGATGGAATTTTGATGAGGACTAAACAAAGGCTGAAGGGACTCTGTGTCTGCTGTCAGGGTTTGCGCTATCCAAGTCAATACATCGTGGAGGACGTGGTTTTTATTTGAAAGAACAGCAGTTTTCTAAGGTAGATCCATCCAAAATACTAATGGTTTCCTTATTTTCAGTGCACAAATTCAATGTATATAGTAATCCAAACATTTGATTCTTTTTAAATTGTGAGTTTAAAAATACTGGTTTTTTGAATTTCAAATTCTTCTCAGTAGATCTACAATTCTCATGATTTTTCAAAGCTGCTGAAAATCTCTTAATTATTCTCAGTTCTTAACTCTCAGATAAAATACCCATTGTGCAGCATAGATCTGCACCTGATAGGCCATTAGTATGGTAATTAGTAATTGGTACAAGAGTTGTTAAAGTTGAAATAGACATCTGGTTTAATCAATTTGTCATTAAGGAAGTGCAAGTGTAGAGGTAGCAATGGGAAAAGAAAATACCAGTGTGAGAGCTCAGAGCTCTGTCTGAGCTATCAACACAAAGCTAAGTTTGAAATTGGAATAATGCCTCTTTCTCTTGCTTGATATGGATTGCTCAGCGCTCAACTTAAAATCTATTTTCAAAACCTTACAAATGACTAAAAGAAATGAAGCTACATTGTGATGAAAACTCATTGATAGATATATCCATCAACTTCAGCTTGTGATATTCATATATTTTTATTTACTGAGAAAGGGAAGAAAAGAATTTTTATAGAGCAATAAGGAAAGTCTAGGTCAGGTGGGTACTACAGAAACTATTTGATAAAAATCTCCTGGTGATGGAAAGATTGCTTTTCTTTTCTTCTTATGGTCTCTAATAGATGAAATATGCATCTTCCTACTGCCATTTTCATTTTCTGTTTCCTCTTTCAGCCAATTGCATACCTTTACATTTAGATGAAAATTTGACTGGAATAGTTTTATTTCTGGTTTCAATTTTTGTTTCAAAGTTAAGACATTGTTGCTAGTTATTAGTTTTAAATTGCTTCAGTAGTTGCCAAGAGTATTAGAAGAATGCACACAAAAGATTAAAGCTATGCACAGAGAGAACTAAGAAATGTGTTTTGGTATTAAGACATGGGAGTGAGAAATGCATTAGTCCTCTTTTTTTTTTCCTGATAATTATGTAGACTGTGCACATCAATTACACAGTGCTAAATTGTGCATAAGGAGTCCTCATCCTGAGGAGCCTGCCAACAGACTTGCATTCTGCTGCAGCTGCATGTGCAGACATCTGGCAGTCAGGCAGGTTTTCTTATCTATTGAATCTTCTTTCCATCCCAGCCCTGCCTGTGCCTTGCTGCAGGAGAGCCCAAGTTCTCCTGCTTCCCCATGGCCCAAGTACAGTGCTGCTACAGGGGCTTTCTGTGCCACTCCTGCATTTGTGATGGGTAACTGAAATGAGATAAAATCCCGTTCTTGGAATGGTTGGGTAGATAAGGGGACTGCATGCAGCATTTTAGAGTTGCTTGGAAAGCTGTAGGTATCTGAGTTGTTCTTTAACAATTAAGGTAATGAAGAATAGGAGGCTGTGAAAACCATGCTGCTTCAGAAGTGTGGTTGAAGTCCTATCCTTTATTTGGTCACTGAAATCTCTTGTGATTCCCTGTACTGATATTCTTCCTTTGCTGCAGCTTTGTCTATTTAAGAGGAATATTATTTTCACTCCTGTTTAAAAATTGGGAGATGGACTGCCTGGGATAATGAATTCTGCAGGCAGAACATATATAAGCACATGTGCCTACATAAACATCCTTTTTTCTTTGCCTTCATTGTTAGCCTGCATTATCACGTGAATGACATGGAATAATGTAGACTTGAAAAGACAGTAAGTTCCAATAAACATTACTGAAAAATATATGTAATATTTTACCTCTTATAAGGTAAACTCACAACATTTGATACAAAAAGTAAATTCTCCATCACATGCAAGGTATTTACAGGGAATGATAACTGATAAGGCAAGAAGAAATAACAGAGGAGCAATTCTATCTGCCTTCACCGGCTGAAAGAAAATAATGCCTTAATATTAGAGATACTCCCTTATTCTTTTCTTCTTCTGTACTGAGTAATCACCACTAGAAAGTATAAAATATAAATTAAGCTGCACAACCTTTGCATGTTTTGAGCTTTCTATATTTTTTTTTCTTGTGGATGTATTGAAAAATAAGTGGTATTTATAGCTGACTAGATAATGGGGCTGGGGAGCTTGATTACAAGGCCATAAATCAATCCAAAAACCTGATGATATGCTAAACTTCAGCAGTGGAGCCTGAGTGGCTTAGATTATCACTTCAGAAGGATTGACTTAAAGATTTAGTTCTCCATCTCTATCTATTATTTCGATATTACAAAAAAGGAATTTTTCAGCAATTTAAGAAAAGAACAAAGTACTAGAAGGCCGAGTAAAAACTTAGCTAGGAAAGCTGTTTTAAATACTGTCAGGAGTGATTCAGAATCAAAGCAAACTTATAATCACATTTGAAAATTTGATCTGCCACAAAACTTTTTATTTGCAGTGTTGCACAGAGCAAAGATAAATTTAGGGATACTGGATTACAGCAGGAGGCCAAAGTGAGAGCAGTAAGATTGGCAAACCAACATACAGAATGTGTCAAAAAGGGCTCATTGTCCTGCAAGAAAAGACTTTTGGGCTGCTCACAGAGAAGTGATAAGAATTAAAGGGTAAAGGAACAGTCAGGCTGAAAGAGATTTAATAAATCAGATTTCATAAAGAAGACTTAAAATAAAATATTTGTCCTGGAAATGAGTTCTTACAAGATCCGTAAGGAGATAAGGGCAGCAATTACTTTCTAACAGCTGCTACAAAATCTCATCTTGTTCTCCTTTAGGTCATTTTATCCTCTCTTACGTAGAGTCTTGATTTAATCACAGATTTGGGCCCTGATTCAGATAAATATTTTAATACACGATAACACCTTGTTGCTTAGGTTTAAGACGGGATTTTCCGGTTTGGTGAGAATTTGGAACATATGGTTTACTTTTGTTTCCCCTGCTCTTGGGAGGCTAATTGTAAAATGTCACTATGGAATAGCAGCTGGAGTTTCACAAAACAAGTCCACAAAGTTTTTTTTCACTCCTAATACTTTGCTTCTTTTCATTCATTCATTTGCCTTCATTATGTTTTTGGATGTTTTCTGTACTTGGTAAATAAAGGGTTTTTTTTAATGAGGAAAGGTAAAGTTGAATGTGACAAATGGTGATTGTAAGAAATGAAAAATGTATATATCAATGCTTCATGTTGAACAAAAGGATTGCCTCCTCTGTAGTTATGAATAAAAGAGGTTGTAGCACATCTAAACAGATGAACAGCTCCGCTGCTGTTCAGTGCCAACCACGTGTAAGTTAAATAACTCTGAGATTCATAAGTGGGAATAATGTAAATCCATTATTTGTGAAAGGTTTTTTTTTTAAGAAAATGCATTTTTTGTTGAATTGTACATTGCACTGTAGGGGTTTTTTTCCCATTTTGTTTTCTGTTTTATTTATACCACCCTGATGTGAATAAAATTAAATGCATTTTCCACCCTGGTTTTAGGGTAGAAAAAAACCTTTAGGATGTTTTTGTTTTCTTAATTATTTTATCTTTTTGTCCTATGCCTTTATGAAACATTTCCTGTACCATTACTTTTTTGCTTTTGCTCTTACATTTTTTGAAAATACCTAAATATGTGATTCATAAGTGGTTTGATATTTGCCCTTCAGCAGCTTTTGTTTGAGCTTTGTCTGTGCTTAGTTTTATACAGATGAATAGCCTGTTTTTCATTGTCTGCTCAATATTCTTAGAATATTTCTGTGTAGTTAAAGTTCTGATATCATTACAGGCTGGTTTTAGACTTAGTTGTTATGCCAGAGGAGGTTGATTCTTTTAATTGAAATATTTGAACCCGTGCATACTCCCTATGTGTCCTCAGCCTTTGACAATTTCCTCAGCCTAAGAATCTCTTGTGTCTTGTTTTAATTATGTTTGTGACAAATGAAATTTTCTGCAACAGGTGTCATTTAAGTACTGGCCTTAACATAAACTACAATGAACATTCAGCAAACAGAACTTTTCATAGAGAAAAGAAAGAATGAAAGAAATGGTGACTAATGTAGCTGTTTTATAAAAATGGTAGAAGTTCTAATTGAACTATTCCAGTTATATACAGGCCTAGAAATGGAAAAAAAAAAAAAAAAAAATTCAATAGTACAACCCAAGGATTATTCTAATACATCTTCTTCCTTCATAGTGGTTTTATTGATCTTAATTCCAGATATATCCAACTTTCTGTGTTTCTAAATAGTGTATCATATTTGATATTTTGACTGCTCATACTACAGTAAATTGTCATACATTCTATTATCACACTGTAATAAAAACTGCCAGGTAACATTTTGTATGAACATGGTTTTCTGCAAATTTAAAAGTCATTGCTAAAATTTGTGAGTATTCCTTACAGAAAATTCTGCTTTCTGATTCCAGAATCCAAACCTGATTATCAAAAATTTCTTCTATTTGGCAGTAAATCATATTGTGCACATGTTGTTTTTAAAACAGGACATTTCACTACAGTTCTTGTCTTTTTCTTATGAGATGTTTGTCAGTTTAATATTTTGCCTTTTGAATGTATACTCACTCTTACTAATAATATCAATATTATGAATCAACGAATTCAGGATAGCTTATAAAATATTCTTTGATTTCAAAACTGATATGGTGCTCAAAACACTTGTCTAAAGTCACTCCTGAAGAAGGACTTTGAAATCAGAGGGTCATCCCAGTTATATTTTCTTTAAAACAAAAATTCAGGAAAGAAACTTAGAATGGAGAGTAAATTAGTTGGATTTTTTTTTTCCACTCTGATAGTCCCCAAAGGGAATTCACCTCAGAGTGCATCTCTCCACTGTGCTATCAGTTGATTTCTTTCTCGTATTTATGAAAAATGCAACAAGTACTTTGTTTTTATGATGTGATGGATCATTTCAGTCACCAGAATTCTTTTTCAATTGACATTAAAATATTTGGCATTTCAAAGTTATGGTTAATGTTGTGGATTTTAGCACAACTTAGAAACCAAGTCAGAAAACAAGTGAAAAAAAAGACCTTAGGAATGTGAAAACAACCAAGGAAAGGATTGTATTTTAAATATTTTAGAAATCACCCTCGATTATGCAAAATATTTGCACATAAGTGATAAATAATGTAACTGAATCTTTTCTCTTAAATACCAATTTTGATACTATCTCTCAGTTTAAAAAAATATTTCATATTATAAACCATTGGCTAAATTATTGGACTGAGGGAGTTTATTATTCCTTGACTTAAGCAAAATGACTGGGGTCAGATTTTCATGCTGGCACGCAGAACAAATTTAATTCAAACTGAGATGAAAGGCGGTTAATGTAATTGTAGCCTATTATCCTATGCAGGCTTGAGTTAAAAAGCAAACCAACAGACAGTGAGAAAATGATGGATAGAAAACAGAAATGCTCAAGGCTGGTGAAATAGAGACTTGTGAAGGGATTATGCCATAACTGTTCCACATAATCTCTGCATCAGTAATATCCCACCTCTACTGTATGTTTGGATTACTAAACAGGATTTTTGTATGCCTCCTGCATTCTCTTTATTTCTCTCTGACGTCAAAAAAGGTCTTGGTTTAGTAAATTTCATGACTTTGTAATCAGGTTTTTCCTGGGCGTGCCATAAAGCATTCAGTTTTCTTTTGTTTCTAAGCACTTTTTTCTTTGTTATCACACAGAGTGATAGGAAAGTGGTTGGCCACATAACTAGTTAGTCTTTGATCCTAAGTCCATCTAAGGGACTAACAAAAACTGTTATTTTTATTAGTGTATTGAGTTAAAAAGTAATAAATGTTCAACTCAGGATTTTCAACTGTAAGAGTGGTTTTATTGCATAGCCCTTTGAATATAGTTTTTCATATTTTAGGTGATCAGATGGGGATCAGATTAGGACTGTGTTCTGGCAGATTACCTGGTTTTTATTACTCCATTTCATTGTTCAGTAAGAGAAATATTTTTTTTAATACCTGCATATTTTGCACTGCAATCTTTTAAAAATTGAAAACACGTATTGGTCTCCTCAGAATACATAGAGAAAGGTGCTAAAATGTAGTTCAAAGCATGTTAATTACAAAACTAATTCAATAGGTTTGTCACCCTTGTTATAGACCATAAAGCAAAGAAAAAACATTTTTTCCTCTGAAGAATCTGATTGTAGCCAGTGTAATACATGTGTCTGAGGTAATTCTAGCAATAACTACTTCAAGCATCAAGTGTGATGCTTACAAAATGCAGGAGATCGATTACTGATCAGAAGTCCCACTAAAGCTGCATTTTATGGCCTCTTTGCAGAGGATTTGAGTCTTTGAGGCACTTGTGATGGAATGATAAAATATCTTTTAGGGGAGTGCTGGAGTTTGATTTCCCAGTCACTCCGAGCTGGAATGCCAGATTTCTCTCATCCACTGTGAGTAGTTTCACCAGAGCTCTTATAGTAGCAAAACAATTTATTTTCTTTTCTCCTTCTGACATTGTTTAGGATAAGATTTTGTGCATTTGAAAAATGCTGCATTCTGTGAATTGCCCTTTGGGAAGTCTTTGGGATTACTTAAAGACTCTGTTCAGTGCTGTACTCACACAGGAGCAAGCGCTGCTTTCCGTGGCAGTCCTGTGCAGCCTGCCCATCAAACCCCATATAAACATAGTCTGAACTGATCAGGGCTGGCAGAGCAAAACTCCTGTTATGAAATACTTCATAGTCCCCTGCCATGAGGCTATAGTCTCATTTTGGTCAGCTTTTCTTCCTTTTATAGCCATTTCTTTTAAGTTTTCTTAAGTGTCCAATAACTTCGAGGAGAGCTGGCCAAGACTGGAAGTGTTGACAGTTTCAGTATTGTTGCTGCACCACAGACAGAAACACTTATTTACAACACTTTGGCACTTCATAAAGAAGTATCAGTGTCATCTCTGCTCCAGGAAATTCATGAGGTTATGTGCTATAATGAGCTAATGGGGATTTGGGCTCTTCATAGGCAAGAGGGCAGGGAAAAGCAGATGTGTGTATCTGACTTGATCCTTTCTCCAGCCACCCAGACATTTTTCTGTGTTCTATTCTTAATAGATAGTTCTCTATCTCTTGGATTGATATCTTTTTTTAATAAAGTCAAATAAAATATGGTGCAGGTTAGATGGGATTGATATCTTAGATATTAAAAAGGACTTTAAAAAAGGCCAGATATGCCCAAATGGAACGATGGTAGGCAATAACTCATGGATTTGATAGACTACTATGCAGGGGTAGAGTAAAGAAAGTTCTTTTAGGCAGGAGGAGAACTTACCAGAACAACATACTGGATAGATGTACAGATATTGGAATGATCTGATGGACAAAAATAGGGTGTTAAAGACCTGCAGGTCAAGAAGGAAGCTACAAGTCTGGAAGCTGTGATGTGTCCATGCTTGCTTTCTGGTGATTCTCTGGGAATTTCTGTTGATGCCATAGGGAACATCTACGGGAAGTAAAAGTTCTGAATATCTCATCAGAAACACCTAAGTCATCTAGGAATACTGAAAGTTACTTGAAAATGTAATGGCCAAAGTTTTGGCTCCTAAGGGTAAGGATGACAGCTCACCAATTCCAGTATGTATTATATATAAACATCTGTGATATTTGTTCATCATGTTTATATTATAACTTGTCATTAGCACTGTAGAAGTTGTTGCAAGTAGAGCAATAATTCAGATAATATGACTATTTTCTAAAATTCCCTAATACTGTATAGCTGACAGCCTAGAGAAAGCCATGGCACTCTGATTTATTCATACCTTTTTCTTCATTTTGTATTTACTATTCTTGAACATCCACATCTAAGCAGCACTTGACCATTGCTGAGCTGCAATGTCAAGTCCAAAATGTGTGATATGCTTTGCTTCTGAATTGTCATTTTTGTCTTGGCTTAGTCAGTATTTCCCATATTTTTGGAAATATTAATTGCCATATTGTGCTAGATTGTTGTCTTAAATGACAAGAAAATGACCAAAGTTACCACTCGTAATTTGAAGTAGAAAGACAAAAAGTAACTTGCCTGTCTTTGTACCATTTTCTGGAAATTATAGTGTCTGTATGGCATCCTGAAATACATATCTCTGAAATTGCCTTTTCCTTAAATTGCCTTGAAATTATAGTCTTATATAAATAGTGATTTTGTTAAAAATCCTCAGCACAACAAAAACAAACAAACAAAACCCATCCCAGAATCTTGAAAACAAAGTGAAATGAATGCAAGAAAGATCAAATGCAAACAGCTGAGAACTCCATAGCACTCTGTAATACCACAGCACTGAACTTTCTGCACTGAGGTTGTAACTGATAATTTCCCTCAGAGACTGACCATAGATTAAATTCAACAGTAATAAAATAGTTGTATTATAAACCACAGATTAAATTCAACAATAATAAAAGAGTAATGTTATAATGCACATTTTTTAAAAACAAGCCAGGAACTGTTTAATAGTTAAATATACTTACTACAAACACACTTAGTAATAGTAAAATTTTACAATTCAGTAATGACTAATGAAAATGCAGTAAACCACTTGGGATTTAGTGTGTGTATATTTATTTATTTTTCATGTGGTCTACTTGATGAAGCCATTTACGATGCATTTGCTCTGACTGTCAGGGCCTGTTAAAATATTTAATGTTGTGACTTGCTGCCTCTCCTGCTCTTTTTGAGAAACAGTTTCTAAACAAGAGCAATATACAAACTCTGTTGGAAAGTGCCAGAAGAGGCAGTGAATAGCTGATCACAGAATCACAGAATGGAGCCATCCCAGAGCATGGGGACAGGATTGTGTCCAGATGGTTCTGGAATGTCTCCAGTGAGGGAACCCCCACAACCTCTCTGGGCAATGTGTTCTAGTGCACACTGACTTGCATGTATTTATTTTATATGGTCTTTAAGATCCCTTCCAAAACATTCTATGATTCTATGAATACTCTATTGTTGATAAACATTTCATCAATATTTATCTTCTGAAAGGATTAAACATATGTGAATTTTGTGAACTGTTCACTGGTTTTTAAAAAGTAAACATTTAGGAGGAGTTGCATTTCAGTTTAAGCAGTAATAAGTTTTCACAGTTATTTTGCCATTGCTTCTTATCTAATTCTTCCCTCTGAAAGGAAAGAAGTGGTTGAGAAACTCATACTAATATTTCTCAGAGTTGTGGTTCTCAGTGTAAACAGAACTTCTTATTTTGAGTTACGAGATATTCTAACATTTACTTTCTAAGGGCTGGATGAAGTGTCTGATGTAGGTCAAAATGTGAGAGAAGAAATGTATTTCCCTCCTCTGACTTTGAGGGAACAGTGACTGATAAGAGGGAACTCTGCTTTTCCAAGTTCACCTTTTTGCATATATTCAAGTTTGTGCATCACTGCCAAAAAACATGGCCATTTGTAGAGAAAGGAGTGCCAGAGGTAAGGGTAAGGCCATGGCCATGAGATTTTTCTTGTTCAGAGTAAGCAGCATCAAATAATCTGCATACAAAATCTATTAGGTGTCTTTTTCATTAAGATTAACAGGGAGTTATCCAGCTATTGTAAATCAGGGCTGTAGGTCACTTTATTCTTGTATGGAAGAACTAAATAGAATCCAGACTTTATTGGAAAACTCTTTATTTTACATATTAACCTTCATTTTCTCTTAATTATATAATTATATTATAAGTAACACCTCATTGAAAACTTATTTTGTCCTGGAGTGCAATGGATGTTTTGATTTGAAATATTATTATTTCAAGGCGTATATAAGAATTCTTTATCATTAATTATTCTTGATCTTGCAGGGAAGAAGGATTTGAATAGCATGAGGGATCTGGATATGGAAAGCTTTCTTATGACATTAGAAGGTTTTACTTTTTTTTCGGTGAGATCAGCCTAGATTAAAAAAAATAAAAAGTGTTGCTGGCCTAGGCCTTTTTCATGAATTATGTGAGGAAGAGACAAATTGGTCTACAGATGAAACATTGTCTCAAGACATTGTTGTATGCACTTCCCAAAAAAAACCAAATAAATCATTTCCCCACATTATTAAAAAGTTCTAACTGGAAACATAAATCCCAGTACCTTTACCCTTTTAGGTTATCATTATCTTAAGAGGTAGGCTGATAATTCTTTTCATCTGAAGTTACTCATGACTGGAAGGATCTTGGCAGTGTGAGAAGTGAAAGTGTCCAATTTTTACATTAGAACCCAGATCTGAGAGGTCTGTCTGTGTGAGTATACTGCTGTATTAATGGTTAGCTTTGGGACAATGTAGTACAATGTCACTGCAGTCAAGAAGCAGACCTTTATCTGTAAGAGGCATAAATTTGCATTTATGGATAATGAAGTTTGTCTATTTCACATATTTCACTTTAGCAAAATAAAGATTATGTGGCAGGACAAAAATGCAATAATAATTAGCAAATGAGCTTATTCTCTGAAAATCAGAAAGCAGTCATTAGCATTGCTTACAATGCCTCTTTTTCATTAAATATGTCATCTGAGCTCAACTGTTGCATCTAAATGTTAGCACTTCTGTGGAAGGATGATGCTGTTTCTGAATCTTTTAAACTTGCTTTAACTCCCAAAACATGACACTGGCTGCTATATTGTAGGTGCTGGTTGTGAGGTTCCTCACTTTCCGTGCTGCTGACCATATCTGTTGTGGATGGTCAGAAGATGTGGTTGTTCTTGGGCATTTCTGTGACAAAGGTATGGATGCTGGGCAGGCCTAAATCAAGACCTAGGTGTGAATGGGGCTTTCAGGTATCAGTCACTCACTGGTCAGAACCAGTGACACCCTCAGCTGCAGAAGCTTCTACCGTCACCATGAAAGGTTAAATGAGCTGTTATAGGAATGTTCCCACATGATCAAATCACTTGTCTAGAAAGCTGTCAGTCTAGGTTGGTGTTATATTGATAGCTTTCCTCAGGTGAGAAGCTTGAAGGTTTGCCCTTTCTTAAGGGCCATACCAGTAAGGACAATGAAATTAGGCATGTAAATATAAATATTCCCCTCCTGTCAGTTCCTTTGCTTTGTTAAGCCTGCAAGGTAGAGAACACGGGAATATCGACACTGCTAAGCTTCAACAAAAGGTTGTTTGTAAACTCTGTCTTAGAAAGAAGCCTTTCATTCATTAAAAATCCCCCCAAATCTGTCAGTCTTACTGTAAACATGTACTCATTTACATACATTTATTGTATTTAAGGCGAAAGAGAGACATTATCTTGGTCAGAAACATGAGAATAATTATTTTTTAAATGCATTTGTCAATAACTTCTATTTTGAACTTCCAGAAAATCCAGGGAGATAAAAAAAAAGTGAAAGAAAGTGGTTCAGTTTTGAAAGGATAATTGAGGGAGAAGTTGGGAAATAAGTGCTAATAGCAGGCCATCCAAAGGTCACTGAGCTTGATGAATTGAATACTTCTGTATTGGAACAAACCATAGAACTTGTGCATAACCTAATAGGAGCCTTCCTCCATTTGTCCTTGTAAATGGGAGCTGTGTCTTTGGAGTCCTGCCAGAGTGGAACTGCTCATTCATTATGACCACTTAAAGCAAATGATCATGGCCCTATGGCACATAAAATAATGAGTGTAGCTTCCATTTCTCAGATATGAGGCATATATTATGCTTCACATATGGTCCAATGTGTGCTGGCTTTTGGAAAAGATACAAAAATTACTACAATGAGTAAAGCTCATAAGGAAACAATTCAGCAAATAGGAAATTTTGTAATTGGAACCATAATCAGTGACTAATGCAGAGCAATATGTATGCTAATAAAATAGGAGAGGATTAAAAGACAAAACTAAATTTAATCGAAACCCACAATACATGCTTGTGTGAATAATTTCAGATATATTCTTAATCCTATTAGTTTCATTTTTTCCCTCCACTGAAGACCAAGTGTTTAAGCAGTATCTTCCATTTAAATTAAAACAGGCTTCCCTAACTAGTAAAAACTCAACCTCATGTTATTCTTGATATACATTATGGAAGTGTTCTGCATGAAAGGCCTGGCTACAAATGGTGTAATAAACCAGCTGTTTTCGTGAGAGGGCATAAAAAGAACACAGATAACAGGTAAATCTCATGCCCCTTCAGTTACTGGGGTGCCTGTGTGCCTACAGCACTGGATGAACCTGGATTTTCCCTCTGAGCTGTACAGGTGCTGTCCATGATGTTCCTCCTCCCTCACATCCATGGTGCCTTTTATCCTGGGAGCTTCTCTGGGATAGCACCCACCAGGGCTCTCTCCTGCCCAAAATCATTCCCTCCTTCAGTACATCCATGAGGCTCCCAACACAGAGACTATAATATCTATGATAATACATCAAAATACTTTGCTGTGATGTAATTCCCTGTTCTTTTTTATTGTGCATATTTTATCATTCCAGCACACGTGATGCTGAAACAACTGAAATCGCTGTAAAATTGCATTGCTTTTTTGTTTTCAAGATGTTTGAAGGTCACTTCTGTAATTGTCAGGGAGTTGGTAATTATTTGGATTTGAATGAGTACTTATGAATACTTGTATGTTGCAACATATTTCGAACCCAGTAATTTTTGTGTTAACCATTCCTTTGTATATTCTTGTAAGTTGTGAAGCCTGTCTTATGTTAGATGGAGTTTATAGATATTTTTATTTTATGTATTCATGTTTGGGTTTTTTCTGTGATATAAATAGAAATAAAAATGCAAGGAAGGTGTATGTGATGCTGGAAATCCCTGGGTTCTGGCACTTATTGATCCACAGGAGATGGCTGCATCTGATTAAAAGGGCAACTGAATGGAGAGGGGAAGCTGTATGGAAACAGCTGTCTTTTTTCATTAAGATTTTCAAGATTAAAAAAAAAAAAACCTGAACCTTTATTCTCAGTGTCAAAGCACCACAGGTGAGTGCTTTGGCTGGGCAAGAGTTCAGAGAGGAATTTGTTTATTTTCTCCCCATGGAAAAGTTATTGTTGTTGGGAGTTGAATATTGCTCTTGCATGTCACACACAGGTCAGTGCCATTAGCAGTGAGCAGCAGGGGAAGTTTCTTGCCTTCATCCTCAGACTCTAAGTACAGGGTTATTTTTTATTTTTTTTTCCTTCAGGTATAAAACCCCAGCATATTCTAAATACTGGCTACATTTAATCTGCTTTGAGTTTGGAACAATTCAAGAGGAAAAATAGTCCTCTTACAATGTTATTATTATTTTCTACATGATACACTGTCTCATTTATTTATGTGGCAGTCTTACATAAAGAAAAGTGAATTCTTTTAAACCCTTGCTTTAAAAATGGTGCGTTTCCTGTAGCTCTCTTTCAGAATTACAAACCTAAAGGCCCTTTCAGACATGAATATATTTTTTATTGTTTCAGTTGCAACCTGTTCTTTGTATAATATTTGTGATGTTTAGAAAAGCACTCTTTCAGGCAGACCAGTGTTACTATTTGAGAGATTTTCTCCTTTCCAAGTACATGCAAAAGAGTTACTTCAGGATCAGACTCGCTTCTAAATTCTAAATTCACTCTACTAAATTCTAAATTCTGTGGGGAGGACTGTAGGGTGAGAGTGACTTTGTGAACAAGACCACAAATTGTGTTTTGCAGTTAGACTTGAAGTGTGTGGGGGGTTTGTTTTCTTGGAGATTAATCACTAAAATTATTGTATTAAAAAAGTGTTGAATTTCTGTATAGTTGACCCTGCAAAGAGTTCTCATGCTAATGTGGGATCAGGAGTGCAGAAGGGCAGAGTCCAGGACATCTTTTTTCTACTTTTTGATTTTATTGCCACTGCTGATTATTTTCTTTATGGTATTGTAACAAAGGGTCAAGGAGATTCTCTGATTATTTTTTTAATAACAATGAGTATGTTAGGAATCACCACTTAGAAACTATTGAAGAAACCAGCAGAAATACAAACATCAAAATATTTTAAAGTCTGAAACTTGTTAAATGATATGACATCCAAGTCAGAATGTATTATTAATACCAATCACAAATAAAATAACAGCAAAAATATCTCCTTCCAAATTAAGTTTGTTAGATTAAAGTAATGAAAAGTTAGTCCAAGATACTAAATGATTCCGATTACTTCTGGGAAAATATTTGTATGAAATTTAATAGGCAGTGATTAGCTTTCTCTTTGTTTTGTAAATCTTTCTGTATATGTAAGAGAAAACTATAACCTTGCTGGAGACTTCCATGAAATAGCCAAGGAAACTTAAAGAAGATTAGTCATTTTCTAGTAAGATATTTGGCATTTTTAGAGTAACGTTATATAACTGAATTTGAACAGAATTTCTGTAGGATATTTCATGTCTCTGAAAATAGCCATATATCTTATCTTATTCAATAAGAAAGCTATTTCTCCAGCCCTTCTCATGTGCACGTCTTGTCAGCAGCATCAGTACATCACACTCAGTTTGAATTTCACCTGGTGCCCTTGGTGGTCAGTGAAGAGAAGCAATTGCCACTGGAGTTCATGGAAGTTCAGCAGCTGAGATGCTGCTGTGCCAGATCAAAACGAGGGAGGGAATCAGCTGTGACTGGGGGACAGGGATAAGGAGATCCAGTGCTTGGGGTGGCTGCCTGGCTCTCCTTTGCTCATGAGAGGGCAGAGAGCCCAGAATTCCTGCCCTGAGTCCTACAGCAGGCACCGACTTCAGGCAGGTGACTGAAGCTCTTTGTTCAACTCTTGGTCACTCTTTTGGCTTTCTTATATGACACAGAGCTGCCTCCAGAAAGTAGCACACCCTCATTAAGAACTATATTAAATACTTCTTATTTGAATGAATTTGCATTGGTAGTACTAAAAGTCGTGCTATTTGAATAAATATTCTAGCTGTCTTTTTATTGAAGCTGTACTCTGTTTAATGGGAATGTTTGGTTTTGTCTTTTTTTTTCCCCCTGCAGCTGTGACTCTGAAAATAGGTATCTTGGAAATCCACTTAGGGGAACATGCTACTGTGAGTACTTGTATTTTTAATGCTACATACTGAAATGTTGATTACATATTATATGATAATTTTATTTCCTTGGAAAAACAAAATACGTTCCTGGAGATTTTCCAAAATTGAGCACATTGATATTTTGACTGAAAAATAAAATGTCCTACTGGGCTTCTCTTACTTTGTCTGCAAGAACACAAATTAAAGTCTGCTAAAAGTTGGTTCCTTACATCTGGCTTAGAGGGACTGACCAAGCCACTGGTTATTTTTTGTATCTCATCATATGTGAATGAAAGGAATAGTAATTGTGTCAATGCTTTAAAGGCAGACTTTGTGGTGGAGAAATGCAAATAGTGTAAACAGCACTATTCCCTGGGACATTCTGAGTGGTTTAGCCAGTGTGCCTCCCAGGGACATGAGACACAGCTGCTCCCCACAGTGTCATAAAAGGAGGCTGTGTGTTTTCTCCATGTTCTTAATGTTGTAGAAAAGGTGCCTCTGGCAAATTTACTCTGAAGCATTGCAGTTTTGATAGTCTTAGTGGAGGACCTGAAGGGATGAGAATGCTTATTACCCATGTGCAGAAATCCCTTAGTGAGCTGTGCCAATTTTACTATGCCAATATCAAGTTCAATAGTAATTTTAATCATCATAAAAACAGATGGGATGTTGGAGAACACTGATTTAACTTTTGTGACTTTTGCACGTACCTGCTCCGTGTCAGACAATTAGATCCATTTGTCTGTTGTTTCTAACATCATCCCTGCCTCAAACTTGAATTTGTACATAAAGACAGATGTCTGAACATACTTATATCCTCTTTTCTGATTTTTGGCCTTGTTTCTTAACATTTTATTTTACAACATACACAACAACTTTATTTTAGTGTGTCTTTAAGGCATTATTTACCTAATAAAGGCATGTTTATTTTCTTTGCTAATCTGTCTTTCTTACCTTAAATGGTTTGCAGCTGCAAGGTATGTTTTACAGAACAAAATAGTAAATTACATACTATATTACAGATGTTGACATATCCCTAGGCCTAAAACATTTATTCCTCCTTCCAGCTATTAAAGAACATTGGTGTAGTTTTTTTTTTAATTTTTTTTCTCTCAGACAACATAAGTTTGAATGTAATACTTTAGGCTGGAACATAAATTTTAAATGTTGTAGACCAAGTTGAAAATACTCTTGAAAGCTGTGTCTTTAAGATACTCTTGGTCAGTAAATGAAATTTCATTTGTTGTTTTTTGCATAAGAAAAGTGTCTTACTTTAAAAAAGAAATATCAGTATTTAGAAGAATAATTTTTTGTATCTATATAAAAATTTAATAAATATTTTATTTTAGGTTTAGAGTGAGTACATGGGAAGTTCATACTTTAAACCCAATATATATAGGCTATTTTTGATATGTGTGTCAACGTTTGTTTTGTCTTTTAAAAATAAATGTTATTAAATTTAAGAGATTGAAAAGAAATGACAGTAATGAAATTTGTAGACCTCAGGCACCTCCATGAAAAAAACCTTATTTTTTTGCTATCATGTTTCAGGCTGGGTCTATAAATCATGTTGGAGACAAATTGTACTATATTCAAGATGCCCTTTCACCTTTAACTCACTACTGTTATTTGTCTTCTGTCAGACTTCAAAATATTTAAAAAAATCTTGTTGTTTTGAAATGATAAATTTTCTTTTAATACTTCCAGTCATTTAAAGTATCCCATATAAACAGTTATCAGAGTTCTTTTATTGTAGTAATAGGGAGACTTCCCTGATAAATAATAATGGAATTCTGTATTTGCTGGATGGTGCATCATAATGGGAAATAATCAGTTAATTTGTGGATAACTGACTAGCCTAAGATTTCAATGACAGTTTCTTACCAGCACAGTCCATTTCCTACTAAATCATGTATTAAAAATACAATATACACACATCATGAAGAAATTCTCTAATTTGTTATCTATATTCTAAAATGCAGCCATACCATGTTTCAGTTTTGTATAAGACAGGCATTTTGGATGGTATTTTTTCTGTGCTTTAGTTCACTCCTCATTAAGAAACTTTCTCTTTTGATCCTTAAAATGCCACTTTACTTTTCCTTGAAGTGTATTTCTTACAACACATGACTATTATTGCTTAAGAGGAGGGAAAAAGAAATGGTATGTATTTATGAGCAGCATAATATTGTCAGAAATTAAAATTCTAGGCACATCTGTTTCTATTACTTGGAATCAAAATCAGTGAATGCACATAATAATTTGCTGTATGGTTAGGATCTTCATCAGGAAAACTTTAAGTCACATGCTTGAGTTTAGCCATCTAAAAATGATCAGTTTGTGTATTTAAATTTTGCTTTTTTTTTCACTTGTGGAAACATTGCCCTAAATTGGAATGCTCTTCTGAGCAAAACTTCAGGATTTAATCCCAAGTGTCTAGCTAACTCAGGATTTAATCCCAAGTGTCTTTCCTGTGATACTGGATGACCTGGATTTCTCTTTAGCAGCAGGATGTGGATTGAGGAATGCTTGTTGCCGTAGAGAACTTTCTGCAGCTTGGGATGCTGTGAATATTCTCTGCCCTGTGGAATCTCAGCTGGTTTCATCTCCTCCAGCTCTCTGCCCATCTCACCTAGTCCTTGCCTAGTTCTGTGCCCCTTCTTGCCTGTCATTGCCATCCTCAGGCCTGGGAAGGGGGAACAGGCTGGTGTTGGTGCAGGTGTTGACATCAATGGACTGATTAAGAGGGTAAATGAAAACAGTTTGCCACTGGGAGAGCACAGGTTGTTTTATTCTCTTCATTATTTGTTTCCTTTCATAATGATGTAGGAGAGTAAACAGAATTTGAATTCTGTACATGGATGGTGTTGTGGTCGAAGAAGTGATCTGAGCACATATAAAAACACAGGAAGATTATGGATGGGTCTGGCATGATTGAAAACAATGAAATTTATGTAGGAGGTTACGTGCTAAAACATTGCAGGGACTTTATCTAAATACAGATACTGTGCCAAAAGGATAAACAAGAGAGATCAGAGGAACAGTGCTTTAAACATCAGATTTCATTCTCAAATGGCAATTCCAAACACAGCAGCAGTAGACAAGAGTGGTTTTTCTGCTTTAAATTATGAAAACTTAATAGAAATGGAATAAGAAATGTGTAATGGGGTATGCAGTAGTATATTATCCAGATTGCGTGAAAATCATGGTACATGGCTTAAAAAAAATTATTTTAGTTCTTTGTGACTGAATTGTGCTATTGAAAAAGCACAACTTCTTGGAGAGCAAGAGAACGAGAGCAAGCCTCAGAGATACAGAAATTAGTAAAGTACTGAATATTAAGAATGTGTGAGCAGCTGCATGATGATCTATCTAGTCTAGAGCCCTGTTCCCAGGAGTGGCTGCACATAAATGCCATGGGAAGAGTACAGCAAATGGACAAACATAGAGTGGTAATTCTCTCTTTCCATCCAACAATTTGCAGCTTAGAACTTCATGAGAGGAAGGATTTTTTGAGCTGAAAGTGTTCAATGTGCCATGGCTTAGGAATATCAGAGGAGACCTTACCAAAGATTTCTTATACAAAATAAAAACAGTATTAATGCAGAAGAAAGCTTTGTGATTTTAGAAGCTACAGTTTTGTTTGGCCGTGTAAACATCCTTGTTAGCTGAGAACAGGTCTGCTTCTGGATTTCTGGTAGGGAGGCTCTGTATCCCTAGGCCTGTCTGTTGGGAGCCAATCTTGCTGTGAATGATCAGAAGCTGATTCAATCCATAGAAATGAATCCTGAGTGGAGGCCAGAGATGCTTGTGCAGCTGACTTATGCATGTACACAAACCATAAATACAACATTTTGTCGTGATACATTTGTATTGGCTGTTGTTTTTGCTCCGTGGTGTCTGGGCCAGCGTGATGGATGGCGGTGACACCTCGATAGCAAAGTGTGCATCCAAATGGCTGCATTAGTTCTTCACACATCAGCATTAGGAATGCATTGCTGTCAGAGTCAGAGCTCCTGGGTGCAAGGGAACGCGCAGCAAAACCAGATGGTTTTAGACAGATTGGGAGGAATCACTGGGACGAATGCCACTTCTGTGATCTTCACTTGGGTTGTGTACAGACACAAAGCTGTAAATCATAAATGGAGAAGTGGTTAATCCAGTGTTCCAGAGAAAATGAAAGTTTAAATTTACAATTCATGATGTGTTACAATGCAAGGTTTGAATTATAGGCATGCTAACAATCACTTGTTTTGAGAGGATGTGATACTTTCCACCATAAACCTCTCTTAGATAGCCATAATTCTAAGGTCAAAAACTTTGCAAAATGTGTGGCTTATGTACATTATTTTGAGTTCCAATGCAACATATCAAGCAAGAAGTACAACTGTTTCTAATACTGCTACATGCAGAAGCATAAAAGCTTACAACAAATCAGTCCTGCCAGTGTAAATCACATTGTTTGCCTGCATATAGTTAGAATTTTCATGAGCTGAGCACTCAAGATTTTCCTGTTTGTCCACTAAGAAAATTCCTAGCCAAGACAATGAAGTTGAAAAACTGCACATGGATTTAGATACCATAGATTTTTTCCCCTTTTGTCCTTTAAAAAAAATGTTTAGAATAATTTTTGGATTATTTCTGGGTACAGTGAAGAGCTTTTCCATTTGCTCCTGCAGACTAGTTGCTGTTTTAAAACAGGCAGGAATAGTGAATTATAAGGGAGCACTCTTTGGAGTGGGAAGCTTTCAGGCATTCCAGAGGATTTCCTCACTCATGGATAGCCAGAATGTGGTCACAGTGTAATAAAACTGCTAAATGAACAATTTAAATTAATCTAGTGCTCATCGTTTGGCTGGACAGACAGTTTTGTGGGCCTGTGATATTTGTGAATGCAAAATAAAATGAAATGAAGCTTGCCTTTGCATTAAATATAAATATATATATAAATATAAATATAATGTGTATGTATTATAGATCCAGTGTAACGCTGTAGAATTCCCTATGCTGCAGAGCAGGCCTGCTTTTAGGGATTAGAACCTGACCTTTGAGAAGGATTAGAGAACCCAAAACTTAAGAGGTCACGAGGGATGGGTCATTTGCAAAGAGAATTAAACTGGGGAGGGACTGAATGACTTGCAGCTTTTTGTGGAATTAAAACCTATTTATTGATCATATGCCCTTGATCCAGATATTTGTTGGGTTTATAGCCTTTAAAAAAAGACTAGGTCTTAATATCTATATATAAAAACGTTGAAAGAATGTACAAACTTTAACCATTTTCTAGGTGTTTCCTTCCAGAGCTCTTCCTTTTTTCTCTTACCTTAGTGTTTTATGGAATGCCATTTGTGGATGGCTTCACATAGAGAGAGACCACCATTCTCAGCTGTTCTTCTGGGATGAAACATGCAGGGAAGGAAGGTGCTGGGCCCATCTGCAGGAACCTTAGGGGTCAGGTGTACACATTCCACTGGCGCCTCTCAGTTTTCCACTTAGTCGCCTGGACATAAAGGGAGGAAATAGAAAACCAGAGAGCACACTGCAAAGTTTAGCTTATATATAAATACCCCCAACATTATTACAAGCAGGAAAACAGTAGTCATAGTTTTTTGTTGGTTTGTTTGTTTGATTCTTAATGGCTCAATTTTAATAGCTACTCTTTTTCTACCTAAATACACCACAGGAAAGAGTATGTGCTCTACTAAACATTTTGCGATAACTTTTTTGGGATTGACCTGAATAATTGGTTTATGGCTTTGCTCTGCCATTCTAAACTCTGAGCCATAAAATCATTATAGCTTATAAGACTATTGCTTCTTTCCTTGGTATAAATACAGACAGGATAGCAATAAGCAATTCCCTCAGTATGTCAGCAGCTCACAAAGATGAAGAATGATACTTTCATGTGCAAAATTGGTGAGAAACTATGAAATGTACATTCAGTAAAAACTCTCAAGATAATATCTGGTGTCTGTGCAGGGAGCTGGGGACAAAAAGGCAAATTTTGCTTCTGGTGAAGAGCCTCATAAGGATTCTAGTCCAGTCCTGAAGCTGTATTAGCCCCACTAGTGCTGACACACCAGGATTTCAAAAAGGGAAAAGTAAAGAAAAGTGCTAGTCTGTACCTATTCTCCATACAGTTTCTTATAGTAAATTTGTATTTTAATTTAAAACTTTTAAACCATATTTTTATGCACTGTATGTGGTGCCTGAAAAGAAATAACCTCAAGCACTTATTTCTTTTATCTGCTTTATTAAAAATTTGTCTTACTTGCTAAAAATTAAGAAGCCTAATTACTTTTTCATATCTGGTCTTTGGACTAAAGACTTTGTAAGTCCTGATTTCTTTTTTTCCTAGGAGTAGTAGCTAGAAAGATTGTTTAATTATTAAATGTAGATAATTTATGACAACTTCCAGTGAATTTTTAGAAATATCACTTCAGTATTGTCTCAGAGCAAAGGGATGATACACCCTTATTTCTGTTGTCAAAATGCAGTTTAAGCTTACTAGACCTATTGACATGGTCTGATAGTTCATCCCACCTGTTTTCCTTATTATTAGAATGTATTTTCTTTCTTTCTTTTCTGAGTTAAGTCACAGTCAAAGTTCTAATATAAGCCAATTTTTAGTAACATTTATTATGTTACCAATGTTATAGTTTAATAAAAAGGAGAATTAAAATTTTTGAAAGAAATCTCTTTAAATACTAAAATCATGCATGTTGATGCATTCAGGAACTCAGAACATGACCTCTTTTGTCAATAAAATCGGAAAAAAGAATTGTCAAGTAAAACATGTACTGAAGGTACCATATAGCACTAGGTGGCAGACTTGCTATACTTAGAGAAAAATTAAACTCAAGAACGTTCCAAGGAGAGTGTTTTAGAAGATAAATAGCAAGTAGCACTATAAGTAAAACTGTTAGCAGGGATTTTCCAGATATTTAAAAATTATGTTGAGACTTAAAGGGCATAAACAATAAATTTTAGCTCTTGAAAATGTGTTTGCTTTGGCTGAGTTGGGAGATGTATACCAGCAGCCACCAGCTTCACTGAAGTACTGATTTGAACAATTCATGTTTCCTTTTGGGACAACATTAATTTCAACTAAATACATATTGTAATTGTAAAACTGTCATGCTTGACTTAAAAAAAAATGAGTTCCACCAATTATATCTAACATTGATTGACTTTGATACAGACTGAAAAAAATCTATATTATTTATAAATACAGTCAAAGTAATGACTGACATTGTGTTTTGAATATATGGACTTATACAAAAAAATTCTATTTAAAATGAAATCTTCTTAGTGTTTAAAGAGTCTAGTGGAACAGATTATAGTTTAAATCAGACAATTCTAGGATGGCTTGATAAAAGATTAGCCTCAGCAAACCTACCAACTCAGAACTTATAAAGAGCAACAGACAAACACAGTCTTTGCCCTGAGCTAAAATAACTGCACAAACCAACTGTCGCCTTGCAGAGAATTAAAACAATAACCACATCTGAAGCTGAAGCTCCTAATAAAGTATTATGATCTCACCCCAGGCGCTGTGTACTCATTTGCCAAATGCTAGGTTGGCTTGCAGCTTTGTTGGGCAGGCTGAGGAAATGGATTTGCTGCCAATCATTTTCAGCTTTTAGTTTGAGTTGAAGAATTTTTCCATGTATGTATTTATTTCTCGTTTTTGTAATTAATGTTTTTTAATGTTGTGGATTTTCTTTGCTTAACAAGCCATGTGTTATTTTTGAAATGAAGATTATTTGCTTTCTCTGGTAGCTTCTGCTTATATACTAGTGAATTTAGCAACTGGCATCCTCTTACAGTTACTATTTAATACCTTTTAATTAATTTAGTAATTATTCATTAATAATAGCAGGTATGCTACCCTAACTCAAAGAAGTAGGACAAACTAACAGTGGTGAAACAAACTTTCTAACTTCTAAAAAGAAGAAAAATCATACCTTGTATTCATGCAGTTAAAGGTCTGAATTAGAGGACTGTTCCACAGATGCCATAGTTATTTTTTGTATTATTTTTCTTGCAGTGTAATATATAATATTACAGTAAAATAGCTATAGGTATAAAATGTGGGTATTTATAGATCTTGGTGAGGCAAGAGCAGCAGGATGTCTCATTCAGAAGACATCCTTTGCTTTGTAGGGGACTCTAGCCCTTGTATGAAGCAGTGTTTTAAATGAGAAGGAAACCAGTGCAAGTATCTACAAATACACAACATTTGATTTTGTTGATATAGTGAGCTTGTGTTCACAGGGATGGATACTGTCTGAATCCCCGTGCTGTGTGTTCAGTGTGCTGTGTGTGTGGGATTCCTGAACACTTCCCAGGGGACAGGAGCTGTCACTCCTCAGACACCTGGAGGCTTTGGAGCTCCCTGAGCTGGAGCTGTAAGGAATGAATGCCATGGGAAAGGATCCCTCAGGGCCCCTTGCTTTACCTTCTGACAGCCAAGGGAAAACACCTGTGGTGCTTTTGCAGTTTTGTTGCTTCCCATGCTGACTGCCCAGGGAAAAGAGAATTCTTGATCAGCAGGACTTCAAGAAGATCTCTAGTGAAATCTTGAACCAGTTGAAAAAGGAAAAAAACACACCTTGACTTCAATAAGTGTCTTGTGATATGTGGGAGATTTTGAGTTGGTTCTTTTGGGAGTCCTTGGTCAAACAAGTGTATTATTCCAAGTCAGCTGGAGTGTTTTTGCCTGCTGGCACACATGGAGCACTGGAGGACAGCTGAGCCTCTTCCATTAATGCAAGTGTCCTGTAGTGTGAGTTGCACTGCTCAGGTGTGGGTCCTGAACCACCTAATGCACACATGGGCCTGTAAAGTCCAGAGAGCAGTCAAAGGTGTTTCCAGCTTTAGAATTAGTGCTGGGAAGCCCTTACAGGGTATTTGAGGACTTTTGTGTGATCATTTAAATAAATTGGGCGTCATTTCTATCTCAAGAGAATGATAAAACCTTGGATTATATAAACTTAAGGAAAATGTAAACTGGGTTAAATGTGGACATTGTCAAATTCAGCTTTCTGACTCAATAACTCAGCTCCATTTCAGCATATTGCAAAGTAGCCTGTGAGTCTTTGATATTAATTTATTGTCACTTTTTCTTAGCTTGAATTGTGAATATTATTTTAAAATATGTTCCAGAAATATAACTCATTGACAGCAAAGTGTAATTTGGAAGTCACTTGATATAAAGGGTAATGCTGACATGAAATGGAAGAGCAAACTGTGTGAGGTCAAAAAGCAGCAGTGCATGCTAGGAAATAGATACAATAGCAAACTAGACATTAAGGGAAAGTTGAAAAATGTATCTGTCAAAGACTATGAAGATACACTGGTAAAGAAGTAATATATATGTATTTGATTTGTCTTTTTATGTTATGGGGAAATAAATGTACTTTACTGTGTTAGCCCCTTAAGGAAATGCCACGGCCATCAGAATAATTTTATAAAAATGACAAGCTATGCAAAATGTGGGAAGAAAAGTCTTAAAAGGGCAACAATATCATGCTTTTTTTCATCAATGATATGAGAATTTTAGATTTCTACCTCTGATGAATAGAAATACATACTGCTTCTGTACTTGTTTTTGAAAATGTGGCCAGACAGATTTTCAAGTGCTAGAGCCTTTTCTGATGTTGGGAGTGGCTAATGAAAGAGAACCCAGAGAGGTCATTGCTAGAATGAACAACAGAATAAATGGTGGAAAGGGGAAAATGGAAACCTTCTAAGGAAGGCAGTGTATGGCTCCATCGTGCAAATGTGTCACTTGGTGTCTGTTGGCAAGGACTGCCTGCCACAGTCTCTGCCCTCTGAAGGTCAGTTGCAGTGATAGGAACAATTACTGCTTTTCAAATACCAAGAACAAACAGACTGTCAGTATTTGCTACAGTTTGCTGTTCCTTTTTACATGCTAATTCAGTTCTTAGAGAATCTGTGTCAAAAAGTTTGTGCTTGATATATATCAATGAGTAATGGTATGTCTCAATTGGTCTGTATTAAGCTATTTTTAAAAAAGCCAACCAAACCATAACAATAAGAGATTTATTCTATTTGCACATTTTGGTTCACAGTAATTTCTTTCCATGGCCAAATAAAGAAAAAAAAATAATGAAAGCACAGCTGTATTTAATTCCTGGTTTATAGAAAAAAATAACACGAGGAAAATATAATATTTCTTTTAATGGCTGGCAGCTGGTTTGGGTGGAAATTGAGTTTTCCAAGTCACTTTCAGAAAGGAGTCAGTGAGCCCTGCCATGGTGGCCAATGTTTCCTCTCTGAGGCAAAGAATAAATCTCCTCTGAAGGATGGGTGACTGCACTGGGGTTGAGGAAAACAGCCTTTGGGGCTCCATTTTTCCTTCCTCTGTTATTTCAATTTGCTTATTTTAACCAAACTGTTTATTATTTTATGTACCTGACAGCCAGTCCTACAAATCAAACTTGTAGCAAGTAGGAGAATGTTTATTATTTCTATTTTTATTTTTTTTCACTCTGTATTTTATTCCATACTAGGGTTGAGGTATTTCCTCCTATCTGTTTTAATGGCTGTGTAAAATGGATTAGGCAATATTACAGATATGTAATTTCATTTGTGAATATTTGGAATTTTAATTTTCTATCAATATTTTTTGCTGAATTGGCACTCAGTTCTTAGCATGAGCAATGTTATTGAGTGAGAATGTTATTAATGAAATCAACAGATTTTACTCTAAAAATACCTAATGGTGTTTTAAAGGAAAAAGTGCTTGTGTTCTTCATTTCAAAGCTGTGATGCAATTGTGTTTCTACTGCATGGAGATGTAGCATTTTGTATTTATTACAGTACAAGTACCTGTTGTAATTTGTGACTTTAAAACAGAGGACACTGCTCAGTGAGGTATATGATGTAATTTCTATCCAGTATGAAGTGCAGTTTTCCTGATCAGGATTTATTTGCTATGAGAGATTTTACTTCTCAGAACTAACAAATTAACAGGGTTTGAGAATACAGCAAAGTGGAAACATCTCAACTTGAAGTTACATTGTGCAGTTTGTACAAGTCATGCGGAGTCAAGCAACATGGGGTGTGTTCTGACATTTGGGTTGTGGATTTAGGGTTTCTTAAGCAAAGTTCAGCTAAATAATGAGAAAAGGGAAAGAGGAGAATTTTGAAAATGTTGGGATATTGGAGGAGCACCTATTTATCTATGTATATTTATAGACAATTTATAAAGTGTGCGTTCTGTCTCCTTGGAAGACCTGAGTAACAGGAGGTTGTTCTTTAATTGTTAAGATCTGTGTTTGGTTATTTGAGAAGCAAGATAAAAGCTCTGCTAGTAAAGATGTAGAAGTTATTGTCTGATTAACTTCTGACTGTTCCCAGTTTATAGCAAAGCTTGAGTATATAGGTGTATAAAAGCATAAACAATTTAAAAATTACATTTGTACTTCTGCCATGCCCATATTTTCAGCATTGATCCATGTTTAAATAGAAGCTTCTCAAAAAATCATTTCTAAAAGGAGATGTAGTAGACTTTTAGGGATTATACAATAAACTGAAAGTTATGAGAGCAAGATTTAAAATAGCATGAAAATCTGACTGCTTTCATTTACAGCTTTCCTAGACAAGAAACATCCCTCTTTGGCAATAATACATGAAGTCAAACAATAATTTAACATTGTTGTTTCTTAGATGTGCCACTTCTGTTGTCAGAACAAGCAGATCAGAGATCTCCTCAGTGTGTAGAGACTATATAATGAAAGCAGTAAATTAGAATCAGGTTAGTGGGTATTGATGCTGGTATATTGAAAAATACGTGTTAGAGTTGTAATATTAATATGAGTGTTACAAAGGTGGTGATGCATTTAGATCAATATGAAAAAAAATCATGGAGAGAGAAATTTTAATTTCTTCCATAATAATGACCTTTTTTCCCTGGCTTTTTATTTGTATTTTTTTCTCACTCTTTTAACACTTTATGAATACTACAAGAGTTAAGGGATTACAAAGATGGTCCAGTGTGACAAAACAAAAGTACAATTATTGAGTACTCCTTGCTGTCAAGTAATAACACACTTCTGACAGGACTGTGCTGTGAGTTCTGAAATGTTCCATTGTTGGAGACACCTAGACCTTTTCCTACAGCTGACATTTGGATACCTGCTGATTGGTATCCAATTGGTACTTATTTGTCTTTGTTGCTGCTTCTTTTGCTAATATTTTGCTCATAATTCCCTAGCCATTGCTTTCCACACTTTGTTTATAGACCATGTTTGGAAAAGGGTCTGCAGCTGTTCACAGTAAACTCATCAGTTGTTACAGCATTTCAGTAAAGAGTTTAATGAAATATTTAGGAAAAATAATAATTGGCTGTGGTCTGGGGCTTGAAAACTTTAGTAGCATCATCTTGAGATTGCATGTTTAAAAGGCCCCAGGTTACTCTCTCTGTACCTCAGTTTTTAGATCTCAGCCACAAGCCCAGCCTTGTTTACCATGACATTTTCCTACCTACACTTCTGTGACAGCTATGGCAAGATACATCTCACCTCATTAGCCTTGTAAAACTTAAATGTCCAGACTTAATGAACCTTCTAGATCTTTCTATTTTCAGTAATGAAAATCAAGAGTTACCCTTCTGAACATGATGCATTTCTGTCTTCCACTGAAAGTTTTAGTCAATACAGAGTGGCCTGAGAAAATAAGCAAAATTTAGCTGGGAAAATTCTAATACAGGTAGATTTTTCTGGCCCTCCCTTAGAATCAAAACTGACAACTTACTAGACCTTTCCAAATAGCAGTGGAGAATTTAATAAGATAAAAGATTTCTATTTAAAATAAAACTTAGTTACCCAATTTTCTGATTATGACACTAATCCCTCAGTCTTTCTGTGGGCTTTTTAGACCAGCACATTTTTGTAAAGTATAGTGAAAGGAACAATGAATTTCAATTGCTTTATGTTTTTAAAGACTTTGAACTTATGTGAAATTCATTCTCCCATGCTCTTTCTTGAAATGGAAAAAGGCATATAAATAGTAAATGCTGGGGTTTTTTGAAGCTCATTGTGCTCTGATTACATATAATAAAATGCAAGTTTTTAGTAAAGGCTTCACAGTAAATGACTTTTTGTTTTATCACAATGGACAAGTAATGTCAGACACAAACATATTCAATATAAAAATGACAATGAGGCAGTGGATGACTGCTAGATACAGATGACAGTGGAATGAATCAGGCAGCTGCTCTGAAAGTTCAAAATAATTATCCTGACAGAAAATAGGTCTGGTGGTAACCCCCAACTTTGATGTAATACAAGGAGAATTTCATTTTGGTCACAGATGAATATGATTTATAGCATTTGGTAATGGTACTTGGTTTCAAAAGCAGCATTTTTACTGATAGAGAGGAATATGAATAGTTCTGTTCTCAACAAAATCTAGCTGAAAATAGAGACCAATCACTAGAAAGAGGAGGAGAGAGACACACTGCCTGTGCAATGAAGAGGTGAGAGTATGAATTATAGAATCAGCATGAATAGACATGCTTAAATAGAAGAGTGTGGGAAGACTGTGACGAGTCTGAAGTTGCAATCATGATGGAGGTTCTTACAACTTTAAGTGATTTCAAGTAAAAATAAAAGAGCACTAGATTTTTGAGGGGTTTATTCACAAAATAGAAGTTATTGTTCTTATCAGAAAAAAATGTGAAAGAAACCTATTTTAGTCATTGAATGAGTAAAGATCATGTGATCCTCACCTAATATTTTAAAAATGGGACAATTAGTTTGTAGCTGAGAATGAGATTACATTGGGGGTGGGTGGGCGGGCCTAGTTCCATGCTCTTTTTGTAAATCTGGCTGATATACATTGCAGTACTTTTGGCTTAGATCTTTTACTAAACTTAAACTTTTGGAGCTAAAATGAATAGACATTTCTCAGAAATTCTGTATATGTATGAAACTGTTTTGCCATTTTGTTCAGCTTTAAAAATGTGTGTTTAGAAACTGTGTGAGAGGAACCAGGGGAGAATGGCCGGTGACCAAAGTTAGAAAAGCCCTGATTGTGTCCAGCTGGGAATGTTCTTGCTCCCTTTTTGGGAACCTGGGTTCATTCTTCCCTCCTGCTGAGAGATGAAGTGAACTGGGATAGTCTCTTGGAATGATTTGTTCAAAGGTAAAAGATAGCTCAGAAGTGGTTCTATAAAATTTACTCCAGTCTGATTCTTAAATTACTTAATAAACGCCCTTTACTGAAATATGCTGCATAGGCAGTGGGTGCAGGATGGTGGAAGAATGAAGGTTGCTGTCACAATAATTTTATATTTGCTTCTTTATTAGAGCATGATTGCACAGTTTTTAATAATATTGCTATATACCGGTTCCCAAGGAACTTTCACTCCACAATGCACTGAATGAATTTGTAGGAAACGAATCAGTGATAATGTAATGGAAAGCTGAATGTGTGTTCCTTTCCTGTTTTGTTGAAAAAGTGGAAAGAATTACAATGAATGATGGAAGGAGCTACCAAATAATGATCTTCATATATAGCGTTATATAATTCAAAGTATTATGAAAAATCAAAGTCCAGGTATTTCAGATTGGCTGCTCATTTTAATAGATGGCTTTGTCCTTGGTCTCTTTGTTTCATTTCCTGTCCTATAAAATGGCACTCAAATGCCTTCTCATCTTCAGTAATGTTGTAACAAATTCATTAACTTTTGTGAAGAACTTAGAAAATTATAGTGATGAATACTATAGAAAGCCACATTAGAAATTAATTCCATCTTGAGAAAAGAGCTTGTGTAGCATGTAGTAAATGAGGCATGGGCCCAACACTGAGTACTGAACATGGAACAAAGTGTTGAATAGCTGCCCATTAGGGGAGCACTCACCCAAAAATAATTTACAGGCACCCTTGATTTGTAGAGGTTCATTTTACAGTCTTAATACTTCCCTGTACCATACCTTTTCATATATAAATTTGTCACTAATTTATACTAAACATATTCAATCTAATTACCTTTTTTAAAAGTAATTACCATTGTAATTATATATTCTCACAGAGTATAGAAGCACTATAGAAATACTGAAGAACTTCTTTCTGGCCTTTGTTTTTTTTTGGGAGTATTCTGTAGTTTTAAAAATCAGAGTTTTCTTCCAATGGAAATTTTGAGTATGGAAATTGGTCTGTTCCTTTTTGGATATGAGTACAAAACTTTCATATTAAACCATATAATTCTTATCAGAAGTCATTGACCTTTATTAATGAGAAAGAGAGGTTTCTTGAAAATTAACAGCGATACTAGGGTTAAAGGATTGCTTTGAAATTAATTTTCCTAATTTTATTAAACATCTTTCTTCACCTTATTATTGTTATGTTCTCACACATGCTCATTAATGGCATTTTGAATTGATTTTAATGACTCCTTTTGACTGTGAAAACACTCAAGGGTTTTGAAAAAATCAAAATAGAGATGTGAAAAAACTCAATAACCATAAGTCCTTGTAATATTTG